>NC_067402.1:175892219-178292219 GCF_016432865.1 Antechinus flavipes
ATTTCATTTAGGCACAAAATTTTCTCTAATTTTGACTATGTATCTTCTATTTGCAAAATGGCATTCTTTAGCAAATGAGACATGATGTATGTTTGGGATCCTTAATAATATGGTGTTCATCCTATCTTCAGTCATGACTATATAGAAACCATCTTGGAACAATGAATAAATTTATTAAATTGTAAAGTTTGGACCTCATTATTTATGGAGCAACTCATTACTAGGTTGAATATATGATGAGAGAATTTTGAGCCACAGCAGAAATAGCTCAAAAGTCTTCCAAAAAGGTATATTAGGGCGACATTGTGCTTCATTCCCATACCAACAAGATTAAAAATCTTTGACATATTGAAAATCTTTGATACTACATGTATAGCAGGATGAAATAAAAATAGAACAGTAAGTGAACCACAAGTTATATTGCCTCAAAAAACATCTTTGCTTCAGCTTTTTAATCCTATTGAAAAGTGTTTGAGTTATAATAGGTATTGAAGATATTGCCTTTCCCCTGCCCGTTTTGGCAACAATAATAAAAACCAGAATTTATAAAGGCCTTTATGGTTTCAAAATGCTTTAAATGTATTATATTTCTGGTAGATATTTCTTTTTTACCAATGGGGAAAATGAACCTTAGAGACATCATCTAACATCCAGGATCACAGAACTAGTAAATATTAAGTGCCTGAGGCAAGATAGGAACTCAAGTCATCCTAATTCATCTCTCCATTGTACCACAGAATTGACATCAAGTTAAAAGAAAACTGAATCAATTCCCATTTCTCTATAAAGTTATATATGAAGCCTTCTGAATCCTTTGTTCAATCAATCATTAATCAATCAACATTATTATCTACTATGTTCTAGACATTGTAGTAAGTGCTAAGAATGGATATAAAAAGAAGCCTGCACTCAAGGAGTTTACAATCTAATGGAAGAGACAATGTGCAAAGAGAGATAAAACAAGCTATATACAGAATAAAAGGTAAATAGAATTAAGAGGGAAAGTCTTTCAGGAAAAGATAAGATTTTTGTTAGGAAATTAAAAGAAACCATAACAAAACTGTTAGATATTCAGAGATGTATAACTGCTCATTTGAATATTCTTTGTCATAAGGATAAAGATATTCTATACAACTTAACCATAGAAGTTCATTAATCCAGGGATGACAATGAAGACATCTTCAAAAGGAAAAAGTATACCCCTTTAGCCAAATTATTATAATCCACACTAAATGGAATGGAATTAGGGAAAAGTGAATATAAACATACATCTATACATAGATATGTTCATATATGTATGGAGGAAAATCTGTTGAATGTGGAATATATACATATGTGTAAAATATAATGTATCATTAAAATAAAAAAATGTAATATATAAAATATCATACTAATATAATAATACTTAACTATAATACAAATAATATAAATCCATAATATTAATTTTTATTATTCTTTGGCCCAAGATTACTGCTATCCAACATACTTCTCTAGGTTTTTCTCTTCTTGAATATTACGTTTTCTTAATCAGAATTTAAGATTTTCATCTCCTAGAAAGATCTAAACATTTAAAACTTTGTCCTGAGAAACTTATTCCAAATAGAGGTAGGGAGAAGAATGCCACCTGCTGATTTCTCCTAGCATGTCAGCATGACAGCATGTCAGGTATCATTAGGAGGTTTCCCAGAAAAGATCTGGCATTGCCTAGAACTGCTTAGTTACTCAGTATTTGCATGCTCAAACAAATACCCAGAGTTATATGGAGATAGCTCTGGCATCATATGGATATAAAATTAACTCCAAAAAGTGAGATTTATTGTAAAGAAATGTCCATTTAATTCAGTGTTTCCAAACTTGCAAACAATTTAACAAATATTTAAGTACCTGTCCTAGGAACTGTGGACACAAAAATGAAACACAATTTAGCTCTTGCTCTCAAGATAATTAACATAATAAAGAAATGACAATTATTCATATAATTAGAATACAAAGCAAAATGTTTTAAATAACAAAGGAAAAGTCCAGAGAAGGTTCTCTGAGAAATTTGAGGGAAGAGAAATAATTTTGTTCTGACTGAATCAAAGATTCATGGAGAAAATGCTATGTAGATTGGCCCATAAAGAAAGGGAAAAATTTCAACAAGTAGGTTGGAAAGATAAATTTGTTTTTGCTTTTTAGGTTTTATTTTTATTTTTTTGTTTTTGTTTTTGTTTTTTCTAAGCATGGAGGAATGATAGAGTTATAAAAACAGGAGACTGTACATCATATATAATTAATTTAATTAAATCAAAAAATATGAAAGAACATAGAGACATAAGATCAGAAAAATAGTTATTCAGTCAGAATTTGGAGAGCCATGAGACACAGGATATAAAGTTTGTATTTTTTTTCCATTGTTTTAATTCTGAAGATAATAGAAAGTCTCTAAAAGTACTGGAGCAGAGGAGTGATGTGATTAGAACAATGTATCTAGAAGATTACACTGGCATCATTGTGAATGGTGAATTGAAGAGTAGAGATTAGAGGCAGGAAAGTGACTAAAGAATTTATTACTATCATAATGAAGGTAGAGATCTTGAGTGGTTGTGATGCAAGTATGAAAGAGAAAATGAATGAATCTGAGTTATTTTGAAGATAGAAACAGCAAGACTTAGTAACTAACTAGATATGCTATCTGAGGGAAGGATAAGGATGACATCAAGGTGGGTTTTTTTTTTTTTGTAAAGAAAAAGGAAAAGTAATATTTCTTATTTGCTCACTGCGAGGTAAAATGGTAAAATCTCATGCATGTATAGGATATTTTGAAGGGGGAGAATTTCTTAAGAATTCTCTAATGTAGGAAAACCTGTTTCATAATAGTAGCAATTTCTGCAGTGCTTTAAAATATTTTGCTGTATGTATGTGTGTATTCACACACACACACACACACACACACACACACACACACATTATCTCATTTGAGTCTGACAATAACCCTGTAAGATAAGATCTGTAGGATAATTATTCTCATCTTATCAAAACAAATAAACAAACAAACCAAAACAAAAACCTAAAACTGAAAAAAAATTAAATGACTTGCCCAAAATTCAGCTAATAATATCAGAGTAGAATTCAAACCTAGGACTTTTCAAGTTCACCACCATATCTTTTAAGACATACCATTTCTCCATCAAAAAAAAAAAAAAAAACACGTTTTGCTACCTTAAATCTCTATTTTGGAATGCTCATATATTTCTTTCCTTTGTTGATTATACTAGGTAGTAAAAAAGAAAATGAATTGAGGAAAATGTAAATATATATATTGAACTGTTGTCTCTGAAGTAATTCAGATCCAAATTTAAGATATAAAAATATTGTTATTAAAAATAATACTTCCTTGAGGGAAAAGGAAAGTCTATATAATAGCTGCTAAAGGATAATTTAATTTATTGATAAGTTAAATAAAGTTATAAATAATAGGTTGCTATTTTAGAAAGATGTTAGGACCAAATACAATTTTTTGAATGTTGCAGGGAAAAGAACCATGATGTGCATTATTTATAAAAAGTTATTAAAATAAAACAATAAATAGCATGTGGTATAATCACAAATAAATGCATTATGTTCCAAAAATCTCAGTGCAATTTGAAGTTTTAATATCTTAAAACTGCACTAATTTTTTTTTTGAAAAAAGATTATTATATTAATGGAGTTAAGAAAATAAATCTATATTCCTCTACTTATACACATATAAAAATATTGAACGGATGAATAAATATATGTCTAGTGATTGACTTACATTATTCTGAATTAGAAATTGTGATGCAAATTCTTACTGATGATCACTGTTAGTTTAGTTAGTCAAGTTTTCTGGACCATACTTCAGTGTGGTTAGCATGGTATCATGAAGAGAATCAGAAAGATCAAATCCTACCTCCAACATTTATTAGCTGTGTGATGATGGAAAAGTGACAACCTCTGAGGATCCTTTTTTTCTCATTTGTAAAATGAAGATAATAATCCATGCAGTATGTACCTCATAGGAGTATTGTTAGGCTTAAATGAGATGAAATATGAAAAGAGCTTTGCAAATACCAAAATTCCATGTAAATATCTGCTATTGTAATAATTATAACAAACAAAATGGGAATAATGCACTTTCTTTTTTTCTACTATTATGACAGAATAAGTGGTCTGTGCATAGTATAACCTAGTTTGGTAGAGACTTGAAACCCAAGTTTAAAGAAAAGACTGATTTAATGTGTTGCCTTATCCATGCTTATCCAAACTGAACCTCCTTACCTATTACAGTTTATCTATCCCTAATTGTTCATTTAGAGCAGTCATCATTAACCTGTGCCTCCAGTGTTAGGGTGATTCCGCCTCCAATCACCTCCTCAACTCAGGCATGAATCAGGTTGCAGGCACAGCAAGCAGAATGAGCAACAAAGGGGTTGTTACTACAAAGGGACAACTTTGTAAATGGGACAGAGCTGCCAATATCTCTTCCCACTCTACAAATTAGAAACTGCTAGAAGGAAAGAGGAAGAACCTCCTCTTTTGTAGTTGCCAAGAAATGAGACTGTGGAATACACAATTTGTAACTGTAATTTATACTGTATATTAGTAAATGTCCATTATTCTGTGTATATATATATTTGAGTCAAGGGAATTATCTCAAATATTTATTATTAAAATCTTTCCCCAATAGTACTTTCTATAGAGGATTCTTAAAAGGCTTTTTAAAAAAAAGAAAATGTTGATTATATCATTTTTAAATGTCTTTTAAACAAGTTTTGATTATAATTTCTTAGGAAAAAAATAGTCCATATACAATTTTAGAAGTAGATTATTTCTATTAATATATTATTTGCTGTCACTTGACCTTACCTTGCTTTTATTTTTATATTGAAGAAAAAAGTGAAGTTGGATTTTTAAATAATTTAGTTCTTGGTTCATTTTTTATTCCCCCATAGACTTATTTCTCTTTTGAATTTAAGTCTCCAATTAATAATGAGCAGAGATTCACCCGAAGTTATACAGCACACAGTGGCAATGTCAGTTGGAACCCAGGAATACTTATACTTCTTTCTTTTGTCATTGTTGCCTGTTGTTCTTTATTTAATAGCAAATCCTATGCATTCCTGGTTCCACAAAGATCATCCTACTTTATACAAAACAAAACAAAATGAAAGAAAAAACAAAATCAAAAACAAAACAACCACCGACAACCAATGGAGGAACTGGGTTATAGTGAAAGAAAATGTTTTATATCCTTATATATTTCACTTTATCTCCTGTTAGAAAACTGATTGATATTCTTAAAATCTCCAAATGGCCTCCACTTGTAGTCATGTTTGCTATTTCAAAGGAGAAGAGGGTTGGTGTGTCTAAATTGAGCAAAACATTTTTCTTAAATTTGTTCTCAAAACAGGAGGATAGAAATTAGCACAAAAAGACTGCCATCTCTGACAACTTACAGTTAAACTCTTCCACTAAAAGGTAAGTGCCTAGAGGACAGAAATGATGTTACCTATTTTCTTTGGATTTCCCCATGATACCCTATGCAATCTTATACATGTAAGCAATTTCTGGCTGTCAGAGAGTGGCTACATGTCAAATTGCAGAATCGGAAAATTACAGAATGTCAGAAGACATCTCTAAGGCCATGTTAGTTGAAGCCATATCTGAATAAGAATCCTTTATAATAAGGCAAATAATCATCCATTTTGTTCTTGAAGACCTCATATGAAGGAATGGTTGATATATCCCTAAGGAAGTACTTGCTTACAACAAGCTGAAACCTATATCAGTGTATGCAGACATTAGTAGCTACATATTCTTTAAGAATCAGGCCTCCTACTATTTATCTGGTGACATATTTTCCAAATTATTTTCATATGCAACACAAAATTGACCCTTCAATGTAGGGAGGAAAGAGATCATTTTCCCCAACTTTCCCAATAAAGAAATTGAGACTCAGATATGTTGTAATTTTTTCCAAGTCACACAGTAATAGAACAAAGCCATGAAGTAGAGTAGAAAGAAAATTAATTTAGAATGAAAAGAACTGAGTTCAAATCCCATTTCTACCTCTTATTTCATTTTCGTGGGATTTCATGCACATCACTTTTCCTTTTTAAATTTTGGTTTTCTTGTCTGTAATAGTAAGGGATTCTACTAGATTACTTTAAGGTTCCTTTTCAATTCTATACCTATGATTTTATGATCCCAAGAACTGAGCAAGGATTTCTTTTTATCCAATATAAAGCACTTATTTTTTATCCTTTTATACTACACACTCTCCAATGAATTAACAAATTGCACATAACAATAATATATAGGAGTACTTTTATGTTTTGTGATTATGCTTAGTTTATATGCTTAGTTTAAAACTAATTTATTTCTGTTATTATTAATTTATCAAGAGTATAAGTATTGTCCCAATCCATCTTACAATGAAAATTTTGGTGGTGACAATAACAACACCTCTACAAAAGAGGAGTGCTACCCAATACTTCTAGTTTTAGAAAGATTTACTCCACATTAGGAAGGATTTGGGGAAATACCAAAATAGTGAGAGTGATGTGGCAAGATAATTCACATATAAGATGTGATTTCATCAAACTGGGATGACATAGAAGACAAGTACCCAGTTTGGAAAGATAAAATATAAAGCTCAGAATAGATTTGCTAGATTAGAGAGAATATAAAAGATAACTAGTAACAACATGTTTGTCACATATTGAAGGTAAAATTTCTCCTACTTGAATACTCATAGATTCCTCAATCCCATTTTGACTTATTCTGTAATTTTACCCATTAGTATATTGTTTGATCATAGGTTGATGTACTGTAGATTTAATCATAACCTCTGTTTTTTTTTCATTATATGACTGTTTTCAGTTTTAATTTTACTCTTTTGTGCTATTTCTAAAAAAAGAGAAACTGACATTAACTTTATTCCAGTTTTATACTTGAAAACTTAAAAAAATATTTTTCATCCTTAATAATAGTGTCCTTTCTTTTTTTAAAGTTGAATATCATATGCAAATACTATGTTTTTTATTTCAAGGAACTTTGGCATTTCTTCATATTAGATGAAAGAAAAAGGTTGAAATACTTCAAAAATATTAGTTTAGAATTTGAGCATATATTCTCTTTTCAACTAGCTTTTTATTGTTGAGTTTAGACCAAATTCTGAGAGTAGGATGTCCAACTATTCCTATTGGTAATTGAATTCCCCTGACTGACATAATTAGACCCTATCAGTTAAATCTATTGTGTCAAAATTTTCTTGAAGAGTCTTCATTTACATATTTCTAGCACAGCAGAACTATAATAGTCTGTTCTGTCAAGGCCCAGTGTAGCATGCTTTCACTCTCAGATTGACAGTGATAATAATTGATACTATGGGTCTTTTATGTTACAGTGGCTGTGTTTTTGGCACATAATATTCAAGAAACCAAGCACTGAAAATCCTTTGGAAGTGTTATAGCAGGCGTTTCTCACCCAACTTCCGTCCCTGTTATCTCCTATATTTGTCAATGGATTGTATCAAACTGTTTCTAAATGTTTTAAGAATGATCTTAGTCCCCTGTTTCAGATATTCCTTGGTCTACATATACATTATTTTTTATAATTACTTTGGTTTCTTGAGTATTGATAATACTTTAAAAGAGAACTATAACTACCAATTGTCACAACCGAAATGAAGGCACTAGAGTTATAACTATATTGAGGAAGCTGAACTTTTGTTTCAAGAAAGAAAATTAGAAATGAATAACCATTCTTCCCTGACAACAATAGTCACCAGAATCATCACAAGATCTTGTGGTAGAAATATGACAGTACACTAGAGTTAGAGAAGCTTCTTAAAGAAAGAAATACTCCATCTCATATTTCAATCAAATATCCTATTCCAATAAAATATTCCTACTAGCTAGGTAAGTTATTTCTAACTGCTGAAGGAGTAATATGTTGTTAGCACCCTGGGAAAGAAGTCCTGCCTACCTTGCCTGGTTATTGCTATGCTTAATAGTTTCATTTTCTCTTGTTGTTGGAGAAAATAACTCTTTCTATTTTTATCTTGAAACCTATGACTTTAATAAGGAAGACTTGGTGTTCTCCCCACCCCAGCAAAACCAGCTTAGCGAATGCTTTATTCTAAAATTACAGGAAAACAAAACAAAAAAAAAACAAAAAACTATGAGATTTTTTAAAATAAGAAAAAATATATTTCCACAAATTATAACATGTTTGGTTTTGTGTTTGTATAGGATATCAATAATCTTTATCTTTCTAAATATCTAATTCCTCTAATACTTATTCACTGTCTTAGTAGTAGTAGTTTTAGAAAACATGCAATTGCTTAATGATTAATTATCCTTGGTTTTGGAATATCTGCATTTTTATACTTTAACAAAACCTGAATTCACTGGTCATAAGAGAAGGCAAGTGAGATATCCTTTTAATTTATCCTTTATCTATTTGGTAGTAACCGTTGTGCTAACATATCTTTTGTTTTAAAAAGATAGGGAATGGTACTTAATAGCAGCAACAAGAGGTCATAATGAAATTTTTGTGTAAATAAGATCTTGCACCAAAAAGTCTTTAAAGACTACATAATCCAGTCCATAAACTCTATAGATAAGGGAACTGAGCATACTTATATATGATCTATTAATATACACACATATATATTATACACACACACACACATACACACACACACACACACATATATATATATATATACTTTTTTCCCTGTGTTTCCAACAGTCATATGTCTTGGGAATTTGGTAAATTTAAGAGTCAGACATTAATTCATTAGTTCTATATTTAAGTTCTATAGCTCAGTGTATAAACATAAAACCACTTATGCATTTAGTCTATCAGTCAACAAACATTTATTAAGTGCTTACAAAATGCCTAAGTACTATACAAATTGCTAGGGAGATAAAAGCAAAGAACTGTTTCTGCATTGAAGGAGCATACTTCCTATTGGAAAAGACAACATGCAAATAATCAAGTACATTCATGTTATGTTGAGAGAAAATAAAAGGAAGCCTAAAAAAGGAAGTCATTAGAAACTAGGGGTGATGAAGTCTCTTATACAAAGTAAACTTTGAGCTGAGTCTTGAAGGAAACTAGAGATTTACTGGACATTTTCAGAATGGAATGGAAATGGAGCTTTTTTTTTTTTTAATCTCACAATCCTTTTGCATTATTTACTTTTTTATGTAACTTCATGTAGTTACTAAAATATCACATAATTTCAGAGCTATAAGTGCCTTCAGAGACTAACTATTCCAACTTGTCCCTAAACAAAAATCCCAACATCCAACAAATTGGCCATCCAACCTTCACATGAAAATTTTCAAAGAGGGAGTAATGACTGCTTACCAATTCAAAGCATTTTATTTTGGGGATGGCTTTAATTGGTTTTCATGCTATTAAACTAATTTCTCTATACCTTTTACATTTTCTTCCTTGATTCTTGCCCTCTAAGGAAAAGCATTAGCAAGGCTAATTTTTTGACCATGTGACAATCTTCGAGAATGTAAAGTTAATTATCATGTTTTCCTATAAGTCTTACTTCTCCAAATTATATGTTCCTAATTTCTTCAAATGATCCTGATGATCTTGATGACAACAATGATGATAATGGTGATGATGATAATATTAATAGTTAATATTTATAGAGTGCTTTAAAGTTAGAAAAATACTTTATAAATAATGTTCATTTTATCATAATAACTCTGGGAAGTGGGTAATATTATTATCCCCATTTTATGAGGAAACTGAAGTTAACAGAGATTAAATGACTTGTATAGAATCATACAGCTTGTATCTTAGACCAGATTTTAATAGAAGTCTTATTGACCCCATGCTCTATCTATTGTACCACCTGTTTCTACTATATAACATGGTTTTCAATAATTTCATCATTCTAGTCATCTTCTTTTGAATGTACTCCAATTTGTTCATATAATTCCAAAAATGGTGATCCTGAATCAAGTAGATGTGAGTTGAAATTCAGCCTCAAACTGAATAGTTGTATGAAACTGGACATATAGCTTAAACTCTGGGTGCTTCAGTTTCCTTAAGTGTAAAATGAGTTATAATAACTCCTACTTTCCATTCTCCCTCCCTCCTTCTCTTCCTTCTTTCTTTCCTTCCTTCCTTCCTTTCTTCCTTCCTTCCTTCCTTCTATCTTAAAATATGCTATTAAAAAATATAACTGAGCATAGTATGTCAAAGGTCTTCTGACTTCCAAAAAACTAGAAGTAATGTCCTGCTTTATGAAACCTAAGGCTACAATTGCTTTATTCAACACCATATTGCACTGGTGACCTACATGTTAGTTGCAGTTCAATAAAACTTCCAGACCTTTTCCAAATAAACTACTATTTGCCCACATTTTTCCTGTTTTATACTTGTGGCTATTTTAAAAGACCAAGTGAAAGGTTTCCATTATCCCTATTAAATTTCATCTTATCTGATTCAGCTTCTGTCAAGATCTTTTTTTAATCTTTAATTCTGTCATCCAGTGTGTTAGTTGTGCTTCATAGCATTGTCATCTGAAAATTTGATAAGTATGCTATCTATCCTGTTATCCAAGTCATTGATTTAAAAAAATTTGATAAGTATAAGAGGAATAATCACAGATTTCTGGGGCACTGCCAAACTATCCTATTGACTGAGTCATTAAGTACACATTCATGTGTGCCTCAGTATCTGGCAGCCCCTAGATCACTAGACAATGCTTTTAGCCCTTTATCTTGGCCATATTCTCAATAATTGTGCCACCCTGTTCTCTCTAATATGTTCAACATTTGGGCACGATAGCCAAATAAATATATGCAGTGCTACAGGATAAAGGCATATCAACTAATGTCACTTAGGGCTCTATTCATCAAATACATGATTTACAGACCAAAAGACTCTTTCTAGTTCACCTTCAATGCCATATAGATGCTTTCTTATCCCTATTAGAATGTAAATTTCTTAAGGGTAGGAATTGCCTTGCTTTTATATTATGTTGACAGTGTTTAGTTCAGTATTTTGCACATAGTAAGGACTTAATGAGCATTTTTCATTTATTTATTCAAATTAACATCAAAGCATTATACCTACTCATTCATTCAGTTCTAAAATTCATTGACTTGTCCTATTTTCTAGCTTTCATCTTTCTCCCATATATTTCTCCCAATAATATAAATGAATTCATCAAATTCTTCATCAAGACCTAGCTAAACTACATCTATATCATTTCCACTATCTACCAGACAATCAGTCTGTAAGTACATATTATACATTTGCTGGTTGCCAGAATTATTGTTAAGGCTGAGGATTCAGAGAAAGGCAAAAACATGATCCATGCTCCCAAGGAATCAAAAATTTTGTGAGAGAGACATTATTAAGAAAAACAAACTATACACAAACAAAACATAATATAAATGGGAGATAATCAACAGAGGAAAGGCACTCACATTCAAGGGATTAGGAAATACTTATTGTAGAATGTGGGATCTTGGCTGGAATTTGAAAGGAGCCAGGAAATCTAGGAGATAGAGATAAGGAGACAGCAAATTTCAGGCATGGAAGATGGCTATTAAAATACCCAAAGTTGAACGAGAGTATATCTTATGCAATGAACAGCAATGATGCCAGGATCACTAATTACACAGTATTTGGAGGAGAGAAAAATGTAAGAAGAGTGGAAAGTTAGGAGGGAACAAAGTTATGAAGGAGGTGGATGCCAAAAAGAGAGTTTTATATTGATCCTGAGGGCAATAAGACGCAAATATATTTTATTGAACAGAATGAGTTATGTTCAGAAAGTGGACAGGGAAGAAGATTGGGGGGAAAGTAGTAGATTTTGCATTTAAAAGATTGTTGGTAATTTTAAAGTAAGCAGATTGGGATGAATGATGAGGTTGCAGATGGCCTTCTTAAGGAATTTAGCCACAAAAGGAAGAAGAAAAATAACGAGCAAAGATCAAATAAGAATTTTTTGAGGATGAAGGAGCCAAGAATATATTTGTAGAGAATAGGGAAACATTTAATATATGAGGCAAAATTAAAGATTAGTGAGGGAGTAGTAATAATAAAAGGTAAAATATGCTGGAGGAGATGAAATGGAATAGGATGATTTATGAATACAGATGGATTTATCTTGGCAAAGAAGTCCAACTCTTCATGTGAGAAAGGGGTGAAAGATGAGATAATGCCGGAAGCATTTAAGTGATGGGAGATGATCAGGCAGGGAGAGAAAAGAGTCCTTGGCTAATGGCTTTGATTTTTCAGTGAAATTTAAGGTAAAGTTCTCAGATGAGATAATGGAGTCAAGAACAGCCATGAAGGGTTTCAATGCCTATTTAATTTTCTTCCAATTAAAAAAAAATTCTCTATAATGAGTGGGATAGTAAACCAGAGAAATATAAAAGATAACCCTGTTTCAATGAGGACCAAATTGAGATAATATACCATAAATATTTTTGTGGACAAGTCATATGGATTTTCTCCATAAGTTTTCATGACTCCATGAGAAGGAGTGAAAGCCATGATTGGTGGTTGTAATTGAAAGATGAAGTTTGGTAGGGCAAAATTAGTTATAAGGTAAGGTGACAAGATAAATGAAATAAGAAGACAATGTGGAATTGAACTAGTTCATTAAGGGCTGAAGATAGGGAAGGAAGAAAGGGAAATATAGCCAGTGAAGTTCTTATAATATGTGAAAGAACTAAGGCACAGAAGTATTGGAGGACACAGTGAGTGCACAGGACAGTCAAAAATTCAAGCCAGAGAGAAACAGAGGTGGAATAATATTTGATTATGATCAAAGAAGTAATCTTAGAATTATGACTATGGAAGAGGATTATTTGTAGATGACTGAAAGATTAAGAATACACACATCTCTATTTATAGCTGAGGTGGGATAGAGAAGAATGTCATACAAAATCAATAAGTTGAAGAGCTTGGAGGTTAAGGAATTTGAGAAAACATTATTATTCATGTTGAAATCCTCTAGGATAAAGATAGGAACTGGAGAAGAGGTAAGTAAGGAATAGGGTCTCAGACTCACTGAGGAAAGAAAGGTATTGTGTAGTAGTCAGTAGGCAGCAGTTATGAGAATTTTAAATGAGTGATAAATGTGTATTGAGTGAATTTGAAAGGAGAAATTACTAAATGATGCTGGAAGAAAGAAGAGCTTAGAAGTGACAGTGCAGAGAAAGGAGTATTTCAATTCTCCTACCTTAACCAATGTGAATTGGGGAAAATAAGTAAAGGTGTAATCTGTGGTATAAAGGCACTATAGGCTGAGAAGCAAAACTCTTAGGAATTATACAAATTATTGAAAGACAGAAGATAAGAGCAGGAAAGAAATTAGGATGAAAGCAACCTTAATAACCCTGTCTAAAAGGGAGGAAAATTGGTGTTACATAACTTGATGAACCCATACTGGCTTTTTGTGATTACTAATATTTAAGTAAACTTAACAACAGAAATTAGAACATTCAGCTTCCTATTCCCAGAAACTGTTCAATTATCAATCTAATGAAAATTATTCTCATATCTATTTAACAAGTCATATTTCCTCTATGAGTTCCAGTCCTGTATTGCCAATGACTTTCAAATATATGAAACTGACAGTTTTTTAAGCATCTCATACTCAACAAGCTCAAAACAGAACCCATGTTTTGTCCCGCAAAGTTCTGTGCTTGTAAGCTTCCTTGTTATGTCAAAGATACCATCATACTTCCAGTCTCTGAAGATGGAAATCTCATCTTTCTTAAATTCTTTCTTCCACTCACTCTACCTATCTAATTAGTTGCCAAATCTTGTCATTTTTTTCCTCTACAAGATCTATTACAAGACTCTTCTTTTCCCAAATCACATAGCTGCCATTTTAGTTCAGATATTCTCCATGTCTTGTGTGGCTGATTACAATAGATTTCTATATGCTCTACCTGCCAGATGTCTCTTCCCACTCTAATCCATTCTCTTCAAAGACACCAGAGGGATTTTCTTTTAAAATTATTTCTTACCATATCAAATTCCCAACTCAATAGACTTTAATGTCTCCCTAATACCCCAAAAATCAAATCTTGCGCTGAATATTTAAAGATCTTCATAATACTTTTTGATCAGTCTTTTGCAGAAAAAATTATATTTTGGTGGTCCCTATTGACTTATGTTATGCTTTCAGTTCACTAAAACTTGCATTTTTTTTCAAAACAACTGTGATTTAATCATGACTCTAGCTTATATTTGAATAAGTGATATTTTGTGTGTCTACTTGTAAGGTTATATGTTTATCCCTACTAAGTTTGATTCATTGTTCTAGACTGAAAATATCAAACTGGATCCCAACTGTCATTCAATATGTTAACTATTCCTTTCAGCTTGGTGTCATCTGCAAATTTGATGAAGATGTCATCTATCCAAATTATTGATAAATTTTGAACATCACAAGATCAGATGTATATTCTTATACTCAGTTCTACCATGTTGACATTGAATTATTAACAACTAATCTTTTACTCCAACCATCCACCCACTTTTAAATACACTTAACTATATGCTCTTTTAATCGATATCACTCAATTTTCTGGGCAAGAAATAGTATGAGATACTTCATGAAAAACTTCTCTTTAATATGGTTAAACTATATTGCAGCATGCCCTTATCTACTACCTTAGTAGTCCTTTACAAAAAGAAAATGAGGTCAATCTGGAATGACTTAATTTTTATAGACACTTGCTAACATTGTAAATACCACTTCCCTTTCTAGATGTTAGCCAATCATCTATTTATGGTCCATTCTAGAATTTTTCCAGGAATTGGAGTTGAGCCGACTGGCCTGTTTTCTACAGGCTCTGTTATTTTCCCTTTTTGAAAACTGGAATAGTGTTTTCCTTCCTCTAATTTTGTGGTACTTGTTCCATTTTTCATTATCTTTCAAAAAAAACCCTCTCATAGTAGTTCAACAATAACATCTGCTTGTTCTTTTAGTTCCCATCTGGGCCAAGTGCCTTAAATTCAAGGGAAGTTTGGATGCTGTTTTTACTATTTTCTTATTATCTTGGGTATCAGATCTTTCTTAGTCATTTTTATTCTATCATCTCCAGTAGAAAGGTCATTCTCCTTAGCAGAAAAATAAGGAAAATAAGAATTCAGCAGCACTTTTTTTTTTCTCTTGGTTGTGTGTCATCACCATTGTCATCCCATTCTATAACATTATCTGGTACATGCCAAAGAAAAGTATTATTCCTTCTTTAATTTTTTTCTCCTCCAAAATTGCTTTTAAAAATGTTTATAAAAGGTTCTCTTTCCAGTCTCCAAAATATGCTGTGCTCTTCTATTACCTCTCTGTTATCCAACTTTGCTTCTCTCTTCTGTAAATTTTAAAATATGGGTTGTTCAGTGAGTTTCCTGTGCCAAAATTATTTTCTTTAAGCTTTGTGGTCTATTTTCTTAAAAAGAAATAGATAATAAATATATATTTATTGTATTTCTATATTATATTTATATATAATTTTCATGCTTGCTATGTTTGCTTGCTTGCTATTGAAAATGCAATGGACTAGAAATGCAGCAGAATAAATAAAATTCTAAATAATATAATAAAACAATAACATCAAATAAGCATGATTAACAAATAATTTTAAGTTTTATTTCAAAATGTTTGCTTCTTATGTTGAAAGAATTTTATAGAATAGAAATATGTTCAGATTAAAACAGTAAATAATGAGGGGTCATTTTGATGAGAAAAACTAACTATTGATAATAATTAAATAGGCAATTTCAGTTATTTTTTATTACAGTTGAAGTTTAAATGAGGAAATTCCAGATCAAATGAGATATTTGTAAACACTTAGCACAGTGACTAGAACATGGTAGGTGTTTTCCTTCCCATATACACACATACTTATATACATAATATATATGTCTATCTACATGTGTATATACCTAGTTCAAGTTCCAAAATATTAAGAAGAGTTCAATGGCTAGACCTAGAAGCAGAAAGACATGAAGTCAAATTGAATCTCATTTATTTGTCTGATGCTAGAGAAATCACAATTTGTGTCATAACTTCATGCTGAGAGGTTCCACTACAAATTTATGTTATATCATATCAACTGAGCACTTGCTATAGTGAAGCAATTTTTTGACATTTCCTTAATTGACTCACTATTATTTTCCACAGTGGTTTTTCCAAACATTTTCATTACTCCTATCCACCTCAACATTCTCAGCTGAAAATCTTGCCTTTTATTTCACAGGGAAAAAAAGGCAATTCAATAAATGCTCCATTTTTTTATTCCTCTTCATCACATGCCATTCAGATGTCTTCAGGCATTTTCTTTTCCTTAACCTTTATTTCACATGAAGAAGTAGGCTTCCCCCAACCCTTACACAAGTAATCCTATTCCTATCCCATCTTTTCTGGCAATTTGCCTTCTTTATCATCATCACTCTCACTAATCTTTCATCTCTCTTTGTCTGCTGGCTGTTTCCTCACTGCTTACAGACATGCTCATGTCTTTTTCAACTTTGAAAAACCCTCAGTTGATCCTTGTAAGTTATCGTCCTGTCTTCTCTCTTTTGTTCCTAGACTCCTTAAGAAAGCCTTCTACAGCAAGTATATCCATTTTATTTCCTCTCACTCTCTTCTTAATTCTCTGTACTCTGGCTTCCATCCTCATCATTCAACTGAACCTGCTTTCTCCAAAGTTTATAACGATCTCTTAATTGCAAAATCACATGGCCTTTTTGTGATCCTCATTCTTCTTGATTTCTCCATATTGATTATCTTCTTCTCCCAGATACTTTATTCCATCTAGTTTTTCATGACACTTTTGTCTTGTGATTTTTCTGCTACCTATCTGAAAATCTCAGATTCCTTTGATATATTTAAATCTTGATTGGGTGTTTTCTTACATTCTTGAAGAGGACCAAAATGAGCTCACTATATTAAAACCGTTATAACGTGTCTGAATGTGGCCGGTCAGGCCAGTACAAGCTCAAAATGCTCTGCCACAAATCACACACACATAATCCATGTGAACATTTGGAATGGATTATCTAAATATGTGCATCTTGTTTTTCTTTTTGACTACTTCAACTCTGCTTTAGTCATAGAGCACAGTGCCTTCTTTATAGGTATACTATGAGAGGTCTTTTGTCAATGACTTCCATATCATATAATCAGTTCCAAAGTTCTTCAGAGAGACAAAGTGTCCTTATGTTGTTTGTTTGTTTGTTTTCTGACCAGCCTATGAGTGTATTTTGTGAATTCTCCATAAAATAATCTTTTAGGCAAGTGTATGTTTGGCATTTGAACAACATGACCCACCCATCAGAATTATACTCTCTGCAATAGAGTTTGAATGCTTAACTGTTTAGTTTGAGAAAGGACCTGAATATCTGGTACCTTATCCTGCCAGGTAATCTTTAGAATCTTCCTACGACAATTTAAATGGAAGTGATTCAGTTTCCTGACATGTACTGATATAGTGTCCAGATTTCACAGGCATACAACAATGGGGCAAGTATATTGACTTTGTAGACCTTTAGTTTGGTAGGAAGTCTAATACCTCTTCTCTTCAAACATATATAAACTATATAAAGAGATAATTCCAATAGTCAATATACATTTATTAAGCTTATACTGTGTGCCATGCACTCTGTTAAGTACTAGAGATACAAATATTTTTTTAAAAATCAGGAATTTA
The DNA here is from genome assembly GCF_016432865.1 of Antechinus flavipes. NCBI lineage: Eukaryota > Metazoa > Chordata > Mammalia > Dasyuromorphia > Dasyuridae > Antechinus > Antechinus flavipes. Next base: position 175,909,943 of record NC_067402.1, read on the forward strand.
TAATCTGATGGAGAAATACAACACATAAAGAAAGTTTATAAAATGGCAGTGGCTGGTTATGGTTATAGGGAGTATCTGTCATGGAAGCATAAGAAAATTCAAGATATCACAAAATGATGCGGTCATATGAGAAATGACATATTTCAGCACACATTCATACACATATTATTTCATCCTAACAACATACATGTATATAATACATTTGTGTATATCATAAACTTTGTAAACTTTAAACTTTTTATTTGTTATTGTTGCCATTTCAGTGGTGTCCAATTCTTTCTGATCCCATTTGGGATTTTCTTACCAAACATACATTCTAGCTTGTTTTACAAGTGATAAAACTGAAATAAACAGGGTTAAATAAACACCCTCTACTTCAAGGTACCTGCTAGGCATTGAGGATAAAAAGATAAAAATAAAATTCTTGAATCAAGGATATTAAGTTCTACCTATATAAATAAATGGAAGGTAATTTTGAGAAGAGAGGAAAGTTATGTGTTGGGGGTGAAGAGAACTTAGCTCTGAAGAAACTGCAAAGTTGTAACAGGTACAGGTGAGGATGGAAGTGCATTCCAGACATGATAAGAAAGATTGTGCACAGGCTTTTGGGAGGATATGGAATGTTGCATTCAAGGCATTGTTACTGATCTAATTTGGCTGGAACACAGAGGGCATAAAGGCCAGAAATAACATTGGAAAGTTGTTTTGGAGCTGAATTGAAGAAAACTGTTTTTTTCTTTGTTTAATCAGCATAGATATATCTTGACTCCAGTTAACATTCAACTTCCATTGTTCAATGAGAGTTACTTAGATAGATAATACCTCAGGACTTAATAACAAACTAATATTTATATGCTTCTTGTGGACATTGTGTTTGATCATGTATTAATTGATCTTAGTGAGAAATGAAAAGATTCTGACTGTGCCATTTACCTCATTTTCTCTTTATTGCCCCAGCAAAATATTTTTGTTGTTTTTGTTTATTTTTTAATTGAATTTATCAGTTACATTTAAGCAAAATTTTTTTTAAGTTTTAAGTTAAAAATTCCTTCCCTTCTCATCACTCAAACCTTTCTGAGAAAGCACTCAATTTAGTTTCAATTTTACATGTAAAATCACATAAAACATATCTCCATAAAAGCCAAAATGCAAAAGAAAACAAAGACAAAATGATAAAAATAAAGAAAGTAAAACTAGTAGGTTTCAATCTTCAATCAGAATTCACCAGTTCACTCTATGCATAGGGAAAACATTTTTCATCATGAGTCTTTTGGAATTGTCTTGGATTATGTGTAGCTAAGTATTTTTGCAGATTATTACCATTACAATATAGCTATTACTATTTGCAATGTTCTCCTAAGTCTCCTTATTTCACTTTGCATCAGTTTATATAAGTTTTTCAAGTTTTTCTGAAACCATCCCTCTCATCATTTCTTGCAACACAGTAGTATTTAATTACAATCATATGTTATTTATTTAATATTCCCTCAATTTTCAATTCTTTCCCACCACAAAAATAGCTTCAAAAATATTTTTGTATATATAGGTCTGTTTCTATCTTAAAAAAAAAAAAAACTCTTTTGTCAGTGACTAGTTAGATTAGTCTAGGTGGCATTATCATTTTTATTATATTGACACAAGTAATTAATATTTCTCCACTTGTTTGGATCTGACTATTTCTATGAAAGTTGTTTGTAATTGTGTTCATGTAATCCCTAGGTTTGTCTTGATTGGTAGGCTCATAAGTATTTTATATTGTCTGCTATTATTTTAAATGAAATTTCTTTTTCTATCTTTTGCTGCTAAGTTTTCTTGGAAGTATATGGGAATGCTGATGGTTTATGTTATTTTATGTCCTGAAATTTTAATGAAGTCATTTCAACCAATTTTTAGTTGAATCTCTGAGGTTTTCCAAGAATGATAATTTTGTCTCTACATTGTCTATTTTCATTTCTTCAATTTTCTTGTTTTATTATCATAGCTAGATTTTCTCATAAAATAATTGAATAATAGTGAAGGTAGTAGATATCCTTGCTTCACGCCTGATAAGTTTGGGAAGTCTTCAAGTTTATTTCCAGTACAGAAGATGTTTGCTCTTGGGTTTAAATAGCCAAAAATCTTCATTTTGGGAAAGATTACATTGACTCCTATATTTTCAAGTTTGTTTTTTTTTTTTAATAGAAATGGATACTGCATTGTGTCAAAGGATTTTTCTGCATCTATTGATATAAGCATATGAGTTTTGCTTTTAATTATATGGTCAATTAGTCTGATAATTTTTTACTATTGAACCAACCTTGCACTCCTGTTGTAGATCCTACCTACTTTTAATGTATGGTCTTTGGGTATTATAATCATACTGCTATTTAAATTTTTCACTAATATTCATTAAGGAAATAGCTCTCTGTCTCTGTTTTTGCTCTCCCTATTTTAGGTTCCAAAATCTTATTTGTCTCATAAAATAATTTATTATGAATTTTTTTATTAGTACGATAGTTTTCTTAGTTTCAGTTTTATTAATTTCTCCTTTGGTTTTCAGAATTTCTAATTTGGTTTTTAATTGGGAGTTTTTAATTTCTTTTGTCTCATTATTTTAGCTGCATGCACAATTCATTGATCTCCTCTTTTCAGAGATATAAAATTTCCCCTAAGAACTTCTTTGGCTGCATCCCATAGATTTTTGTTTATTATCTCATTATTGTCATTCTCTTGGATGAAATCATGGATTGTTTCTCTAATTTACTCTTCGACCTACTCATTATTTAGCATTAGCTTATTTAATGTCCAATTGGTTTTTTGTCTATTTTTCCCTTGCCTTTAGTGAATATAATTTTATTGCATTGTGGTCTGAAAAGGAAGCATTTATTATTTCTTCCTTTCTGCATTTGATTGTAAGGTTTTTATACCTTAGCACATGGTCTATTTTTATGTAGGTACCATATACTGCTAAGAAAAACATGTATTCTTTTCTGCCTCTTATTCAGTTTTCTCCAGAAGTCCAAATTTTCTAGGATCATATTAACCTCTCTAGTTTCTTTCTTTCTTTCTTTTTATTTGTTTTTAATGGTTTGTTTGATTTTGAGAGGGGAGAGTTGAAGTCCCCCACTAATATAATTTTGTTATCTGTTTCTCCCTGTAACTGACTTTATGCATTCTCTAGGAATTTGGTTCTGTACAACTTGATACATATACATGTAATATTGTTACTACTTCATTGTCAATAGGACCATTTATCAAGATTTTATTTTCCTTCTTTCTTTCTTTTAATTAGATCTATTTTTACTGGTGCTTTATCTAAAGATATTGTAGAATTGCTACACTTCCTATTTTTATTTTTTACTTCAGCTGAATCACAATAAATTCTGTTCCAGCTTTTTACATTTACTCTGTATGTCTTTCCATGTCAACTGTGTTTCTTGTAAACAACATATTGTGAGATTCTGTTTTTTAATCCATTCTGCTATTAGCTTCCATTTTATGTGGGAGTTCATTGCATTCACATTCACAGTTACAATTACCACCTCTGTATTTCCCTCCAACCTATTTTTCCCCTTTGTATACTTTTATTCTTTCTACCCTGTCCTTGGTAGTGTTTTTGTTTTGTTTTGTTTTTGACTCAGCAAACCCACTCTTTTCTCTCCTATTACCTCTCTTCTCTTACTAGTGTTTCTGGCCTTACTTCTATCTAATCTCTCCTTTTTTTTCCCTCTTTCTCCTCCTACTTCTTTATAAGGGTAGATAAATTTCTACCAAATCCAGGAGAGCCCAAACTGATGAGATCAAGCTTCAGACACTGTTCATCCTCCTCTCTTCTTTCCCTCTATTGTAAAAGAACTTTGCTGTCTCTTCAAGTGATCTAATTTGTACCATTATCCCTTTGTCCATGTAATGCCCCTCTCTGTCTGACCAGTAACAGATACAGCTCTCTAGAGTTACAGATATCATCTTCCCATCCCATAGGGATGTAAATAGTTAATCTTTAAATAATATATATTTCGTACTGTTTTACCTTTTTACATTTCTCTTGAAGTTTGTGTTTGAAGATTAAATTTTCTATTTATTTCTGTTTTTTTTAATAGAAATGATTGAAAGCCTTCATTGAAAATCCACCATCTCCCTTGAAAGATGATGCTCACTCTTGCTGAGTAATTCTTGATTGTAATCCCAGTTCCTTTTCCTTCTGAGATATGTTGTCTCAGGCCCTTGGATCCTTATTGAAGAAGTTGCCATATCCTGTGTAATCCTGATTGTTATTCCTTGATATTTGAATTGTTTTTGTTTGGCAGCTTGAAGTATTTTTCCCTTGCAATTGTAGTTTTGGAGTTTTGCAACAATATTCCAAAGGACTTTCCTTGTGTGATCTCTTTTTTAACGTGATTGATTCTTTCAGTTAGTATTTTCCCCTGTGTTTCTCGAATATTGTGGCAGTTTGAATGTTATCTAGGCTCTTTTGTTTGTTTTTGGTTACAGCCTTCAGATAGAACAATAATTTTAAAATCATTTCTTCTGGATCTCTTTTCCAGCTGTTTTTCTAATGAGGTATTTCACTCCACCCCCTCCCCAACACTGCATTTTTTCATTCATTTCAGTTTGTTTGACTGATTCTTCATGTCTCATAAAGTCATAAGTTTGTCCCATTCTAGTTTTTGGTGTGTGATTTTCTTCAGCTAGCTTTTGAATTTCTTTTTCCATTTGATTAATTATACTTTTTAAGGTGGTGTTTTTTCAGTGAAAATTTTTTTCCCATTTGACCAATTGTATTTTTTTAAAGAATTACCTTCCTTTTCCATGCTGTTGAACACTGACAGAGTCCTCAGTAAAGCAGTAAAGCAGTAAGCAGAACTGAGGATCTCAATTGCTGATCTACAATGTTTAAGACTTTCTCACCAGTTTTCCCAGAGTCCATCTGAGCTTGACTGAGTACCCCTTTCATCCCAGTGAGACTGATCTTTCTTGAAGTTCTTCCAATCTATTTTGTGGTGGATAGTTGTTTCATAATGTCAGATTCTGTTCAAAGACTTGGTTTCATGTGGTTTTTGAGGAAAAACTAGGAGAACTCTCTACAGTTTCCTGGGCTCACTCCACTATCTTGGCTCTATCTCTAGAGTTACTGCACTGCTATTTCACAAATAATTCTTGGAGTTTGGAAATTTTTGGTGCTTCCAAGGTAGTGTGAGCTGGGGTGTGGTGTAATCACTATTGTCTTGGTCTACACTCTGGACCTTATCCTGGAAAGTCTCCTGATCCCATGGGATTGCAAATAATACTTCTTCCCAGGGCCTCTACTACCTTGGGACTGAAAATGGTGTTGTGTATAGGGTTCCTGATCCCTTTTATCTAGAACAGATACTGTCCTTTAGAGGTCTTTATCTCTCTTGATTGAAAGTGCTCCCCTCAGCCTTTACATGATCCAGAAGTGGATATAAACAATAGAATTGCCCAACAACATTTGTTCTTGTATCCAGTGTTAATATAGGGGAACCTGACAATTACATTCTGTCCAGTTTCTAGATTTACTTATTTTCTCTGGTGTGGGAGCTCCTGAAGCTGCTTCTGCTTTTGGCACCACCACCTACCCCTGTCACTGATATTTCATGCACATGAGCTCTGGATCAGCATCATTCCCCATGTCATATATTTGTCTTTCTGATTTCCTTTACTGTCTTGGGAAAAAGAATGTCTCATTCTGACTTCCTATTGACTCTTCTACTTCAGAATTCATTCTGAGATATTCTTTTTAAAGTTGTTTAGTATGAAGTGTTGAGAAAACTCAGCTGAATGCTTCTCTACTCTTCTATCTTGATTTAGCCACTGGAAATAGGTCAAATAATTATTTTAAAATGTATCTTACAGGAGAAAATTTTCATATATTTGACATATACCAAATAATAAATATTTGTGGATATATTTATTACTGAAGAACACAGAAGACCATTTTTCCTTATATGAAATAACTCTTATTAAAAACAGGCATCATATTCGATTTATAGATTAGACATTCTCCATTTTATGACGAGTCACTCTGATCAGTTGACTTTCAGTATTATGAAGTATTATTATTTAGTATCTTAGTTTTTAATATCCTTGAAGTACCATATTTTGTTTCCTTTCATTTATGTTTAAGCTATAATCTGAGAGGCCAGTCAAGGGAGCTATTGAGGTCTAATGAAAATAGGTCAGTATTTGCTTCTTAAAAACAAAATAAAACCAAAAAAAATTCAAGGATTTCTGCTATGTTTATGACTTTTGATCCTGAGGCTTTGTGATCTTGAGGTACCTTGATCTTGAGAGAGTTCTGTCTCTATCAATATAAATTATATTCTATCTATAACCTCTTTTCTTACATCACTCTTGCCAATATCCTGCCCTAGGTCAATATAGAGACTTTTCCCTCTAAGTTCCATAACAATATTGAACACTAATAAAGCCTCACAGATGTCTATATCTTGTGATTTATTTTCATTAGGTACCCATTACATAATGAATTAGACATCCCTTTGATATGTTTTGTAATACTTGTATGCAAATCATTGTTGATGATATGGTAACCATTTCCCTTGGGTTGACTTGAAATTTTAATTCATCTAACACTGTTTGGCAGATTGTCATAGTTTATAGAATGCTTGTCTTGGGATTAGCAAAGCCTGGGTTTGGTTCTGACTCTTTTGTCAGTATGACCATAGGCAAATAGCTTAACTACTATAAGCCTTAGTTTTTCCATTTGTAAAATGGGAGGGACACTTCAAATATCGGATCCACACAATTATTTTGTAACTCTGGTGAAATAACATACATGAAATGCTTTGTAAATTTTAAAGTGACTTGTAGATTTCATTATTAAATTTTATAACCATCTAGCATAATTGAAAGAATATCAATGTTAAAAAGATAGTTTTTTATTAAAAGGAAGCTCGAAGTTATTGAAAGAATTATAGAATGTCCTTTAAATGATCTATTCTAGTCTTTTCTTCTTGTTCATTTCTGAGCTTGCTTTATTATCCATCTTTATTCCCCTTACCTACTGCCACACACTGTTGAGTTGATATATCAACTCAGCAGACTGTTCAGCCAACTACATATCATAGTCAAGACAACAGGTATTCATCCACTTGGCTTTTCCTGTATGATTAGTCTAAACCTATTTGAGTAATTAAGTTCTTAATTGAGAACACTTCAAATAGTTTCAGGTCTTAATATAATCAACAATATGTCATCCACTTTACCATATTAGGTAAAATTTCCTATTATTTGGATTCTATGATGCATATCACCCAATTTTTTCATCATAGAGTTCTCTATGCTATATTTCAAGTTATATGAATAATTAGAGGATTGACATTTTGTCTCAATTATTCTATTTTTTAAAGGACTATTATATGATTTCAACATATGCATGGAAGACATCCTCTTGGATCCGATTCATCAAAGCTGAATTTCACTTTCCCAAATCAAATACTTTTAAATAGTTCAACAAAAGGTAAGTAGAGTAAGATATTATATTCATTTAAAACTTCAATTTTGTAACTATAAAATATGGTTGACTATAGAAAAGTATTGGTGAAAATCTCCTTATTCCTTTTTAATATTTTCAGCAAGGCAATACCAATACATGCATATATTATTTTCATAAAGAAAGGCAAAAAATATTTGTTGTGGTGTCTTTAATAATTTAAAAACTATTAATTTTTTTTAATATTTTCATTCCTGCATTTCAGAATTCTTAAGAATCAATCCCTCAATAGCTTAATATTTTCTGTTTTTTTCTTAAATATATCTATACATCATGATCTCACTCAACTGCACTTCTTTCTTGTTTTCTTTAGTGAAATCCGGTTCCAAGGTCAGGATTATATTGTCATAGTACAGATGTGGTAACTCTTCTGTAATTGATGGAGAAAAAAGTTCATGATAGAAATGTAGACTTAATTGTGCTTTACAACCAATCTTTCTTCAAGCTTCTTTTATCTTGAACTATTTTTCCATCCTCTTTAGGATTTTGCAAATGAGCACAGAGTCAGGTGGGGCTTAGTAGATACAGTACTGGATTGGAATAAAAAAGGATTGAGTTCAAATTCTTGTGTGGCCCTGGGAAAGTCACTAAAGCCCTGCTTGCCTCATTTTTTCTCATCAGTAAAACAGGAACAATAATAACCATGAACTCAATGAATTATGAGGTTACAATAACAAATTATGTTAGAATTTTGGAAAACATTAAGTACTATATATGTACTTATTATTATTATTTAATATTAAATATATCTGGTCTTAGTTATCACCTGTTTGAGCTTCTAAAGGAGATTAAATCTTTGTTAAATGATTCTTTTGACTTTTGTGTGTGATTATTTTATAAGTTAAATTTAGAAAATTTTGAGAGTAGATATTCAATATTTGTTGTTGGATCCATTCACTTTTTTATGGGAAATAGTTTATTTCAATATGCCATCCAATTGGGTATTAATTTTTGTTTTGATAAGTTGATAGTCTAACTTTACTTAGAAAGCTGATTCAGAAATCATTTCCATATCAGTTACCAGGCATTTCCTATTTATTAAAATAATATAAAAATTTAATTTCAATTGGGTTTTTACCTTTGAATATTAAATATGCACATATATGTATATATGTATATTACATTTTCTATTAAATTTCTTTTATTGATTAGTAGAAACCTAATCAACAGTATTGTTATAAAGTTTACTAAAAAATAAATATACAAATTATAATAGGATATAACATTCTGTTAGTTTTGGAGTATATGAGACAGCCATACTATAAGTTTTGCCTAAAAGCAGCAGGGATTGATTGAAGAAAAATGTACTTGAAAAATCTCAGGTCTGAATTATAATCATACTTCACAGAAATTACTTCTGAACATACTATATGTGATACATGTTTTCTATTAAATCATGTCACTTAGTTGGCACAATTCTTTTAAGCATTTTGTCAATTAAATCAGGATCATCTACTGAGAACAATAAAATAATACTTAAATCAAATAAAACCACAGTATCAAAGACTGCTTTTAGTTCATACTGATTTTTCCATATCCACTTGTAGACTTAAGAGAATTTGTTACCACATCCTTGTTTAGGGACCACAATGCATAAATTGTTCCTTGAGATTAGTAATAAATACATCTGCTCTTTTTGAATTATTTGTATCTCTTGTATAAATATCACATGATTATTTTCAACTAAAATATTAATTTTAAAAAGTTACAAAATGTTTGCAAAAGGAAAGGACACAGAGTAGTGAGATAAAAAGTTAGGATATCAGTTATTTTACTTATCTGAACACTTTTAGAGTTCTTTATCTATCAAAAGCAGTCATTAATATTTCATATATTCATATAACACAAATTTCATTGTAAACTTCTCCTATTCTCTAATAAGACAATGAAATGAACATCCACTTATTTAAAATAGGATTCTCACCCATAAGGAAGAAGATAAAAAGGTGGCACCCATTTGTAAAGTGAGCATTTTTGAATATTTAAGTCAACATTTTCTGAGCTTTCTTACAATTGCCATCTTAAAAACCTCAATTTGTGGCAATGCTTTTTTTTAATTTCATAAAATAAAATTTAAAAATGCCTTAGGGGCAGAAGCTGTAATAGTGGAAGCAACACCAGCACTAGCTCTGGAAGTGATACCAGGGCACTTAGCACCTTGTGATGATAATGAAGTTGCACATCTACTCAGAAAGAGACTACAAGGAACCTTGTGCTAGCACTGGGCACACAAGTGGGTGACATTTGGCAATCCCATTGTCTTTTATCCATTTCTCGGTAATAGTTCTAGGGCAAAGAGGAAGTCCTGATGTCAAAAAGGATCAGCGATCCTTTGTAGACTCACTTCACAGTACCAAGGCAAAGAGAAATTGTGTTTATGAGAGAGTAGAAATGCTAACTAGGAAGGGCTAGAGTACAAGACAGTTATCTTACCTCTTAGCAGATTATATGGCCTTGAAAGCACTAAAACCTCACAGGCTCCCAGAGGTAGTTATGAAAATAGCTGAATATAAAAGCCAGAAGCTTTGAATAGTCACCCTACACACTCTTAAGGTAAGCAAAATCCAACTCTAACATGAACACTAAAGTCAACAAATGGGTTAGAAAAGTGAACCAACAACAACAACAACAACAACAAACCTGAGCATAAAAATCTGCTATTAAAGTCCCAACACAAACTCAGAAAAAGACAATAACTTGAAAATATTTACAAGCAAAGCCTAAAAATAAAATAAAGATTGGACACAAACCAAATAGGAATCAATAGAAGAAGAGATTTTTTTTTAATCAAATGAAATGAAAATATTAGGAAAACAAATGAGAACGATGCAATAACAATACAAAGAGCTTAATAATCTGATAAAATTCAATTTTCAATTCAATAAACATTTATTAAGTGATTTTTGTTTGCCAGACATTGTGATAAAAGAACAAAATTATTAAAGAAAATAAGTAAAAAAATTCAGAATTGGCCATATGGCAAAAGAGGTATAAAACCTAACAGAAGAATTTAACTCCTTAAAAATTAGAATTAGGTCAAAGTTAATGACTACCTGAGAGATCAAGAAATAATTGTAAAAGACTGAGAAAATAGAAGAAAAAGTGAAATACTCCACAGGGGAAAAAAAAAAAAAACGACTGACATGGTAACAAATCAAAGAAAGATAACTTAAGAATTATTGGACTACTTCAAATTCATATGTAAAAAAGAGCCTTGATGTCATTTTTCATTTTTTTAAAGAAAATATGGATCACTTAAATTTGTGTCTCATCCTTGTGCAGGAGCCATGTTAATCTTCTCTGATTCATTGCCAAAGTGATCATTAGACATTATGTTTAAAGAAAGTATAAACGAAAACTGCCCTGTTATTTTAGAACAAAGGGAGCAAAATAGAAATTAAAATAATTCATTGCTTAACTTTTAGAAAAGATCCCAGTATATACCCTCCTAGGACTATCAGATCCAAAATCTAGATCTACCAGATAAAAGTGTAAATACTAAGAACAGCAATCATAACTAGGAATGTGATTGGTATGAACCCATCCATAAAATAGAGGATTGGAGCAGAATAAATTAGAAAAAAAAAAGAATTCAATAATATATTGTTTACAGGGGACCAGCTAGAAGCAATAAGACACATAGAGAAAGTTAAAATAAAGGACTGAAGAAGAAAGAATCTATTATACTTTAGCTGAAGTAAAAAAAAAAAAAAAAGCAGCAATAGCAATGATGCTATCAAACAAAACAAAAGCTAAAGTAAACCCAATTAAAATAATTAAGAAAACTATGTTTTATTAATACATACTATTGACAATGATGTAATATCAACAGTAAATATATATTCACCAAATAGGAGAAAATCCATATTCTTAAAGGAAAAGTTAAATGAGTTACAGGAGAATATAGACAATATAGACAATAAAATTATCTATTGTGGATCCTAAATTTGACTATCAGAAACATAGATAATCTAACTATAATATAAATAAGAAAAAAGATGAGGGACTTAACAGAATTTCATAAAAGTTAAATGTAATAGATCTCTAAAGAAAATCAAATAGAGGATCATATTTTTTCCCTCAGCTGTAAAATGTACCCTCAAAAAAATTTGACCATGAAATAGAACACCAAAAAAAAAAAAAAAAAGTCACAAAGGCAAAAAAGCAAAAATCTTAAAGAAACCCTTTTCAGACCATAATGCAATAAAAGTTATATTTTATATAGGGTCTTAGAAGCACAGATGAAAAAATTAATTGGAAACTAAATAATCTAATCCTAAAGAGTGAATGGGTCAAAGAACAAATCCTAGAAATAATCAATAATTTGATTAAACAGGATAACAATGAGACAAATGCCAAAATTTGTGAGATGCACCTAAAGCAATACCTGGGAGTAAATTTATGTCTCTAATTATATACTTTAATAAAAGAAATAAAAAGAAAACCAATTAACTAAGCATGCAGCTAAAAATGAGAAAAAATTAAAATTTCCAACTAAACAGTTTTATAGAAATATTAAAAATCAAATTAGAGCTTAACAAAATTAAACATTAAAAATCATTGAACAAATAAGTAATGATAGAGTTGGTTTCATGTGAAAAAGCAATAAAACAAATAGACTATTGGTAAATATAATTTAAAAAGAAAGAAGAAAAGCAAACTACTTATATAAAAAATGAAAAGTATAAGTATACAATTAATAAAAATGCAATTAGGTCAATTAAGAGTTATTTCCCCCAATTATATGACAATAAAATTGACAATCTTAATTAAATAGAGAATATTTACCAATATACTAATTGTCTAGATTAATAAAAGGGGAAATAAAATACTGAAATAACCATAACTTAAAAAAAAAAACCTAAATAGGCAAAAAAACTGAATTCTTTAAGAAAACCCCCCAGGAGCTGATGGATTTATAAGGGATTTATTTATAAAGGATTGAAAGAAAAGCCAATTCCAATAAAATATATAGTATTTGAAAAAAATAGAAGAAAGGATCCTACCAAATTCCTTCTTTGACAAAAATATGGTTTTGACTCCTAAATAGAGACAGCAAAATCAAGAAAGAAAATGAAACCAATTTTCTTAATGAATATTGGTGCAAATATTTGAATAAAATATTAACAAGGAGATTTCAGAAATATATTACAATGATCATATACTTTGAAAACATTGGATTTATGTCAGGAAATGAAGGTCTGATTCAGAATTAGAAAAATCTTCACTATAATTGACCATATAAATAAGAAAAGAAAAAGTATAGTGTAATTATATGTATAGATGCAGAAAAAATTTAACAAAATGAAATGCCCATTCATTAAGAAACATTTGAAAGGGTAAAATGAATGAATGAATCTTTTATTAAAATGACAAGTGTTTATCTAAATCAAAATCAGACATTATTTGTAAAAGGAATAGAATCTGAGCCTTTCCAGTAAGATCAAAATTAAAAAGCAACATTCTCTATTATCACTGTCAGTATCTGATATTGTATAGAAATTCTAGTTATAGCAATAAGACAAGAAAAAGATATTGAAGGAATTTGAATAAGTAAGGAAGGAATAAAACTATCACTCTTTGCAGGTCATGTAATGATATACTTACAGAATGTTGGAGAATTGATTTAAAAACTAGTTGAAATAAAAAAAATGTAGGATATTAGCACTTCTATACATTGTTAACAAAACCCAGCAGCAAGATAAAGAAAGAGCAATCCTATTTAAAGTAACTGTAGACTATAAAGTACTAGGGAGTCTATCTGCCAAGATAAACCCAGGGAATACAAACACAATTACAAAACACTTTCTGAGCAAAAGAAAACATCTAAACACCTAGAGAATTATTAATTGTTCATGGAAGTGAGTCAATATAATAAAAATGAAAATTCTATCTTAATTAATTTACCTATTCAGTGCCATAGAAATTAAACTACCAAAGAATGATTCTGTAGAACTAGAATAAATAATAACAAAATATATCTGGAGGAAGAAAAAAATCAAGAATATCAAAGCAATAAATGAAGAACATAAAGGAAGGTAACCTAGTAGTATTCAATCTCAAATTATACTACAATGTGGCAAGCATCAAAACAATTTGGTAGCAGATAGCAAATAGAATAGTTGATAGATGGAATAGATTAGTTACACAATATACAAAAGTAAATGACTATAATAACCTACTGTTTGATAAACCCAAAACCCAAACTATTGGGACAAGAATGCACTATTTGACAAAAATTGCTGGGAAATGTTTAAGTAAGCAGAAATTAGATACAGATTATATCTTAAACCTATACCAAGAGAAGCTTAAAATGGGTACATAGTTTAGAACTAAAGGATGATACCATAAGCAAATTACATGAGCACAGTTGGGAGGGGGGATAACTCTCCAATAAATGGAAAAGGGAAGAGTTCATGACCAAAAGAGAGAAAATTCATAGTAAGGTAAAATGGAGTGTTTATTACATGAAATTTTAAAGTTTTTTTTTTCAATGGGAACAAAACACATGCAGGCAAAATTAAAAAGAAATCAAGAAACTAGGAAACATTACAGCAAGTTCATTTCTGGAATATATAGGGATTATACCAAATTAATAAAATTAGTCAGTCCACAATTGATAAATGGCCAAAAGATATGAATAAGCAGGTCCTAAAAAACAAAATCAAAGTTATCATTATTGTTATATTGCTTTCTAAAAAGAATAAATCTGCTTACTTAAACATTTCCCAGCAATTTTTGTCAAATAGTGAATTCTTGTCCCAGTAGTTTGGGTCTTTGGGTTTATCAAACACTAGGTTATTATAGTCATTTACTTTTGTATATTGTGTTATTGATTAGGGAAATCCAATGTAAAATAAATCAGGGGTATAAAACAAATCAGGGGTATAACGTCACACTCATCAGATTGGTTAAGATAACCAAAAAAAATGCAAATAACTTATGCTGGAGAGATGTGGAAAATTTGGGATACTAGAGTATAATTTATAGTGATGTGACTTGGTCCAACCATTCTGGAGAACATTTTGAAATTTCATCCAAAGAGCTATAAAATTGTGCAGTATTGCTATTAGGTCTATACCCCAAAGAGATCAAAGAAAAGGGGAAATATGTACAAATCAGCTATTTTTGTGACAGCAAAGAATTGGAAACTGGGCATGTTCAGCAATTAGGGAATGTCTGAACAAGTTGGAATATCTGATTGTGTTGAAATACTCTTGTGCTGTAAGATATGATGAAGGGAATGGTTTCAGAAAAAAAAAAAGCTGGGAAGCTTTCTATAGCCTGTTGTAAAGTGAAGTGAACAGATCTAGGAAAATATTATGCACACTAACAGTCATGTTGTAATGATAAGCAACTGTGAAAGACAGAAACTTTGTTAAATGCAATAATCCATGATAATCCAAATGGTTTATGATGAAAAATGCTATCCACTTACAGAATGATAACCAATGAACTCCAAATGCATATTGAAACATCTTTTTTCTTTATTTTTATTGTTTTTTCCACACAATGATGAAATGCTTTTGCATGATTTCTTATGTGGATATCATATTCCTTGCTTCTTCAATAATTAGAGGAGAGGATAGAGAGAGAAGAGTATTTGGAACTGAAAATCAAAATAAAATTTTAAAAAATATACAAAGAACAATGCATTTCTGGTATTGTAGAAATGATGGAAAGTTAGGTGAAATGAACCCTCCTTTTAGAATTTATTACATACAAGAAGAAAACTAAGCAAAAACATGCATCCTGAATTTTGGAAGATCAGGTTTCAAAGGATTTAGAAAAAAAGAAATGTAAGATCCCATTGTCTACAATTCTAGAAGTCAGACAGCCCAGGAGGCATAGGAAGCTCTCAAAAAGGAATTCTGGAAGACATGAAGAAAAACATTTTTTTTTTTTTTTTTATGATGAGGAAAAACAAAAACAAAAACAGGAGTTGTTTAAAGTGACCAATATGAATATACCAGAGCTCCTTGACCATTTTAGCTTTTAACAAGTTATGCACAGAAAATATAACCTGAGTCTATCAATAAAACATATATACAAAAGTGTGTCATGATCCTGTGAAATAGCAGCAAGCAAACTTTTAACAAAGGTGAAAGAATTCTCCAAATCACTGATTACCAGACAAATGCAAAATAAAACAATTCTGAAGCTTCATCTCAATTTACAAATTGACAATGATAAGAAAGGTGAAAGTGTTAAAGTGCTAGTGAGATGATAGGCTTATTAGCATATTGTTGGTGGAACTGTGAATCAATACAATCATTTTGAAAAGCCATGTAGAATTATGCGCAAACAAGTGATTAATATATCTGGATCCTTTAACCAAGGGATTCCACTACTACAAATATTCCAAGGCTATTAATAAGAAAGTCCTATCCAAACACACACACACACTTTGTGATAATCAAAGTTGCTCATTGTTTGAGGATGGCTAAACATATTGTGGTTCATGAATCTATAATGGAATGTTTCTATATTATTAAAAAAAAGATGAAAGTTAAATACTGAGAAGCATCTAAAGATCTATATGAACTGATGGAGAATGAAGCAGGAAGAGACAAAAATATATATGCTATATATAATGAATTCAACAATGTAAGCAAAAATAAGAATTTTTATTTCTATGATAGTTTGATGCAACTAGATATGATTGTTTTCATTGCTACAACTAATTAAATTAATATGTAATATTTTCATTCATTTAATAATTCATTAATTATATATTCATTAAATAATGATATTCATTAAATGCCTTAAAATATTTCATTTCATGATTCTATAAGTTGGAGAAAGGCCTATTCTTTTTTTTTTTATAAAGAGAGACTTTCTAATAGTTAATGCTATTCAAAGATATTCTGTTTTACAAGCATTGAATGACCAATTATGAGATTGGATGGCCAACTTTTTAGGATATTGAAACATGATTCCCTATCAACATAGGCCGAGGATAGAACACATGGCTAAAATGAGATGATTTTGTGATTCTATTATCCTTCCACGTTATGAAAAAAACAGAGTATACGAATCAGAAGATTAGAGTTCAGTTTTCAGAAGTGTGAACTTGGGGAAATAAGTTTATCTTTCTGAATCTATTTCCTTAGCTTTAAAATTAGGGTTCATACTAAGTTGTTTTTTTTTTAACATGGTTTTTTAACATGGTTTGTTCTCCTTTTGTATATTATCCTATTATCTCAGACCAATTGAAATGAAATGAAAAAAGCTTTTTTCTGAGAGAGAATAAGTGATGAATGCAGAGCATCATTGGTACTTAATGGCAGAGTTGAAATTTTTAACATGTGTCCTGACCCTCTGTGTTCATTGTACCATACAACTTTGTCTCTTCAGGATCATTTTCAGGGAAGTAAGATGGTACCATCATTTCTTTTGCAGTCAAATGCAGTCAACCTTCTAGCAGAATAGCTTTTTTAAGGTGTGTGTGTGTGTGTGTGTGTGTGTGTGTGTGTGTGTGTGTGTGTATCTTTCCCCTCACTTCATAGTATTTTATTTTTTCCAATTACATGTAAAAATTGTTTTCACCCTTTACTTATATAAGATTTTGATTTCCTTTTTTTCTCCCTCCTTCCCCGAGATAGCAAGCAACCTAAATTAGAAATATAAACATATTAAACATATTTCCACATTAGTCATGTTTTGAAAAAAAGAATCAGGAGTAATGGAGGAAATGACAACAATAACAAAAAAGTGAAAATAGTGTTTCACTCTGCATTCAGACTCCATAGTCCCTTTTTTGGATATTGATAGCATTTTGCATCATGAGTCTTTTGGAATAGTCTTTGATCATTGAATTGCTAAGAAGAGTAGTCTATCAGACTTCATTATACTATGTAGCTGTCACTGTGTAGTTTTCTCCTGGTTCTGCTCACTTCACTCAGTTCTAAGGTATCTTGATCTTGAATTTGAGTGTTGCAGGGCAACCAGCCTAAGAGATAATTTATCATGGCAACCTATGATGAAATAATTCCAATTCTACCATATATCTATTTAACAATTATTTATTAAGCACTTACTGTTTGCTAGGAACCAAACTGTGCTAAGGACACACACACACACACACACACACACACACACACACACACATGCTCGCACTCATGCACCAAAAAATAAACAAAGAAACCAATCTCTAAAATCAAGAAACTTACATTTAAAGGGGATAACTGTATAAATGGACGATTATAAATATGAAGTGGTTTCCAGGAAGAAAACACTAGCAGGTGGACTTCAAGCAGGAAGTAATGCTTGATGGAAATTTTCAAGGTATTAGGGAGTCTCCAAGATGGAAGTAAGGATGCTTATTCCAAGCATAGATAATAGTCTGAACAAAAAAACAAACAAAGAATCAAATGGAATGTTTTATATGGTGAACTGTGCGAATGGAACACAAATTTGACTGAAACATGGAGAGTAATATTCAGTAAGCCTAGAAAGGCAGGCTGGATGCATACTATGAAGTGTTATGAATGTCAAATGAAAAACTGCATCCTTCATATTGAATATTGCCCTTGGTCTAACAATTGTTATTTTAAAATGAAATTACCAAATGTTAAGGTATTTTGAAGGGCCAGTTTAATATTAATAATGTTTGTCTAGTTATGCATAATTGAATCCAAATAAAACCTCTATAGAAATCAATACAAGGTAATAATATTTTTCTTCATCATTTTATTTTTTTTTATTTAGTATATATTTTAGAAGAGAAACAGTAACAGACAGTAAAGTATGTTCCTTATTTGTTTATGTGTCTCTATATTATAAAACCATGAAAAAGAATAAAAAGATGCTCCTGCTTTAAGATTTTGTCTTTGTCTTGCCAAAACTATGACCTATGGGGGAAGGGGAATCTTATGATGGGAGCAGTTATTCTTCTGTAAACATGAAATTATACTATTACAGGAAATAGAAGAGGGCAGCTAGGTGGTGCAGTGGATAGAGCACCAGCCCTGAAGTCAGGAGAACCTGAGTTCAAATCTGATCTTAGATATTTAACACTTCCTAGCTGTGTGACCCTGGGCAAGTCACTTAACCCCAGTTGCCTCAGGGAAAAAAAGGAAATAGAAGAGATTATGTTGCTGGAAATATTTGTTCCAAAGATTTCTCCAAACATGTTTATAGTAACTTACTATTTGAATTAAGTTGCAAAATTCAATTTTAGAATTTTCTTCTCTTTCAAGGAAATTTTTTTTCTATTTCATTAGTTACAATTCATTAAGTACTCACAATATTTTAGATGCTATGAAAAATTTAATAATCTATAACCTTTTCTCTAGACAGGTATATTTGAAGACTTTTAAAATCATTAAATATTTTATTATATAATTTCAAAAGAATCATGAGAGCATGGGAGGAGCATTTTCCCCTCATTGGCTTAGATGGAAATCATTCCACATTTTGGTAGATGATTTTGTGGATTATAGAAATCAAATTAATTAATCATATACTGGATAGTCAGCATATCTCTCTGAATTATATCTTTTCAAGTTCAATTAGGCTTTCCCTCAGAAAGTAATTCATTATACTGTAAAGTACTAAGAAATTGTGGTTTAAAGTTATAACTTTAGTTGACTAAAAATGGAGCATGACACCTTTCTCTTGGAAGAGAAGTAATGGATTGTGGTAAGAGAATGAAAAATGCATTTTCTATACTTATTTTCCAAAAGGAAGACCTTCAGTTGAGATGGGAGATGAGAGAAGGAAAAAGGAAAGAAAATATTATCAATAATATATTTTAACATATGTTGGGGGAGTATACTATGTTACATTTTTATACAATTTTTAAAAACTCAAACTATGTACTATAGGAATATATAGTTGTATATCAATTGTTTTTGAATAATGAAACATTGGTGTTTCTTGAGGATAACTAAATTCATTTTTAAAAAGATTTTTGTAAAAAAAAAAGAAAAAGAAAAAGAAAAGAAAGAAAATAACCCATTATAAGGGCCATACTAAGACTTTTCCTGGATTGTTAGAACTTTCCAAAATTTTATTTTGCAGATGAAAAAAAAGCAGACTCAGATACATAAAATACCTTTGTCCATAATCTCACTGCTAGTAAGTATCAGGGCTGAGAAATGAATTCATAATTTATAATCCAGAGAATCTAGCAATCAGAGAAATAGAAAGCCTGGCAGGACCTGGAGCATCTTAAAACAAGGTATCTTATCTATTTGGATTCTTTTTCTTTCAGGTGCTTGCCAGCTAAATACATTATATCTCTTTTGTCAAATGGGGTCAGAGAACTTCATGGCCAGGAAAATAGAGAAGAAATTTTGGAGATATTCTGCAGTTTTGTCTGCAGGGAGGCTAAAGAATCAGAATCTGGCAGTGAATGCTAAGAATAACTGAAACAGGAGCTCTATCCTTTAGTTACATTCAGAGAAGAGAAGATAAAAGAAGAAATAGGATAGTATTTCAGGGTAGGTGGTGAGAACTGACAACAGTTTGAAGGCTGAACTACTCAGCTTTTAGTTTGCATTTGTTTTCTGAAAATTAGAATGCACAATATATGTTGATGAGCCTGTTTCTCTTTTTTCTTCCATTATTACGATTTTTACATCTCATTTAATCACTGTTATCCTCTTTCACACACACACACACACACACACACACACACACACACACACACACACCCCTTTTTTTTTTGAGCTTCCTTTTTCCTGATTATAGCCAAAGCAACTGTTGAGGTTTTTCTTTTCCCATCAACCTCAACTAATTCTAAGCCATAGTTGTCCTCTTAATATATAATTGTTTTACCTTCATTTTGGGTTACCTTCTCTTTCCTCTATCTCTCAACTTCTGTACATATGTTAATCAGGTTATGAAGATCATTTTCCCAATTCCTATTGTCATAGATCCTAGAGTAAAGATGCATCTTGATTTTTGGATTCTAGGGATATCTCTGAAGATTCTGGGATGATTATTTAAGAACATTGGCTCAAATCCTGACCAATGTCCTTCCTCTAAAGTTTATTAGTTAATAATTATTTTTGTGAGCCACCCGTACATAACTTTTTTTTAATAGCTTTTTATTTACAAGTTATATGTATGGGTAATTTTACAGCATTGACAATTTCCCCTTTTGTTCCAATTTTTCCCCTCCTTCCCCCTCCCCCCACCTTCCCTAGATGGCAGGATGACCAGTAGATGTTAAATATATTAAAGTATAAATTAGATACACAATAAGTATACATGACCAAACCGTTATTTTGCTGTACAAAAGGAATCGGACTCTGAAATAATGTACAATTAGCCTGTGAAGGAAATTAAAAAATACAGGCAGACAAAAATATAGGGATTGGGAATTCTATGTAACGGTTCTTAGTCATCTCCCAGAGATCTTTCACTGGACGTAGCTGGTTCAGTTCATTACTGCTCCATTGGAACTGATTTGGTTCATCTCATTGCTGAAGATGGCCAGGTCCATCAGAATTGATCATCATATAGTATTGTTGTTGAAGTATATAATGATCTCCTGGCCCTGCTCGTTTCACTCAGGATCAATTTGTGTAAGTCTTTCTAGGCCTTTCTGAAATCATCCTATTGGTCATTTCTTACCGAATAATAATATTCCATAATATTCATATACCACAATTTATTCAGCCATTCTCCAATTGATGGGCATCTACTCAGTTTCTAATTTCTGGCCACTACAAAGAGGGCTGCCACAAACATTCATGCACACCTTATATAACTTTTAAAAAAAGGTATTTATGCAACCCCTTCCAAAGTATATGATATAATTGTACAAAGTCAGGGATAAGAGATGAACTTAAGCTTAGAGAGAACATATAGGAAAGGGTTAAGTCATAGCTACTGATTCTAGAAAGATTGTTTTTCAGATTCCTGACGCAAAGTATAATTTTTTTTTTTTTTGTGGACTCTTTATGATCCTGAATCCACATCCAGTCTGCCATTGTCTTCCAATAATGACACTACTAGATTTAAAAAAAAATGTCCCTTATGAGAAGGGAAGGCTAATATCCCACATTTTCTTTAGAAATTCTTACTCTGGTTCATGGTGGAGATAGATTTGTCGAGGTTAAAATCAAGGACTGTCTCCTCTTTTATTTTTTTTTCCCCGAAGCATCTCACTAGGTTTTGCTGGAATGACACATTTTTTCCAGTCTCTAGAAGGTGGAATACCACGATTATTCTAGTTTCTAGAATACCTTTAATTCTAATTAACTTGATAATTTATAAGCCAATCTTTAGGGTATGGCCAGATTTCCCTTAATGCATAAACCTGATTGTTATGCATCATTCTGATTTAGACAAAACATGACATATGAATGAGCGTCTTCTCGTCTCATCTAAGTGAGTTAGGGAAATATTATTGTTTTGATCACTCATCCTTTGATGAAAATATGTGTGCAGTCCTCTCCCTCCTCTTTTATTTCTGTTTAAAATACTTTTGAATACATTTATAAGGCCTTAGGCAAGTGAATTCTTTTAAATCCTTGTTAAGTATACTGCATCCCTGACCTGGAGCTTATCAATCTTATGTTTTAAATCATTGCCGAGAAGCCCAAATTCCTTTCTCAGACAATTTCTTCCTAAATAATTCTTCACAAAGGAGTTTCACTAGGAGATAATAAAAGTTATAAGGAAGTAAAGATGAGTCTGTTTTGAAAGGTAGAGAAATAGTAGACAAAAAAAAAAGGTAAAAAGAACTTAGGTGGCTGGTAGATACTTTTTGAAGATAATATAACTATTTATTGACCATTAATTTATTTTAGAGAATCTTCAGTTTGAAATGCTACTGGAATGATAAAGAAAAGGCAAAAAAAATAATTAAATTATAGATAAATGGACCATGTAAAAATTGTCAAATGATTTTGTATTATTCCCAAATGAGAAAAAGAATATAGTAATTACTATTTTTTTTATGTTTTTAGCATTAAAATACAAAACAATAAATTAGCAGATCAAGAAAACATATATTAGTAGAAGAAATAATATTCATGAATGTCCATTTTTCTTTACTTTCTTGTAAATTGTTCTTTGGTTCTCTGCTGTACACCTTATTTCCTTTATTCTCCACCCTCAAGCAAGCTACAGTTAAAAAAAAAAGATATATTTATATATACATATGTAGATATACACATACATATACACATTCCCTCCTCCTCCCTCTAATGCCCCTGAGACTACTTTTCCTTTGCACCCCTTTTGTATAACATGATCACTCTTTTTACCTTAATTCTACCGTTTTTTTCTTTTGAACTGCCCTATTGATGATATGAATCTTAAACATCTAGAATAGATTTCTCACATAAAAAACAAAATGATTTCTTCCAATTCAAGACCTATAATGCCATAATCATATTTAAGCTACTAATGCTATTGCCACTTATTGCTATTGTTATCATCATTTTTAGTTAACTCATGTGATATTAAATGGCATTACTTTAAAAATGGTCATAGAGCAAGAAACCATTTCAGAATCAGATAGGATGATAAAGATACTATGGATTTTTGTTGGAATGCTGGGGGGGAGGTGCTAGATGCTGGGGGGGAGGTGCTGGTGCTGTCACTGCCCCCCCCACTACCCCTCCTCCCTCCATCCCGGAGAGTGGAGTTGATGAAGGAGAGTCAATTACCTGCTCCTCAGGTGGGGCTGAGGCTACCTCAGATTCACCCCACCCTTGAGCCTTACTTAAGTCTTCCTACCCTGTGGGGATATGGCCATTAATCTGTTCTTTGTCTTCCTCCTTTATCTCAGGCTTCCCCCTTTGGCTATTCCTAGAGTTTTTTCCTTTTTTCCTAGAACAAGTACGGTATTTTAAGGCCATCTGTATCATATTATATAAAAAGAATACTTCAATGGAAACTGAACGAGGACCGTTTTCATTGTAATATGCGGAGAGCTGTTGACCAACCAATGCCCAGTTTTTTAGAGAGATTTTCTCTTCCTCTAAGAGCCAAGGGGAGGTGCGTTTTAATGTAGCCAGAAGTCTAGCTGCCTGTCCCCAAGTTACAAGTAGCCCTTGACCTTCTATCAGCTTAAGCAGGCTTTCTATAGCACCACTCCTGGGTGGGGCTGGGGTTGGGGGGGTTGGGGTGGGGGATGGAGAATCTTTACCTAGGATCTGTCCCATTTCAGCCAAAAAAGGTTATACTCACTCAGTTCCTGGTCACTGGAGACTTCTTCAGTGAAAGTAGGGTCCTTGGTTCCCATGCTTGGGCGCCAAATGTTAGAGTTCAAATGTTGGAGTTTGTTCTTCTCAAAGCACAGCCGGTTTAGAGGCTTGGAGCCCTTCGGATGTCTCCAAATCCAAAGGTTCTGTCCTTCAGCCTCTGACTCTGCTTTCTTCTGCCTCCAACCAAGACAGAGATGGAAGGTCTCTCTTATCTCCTTCTGGGGAGCCCAGCCACCAACTTGCCACGGAGAGATGGCTTCTGGCGTAGCTCCACTGAAATCCGTCAAAGTGTTCTCTGCACAAGAGTCGTTCCTTTCGAGTCCAGCGCGATCAGCCAGCCAAGAGGAAAAAAATGTATTCTGCCATAGATCCCTCAAACAGCCTGTTTCTGTTCAAGGAAAATGTTTAGAGAGCATTGTCAAAGTTATGGAAAGCCAAGGTTTAATTATAAGTTTACAGCAAATCACTGAACTTTTACAAACTGTAAAGGATATATGTCCTTGTTTCTCTCTTGATAAGGAATTAGATTTAAATGAATGGAAATTGGTTGGAGAGGATCTTTGTCAATTCTATGATAAAAATGGGCCTAACTCAATAATTAATACATATAATGTAATACAATTGGCTATAAGAAGTTATTTAAGTGATAGAATGATGAAAAGGAAAGTACAGGAGGAAGAAGTACCAACTTTACTGGGTGAAAAGGAGGACGAATCAGATGAGAATGGAGTTAATTACAATTCTGAGTATGATACTTCACAGCAGGAGGAATTAGATGATTCCACATCTCATGACCCTCTCCCTGCAATTAACCCTTCATGTGTGGAACAAGGGGGAGGGAGAGAGACAGAAACACAGTCAGCTTCTCCTTTAAAGCAGAATTTGACAAGATTAGAAAAAGCATTAATTAAAGCAAAAAATGAAGGAGAAGATATATCTGATTTTATAAATACATATCCTGTGATTGAAGAGCTCAACTCCTCAGGTCAAAAAGGGAGAAGATACACTCCTTTTAATTTGGAAAAAATTAAAGATTTGAAAAAGGGTTGCACTCTTTATGGGGCTATATCATCTTATGTGAAGATGTTACTGGATAATTTGTCTTATGAAATCTTAACCCCGAATGACTGGAAATCCATCACTAAAACATGTCTAGAACCGGGACAAAATTTATTGTGGCTTTCGGAGTTTCATGAATTATGTAGGATTCAAGCCCAATGCAATAGGCAAACAGGAGCTATTGTACAAGTTGCTTTTGACCAACTAGCTGGTGAAGGTCAGTATGCAGAGAGCTCAGAACAGATTTATTATCCCATAACAGTATATGAGCAAATTTCTAAGGCTGCAATAAAAGCTTGGAATTCTCTCCCTGGACAGAAAGATGGAAATAATGCTTTCACAAAAATAGAGCAAGGTCCCAATGAACCTTTTGCAGATTTTGTGGGACGTTTACAAACAGCTGTAATAAGAACCATTGGAGACAATGCAGCAACAGAAATAATGACTAGACATTTGGCTAAGGAAAATGCCAATGAGATTTGCAAGAGAATTATATGGGGGCTAGACAAAAATGCTCCTTTAGAAGAAATCATTAGACGCTGTGCTACAGTGGACATAAATGCTTATTATGCCCAAACTATGATGAACATGGAAAGACAAGGTCCTTCTTGGCAGAGGAATTCTAGAGAAACTCGTCGATGTTTTCAGTGCGGAAAAATTGGACATTTGAGAGCTCATTGTAGATATGGAGATAGAGTGAGAAGACAGGGTGAGAGAAAACCCAAAACCCCATGTCCAAAATGTAACCCAGGCTTTCACAGGGCCTCTAAATGTATATTGACCCAGAGGAATGAGAGGCAGGGCCCAGCTCTAAAGTATCAATCAAAGGACAGGTGGGGCATGATAGCAGCTGAGGTTACACCCAGAGAGACTTTAGAAATTCAGAACTCTGATGTCATCAACCAACAGAAAAGCAATCAGGATTACAGTTGGGAAGAATACAGGCCTTTTAAGACAACAAGACAATATCCAATGCAAACAGCTCCAATGTAATTACCAGATGATGAGGAGAAATCCCAAAAGTGGTAAACAGAAGAGAATTAGATAGGTTAACTGCTTGGGGAAGAGGATCTGCTTATATTTCCACAGGTGGAAAAGGAATCAGATGGCTAACAATGAGACTGTCAAAAGAACTTTAAAATCTTCAGCTTTCAGTTCCTGAAAAACCAGCAAAAATCACTGGATTCCCTGAGATGAAAAATTGTTGATGAGACTTTTTGCAGTACTTCAGAGCTTACAGGAATTATTAGATTCCTGGCGCATGAACTAATGGACAATGGATTCCTTATGGACTATTTCTAGGACTTATGGACATTTGTAAATTTTCAGGTCGATTTATGTTGTTACATTACTACTAGCCTGTGTTATATTACTATGTGCTTATGTATTTTAAGCAATTGCAAGAATCATTGGATTTCTTGAGATGAAAGATTGTTGATGAGACTTTTGCAGTAGTTAAATTTTCATGTTGATTCATGTTATTTGTTACATTACCACTAGCCTGTGTTATATTGCTGTGTGCTTTTGTAAATTATGTATAATGCCTCCCATATTGATGGATTTATGTATACCATGTATATCTGTTACAAAGTTCTGGCCCATATTGATGGATTTATGTGTACCCCCTCAGAAACCCCCTATGTTTTAAAACAAAAGAAAGGGGGAGATGTTGGAATCCTTACTAACTGTTAACTAATTAGAGTTGATCTAATCTTACAAGAAGATGTTTTGGGCAGAACCTGAAACAAGGTACTAAGTAGAACTAATTAATACAAGGCTTGTGTTCACACCTTTACTCATTGGAGTTCAATGAGTTCATACCTCCCTTGAAGCTCTTTGGGCCAGAGAGCACTATGGGAGAAAACCCATAATCCCTCTCTCTGGAAGGAGCATAAATAGGCCAATGGGCCAGTCGAAGAAGTTCTTCAGAGGAAGAAGCTACAAGTCGAGATTTCACTGGAATGACATGAAGAGTGGTGCTGGCTCTGGAGGCTGAAGAAAGCAGAGGCAGAAGCAAAGGACAAAGTGGCTAGAGCTCTTGGAACCAAGCAGAGAGATAGGCCTCTAAGCTAACCGGGCTATATTGGAGATAATAAAAGATCTGAACTTTTATCACCTGGCTGCATTTGGGAAGAAGATCACAATAGATTTTATCTTGTCACAACATGAATTTGATCTTTTTCTCTATTTTTCCAGTTTGGAAGTTTTTCATTCCACGTAATTTAGAGATTATGAGTATTTGTTATGTGACAACATTTGTTTAAAAAATCTGAAATGTTTATTTATTAATGAGCTTTCTTTTTCCTGATTATAGCCAAAGCAACTGTTGAGGTTTTTCTTTTCCCATCAACCTCAGCTAATTCTATTCCATAGTTGTCTTCATATATATAGCTCTCTCTCTCTCTCTTTCTCTCTCTCTCTCTCTCTCTCTCTCTCTCTCTCTCTCTCTCCACACACACACACACACACACACACACACACACACACACACACAGGAATTGTGAGAAAATTCTCATGATGTAGCAGTTCAAATAGTTTATTTGCTATAGGGACTGATTAGTTCTTATAACAGTGCCTACTATATATTTAGTTATTAGTAAATGTTTACAAACTAACTAATTTAAAGATTTATTTTGGAGTTTGTGCCTACAATGTAGGGATATATCAAAAATTAATTTGTGAAGGATAAGAAACTTTTAATATATAATTTTGGCTTCTTGATTGTGGTGTTCTCTTCTCAAAAATATGATGGTTCTCTGGGAGCAGGTTTCTTGAGGAGCTTCTGGAGGCAGCCTTAGTTTCAGTTCAGATCAATAATCACCTCAAATGCAGCCACCTGTTAAAGTAGTTCTTTATTGTCTCTTCCAAAATAGGCCAGTTAGCTTTCTTTGATTCCAAGAGCTCTCATTGCTAATCTTTTGCCTCTGCCAGCTTCTGCCTCTAGTTCAACTCTGACTCCTGCCTTCTCAATCCCCTCAACTGACTTCTCACTCATTCAGTCTCTTCAAGTCTCTTGACTGAAGAGTTTCTTATATATGATCTCTTAAAGGTGTGTACCCAAAGATTGACTCGTCCTCTGAGAGAGTGGGATTGTGGGAGGTGTAAACTTTGTGAATCTCTCGGACTTGTGAACTCTAACATGTGAGGTAATGTGTGAAGTCTCAAAGGTGTAAACTTAAGCATTGTTTCTATCAATTCCAGTGAGTTATCACCTTGTTTCAAGTCCTGGCTCATAACATCTCTCGCTTTCTTTTGATTTAGAACATACAGTGGTCATGACCTCCCTGACTTCTCAAGGAGGTGAGAACCCCAAAAAGAAGGTGATCATACCTTCCCTGACTGCTCAAAAAAAAAGTGAGAACACCATAAAAAGGAGGTGGTCACACCCTCCCTGACTGCTCAGGAAGGGAGATGAAAACACCAAAGGAAATAGGAAATCAAATCAGATTAGCGGATTTCTGACGGGGCTCACTCTTGAAACAGGTATACATAAATCCATCAATATGGGAGGCATTACACATAATTATATAAGCACATGGCAATATAACACAGGCTAGTAGTGATGAAACAAATAACAGGAATCAATATGAGAATTTATACATGTCCATAAGTCCTAGAAATAGTCCAAAAGGAATCCATTGTCCATTAGTTCATGTGCCAGGAATCCAATAATTCCTGCAAGCTTTGAAGTACTGCAATAGTCTCATCAACAATTTTTCATCTCAAGGAATTCAATGATTCCCACTGGTTTTCAAGAACTGAAACAGTCTCATCTTGTGTTAGGGAATCCAATGATTCCTGAAGATTTTAAAGTTCTTTGAACAGTCTCATTGTCAGCCATGCTCTTTCAGTGTCAGATGTTTCTTAAATCTTCTCCTTTGTTTTGAGGTTTTTCTCTTTTTCTGTTTCTCTCTGATGGACAAGGTGAATATTTGCTTGATGTCCTCAATGAACAGAACCAGAAGCAAAAATATACAGAAATATATACAAATTAATAAGAAAAATATAAGGGGATACATTTAGGTTTGATATAAGGAAAAACTTACTTCTTAACTATTAGAGCTTTACAAAAGTAGAATTGGTTAACTTAGAAATAATGGATTAATTTCCTTTCATTGGAGAAGACTTCTCATCAAATTTCGACAAGTGGGTGACCACTTTTTTGCCACATTGGCTAAATAAATTTTGTTCAATTATGGGCTACATAACCTCTGAGATCCTTTTAGACACTGAAATTTTCTTTTCTATTTTGTTATTTTCTATATTTCACAGGATCACAGAATCATAATATATCATTTATTGATGAAATCTTTACAAACTGCTAACTCATTAGAGTTGATAGATTATTGATCTGATCTTACAAGAAGATGTTTTGGGCCAGAACCTGAAACAAGGTACTAAGTAGAACTAATTGATACAATGCTTGTATTTACACCTTTACTCATTAGAATTCACAAGTATGGGAGATTCACAAAGTTAACTGTGTAACTTTGTAAATTCATACCTCCCTTGAAGCTCTTAGGGCCAGAGAGCACTATGGGAGAAACCCATAATCCCTCTCTTTCTCATCCCACAATTCCTCTCTCTTGAATAAATAGAGCTTCAAAGGGGCCAGTCAGAAGAGTTTTCAGAGGAAGAAGCTACGAGTCGAGAGTTTAGTGAAGATTGAGAAGGCTCTCTCAGAGGCAAGACAGATTCAACTTGGTGCTGGCTCTGGAGGCTGAAGAAAGCAGAGGCAGAAGCAAAGGACAAAGCATCAAGAGCTCTTGGAACCAAGCAGAGAGATAGGCCTCTAAGTTAACTGAGCTATATTAGAGACGATAAAAGATCTGAACTTTTATCACCTGGCTGCATTTTGAGGTAATTATTACTTTCGACGGATACTAAGACTGCCTCCAGAAAACTTCCCCGAGAAACCTGCTCTCTCACCCAGAGAGAATCTTATTATATATTTTAAAGAAGAAAAAGAACACCACAATTTATCTATACTAAAATCCACTGCAAAAAACAAAAACCTATTAATTGAGGAGCCAACATGAAAGGGCACCTACTATTTCTTAAGTAATACATTCCACTTCTAGATAACTCTAATTATTAGGAAGACTTTTTTTGTATTATAAGTGTAAATTTACCATTTTGCAATTTTTACCTAAAGTTCTTTTTGTCTTTTGCAGCCAGGCAGAACAATTTTATCACCTCTACATTAGAATCCTTATAATATAAAAATAAAACCAGAACTTCTCCCCATATCTTCTTTTCTACAGGTTAAACATTCTCAGTTCATTTTTATTTTACTGGGTGATAAAGTCAAGACCGTTTAGTTATCTTTGTGTGTTCTCCAAGCTATCAATACCTTCTTTAAGATACAGTGGCAGGACTCAAAAATATTCCTGGTGTTTTATCACATCACTGGACCTGAACTCGTTGCGTCTCTCAAATAGTCTAGAATGCATAAGCTTTTTAGCTGACTTTTAAAAAATCTCTCTACTATGTTTTCCCCCCTTATATGTATTTTCCCCCTCCGGATTTTATTTCCATATCACTATTTTACTCCACCAATCATTTATTTTTCCCACTTTACCATAGTCCTCTCATTTCCCCATATCTTGCAAATCACTTTTTTACTCAGTTATATTCATCTATTAGGACAAATATTTTATTTATTATATATTTCATATATTATATTTATTTATTAATTTATTTAA
Organism: Antechinus flavipes; assembly: GCF_016432865.1. Classification (NCBI taxonomy): domain Eukaryota; kingdom Metazoa; phylum Chordata; class Mammalia; order Dasyuromorphia; family Dasyuridae; genus Antechinus; species Antechinus flavipes. The sequence goes on from NC_067402.1 coordinate 175,940,386, forward strand.
TATATACATATAATATTAAATATTATTAGGATGAATTATTTATTCATAACTATCTGCTTGATAATCTTAATCAATAATACTGCACAGTATTTTAAAGGATATATACAATGGACTTCAATGGAAACTGGGTGGTCTTTTTGATCTAGCAAGGAAGGTGTGGTATCTACTTATTCCTTTCTGCTATAGCAGACAAAAGCTCAATTCTTATTTTCCCAATACCTTGAACGAATATAAGAGAGTGTTATTTTTTTTCTTTTTCACCAGAATGTCAATTCAAAAAATTAAATTTGGATTATCATTCACAGGACTATATTGTGGAATTTCATGCTAATGGCAACTCATAAATAATTAGAGAGCACATCAAAAGTCACATCTAGCCCTCTGTCTCAAAATGAAGTGACCCCACAAAATATCATATTTTGATAATAAAATTTTACATTGATTGACCAGATATATGTTCAGTGGCTTAGCTTATTCATTATTTTTTCCTTATCTGAATTCTTCTAATCAGAATAGTTAACTTCTGAGTCATAATTTGTTCTGACCTAATTGCACCAGAATTATTAAATGGATATTTAGTATATATCTCTCAATCAATCAATCAATCAATCATTTATAGCCATTATACTCATTGAGGAAAAATCAGTTTCTAGTATTTGTGCATGTTATTTCCTCAATGGGTATAAGGTTAAAGTGATGTCCACAGACCACCCCACCATTATAGAAATCTATCATAACTTACAGGGAAAAAGAAGATGAGGGGGTTAAATAAAGAGGAAGCAACTGAGAGAAGTGTGGGCAGATTGTGGCAAAATGTGATCAGAAACAAAGTTCCAATGAGGAGGGAAAGGATGAAAGGAGAGAGAAAAGGATAAATAAGAGGAAAAATAGGATGTAGGGAAATACTCAGTAATCACAACTGTGGATGTGGATAGGGTGAAATCTCCTATAAAAATAGAAATGGCTAGCATCCTGAATTAAAAACCAGAACCTTACAATATGTCATTTACAAAAGCTAAACTTGAAGCAGGGAAATACACACAGAGGAAAGTTAAGAGGCTGGAGCAGAATTTATTATGATTCAGCTGAAGTTTAAAAAAAAGTCAGTAAGCATGATCTTAGTGAAAGCAACAATAAAAATAGATCTAAATAAAAGGTAGGGAAGAAGTGCTAAAAGATACTATGAAAAATTAAGTAATACCAATATTAAATATATGAATTCCAAGTAGTAAAGCATTAAAATTCTTAAATTAAGTTAGTTACAGGAGAAAAAAGACAGCTATACTGTGGGGAGCTTCAACTTTTCCTCCACAGAACTAGATAAATTTAACCACAAATAAACAGGAAGGAAGTTAATTAAGTGAATGGAATTTTTGAAAAGTTAAATATTCCTCAGGAGAAAATGGAATGGGGATAAAAAAAGAATATACCTTTTTTTTCAGTTGCACATAGCACTAACTCAAAGCTTGACCATCTGTTAGAGAGAAAATTGAAAAACTTCAAAAATGAAAAGTAAATATATTAAATAAGTCCTTTTCAGATCATAGTTTAAAAATTAACTGAAAACTAAATAATCTCATCTTAAAGAATAAATGAGTCAAAGAATAAATTATAGAAACAGTCAATAATTTCATGAAAGACAATGGCAACAAGTCAGCAAACCAAAATTTATGGGATGCATCTAAAGCATTACTTAGGAGAAATTTTATTTCTCTAAATTCTTGCATCAAAAAAATAAAGCAGATCAAAGAATTGAGCATGCAACTTTTAAAATGCCTCAAAAAAGGACAAATTAAAAACTTCAAATTGAACATCAGATTTGAAATCCTGAAAACAAAAGGCAAGATTTAATAAATGAAAGTAAAAAAGCTATTGAGCTAATTAATAAAACTATGTTCTGGTTTTATGAAAGAAAAACAATAAGATAGATAAACCATTGGCTAGTTTGATTTTAGAAAAGAAAGAAGAAAACCAAATTGACAATATCAAAAAATGAAAGGGGTGAATTCACCACCAATAAAGAATAAATTAAAGCAATCATTGGGAAATATTTTTAAATAATATTTTAATAAAAATATTTTAAAATATAATATGTCAATAAATTAGACAATCTAAGTGAAATCAGGGAATATTTATCAAAATATAAATTGCTGAAATTAATAAAAGAGGAAATACAATACTTAAAAAATCCCATCTTACAAAAATAAATTAAACAAGCTATCAATGGACAGCCTAAAAAAAAAGTCCCCTTAGGCAAATGGATTCATAAGCAACTTGTACCAGATAGCTAAAGTACAATTAATTCCAACAATATATAAACTCTGGGAAAAATATATGAAGAAGTTATACCAAATTCTTTTTATGACATAAATATGGTGCAGCTACTTAAATCAGGAAGATCTAAAATAGAGGGGGGACAGTACAGACCAATTTGCCAAAAGATTGATGTAAAGATTTTAAATAAAATTCTAGCAAAGACATCATATTAATATATCAAAAGGATAATAAATTGTGATCAGGTAAAAATTATACCAGGAATACAGGGCTATTTCAATATTAGGAAAAATATCAGCATAACTGACATAGCAATAAAAAACTAACAAAAATCATATGATTATCTCAAAAGATGTTCAAAAAGCTTTTGACAAAATATAACACTCATTCGTATTAAAAACAATAGAGACCATAAAAGTAAATAGAAATTTCCTTAAAATATTAAGTACCATCCATCTAAAACTATCAGGGACAATCTAGAATCCTCCCCTACAATATAAAGAGTGAAGCAGGAATGATCATTATCACCACTATTAATAAATATTGTAATAGAAATGCTAGTTATTACAATAAGAGAAAAAAAGAAAGAAATTGAAAGAATTAGAATAGGCAATGAGGAAACAAAATAATTACTGTTTGCAGATGATATTATGATATACTTAGAGAATCTCAGAGAATTAACTAAAAATCTATTTGAAATAATTAACAATCTTAGTAAAGTTGAAACATATAAGATAAAGCAACATACATATTTTTAACATTCTTTTGTTATTTTGCTTTCAAAATTTTCTTTTCCTTTCACTAAGATGGGCAACCATTTGGCATAGATTATACATATGAAATCATGCAAAATATATTTCCAGCATCTATTAGTTCTTTGTCCACATACGGATAGCATTTTTCAAAAAGATTCCTTTGGAACTTGCTTTTTAAAATTTTTATTTATTTATTTTAATACACATTGCTTAATGAATCATGTTGAGAGAGAAAAATCAGAACAAAAGGGAAAAACCATGGCTAGTTTTGTGTGCCAGAACTTTGAAACAAGGATTCTTACAAGGTGTTAAGTCGGTGGAATTGATAAGACAATGGTTATGTAGTTTAGCATGGTGCTTGATAGTTCTCTAGTTCAGTACATGTACTTAGTACTTAATATTGTTCCACAAGATTCACATTTATGACAATGGAGTATATAACACCCAGCAAGGACTGGAGGAGAGTCATTCTACCTTCAGTCAGGCTCCTGGTGGCTCTCCTGGGGGACTGAGAGGCTAGGAGATAGAGCCAAGGAAGACAAGTGGACTCAAGGTGGGAGCTCAAGCTCCCAGAGCCAAGGAGAGAGAGATTCAATTCCATCTTCATCAGCTTTGTGGTGGCTGGCCTGTCCTCCTACTTAGCTTCTCCATTGAAACCAAATCCCTTCTGAAGGCCACAAGAAAGCTAGCTAGGTCCCAGGCAGGGAGGCAATAAAGAATTTGGGCTTTGGACTTTAACACCTGGCTATTTTTATGGTGATTACTCAACTGAAAAGAAGGCTGCTCCAAGATCTCCAGAAAACCAAGGAGAACATTACAGACTGGGGGGGGGGGGGGGGGGGGGGGGGAGGGAGACAGAAAAAAAGAAGTGAGCATAGCATGTATTGATTTATATTCAGTATACATAGTTCTTTTACTGGATGCAGTTAGGATTTTCTCTCCAAAATCTAGTGGGATTGCTTTGGATCATTGAGCCACTGAGAAGAACCAAGTCTTTCATAGTTGATCATCAACATTCTTGATGTTATTGTGTACAATGTATCTGGTTCTGCTTGTTTTGTTCAGCATCAGTTCATGTAAATCTTCCGAGACCTTTCTAAAATCAGTTTGTTCATTATTTTTTTTACAAAAAATAATTTTCCATTACTGTGATGACCACGTATTTAAAATCAGCCAGAGTCAGGAATTCAGGTTAAGGGGAAAATATTCAATCTTTACTCTCAGTGGAGATGAAGAAGGATTACAATAGCAATATGGGCAGCTGCGACAGGAAGCCAGCTAGCAGAGGGGGATCGGAGGTGAAGTGCGGTTCTGATAGCAATGCGAGCAGCTGTGACAAGATGCCAGCCAGCAGTCTCTCTTTCTGCTTCCTTTCCCGCCCTTGCCTCCACCCACCAAAATCGTCATTTCCTATACAACACATCAGGACTTGCACAAAGAGTGAGTGGAGGCCATTCTTTCTCCAAGCTTATATATTAAGAGAGTATGGTCCAATTACTATTTAACCTCATGTGCTTGGGACCTCAGTGCATCAACTCAAGCCTCAGCCCATTACACATTACCTTCATATGCCACAGTTTATTCAGCCATTCCCCAACTGATGAGTATCTACTCATTTTCCAGTTCTTTGCTAACACAAAAAGAACTGCTACAAATATTTTTACACATGTGGGTCCTTTTTCCTCCTTAATGATTTCCTTGGGATATAGACCCAGTAATGGTACTGCTGGGTCAAAGGGTATGCATAGCTTTATAGCCCTTTGGGAAGAGTTCCAGATTGTTCTCCAGAATGGTTGTATCATTTCACAACTCCACCAGCAATGCATTAGTGTCCCAGTTTTCCCACATCCCTTCCAATATTTATCATTATCTTTTCCTGTCCTTTTAGCCAATCTCAGAAATGTGAGGTGGTACCTTAGAGTTGTTTTAATTTGCATTTGTCTAATAGTGATTCAGAGCATTCTTTCATATAACTAAAAATGGCTTTAATTTTGTCTTTAGAAAATTGTCTTATTTATATATGTTATGTTATATATGTTAATATACTTTCACCATTTATCAGTTAGGGAATGACCTGTATTCTTATAAATGTGACACAGTTTATATATATATATATATATATATATATATATATATATATATATATATATATGTATATATATATATATATATACATATATATACATATATATATATGTATATATATATATACATATACATATATATATATATATATATATATATATATACATACATACACACACACACACATTTTAGAAATGAATCTTTTATCAGAAAGACTGATTGTAAAGATTTTTTCCAAGTTTTGTACTTCCCTTTTAATCTTATTTCTGTTGGTTTTGTTTATGCAAAAACTTTAATTTAATGTAATCAAAGTAATCCATACATTCCTCTTCTCCAAACACCTGATAGCTAAATTATCCCTTGTTCACCTAATTTACTTATGGTATTAACCTTTATGCTCAAATCATGTACCCATTTTGACCTTATTTTGGTATGGTATGTGTTTTCCCAGAAATTTTTGTCAAATTGTGAGTTTTATTCCAGAAGCGGAACATCTAGGTTTTCTAGGATCATATTAATCTCCTTAGCTTCTTGGTTTGTTTTTTTTGTTTTTTTTTTTTTGTAATTAAGGACTATAGTCCTTGATTATTGTTTTGTGTGTCTCTAATCTATTCCACTGATCCACCACTCTATTTCTTGGCCAGGACCAAATGGTTTTGATGACTTCTTCTTTAGAATATAGTTTCAGATTTGGTACTGCTAAGCCACCATTATTTGTATTTTTTTTTCATTAATTCCTTTGATATTCTTAACTATTTATTCTTCCAGATAAATTTTGTTATTTTTTCAAGCTCTATAAAATAACTTTTTGGTAGTTTGATTGGTGTGGCACTGAAAAAGTAGATACATTTTGGTCAAATTGTAATTTTATTATATGAGCTCAGCCTACTCATGAGTAATTGATATTTTGCCAGTTGTTTAGTTCTGACTTTATTTGTGTGAAAAGTATTTTATAATTGTATTCATATAGTTGTTGAGTTTCCCTTAGCAGGTAGACACCCAAATATCAATTTTAAATAGAATATCTCTTTTTATTTCTTGCTGCTGGGATTTGTCAGTAATATATAGAAATTCTGTTAATTTGTATGGATTTATTTTATATCCTGCAATTTTGCTAAAGCTGTGGATTGTTTCCAATAGGTGTTTGGATGATTTTCTAGGATTCTCTAAGTATTTTCATATCATCTACAAAAAGTAATAGTTTTAGTTCCCCATTGCCTATTCTAATTCCTTTAATTTCTTTTTCTTTTCTTATTTCTCAAGCCAACATTTCTAGTACAATGTTGACTAATAGTGCTGACAAGGGGCATCCTTGTTTCACCCCTGATCTTACTAGGAGTCTATCTTGCTTCTCTCTCTTTTTTTTTTTTTTTTTTTTTTTTTTTTTTTTTTATAAATTTTTTTATTTAATAATTACATTATATTTACACTCATTTCTGTTCCGATTTTTTTTTCCCCTCCCTCCCTCCACCCCTCCCCTAGATGGCAAGCAGTCCTTTATATGTTGGATATGTTGCAGTATATCCTAGATACAATATATGTTTGCAGAACCAAACAGTTCTCTTGTTGCGTAGGGAGAATTGGATTCAGAAGGTATAAATAATCCGGGAAGAGAAACAAAAATGCAGATAGTTCACATTCGTTTCCCGTGTTCTTTCTTTGGGTGTAGCTGCTTTTGTCCGTCATTTATCAATTGAAACTCAGGTCTCTTTGTCAAAGAAATCCACTTCCATCAAAATATGTCCTCATACAATATCGTTGTCGAAGTGTATAATGATCTCCTGGTTCTGCTCATTTCACTTAGCATCAGTTCATGTAGGTCTCTCCAAGCCTCTCTGTATTCATCCTGCTGGTCATTTCTTACAGAACAATAATATTCCATAACATTCATATACCACAATTTACCCAGCCATTCTCCAATTGATGGGCATCCATTCATTTTCCAGTTTCTAGCCACTACAAACAGGGCTGCTACAAACATTTTGGCACATACAGGTCCCTTTCCCTTCTTTAGTATTTCTTTGGGATATAAGCCCAATAGAAACACTGCTGGATCAAAGGATATGCACATTTTGATAATTTTTTGGGCATAATTCCAGATTGCTCTCCAGAATGGTTGGATTCGTTCACAACTCCACCAACAATGCATTAGTGTCCCAGTTTTCCCGCATCCCCTCCAACATTCATCATTATTTTTTCCTGTCATCTTAGCCAATCTGACAGGTGTGTAGTGGTATCTCAGAGTTGTCTTAATTTGCATTTCTCTGATCAATAATGATTTGGAACACTCTTTCATATGAGTGGTAATAGTTTCAATCTCATCCTCTGAAAATTGTCTGTTCATATCCTTTGACCATTTATCAATTGGAGAATGGCTTGATTTCTTATAAATTTGAGTCAGTTCTCTATATATTTTGGAAATGAGGCCTTTATCAGAACCTTTAACTGTGAAAATGTTTTCCCAGTTTGTTGCTTCCCTTCTAATCTTGTTTGCATTAGTTTTATTTGTACAAAGGCTTTTTAATTTGATGTAATCGAAATTTTCTATTCTGTGATCAGTAATGGTCTCTAGTTCATCTTTGGTCACAAATTTCTTTCTCCTCCACAAGTCTGAGAGATAAACTATTCTATGTTCCTCTAATTTATTTATAGTCTCGTTCTTTATGCCTAGGTCATAGACCCATTTTGATCTTATCTTGGTATATGGTGTTAAGTGTGGGTCCATGCCTAATTTCTGCCATACTAATTTCCAATTATCCCAGCAGTTTTTATCAAATATTGAATTCTTTTCCCAGAAGTTAGGGGCTTTGGGTTTGTCAAACACTAGATTGCTATAGTTGACTATTCTGTCTTGTGAGCCTAGCCTTTTCCACTGATCCACTAATCTATTTCTTAGCCAATACCAAATGGTTTTGGTGACTGCTGCTTTATAATATAATTTTAGATCAGGTACAGCTAGGCCACCTTCATTTGATTTTTTTTTCATTAATTCCCTTGAGATTCTCGACTTTTTATTGTTCCATATGAATTTTGTTGTTATTTTTTCTAGATCAATAAAATATTTTCTTGGAAGTCTGATTGGTATAGCACTAAATAAATAGATTAGTTTAGGGAGTATTGTCATCTTTATTATGTTCGCTCGGCCGATCCAAGAGCACTTAATATTTTTCCAATTATTTAAGTCTGACTTTATTTGTGTGGAGACTTTTTTATAATTTTGCTCATATAATTCCTGACTTTCCTTTGGTAGATAGATTCCCAAATATTTTATGGTATCAACAGTTATTCTGAATGGAATTTCTCTTTGTATCTCTTGCTGTTGGGTTTTGTTGGTGATGTATAAAAATGCTGAGGATTTATGGGGATTTATTTTGTAGCCAGCTACTTTGCTAAAATTATGAATTATTTCCAATAGCTTTTTGGTAGAATCTCTGGGGTTCTCTAGGTATACCATCATATCATCTGCAAAGAGTGATAGTTTGGTTTCCTCATTGCCTACTCTAATTCCTTTTATATCTTTCTCGACTCTTATTGCCGAGGCTAGTGTTTCTAATACGATATTAAATAATAATGGTGATAGTGGGCAACCTTGCTTCACTCCAGATCTTACTGGGAAAGGTTCCAGTTTTTCCCCATTGCATATGATGCTTACTGATGGTTTTAAATATATGCTCCTGACTATTTTAAGGAAAAGTCCATTTATTCCTATGCTCTCAAGTGTTTTTATTAGGAATGGATGTTGGATTTTATCAAATGCTTTTTCTGCATCTATTGAGATGATCATGTGGTTTTTGTTTGTTTGGTTATTGATATAGTCAATTATGTTAATAGTTTTCCTAATATTGAACCAGCCCTGCATTCCTGGTATAAATCCTACTTGGTCATAGTGTATTATCCTGGTGACAATTTTCTGTAATCTTTTTGCTAATATTTTATTTAAGATTTTAGCATCAATATTCATTAGGGAGATTGGTCTATAATTTTCTTTCTCTGTTTTCAGCCTACCTGGTTTAGGTATCAGTACCATATCTGTGTCATAAAAGGAGTTTGGTAGGACTCCTTCAATCCCTATTTTTTCAAATAGTTTATATAACATTGGAGTTAATTGTTCTTTAAATGTTTGGTAGAATTCACATGTAAATCCATCTGGTCCTGGGGATTTTTTCTTAGGGAGTTGATTGATAGTTTGTTCTATTTCTTTTTCTGAGATGGGACTGTTTAGGATATTTACTTCTTCCTCTGTTAGTTTGGGCAAGCTGTATTTTTGGAGGTATTTTTCTATTTCATTTAAGTTGTCGAATTTATTGGCATAAAGTTGGGCAAAGTAACTCCTAATTATTGCTCTAATTTCCTCTTCGTTAGTGGTGAGTTCTCCCTTTTCATTTTTAAGACTAACAATTTGATTTTCCTCTTTCCTTTTTTTAATCAGATTTACTAAGGGTTTGTCTATTTTGTTGGTTTTTTCATAGAACCAACTCTTAGTTTTATTAATCAATTCAATAGTTTTTTTACTTTCAATTTTATTGATCTCACCTTTTACTTTTAGAATTTCAAGTTTAGTGTTTGACTGGGGGTTTTTAATTTGTTCCTTTTCTAGCATTTTTAATTGCAAACCCAATTCATTGACCTTCTCTTTCTCTATTTTATACAAATAGGCCTCTAGAGATATGAAATTTCCCCTTATTACCGCTTTGGCTGCATCCCATACATTTTGGTATGATGTCTCATTATTATCGTTTTCTTGGGTGAAGTTATTAATTATGTCTATGATTTGCTGTTTTACCCAATCATTCTTTAGTATGAGATTATTTAGTTTCCAATTATTTTTTGGTCTACTTCCCCTGCTTTTTTGTTGAATGTAATTTTCATTGCATCGTGGTCTGAAAAGGATGCATTTACTATTTCTGCCTTACTACATTTGAGTTTGAGGTTTTTATGTCCTAATATATGGTCAATTTTTGTATAGGTTCCATGAACTGCTGAAAAGAAAGTGTATTCCTTTCTGTCTCCATTACATTTTCTCCAGAGATCTATCATATCTAGCTTTTCTAGTATTCTGTTTACCTCTTTGACTTCTTTCTTATTTATTTTCTGGTTTGATTTATCTAATTCTGAGAGTGCAAGGTTAAGATCTCCCACTATTATAGTTTTACTGTCTATTTCTTCTTGCAGCTCTCTTAGTTTCTCTTTTAAGAATTTAGATGCTACCCCACTTGGTGCATATATGTTTAATATAGATAGTGCTTCATTATCCATGCTACCCTTTAGCAAGATATAGTGTCCTTCCTTATCTCTTTTAATTAGGTCAATTTTTGCTTTAGCTTGATCTGAGATCAGGATGGCTACCCCTGCTTTTTTGACTTCACCTGAAGCATAGTAGATTTTGCTCCAACCTTTTACCTTTAACCTGCATGTATCTCCCCGCTTCAGGTGTGTTTCCTGTAAACAACATATTGTAGGATTCTGGCTTTTAATCCATTCTGCTAACCGCTTCCTCTTTATGGGGGAGTTTACCCCGTTCACGTTTATGGTTAGAATGACCAATTCTGTATTACTTGCCATCTTGTTAACCCCGGTTTATGCTTTCCTCCCTTCTTTCCCCTTTCCCCCCTTCCAAGTAATAAGCTTGTGAGCACCCCTTGCTTCTCACAGCCCTCCCTTTTTAGTGTCCCTCCCCCGCCTTAGAGTTCCTCCCCCTATCTTACCCCTTTCCCTCCCAGTTCCCGTATTCCCTTCCGCTTAGCTTATTCCTTCCCTTTCCACTTTTCCCTTCTCACTTTTCAATGAGATGGGAGAAGTTTCACCATAGATTGAATATGTCTTAAGATTTTTCACTTAAAGCCAATTCTGAAGGCAGTAAGATACCCACTATATTCATCCCCCTCCATTCTTTCTCTCAGATATAATAGGTTTCCTATGCCTCTTCATGAGATGTACTACCCCCACTTTACCCTTTTTCTGGTACAATGTCCTTTCCACATCAATTTCTAGAACAAGGTATACATGTATTCTTTATACATCTATATAGTCAAAATATAGTTCTCAAGATTAATCTTTACCTTTTTAGATTTCTCTTGAGTTCTATATTTGTAGATCAAACTTTTTGTTAAGTTCTGGTTTTTTCATCAGAAATAGATGAAATTCGCTTACTTCGTTGAATGTCCATCTTCTTCCCTGGAAAAAGATGCTCATTCTTGCTGGGTAAGTTATTTTTGGTTGCATACCAAGTTCCTTAGCCTTTCGGAATATCATATTCCAGGCCCTTCGATCTTTTAATGTGGATGCTGCCAGATCCTGGGTGATCCTTATTGTGGCTCCTTGATACTTGAATTGGGTTTTTCTAGCCGCTTGCAATATTTTTTCTTTCACCTGAGGGTTCTGGCATTTGGCCACTATATTCCTTGGTGTTTTGATTTTAGGATCCCTTTCAGTGGGTGATCGATGAATCCTTTCAATGTTTATTTTTTCCTCTGTTCCTATGACTTCTGGGCAGTTCTCTTTGATGATTTCCTGGAAGACAGTGTCCAGGCTCTTTTTTTCATCATGTTTTTCTGGGAGTCCAATGATTCTCAGATTGTCTCTCCTGGATCTGTTTTCCAGGTCTGTTGTCTTCCCCAGAAGGTATTTCACATTTTTCTCCATTGTTTGATTTTTTTGGATTTGCTTGACTGATTCTTCTTGTCTCCTCGAGTCATTCAATTCCACTTGTTCAATTCTGATTTTCAGTGAAGTATTCTCTTCACTCACTTTTTTAAAATCTTTCTCTAATTGTCCAATTGAGTTCTTTTGTTCTGTGGAATTTTTTTCCATTTCGCCAATTTTGTTTTTTAGAGAGCTGTTTTCTGTTTCCAGTTCACTAATCCTATTTTTCAAGGATTTTACTTCTTTATCCACTCTCTCTTTAACTGACTTCTCCAGGCTCTTTTCCCATTTTTCTTCTAGCTCCCTTGTGAGAGCCTTTTTAATCACTTCTATGAGGTTCATCTGTGCTGAGGAACAGATGATTTCCTCCTTTGGGGAATCACCTGGGGACTGCCTGTTTTTAGTCTCCTCAGGATTTAGAGTCTGCTCTCTATCTGTATAGAAGCTGTCAAGGGTTAAAGTCCTCTTCAGCTTCTTGCTCATTCTGTCTATTAATCAGAGATAAACTACCAAAGAAAAACAGAAAAAACTGGAGTCTTTCTTTGGGGGGGGGGCTGGGTGTGTTATCGAGCTTCCTCTACAGACTGCAGGTGGCAGCAGTGAGGCACTAGCAGGACTGTGCTGCGCCTGCGCTCTGAGATCCCAAAGCGTGCTGAGTCACTGAGGGGGGGGAAAGGGGGGGGGGCCAGGTCCTGAGAGAGTCCAGCTGTTTGCGGTTGTATTCTTCAGCCCCGGTGTTTTTAGCTTCTCTGCTGGGCTGTTGACTTGCTGCAGGTTCCAAACCTGTAGCGAAGCTCTCCCGCAGAGACGGCTACGATCACTCCCCACCCCCTCTCAGCTCTGCTCCCGTGCTCTCACTGCCGCTGCCCTCAGCCTGCGCCCGATCTAAAACCGCCCCAGCCCTCCAGTAAAGACAGACCTTTCTTGGCGGGTCTCAAGGATGGCTTCTCTTGGTAACTATTTGTGGGTTTTTTTCAGTCAAGCATTGATTCAGAGGCTTGTAATGAAGTGGATAGTGAGAGAAAGCGCGGAGCTTATGCAACTGTGAGCCTCCTCTCCGCCATCTTAACCGGAAGTCCTTGCTTCTCTCCATGACAAATAATACTTGCTGTTGGTTTTAGACAGATACTATTATTTTAATGAAAGCTTCATTTATTCCTATGTTCTCTAATGTTTTTAATAGTAATAGGTACTGTATTTTGTCAAAAACTTTTTCTGCATCTATTGAGATCATCATATGATTTCTGTTGGTTTTGTTATTGATATGTTTGATTATGGTAACAGTTTTCCTGATATTGAATCAGTCCTGCATTCCTGATATAAATCCCACTTGGTCATAATGTATTATCCTGCCCATAAATTGCTGTAATCTCTTTGATAATATTTTATTTAATTTTTTTCATCAATATTCATTAAGGAGGTTGTTTCATAAATATCTTTCTCTTTTGGCTCTACCTGGTTTAATATCAGTGTCACATTTGTTTCATAGAAGGAATTTTGCAGTATTCCTCATTTACCTATTTTTCCAAATAGGTTACATAGTACTGGAATTAATTATTTTTTAAATATTTAGGAGATTTCGGTTGTGAATCCATCTGGCCCTGGAGATTTTTTCTTAGGGCATTCACTAATGGCTTGTCCAATTTCTTTTTCTAAAATGGGACTATTTAAATAATTTGTTTCCTCTTCTATTAATCTGGGCAATTTATATTTTTGTAAATATTCATCATTTCAGTTAGATTGTCAGACTTGTTCCCATACAGTTGGACAAAATAGTTCCTAATTATTACTTTATTTTCTTTTGAAATGGTGATGAGTTCATATGTTTCATTTTTGATGGTGGTGATTTTTTTTCTTTCCTTTTTCTGGTCAAATTGACCAAAGGTTTATCTATTTTGTTAGTTTTTTCATAAAACCAACTCTTAGTTTTGTTTTTAGTTCAGTAGTTTTCTTAGTGTCTATCTTATTAATCTCTCCTTTGAGTTTCAAAATTTCTAACTTGTTATTTAATTGGGGGTTTTTAATTTATTATTTATCTAGGTTTTTTTTTTTTTACTTGTATTTTATTTATATAGATAATTAAAGATATAAAAATTTCTCTAAGAACTGTTTTGGCTGCATCCCATTTGGTATATTGTCACATTATTGTCATTTTCTTGGAGGAAATTTTTAATTGTTTCTGTGATTTGTTATTTTGACCCATTCATTCTTTAGTATTAGATTATTTAATTTCTAATTGGTTTTTAGTCTATCTTTCCTTGGCCCTTTATTGAATATAATTTTTATTGTATTGTGTTCTGAAAAGGAAGCATTTACTATTTTCTGCCTTTCTACATTTGATTGTAAGATTTTTTATATCCTAATATATGGTCAATTTTTGTGCAGTTGTCATGTATTACTGAAAAGAAAGTTTATTCTTTTCTGTCTCTATTCAATTTTCTCCAGAAGTCTATCACATCTAGGATTTCTAGGATCATATTAATATCCTTAGTTTCTTATTTTTTTGTGATTAAATTTATTTGATCCTGAGAAGGAAAGGTTGAGGTCCCCCAGTAATATAGTTTTGTTATTTCTTCCTGTAAATAGCTTGATATATTGTCTAGGAATCTGTATGCTCTATCACTTGCTGCATATACATTTAATATTGTTATTATTTCATTGTTTACAGGATCCTTTATCATGATTTTAATTTTCTTTCTTCTTTCTTTTAATTAGATCTATTTTTACTTGTTCTTTCTCTGACATCAGAATTTCTACCCCTGTTTTTTTTTTTTTTAACTTCAGCTGAAGTATAATAAATTCTGTTCCAGCCTTTCACTTTTATTCTGTATGTGTCTCTGTATCAATTTCTTGAAAAGAATATATTTTAAAATTCTGTTTTTTAGTCCACTCTGCTCTTAGCTTCTGTTTTATGGGAGTTCAACCTATTCACATTCACAGTTACAATTACCACCTATGTATTTCAGTCTATCCTATTTTCTCCCCTGTTCTTTCTTTCCTCAATAGTGTTTTGTTTTGTCTTTAATCCACCAAATCTTAGCTCCTATCACCTCTCTCCACTTCTTTTTGTAATGTTTTGTTTTTTAACCCACCCTGCCCACTAGCTTATCTTCTATCTCCTTCCCCCTTTTCTTGTTTTTTTCCCCCTAAAGTTTCTGCCCTCTCTTCTATCCATGTTTTGCCACAGTTCCCTTTATTGTCCTGATTCAGTTTCCCTAAATTGTTCTGCCTCAGTTCCTAATTGTGATGCTCAATCCTGCAACATCACCCCTCCCCCCATCATGAAGATCTAGATAAGGAGAAAGACCTTCTATCTTAGACATCATCAGAATGTTGGGTGCTTCTCCCCATTCTGTAATCCCAATTTATCAGAATGTCCCTTGCCTCCCCTACCCTGTCAGAACCAGATTGATAGTCCTGTTCCCACTCTCAGCTCTCTGACTCTGTCTCTGACTCGGTCTACCCTGTATGCTTTGACATCAGCCCTGGGGGCAGCATGCCCCCAGCACAATCTCTCCCTTTCAAATAAAATATTAAAAACTCTCTAATCTCTATCTTGCCTCAGTTTCTCCAGCATTACACCCAGCTCCTCCCTTTTCTTTCCTCTTTCTCCTCCTACTTCTTTATAGGGTTAGAAAAATTTCTGTACACAACTGCATGATTTAATTATTCATTCTTAGAGCCCAAACTGATGAGTTCAAGGTTCAGACCATGCTCATCCACCTCCCTTCTTTCCCTATATTTTAAAAGATCTTTTGTGCTTCTTCAAGTGATCTAATGTGGCCCACTAGACCTCCCCTTTCCTCTTGTTCCAATACAGACCTTTTCCCATCCCTTAATGTCTTTTTCTTTGATATTATCACATCAGAGTCCATTCACAACCACACCCTCTGTCCATGTCATACCCCACCCCTCCTCTGTGTGCCTCAGTAACAGATATGGTTCCATAGAGTTATCAATGTCATTTTCCCATCTAGGGATGTAAACATTTTAACCTTTAAATGTATATTTTCCCCTTTTTACCTTTCTATGTTTCTCTTGAGTTATGTATATGAAGATTAAATTTTCTGTTTAGTTCTATTTTTTTTCAATAGAAATTATTGAAAACCTTCCCTGAAGATCCATCACCTCCCCTGAAAGGAGGTTCAGTCTTGCTGAGTAATTTTTGGCTATAACCCCAGTTCCTTTGCCTTCTGGAACATGGTGTTTCTCAGATCCTTATTGTAGAAGCTGACAGATCCTAGGTAATCCTGATTGTTGCTCCTTGATATTTGAATTGTTTTTGTCTGGCAGTTTGCAGTACTTTTTCCTTGAGATTATAGTTTTGGAGTTTTGTAATAATGTTCTTTGGAGCTCTCCATGTGGAATCTCTTTCTGAAGATGATTGATGGATTCTTTCAATGATTATTTCCCCCTGTGTTTCTAGAATATTGTGGAAGTTTTTCTTGCTCTCTTAAAGAATCCTTTCCAGGATTTTTTTTTTTTGGTCATTAGGTAAACTAATGATATTTAAATTGTCTCTTTTGTATCTATTTGTCAGGTCAACTATTTTTCTAATGAGGTATTTCACATTTTTTTCCCATTTTTTCTTTCTTTTTAGTTTGTTTCACTGATTGATTCTTCATGTTTCATATAGTCATTAGCTTCCATTTGCCCATTCTAGTTTTTAGTATATGATTTTCTTCAGCTAGATTTTGTATCTTTTTCTTTTTCATTTGAATAATTCTACTTTTCAAGGTGTTGTTTTCTTTAGTAACCTTTTTTCCCCCATTTGACCAACTGTATTTGTTATTAATTGTATTATTTGTTTCCCATAGTGTTGACAGTCTCTTGCATACCTCTCTTTTCTTTTCTCATCTTTGATCACAGAGGCCCCTTGTGTTTGCAGGTGGAAGCTTTATCTGCTTTTTTTTTTTTTTTTAAAGGAACAGCCTGATTTCTCAGAGTTTGCCTTCTGAACTGGAATTGGAGGCTGCCCTACTGATCTGCTTCTTTACTGACCCAAGACTGAGAGTGTCAGTTGCTGATTTATTGTAATTAAGACCCTCTTACTTGCTTTTGCAGAGTCTGTCTGAACACTATTTTCACCCCAGTGAGACTGATCTTTCTTGAGGTTTTTCCAATCTATCTTGAACTGGAGAGTGGTTTCATTTTCTCAAACTCTGTAAAGATGCTTGGTTTCATGTGCTTTTTGAGGGAAAGCAGGAGAACTTAAGTAGCTTCCTGGGTTCACTTCACCATTTGGTTCCACCTCCAGAACCAACATATACCATTGACATTTCTTTATATAACCAACAAGGCCTAGAAGCAAGAGATGGAAAAAGAAATTCCAGTTAAAACTGTAAGTACTATAAAATACTTTGGAATCTATCTGCTAAGACAAACCTAGGAACTATATGAACACAAGGACAAAATGCTTTTTATACAAATAAACTCAAATCTAAATAACTGAAAAAATAGCTGTTGGTAGACCAAGCCAATATAGTACATATGTAAATATTTCTAATATGGTAAATATAGAATATGTAGTATAATATACTATAGTAAAAATGATGATTTTGACTAAATTTATTTATTTAGTGTCATGTTAAACAAACTACTAATAAATTGTTTTATAAAGAAAAAATAATAAAATTCATTTGGAAGAACAAAATGTTAAGAAAATCAAGAGTATTAATGAAAAAAATGCTAAAGAAGATGACCTTGCCATAATAGATCTCAAAGTATCTTATAAAGGCATAATCTTCAGAAATATCTGGTACTATCTAAGAAATGGAGTGGTGAATTAGTGAAATTGATTAGATAAAGAACACAAAATAAAAAATGACCACAGTAACAGAGTGTTTAAGAAAGTCAAAAACCCTAGCTTCTGTGATGAGAACTATTTGAGTAAAAACTTCTGGGAACACTGGAAAACAATATGGCAGTAACTGGGTATAGACAAATATCTTGCATGATATAAGAGGAGAATGTCAAAATGTATACATGATTTAGACATAAAGGGTGATACCATAAGAAAATTAGGAGAACAAGAAATAATTTTTCCTGCTAAGTCCATGGAGAAAAGATATAATTAATATCAAAAAATAGGGAGAGTGTTACAAAATGTAAAATCAGAATTTTGGTTATATTTTTAAAATTACACAAAACCAATGCAATCAAGGTTAAAATAAAAGCAGAAAGCTAGGAAACAATCTTTTTAGCAAATGTCTTTGATAAATACCTCATTTCTCAAATTGTAGATAACTGAGTCAAAACTATAAGAATACAAGTCATTCTCTAATTGATAAATGATTACAGGATATGAATAGGCAATTTCCAGATGAAGAAATAAAAGCTGTCTATAGTCACATGGAGAGATGCTCTAAATAACAATTAATTAGAGAAATACAAATTGAAACCAGTCTGCAGTACCATCTCATACCTTTTAGATTGACTAATATGAAAGAAAAGGAAAATTAAAAAAAAGCTGGAAATGATTTAAGAAAATAGTGTCACTGTTGATGTAGTTGTAAACTAAAGCATTCTGGAGATCAATTTGGAACTTTAGCAAACTGTGCATATTCTGTGATTCAACAATAAAATTTCTATATCTTTATCTGAAAGAGATAAAAAGGTGTGTTTGTGGGAGACCTATATGTAGAAAAACACTTATATCAGTTCTTTTTTTGGTGACAAAGATTGGAAATTGTTGAAGTATCCATCAATTGGGGGATAGTTGAAAAGTTGTGGCATATGACTGTAATGGAATACTGTTGTGTTTTTCTTTTAAAATAAGTAAAATAGTTCTCTCCGGGGGGAGAGAGTAGGTTTCTCGGGGGAGGTATTCTTGGAGGCAGCCTTAGTATCAGTTCAGATCAATAATTACCCCAAATGCAGCCAGCTGGTAAAAATACAAATGTTTATTTTCTCCTTCCAAAGTAGCCTGGTTAGTTGAGGCCTCTCTCTCTGCTTGGTTCCAAGAGCTCCCTCCGAATGTTTCCAAATCCAAAGGTTTTGTCCTTCAGCCTCTGCCTCTGCTTTCTTCAGACTCCAGAGCCAGCACCAAGTTGAATCTGTCTTGCCTCTGAGAGAGCCTTCACAATCTTCACTGAGCTCTCCACTAGTAGCTTCTTCCTCTCAAAACTCTTCTTCCGCCACCAGCCAGTCAAGTGGAAAATATTCTTTGGAATGGATCACTCTTCACTGGCTTATATATGACTCTTCTGAGAGAATGGGATTATGAGTTTTCTCCCATAGTGCTCTCTGCCCCTAAGAGCTTCAAGGGAAGTGTGAATTCAGATATCTCATACTAAACCCTGAAATTTCCCAAATGTGTGAACTCCAATGAGTAAAGGTGTAAACACAAGCATTATATCAATTAGTTCTACTTAGTACCTTGTTTCAGGTTCTGGCCCAAAACATCTTCTTGTAAGATCAGATCAATAATCTATCAATTCTAATGAGTTAGCAGTTTGTAAAGATTCCAACAGACTACTATTGCATACATAATAAGAAATGATGAACAAGTTGATTTCAGAAATACCTGGAAAGCCATACATGATCTGATAACAAAGTCAAGTGATCAGAATCAGAAAAACATCATACACAGAAATTACAATATTTTGTGATGAATAACTGAATGACTTAGCTCATCTCAGCAATACAATGATCTAAGACTACTCCAAAAGACTTATGATGGAAAACAGTTTTCATATCCAGAAAGAGAACTCAATTCAGAGTTAAGCATACTATTTTCCCTTTCCTAATTTTTCATAGTTCTTTTGGCCTGCTTCTCCTTTAATAACACAATTAATATGGAAATATGTTTTATAAGATTACACATATATAGGTTATATCAAATTGCTTGCCAGTTTAGGAATGAGGTTCTGAGGGAGGAAGATAATTTGGAATTCAATTTTTAAATGAATTTTATAAAATGTTTATCTAATTGCAAAAAAATAAGATATTTTTAAAAGAGTATTAAAAGGACTCTCCAAGATCTCTGAGATTATTCCCAGGTAGTATGGCAGAATAGGCTTTGACATCTTATTTGTTCTGCACCTGGAATAGCACATTATTTTTTTTTTTTATGTTTCATACTCCTTATAAGTTGTTTTTTGAATAATAAATATGTTTATACATTTTTATTTCAAAGTTTTCTTGTAATAGCATTGGCAATTTTTTTTTGCAGGATTTAGAATAATATACTCAAAACAAAAAATACATAATTAATGGATGTAAGATACAATAATAGCTTGACAGATTGGAAGTTATACGTGTATTTTCATTGTTGCAATATAATATCTTTCCCTATTTGCATTTTTAATAAAAAGGACTGGTTATCTACAAATATTCATAGATACTAATATTTTAAAAATCATACTTTTAGACATCTTTCAAAATTTATTATTTAATTTTCAAAATTACCTTGAAATGTAGAAAACACTATACATTATATCCATGTATTCTATGCATGGGTTCTTTATCTTTAATAATAGTTGTCCATCATCAGAGTTTCTTTTTCATAGTTCTTAATATTATTACATACTTAATCTACATTCATTTTTAATAATTTCATTTAATTCATTCAAAAGACTTTATAGTCATTTGATTAGTATTACATTAAATCTGTAAATAGTTTGAGGATGTCATGCCATTTTAATAGTATTTCTTCAAACTAACTAACAAGGGGTAGTTTTCTGTTCATTTTTCCCTTGATTTTTGCCAAAGTCATTTTAAAGTTATCTTTGTATGTTTCAAAGGATATTTTTGTCTCTATAGTATTGTCTCTTGCTTCTTATGTAGAAAAACAGGATTTTGTTGTTGTTGTTGTTGGATTATCTCATGGCCCAAAACTCTTCTGAAGCCATGAACTAATTATTGTTTGTTTTTGCTGTTGTTTATCTTGTGTTTTCAAGTTATACATTCATGTCACAAGTAAAGACATTTTAAATGACAATGCTCATTCTTTATTATGCCTTACTGCTAACATTTTTATAAGCATATTAAATAGTAGTAGAAATTTTTCTTTTAAATATTTGTTTTTGATGTAAATTGTTCTAGTTTTCCCATTGCATATAATATTAACTCATAATGTCAAATATATGTTATATCTTACTTGCGAAATAGTCCTTCCATTAATAAAATTGAATTATATGGAAAAATATGCCAACATAGCTTATATTTTATCAGTCTTTTTTTATTTTTCTGATTTGATTTAGTACATTGAACATTTTCTTTATGTTCACCTGGCTTTTACCTTTTCTTTATAAGTTAAAGCAGTTCAAGCTAGATACTATTAATATTCTCTTATAACAGATTTGTGCAGTTCTTAATTAGGATAAAATATTTATTGAAAATATCAGTTTATAATTTTATTTCTCAGCTTGTCTTTGTTAAATTTAGGTATTGTCACTACATTTGTCTTGTAAAAAAGACTTTTTTATAAATAGATTAATCTATCTATCTGGTATTTAGTTTGGAAGAAATGCATTTATGAATGAACTTTGTCTATGTCTCTTACTGCAAGATAATTCTTTAATGATTTATTTTCCTTCAAAGTTGGGCCTATTTAATTAATTTTAATTATTCAATTATTAATTTTACATTTTAAAATCTTCCTTTATTATAAGTTTCTGTTCCTTATCTTTTAGTACATTATAGCTTATGTTTAAATTGGATTACATCTGTTTAAATACCAAAAATTTTCCCATTACAATTTTAAATTCCTAATTCATTGCTCTGGACCCACCTAGTGACGACTTTTAAAATGCATTCTTTTAATGTGTATGTTTTATACTATATACAACATAAAGTTTTATCTTCTCTGAAATATAATAGGTAATTATTTTACAAATAATTTCATAAAGCCTAAGTTCCCTGTTTTCTTCCTTTATATTATGTACTGTATAAAAAACAGATAATTAGTAAATAAATAACTATGGGTTAAATTCTAACAAAACTACTGAAAAGTATGACATTATTTTTTCCACATCATTCATTCATAAGGCAAATAGATAAATATATGGAGGCTATTACTCTGACTACATTTTTAAAATTGAATTTTCAGATCTAATTTTATATATGAAAAATTTATATGTTTATTACTATTTGATTTTTAAGCATAAACATAAGCAAATTTATTGGATATCTAATAAATATTCACCTTTATATATACAAAATATTTTAAAGTGTAAGGTATATGTATGTTACCAAAATGATGTTACATATGTTCTATGTTCTAAATAAATTAAAATAATTGAATTTGTGTAAAGATAAATGCATTTAATTTCATTGACATTTAATTCAGCATTAAAATTTGGTTTAAGTCATTTTGTAATCATTCTTTGACTTAATTTTAAAAAATTAAATATTCAAAATGTTTTGTTTTAAATCAACTTTAACCCTAGTCAGCCTATGAATTATAAACTACATGCAAATTTTCAGAATAAGTAGTCTATTTGAAAATTGGTTTGTTTCTATACATGGGTGCATTAGCACACAAAGAAAAAAGGCAGCATCCTAGACTTGAAATCAGAGAGAGCTAAAATCAAATATTTGCTCTCATACTAATTATGTGATAGTTACCAAAGTCTCTTAGTGTCCCAACCCCTACTGATAACTGATCTTACACCGTTTTTAAGTTTTATCTCCATAATATCTTCTGACCCACCTTCTCCTTTTCATTCCTATTATTACCAAGCTATTTCAGGTTCTTATATCTAATGTCATTTGGTTCTCCCTGGAACAGAACATTATATTCTATGTAATTCTATATCTAAGCAACTGAAAAAAGAACTATCAATGTTTACTGTCCTGCTATATGTATACTCAGTAAGATATTGGGGACAGAATTCATTTGATATGAATGAGTGATCAGGTTTTTAATTTTTTTCTTCCTTTTACATGTATTAAAGATGCACTTTTGTTTACTCATTTACTTCATCAGGCTGTCAATATGATAATTTTGTATTTGATTTTTTAGTCAGTCTTTTTATTTCATTTAAAGCATGTTGTAATTTTGGGAGGTTATTTGCTCTTCTTTGTAATTAGATGTAATCATTAGAATGCCCTTTATGTTACAGTGCTATTTCCTTTTAGAAGAATTTGCTTACATTTCTTGAACCAAGTAAAAAAAAATATTGGTCATCTTTAGCACATGTAGTTGTATTCAGTTTTTCATATTCCAATCTCTCATATGTATCATTTCTAGAGTGGTAGTGGGAAATTGTTAGTATCTCCATTTAATGCAACATTTTAAAAAATTGGATGAGATCATTATAATTTTTTTTCTTAGTAAATTGTGGGTTACTTTTTCAATGAAGCAAAATATTCAGGTTGCATATGAACTTCAGCCCTTGGCACAGTGTCACTAATGATTTCTACAGAACCTTAAACTAAAAAAAAAGTAAAATCTATCAACAAAGAGGTATAAATGGATTTTTTTTAAGAATAAAAATAAAATGCAGTCAATTTTTACTGGAAGAAAAAGGATAACAGTGGTAAAAATATATTTGATCTAGTTTAAAGGCAATCAGAAGTGACAAGGGAATACACTGATAGCATATGAAGAAATGTGAATAGAGCTTATATTCAAAAAGAATTATTTTCTTCCTTAAACTAATAAATAGGTTCATTTAGTTGATGTTAGTTATATAATTTTTTTTAAGATACCAAGTCTCTCATCTTATATATTTTTTCTATCTACTGGTACTCACAAAAAACCTGACTTTTTCTAGAACACACAATGCGTGTGTGGTCACCTACTCCATTATGAGTTGCTTCTTCTCTAATGATACCCCCTTAGAACACTACCAAAAACAGTGAACCAAGAGAGAGTAAGTACCTATTCCCCACAATAAGATCTTCTCTGCAGCTATCACTATGTAATATGTTGGCCTCCAGAATGGATGTGTTGGTAAATGTTAAACACTTGCCTCTCCAAAAATAATGATGATTTTTTAAAAATCACTTTTATGATTAGACTGCATTATTAATATTTTCCATCATCTTCTTTTTTTGTTGTCAGTTGTTTTGAAGTTTTATTTGACTCTCTGTGACCTCATTTGGGTTTTTCCTGGCAAAGATATTGGAATGGTTTGTCATTTCCTTCTCTAGCTCATTTTACAGGTGAGGAGACTGAGGCAAAAGGGATTAAGTAATCTGTTTATAAGTGTCTGAAGCCTGATTTGAACTCAGGAAGATTAGTCTTTCTGACTTCAGACTTATTGCTCTCTCTACTGTACCACCTAGTTGCCCATCATGTTCTTAAATCACAAAATAGTAAATTGAACTCTGATTTCAATTGAATGATTTCCAAAAGATAAATGTTTCCACTGAAAATTTAATGGTGGACTCTTCAGAACTGGTATGAAATAATTTAAGCACACCCCACCCTTTAGATTACTTTTTCCTCCTTTCATACATGATCTCTTTTCTCCTTGTAGACTTCAGTATATATGTTGATGACACCCTCAAACAAATGAGCCATTTCAACTTACATTGTCTGCATTGTGTCACTCAACCTCTGCTATCTTTAAGGGAATCATTATCACTTATCTAACAATTTCATTTTTATAATCTTACACTCTAAGATTCCCCTTTTTTAGTCATAATTCGCTGCCCTTCCATCCATGTTTACTAGCTATATAACTATGGACAAGTTACCTATATTCTTCCATGTTTCTTCATCCATAAAATAGAGAAATCGTATTACTGTCTCACATGGTTATTAAATGAGATAACAAATATAAAGTATTTTACAGTCTTAAGAAACTTTATAAATATTACCTGATATTGAACACTCCCTTTTATTAAAAGGGAAATATTTAGTCTTATTCCTTCTATTCTCTTATCCCGTTACTGCTTTTCTCTCAGCAGATTACCTATTCTAATTTGTTGGGGAAATGTAAGGCCTCTATTATGTTTTTCATCACTCTTTTTTTTTTTTTAATTTTCATAGCTTTTTTATTTACAAGTTATATGCATGGGTAATTTTACAGCATTGACAACTGCCAAACCTTTTGTTCCAATTTTCCCCCTCCTTTCCCCCACTCCCTCCCCTAGATGGCAGGATGACCAATACATGTTAAATATATTAGAGTATAAATTAAATACAATAAGTATACATTTCATCACTCTTTATGCTATAATTCAAAATCCCTACTCATCTTGACTCACATAGTGCTCTTTTATACATCTTGGATGATAAAACAGTATTCTATCTTATACTGATATATATATCTTATATGCTGATCCTTCTATTTGTATACTTGGATCTTTCTTTTCTCTTGTATAAACTTTATCTAATGATGATTGCTGCAATAAATAGTTTGTCTCCAATGCCTTACCACCACTCCTATCCTATCTTAATGATGTACCACATAGAAATATGGTATACATACCGATATGTCACAGTAAATTATAAATTCCTCATAGCTAGACTCATGGTGCTTTTTAGTACTCAACCTCCATATTATTTCTGCTGCATTTTATATTTCATCATGTTTCTTTGAAACTTTTCTACTCCTGATTCAATGGCAGTGGTCTCCTAGTTCTTCTTTACTCTCTTATTCTTCCATTCCTCCAACTATTTATTTCTCTTGCTTAATGTTATTTTTTCCATTTACATATAGAGATAGCTTTTTCAGCATTCATTTTATAAGATTTTTAGTTCCAAATTTTCCTGAGATAGCAAATAATCCAATATAGGCTGTACATGTACAATCATTTTAAATATATTTCCATATTAGTTTTGTCTTGCAAGAAGAATCAGAACAAAAGAGAAAAAATGTGAAGAAAAAATAGAAAGGTGAAAATAGTATTCTTTGATATGCATTCAGACTCCATTGTTTTTTCTTTGGGTATGGATGGCATTTTTCATAACAAATTTTTTGGAATTGTCTCCTATTACTCTATTGCTGAGAAGAGCTAAGTCTATCACAGTTGATCATCATACAGTGTTGATTACAGTATACAATATTCTCTTGATTCTGCTAACTTCACTCAGCATCAATTTATGTCTTTCAAATTTTTTTTTCTGAAATGTGACAGCTCATCATTTCCTGTAGCCCAATAGTATTCCTTGACATTTATATATCACAACTTGTTCCACCATTCCCCAATTGATGGCCATCTCCTCAATTTCCAACTCTTTGCCACCATAAAAAGAGCTGCTATAAATATTTCGTACATGTTGGTCTTTTCCCCTTTTTATGATCTCTTTGGGATACAGATCTAATCCAACTATATATTTTAATCTTAGGTCCCTGTTAATTTTTTTTTCTATATTTACTATTTTGGCAAGTTCCAACAGTGTTGATTAATTCAGAATTCTGATTCAGAGGAAGAGTTCCTAGATTCCAATCCTATCCCTGTTGCTTACCATCTGTGGGATATTGGGCAAATCAGTTAATCTCTCTGAGCCTTGTTTTCCTTACCTGCAAATTCAAAGATATTGTAAATCAAAATTTGCATGTTTGTATTGTTCAGATTTAATAAAATGAGATACTTGTGTCAAATTTTGCATTTAAGAAAAGGTTTGCTTAACCATAGCTTAAAGGATATTTGACAAAGATATAACTGAGTAAGTTGAGTGCAACAGCCCTATTTCTGTATTTGTCATGAAGGCTTATTATGATTAAGCCTAATAGAAGACCTCCTGAGTAGGTATATGCTGACTTTTTGATTTAGGTTACCAAAAAGTCTTCATCTTCTGATGAACTGCATCTCAAACATGACTTCTAGATACTCACATCCTGATGCATGCAGTGATTGATTAAATTGTTTATATTTCACCTGGAGTCTCCCAAAACAAAGCAGTGACAATGAACTGAAAGTAGGTCCAGTAACATTAAGACGCCAGTACAGTTGATGGCACATTGGTAGTGTCATTGATTCTTATTAGGGATCAAAGTAATCTATAATAATTATAGCCAAGATTGATCATTGGCTTCTTGAAAACACCTTATCCAAGTGCTAGTTTGAATTTTGAGAATAATACTATATCAACATGTACTTAGTATTCTCTGGTCCACTAACCAGAGACTCTTCCTACCTGGAAAATATCAATCTTTTGCTTAGGAGAGCTTGCTCATTATTCATTAGTCCCTTCATAAGTAATTTCACTTTTCTGTCACCAAAAAGCAAAAGACCTTCCAATAACCCTACCACTAAAACTACTAAGCCCTTCCTGATTAATTATCTTTTGACCACTAGATGTTGGCCTAAATCATTGGCTACAATGTGAAAGAACTTTATCATTGCAGAATGTAAGCAAAGAACTATGGCACATGTATTTGAATTGTTGCCTGTGTCAATATCAACTCCTCTAGCTTTTGAATTGTTTCATACAATGTTGTATAACATATTGGAACTGGGCCCCCAAAATCTCTTCAAGATCCAAAGCCAGGGGCCCACTATGCTGATAAATATGCTAAGGGTAAGTGAAATTTCACATATTCCTGGAGCCTACTAATGTTCAATTTGGTTGGGCTCATTAAGCAGACATCATCATAACCGTCTCTGGTAGGTTATCATGTTGTCCCTTTGCTTAAATGAGTGTTTCTTCTGCTACTTTCCCTTTATTACAGGGTTGGGGTATAATCACCAGCATTGTGGCTGCCACTGACCTTCTCTGACATTAAGAATCTTGAGCTCAAAGGAATATCTGTCCCAGATAGTTCCAAAATTGCAATCCTCCAGGAAGGCTCAGCTCCATAATCACTAGTGTGCTATTAAAATCAATTATTATTATATTAAAATTATTATCCCAAATAAAAAGGCTATGCAACTTCAACCAATAATATCTTATATTATTTATTGCCTTCAAGGCAAAGTTTTTAAAGACGCAGAGCAATTGACATCTGTTGCTGTTTGCGTACTAACAGTGGACTTTCCAAACCCATCATTTAAGATAAGCACTCTACTAAATACTGGGGATAGAAAGAGAATAAAAAATAGTTTCTATTCTAAAAGAGAGACAATATGTGAGGAACAAGTTAGATTGATCAATAGATCAATCAGTCAATAGATAGATAAATATAAAAGAACAATGTTTGTCCTTCATTCTCAAAGATGACCATGACATCAGGGAAGAGATGCCATGACATGCAAGTGAGTTGAATTTAATTGAGGCTGGACTGTATAAAGTCAACTCACTTGCATCTTAAACTATATTAAACTATTTCTCCTCCAGAGCCATCTGGGTCCAGTAGCCATTTATAAATCAGATAACTAGAAATAATCCTCAAATATATAAATAATCTGCAGTGTCAGACACCTGTCTATAGGTATCCATTTAAGCACTTGTTACATTTTTTGAGACAAGATATCCCAATCTTGTCCATACTAAAATCACATGAGTCTTATATCAATATTAATTGTCATAAAAGCTAATACCTGTTTTTCTGAACTGGGCCAGTTCATTTTCTTCTTAGGCAGACTGTTGGCTTTCTATTCCCAGGAGTTGGTGCCAAATTTAGTGAACATAACATATGTAGCAAGGACTGTAGGCTGTGCCTCTATGTCCAGCTTAACCTTTTAGTTTGTCCTTTTTTCTTTACCCAATGTGATTCTCACAAGTACTATTTAAAAAAAAAAAAACAATGTCCTTGATTTCAGAGCTATCTTTATAACTTACTTATATAGTTATATTATTAATGCTAAGACTGAAACTTAATTGATGGTCCTAAATTATAAGGCAATTTATAATTATTAATCATTCTCTCTTTTATCTTTTTGGGAGTGAGATGCCATAAACATTATTTCCCTTGTTTTATAATAGAGACCTTGGTATGACATAACACAATTAAATTTTAGTTATACAATAGGCACTCTATAAATGTTTGTTGACTGAGTAAATGGAAGAATTATTGGAAGAATGGGTGTTAGAGAAAGTAATTGGGTATGAGACTGTTTCGGTTCTGTGCAAAAATCTGCTAAATCAATTTTTTCTCTAGCAGGTCATATTAAGACAATTGTTTTCATAACAACAAAAGTTACTTATGTTTGATATATTACAATGTTAAAGAATATTTTTAATGTTGACTTTAATAATTGCAATTTTCAATTTTTCCCACACGATTTGAATCTCTGGTAGCTTTTATTTAGCTTATTAATTTTGCAGTAAGGGAAGACAACATGATTGTTAATTGTATCTCAATAGCTCCTAGAATAGTGGTTTGCACAAAGTAGGTGCTCAATTAATAGTTTATTTATTTATTATATTCCTCTGAAGGGCATAGTGAAATTAAAAAGGGGAAATCCTCATTACATGAAAATTATAAAGGCAGGGGCACTCATTACACCAAACTAAACTAATTCAGTAAAAAAGAAATTGAATTTAGTAAAATTACTAGTAATTTTGAAAACATTTGGTGTTAATTGGTTTTGACTACTTATTTTATTCAATTTAATTATTTTATATTTTTTCAAAATTAAATTCAACTAAGTCAGCTTATTTACTAAGATATTTCCTCTTTTTTCTCCTTTCTCTGATTAATGAAAATGAACTTTTGACATAGAATTTAGCAATTAAAAACAAAATGTTAATGATACATCACTAATATTGACCATTGACAGGAGAGGAGCTAGCTAGTTCCTTGAATTATAGTGGTAGGAACATGCTATTGACTGAAAAAACTTTCAATTCACTTTTCAAACTGATGGTAGCCACACACAGGGTTACAGGATTTAAAAACTTTTAGTGATATTATAAATCATCTGTCCCAGCACTGTCATTTTGTAGAGAAAGCAACTAAAGCTGAGATATGTTATGCCCCTATGACATAGATAATAGTAAGTCTGGAACTCTTGAATATTACCTGAAAGAACTTTTACATATTACAGTATTAGTATTAGTATTACAAGAGTGTCAGTATTACAAGAGGGTAGGCATCCTTAATTTAGTTTCAAGTTATCCACTTATTACTCCTTGTGCTAAGTTCATAAATATTACTATATGCCCTATTTCTCTTTCCTCTGCTCCCTTAGAAGCTCAAGCATGCCCAAGAAAAACCACCACATCTATGTGTGCTCTTAATCCCATATCTCTCATTTCCTCTAGGAGCTTCCCCTTCTAGTCAGTAAGTTTCTAGTTTTCAATATCTTTATCTACTGGCTTGTTCCCTGAATCTCTTGATTTTGCCTATCAACTTTTATTTATCTCTACTAATCCCTCAAGTTACCATTTTATATCTCTTTCCTTTTGCAGATAAATTCCTAGTTTGGAGAAGGAGCTATAAAACTTCTCTCCCTTCCGCCCTCCCCCCAACCCCATTCTCTTTTACCTCTTGTGATTTGGCTTAACCCCAAGGGGTTAAAGTTCTTCAAAATCTGACTTCATTATATTCTTACATATTAATTTTACTGTTAATTTCACTTAATTTAAAGTGACTAATATTAATTATTCACTTTCATTTATTCTTACTTTCTAGTCAAAATGTTGTACTTGTTCTTCACCATTCAAATATTCACCATTCACATTACCTCTCTTGCCACAATACCACAATAAAGCAGATTAACTTCATGCTTGGAATACTTTTCATATTTATCATCATAGTTTGAACCTCTACTTCCTTTCAAGGCTAAAAAGTTGTCTCCTTTGAGGCCTGTTGATTCCCTACTGCTAGTGACCCTCTCCTAAAATTATTTTGCAATAATTTATTTATATCTTATATACTTTGTTTCATCAGTAATTTGTTGATTTTAAAATTTTAATTTACTAAAACAACATACCATTTAAAAAACTTTTGTAAGAAGATATCTTTCCATCAAAATCATTCAAGATTTCTTGAAAGATATTAGTAACAGAAATAATTTTTCATTGAACCGCTGATAATAAACAATAGATGAGGCATAAAATAAGATCTGTATGTTCAACAGTAGTATTTGCCACAGTGAAAGGGGAGGTCCAGCAGAGAGTCTAAATTGAAGACAAATTATCTGAGAATGATAAGGACTGCCAGATGTTCCTGTTTGCCAGTGGCATTGTTGCTAAATGCATCAAGCCCCAGAACTTTTCAGAATGACTCAAAAGATTTTGGCCTAGTTATCTACATACAAGAGAGTAAGTAGACTAAGAATGTCTATTGCTCACTCTATAATATATATTTAGATGGATAACCCATAGAGAGAGTACAAATGAAAAATATATTTATCTTAGGTTGATAAGGAATTCCCTTTTGAGATTCCTCATCAATGTATAGCTTCTATAAGTCCAAGTTTCCCATGGGAATAAAGATTTTTTAATACAAATATTATACCTGTATTTTCAATGGCAGTATAGAGCACTGAGCCTCTATAAAGTAAAAAAGACTCATCTTTGTGAATTCAAATATGGCCTCAGACATCTATCTACTTACTAGTTATATGATCCTGAGTGAGTCACTTATTCTTGATTACCTCAGTTCCTCTTCTGTAAAATGAGCTGGAGAAGAAAATGGCAGACCACTCTAGTATCTTTGTCAAGAAAACTTCAAATCATGTCACAAAGATTTAGACATGACTGAAATGATTGAACAACAACCTATAGTTCTATAAAGTATGAAGACACGAAAAACAGTAGTCTCTAAAGAATTAAAAATGAATATTATATGAAAGGTAAATAGTACTAGTAAAAGTAGTCCTACTATTTAAAAGTAATATTAGCAGTGTTTAATTCTTTCATATTTTTGATGAATTCAGATAAAAATGATCCTGGGACAATTTCATTCCATGTAATTTGGTGATTATATTTAATCCATAATATCTATGGAAAATGATCTGATTTTTTATCAACAGTGATATTATAAGATAATTTGGTGGTAACATTTTAATCCATGTTAATGGTTCAATTCCAATGCAGTTAATTGATTGAGTTCACAAAGATATTTTGAGGTCAGTATTTGTATTAGGGAAATCTGTCATCTCTAAATATCATGGTGAGCTTATGGTTTGTAATTCCAATCACCAGGTTTCTTGCAAGTTATTCAGAGGTACAAAATTGTTAGAGCCTACATTGGTCTGTTGTATAGATTCAACTAATTCTTTACATAATCTACTTTGATCATGAACTCCAGTCTCTTCCTCTTTCTTAACTTTCTTCCCTCCTCTTTACCTACTCCCATTCTTTACTTCCTTTTTTACTTCTTCTTCCTTCTCTCTTATTTCTCTTCTTCCTCCTCTTTTCTCCTGTCTCTTTCTATTTCCTTTTACTAGTTGCTCCTAGGTGCTCCTTTAACATGTAGTTACTTATAATTATTTGTGTTTTATCCTTTCAAAAATTATTCATTTAAAAAATGGAAGAAAAATAAATGTTGAGTTGATTTGATTTCCATTATCTTGGCAGAATTCTAATCTGTCCATTATCAACATATAGCTGCCTCAAACAGCAATGCTATATTTTCATTCTCTTTTAGTAATGAGCAAATATATTTTATACATATATAGAAGTATATATGTGTGTGCATGTATAAGCATATGTGTAACTGCTTGTGTGTGTAGGTATAAAAGATACATACATATATATGTATATGAAGGTATAAAATCCTTTTTTGGAAATGTTCTACTCTCTTGTGTATAGGCTGTGATTATTTTTTACTAATATTTTGACCATTTTTAATAAATTGCTATCACTTTTAAAGTGATAGCAACTCAAACTATGGCAGTGGGCAAAATGCGGTAGCTGAGGAAGATTATCCCCCTCACCCAGAACTATGAAATTTCTTTATTTAAAGGCCCACAAAACAAAGTTTTTATTTTTACTAAAGTCCGGCCCTCCAACAGTCTGAGGGACAGTGAACTGGCCCCCTATTTAAAAAGTTTGAGGAACCCTGCTTTATAATATCCTGTCTCATTACATGGAATTGGTCTTTATACGAAAGAAGGATCTTTTTTTTTTTTAAATGACATAAATTATCAGCTATATCTGATAATACATATGTACTTTCGGAGCTATTAATCACCTCTACTGAGACAAGGGAGCTATATCTCAATATCAGTCTTCTGGGATCAAAATTGAAAATTCAATTGATTGGACTTCTATTTCATTTCAGTGGTTAATTTTTAATATATTTATCTTCATTGTGTACATTCTTACAAATCTTAATTTTTTTCTATACCAGTTTACACAACCCTTAATATTCTTCAGATTTTTTCTTGTCTATAGCTCCTTATAGTACAAGATATTCTATTATAAATTCAGTCATTCCATATTTGTTAGGCAACTACTGTATTTCTATATTTTTATTGTGGCAAAAATGCTCTTATAAATACTACAATCTATATAAAATCTTTATCTCTTCCTTTATCCTCTTTGGATATATGCAGTTTAGTGACTTTTAAAAAACAGTTTTTAGTTAAAAAAGAGCATGAATTAACGTGCCTTCCATATTTTATAATTTTTGTCTTTTGTCATTTTTGCCATTCTTAAGGTGTGAGATGAAATTTTGTTAGTTTTGATTTGCATTTCTCTTCTTTTTATGAGTAGAGCATCATTTTATATGATTATTAATATTTTATATCTTCTTGTCATAAAAACTTGTCCATATACATTGGCTAATGATTTTTTGCTGAATTGCTCTTATCTTTTTACATTGAACAATTCCCTATATATTTTTTCTATATTAGGCATATAGATGTACATCCTGCCTTTGAGACAGTGTATGATCACTTAACCTCTCAGTGTTTAGGACATCTTTTGGAGTTGTAAAGAAGTGTCAATGTGCATTGAAAAGGAGAATTCTCTCTCAGGCATTTCACTAAATCATTTAAATCAGGAGCATAGCCCTTGGACCCTTTCCCTTGGAGAAGTTAAGGTATTTGATGTAAATATTCCTCAACCGATAGCTTATCTTGATATTCATTTGCATTGATCTTGTTCACACAAAGGTTTTTAATTCTGTGCAATAAAGTTATAAGTTTTATTTTTTGCTTCTTTTCTATCTTCAGGATTTAGTACAATGCTTGGCACATAATAAAAGTTTATTGATTGATTGACTAAGCCGATATTTCTGTCTCTTACTTGTTTAGCTCTCTCAATCAGAGTTGTGATCAGTAATTCATACTAGGCAATACTTAAAATGTACAAATTAGTATTAGGTCAACTGCTGTATATTGGGATTGAAGTAGAAGTAATAGTTGGCACCTCCTAAAATGGCTCCCAAGCTTTCTCCTTCTCTGCAAGAAAAAAAATTCTGATATATCAGTTACTTTTCTTTTCTTCCCAGAAGTTCCAGACAGTGATTATTGAGAAAGTAGGTCCTATTTATTCCTTAAAGTATGCTTTGGGAATTATAATTGGTAAAATGCAATGAGGACCTCTTAGCACAAAGTAGGGACTTACTGAATAGCTTGTGGGTTTTTATTGAGGAATATAATATTGAAATAAATATTCATTTACTCTGTCATTACTCAAAATCCATTAACAGGGGAATGTGAATTTTATCTGTGATTCCAGGTTTTATGTAGCTTCTTGGGCCCAGATCTTTGTAGTCAGAATTTATGGATATATGAAGAAACCTTCTCATTTGGTTTATGGGAATAAGTCAAAGATAAAGTGAAACAATTAAAAAATGTATGAATTTGCAAAATAATAAACAATGCCTATCAGCACAAGTATTCCCAAAGAATTCTATATCTAATTTATTTGGGCAGTATCAGGAGTGCAGCCTCTGGATGTCTTTTGGAGGAAGAGGACAAAGGCCCTTTGATGCAGCGGCTTACAGCTTTCTCTTGGAATTCTACATATGAATGCCAGTCTATATTCTAGATCATAATATTACACACACACACACACACACACACACACACACACACACATACAAAATGGGCCTTAACTATCTATACCATAGGATTACAGATTTAAAGCTAGAGGGAAATTAGAAGCTATCTAAGTTAGAAAATTTGGTTCTAACAAGTGAATAAATGAAGAAGCATTTGTTAAGTGCATACTGTGTCCCAAATACTGGTTTTATGTAATAGAATAAAAGTTTTTCAAAGTAGACTGATTCTAAATGAAAGATGTTATAAAAAAATGATCTCCAGATATAGGATGTATGGGAAGGCCTAGAAGACTAATGATATAACAATATTTATGATATGGCTGACAGTTAAAAAAAAATAAGAGGTCAGATGATAGCACTTAAGAATTTAGAAGGCATAGAAAAAGGACATCTCCTAAGGAAGGGCCCAAAGACCTTAAGATACAGTGTTAAGGAAGAGGTAAAGGCCAGGTGGTTCTCCATCTCACCATAAGGATCAGCAGTGGAGGTCATAGTATTATCATCCTATCCTATCCAAGTAGATTGGACAGCCAGAATTTGAATACTGGTTCTTTGACTCCAAATTTACTGGTTTTCCCATTTGTATTCCATTGAGTTTCTTTTTATAAATATCTGTAAATGTGAACATTCATGTTTTATTTTAAAAATTCAGTGGAATTATATTCCCAAAGAAAAGGTGGCACTTACAAATTCCTAGATAGCAACTAATATCCTTATTAATCCTGTAAAAAAAAAAATCATAGCTGCTGCAAACCAAGATTTATGGAATGAAAAGTTTTGCTGATCCTAAAAATCACCTAAAAGTTTTATTTTTATTTTTAGTATCTTGTTATTTTCATGATTTCTATTTGGAATACATTTGAGAATTTACAATTCTCTAGATTTTTAAAAAAGTTACAAACTAATTATTGATATCTCTTTTCTTTATTATTGAAGTAAGTCTATAACTGATTAGGTTGCATTCCATGCTTTGGTATTATTTCCCATTGTTATAATTTTTTTAAATTTTTATTTAATAATTACTTTATATCGACAGAATCCATGCCAGGGTAATTTTTTTACAACATTATCCCTTGCATTCGTTTCTGTTCCGATTTTTCCCCTCCCTCCCTCCACCCCCTCCCCTAGATGGCAAGCAATCCTATATATATTAGATATGTTGCAGTATATCCTAGATACAATATACGTTTGCAGAACCTAACAGTTCTCTTGTTGCACAGGGAGAATTGGATTCAGAAGGTATAAATAACCCAGGAAGAAAAACAAAAATGCAGATAGTTCACATTCGTTTCCCAGTGTTCTTTCTTTGGGTGTAGCTGCTTCTGTCCATCATTTATCAATTGAAACTCATTTAGGTCTCTTTGTCAAAGAAATCCACTTCCATCAAAATATGTCCTCATACAATATCGTTGTAAAAGTGTATAATGATCTCCTGGTTCTGCTCATTTCACTTAGCATCAGTTCATGTAAGTCTCGCCGGTCCTCTCTGTATTCATCCTGCTGGTCATTTCTTACAGAACAATAATATTCCATCACATTCATATACCACAATTTACCCAGCCATTCTCCAATTGATGGGCATCCATTCATTTTCCAGTTTCTAGCCACTACAAACAGGGCTGCTACAAACATTTTGGCACATACAGGTCCCTTTCCCTTCTTTACTATTTCTTTGGGATATAAGCCCAATAGAAACACTGCTGGATCAAAGGGTATGCACAATTTGATAACTTTTTGGGCATAATTCCAGATTGCTCTCCAGAATGGTTGGATTCGTTTACAACTCCACCAACAATGCATTAGTGTCCCAGTTTTCCCGCATCCCCTCCAACATTTATCATTATTTTTTCCTGTCATCTTAGCCAATCTGACAGGTGTGTAGTGGTATCTCAGAGTTGTCTTAATTTGCATTTCTCTGATCAATAATGATTTGGAACACTCTTTCATATGAGTGGTAATAGTTTCAATTTCATCCTCTGAAAATTGTCTGTTCATATCCTTTCACCATTTATCAATTGGAGAATGGCTTGATTTCTTATAAATTTGAGTCAGTTCTCTATATATTTTGGAAATGAGGCCTTTATCAGAACCTTTAACTGTGAAGATGTTTTCCCAGTTTGTTGCTTCCCTTCTAATCTTTTTTGCATTAGTTTTATTTGTACAAAGGCTTTTTAATTTGATGTAATCAAAATTTTCTATTTTGTGATCAGTAATGGTCTCTAGTTCATCTTTGGTCACAAATTTCTTTCTCCTCCACAAGTCTGAGAGATAAACTATCCTATGTTCCTCTAATTTATTTATAATCTCATTCTTTATGCCTAGGTCATGGACCCATTTTGATCTTATCTTGGTATATGGTGTTAAGTGTGGGCCCATGCCTAATTTCTGCCATACTAATTTCCAATTATCCCAGCAGTTTTATCAAATAATGAATTCTTATCCCAGAAGTTAGGGGCTTTGGGTTTGTCAAACACTAGATTGCTATAGTTGACTATTCTGTCTTATGAACCTAACCTTTTCCACTGATCCACTAATCTATTTCTTAGCCAATACCAAATGGCTTTGGCGACTGCTGCTTTATAATATAATTTTAGATCAGGTACAGCTAGGTCACCTTCATTTGATTTTTTTTTCATTAATTCCCTTGAGATTCTCGACTTTTTATTGTTCTGTATGAATTTTGTTGTTATTTTTTCTAGATCATTAAAATATTTTCTTGGAAGTCTGATTGGTATAGCACTAAATAAATAGATTAGTTTAGGGAGTATTGTCATCTTTATTATGTTCGCTCAGCCGATCCAAGAGCACTTAATATTTTTCCAATTATTTAAGTCTGACTTTATTTGTGTGGAGACTTTTATAATTTTGCTCATATAATTCCTGAATTTCCTTTGGTAGATAGATTCCCAAATATTTTATGGTATCAACAGTTATTCTGAATGGAATTTCTCTTTGTATCTCTTGCTGTTGGGTTTTGTTGGTGATGTATAAAAATGCTGAGGATTTATGGGGATTTATTTTGTAGCTAGCTACTTTGCTAAAATTATGAATTATTTTTAATAGCTTTTTAGTAGAATCTCTGGGGTTCTCTAGGTATACCATCATATCATCTGCATAATTTTGTTTGAAAAATATTTCTGTTTTTCTGACATTCTTTGATCCATTTTTTAGTATTAGATTATTTGGCTTTTGTCTAAGTATTTTACTCAAATTTCTTATCAACATAATTTTTAAAGATTACATTGTTAGAGGCAAATAGACAATGCAGTGGATAGAGCACTAGTCATAGACTCAGGAGAACCTGAATTCAAATTTGACCTCAGACACTTAATATTTCCAGGTGTATGACCCCAGGCAAGTCACTTAATCCCAATTCACACACACACACACACACACACACACACACACACACACACACACACACTTACATTGTAATTTGTAAATCATTTTTAAATTTCTGACTGTGCTTTAGTTTTTGAGCCTAGCATATGGTCAGTTTTTCCAAAGATGTTATTTAAAGATGACCAGATGACCATTCCTTTTTATTTCAATTCTGTTATTTGTAAAGTTTTATCATTTTTAAAAAAATATTTTTATCATAACATTTTTGCTGATTTCAATTTGTCTAGTTCTGAAAAGGGCATATTAAATTATTTTGATTTCTTATTAAAATTACAATTATGAAAATAAAAAATCTCTTAAATTACAATTTTTCATTTAGGCTGATGATTGTATGTATATATACATATGTGTGTGTGCGCATATGTATGTATATATATATGTGTGTGTGTATATGGAATATATACATACATATATGTATATATATTTGTGTATATATTCAAATTCTGCCTCAAACACTTATTAGTTGTGAGATTCTGGATAATTTACTTAACCATTCTTAGCCTTAGTCTTCTTATATATGAAATAAGCACCTATCTTACATGATTGTTGTGAGAGGTAAAGCTTTTTGCAAACTTGAAAGTATTATCAAAGGGTTTGCTATGTGGCTATATATTTATAATGGCTTTAAGTACAATATAATATCTCTGCCTAGCAGTCTTAGCTTTGTCTCTTTTTATTTTTACCTTAATTGTGATTTCCATCTCTTTATTTGTGGCAAATTACATACTCAAACAGCACCTCATTTTAACTGTATTTGAATCTTTACAAGATATAAATAACAAAATGTAAAATTTTGCTTTTTCATCCATTCTGCTACCTATATTTCCCCCCCCTATCATTCATTTGGGAAATTTACAATTGTTTATTTTTCTGTTCTTGTTTTGTTTTACAAGTAAGTTTTGTTGTTGTTGGGTTTTTTTTTTTTTTTAATAGTAGGTACACAGTAGAAACTCATTCTTTGGTCTTTTGACTTTGCTGTAACATTTTTTCAATCAACTGATAAATTATTTTAGTTCTATCTTCCACTCTCTTTTTCAGAGTATCCTCTACTTTGGTATGATTATCCAGCTTCTAGTTAAATCACTTATTTTCCTTCCAAGTTTTTCATTTAGACTTCTAATTATGCTTCCAATTCCTTCCTTCATCTCTGCATTCATTTCTTTTAGTAGACTTTCTATTTATTCTCACAATTCTACTTGTAGCATGTTGTTTTAATTATCGCAGAATTACATTCTGGAATTTTATTGTGGGGGGCTCTTATCCTTTAGCATTTCTTAATTATATTAGGGTTTTTTCTGTTTTCCCATTTCTTCTATCTCTCCACCAGAGATGACTACCATATTTCCCCTTAGATTCCCCTTCCTTTTTCCATGTCAGCTAAATTTATGTGAGCTCTCCAAATGCTGTGACTGTTACTCTTATGCTGGACCATCAGCATGCAGTAATTACTATGAGGTATATGTTGAGCTAGTTTAAAGCGATCTCTGTTCCCCCCCACCCACACTTTTGATTTTGTCTAGATTGGGTAATGATTGATCTGAGTAACCTTTTCCTTAAGGTCCTAATGAAACAGAAATTTGGTGATCCAAGCCAATAATGTGGGATTTTCTTTATAGTTTTTGTCTTTTATTTTGGCAAGGGGATTTTTAAAAATTCACTGATCTTTTGTTTCAATTAGTGCATTTCATTACTGTTATTGTCCTTGAGGTATGTTTACAAAGTGTCTAGGTTTATCTGGAGTCTTTTATATGTTCATCTTTATTAAAAGTCCTTCAATGATCTTTCTGATGGCCTTTTTGCTTATAATGAAGTCTATAAGATGAGATGATGATATATCCAACAAAAGTAATTTTATTGGACCTTTCTTCTCATGATGACACCAACTCTAAAGACTATTTTCTTTGCTTCTCTAAGAGATGTCTGTAAAGCATCCTTCTCTTTTTCTATGCTCATGTCATTGCTGGAACTGTAGTTTATTAAATAGTATGTCACCTCATATATCATTGTACAAATATCACATTTGGAACATCAATAGTTAAACTAAAGTTTATAATTTGTAGCTTCCTCTTCCTTTTTTTTCCTGATACTCCACCACAGTTCACTAGATTGGGTCTTTTTTTCTATAAACAAAGTTATAATCCTAATAGTCAAGAATATAGTCTATTAATTTTTCATTTGGTTCCTACCTTACATAGGTTATATAACCACATTATTTAGAGAGTGATTGGAGTGAATTCTGGATGGATAGTTAAAATCTGACTGAGTTATCATAAGAAGTTTATATATGTAGCCTAAAAAACAAAACAAAACCATGAATTAGACAAATATAAATAAATAATATATAGCCACAAATAACAACCCATGGACTTCTGATAATTAGTAAAAATGGTTGCATCAGAAATTTGGTCAGGATAGATTCATGAGTTGTGATCACTTATCAGACACTAAATCCTTTTTGCTAGAAATAAAATGTGAACTTAATATTTAACTTCAAACAGGAAAACAAAAGGGCTTATCAAAAGTATAGGTATAAAAATAAAAAAAAATATGTCTCTTAAATTGGTTTTTCATTTAGGCTGATCATTGTTTCTTATATATTCAATATTATCTTTGTTCTTGGGATTTTAAGATGAGACATGCCTCAGAGATAGATTATGTAAGCTAGCTATCAATTTTTACAGATGACAAAACTGAAGCCAACAAAGAGGATGTGAAGCTACGATCTTATAGGTGTCAAATAGTAACCACGGATTACTAATCTGGAGCTTCTGATCCAAGATTCGGGGTCTTTCCACCATACCATAGTACTATACTTGAAAGATTTTTTGTTTAGTTGTAACATCGTGTTTATAATATCTCTTTTCATCAGGGTATATATAGTTTTCCCCATTAGGAATCCTATTTGTTTATCAATAAAAATGATTTAAATTGCTTCTAAAACACTCTGAAATGATAACCAGAATTGCTGAAGTGGCTATCCTGAAACTATGAACCTTGAATTATAATTTAAAAAGTGACTTGGGGGTTGAATTTTTTATGACCATTTGGAGAAGGGAACTCCAGGGAAACAAATCATGCCATAGGTTCTACTTTTGTTTTGATGAATATGTAGACTAAAGAAAAGTAATTAGTATGCTCCAATTTACTGTCAGAATCGACAGTACAAAGAATGTTGACTTTTGGAAGAAACTAAGATTGGGGGTTTATGGTATCTTAGTCTCTTTTTAACACCTTGCCATTGAACTTGAAATTTACTTTTCAGAAATAATCAAATATCTAGCATATTGTAATCGCCCAGTCTGCTCAAATGAAGTACAATAGTAGACTCTTGAGGTGCTTAGTGAATAATTCACAGATGTACAGTGATTATTGTAGAGGGCCACAGATAGTGGGGAAACTCTGGGTGAGGTATAAGACACTTCAGCCCAGAGGGAACCTGCTAACAGTATCTGGTTTGACTTCCCATCTCCCCTAAGGTCTCTCAGCCTTCTAGAGCAGTCAGGGGGCAGTGACAACCTCTGTTGTGATTGAAGCAGAATGATACCAAGTGGCAAAGAGTGATACCAGGTGGCAATATACATGCAATAGCAAGTTGTTCATATGGTCCCATGTGTGCAGTATATACTTAGCACATGCCCGGTATTGTTTTGGTTACATAAGCATATTAGGGTATATAAAGGAGAAAGATCTTGGAATAAATCAACTCCATATTTTAACCATCCTTAGGAGTCTCACTTCATCACTCTTCCAGTAAGATGGTATGTTTTAATCACCTCAGCATGGGAGCTCTAGAAAGCATGGTATGTTTTGTCACCCCAACTTTAGAAAGCAGGACAAACAGATTATTTTTTTTCCTTGAAGGAATATATATATGTTTGTTTTGCTGCTGCAATTAGGGTTAAGTGACTTGTCCAGGGTCACACAGCTAAGAAGTGTTAAGTATCTGAGACCATATTTGAACTCCTCCTGAATTCAGGGTTGTTGCTCTATCTACTGCACCACCTAGCTGTCCCAAATTTTTTAATATATATATTTTTTTAATGTCAAAGCTATAAGTAGCAAATTGAATAGCTCCACACAAAGGAATGACTTGAACCTGTTCATAACTCCTCTATTTTTTTGCATTCTTATTTGTTGGAGGTTCAATCTTTTATACATTGCTGAAGTCTGATCCTTATATTTCATAAGTAATTTCAAATAATATGCTAACACAAGATAAGATTTCTACACACACATATAAACATGCACAAATCAAGATTGTAGGCAGGATGCAAGTAACAAAAAGGAAGAAAAGTATACCAAATTACTTCTTTCATAGACATATTCTTTATAAACCTTAGAATTTTACAGCATAAATTGTCTCCAAGGTGAAAGAGAAAGCATAAATTCATTTAAAATATATTAAGAAATGTTGGTGACACATACCTGAAACTGCAGCTGAAAAAGAGTTAAATCTGAACTTGTTTATGATCTTAACAGTTTCTGAAATTCTCTTTGAGAATTTTCCAGCAGTGTTCTCTGGAACATCTTATATTTCCTTAGCCTGTGTGAGTCTCCTTTTCTTTCCTTTTTTTTTTTTTTTTCTTTATTTGCAATAGAAACAACAAAAGCTCAAAAGCATATTTCCCTACATTTATTTTACTTTTTATAATACAGTTGCTGCAAAAACACAGGGAGAATGAAAATATAGTTTTATGATGTTTCTTTTGTTTGACTTTTTTCTTTCTTGGAATTTATATTTGTACTTCTACATCTATGAGTGTATATAATGTGTGTACATTACCAATACATTTTTATACACGTGTAAATTTTATTTGTTAAGTTTTGTTTGCTTAATTTCTAGTTACATTTCCCTCTTGATCTCCTCCCATTTTTATATTTAACATTTTGGGGCATTTGCTATAGCTAGGTTAAGTTATTTATATTTAACATTTTGGGACATTTGCTATAACTAGAGTAATTAAAACTTTAAGTTTTTCACCTTTCATGTAATATATTAATTTTCTTTAATTCTTTCTTATAAGTTTTCCATATCCAGTGCATTTTAATTTGGCTGCAAATATATAGACATTTTATTTTCTTTCTTTAAACCTTTAACATTGGCAAAAACATTTTATTTTATTTATAATGTTTCAATCTTTTTTATATCATCATTTTAATAAATGGTTTACACATTAGGGCATAGTTTTTAGTCCAACTTGATTTATATTTGGTTGCTATTGTGTTGGCCACTAACAATAAAACAAGTTGAAATTTCACAAATACCCATACATATACACGAATGCATATTTAAAACAATGATTTTCATGGCTTATGTATTTTGATTTTAGATATAAAGTTCAGGTAGCATGGTGAATAGAGACCTAGTCTCAAAACAGTAAAAACCTGTTATATACATACATACATATATATATATATATATATATATAATGGCTCTATAGCCTGGAAAAGTCACTTAACTTTTCAATGTTTTAGAAATTTATAATAGGGTAATGAATCATTAATGAACAGAGATCTTCATATTCCATTTCATGTGTTCCATATCAAAAAGCAATTTAAAAAACTCCCTTTAGTAAACTGTCAAGAAATTTTATTTTTAAGCACCTTAAGGTTCT
Source organism: Antechinus flavipes (assembly GCF_016432865.1). NCBI lineage: Eukaryota > Metazoa > Chordata > Mammalia > Dasyuromorphia > Dasyuridae > Antechinus > Antechinus flavipes. Next base: position 175,983,901 of record NC_067402.1, read on the forward strand.
TAATTTAGAGCTTGAAGAAGCCCTAGAGGCTTTTTTGTCCAAACTCCTCATTTTATAAAATAGGAATCCGAGACTCAGGGAAGTCAAATTAATTCTGTGGAGTCATAGAATTAATAAATGCTAGAAGTAGAATTTGAACCCAGATTTTGCAAATTCTAAGTCAATACTCTATCCTCTATGGCATGACTTTAAATGGAATTTTAAATACCAATTTTAATATGCTTTGCTTTAGTAGTGATATCAACATAATGACAACTATAGTTCTTTTTACAAAACCTTTATACTTTATAGACAGTTGCAGATCTTGTATATTTAAATTATTCATCCTATATACTACTAAACTGTCTTTATCCTCAGAGACTGATACTGTTATTAAGCTCTTTGATTACTATTTAACTTTTCAAGTTCATATAGCCTACTTTTTCTATTATGTTAACCTTCTTGAGGGTAGGCAGTAAAGATTCACTCTCCACCTGCTCCCCTTCCCAGATCTGTACCACCTGACATGGTACCTACCTACAGATTAGAATATTTCCTGTCTGCATAAATGAATAATCTCCATGAATTCCAAGTTTACATATGTCATCCTTTAAAAAAATTTTTTTTTCCTGAAATGACTGTCAAATATAATTACTCCCACTCATATTTGAAAGATTATAGAAAAAAGGAGAGATAGCACATTATTGAAAAACAACAAATATTTTCCCAATTTTCAGAAAAAAATAACAGTAAAACTATAAAATGTATTATTAAAAGAATGGTGAATGAACAACTAGAAAAGGAAATGATGAAAATGGTGATTCCAAAGTGCAAACATACCTTCAATGAGATAGAGACAGAGAAAGACAGAGAGAGAGACGGAGATAGAGAGAGATCATGGCAGGAAAATCTCAAATCCTTTTTTGGTGGAATTATTAAACTTTTAGATAAGCAAAATGTTGTAAATATTGTTACACTTAATTTTAGCAAAACAATCCATAAAGTTGTTCATACTGTACTTATGGTAAAGATAAAGGATATGGGCTAAACAACAGTTATTGCTCAGTCATTTCAGTTATGTCTAGCTCTTTGTGATCTTAGTTGAGATTTTCCTGTCAGAGATATTGGAGTGGTTTGCCACTTCCTTCTCCAGCTCATTTTAGAAATGAGGAAACTGAGACAAACAGGATTATGTGATTTTATGTGGCTAATAAGTGTCAGAGGCTGGATTTGAATTTAGGAAAATGAGTTTTCTTGACTTCAGGCCTGATGCTCTTTCCACTGAACAACCTACCTGCTGAAACAAAGTTAAATTAATTCAGAACTGATTGAAAGGCCTGACACAAAGTAACTATTAATGATACGGTATCAGTTTGGGAAAAGATCTCCAATGCAGGGGCTCAGGGATCTGTGTGTGGCTTGGGCTGTTTAAGATATTTATCAGTGACTTAGACAAAAGTATAGATATCATGCATATGAAATTTTCAGTTGAGAGAAAGGTAATAGGGAGAGCTTCTAAATTATAGTGAGTATCCAAAAAGACTTCAAAGGACTAAAAAGTTTGACTATATCTAATAAGGTCAAATTTAATAACAGTAATTATAAAATCTTACATGGGTTCAAGAAATTAAGAAGGTGGAGAGATGATTGGAAAAATATATTAAAATATTTTTATTAGAGTGAAAAATATGATATAGCTACTATTAAAAAACTAAAATGATATTGGGCTGCATTAAAACATAAACCATTTTATTATGTTCTGTTCAAATTACATGTAGAGTATTTTTCATTTTTAAAAGATAATTGCTTTCAAATACATTTTTATTTCTCATATCTGGATAAATTAGCCAATGCAAATTTCCTTTGCACTAACTATCTTGCAGTGATTTTTAGCTTTCTAACAATGTGTCTCATTGACTGACAAAAATAACTATTTGTAGCAGGATAGAATGTTATCTGATTTTGGGGGGTAGCATTTTTACTTTTCTCATTACTACTTTTTTTCATTCTCTCACTTCAGTTTTTAGACTTTCATATCTTTACCTTATTTCCATTCATATCTCCTTAGTAAGCCAAGAAGTGTCCAGTGGAGTGCTTTAAAGATCTGTGATATATGTGATATATAGTGTTTATAATAATGACTTAGATAAAGTCATAAACAAAATTTTGGTTTTTAAAAAAATTACACAAAGCTTATGGATGATAGATATCACAGTATAAGACAGTGTCAAATTCTCAAAAAGATCTAAACAGTCTATAAAATTGAACTGAATGTAATATAATGAAATTTAGTCCAAATATATAAAAAAAATTTTTGCCGGGGTTAAAATTTTTGTTCTAAATATAAGATAGTGTAGATAAACTTTTTTAAAGTTATTAACATATTAATGGACTAAAAACTTAATTGAATTTTAACATGTGATAAAAGTCAAAAAGCTAATTTATCTTTGGGTCACATTCACAGGCATAGTTCTAGTAATGAAGAGTTGGTTGTCCTACTTGTTAGACCACATCTGTAGGATTGTGTCCACTTCTAAGAGCCACAACTTTGGAAAGACAATATCTGTACCTTGTGACCAAGATATCATCATGATAGCAGATGGAAAAAATGTCCTTGAGTCAATGTCATGTAAGTTTCAGATAAAGGAACATAGGATGTTTATCTTGCAGAAAAGAAGGCTGGTGTGCAAAGGAAGAGTGGAGGAAAGGAGAAGGCATAGGACATGACAGCTATCTTAAAAATCTTAAAAGATTATCTTGTGGAAGAAATATTTGATTCATTATGTGGGTCCAAGAATGAAGGAATAGAAACAATAGAATGTAAAAACCACAAAGACTTCAATTTGGTTTTTATATAAAGACAAACTTCCTATTAGAGCCACAAAAATGGCATGGGCTGTCTTTAACAGAAGGGAATTATTCTTCATTAGCTGTCTTCAAGTTAAGATTGAATGTTTAACTTATCACATATAATATAGTATAAATTGATTTTTGAATAGTTTGTACTTCACAGATACCACAATCTTTTCTAAATCTGAAATTCTATGATTTTGTGATTTGGAGAACTCTAAAGTAAAATAGTAATTTATAAGATAATATCTCGCTAGGTTGTGGGAATATCATACATAACTTTTTATAAATTATTTTGAGAATTTATCTACTTGTTTGGGAAGTGTTTCACCTGTTTAAGAGTGACTTGACTTGAACGCAAATGATGATATTAAAGAATAAATGCTACTATAAATAATACTTCACATCACATACTAAATGAGAAATTATTTGGATCAGCTAGAACAGTACAATGGATTTATCCAAAACAAAACTACTAGAACATTTTGAAGTTTGTATCCCTTTTGGTAAATCTATTTAAAAATCTAATAGTTTTGTCAGTTTGCCTTCCAACGATTCAAATGGGAAAAATTGTCTCAGCTAGTTTAGAGTAGAATAGTTAGTTATTCTAATTATCTATTAAATACAGTATTGGATATAAGCACCAATGCAAGCATCTGATTTAAAAATCTACATATGAATAATCTGGAAGCTCCTGAAAAGAGACCCAGAACCATATTGGGTTTCTCATTTAGTACTAATTAATTCTATGTTAAAAATATGGCTCAAAATGAGAAGAACAATGTATAAAAGATTTAGCTCCAAGTACTAACTCAGCCACTGAGGTACTGATTGGTGTAGAACAGTCACTTGAAATAATTTTGTCTCATTATAGGCATGACTCCAGAACTAATACCTTCTTGGTTCAGATTCAGTGTTTGGATAAATGAGGCATTCAAAATTAACTGAATATTTAATAAATGAGGAAGCGTCTTTGACTTATCTAGAACAGCAAATATATACTACAGGGAATGAGTAGTACTGAGTTTCTCTGGACACAGCTCCTATCATCTCCATCTGGAAATGTGTCTAGTCAGACAGTGATTGTAACAGGATCTCATATGGTCTCAGCACCCACTAAGTCTGAGATGTGCCAACTATATGAAGCTGACATTTTTTTGCCCCCAGACCAGGAAGCTGTGGTAGGAAACTGCTATTCCTATCACAGTCTCCAACTCCCTTATCTTTAGATTAAGAGTAAGAAAACTTACCGTTACATACCTTGTATTGCCACATAATGTAGCAGATATGAAACTGAAAACCATATAAACTTCTATGTAAATTTGAAATGCTATTGTGATTGTTATGTTGAGAGGAAACATAACATAGTGGATAGTGAAGGAGTCTTTGGAACCAGGAGACCTAAATTCAAGTCCCATCTCTGATATATATATATATAGTCTCTGTGACCCTAGGCAAGTCATTTGATTTCTAGGCAGTTTTTGTTTTGATAGAAATTTCTTTACCTGAGATTTTCTTTTTTCTAATGAAATCATAGATCCAGTACTTATCCTAAAACATTAATTACACAGAGGTTTTCTTCAAGCACACTTATTTTATTCCAGGTGCATTCTAAGTCCCTGAGTCTGATTAAAAAATAAATCCCTTTCAAGACAATGCTTATAATCATAGTTTAGAAACTTAATTTAATGTTTTAGACATCTAAGATGCAGTCATAGAATTCTTTACATTTATCTTTGGTATATGACACCAAAAAAAGGACTGGGAAGATGGTCACCATGCCTTTAAAACAAAACTTAAAACATCAGACTCATAAAAATTTTTAATTTTTACCTATTCTTCTGACCCTCTAGATTAGAGTTGCAGATGCAGCCAAAACTAGTAGCTGTAGTAAGACACAGCAAGCTAAGGCCGCACACAACTAAGCAGCTTACTTTTTGGTTACTATCTTTGTTTCTATCTTTATACTAAACTATGTCTTGCTACTCTCCCCCTTAGTTCTTTCCTTCTTATTCTGTTTCTTGACTCTAGATCTGCCTCCTCACTGTAACATACCCTCCCCTTTTGTTTTTCTTTATTAATATAAAAAAAAAAACTGAAACAAGATTCCCAAATTAGGCAAATTTATACAACTTTATTTTTAAAGAAAATTATTTATGTAACCTTACATCCCTAATTCTTTATATTTTGCTACCTACTCCCAAAAGGAGATCATTTTGTTGAAGTTTTGAGTTTTCTCCAAGCTTTTTAAAGGTGGAGAGTGCCTTTTAGCCTAATTCTGAACAATATGTACGTAGACTCTTAAAAACTAATAAATGAAAATACTTTAAACCATATAATACTATAACATTATCTGTCCAGAAATAGTTTCATTAAAAAACAAGATTTGAGACAAATTGCTTAAAAGAATACTGTTAAAGTAACCATCACTATTCTTATCTCTTCAGCTAACCCCACTAGAAAAACATACCTATCAATTTTTGTCACATCCCATGGTTAACTGCTTTGCCAAAGTAGATGATAAGTCTATATCTTTTATTGTTAGTACTTTAACTATATTATTATATATCATAGCATGTTTAAATCCAGTTTAATTTTGATTAGGGATCACAATCAGAGATATCCATGCATCTATGTGCACACATATATGTTTTTTTTTGCAAGATTTATCTAAAGGGAAAATTAAAAGATAAAGTATGATTATTATATCTTATGCTTGTTACTACCAAGCATATTATTGAATTTTTAACTATATCAGTGGCTTGGTGAAGATGGACATTAAAAAATAAATCTATCAGTATAAAAAGGCTAAAAAGTGATAGCTACTATTTTAGGGAGTATGTGAATATTGCGTGTGTCATTGTGTATGTCTAAAAAAGTAAACTTGCTGTCTGCCTGTCGCCAGGAAAAAAAAAAGTGGGACCTAATCAAACCACTGTGGGGTCAACCCTTGTGGTTTTAAAGGCCCTTAATGTTGTCCAGCTGCTAAATAAAAGGAATTGGGAGGGGAAGTTGGAAGGAGTGGGGGGGGGGGGGCTGGTGGAAAAGAACAGGGAGTCTGGCTTTTATTTTTTTTAAAGTGAGTTCAGTGCCAGCCTGGACATTGGCTGTGCAGACTATTGAGCCATTGTCTGCTCCATTTCCAGAATAGCCCCCAGTTAATCACTTCGGCTTTGAAGGGAATTTCCTCGTGGAATTCTCCACAGAAAATCTAATCAACTGACCTGCCCTCTCAACAATGGAAGGCTTTTTTTTTTCTCTCTTTCCCTTATTGGGGCGGACTCTGTAATGTAGCCTTTTGTGCAGAATGAACCCTCCCAGTAGGAGTGGAGGAAGAGAAAAAGGAAGGGAGGGAAAAAGAGAGAGAGGAAAAAAAGAGAGGAGAGAGAGACAGAGAGAGAGAGAGAGAATGAGAGAGAGAGAATGCACAGTCTTGTGTTTGTGAGGATGTGCTTACTCTGACCAGATGCTGCAGTGCACGGGGATAGTCATCTCTGCGTGTGTGTGTGTGTGTGTGTGTGTGTGTGTGTGGTGTATGTGTGTGTTATGTGCCTCTGTCATTTCATGTCAAAGGTACATTACCTGATTACCTTCCTCATCTGCCAGATTTTTATCTAGATAATTGGAACTGCTATGGAGGCTGTTCTCTGCCAGCCAGCTTAGAATCTGTAAAACCATAGTTTGTCCACCTTGTTATCTGTGGCTGCCTGGGCAGAGGAAATTAAAGAGATCCACAGCTAAGGGACTTAGCCCTGTTCCCTCCTCTCAACCACCCCCTCCCCCAGCAACCAAAAATCAGAACAAATCAAAAGTTATTACTATTTGGGGAGATAGGGGGTGATTTTTGTTGTGTTTCATGTGTGTTATTTTGGGATGTGGATACCTATTCCCCTCTACATAGCTCTGATGTTTTATGGAGTTTGGAGCTGAGGAAACTTTGGCTGTGTTGCCAGGACATTCGCACCACTTTGTGGAAAGCAAGAGCTAACAGTGAGACGGACAGAGTGAGTGACAAGTTGTTTACAGGTTTCCTTGAAGGGGCCTCTGCTATATTTCAATCTGTCAAAGTTGCTTTTCTTCCCTCAGAACAATGCCTGATTGTTGTGTGTGTATGTATGTGTGTGAGTGTGTGTGAGTGTGTGCTTCCGTGTGCGGGCAAAGAGAAAGGCTGGGGTGTGTGTGTGGGGGGGGGAGGTAAGAAGAAATGAATGTGTAAAAAATACTATTGCTGACATTTCCATTTTTTCTTTAATTACTTAATAACTACAGTTTAATCGGGTTGCTATTATTATAGATTTTCTTTTAATCCACTGCTAATATATTTTTCTTGATTAATATTTGTATATGCATTTTATTAATAGGGGAGAGTGTGTATGGAGGATGTTAAATGAGTTGACTTCTCACATTCTCTGATGACTGGATGATAGAATTAAAAGGAAAGGACAGGCACCCTGAGGTTGTCTAGTGCTTAGCAGCCGCAGCGTGCTGCTCAGCTGTGGGGGAAGCTTTCTAAACACTCTGTGCCGTTAAGTGTGCTACCCCTTTAAGAGACTGGTCAAGGAGTCCTAGTTCACAGAGAGGGAGAGGGAGAGGGAGGGAGAGGGGGAGAGAGAGAGGAAGAGAGAGAAGAGAGGGGGAGAGAGAGAGGGGAAGAAAAGAGGGAGAGGGGAAAGAAGGAAGGAAGGAGAGAGAGAGAGAAGGAGAGAGAGAGAGAAGAGAGAGAGAGGGAGAGTGGGGAAGAGAGAGAGAGAGAGAGAGAGAGAGAGAGAGAGAGAGAGAGAGAGAGAGAGAGAGAGAGAGAGAGAGAGAGAGAGAGAGAGAGAGAGAGAGAGAGAGATTGAGGGAGGGAGGAGGGAGGGAGAGGGGGGAAGAAGAGAAGAGAGGAGAGGAGAGAATCAATTGGTTTAGAGGGTTTGGACTCACTTGACAGGTTCAGTTGGAGACGATCATAGGTGGCTGCTGTGACAAAGGGAAATTGTGCTTTTCCAGCATGCTAACTGACCCTGATTTACCTCAGGAGTTTGAAAGGTGAGTTGAGTTGTTTTGTTTTGGATGTTATTTTCTTTTTAAAAATATGAAAGTCTAACTCTCCCATTTTACAGGCTTAGAATCAGTTGTGAGATGCTCTTTAAAAATCATGCTTGCCGGAGAAGCTTTTATATGATTCTATATGTTAGCTGAATCTTCTTGTTCTCTGAAGCAAATTGAAGGAATTTACAAAGTCTCCAAGCTTGCTATTGATGATTTTAGGTTTGTTACTATATCGCAGATTTTAATGACTATTAAGCAACATATCCCTCTCATTCTCTAAATCTTTTTAATGCAGAGCACTCACAATTTTAGCATCTCTGTCTCAGTTGTATTTTCTGGGATGACAGAAGAATTTAAGGATGATTAAAACTAAGGCTTTAAGTTCCTGCAAAACTTTGGAAGTAGCTCCATAAAGCACATGACCTTTTGTTGATATAAGGGAACAGGGTGTGCATTTAAAACAACAACAACAACAACAGCTCAAGTTAACAGCACAACAATCCATCAGAAGATTTTTTTTAAGTGTCAAAAAAGTTTAACACTGATGATTCCTAAGTTTCAGTGGACACTTTTTGCACTGACTGTCGAAAGCTCGATTTTGATTTATGATGTTTCCTTTTTTTGCCAAGACAGAAGCATGTGTATTTGGAATTAAGTTGTTACTATTGAGAAAAGTATTTTTAGCTCCTTTAGTTTTGTATTATTTCAAATTGAGTTGGGCTTTCAAAAATGTTAGTCCCCTTCATGTGCATCTTAATATATACTGTAATTTTTTTTTTTAAATCTTTATTCTTATTCTACCACAAGTTCAATTTTTGGGGAAAACTATAAATAGGATCTTGTTTGCCATTTAAAATAATTCAAACTTTGCATTCTCTTTGGTGATTTTTTTGTAATCTAAAAAAAGACAGGATGCATGATACATAGGCTATATTTTTTTTCATTTTCATGAAAGCTACCTTCTGTATAAACATTTGTTGTATCTGACTATGCAATGCAAGCTAGGTGCTAGACCAGCTGGTTAAAAATATGCTAAGTCAAGCTGTTCATCGCTCAAATGACTGAATTTGATATGAAAAGGCGAAAAAAGAAAGACAAAGATTAAAACATTTTAAGATTGCAGTAAATCAGTGAGCAATGGAAGATGAAAAAGAGTACTGAGAGTAGAATGCTTTTTGAATTGGTTATATATTAAGGTGCATAATATGACATTACAAAGAAAAGTAAAATAGCACAAAATATATTTAGCAGTGGTTTCTTTTTTTTTTTTCTTCCCACAGAGGGATTTATTGACCAGATATACTCATTTAAATGACTGAAATTCTCTAATGGTTTTAAGTATTATATTTTCTCACTTTACTAATAACTACTTAAAATGGTAATGTTTTACTTGGGAAGAATGCTTTATTTAACAGAGGCAGATTTGCTATTTATCCTAGAAATTATTAGTGTTTGAAGTAGCGAATACTTTCCCAGTTCAACAGAGTAACAGCTCCCTATGTGGTACAGAGTAAGAGTTAAACTATAATATTCTTTAACTGTAATTGTATGTTATGAAAATGATGCTGGCAATCTGATTTATAAGTCATTTAAATGATTCTTGTAAAAGGTAGTTATGTATTAAAAAGGTTATATTCTATGTCTATACATAGAAAACCTTACTCCTGTCAGCTTTATTTGTATTTTTTCAATTATCCCTTTATGAGTTAATTAAAAACTCTCACTCCAAACCCTCAAATTCTAAAACTAGAATCTCTTAACATTTTACTCCTGGCTCATGTTTCATTTTTGCTATCACTCAGGGACATGTACTTCTCACTGACTGGTTAAATAAGCAAATGGTAATCAATAGTGTTGGTATTATTGCTGACAATTTGAAAATATTAACAACCTAAATATTTTTGAAAGATACCCAGTGATGTAAGAGGTCTTAGTTAGAATTGGTAATACAATCCCAAATCTTTATAGCTCATTACCATCTGTTTATACCATCTGAATATAAAGGTAAATGTATGTATACCTAGATACAGTACATATCCTATAGAACTGATAATCTCCACTTGAAAAAAAAATTCAAAGGATCTGTACATAATATCCCTATACTACTACATGTATACAGCTGGAATTTTTTCTGCTTTTTAGATTATTTGTGTTTCTATATAAATTACTTATAGTGCATAAAAATATCTGTGATAAAAGGTTTAAAAAATCTATGTTCACCAATGAACTCATAAAAGAAGCCTTCTAAAATAACTTGTGAAATAAATCACTGAAGTCCACAAAGTTACTTACTTTTAGTTTTTTCTCACTAGAAACAGAAGTTATATCATCTTAGATTATTTCCATTGAGATATTCCTAACTCTCTCATTGTTCTCCAGACCTCTGTATTATTTTGAAACTTTACACAATAGTTAAAACCTGTACAATTAAAAGTTAAATGTGGAGATGACAACTGTTTGATTTGGATCGGTACACAACTGTGATAACAGTTCTAGAGGTGAAAATGTTCAGGACTGTCATTTAAACAATTGTTAATTCATTCAAAAGTGGTAGCAATTACAGAGACTGCTAAGAATTGTCCTTTAGGATTTATTAAACATTTATCAAACTGGACAATCTTTTCTGAAAAGTAAAGTGAATTCCATCTTTTAGTTTTTATTTGCAAGTAAGTATTCAGTCCCTTAACTAAAATGATAATGGGAGACTCCATGTGGGTATGGAAGTCAGGGAAGCATTTCTAAAGAATTCTTGGAAATATTATTGGCAATTAGGACCTATTATGTCTTACTTCTTAGAGTCAGTATAATTGACAGCATGCAATATATGTTAATAGCTATCACATTAAATGCATACTAGAACTCTCACAATATAAACCTTTGCAGACTTGTAGATTTATTCATGTAATTAAATACAAACGAATCTGACTTGCTTGGAGTTTTTTTTTTTTTTTTTTTTTTTTTTAAGGACTCTGCATATCCATTTGAAATTTTGGAAAATATAAGGAGCTACCAAAATAACTATCAAAACTTTTTATGTTTTTGTGATATTAATAAATAGGAAAATAAATATTGAACACTGTCATACATATATTTGCATACCATTCCTCTCTTTTATTCTCCAAATATCTTGTGTATATATAACATGCAACAGTTTGAGAACTAAGTTAACTGCACTTTTCTGTCTATGTTATGTTAGTGTTTAATTAAGTATCAAATATGAGATGATTGTTTGAAAAGAAAAGGTATGTTAGGGTCTGTGGAGGGTAAAAATGAAACCAGGTTAAACATTTGGTGTCACCTATTCAGTGGTATCTTTCAAAACGAGTGCTTACTGAAGAATGCCTATATAGATAGATGTGGAGTGAATGGCTATAGGACAAAAAGTCTCTGATGGGAAGATAAGAAATGGGCTTAGCTATTGTTCATTTTAGATCTACATCAAATTTAGTTTGATCTTTTGTTAGCACTTGCCTAAAGCAAAAATCATTTTTTAGAAAAATGCTTTCAAACATATTTCTTACAAAAATATACTAGCAACTTTTGTGATAAGTTGGTTGTCCTATCACATATTATTGAAATGATTTTCTATCTCCTAGCTAAATGTAATAGAATACCTCATCAGTGACACTTTCAGATTACCTCAAATTTGCACATAAGTATCCGAATTTCAGAGTTAATCTTCCATTACTAAGGTAAACTTGTTTAGTTTGTTTAATGGTTTATGTATTTAATTTGTTCATAAGATAAGGAGGCGAGATCTCTAAATTGGATGCAAAGGAAAGTTATAGTTTCATATTCAGAATATGTTTCCAGGGTGTACTGCTTTGTTCATTTCATTTTTTGTACTTATACTTGTTTATAAAGGAAAAGTTGACTGTAACATATTATAGATTTTAAATAATTTACTACTCTCTGGAATGAAGCTATAAGTTTGTAATGCAATAAACAGGAGAAAGGATGAAAATGAAAGATTTGGTAGGATTGTGTTTTGGATGACTATCAAGAGCATCTAAGAGTTAAAATATTAGGCAGCATCTTGTTCACTGTGCAATAAGTTTGATAGATGTAGAAATGTATGGGGGTCATTGTTACTTTTTATTTTTGCAGAGTTGTTATATCAGAGCCCACAGACATAATAAGCACATGATAAAATATTTTTACCTGTTCTTAGGGAGCTTTTTGTTAAGAACCATATATACATCTTGCATGAGAGCCAAATAAGACCTGTTCTGTTACTTAAGCACATTATTCTTCCATAGAGTTGGGAGCTGTTTCAAATGGATTAAATTCATAATGCATTTAGAAAGTGGAATTACATTCATGGGTAAAGTCTGATTTTTATTGCTTACTCTTCCCACTATTCATTTTTCAGCAACCTAATGATTATATAGTGTGCTGAAAATACACATTATGTAGGTTGAATGTCTCTCCATTTACAAACTAGGTAAATAACTGTAACTGATGGATTTTCTTTTTCTCCTTCATAATTTTAGTTATTTATAATTTAAGTCAAGTTAACCAGACCAGGTTGCTGTATTCTATTAACACAGATACTGTCAATATGTAGTAGATGTGAATATTATATATTCATGTCAAGTGAGAGTGTTGTGTAATTTTAAAGTTGCATTTCCATTAGAATAAAATAAGAAGCTCTCTAAAATCAAGCAAATTTGTATTTTTTTATATCTATATATTTTACATGCATTCATTGTTAATTAGCTTATTAATTCTTTATGATTAAATAATAATTTTAATATCTAGATAGGCCTGATCAGATGATACTGACTTGTGAAACAACTTTAAAAATATATTGTACTTTACTTTTACTTTTAACACTTGGGCATATTGAATAGAATACCTAATATCCTTTGATAGCATTTACTGACAGCAGGTCAGACTTGAAGATCATAGGTTTTTGACCATTTGCTATTTCAGATTCTTATTAATCCTGTCCCTCTGTCCCCAAGTCTATATCTGCTTTTCAGACATCACTAGTATAACCTGTTCATCTTTACTAAATATGTTCATGTGCCCTGAATTTCCTCTCAAAAGGAAATTGTTTTAGTTGTTTAGTTCTAACTGTCCAATAGGGGTTTGTTTTGAGCACCACACTCAGTATCCATTCCCTCTAGAGACTGAGAGTAAAAACTCAGCGGTACTCCCAGCCTTTGCCAGCTTGAGTCGTTAGAGACTCAAAGTTGTTCCCAATCTTTTGCGCCTCTCCAATATAGCACTGAATTCTCCTCAGTGGACTGTAGAGGACCAGGCAGGAACAAGATCTAGAAGAATTCTGGTGAGAACTGTTTATGGGGATATGGTATTTTAAAAGAATGTAGTAAACAAACAGAATTGTGGCATAAACAAAGATAATTAGCATAAACAATATCATTTTAGGACAGGTGGTTTAAAAAAACAAACAAAACAAAAAACCCAAATATGAACCCAACTTGAATGCTGCCAGTTTGGAACCACTGAACCTTAATCTGTACTTCATGAGATTTGCCCAGGTTTGTTGATAAACTTGTCAACATGCTTTTGCTTTTCCTTTTGTAAAATTTTCCAGTCATTATGCCCTTTTGTCACCCAGCTTGAAAGTAATTAATCTGTTACAAGGTGGTATAATGACTTTTTTACCCATAAAACATGGCAGAAGTAAAATTAAAAACAAAAGCTGGTGACTGTTCATAGACACTTGAAATTAGCTTTGAACAACAAATCTATCCAAACCCAAACTGGATCGAGTGGATTTTATATTTCTTTCTTTTCAATCAAGGTAATAATTCAGTCACTTGACTATATAATAACTGTACTTTTACTTTTTACTTATCTTTGGGTTCAGAAATACTTTTGTTATTGCTTAATCCTTGGTAAAGTTGCTTAATCTTACAAAGAAGTATATCTCACGTGTTATTTTCTCACCATTTTCCTTGACACCTAAGGAAATGTAACATAATTGAGTATAAAGTGTGATAGGTGATCATGAAACATTAGGATATTTATTCTGTTCATATCATCTTAAGTTACTGTGCTATAGTGACAGTATTTTTGTCTGAAAACATTTAGTTTTAATTTTTTTTGTTTATTAAACAAATGACCGTCTTTTCACATAGGTAGATCTATAATATAGCTATATGTATGTATGTATATTATATGTATATAATATACACACACATATATATGTATATATGCATATATACGTATATATGTATATATATTGCTTTAAGCCAAATGTGAAGCATGTGATTTGTGTGATTTGTTTTCCTTCACACTAAGGACCAAAGTTCTTACTGATGTTGTAAAAGTTGTTCTCGCTTTGTCATGGAGGAAATGCAGGTGGTATCTCTGTGTAGTTTTTTCCTTGCTAAACAGTTTTCAATGAATGCTAGTTTTGGAGTTATAGGGATACATGTAAACTAGTAAACTGTGTCTCATTCATACACTTTTGAGATTTCTCATACATCAGGGACAAAAATAATTTGGCTATCAGCAAATTAGGGCTACCTGCCAGAGTTAACACATATAGTAGGTAAGAGTAACACTATAACCAAAAGCTTCTGGCAGGGAAAAAATAATCACACTGAAACTTTCATATGTAACAGCATTTCTATTTTTGTTCTTATTTTTAAAAGAATATATATATATATATATATTATATATATATATGTCATATGTGTATGTGCATACATGTATCTGTATACATAATATTAAAGTAAGTATAAAGAACATGGTATGATTTTTCTTAATTTGTGTATATGTACATATTAGTGTACATATCTATCTGTACACATATCTATATCTATATCTATATAAATGTACTTTTACCATAATATTTCTTTGCATGGTAGCATAGACTTCTTCATTTTATTCCATGATTCCTGATGTACTCTTTGTATTGGGAATATGTCTAATATGAAGAAATAAATTTCATAGACCAGGGCTGAAAATTAACAAAAACATTTTTTAAACTTTTTTTGAATGATGACTTTAAGGATATCTTTAGTTTTACCAAGAAGACTCAAGGAATCCAAGTGTGAATAGTTTCTTGTTCCTTTCTGGCTATGAAAATTTTTGCAAAGTTAGGAAACTAGGTACAAAAGTAAAGTTATTTAAATGGTTGTAACTGCCTTGTATATGTTTTCTTGATATTAAAGAGAAGATATCAAACAAATATTATTTTGGTACTTTTGTAATAATTAGTTTCAAAATGTGGTGCAGCATTTACTTTCATAAAGATAAATATATTAATTCATAAAGTTACCTTTTTGCTATTTAATAACCGAGCTATAATTAATCCATTTTTGGCATACATTATGCTCAGATTTTTAAAAATTAAGAATAAATTATTTTATAGGACTATAATCATCCCTTTGTACAATATTGTTCTAAATGAAAACAGGATTCATTATCTATTCTATTAATATTTTTTACTCCTTCTTGCTATGGATTGTTTAAATATCCAATTTTAAAACATTTTTATAATTATGTGTTAAGATGGACAAATCAATGAATTCTACTTGCCATCTATCCTGAGACCTTATTCCAGAGTGCCTTAGACAATAGTTTGCAGTCAAAATATTTTCCCTTTTTTTTCTTTCTGACTTTTTGTGTGTCTCTCTTTCATTATATGATTTTTATTATTGAGTTTCATAAGATTTTAGGGGGAAATGGAACATTTGTATGGACATGTCATATAAAATTAGGGGTAATCACTCTCATTCCTAAGTTTTGCCATCTGAATGAGAAATCTACATTGAACATCTCATAGCATGTATAAAGTGTCACAGTGTTTTAGGAGACAGTAGAATGAACTGGAAGTCAAAATATTTTATTTTTAGTTCTATCATTGACTCATCTTTGACCTTGAACTAGTCTCTGTTTTAATGACTACATATATAAATTGGCTTTGTATTATTTGTAATCCTTCTCACAGCGACATCATGCGATTTAATCACATAATATTTGAAAGGGGCTTGGAAGAGTTCAGAAGAAAGCTTTTATATAAAATTCAAAGTGCTATTAATCAAACTAGAATAAACAACTAGACGCAGAAAATCAAGTACAGTAAGGAATGTTGTGATTGAGTGAAATGTACCCTTCTATTCCAATTCTATAACAATAGCTGAAATTTTAGTAGTCTTAAAGGATTATAGTGTACAAGTATCTAGAAGCCTGCTGACATACAAATTTATAATTCTCAAAAAGTCAAATGCATGAAATTTTGCCTATAATTTGAATGCAGTATTTGCATTTTCACCTAATTACAAAGATTAGAAACAATCTAAGTCTAATGAATATAAAATTATTTCAATTCTAAAAGGTATTATAAGAATCAAAGATAAAAAGCAAAAAATAGGACATTTTTATGAGAAAATTAAAATTCTGCATTCTTTATGGATAAACTAATTGTCTAAAATACAATGGTCAAAAGATTTTAATAGGAGGAAGATAGTAGTAGCTGATGTCTATTTTCATGTCAAATTTACAAAGTACCTTATACATATGATCCTATTTGAACTTCCTAGTGAGTACTAAAGCACTATTTTCAAATTTTCACATATAATGAAATAGAGTTTCATAAAAGTTAAATGAGTTGCCCAAAGTAAAAAATCAGGTACAGTTTATGGACTTTGAAGTAAAGTGCTTCTTACCTTTAATCACAATTAACATTACATATAAATAAAGCTCACTTCTACCACATAAGCCTATTGCATGAGTTACAGAAAAAAAGTAATAACATCTGAATTTTCTAAACCTAAATTGCTATTACAGCATGTAGCTCTAATCAAAAATTTGTTTCCAACTGGTTACATAAATCACAATACTTGAGATTAAACTTGAGTGTAATATTGGAAGTTTGTCCTTAAAAGGAAAAGTTTAACTTTTCTATAATACTTCCCTAAAGAATATAAACATTTTATATGATAGGTATTTTTCTTTGTCACTAATATTAATTGCATTAACATGATCAATAGATTGTATATAATATGTTCATATAATGAAAACAAGGAATTGAGTATAATATAATGTAGAAAGAGGAATTTTAGCCCTGAATTTAATATAATGAGTTACATGGCTAATGATACTTTTTTATTGCCTATTATTGCTATTTCACATATTTTTTTAAACATGCTCAGAAAGGGTGACTAGCCTAAAGTTATATTAGCTCATGTTGTCCATTGCCAAGTGGTGGGTTTTTTTCTTTTTGTATTACATAAGCATTTATATGAAGTTTTCCCCACTGTAAAAAGCTTTTTTTTTTTTAAATAGATCTTTCATTGTTTGGTATTGCTCTTTTTTATTCCTTTCTGAATTTCACTATCCTCATCTATAAGAAGAAGGATTTGGATTAGGTAATCTCTAATCCCTACCCTTCCAACTCTAATATTCTATGTTACTATATTCTATTATCTCTATTTCCAAAGTTTCTAAAATGATTGTACTGTTATGCAGCATTTTTGCTGCTAAAACAGAGTGCATACATTTCTGTTTTTTTTTAATGTGAAGGGAACATTATCTCCACAATCAGCCAGGAATTTAGATTTCAAAATACTTCATGTGAATTGGGGATTATTATACAGGGACAAAGTACTTCAACAATATGGAATTCTGGATTCTTGGAAATTTTCAAAATACATAGCCTTATTCTCAGAATTAACAAAAATTCTTGTACATCGTATCAAAACAATTAAACATACCAATCAAGCAGCAACTTTCAGTGCCTACTATGTGTAAATCACTTTGTTAAAAGTTATGTGATTTAGTTTTATATATATATGCTAAGGTTTCTGTTTTTATAGATAAATGTAACATTAAAAAACCAGGGTCTGCTCAAGTGAATTTCATTAGCTGAACAAGAAAATCATAAAGTCATGCCAAAAACAAACTTTAGAAAGCATCACAACCTTTGATTATTAGAGAATATCAATAATAAGAAAATTAGTTTTATGTCGGTATTTTTGAGAAAAGGAATGTACAACTACTAAAAAAAGGAACAGGGCACAAATAATGTTCCTTAAGGAACACTTGTATATCACAAGAAGATAAACTTTACATAAGAGACATTACAGGCTATGAGATTTACCACTGGATTCAGAAAGAATGGTTCTCCTAATGTTAGAAAATATGTTAGAGAAATCAGACAACCCAAGTTCAAGTTCTGACACATTTACAAATTACTGACTTTAGGCAAATTGCCTAAACTCTCTTTGTTTCAATTCCCTTACCTAGCAGGTGGGGGTATTAATTACTCTTAATATATTTACTTCATAAAGTTGTGAGTTAAAAATGAGATAATGTAGCACAGAGTATCTTGCCACAGAGTATTTCATGCAAGTGAATTACCATTATTAAAAATGATAAACACAATATAACAATTATTGAGGTATTGCCTGGATTTTTTTTAGCATTCTCCATAGCACCATGAGAATGATACTTGAATCTGAGCAAGTGTGTGTATTCTCCACATGCAGCAGTAATAACCAAGTATATTTAATTTCAAAGTGGACAAGTCAGTCAGTCAGGGTATGGGCTTTAAGCATAAAAGAACCTTTTAGATCATCTAGTGCACCTCCTCATTTTACAGATGAATACATTGGATCTTAAAAGTCACATACATACATACATACATTGGTGAAATTTTAAAAATAAATATTACTAGACCATTTGAAAGAAGTTAGGAATTGGCTTCATGTTAAGGTTAATTCTTTGTGCTATAATTCAGATGATGAATTATTGACTATTAAAGCCATTTTTAATTTTGGAAAGAATAGTGAGTGTTCTTCCTTTGCTAAGAGCTAGAGGCTTTTGTTTTTTAAAGATTGAACCCAACATGTATTTAAAATGAGGACAAAAAGGAAATGTGCAAAAATCCTACTTTTAAAACAGAAAGAAAATCTGGAAACCATCCAATCAGGCATCCTACTGCTAATATATTTTATAATCTAGCACCTAGTGCTATACAAGGATGGCATATGTTCCTGTAATTTCTCAACCAAAAATTTAAAACTATGTTGGGAAAGTCACTTAACTTATTCTCTTCAACCACTCATCTATAAAATGGGCATGCATACTAACTTACCCCCTAATGCTAAAGAAGAAACATAGCTAATTAATATTTACAAAATATTTAGATATCTCTGGCTGAAAGCCACAGAGTGCAAATTGTAAGAATTTTGTTCACTTTTTACCAAATATAAAACAGTTAACATATTTTAAAAGTGAAAAATTATGGGATTAAAAATAGTTTCAATGAGTAACTGCAGTGAAAAGATTACCTATCCTCCTTTATTATGTCCTAGGAGAACACTATTTGTAAATAAACTAAATGATAATAATTATTATGGTTATTATTATTACATGAAATTAGCATATTATCATCAAGCCCAGCTTATATTTTAATAATAGTGAAATATATTGGAAATTATATTTTTTCCTTTTAATGTATAAGAAATATCCATTGTAAAATATTACTGGCAAGTATCTATTCTTCAAATATGAAAATATCAAATACTCTGTTTCAATAGATGATCATTTAACTTAAAACTCTTATCTTCTTTTGTGTATATATATATATATATATATATATATATACACACACACACACACACACACACACACACACACACATATATTGTATGTATGTGCATATATATAAAACCTAAATATAACTCAAAACTGAAATTATAAAACCAGATTGAAAAATTGATGCTTACCTGAGGGAAAAAGGTATACCTTTCTTTTTAAAGACCTTTAAAAAATTACAAAGGAAACAAAAAAAAATCCAAAGCAAAAATGAAAATTTAAAAAAAAATGCTTTTTTTTATGTGAAATTGTTTTTCACACATATAGTATACTGAAAGCCAGAAGCCATCCAGAGTGCTGATACCAATTTAAGAAGATGATCTTTTGCCTTAATTATGCATCTGGGAAATATTAACTGAACATTGTGTGGAGAACAGTGAATACCTTAGTTGCCAGTTGTCTAAAATGCTGCTAATGATCGACACAGTGCCAGTGTTTTGATGGCTAAAACCTAGGCCTGAATATGAATACAAAGAACACAGTTTTAAACACACACATACACACGCACATACACACATTTTATACAAAACAGATTTCAACCATCTGCTTGGCACTTAAGTTTGTGACTATAGGCAATATATGAAAGAGACTACTGTCCAGGTTATGAATGGTATCACTTTTATTGGTAACTTAGAAAAACCATAGGGTTTGGAAAGCTTGTATAACTAATGATTTTCTTCAGTTGAATAATGAAAACAAGTACTTTAGCCAAAATTTTGTTCCCTCCATAATGTCTTGAATGTAACAAATGAGATTTTCTTAATAAAATAATTCTTACTGCTGCACCTCGGAATATTCAAATGTTCCAGCCTACTCTAGGCAAGTATCTCTGAGGATGAGAACCCCAGATGGTTTATGATATAAAATATTGTTTGCTTATAGGAATAGGTTGTATCATCAAGTCTGTTGCCTGTATACTATGGAGCATGTCAAATCAGCATTCAAGTTAATGAAACAGCATCACTTCTGGATTTCACACTTTCCTATTTGATCTGAATTTATAGCATTAAACCAAAGCAATATTATTCCATTATTGCTTCAGTGAGAGAAAAAAACAATTTCTGTCATAAATTAGACAAGGTATTCTTATTTGACCTATTTTACTCACCTCAAGTTCAAGGAGAAATCCTAAAGTGCTTAGTAGGTGAATCTTAGTAAATACATTCCTATCTTAAACTGTGGACCAATTTATAGAGATATTTTCTGTGACTTGTACCTATACTAAATATACATGCTTTAGGAAAAATAGAATACAAAGCAAACAATTTTTAGAATCAGTTGAGTCATGTTATTTAACATTAATTTTTGGCTTGTCTAAATTGTCCTGTGTTTTGCAAAAACATATATTAATTTCTATTCTCCATAGTGAAGAATAAACTAGACAAATTGGCATGTGAAGATGTTCCTCAGAATTTTTTCATAATTATTTGCAGGGAGAAGAGAATTGAGATCTCAATCCACATTGTCATTCTTGTAGTTTGAGTCAGAAAGATTCAAACCAGGATTTCTCCAATAGTGAGCTTATCACTAAAAATACCACAATATCTGCTGTTGTCACAACTCTTGCCTTTCTTGAAAATAGTGATGATAGTAATTTTGATTTTTTTTCTTGCATTTTTAGCTCTTTGTATCACCAACTAAATTATCTAAAGGTTTTCCAAATTTCAAGGAGTAGAGGAATAATTCTATAAAGGAAAGGGTTTATGTTATGCTTTCAGTGATTAAATAGGAGATTATTTATCTGTGAAAAGATATTCTCACTTTTAATAATAATAATTTATAATTAGGCAGTGAATTAAGGTTTGCAAAACACTCTAAAACACAAAATCCAGGATTTGAATCATGGTCCCTTCTAACTTCAATTTCTGCATTCTTTGCATTATTATACTTTTTGAGATTATGTGATATTATGGATATATGTTTTTTCAGTTTTTGTAATCTATTTTCTCTTGTGAATGTCTCAGTATTTGTTTCTCTTTGTTTACTATTAGTTTGAATTTAAGATAAACCAAAGAGACTTTATATTCATTTTTAGATCAACTACCTCTGGGTAAATGATATCTGGGTCATTTTCTATCAATTTCTTTAGGGGGAGAGGGAAAATATCATTGTTTTATGGTATTTTCAGTATCCAAAGTTGCCTAGAACTGTTTTGGAAAGATAGTCATTACCCCTAAATTTGACTTAGAAATCTAATTTCCTTGATCTTAGAGAACTCATTACCATTACCACTACTAATTCTACTGGTACCAGTACTACTTCTCCTATTACTATTACTGTTAGTGTTATTGCTATTGCTATTGCTGCTGCTGCTGGTGCTGGTGCTGCTGCTGCTGGTGGTGGTGGTGGTGGTGGTGGTGGTGGTGCTGCTGCTGCTGCTGCTGCTGCTGCTGCTGCTGCTGCTGCTGCTGCTGCTGCTGCTGCTGCTGCTGCCATCATCACTAGCAGCAACAGCTGACATTTATATATTAAGGTTTTTAAAGTGCTTTAAATACATTATTTCATTCAGCTGTTACAACACTTCTATTAGGTTTTGCAGGTGTGATTATTGTAATTTTATGGATTGCAAAATTTAGGCTCTGAAAAGTTTAATGACTTGTTTGTGGTCATAAGTGTGAGAGGCAGAATTCAAACAGAGGTCTCTTTTGACCCCCAAGTTCGTTGTTTTTTATTATTTTTGGAGAGGAGTCTTAGTGCCAGAATTCTTGAGGTACATTAACTATTTTGGATTTTCACAATGGGATATTTGTCTAAGTATGCCACCTTGTGATGTCAGGGATTTTTTGAAGCATATCAGGCGATGAATTGGTTCAATGTGTTTTTATTTAACTGTACTACTATGAAAATTTTCAAGTTTCAGAAATGAATAAATATGATAACACATCATGAATGTCTCATGAATTAATGAGGAACTAATTACATATTATAGGCAAAAGATTACCTGGCAGATTTTCAGCAGAGGATTAATGTAAGGTGTGACCTTAAATTAATGTCACTTATTCTACAAAAGTCATAAGTGAAAATTGTTACATCAGTTAGGGTAACAGTTGGCTAAAGATAATTGGTTTCAGAAATTACAGGATGTTTGTGAATGAAGATAAACTTTTTTATTGAGAGTACATCATCATCCTCTTAAATTAGTGTTAATCAGTTAATAAAAATGTGACATAATCCATGCAAATTGACCTTAAATATTCCTTTTCAGTTTGTAGTTCTTGTTTAGGAGGTTTTTTTCCTCATATGCAGATAAAATCCTTGACTTATTTATTTTAAATAGTTACCCACAATAACTTTCTGTTTTATATGAATAAGGCGGATTAATTGCAGTAGGAATGAATGGGTTAATTCAATAGCAACAACAGCAACAAAAACATCTTGTTTCCAAGATACTCCAGTTTAACAAAAACTAGACCAACTTTGAACTGATATCAGTGGCTGCCAGTTATCTGCACTTCTTAAGGAATTATGAAAACCTTTATGAATTAGATAAGATAATGTGCATATGAAAATGTGTCCCATTTAATATTTGAGGACACAATCTGGATATCATCTCTTCAAGATATTACTTTGCAAAATTTTGAGAAGTAGCAATTGCCTTTTTAGGGCTTCTATAAACTTTCAGAGACCATGCCTCTGTAGGTTTACATGAGCTTGACCTTTATAGTAGAAGACAGAAAATCACATTCAATATTATTTTGGTAGAATTTTTCTTAGGTACATAAATAAAATGAATTTTGGAGAGAGCACAAAATAGCATTTCTGAATTTTTATATTCAGAAAAAGCATAAAAGTTATTGAATGAATTCAAAATAAAGCTGTCCACCAAAGTTCTTGGAAAGTTTAGGGAACAAAGTCAGCTTCACTTCTGTGAATAATTGAGTTATTTTACCTGCATGTTGTCTACCTCCTTACTTGACTAAGTAATGCAGTTACATTTATTGGTGGTTTACTTACTTTTAATACTTTCCAGTCCAATATGGTTTGGGGGGAGCTCCAGAATGCATGGGTAATATGTTGAATTGAAAAGAGAGATTGTATGTGTGGAATGAGGATGAGTATTAAATAGAAAGACTCAAGTCATACCAGAGGGAGTAAATTTGATTAAACTGTTAAGTTGATGTTGCCCTGCCCATTGATGGAGACCAAATGAAAATCTATGTCTTTTTTCTTACCACAAATTTTTTTAAATGTACCATTTTCTGTTGGTTTGAAACAAGTAGCCTTATGTCCCACTTTTCAACTCTCAAATAGTACAGTGACTGTTTTAAAACTTTTTTTTTAGAGACTAGAATTTTCAGATGAGAAGATGTGTGTGTATGTATATATGCATATATGTTGAAAAATATTACACTAAAGATACAATGTTTCATATATCATCTGATATTTAATGACTTTTATCTGATAACTCAATTGAAGCAATTTTAAAACATGATAAAAACAAATAATTTATGAATTAAGGAGATTTCATTTTTTGCATACATATTGGTAAATATTTAGAAAAGGATCAACTTAATGACTTATAAACTTGACTCATCTTTTAAAACCTTCCAGATTTTAATAACTATTTGAATGTCATTCAAATCCCAGGACATATTTTAAATACTTTTAATTTTAAAAGAAAATTATGAAATAAAAAGAGAAATATAATCAGTATAAACATTTCTGATACCTTTGATTATTTTAAAATATATATTCCATTATTAACAGAATTCATTAAGTATAAATACATCATAATTAATTTTATCAAAATTCTGAATGGGAGCTTTGTTTAGTTTTATTTTGGCAGCTTTTGGACAGATTTTATATACATGTAAATCCATATTTGGAAAAAAATATAGATAAAAGGGGGACTTTGCCATTTGAACAACGGTATAGATCCCTCTTATATTAAATAAGCTATATTTCCCTTTTCCCTAACAAAACTTGGAAATAATATTGTTAGAATTTTCTTTTTAAATTTATATGTATCAAATTCTGAATGTATTTGTGTGAATAAAAATATTTTTTTCACCACAAAGAGAAGCATATATTTATATTACTTAATTTGAATTTATTTCTGTAAACTATTATTGAATATAAGATATTTGTGGATTTATAATTCAAATATGATCCTAGTTAAATGTAATTTAAATTTAAATACATAAGTAGGCTAAAGTTATTTTCTTTTGGTACCTAGATTTTTAAATTGAAAGATTGCAACTTTTATCATTTTGTTAACTCTATACTGTATAAGTTAATTGTATAAGTATCTTGAAAAGATTTTTTGCCACTTTTATGGAGGATGTTCTATTCATGCCCTAATGGAGAGAGAATTCCCTTATAAGTCAGTGATTCTTAGGGTCTTTGAATTTTTTAAAATATATTTCAATAACTGTTTCACAAAATTAGTTTCTTTTATAATCTTACGTATTTTATGTATTTTAAAACATTGTTTGGAGGAGTCCATAGAATTCACCAGGCTGCCAAAAGGTTCTGTGACATACACATAAAAGTTAAGAATCTCTATAATAAGTATTAAGTCTTCTAGTTCCTATTGCTTGAAGATAGTCTTTTGTTTCTGATTGGAAAAAAAAATGGCAGAATGTTACATTACCTATTCAAAGAGTTCCACGATTGTTCAAAAGTGATCAATATAACAACTCCACAAGACAAAACTCAATGGATGTGAAAATTCCTATTATCTTTGTTACAGCCTAAAGTTGAATGCTCATCAGTCCATTGAATTAGTAGATCAGAACATTTGTCAGGAATAGAAACTACAAACACACAAACCTAGAACTGAATATGAGGCAGAGTTTGAGAGTGATTGTAGTTAGGAAATCTTGCAGTACTTTCAACAATCCCAAGCTGTTGTGCCACTGAAAAACGCATCCTAATAAGACAAGTGTAGCATATTTCATAGTGTGGAATAATGAATACTTATGATGTGCCAAGCACTGTACTAAATACTGGGAATAAAAATGCAAGCAAACAAGACAATTGCTTGTTTCACTCAGCTTACATTCTAATGGAGGAAGACAACACATAAAGAGAAGCTGAAAAGTAAGCTGACTGGAGGAAGAAGATAAATATGAAAGTACCACATTACAAGTTATGATATAAGTGCCAATGAGAAATGTAAATAGAGAAGCTAAGGGATCTATAAAGAGAGAAACTGTATAATATCTGGAAAAGTCAGGGAAAGCTTCAGGGAAAAGATGACATCTGAGGATGGAAGGGAAACAAGGGTTCAACAGGCAGTCATATGAGGGACTGTTTCTTACATAAGCACACAGGGCAGGGTAAGATCCAGTAATGCTGAATAGCCTGCTGTGACTGGAATGTTCAATTCATGAAAAGTATGCATAATGAACTATGTAATAAAGTTGAAAAAATAGATTGCAATTAGATTGTAAAGGATGTTGAATGCTAAGATATTTTTATTTTGGTTTGTTTTGGTTTTATTGGTAAATAAAAGATAACAACTAAATTTTTTTCATGGTAAGAATGCTGGGGTCAGAACGTTGAAGTTCTAAGCAGAAAAATGATAGAGAAAGGTACTAAAATAGTCCATATAAGAGATAATGAAGAACTAGACAGATTAATGGCATTAACGAGAGTAGAAAAGAAGGTACAGATATGAGAAATAATGCACAAGGTAGGTGCAGTGGGTCTAGGTAAGTAATTAGAGGTGAGATATAAGGAAGAGGAAAAATCAGAAGTCACTTAAGGTTCCCAACCCACTTGACTAGGAAAATAAGATCAACAATCTGAAATATCGGTATTGGTATTAGATTTTTGCTGTTGTTGTTTTGCTTTTTAACTTTTTGATAGCAAAAGTAATACAGAAAGTGTGTTTTGTTGTATTGTTTTAAATCCTAAAATAATTTATTAGAGATTTCAAAAGATGTAAATTTAGATATGTCACAACAAGGAGGGCAAGCAGAATTAAACAAGAATATCAGGCACATGAGGATTGGGAACAATCCCTAAATTTTGACATCTTTCCCTGCAATTAAATCCTTAGGACTTCTAGCAGCCCACAACTGAACTTTCTTTTATGTCCTGTCTCTTTATTATTTACAGTGGGAGTTACTTGAGGGGAGCAACTATTCACTTTTCTTACTTGTATTATTGATACTTTGCACATTGTTTGATACATTTGTTGTTCATTTTTCAATCATATCTAATTCTTCATGAAAACATTTGCCTTGGCTAGGATACTGTCATTTCCTTCAGCTTATTTTGCAAATGAGTAAACTGAGGAAAACAGGTTTAAGTGACTTGCCCAAGGTTACATGGCTAATAAATATCCAGGGTCAGATTTGAACTCAGTCTTGCTAACTCCAGGCCAAGCCCTCTATCTACTAAGTCATTTAGCTTCCCCCATTTGATACATATGAATTGTTTAACATACATTTTTCATTCATTTGTCTGTACTGTTTATGTAACTTTGTAAGGTTAGGTGCATTCTGTCTGATCTGATGATTTTCCAGAAAGTCCTCAACTATAATTTCCATGCAGCTGCTCAAAGTTCACTCATCTCTGAAGATATACATAGATTAGGATCAGATGGATTGGAAGATCATATACAATACAGATGAGGAACCATAGATTAAGTGACTTCAGCAGGTCATAGATGAAATCAGAGTTCTCTTTAAGTATGTGGCAGGGTGTGAAAATGAAAATTGTTGATTGCTCACTCAGTAACATAGTTGATTTTGTACTTGTACAATATCCTTATAATGGCAATGTAAGGGAGTCTGCATTTAATGGACTTTTATTAATAGACAATGACTAATTACATCAACATAATGGGATGCCTCACTAGAATTATACCATTGACCTAATTGTACATTTTAATTTCACAAGTATGTAGCAACACATTGTATATGGTAAACATTGAGTAAATCACAAACCAAATTAGTTTACTCCATCCAGTGTAGTAGGACAGATATCCAAGTGACAGAGGCCCCAGAGATTATCCGCATAGTTTTGAAAAGAAGTTGGGACAGAGAAAGAAATTTGGGAGTCATATGCGGAGGTAATAGAATTGAAATTATGAGAACTGATAAAGATACTGAGTGATCTATTTTAATTTTTCCTTTGAAGTCTATAATTTAAACACTTAAAATAGGTTGTAATTATCTTTGTGTTTCTGACACAGCAAATATATGTAATATTTTTCATAACAGCAAATTTCTTATTTCCACATATTGTAATTGTCTTTTATCCTCATTTATGACAAAAAGAATTGGAAAAGGAAATAGGCAGACAGACAAATCCTTCACTTGAATTCAACCAGCCTTTTTTAAGTGCCTATTATAGACTGCAAATTTTGGTTCATATAAAGATGAAAATAACAGAGTTCCTATCCTCAGTTGTTATCAGTCATCATAGGAGATGATAGATTTTTATATGCTTATAATAATGTAGACTTGAATGTGATAAGAGCAAAAGAGAATTCTATATAAATTTGAGTTGGAGAATTACCTTTACTTTTAGAGAAAAGTATTTCAATGCTACCATGTTGTCAGGCAACTTTGTTATTGAACTATTCCGTCCTCAAAACTAAGGAGTGATTTCCCTCCTACTTTCCCTTCTTTAATTTTTTTTTATTGTCCTTTCTGCCTTTTTTAATAGTTTTTTTTTTCCTTCTCCTCTTATGAAGAGTGAATGGGAAATTGTATTGGCAGCTTCTAAATTAAGAGAATAAGAAAGGAGGAGGGATCCTAAAAAAGAGTGAAAAACAAAGATTGCTTTGGTATTTTTTTTAAAGAGAAGAGCAAGATTCTTCCTCCTCTGTTAAAAGTGAAAGCCCAGGGGGGAGTTGCCTTGTTTATTTGACCAGACCTTCCTTTATTCCTTCATACAATAATCGGTCCTATGGTATTTGCTTTAATGGTATAATTAGTCTTCTTTGGAAGTGAGTGAGTATAGTTTTAAGTAGAATGTAGGAGTTTTTCTTTAGGGAAAATAAATAAGTAAGTAATGGATTGGCGGGGAAGAAAAGACTGAACAGCTTTTCTGTTTTCCGGTTTGGATACTGTTTGTGGCTTTGCTGCCTTGCCTGAAGTGATAGGTATTGCCAGATTTTAGGGAAAAACAAAGCTTAAATGGCAATATCTCTTAGAAAAATCTGTACGATCATGAGAAGGAAGGGTGGGTGTGGGGAGTGTGAGTTGGAGAGCAGATGCCTCTGGTCTGAGTTTCAGTCCTCACAGTCTGTTTGCTTTCTTGCTTTGAAATATTTCTTGTTTTTACCTCCATGGTTTTCAAGGAGCTGAGGAGGCTCGTTTTTGTTGTTGTTTTGAAATTAAAGTTTGCTGACAAATGAAATAGAAAATAACTGTGATAGGCATGTTCCAAAGACCTCTGATTCTAAGGAAAACAGCCTTGCTTCATGTTACTGGACAAAGGTCCAGAGGTTACACCAATTTCTTTCTGTATGCAGCATCATATATAAAAATTTAGAATTTTTACTGTTTTATTCTATCACATCATCTCTGAGTAAATAGTATTGCATATTTATTAGTTTTGTTATTGTCTTCTGTTACCTTATACTCTTCTCCTGTTTCTCATCTTTTTTAGAGTAGACTTTGTGCTTAATGCTCAACAAATTACTTGAATTCTGCTTATAGACATAAATTAGGAGGTTTTTGATACACATTTAATCACAATCTGACCTGCTATGATTGCAATGCTGCTTCCATTTCTACTTGCTACAATTCTTTTAGAGGATCCCTTGGCATTACAGAAACTATTTAATTTTTTTTTTCCTTTTGAAAGGGCATGGAAAAAAAGCTACAAACCTTGAGCTATCTTGAGTATTTTGGCCATATAGAGTGTATATTTTTCATGCTTTCTTCAGTATTTTGTGGATTTGTAATCTTATTGTTTGAGTAGTCTTTCCATGAACGCAATCACAACATATTTATTAATACAAAGGACTTGAAAATGGCTGTGGTTGAAAATTTGTCATCCTGTAGCCAAGTTGGTGATAAGAGTATCCAAATTTAGCTAGCTTGGTCTTGAAGTAAAACCATAATCACATGTTCTCCATAATGAACACCTTTCTAGTTTGTCAGGACCTACCTGTGGTGTACTGACACCTTCAAGAAATCAGGCATCAGTGTAGGACTTAATGGGAGGTTTTTTCATAGAAAGATACTAAATACTTATTCAAGGTATGTTACTGTGATGTAATAAAAAGATACTGGATTTGGAATCCAAAGATCAGAATTCAAATCTCAGTTCTATCACTTACTATTCAAATAACCTCGGTTAAATCACGCTGGTTTGTTCATGAGTAAAGCAAAGACTTTGGACTAATAGAACTCTTTGTGGTTGAAAATCAAGAATCCTCTGATCCTGATCTTTGTTACCTTAGGAATCCTGGCTACATATCAATCAGTTGTAAAGGCTTAATCAACATTCCTAAAATATCCCTTCACAGTAAATATAAGATGATTTATTTTATAAGAATGTTTATTGTCCTACTAAATTAAAAAAAATTGTAGATGATTTTGAGGGCTAATCTTTCTCTTGAGGTGGCTTTGGAAAGCCGAAGTCTAGCTGATATTTTCAATAATTGAGCCTATACCTTAATAATTTTACTTACTTCTACTAATTTGTCTTCATTTTTTATGCTTTCAAATATGAATAGCTCTGAAATTTCTGCTTAGCATATGAAGAAAATAGGTAGTAGTTATAATTTGATATTACTATTACTAATAGATCCCTAGTCATAGGGACTAAAGTCAATATGTCATTGATAATAGGAACTTTTCCAGGAGAAGAAACTCCCTCTATCAATGAAAATAGTCACCATTAGACAATTCTCTTAGTTTAATTGACTTGCCCAAAGACATACAGTCTCTATTTATCAGATGTTGGACTTTTATTGGGTTCAAGACTGACTTTCCATCAATGTTCTATTGTTTTTTCTTTAGTATTACCAATAATAATAAAATATATCACTACTACATTAAGGAATGTTAGAATAATTCAATAATGCTAATTAAATGGTAATTATTGTTACTAAAAGTGGATAATTTTCTCTCAAAGAAGTGGTGAATTGTCTTAAAGAAATATACATATTTACATAGCTATACAGCGAGCAAGTAGATTTTTTTTATTTTTTTTTTATTTTTATTTTATTTAATAATAACTTTATATTGACAGAATCCATGCCAGGGTAATTTTTTTTTTTACAACATTATCCCTTGCACTCATTTCTGTTCTGATTTTCCCCCTCCCTTCCTCCACCCCCTCCCCTAGATGGCAAGCAGTCCCATATATGTTAGATATGTTGCAGTATATCCTAGATACAATATATGTTTGCAGAACTGAACAGTTCTCTTGTTGCATAGGGAGAATTGGATTCAGAAGATAAAAATAACCCGGGAAGAAAAACAAAGATGCAGATAGTTCACATTCGTTTCCCAGTGTTCTTTATTTGGGTGTAGCTGCTTCTGTCCATCATTTATCAATTGAAACTCATTTAGGTCTCTTTGTCAAAGAAGTCCACTTCCATCAGAATACATCCTCATACAATATCATTGTCAAAGTGTATAATGATCTCCTGGTTCTTCTCATTTCACTTAGCATCAGTTCATGTAAGTCTCACCAAGCCTCTCTGTATTCATCCTGTTGGTCATTTCTTACAGAACAATAATATTCCATAACATTCATATACCAAAATTTACCCAGCCATTCTCCAATTGATGGGCATCCATTCAATTTCCAGTTTCTAGCCACTATAAACAGGGCTGCCACAAACATTTTGGCGCATACAGGTCCCTTTCCCTTCTTTACTATTTCTTTGGGATATAAGCCCAATAGAAACACTGCTGGATCAAAGGGTATGCACAATTTGATAACTTTTTGGGCATAATTCCAGATTGCTCTCCAGAATGGTTGGATTCATTCACAACTCCACCAACAATGCATCAGTGTCCCAGTTTTCCCACAGAGCAAGATTTTTAATTAAAGATACCCCACATATGTATTGCTCTAGAATGCAAACGATATATGGTCAGAAACAATCCCTAATACTTGGAATAACTCTAACTTTATTTTCTGACAGTAAGTTCCATAAGTTGCTTTTAAAGCAGTATAAGAAAACTTCAGCTCCAACAAGTACATGCCACAGTACATTGTCAATCTATTGCTTGCTACTTAGTGTGATCCAGAATGGGGAAAAAAAAACCCTAGAAATAAGAAACTAGATTTTTTTCTCAAATCTAAGCTTATATGGCATTAATATCCTCCAATGAGCAACTTGAGGTCTTAAGAGTGTAGAGATTAGAAAAATTGACAGCTTTCCATCTGTCTTGACATTCCCATGAATTAGGAAATCCATGAGCCAGAAAACCACACCCCCAAGTGATCATTTATCAGCAATAGTAATAACAATTATCAATTGGGAAATTACACTTGCAGTGAATTAAAATTAGAAGATGTAGAAAGATTATCCAATAGAACCTAGTGGGGAAATTTGAGAAGTACTAGGTAGGATTTGTGAATCTAGGGCAGCCAATGAAAATAAGAAATGATAAAAGGATAATAGATGAAATTCCTTTTAAAACATCAGAAGTTACTGTTATTTTCCTCGAACTTTCCTTTTTAACATTAACTATATTTCTATAGTTTTATAAGGAATACAAAGACTAACATGAAAAGTTGAATAAGAGAAGTCAAAGGAATCAGCATTTTGTGTACATTATGATAATTGTGTACATGATGCTTTACCTGAAAAGTCAGAAAATACATTTCATCTTTCTTTCCTGAAATGGAAAATTCATACCAATTCGTTAGGGGGAAACTATTTTGAATAGTCTGAGTATTTGTGTGCATCTAGTAAAATATAATTTTGAACATAAATAAACTCCCCAAGGAATAGTTATTTACCCCAAGTTGCTGACTAACTTTCTGGCAGAGCATAGAGCAGAATCTATGTCCCTTGACTATCAGATTACTCTTCTTTGGTCCACAAATATTATCCATTTCCCCTAAGAACAGAAAACATAAAATCAGGTCTGTCTCTTCAGTGAAAGTACATATTATGCCAGATCCTAGATTAAAAACATCATAGGTTAAGAGCCAAAGAATTTTAGAAATCCAATAATTTTAAAGTGAAGAAGCTAGTTACACAGGTCAGGTGACTTTTCTAAAGTTACACAGGTAGCAGATAAGAGAATCAAGATTTAAACAGACTATGCTACTACTCATTCCAGCCTTCTTTTCACTCATAAGACTTAAAGTAAATTTAGATTGAAGAGTAAAATTACTCTTTACTCATCTATTCTAAGACTCATATGTAAAATTTGAAACTATATCCTTAAATTCAAAATTGAATATAAAATCTGAAAAGAAAATGAAAATGGACAATATAAGAAAATAGAAATGTCAATTAGTTTATATATTAACATATTTTTTAAAAATAGGAGAAATGTTATACTAGAAAAGGCTAGATGCTGAATCAGCAAAAACAGAATTTAAGTCTTCTGTCTTTCAAATGCTGGGTAAATGACCCTAGTCAAGATATTTGACCTTCTCATCATCCTTAGGGATCCTCTAAAACTACAAATTGGAGAACAATTTTTGGTCTGCATTGATAGAAGTTTCCTTACTGGTGGATTCCTTTATTAATTGCATCTCATCTATTCAACTTATCATGCAACCAATCAATAAAATTCAGAGAGAATTTTTTTTATAATATGCATACTAAATATACATTGGTAAATTGGATGTCTACTGTGCAAAAAAAAAGAGAATGGATAAACCAATGCAAATCTATCACTGGTACTAAAAAATAACTCAAATATGATCTTAGTAGGTCAATATTATAACCTTAAAAATGAAACACAAAATATCTTATTTTTATACAAAATTTAAATACTCTCTCCCACCTTGCAGCTATCTACATGTAGAATATCAGTAGAGATGAGCATATAGTAGGTGCTCAAAAATGTGTTGATTTGTTAATTTTTAGCAAAACCCTTTGTTTACAATAGCACAGTTTATTTTCCTCTTCCCAATTTATACTTTCCCTCAAGGCTCATTATATTCTTAGATAATGTACAATTGCAGTACAATTTTCAGAAGTTCCTGTAGTGTAATTCCCAAGAATTCCCATTTTGCTCTTCAAAGCTAGTTTCACAGACAAAGTATAGGATTATAGCTGTGCTTATTACATTATTTAAAATTATCTTAGTTCCATAGACAGGGATCCCTAGTTAAGGTGTTAATAAAGCGATTAACACCTTTAAGGATATCCCTTGAGTTGGTACCTAAGCTAAATTGAGTAAAGAATTAGTCAACAAGCATTTATTTTTAGATAAGAATGTATTTGTTATCCACATGTAGAACAGAAAATCAGAAAATGTATTACCTGAATTGACTTTACAATCAATGTAGAAGTCTCTTGAAAATCATTACTGACAGAGTCAGCCAGGTTTGTATTTGAATAACTTTAATAATGCAAAGTTAGAATCCTAAACAGTTTATTCCATTGTTAGTCAGCTAGAGTTGTTACAAACTCTTTTTATACTGAAAGTATATCTTTCTCATTGTATTTTTTTCTTGATTCTGCTTCCTAGAATAGTACACATAAGACTGTGCTCTCTTCTTTCTTATAATCCTTGATTTAAAGATAGTTATCATTTTTTCCCTAAATCTTACCTTCTTTAAAGTGAACATTATCATTTCTTTTGATCACTCTTTCTTTACATGATATTATTTTCTTTTATCATTCTCATGACCAATTCTGAACTATCTTAGTTTTCCAATACAGGCATACCTCATTTTAGTGTGTCTTGCTTTATTGCATTTTTACAAATTGAAAGTTTATGTCAACCTTACATCACGCAAATCTATCAGCACCATTTTCCAACTGCATGTGTTCACATTGTTGTCTCTGTCACATGTTGGTAATTGTTGCAATATTTCAAACTTTTCCCCAATATTATTATATCTGGTATAGTGATTTATGATGAATGACTTTTGATGTGACTCTTGTAATTATTTGGAGACACCATGAACCATGTCCATATAGGATGATGGACTTAATAAATGTGAGTGTTCTGACTCACCAACTGACTATTTGTCATCTTTCTCTCTCTCCCTCTCCCCAGTATTCGCAATTCCCTGATATACAAAAATATTAAAATTAAGCCAATTAGTAATCCTATAATGGCCTCTGTGTTTTAATGAAAGGAAGAGTCACAATCCTCTCAGGTTAAGTCAAATGTTAGAAATCATTAAGCTTACAGAAGAAGGTATGTCAAAAGATGAGATAGGTTGAAAGGTGGGACACCATGCAGTTAAGTCAGTAGCAATCAACTTTGAAGCAAGACTCTACATAAGCAAAAAGATTACAACTTGCTGAAGGTTCACTCAGGTGACAGCATTGTTTAACAGTAAAATATTTTTAATCAAAGTATGTACATTGTTGGGAGAGCTTGAACATAATAATTGCATACCTTATAGACCACAGTATAGTATGAACAAAACTTATATGTTCTGGAAAACAAAAAAGGTCATGTAACTCATTTTATTGTGGTATATGCTTTATTATAGTGGTCTGGAATCAAATCCACAATATCTCTGAGTTATACTTGTACATAAATATTCAGAGGAGGGATCTATGGTTTTGTCAGTCTGGAAAACTCACAGTATTGGAATTCCTCGTATCAATAGAAATCAAACATATCCACAACTTATTAAGTTTTAGGAAATTTACATATTATATATTTAACAAACAGACATATTAAAGATTCTGCTATTATTCCTGCTACTTGCCTGGGAATAAAAATAGAAAAGACAGTCCATATTTCAAGGAACTTACATTTGTGTGTGTAGTATGGGAAGAGGTACAAAATGTCCAAGTAAAGACTATGTGCAAAATAAACGCAATGATTGGGAGTTAAGTGGAATATGGCACTATCAGCTGAAGGAATTGGGAAAGTCTCCTTGAAGAAAAAGACATTTGAGCTGAGCTTGTACCACATAAGCTTTACCATTACTACTAACACTAAAATAAAACATCTCCTTTTTGACCTAGTAATTTTATTCAGCTTAAACTTTTTTACCTTGTTATCACGTTATCCAGTTCAGTCCTCTGGAGTATATAATTAGGGGTGATTACTTTATGATACTGTACAATCAACATCACACATTTTATTGGTTGAGGCTTTTATGTATTCAAAATGTCTTTGGGCATAACTTCATGTGAGAAAAAATAGGTAATAATTTAATTATCTTGAAATCAATTCATTTGTGACTTCCTTGGGGGTAAGAGCAAAATATATATTTTACCTCAGCTGTATCTTTTTCATTGTTTTCCCCTCTTTGATTTTAATGATGACATATTCTAACCAGATTGTTTATGAGGGGATATACACAATGATCTACCTTTGCTTAAGATTATTTCATAGAAGTAGAAAATATAATTAAGTGAGCTAAGTTGTTATTTTGAAAATGACTCTGGTTAAACAAATTGATGATAATTTATAGGGAAAAAGTAGTGAGAGTCCATCCCTTTAGCTACTAAATAATTATTTAGATTAAAAGACAAATTTTTCTAGTATATTTCCTGTTCTTCCTATTTTATCTTGTGCTATAGCTTGCTTTCTTGTAGACAAAAATCATCATTTTTATATTCAGTTCCCTGACCATTAATGCCCCACAAGATGCTGGATATCAATCTAATTCAAACTCTGCGTTTTTTTTTTTAAACAATGCAAGTGCAGTGAGTATAGTTATACAACAAATTTCTTTGTAACACATCTTTCTTTATAATAAATTAGACATGGGTGAGCATCCTAGGGAAATGTGCAGAGGAAAGAGGTAGAATGCTGCTTGAAAAACATCAAGTAGATCACATGAACTGAGATTTAGAATATGCAAAATGGAGTAATGTAAAATGACTCTGAAAAGATAGTCTGGGATCTGATTATGAAGTATTTTTAATAGCAAGATAAAGGGTTAGCATTTTATTCTAGATTAGGGAGCAACATAATATTTTTGAATAGGGATAGGATGCTCAGACATGATGTTGAAGGTGATACTAGACAGCACAGAAGATAGATTGCTTGGGCTTAGAGTCAAGAAGACTCTTTTCATGAGTTCAAATATGGCCTCGGACACTTACTAGCTCTGTGACTCTGGCAAGTCACTTAACTCATTTTTCCTCATCTGTTATATGAATTGGAAAAAGGAATGGCCAACCATTCCACTATTTTTGCCAAGAAAACCCCAAATGGGGTCATGAAGAGTTGGACTCTAAACTGTAAACAATGCAGTAGCAACAAAATGCTGTAGGAAGACTATTTTGGAAGCCTTTTGAGAAATTGTATGGAAAAAAGAAAGATTGGAAGCAAAAGTCCTGTAAAGAAACTATAAAAGTAATTTAAAGCAAAATTTTGATGACATCTCTGTTATTGAAAATAATTTTGCATCCTAATATATGCATTTGGCTTATTTGTAAGTTATATGCATATGCTTTTTCAATAATAATTATTAGAAATTTGGGAATAAAACAAACTTAAATAGAAAATAAAAGGATGAAATAAATATGTGATCTTAAAATTGATAGATTTGCTGATGATTTTTCAGTTAGTAATTAATTTTTAGAAGAAGAACCTTATTCTAGCACAGTAATTCCCAACCTTATTTTTTAAAAGTCTCCATTGAATTTATCTGATTTTTGTTTTCAATATGCTAGTCATTATGCTTTGCATATATGAGACATATCTGTTTCTAAATTAAAATGAATTAAAATAAGTTTTTAAATTGTGAGATAATTGGAAAAGCCCTAAAAAGTATACAAATTGAGAGTTATTAATAACTGTTCAACTATTAGCATCATTCAAATAAAACTGAAAATGAAAATGTATATTTGGATGTATTTTGGGAAACTCTTGATATTTTTATTTTAATACAATCAGATATTCACCTTGTTTTCTGATATCACTATTCAAAATTCACTTAAATTCACTGATAAAATTATCATATGCTTAGATCATAGTTGATCCTTAGTATCACTGAATCACTGAATAAAATTCATTCTGTTGGTATATTGGAAACTTAACAATCATAGGAATAAATAATATATGTAAATATACCTTTACCATTATAGTAGCTTATTTGCATTTATATAAAATAATATTAAAATAAAAATTAAGAAAAAAATCAATAAACTTTTAACTTAGAACAATTTATAGTGATATTGGCTTTAGTTATGTATTTCTAATAAGGCTACAAATTTTTTATTTTAACAGTTTCTTGAGATTTTATCAATTATTATGTCTTCCCTGGTCATATTTGTGAAAATCATGTTTTGATATTTCTTGAAACATGTCATTATCCTTTTAGGTCAGTTCATGCTTTTCCATTTTGCCAGATTATTTCTGTTTATTAAAATTGCAAGTGATATTGGAAATACCTTAAATAAGCACTGTATAGATCCTAAATTGGTTTAAAGTAATTTCACTGGGCTAATCAATGTTTATTTTATTAAGACCAAGTTAAATTGCCCTAAATTAATTATAAACAATAAGTGAATGGCATCATAGAATTTTAAATGAAATATTAATAATTGAGCATCATATTCTTCCCTCAAAGTGATGGAGAGATTGGATATATAAACTACTGGAAAAAAACATTTATAAAGTACAATCTACTTGTTCATTCTAATACTTCCTTTATAATTTATCTATTTCTTAAAAAACTTGATCATACAGCTAATTGTAATGTTCAGGCTATCTTTCTGGTGGTCCTCCAGAAGGGCGTTGGTCTCAGCAGGATAAATACCAAAAGAATGGACAAGAATAGAGTCCAAAGTCTATTGTCCCTTACACAGTCTGTGAGTATCATAGTCTGACCCAGTCTCAATCTGACCCAGTCTCCTCCAGCAGTCTGACAGTCTGACAGTCTCAACTAGTCTCCCCCTGAGTCTGACTTTGTCCCTAGTTTAAATACCCTATTATAATTACATCATTACAGTATACTGAATATGTGTAAACTAGAGAACCATTATCTCATCAATTCTACTGAGTTAATGCCTTGTTTCAAATATACTTCTCCAGAGTTCCAGTTCTCTACAGCTAATACTTTCAACAATAATTGATTTTATATGAAATAAATTAATCTCCCAGTGCTTCTAATGGAAGAAACATACAATAAGAACTAATGATTCATAATTAATTTAGAGACTTATTCCACA
The DNA here is from genome assembly GCF_016432865.1 of Antechinus flavipes. Classification (NCBI taxonomy): domain Eukaryota; kingdom Metazoa; phylum Chordata; class Mammalia; order Dasyuromorphia; family Dasyuridae; genus Antechinus; species Antechinus flavipes. Next base: position 176,022,548 of record NC_067402.1, read on the forward strand.
AAAATTTTCAAATGTTGTTTCAAGTCCTGTTGAACAAACTGGACTTTAATGACCTGCCTATGGCTTTTACTTTTTCATATACAGATAAAACCCATGTGTGTTTAGAGTGATATCTCATCTACACAAATCTTTTTTTTTTAACTATTTGAAATTAGTGAACAGAGATGATAATAAAAATTGACTGCTGTCACATGAACAGCTAACACCTGTCCTATGTGACAATTATGAATAAGTTACAATATGGTAGACATTTTTCATTAAGAGTACATGTTAACTATTTGATAATCAAAAGCATGGAGATATAAAATAAATATGAGTTTTTTGGAGTAAGACAAATATCAATTGATTATGAATAAATGATGCCCTTTTTGAGGGAGAAGAAATTTATGTAGTATTTATCTGTCTGAAAATCTATTTTCTTACACATAAAATATAGAAATATACAACAGCATACATGTAGAGCAAAATCACAAATTCTAAAACATATTTTGAATTTTTCCAGGAAAAGAATTTATGCAATTTGAAGAATATTGATATTACATACAAATTATGTGTTCAGTCATTTTTAAGCATGTTTCAGCAAAAATTAAAAGTTGTCTGTTCTGCTTTTGTCATACTTACAGTTTCTTGCTAGTTTAGTTTCATGCTTACAAAAGCAGAATTCACACAAAATATCTGAAAGTATTTATAGAATAATTTAGAGGTTCAGAATAATTGGCTTAGTTTTGAAATCAATTAAATTCAGTAAGAATTTATCTAGCAGATATTATATTTGAGACATTGCTGTGCTAAAAAGTCCAAAAAATTAGGTATACAAAGACTAAAAAAAAGTTTAAAAATTGAATCTAGAAAAGTAAATTTTTGCTATTTGTTTCTTGAATAGTAAGTGATTGTGAGTGCCAAAAGTTGTACAATAAGAACATATCTTTACTTCGTGGAAAAGTATCTAAGGAAGAGGCAGAACCAAGATGAATGAGATAACAGAGAGATGTGCTGGAGCTCTTTCAAATTATCCTCTGAACAACTGTAAATAGTGCTTAAAAATTAATTCCAGAGTGCCAGAACCTACCAAAGGTTAGAAATTATTTTCAATTTCCTATCTATCACAAATTAGAATATTGACTAAAAAGATCTGCTACATGGGGATCAGAGTGGAATAGTCCAGCAAGGCAACACCTGCTAAACCAGCAGCAAGAAGAAAGGCTTAGGGCAGCTGAATATATAGCAACTAAATCTGTAGCAGAGGCTTCCAGAATTCCAGAAGGTAAGGGAGTCAGATAATTGGTGAGAAGAAAATTACATTAGTTCCTTTGCTGCATATCCCTTATGCACATCTGGGTCATAGTCGAAGAGGAAGGAGAAATAATAATATAGTAAGTCTTGGCCACAGGTGAGCCAGGATCCTTGTCACAATTCCAAGATAGAAAAGAGTGCTTATGGTCTCTCAAAGAACAGAGCATAGGTCAGGAGAGCAGTGGCACACCTCTCTTAGAACATAGTATCTTGAAAGAAAACATGATGCTCCCCCAAACTAGCTCTGGAAAAAACTACACAAAAAACCTGAAACTTGGGACAGTCCCCCTCCATCCTGGGAATAGAGACCCATTTTAACATATAGCTAAAAGTGAATGAATGGGCTGGGGAAATAAGCAAAAAACAACAAAAGCAACTAACTATATAAAATTACTATGGAGCCAGAAATATTCAAAGAACAAAGTCAGAAGAAACAAAGTGAAGACTTCTATACCCAAAGTAAAATTTGAATTGATCCCAAGTGCAAAAAAAAAAAAAATGTAAGAAGCATTCAAAAAGTTTTTGGAAACCAAATAAATAAGGTAGAAAAATGAGGGAAGAAATGACAGGCACAAAAATTAACAAAATTAACAAAAAATAATGTTTAAAAAGCAGAATTGACCACATGGGAAAAGATGAGGAAAAATTCACTTCCTTAATTCTTTAATAATATTCTTAAATATTTCCTTAAATAATTCCTTAAAAATTAGAATAGGACAATGGAGAGCTAATGACTTCATAAGACATCAAGAAAAAATGAAATCCCATCAAAAATAGAAAAAAGAAACTTGTGAACTATTTCATTGGAAAAGTAACTAACATGGAAAATAGGTTGAAAATAGGAAATTTAAGAATTATTTAGACTTCCTGAAAGCTATGATCAAAAAAGAAAAAAAAAGTCTAAATACCAACTTTCAAGAAATCATCAAGGAAAACTGCTCTGATAGAACCTACCAATTACCTCCTGGAAACAATCCCAAAACAAAAACTCCCAAGAATATTATAGCCAAAATCCAGAGACCAGGGTTTGAGGAGAAAACATTGTAAGCACCCAAAAACAATTCAGACATTATAAAGCTATGATCATCATAACATGAGATTTAGCGGCTTCTGTTTTAAAGGATTGGAAGGCTTGGAATATGATATTCCAAAGGACAAAAGAGGTAGAATGACATCCAAGAATCACCTACACAGCTAAATTGAGTATAATGCTTCAAAGGGAAAAAATGGATATTAAATAAAAGAAAGGAGTTTAAACATTTCTAATATAAACACCAGAGCTGAATAGAAATTTGGATTTTCAGATATAAGACTCAAGAAAAGCATAAAAAGGAAAATAGGAAAATGAAATCATAAGCGATTTGATAAGATTGAAAATATTTACATTCCTACAGGGAAGATCATATTTATAATTCCTAAGAACTTTATCATTATTAGGTAAATTAAAAGCAATATTCATAAACAGAGGGTACAGATATGAGTGGATTATTATGGGATGATATATTAACAAAATAGAATTAAAGGGTGAGAGAGAGTTGCACTGAGAAAAGGGTAAGAGAGGTCATATAAGGAAAATTATCTCACATAAAATAAGCACTTAAAGGCATAAAAGCCTTATGAAAATTGGAGGAAAAGAGGAGGATGAGAATTAGCTCAAAGAGTTAACAACGAATACATTTAGTAGGTACAGAAATCTATCTTAGCCTACAGGAAAGTAGGAGGTAAGGGGAATAAAAGGAGAGAACAGATTCAAGGGAGGGCAGATTGGGAGAGATAGTATCCAGAAGTAAAACACTTTTGAACATACATGAAATGAAAGGAGAAAAAGTTGAATAAATAGGAGAGAAATAGGATGAATGGGAACACATAGTAAACCTAATCATAAAAAATGTACAGCAAGCTTCTCTGATTAAGGCCTCATTTCTCAAACATATAGAGAACTGAGTCAAATAACATAAGAGCTATACTCCAATTCATAAATGGAAAAAAAATGCTACATGAATGGGCAGTTTTCAGTTGAAGAAATCAGATATATGTAGTCATATAAAAATGTTCTAAATCACTATTGATTTGAAAAAAGAAAATTAAAACAAATTTGAGATAACACCACATACCTAAAAGATTGGATTCTGTGAAAATACCCAAAAGTTTAGAGTCTTATAATTTCACACAGCTAGCTATCAACATATATTAATACTCAAAACAAAACTTTGTTCTTAATCTAAATTTATGAATTACCTTTTAACTCTCTTGAATCAGTATTCAAAGTCAATATTATGCTGTGGGATAAATAAACAAGTATTGTTTCATACTTTATGATTTGAGGATTCTAGAATCTCTAAGATAGGACACTTGAATGCACATACAATTTCATAAAAAGCAATATCAAATTATTTATATAAATAAGGAAAATATTACCTTTGCAGGTTAAAAAAAGATTAGTTGGGAAACGTCTTTATTTACCATATAATAAAAGTCATTGGAAGGCAGCATGGTAGGGTAGAAAGACTCTGACTAAAATCAAAGGACCTAAATTGAAATCTCCTCTCAGGTACCTATTCCTTATGTGAGATTAAATGGTTTCTGATTATTTTATTTCTTAATTTTGTGATTTGCAAAATAAATTCAAATAAAGGAGTGACATTGAACTTGTATTTACAAAAATAATGCTTTGTTTTATCAGTTCAAAAGTCTTTTGTTTTCAGATTTATGTAGGTTTTTTTTGTTTTTGTGCTTGCTATTTTTAAATTTTTTTTATCTTTTTTAATAATTTGTATTCGTTTAATTAGTTCTCTTTATTTATCCTTATTTTCAGAAATGTAGTTTTTCTTCTAAGGAAGTGCAACTTCTAAAATTTGATATATATTTTCATTATAACTTCCTCTGTAATATAATTTTTATTGGTTTATGATTTCATCTTTTACTAAATTATTATTTAGTTCTTATTAAAATCTTATTGCTTATTAGAATTTATATTGCCATTTATACAAGATGTATTTAGTATTTCTGTCTTTGTAAATATATTTTTGAGTTTCTTATTCCCTAGCATATGGCATAATAAAGATATCATGTGTTGCTGACAATTATACATATGTTTTAAGATACCCATTAAATAATTGTTATGGAACTATCAAATATATTTTTCAAGAATTAGCTTGATTATCTTCTAATTTTCTTCTATTTTATCTTTCTAGTAGCTTTATCAGATTCTGAAAGAGAAACAAGAAGCTCTTCTATTATTATTGGCTTATTAGCAAGGACTTTTGCATTTATTTAGGTTTTATTTAAAATTTTAGTATTTAGATGATATGCCATTTTGGGCAAATACTTTAAACATAGTTTATATTTGAACTGTAATACTTTTAAACATTTTAATCATTATGTAATTTCTCTTTTACTTTTATAGTGTCTATTATAATTGCCTTATTCAGAATCTGATTGAAATGTTTACTTTTTAAGAGTTATATCAAGCACAACCAATTTAATTCTAGGCCCTTATTTTTTATTCTGCATGTGTCCTTACATTTTAAGTGTGACTTGTGTCCATAAAGTTGTTGAATTCTTTTTTCTAATGTATTGTGGCATTCTCTTCTATTTAATAAGTGAATTTAGTCCATTAATATTCAGAATTATAATTGTAAGTATTTTTCTCATAACTTCTGATAGTTCCTTAAAAATGATAAATAGATAACTTAAATTTGTTATGTTTGAAATAATCAAAATACCACTTCCTACCTATAGTCAGCCTCACCATAATCTCCCTTCCCCCCTTCCATTGTGAAACTAATCTCTTTCTCTCTCTCCCATATCTGTATGATTTTTCTCTTCCTTATTTCCTTCTTCCCTTCCACTATTCCCTTTTCTTTGGATTAATCAGAGCTACTAAATAGTTCAGTGTTTGAATCCAAATAAACCTTTATCCTGCCACAAACTCTTTGAATAATCGATATAAGTAGTAATCTGTTCCAAAGTAAGTAAATTATTTAGTCCACTTAACGTCCTACTTTTTCATAGAATATTCCTCTTCTCTTCTTTTATGAGCTGTGTCCTCAATTATTTTCTCTGCCATTTTGTCTTGGACATTTATAAAGAAATAGTCTTACTTCTAGAAATTAGCTATTAATTTATACTTATCTTGTAATGCTATATGATTATTTTTCTTTATCATCCTTAGGTTAAACTCTATCACTCCTTAATTCCCTATTAGGAATAGTTAAAATTGCTCCAAAAGATGAACACTCATCTCTTATTTTTTTCTATTTATGCTAAGTTTTGTGGGACATATTGCTTTGAGATAATTATTTTTATTTGCTTTGTTATAGTTTATAATATCATATCATATTGGTTATTTTTCCTTTGCATTTAGAGGGACTACTGTTGAACCCTTACTAGATTACCAAATTTATATAGAAATAAGAAAACAAAGAGATTGTGTTTCTGTGTGCTTTGAATTTGGCATTCTTTTCTGATGCTGTTCTGTATATTCTTTCAATCATTTTGACCTCTATTTCCAAAACTTCTGGGATATTTTTATATGTTTTTTCTTTTAAAATATCAGCTTTGTTGATAAAATTTCCAACCAATGTTAATTTTCTTAAGACAATAAAGAATAATGCAGTGACATAATTGAAAACCCTATCATATTTTAAATAGTTATGTGATTATCAGTTTGTTTTTGCAGAAAACTCATTGACTCAGTGACAGGTAGACTAGAATACAATATTTTGACTATAAAGAAAAGGTTTTTTAGCCTTGACTCAATATTATTATTGAATACAGTGTTGAATTCCATTTGTATCTATTTCCTCTATATAAAATAATTATCTATCTATCTATCAATGTTTTAGGTATCTGGTCACAATCATTACTTATAAAGTACTTTGAGATAGATTTTAATACCTTCTAATTCTATAGTAACTAAGGGTTTATTAAATTAATTAAATTCTTTCAAAAACTAGACTCTGAATAGATGATGAGGTAGAGAGGTTGTTGCCATGGAGTTTATATCTCTAGGTAAGAGAAAATGTAGCATTTGAAACTTTAAACATTTAATAGCACTAATAAATATATATTTTATATTAGAAATATTCATCTTGTGTTGAGTAGAAAAATATACAGATTGAGTGAGTCACATTTTTTTACCCTATCTGAAAATGGATAATCCCTTTTGATCATTGGAACAATATGGGAAAATCTTATCTTATAGATGAAAAAGCTTTAGATAGACAGAAAATATTAAAATCTTCAAATATTTTTTCCCATTCTCAAAAGATACTGTAGAGTAGAATTTGTTTTCCTGATAACCAACTCAATATAAATTATACTAATTCTGCCCAAGGAAGTTCCTTGGACATTATATGATATTTAGTTAAGTGCATACAACAATTGTAATTGTTGAGAATTAGGTATATTTTGCTTTAAAGTCACTGCAAATAACTTTATGAGGATATGTGAAACTAAAGAAAATTGAAAATAGGAAATGACTAATTAATCCTTGAAAAATCTTTGGAAAAGTTCATTGGTCTTATATGTTGCTCACTTGAAAACAATAGTTTTGATAAGATTCCCTTGATTATGAAAAGCACTTTCTCCATCTCAAAAAATAAAAATAAAAAGCTGCTGTTCAGAGTCAAGTTCTAAGGAAACACATCCATTAAATATTCAACCACTTGACATATGGTAATATGCTTTATGAAAAAAGAATGCCATCCTATAAAAGCAGAAGACATGCTTATATTTTTTGCAAGATTTTACTCAATTATATTTACATGACCATCCAAGATAATATATAATGCCAAGATAATATCTTTAGTAGAAATGCTTTATTTGAACATTGGTCCATCAGTAATACTTTCAAAAAAGGAACTCAAAGTGAAAGAAATCCATACACCATTTAAATTTGTATTCTTAGACATTATTGTGTGGATGGCGTGCCCCAAAGAAAAACATTTTAAAATTTAACTAAAGGAAAATCTTTTTTTTTTTTTTAACATTTTACCATTTTTGATGTCATTGATCCATTTACCAATACTGTGAAGCCAATGGAGCCCTTTCTAGAATAATGTTCTTTTTTTTTTTAATTTTTTATTTAATAATTACATTATATTGACACTCGTTTCTGTTCCGATTTTTTTCCCCCTCCCTCCCTCCACCCCCTCCCCTAGATGGCAAGCAGTCCTTTATATGTTGGATATGTTGCAGTATATCCTAGATACAATATATGTTTGCAGAACCGAACAGTTCTCTTGTTGCGTAGGGAGAATTGGATTCAGAAGGTATAAATAATCCGGGAAGAAAAACAAAAATGCAGATAGTTTACATTCGTTTCCCAGTGTTCTTTCTTTGGGTGTAGCTGCTTTTGTCCATCATTTATCAATTGAAACTCAGGTCTCTTTGTCAAAGAAATCCACTTCCATCAAAATATGTCCTCATACAATATCGTTGTCGAAGTGTATAATGATCTCCTGGTTCTGCTCATTTCACTTAGCATCAGTTCATGTAAGTCTCGCCAGTCCTCTCTGTATTCATCCTGCTGGTCATCCTGCTGTGACCTGCTTCTTACAGAACAATAATATAGAATAATGTTCTTAACATTCATAAAATGACATATAAAGGCTTAATACAGGTTCAAAAATTTTTTTCAAGACCAAATTTGAACAACTCTTGAAAAAGACTGTGAATAAAGTGAACTTACCCTCATAAATAAAAACTCTTGTTTTTGTTTTTCTTTAAGATTATGCAAAGAACTTCTCTCACAACAATCTATTGAGAAAGGCAATGTTTATAGTACTATCCCCATTTTATAGATGAGGAAACAGGTTCTTCAAAACTAAGTGCTCCATACTTTTATCTTCACCACAAGGATAATTTGAGATTCTTTGTCATATGTTTTATTAAAAGCTAGATATACTTAAGCCACTTAGTAGTATAATCAAAAATGGGAAAAGGTTAGTTTGTGTATTCATGCAAGTATGCTATCTTCTTTCTAATCATCTCTTTGACAAGCCATTCTACAATGGTTTGGTTTTCTGAATTTATTAAAGGTTGTAAAGTGCTTTCTTAGCCACTTTTGTCCTGTCATTTCTAATTAAGTTCATTTTCCTGGGTGAGAATAGAGAAGCAAAATGACAACAGAACTTCATCACCATATCTCTATTGATAGTTATTATCCCATCTGTGCAAAGCAGAAATTTTACCTTTCTTATTTTCCTTAATATAGGTTAAAAGTAATAGAGAAAAAGAAACACTCCTTTTGTTGTCATTAATTTTCCTTACTAGGCCTAGCATAATTTGAGTTTTAGCGCAAGAAACTATTTTGATAGGACTGCAGCATACTCATATTTATACTGTCACTTGCCCTTGCCTCCAGTCTTTTCACTGTTTCTATCTCACAACCAAATTTGCTGCATTTAAATGTTTGAGGGGAAGTTTTACCTCTTTAAATAATGAAATCTTCTGATTTGGTGAAGGTGTAGGTAAGAGAATTTTTTTGTTGATAAGAGAAAAAAAGCTAGTATATAAAGTAAAATAAACAGTCATAAATTATAACATCTCTCAATTGAGAGTCTTTTATCCTTGTAATATTGGTCTTTGGTCAACATGTTCAACATCCTCCTCTATGTTATCTCTTAACTTTGTTTTTTGACAACACTGGTTTATAGATCTGGATCATTTTGAAAATCTGTAGATATTATGATATAACAATAGAAAACAAGATGGCATGAAAAATATTTCTTGGATTAACTGTTAACTGTTTTAACTATTACCTGTTTTAGTTCTTCATTTTTGAATCTTCATTATTAAATGATAATAAAATCTCATCTTTCACAGTTGCACATAAACAAAAGTTATGTTAGATTTGTTTTATTTACATGTTAACCAGTTTATTTAAATGACCTACTTATTACTCCATCAAATAATGGAATCAACAGGAACAAAAATATCATGATTGGAGGTCTCATTCCAAATTTAATTATGATGTTATTAAGTATCCTCTACAATCTTGCTAGAATTTCTTTTTATAGTGGCTCTCATCAATAATGTGACAAGGTGTTCATGTATGTATATTTATCCATAGAAGCTAGTTAGTACAAAAGACTAATTAGAAATGCTTTTCAGAAAAACATGGTCACTTAGTGATGCCATTAATTTTAGTTCCTGTGAAATTCTGAGGAATGGTAAATCTAAGGTTTTATTGTAATTTTGGGGAAAAATTAGTTTTATGTCAACATACATTTTACCTTTTTAAGAATTCTTTTCTGGGCCTTCTTTTTCTTCACTTTACTATGGCAGTAATTCCCATGGGTTCAATTATCATGTATGTACAGATCACACAAATTTATATGTGAAGTCCTCATCACTCTCTTGAGCTATAGTCCTGCCTCCTGTACATCTTTTCCTGGATGTTTCATAGACTTCTATAATTCAATCTTTCTAAAATGTAGCTTATTCTTTTCTCCCACAAACTTATCAGTCATTGTGAACTTCCCTGTCCTAGAGATACCATCATCCTCCTTATCACTTAGCTTCCCAATTCTAAGATTATCCTTACCTATTTCCTTTTCTTCATCCCCCCATATCCAGTCAGTTCAAATTGTGAATCATTTATCTCTATAACATATTTTGAATTCAATCCCTTTTCTCTATTCCCTTGATAGTATCCTAGATCAGACTCTCATCAATTCTAAACTGGACTACTATAATAACTTGATAGTTGATTGGTCTGATCCAAATTTCTCCTCTCCCTCCTTGCCTATGATTCATACTTTAATTAACTGTCAAATTGAAAAGTGCTTAAAACTTTGGTCTGACCATGTCATGGACTTTCTCTAGAAATTGAATTTTTTTTCTCTAAGATAAAATAAAAACTCTTACTTTTGGTATATAAAGGCCCTCACAATCTTGCTCCTACCTGTCTTTCTATACTAATTACAAATATCCAGGCACACTGAGTTCCATTTCTTTGAATCCCTTGATCTTTCTAAAGTTCAGCTCAAAGGTTGCCTCTTTTAAGAAACTTTCCTTATTTACATCTATTATTATTATCCATCCACCACAAACATTTTGCATTACTTTAAATATATAAATATATTTTATTTTCTTATTTGTGTAATTTCATGTTGTGTATTCTGTGCTCTTATAGGATAAAACCTGATTTTGTTTTTTATCTCCTCTGTCTAGCATGGATATTCAATGCTTCCTAAATTAAAAGTTGAATGTTATGTGCTATATTAGTAGTCATACAGATTCTATTGTAAAGTTTTTATCCATTTACCTAATATAATTCTTTACACATTTTATAGTACACATTATATAGATAAAAAAAACTTTAAGAAACAAAAATATCTAATAACAGAGAGAATGCTAACACCAGCAAGAATAATGGAGGGAAGGAATGAAGAGTAAAGAAGATGAGATTAGTGGTCAGAAATAATAAGTAATCTTATGGATTTAACATGGACTAATTCAAGCAAAGACTGGCAAAAGAGGAACTAAGGGCAATGTTAATATGTCTGTAACACCAATACTAATTATATCTTGCTCTTTGTGGATTTTATATTGATAAAAAATTCATTTCATTTGACACTATTTTTTACATTGGTAATGTTTCACATAATTATGAGCTTTTTAGAATGAATTTTAGATATATCTCTTCTTAGAAAACTCCAAATTCAGAAGGGTTGCCTTTATTTAGTGTCTCTGTATTCCTGCAATGAGAGCAATTCTAACAATAAATGGCATGTATTCTCTATACATTGTAAGCTGTCTGTTTTTAATAAGTTAAATGTTTTAAATTTTGTGTATTTTTCAATAGCTGATGTAAAAAACTAAGCTCCATTAAATCTGTATAGGGAATAGAAAAAAATTAGTAATCTCTAAATAGATCTGTCTGTAGCAATCAATTGCACCACATAACCCTTTCCTTGTCAAGGTTATTTGGGTTGTAATCTCTTTGGAAAGAGGATTGTAATCCTTTTCTTGTCCTGGACTATAGAGACTGGAGCTACAAGCTCAAGAAATCTAACTCTGATATTCTTCTCTTAGCTATGAGCCCACTTTCACATTTCTTTTTCTCCAAGGAAAAAAATAATAGCACTAACAAGAGGATTGTTTTAGCTATCTTAATTTCTTTGATTTCAAAATGACATTTGAAAACAAGAAATTAAAATAACCTGGGTTAAATAAATAACTGGGTTATTGTTTTATTATTTTATTGTCATTAGATAGTAAATACTTTAAATATATCAACAGTTTTATTTCAAAGTATATACTATCCAAAGGTTATTTTCATTAGAGAATAATGTGTTTAGAGCAAATCACTAACATGAAGAGAGAGAAAATAAGAAGATAGTTGGGAAAAGAAGGAAGAAAGAAGAGAGGAAGAGAGCCTAGAAGAGATATGTGCTTTTCCTGGAGATTTTGGAAGTGAGGAATCTATATGCTTTCTCATTCAACTACTCATTTACTGTTGTTTCCTTGGGAACATCAAAGTGTCATTACAGAAACAGTTTATATTAAACTTTGTTATTTTTTTTCTTGTCTCAGAATATAGAGTATATTTGAAGATATAAAAATTACAATATGATAGACAATAAATGCTTTATTATACAATAGATTTTTATAACATACAGTATAATTATAATATAGACATACGATTCATATTTAGTATAGAACTGCCTTCATCTGCCATAAGACCAAGCATTTTGTGATTTACTATATACATATGTATGTATATTTTCATATATATTTATGTATAGTTCTGCAATAACACAAAAATGTATAATCAAAGAGTATTGTGCTATGCAAAATTATTGCAATTAAAAACCAGAAAACTTTTATGGAAAATGGAGTTGGAACTCAAACTTCAAAATCTTCACAGTGATGCACTAGAAAAATCTGGAATTTAATAAAAGTAGAAGCACATGTTAAATACATAAATATTTTAATAAATATTGGCCCATGCTCATCATCAACTTTGATATATGCCCTGGTTTGTATGAACAAATTGGACTGTCAGCAGATATGGCCTGGGAAACAAAGATGAAAAGGCTTGAGAGTAAAGGTTGGTGAATGAGTCTTCTTCCATCCAATGCTTCTACTGTGCCAAAATATATAATAAATATGGAACTTTAATAAAGACCTAAAGTTTGTTTTTGGAAGTAGGCATCCGAAGTATTGCTGCTTGTGAGTCCCTTCAAAGTGAAGCAGTTTCCATTTTCTCTCTTTTTTTGCCTTAGGGAAGAAATCATGCAGAAATAAATTCAAAAATTATATTATGTTCAGAATGTTTTCTAATGTATCACTCATCTATGAACAAATTAATATTTTTGAAACACTTATCATAAAGGAATTACCTGCATGTTAGAGATTTTTTTAAGTTAATAAAGTTGTCTTTATATAGAGGGATAATTAACAGATTAGTACCTCCTTATTGCAGGAGGCACATTTAAGAATTTACATATTAATTTTTTTTTCTGTCAAGAACCTTTATCATTCTATATCCAAGAACAAATCACTAAACCAAAAAAGTCAATTTGTATACAAACAGGGAAAATATTGTAACATTTGGCAGTGATTTTTAAGGTGTCTAAAGATCTATGCTATACTTCTCAATATAGGTTCTATACATACTTCTACCAAGAAAAAACATTAGAAAAATAAAATTGCATTAACCACCCATTAGTAATATTAACAGTCATCCCAATGCTTTATCCTTATATTAACCTTCCTCATCATCTACATGTATATTCCAAACCTCCCATAAATGCTGATGTATATTCCACTTATATTTTTAAAATAATATAATAGAAACTCAGCTGGCCTCTAAAATTATATTCATCTAGCCAGCAATAGATATGGTAGAAGACTAAAATATATTCTTGCCCTTGTTGCAGTGATTCTTCACATAGATCCTTCATATATAAATATACATACACTCATACACAGTCCAGAGCTTCAGATTTTGAAGATAGTAAACAAATAGCTTATATAAATAGCAAGTTCATGAGGAGAGATAAATGGGTATTTATATAGGAAACAAAATCCATAGTTCTTCTCATATTCAATCTGGACCAATTAAATATTGGTCTAAATTATAAAATAGTTTATTTTTTTTCATTTCCTACTAGCTTAGAAGAAGATCTTTTCCAAGCTAGAAGAATATGAATACTTTCTTTAGGTTTTCTTTTTCCTATAATCCCTAACTTTTCCTCGAATTTGATATATTCCATGAATGAGTATATGAATATTCAATCCTCAGCCGTACTCATAAGAAGACTAGCATCTGGAGAAACTCAGGAGGTGAGTACTTTCACGCTGATTCAGAAACCAGCCGTGTGACTCCAGTCTGGCGCTGTCATGCCTAGTTATGGCAAAACCGGAACAATGCCATTCTTGAGAAGGAAAAGGGAGAAAGGCAGTGTAGTTACAATGTTGATATAACATAAATTTTCTTTCTTTATACTATGTATTTGAAGTTCTCAAAATGACAAAGCTTATATTTGAATGGAAACTTTTTAAAACTATTCTGACTTTCATTATGCATAACTATAGAGACCTGTACAAAAGCTATTTTATAATCACAAATCTTAATTCAAAAAAGTAATAAGCAAATTATAACTAGTAAGATTTTGGAAGTTTTTTGAAAGGTCATTTTGGTGCCTAATATTTTCATACCATATACATTTCCAAATATTCCCCAACCTTCCATTGCTAACTTTCTGTTCATACATTCTTTTTTCCAAAATTTTCATCAAAGTCAACCACTACACTGTATTTTACAGAAATCTTAATGGTTCCTTCCCTATCCTCATAGTCTTTTTCATCTCCAGTGAAAGAAGGGAAGAATATATCTTCTTTTTTTCTTTTGCCACTAAGACCAAGCTTGGCCACTATAATTACTTATTTTCTTATTTTTCATTCCTTCCACTTGCATTTTGTAATTATTGTGCTAATTTTTTTCTTCCATTTATTCTACATCAATTCATATAAATCTTCTTATGGTTATCAAAATGTTGAGTATTTATTCTTTTATGACATAAAATATTCTATCACATCAACATATTATAACTTGTTTACCAATAATTCCTTTTAATATGTACCTACTTAATGTTCATTTATTTGATACTATAAAATGATGCTATTAACATTTATATTATTTATATATATTTATATTATATTATCTATCTTTGAATTCCTTGAGGGCATAGATGTGTCATAGATTTCTATGTTGAAGAAAGAGTATATAACATTTAATTCACTTTTTTTGCATAATTTCAAAATATTTCCCAGAATGGAAAGACTAAACTGAGCTTCATTAATAACTTATTATTGTACCTATCTTCCTGTAGCACTTCACTATTTCCATCTTTTGCCATCTTGGAAAATTGTCTGGGTGTAAAACTTAAATCATAGTTATACTGATTTGCATTTGTTATTATTAGTGTTCTTTATCCCTCATTTATAGAGTTTAAATTGCAGTTTGCAATTATTTTTTTTAATTCTTCTTATCTTTTGACTACTTATCCATATAATGGTTTTTAGTCTAATATAGTTGTTCGTGTACATACATATGCATGTACTCATACAAAGACCATATTTGTATATCAGAGATTCATCAGATATATGATGCAAAGGTTTTCCTCTAATTTAAAATTCTCCTCTTATCTTATCTACATTGATTTTGTGTAAAAAAAAACCTTTTAAAATTTATTTATATGAAATTGATTTTTATACTATTTGTCTTCTCCTCTATCCCTCACTTTGGCTAAAAATTCTTTTCCTAGATATAACTGTTAAAAGAATTTCATTCGCTTCCTCATAGAAATATATATATAGCATATTTTATTATTCACATTAGATTTCATGTTCTTTAGAGAATATTGTGGCATACTGTACAAGATGCTAGAATAAACATATTTTTTCTGCATTGTTTTCTGTTTACTCTAGTAGTTGCCATGTAGAAAGCTTATGTGTATGTGTGTGTGTGAATACATGGACATAACTTTAATGTCTTGTTACATTAACTCCCAGATATTTTTATATATAAAAGGGATTTATCTTTCTGTCATTTTCTCCCTGCTTTCTTATGACCACTAGAATGAGTAATAATTTTATGCATTTAATTTGTATCTTACTACCTTCCTAAAGTCACTGATGAAATTAGTTTTTTGTTCATTGTTAGAAATTTCTAAATAAAATATCATGTAGTATGCAAAAAGAAATAATTTTGTCTCACCTTTGCTAAAAGAATTTTCTTGACTTATTGTTATTGTTAGCTTTTCTAGAATTATGTTAATATAATGGTTAGAAGACAATCATCCTTGTTTTAGCTCAGAATATATAAAAAATAGATATAGTTCCTAACATGTAGTATGTATTTCATTAAAAACCTAATGATTGATTGATTCTAGGATATTCTCTTTAAAATATTTATTTTATATAATATAGAAATATTCTCCCATGACTATGCTTTTTAGTTGTTGTTGTTTTTTTAGCCTAAATGACTATTCTATTTTCTAAAAGGATTTTTTAACATTTATTGATGCAAATGTCTTATTTTATTGATTTCTTCATAAGTCTGATTATGTTGTTGTTTTTTTCTGTCCAATGAATGAGTGGATAAATGAACTAATGAATGAATTAAACACTTTTTTTATGCCAAGCATTGTGTTAAGTACTGTCAATATAAATACAAAAGTATGATAATTCCTGATCTTAAAGAGCTAATGTTTCATATTAGTAGAAGGGGATACCACAGAGTAGTGTTCTTAAAAGAATATTTAGCTTTGGGAAGTTACAGAAATAGTGAATGGATCAGAGGAAAACTTAATTTACCCAATCTTTCAGGTAGTAACTGTGAATATTAATTGGATAACTGACTATGAAGCAATTAGTGGAAAGCTAGGTATAGGAAAGGAACATAAGGAAGGATGGCAAAATGTCAGATAATAGGGTGTACAGTTAGGTAAGTCATGAAACAAGTTTTAGGATCATGTAGATACAGTGATTCCTGAGAATTTGCATTGACTAACTCATTGATGACAATATAGCTTTATGAATTAAGTAGATACACATAATTGAAATTAGTCATGCTGAATTTTAAAATATATTTATATTATATTTCATTGTTTTCATGTTTATCCTTTTAAATTGATTTTACTCCATCCTTTTTTACCATCCCAACATTTAGTTTGCTTATCAAAATTTGATTATATTTTATTCCCAATTTTTTTTTATTCTCCTTCTATTATAGACTATCATATCCCTTCTGTTCCTTTCCTTTTTTTAGATTTTCTCTCCTTTTCTGATAGGCCCTTCCCTTTCCTTGCTTAGATAATGTGTTCCAAAACATCCCCTTCTCAATTTTCCAACATTTTAGTTTCAATTATTTTGTGATACCTCTTTCCAGGAAAGGTATTATTTTCTTTTTTTCATTTACTGTATATTGTATTTTTTTTCCTTTGAATCTATTCTAACTTCTTTTTTGAGTCTATTCTAACTTTTCTCACTTATGGACTAGATTTTTATTGAATTTTCTGTGTTCTTTCTATTTTGCCCATAAGAGGAAGAATTGCTAAAATACCATATTTGAAATTTTTTCTTGTATCCAATTTCTATTATTCCGTTTATTGTTCTCACTCTATCCTTCATTACTATTATGTATTTAGGGATGATTTTATATAGTGTCTGTCTCACTATTAGAAATATACATTAATGAATTAATAATATGATGTGGTAAAAATAACTCTATACCCTAAATGATGGTACCTAGTACTACCTCCTGTCGTTATCAAACTCATTTCTTTTAAGTTCAGTTTATCCTTTCTCTGGACTTATATCCCATTCACCTATAATTCTGAATGATTGTGTCTCAGTAAACTCAAACATTCTCTCAACTGTATTAGGATGAATTCATGGGGAAAAGACCCTTTACTCAATAACGGTTGTTGCCTTTTATGCCTATGCTCCTAATGTTAAAACATTATCAGACCCTGGTTTCTCATCATAGAAATAAGCCTTCTTTTTCCATGGGAATGTTCTTTAGTGGCATTTTTTTATTTCCCTTTTTTAGCATGAGATCTTTTGAATCCCCCATATTCCAGTCTTCTCTTCAATGATTTTGCCTTAATTTCCTACAATTTCCTTACTTTTATTGCAAGACTAAAAAAGATATGACTATCCATTTTCTGTTCATCTGTGGACTTGGATCAAAGGAACATAGTTTGATTTCTCATCTGCCTTTTGTCTCTCCTTTCCTTTCTTGAGTGACTTCCTACTTTTTTATCTTCATCCTTAAAATACTTAATCAAATTTGAAATTTACTACATGGACTTTCACCTCACTTTCCCTGGTTCTTTATGATTCTTTTAAATATATTCCAATTTAAATTATTTCCTTTAAAAATAGTCTGCTTCTTTCTGTTTAAATTTTGGAGAGAGGAGCAAGAATGCCTCTTTTTTGTGAAAGGTAAATATTTTTTCATTGATTTCAAAACTCAGCTTGATAGGGCATATTATTTTGGGATATAACTGGAGAAACTTTTAAATTTAGAATATTTTAGTCCATTATATTCTCTGATTCCTCATGACTATGAAGGAGTCTTGTATAATTAAATTGGCATTCCTGTATAATTTAAGGTTTTTCTTCCCTAGGGGCTTGTAAATTTTGTTATTTGATCTTATAATTCTGAAATTTAACTACCAACTTTAAATAATTACTCAATCTTGTCTTCAAGATCAGTTACTTTTGTTTATATGACATTTATATCTTCTTTCAATGAATATTTTTCTCTTCTGACAAGTGGCTTGTTTGTTTTTATTTCTGTATTGTTGAATTGCAATTCTGTAACTCTCCTTCAAAGTCGCTACTACTTTAAAGAGAGTATAGCTTCTAAATTACTCATTTTTAAAGTTTAGTTTTGAGAAATTTAATTTTCTACCCAAATTTTATTCTAATTTTCTTTTGAAAGCTTTATTTCTTGTTTAAATATTTTTGATGTTCCAAGATTTGGGGAGTTCACGGAATTCTCTTTTACATTTGTGGTTTTGGATTCATTTTCCTTCATACTATAATATTTATACAATATGTAGGTTTTTGTTTGTTTGTTTACAATTTCCATTTACTTTCCTTTTATCTTCATGAGCTTCACTGTTTGCTTTGTCCACTTCAAAATAAGGCTTAAAATTAGTATTTTTCCCTTGGAATTTTTGTCTTTCAAAATTTTTTATATTTTTATTCCCAATTACTTGACTCAAAACTTGTCATTCCTCTCCTGTTGCAATGTTGTTCTTTCTTCCCCATAGATCCCCTAGGAGTTTTAGGGTCCCATTTATTTTATTTTGCACAAAGCAAAATTAATAATTTTGTGAAAAGAAATTATGTTACTAGTCCCCTTTTCTTTTGGTAAGAAACCTCTTTCCCTCGAGCCAGCTGTATACTTCTACTTCTTATATAACTACCACTCCTTTTCCCTATATTCCCTTTCTTGTGAGTGATTAGCTAGTCACTGTTTGGGGTTCATGATAAGGAAGAGAATTTCAGAGCATCACTATCATTGATAAACCAGTCTGTGATACCTTAGTTGAAACCTGAATCCTAGTCCTAAAGTGTTGCATGTCCTACTTGCCTACCATGAGTTCAGTGGACTAAGGTTGGGAATGATGAAAGAAAGCTTTAAGTATTTAACTTTCACTTATGCTATTTTATGAGAGTTTCATTGTTGCTTGTTTTTGTTTTACATCTTGTGCAATGTTTGTGTCTTCTTATTTTGTGAATTCAATTTTAATAACTAGACTTGGTGAATCTTTTCCTCTTTTTAAGATTTCAGGTTGAAGAGGTACAGGTCAAGCAATTACATTGCCATCTTGTTAGTTATGTTAACATTGAAAGTCTTTAATGTATAGACAACTGAAGGAAGTAAATATGAGAAAATAAAGAAAGAAAAATAGGAATTGATAGGGACTAAAAATAGATATAGAAAGGAAAGTAATGGGTCATAGATCTAAAACTGAAAGAGATTTCAGAGACAATATGACTCAAATTTCTTATTTTGACAGATTAGGAAACTGAGATCCCTAGAAATTGTGATTTCTCTGAAGCATGTCTTATGTCTTTTGATGATACAGTCAGTGTAATTTTCCCAGAATCCTCCTCTCTCAAGATGTGGGAAGAGAAGGAAGGGGCGAAAAGAAAGAAACAAACAAACAAACAAAAAAAAAAAAGCAAGAAAAGAAGGTGGAGAAATAAAAATAAAAGAGAAAGGTCTTACTGTTTCTTCATATGATAAATGTGGGAAAATAAATTATTATAAAGTCAGTTACTGTGATGTTTTTCTTCTTTAAAATTATAGTTCTCTCTGGGAGAGAGCAGGTTTTCTTGGGGAGGTTTTCTGGAGGTAGTCTTAATATCAGTTAAGAGTAATAATTATTACTCTTAATCATCCAAAACACAGCCAGGTGATAAAAGTTCTTGGTTCTAAGAGCTCTTGCAGCTTTGTTCTTTGCTTCTGCATCTGCTTTCTTTTTTTTTTTTAATTTAATTTTTATTTAATAATTACTTTATATTGACACTCGTTTCTGTTCTGATTTTTTTTTCCCTCCCTCCCTCCACCCCCTCCCCTAGATGGCAAGCAGTCCTTTATATGTTGGATATGTTGCAGTATATCCTAGATATAATATATGTTTGCAGAACCAAACAGTTCTCTTGTTGCATAGGGAGAATTGGATTCAGAAGGTATAAATAACCCGGGAAGAAAAACAAAAATGCAGATAGTTCACATTCGTTTCCCAGTGTTCTTTCTTTGGGTGTAGCTGCTTTTGTCCGTCATTTATCAATTGAAACTCAGGTCTCTTTGTCAAAGAAATCCATTTCCATCAAAATATGTCCTCATACAATATCGTTGTAAAAGTGTATAATGATCTCCTGGTTCTGCTCATTTCACTTAGCATCAGTTCATGTAAGTCTTGCCAGTCCTCTCTGTATTCATCCTGCTGGTCATTTCTTACAGAACAATAATATTCCATAACATTCATATATCACAATTTACCCAGCCATTCTCCAATTGATGGGCATCCATTCATTTTCCAGTTTCTAGCCACTACAAACAGGGCTGCTACAAACATTTTGGCACATACAGGTCCCTTTCCCTTCTTTAGTATTTCTTTGGGATATAAGCCCAATAGAAACACTGCTGGATCAAAGGGTATGCACAATTTGATAATTTTTTGGGCATAATTCCAGATTGCTCTCCAGAATGGTTGGATTCGTTCACAACTCCACCAACAATGCATTAGTGTCCCAGTTTTCCCGCATCCCCTCCAACATTCATCATTATTTTTTCCTGTCATCTTAGCCAATCTGACAGGTGTGTAGTGGTATCTCAGAGTTGTCTTAATTTGCATTTCTCTGATCAATAATGATTTGGAACACTCTTTCATATGAGTGGTAATAGTTTCAATTTCATCCTCTGAAAATTGTCTGTTCATATCCTTTGACCACTTATCAATTGGAGAATGGCTTGATTTCTTATAAATTTGAGTCAGTTCTCTATATATTTTGGAAATGAGGCCTTTATCAGAACCTTTAACTGTGAAGATGTTTTCCCAGTTTGTTGCTTCCCTTCTAATCTTGTTTGCATTAGTTTTATTTGTACAAAGGCTTTTTAATTTGATGTAATCAAAATTTTCTATTTTGTGATCAGTAATGGTCTCTAGTTCATCTTTGGTCACAAATTTCTTTCTGCTCCACAAGTCTGAGAGATAAACTATTCTATGTTCCTCTAATTTATTTATAATCTCGTTCTTTATGCCTAGGTCATAGACCCATTTTGATCTTATCTTGGTATATGGTGTTAAGTGTGGCTCCATGCCTAATTTCTGCCATACTAATTTCCAATTATCCCAGCAGTTTTTATCAAATAATGAATTCTTTTCCCAGAAGTTAGGGGCTTTGGGTTTGTCAAACACTAGATTGCTATAGTTGACTATTCTGTCTTGTGAACCTAGCCTTTTCCACTGATCCACTAATCTATTTCTTAGCCAATACCAAATGGTTTTGGTGACTGCTGCTTTATAATATAATTTTAGATCAGGTACAGCTAGGCCACCTTCATTTGATTTTTTTTTCATTAATTCCCTTGAGATTCTCGACTTTTTATTGTTCCATATGAATTTTGTTGTTATTTTTTCTAGATCAATAAAATATTTTCTTGGAAGTCTGATTGGTATAGCACTAAATAAATAGATTAGTTTAGGGAGTATTGTCATCTTTATTATGTTCGCTCGGCCGATCCAAGAGCACTTAATATTTTTCCAATTATTTAAGTCTGACTTTATTTGTGTGGAGACTTTTTTATAATTTTGCTCATATAATTCCTGACTTTCCTTTGGTAGATAGATTCCCAAATATTTTATGGTATCAACAGTTATTCTGAATGGAATTTCTCTTTGTATCTCTTGCTGTTGGGTTTTGTTGGTGATGTATAAAAATGCTGAGGATTTATGGGGATTTATTTTGTAGCCAGCTACTTTGCTAAAATTATGAATTATTTCCAATAGCTTTTTAGTAGAATCTCTGGGGTTCTCTAGGTATACCATCATATCATCTGCAAAGAGTGATAGTTTGGTTTCCTCATTGCCTACTCTAATTCCTTTAATATCTTTCTCGACTCTTATTGCCGAGGCTAGTGTTTCTAATACGATATTAAATAATAATGGTGATAGTGGGCAACCTTGCTTCACTCCAGATCTTACTGGGAAAGGTTCCAGTTTTTCCCCATTGCATATGATGCTTACTGATGGTTTTAAATATATGCTCCTGACTATTTTAAGGAAAAGTCCATTTATTCCTATGCTCTCAAGTGTTTTTATTAGGAATGGATGTTGGATTTTATCAAATGCTTTTTCTGCATCTATTGAGATGATCATATGGTTTTTGTTTGTTTGTTTATTGATATAGTCAATTATGCTAATAGTTTTCCTAATATTGAACCAGCCCTGCATTCCTGGTATAAATCCTACTTGGTCATAGCATATTATCCTGGTGACGATTTTCTGTAATCTTTTTGCTAATATTTTATTTAAGATTTTAGCATCAATATTCATTAGGGAGATTGGTCTATAATTTTCTTTCTCTGTTTTCAGCCTACCTGATTTAGGTATCAGTACCATGTCTGTGTCATAAAAGGAGTTTGGTAGGACTCCTTCAATCCCTATTTTTTCAAATAGTTTATATAACATTGGAGTTAATTGTTCTTTAAATGTTTGGTAGAATTCACATGTAAATCCATCTGGTCCTGGGGATTTTTTCTTAGGGAGTTGATTGATAGTTTGTTCTATTTCTTTTTCTGAGATAGGAGTGTTTAGGATATTTACTTCTTCCTCTGTTAGTTTAGGCAAGCTATATTTTTGGAGGTATTTTTCTATTTCATTTAAGTTGTCGAATTTATTGGCATAAAGTTGGGCAAAGAAACTCCTAATTATTGCTCTAATTTCCTCTTCGTTAGTGGTGAGTTCTCCCTTTTCATTTTTAAGACTAACAATTTGATTTTCCTCTTTCCTTTTTTTAATCAGATTTACTAAGGGTTTGTCTATTTTGTTGGTTTTTTCATAGAACCAACTCTTAGTTTTATTAATCAATTCAATAGTTTTTTTACTTTCAATTTTATTGATCTCACTTTTTATTTTTAGAATTTCAAGTTTAGTGTTTGACTGGGGGTTTTTAATTTGTTCCTTTTCTAGCATTTTTAGTTGCAAACCCAATTCATTGACCTTCTCTTTCTCTATTTTATACAAATAGGCCTCTAGAGATATGAAATTTCCCCTTATTACCGCTTTGGCTGCATCCCATACATTTTGGCATGATGTCTCATTATTATCGTTTTCTTGGGTGAAGTTATTAATTATGTCTATGATTTGCTGTTTCACCCAATCATTCTTTAGTATGAGATTATTTAGTTTCCAATTATTTTTTGGTCTACTTCCCCCTGGTTTTTTGTTGAATGTAATTTTCATTGCATCGTGGTCTGAAAAGGATGCATTTACTATTTCTGCCTTACTGCATTTGAGTTTGAGGTTTTTATGTCCTAATATATGGTCAATTTTTGTATAGGTTCGATGAACTGCTGAAAAGAAAGTGTATTCCTTTCTGTCTCCATTACATTTTCTCCAGAGATCTATCATATCTAACTTTTCTAGTATTCTATTTACCTCTTTGACTTCTTTCTTATTTATTTTGTGGTTTGATTTATCTAATTCTGAGAGTGCAAGGTTAAGATCTCCCACTATTATAGTTTTACTGTCTATTTCTTCTTGCAGCTCTCTTAGTTTCTCTTTTAAGAATTTAGATGCTACCCCACTTGGTGCATATATGTTTAATATAGATAGTGCTTCATTATCCATGCTACCCTTTAGCAAGATATAGTGCCCTTCCTTATCTCTTTTAATTAGATCAATTTTTGCTTTAGCTTGATCTGAGATCAGGATGGCTACCCCTGCTTTTTTGACTTCACCTGAAGCATAGTAGATTTTGCTCCAACCTTTTACCTTTAACCTGCATGTATCTCCCCGCTTCAGGTGTGTTTCCTGTAAACAACATATTGTAGGATTCTGGCTTTTAATCCATTCTGCTAACCACTTCCTCTTTATGGGGGAGTTTACCCCGTTCACGTTTATGGTTAGAATGACCAATTCTGTATTATTTGCCATCTTGTTAACCCCGGTTTATGCTTTTCTCCCTTCTTTCCCCTTTCCCCCCCTTCCCAGTATTAAGCTTGTGAGCACCACTTGCTTCTCACAGCCCTCCCTTTTTAGTATCCCTCCCCCCCGCCTTAGAGTTCCTCCCCCTATCTTACCCCTTTCCCTCCCAGTTCCCATATTCCCTTCCGTTTAGCTTATTCCTTCCCTTTTCACTTTTCCCTTCTCACTTTTCAATGAGGTGGGAGAAGTTTCACCATAGATTGAATATGTCTTAAGATTTTTCACTTAAAGCCAATTCTGAAGGCAGTAAGATACCCACTATATTCATCCCCCTCCATTCTTTCTCTCAGATATAATAGGTTTCCTATGCCTCTTCATGAGATGTACTACCCCCACTTTACCCTTTTTCTGGTACAATGTCCTTTCCACATCAATTTCTAGAACAAGGTATACATGTATTCTTTATACATCTATATAGTCAAAATATAGTTCCCAAGATTAATCTTTACCTTTTTAGATTTCTCTTGAGTTCTATATTTGTAGATCAAACTTTCTGTTAAGTTCTGGTTTTTTCATCAGAAATAGATGAAATTCGCTTACTTCGTTGAATGTCCATCTTCTTCCCTGGAAAAAGATGCTCATTCTCGCTGGGTAAGTTATTTTTGGTTGCATACCAAGTTCCTTAGCCTTTCGGAATATCATATTCCAGGCCCTTCGATCTTTTAATGTGGATGCTGCCAGATCCTGGGTGATCCTTATTGTGGCTCCTTGATACTTGAATTGGGTTTTTCTGGCCGCTTGCAATATTTTTTCCTTCATCTGAGGGTTCTGGCATTTGGCCACTATATTCCTTGGTGTTTTGATTTTAGGATCCCTTTCAGTGGGTGATCGATGAATCCTTTCAATGTTTATTTTTTCCTCTGTTCCTATGACTTCTGGGCAGTTCTCTTTGATAATTTCCTGGAAAATAGTGTCCAGGCTCTTTTTTTCATCATGTTTTTCTGGAAGTCCAATGATTCTCAGATTGTCTCTCCTGGATCTGTTTTCCAGGTCTGTTGTCTTCCCCAGAAGGTATTTCACATTTTTCTCCATTGTTTGATTTTTTTGGATTTGCTTGACTGATTCTTCTTGTCTCCTCGAGTCATTCAATTCCACTTGTTCAATTCTGATTTTCAGTGACGTATTTTCTTCACTCACTTTTTAAAAATCTTTTTCTAATTGTCCAATTGAGTTCTTTTGTTCTGTGGAATTTTTTTCCATTTCGCCAATTTTGTTTTTTAGAGAGCTGTTTTCTGTTTCCAGTTCACTAATCCTATTTTTCAAGGATTTTACTTCTTTATCCACTCTCTCTTTAACTTTCTCCAGGCTCTTTTGCCAAGCCTCCCTCTCCTTTTGCCAAGCCTCACTCTGCTTTCCCCATTTTTCTTCTAGCTCCCTTGTGAGAGCCTTTTTAATCACTTCTATGAGGTTCATCTGTGCTGAGGAACAGATTATCTCCTCCTTTGGGGATTCACCTGGGGATTGTCTGTTTTTAGTCTCCTCAGGATTTAGAGTCTGCTCTCTATCTGTATAGAAGCTGTCAAGGGTTAAAGTCCTCTTCAGCTTCTTGCTCATTCTGTCTAATAATCAGAGACAAACTACCAAAGAAAAACAGAAAAAACTGGAGTCTTTCTTTGGGGAAGGGGCTGGGTATGTTATCGAGCTTCCTGTCCAGACTGCAGGGGGCAGCAGTGAGGCACTAGCAGGACTGTGTTGCGCGTGCGCTCTGAGGTCCCAGAGCGTGCTGAGTCACTGTGGGGGGGGGGGGGTAGGGAAGGGGGGGCGGCCAGGTCCTGAGAGACTCCAGCTGTTTGGGGTTGTATTCTTCAGCCCCGGTGTTTTTAGCTTCTCTGCTGGGCTGCTGACTTGCTGCCAGAGCAAAGTATCCAAACCTGTAGCGAAGCTCTCCTCGCAGAGACGGCTGCGATTACTCCCCACCCCCTCTCCAGCCTGCTCCCGTGCTCTCACTGCTGCTGCCCGCCGCCTGCGCCCGATCTAAAACTGTCCCAGCCCTCCAGTAAAGACAGACCTTTCTTGGCGAATCTCAAGGATGGCTTCTCTGGGTAACTATTTGTGGGGTTTTTTTCAGTCAAGCATTAATTCAGAGGCTTGTAATGAAGTGGATAGTGAGAGAAAGCGTGGAGCTTATACAGCTGTGTGCCTCCTCTCCGCCATTTTAACCGGAAGTCCGCATCTGCTTTCTTCAGCCTCCAGAGCCAGCACCAAGTTGAATCTGTCTTGCCTCTGAGCGAGGGCTTCTGGCTCTCAATCTCCCAGAGTGCTCCTCTCTGACCCCAGTCAATATTACAAAGTAAAACTCTTCACTCAGAGAGGGCTTCTGGCTGAACTGACTTGACGCTCCCCTCTCAATCTAAATTCAGCTGAACTCTTGACTTGTAGCTTCTTCTGACTTGACGCTCCCTTCTCCATGTAATTCAGCTGAATTCTCTTAACTGGGCCTCTGCTTTCTTCTTATATATCAGAGAGAGGGATTATGAGTTTTCTCCCATAGTGCTCTCTGGCCCTAAGAGCTTCGAGGGAGGTGTGAATTCGGATATCTCATACTAAACCCTGAAATCTCCCAAATGTGTGAACTCCAATGAGAAAAGCTGTGAACACAAGCATTGTATCAATTAGTTCTGCTTAGTACCTTGTTTCAAGTTCTGGCCCAAAACATCTTCTTGTAAGATCAGATCAATAATCTATCAACTCTAATGAGTTAGCAGTTTGTAAAGATTCCAACAAGTTACAAATTATGTTTTTGCACTTTTAGAGACATTCATATTTTCATTTCTAAATGAAAATGTTTCATTGAACATAGTGTATGCTTTTAGTATATAAACATTTTGGTATTATTAAACCAAAGTTAATTCAGTTAAAAATGAATACTATGGTGAAAAAAGTTTTGTGATTTTTAACTATGGTCTTTTAATTTTAAGGTAATGATAACATTTGAAACAAATAATTATTAAATGATGGGAGGAAAGTGCAATAATGATATGTAATTTAATGCAGCAGATTTCTTTGAAAACATGAATCATATATCAAATCAACTGTATAAAGACTTTCTGCAAAATATTTTAATAACTTAACAGAAGAAATTTTGTCTCTAGGGAAAATCACATTTAAACAGTATTTTGATATATTCCTTGCTATATTTTGAAAGGTGAATTATAATATTCATCATTGTGTGTGAGAATTTGTTTATATATATGCACATATATACACTTTGATTTTCATCCTGAAATTCTTATATGTATGTTTAAGATTTATCATTAAGTGTCTCATATACAATTTTTGAACAGTAAATTTTGAATGATTATTATTTTGATGTTTCCAAAAATTATTCATTTCAAATGCTTTTAAGTAACTTTCAGTTCTCATATATATAGATAAATTACTTCAGATTCCCTTTTTTCACTATTAACCTAATTCTGTGTTCAACTTTTTTAAAGCAATAATTCCTTTGGGTAAATGATAGGAATTAAATGCTATTTTTACAGGATAAACTGCTGTCTGAATTTTGTTTTATCTTCTTTGATTTCTTCCTTGTCATTTTCTTTCTGTTTCTGCACTTCAGCTTTTGGGTTCTCATTTATTCATCTTATCTTACCCTTCCATTACTATTTTATTGGGTAGCTAAACAAAGATATTTGAGGTATTCCTGTTAGTGAATTGATGTTTGTAATAGAAGGACAAGTGCTGTATTTGAATGAAAATTGGTACGTATTCATTATGGGAGAAAGAATAGGTTTAATGAATTCTTGATATAAACTTATACTATATCCTGGTGATAATTAAGAACAAACAAAGGGTCAATCTCTGTTTTGTTAGTCAGTTACCATGAAATGTTGGTAAATGTTTTCTTTGGATTTGGGTTTTTTTTTAATGGTGCTGGTTTTGTTATTAATAAACTCACCTTTCATAGTCTAATAAAGAATCTATTTTCTGCTGATTAAGTGGAATGTTTTTCATTCACAGATGTTTTAAGTAGATTGAGTCATAAGTAACTATTCTCTATTGCTTTGTCATTCATATATAATACCTAGCTATTTATACCTTTGGAACTATTTGTCTTCTTTCAGCTAAAATATAAAATGAAGAACATATAGAATAGCCGCATGCTTCCATTAATTGTGTGTAATTTTAATACTTTTTAATATTTTTTAGTTTGGTGAACTTGGTCATGAGACTAAAAACTTGACAAAAATGAAGTTATGAGAAGGGGGGGCATACATTATGTCAAAATTAATGATGAAGTGTTTTTTTTTAATTACAGAAATTATTTAAAGATTTAAAGAATACAAGTATCTAAAATTGATTAAAGAGCATCTGGATATTATTTAAAATATAATCTTTGTTGTACATCTGTATTTAATATACAGTACCCACATGAACATGCTTAATTCTGTTCTTATACCTATTTTATTGCTAAAATTGTTTCCTTTGCTTATAAAGCTCTTCTTTTTGTAAATATCTTTATTCATTTCTTGGAATAGTAAGGAAGCTTAGTTCAATGCCATATATTCATCTAGTAGGAAGATAAAGAGAAGATGTGATTAAGGAAAAAATTAGGAAAATACAGAAAGTGTAGTATGTGAATTTTTGAGAGGTACTTACAGATAGAGTGCAAAACATATGTCAGATAATAGGATCACATTTCATAAAATGTTCTCCATTTTTATAAAACTATAGGGGGAGTTTATGTTTCATATACTTAAGAGTTGTTTTCCTATATATTTATTTACTCAAGCTATTCCTCTTCCTAGAATGTTCTTACCTCTGTTCTTTGACTAAATCTGTCAGGTCATCTAAAACCTACTGAGATTCCACTGCTTCATCCCGGCTTTTAAAATGTGCTGGCTAGAATCATACTTCCTCTTCTTTACTAGTGCAGCATTAAATAATTTTATTAGTTATTAATTTTATTTATTCATTCATTTTATTTATTGTCTTATTATCTTTTCATGTATGTATATGTTAACTTTGCAAACTCCTTAACATTAGAGGTATAATTTTATCTTACCTTTGACAGCATAAGTGACTTACACATACAAGAAGCTCAATAACTATTTATTAATTGTTGATTTAAATTCTAGATAGAATATTATTTCTCTAGCACTTTTGCTAATTCAATATATAAGATAGAAAAGAGAATAGCAACATTTGGGAACAAAAAATACAATGTAGTTTTAGATAACGCAGGGAATATTCTACTTGCCATCAGAAAGATCTTTCTCAGTAACTAGCAGTATAACTCTGGAAACATATCTATAAAATGGGGCTAATAATAATTCCTACTTCTTTATTATGAGTAACAAATAAGACAAGATATATAAAATACTCTGTAAAATTTAAAGCATTATGGAAACATTAGGTATAATTATCATCATATGTTCTCATGTAAATATATATTTAGTATTAACATAAATATATTAAAGTACTCAAATGCATCCATGATCATGAAAATTTGGATCTTTTCTACAACAATGTAGATCCAAATCCATCCATGATTGTTCTATACACTTCTTGTCCATGACCTACAACAAACTCTCTCCAGGGGTTATACACTCTGTTTTATTGTTCTTATTTGTTTATACCTGATAGTATCAGTCAAATATGAGAATGCCTATATGTTCTGACTTAAATCTCATTGCTATCATTCTCTTTCTACAATAATCTTTTATTTCTATCATTCTTTGAACCTTTCCATTGTTTATATGTTGTAGCCACTTATATCCACCATGAGACTGTCCATCAGCTTCTATAAAATAATTCATTTTTAATTCTTTAGAGACTGCTGTATTCCTTTTTTTCTTTTTCTTTTTCTTTTTTTTTTTCTTTTTTTTTTTTGCTGTCATACAGTAAATATTGGTCATGCTGGTAAAATATTGGAATTAAAAGGATGAACCTTTATTTTGATGGAAACATTAAATTAATTGAAGGTATAGGCTGTTTTTCTTCTTTTTCAATTCCAGGCCCAAATTTTATTCACATATACTGTCACAAATTATACACATATTTTGGATAAACAATAAATTTTTCATTCAAACACATGCCATAATCTGAACAACAGACAGTCTTTAACTAGTTGAACTTTTCTGCATGGATGGTTGAACCAAATTCTTTTGAATGATTACAGATTTCTTCTAGGAAGCTATGTGATTTTCCAGTGCTTGGTCACTGGACATCACCCATAAAATAGAAGACCTCATCATCCCAGAAAAATCCACTCCAATTTGGATCTTTGTTTGGATTTCTATCACTATGAACATCCTTGGTCATCAGAGAATCATTAAACAGGATTATTTCACTTGTTGTGTCTTTCAAGGAATCTTAAATGATTTTGACATATGATTATGAGATATCTTGTTGGAAAAGACTTTTAGCATGGCATATTCTATCAAATCAATTTCTTTCATTTTAATAAGCAGAAAGCTCAATGGACTCATATTTACTACTTCTTTCACTTCTCAATATTTAAAAAAAGCAGTCCATTGTTAAATATAGTATACAAAAGTTTTTTTTTTCCTCTGTTAATAACCTCAGAGATCTCTTCAGTACACACAAAGGTGACTCATACATTGATTTCATATAGCTGAAAGAATAGACATATATCTTAGTAATTGTCACTGTTTTCTAAATCAACTTTTATAGATATTTTTTCCTGAAAAAAAAATTTCCTTCACCTTTTAATACCTTCCTCACCTTCAAATATCTTGTATGGCAGTCACTTGTTTTATTTGTGTATGTGTGTGTGTGTATGTGTATGTGAGTATGATATATGTGTATGTATGTATGCATATACACACAAGCATATATAATATATACATATACACATACTCACATATACATATATATGTATATGTGCATATACACTCATATAAGTATATATGCACATATAAATTTATAAAACATACATGTCTGCATATAAATGTATATATATGCATATATATGTGTGTATACACATACATTTTTATACCAAACTGCTGAATTTTTCTGCCTCTATCTACTTTAGTGCTAGTTATGCCTCTCTTCTAAGCATATACTGAAATGCAATGATAGTTTCAAGTATAGAAATTCCCCTGTCTTTGATAATAAAAAATTGTTTTTTATAATTATATTTAGAGATCTTTTCTGTTTTTTCTATTTGTTGTCCTACTATTTTTTAATCTTTAAATTCCCTGAGATAGATTTCTTGCCAATCTTACTTTAAGTTGGTTTTACCTTCCTTTGCTTCTTTTCATTTTATAGAACACTATTGCTCAAAGTATTCTAAGATTTTACAAATAATTTTGTATTCTACATTAATGTTGCTTTTCATTGCCATGTCCTGTGACTTGTCAATTAAGCCAAATGTTTATTGGCCAATGGCCTTTCAGCATTCTTATTCATATTACTATGACAGTAGATTTAGATCAGTTAAAGTTCTTTACAAAATTATTATAATTGGTGACCATGTCATTCCAAATGTCCATTTTCTATTTGCTAGTTACAATTACTTGCTGAAATTTTTTCTGAATTGAATTCTTTCAAGTGCATGTTATATATGTTGTCATTACTATTTTGCCTTCTTGGGATTTGTTGTTGCTTTGTTTTGTTTTGTTTTTTACTTTTTAATTTTTTTCTTAAGAAGACTTAATTTTAAGGATATGATTATGAATTAAATTACTAAATACGTATTGAGATTTTATGGTATGATAGTCATATTTGGAGGACTACAATAAGACATATATCTGTAGAATATATAGCTCTGGCCTCTAGGAACTTACCAAAAATAATAATTAACAATTAGTATATATGTCATTAGGTAATAAATTTGACAAAACACTTCCATTTAATAAATATGTACATCCAACATGAGAGGCAATTGTTAGAAGCAACTGTTGGGCAAAGTGAATAGGGCACTAAGCCTAAAGTCATTAAGTCCTGAGTTTAATTTTGGCCTCAGACACTAGATCTGTGACTTTGAGTAAGGCATTTAACCTCTATTTGACTCAATCCAATTATAAAAATGGGGGAAATTATAATATCTACCTTCTGGATTGTTGTGAAGATCAAATGATTTTTTTTTTAAAGAACTTACTTAGCCCAATGTCTGTTGTACCTGTAGGAATTGTATAAATGCTTATCCCCTTCCTTCCCCAGTAGGTGAAGTACTGTACTTTAGATCAAAAAGATCTATATTCATATTCCTCCAAGATATTACCTTTCCTAGTCCGTTGTGGCCACGGGAAAATAATTTAAACCTCTTTAAGACTAGGATAACTTTTTATTACAATGTTATGGATGGTTGGCATTTGAGGGCTCACATATGGGTATTTTAAGCCTGTAACCATTAATTACTAAATACATATATATGCTATAAATATGCTATAATATAATTAAATGAATAGTTAAGATCAAGTAGAGTATAATTAATTAGTTAATGCATGGTGTAGAGTAGGTTGTGAATGCTATATGTAAGAAGATGGAAGAGCTCCCTTCAGATTTGAATAATCTGGAAAGGCTTTATCAGTCAGGTGGAAGTTGAAATATGTTTCTAAGTATTACTCCTATTACAAATAAGCTTGTCATTCAAAGGGAATAACCAGCAGAAGGCACTATACCCTAGCATTCCAATTAATCTCTGAATCAGAAACTATCCATCCAGAGGGTCAACTAGGTAAAGGAAAAAATTCGAAATTTTCAGAGAGAAAAAAAATAATAATACAAACCTTTTTGTTTTCATTCAAAATGTAGAATTCCATTTCATTTTGAAATGGAAGAATACCTGCAAATCATTTGAGATAGTGCATAGCATATAGTAGCTGCTTAATAAATAATTTGTTCCCTTCCCTTCATCTTTTTCATTTTGTGATATAGTATGGCATAATAGAAAAATGCTGGAGCACCCTTTTGTCCCATTTCAAACACTGATTAAGTAGCCATGAGGTAACTAATATTCATTTTTACTTTCATATTTGTAAATGTGTATTATAAAAATAAAGGCATCTAGGTGGCACAATGTTTAAAGCACTGGGCTGGGAACCAGGGTGACTTATCTTTCTGAGTTCAAATCCAATTTCAGATACTTGCTAGCTATGAGACCCTAGGCAAGTCATTCGACCCTGTTTAGTTTAGTTTTTCATCTATGAATTGAGCTGGATAAGGAAAAGGCAAACCATTCTAGTATTTTTGCCATGAAGACCTCTCATAGGATAATGGAGATTTGGATATGACTAAATAACTATTATTTTAAAAAATTACTCAGGGAATTTGAAATAAAAGCTAATTTTGAATTTGTATATCTGTTGAAATGGTTTCAGAGGCCCCCAGGATTCTCTGGACCACACTTTGAGAACTATTCCTTTGTAATACAAGGTACTTATTTAAAGTACTTTCAAAAGTTAACTATAAATTTTAGTTAATTTATTTAAATTTGATGTCTCCATATGTGTATTTTAAACCTTTTAGAATTACTTCTGTGGTATATTGAAAGACATTGAATAGAACTTTCAAAATTCCTTCAGATCAAAAGTGTTAGAGGACTAATAGGGCAATAATAACATCTAGCATTTATATAGTAATTTAACATTTTAAAATTCCTTTACAAATATCTCATTTTATCTTCACAACAACTCTGAGAGGTGGTACTATTATCTACATATTACAGGTGATAAAAGTGAGATAGTTAAGTGACTTGCATAAGCTCACAAAGCTAAGAAATATTTGAGGCTGGATTTGAATTCAAGTCTCTTTTGACTATAAGTTCAGACCCCCTACCCAATGTACCACCCAGTTGCTATGGATTCTGCTAAGCCAAATTTCATTTAAAAATATATTGGAAGCTATAGAGATGATAGAAGAATTTCACAACTATTATGTATCCATGTAGGAAACACTAGAAGATTGGTACTTAATTAATAACTGTGGTATCATTCTGAGTCTCCTGTATGGTACAAATACTCTCATAATACTTTCCCATACTGAGAATTTTAAGATGTTCTATTGGTCAATCTGGACCAGCGGAACACTTGGACATTGAAGAAACCAAAGTCATCATGAACAGGAAAGAAAGGGAAGGAATTTATTGTCAGGTCAAATTGTTTGAGTTGGGTATTTCTAACTCTCCCTTCTTTCCAGGAGATGTTTTATTAATTATATGAAATGTATTTCAGGTGAAACTATTTTCTCATCCTCTAAATTTTCTCTCATATTGAATCCCAAATATGCCAAGTGCAACTTGAACTTTGTAACTTTCCATAGCAATTAGTAGAGGTAATTAGATTGATCAAGTGTTTTGAAAATACAGATAGATTTTGAAATTTCTCAAAATTAATATTTCTAGAAATTAACTTAATTTGATGGTTTTTGGGTGTGGAAACTGAAAAAATCTGTTCAACTTAGCTATATAAAATGCTTATTATTGTATTTCTAGAATAAAGAATATTTCCTTTCTATCTAGGAAATGGTGGGGATTTTGAGAAACAATAATAGTTCATACCTGAGTTTTATTTTAAGTTTTATAGAATACTTTCCTCAAAATAATTGTGAAGTAGGTAGTTCAAATATGACTTCATTTTACAGAAAAGAAAGCTGAGACTGACAAGCAAATGATTTGCTAGTGTCACATAATTAGTAAGTACTAGAGCCAAGACATGAACAAGATTTTTTTGAAAGGTTTTTACCTGTTGTGTGGATCAAATGAGATAAAAATTGAAAAGGGCTTAGAACAGTGTCTGGCACAGAGTAAGCTCTATATAAATATTAATAATTACTATTTGGCATACCCTAAAACCAGAGGTACTATTCCTCTCTGAATACCCTAAAAACTTTTGTCAGGACTGCCTATCCATCTTTGGTGTCCTCCTTCATCCAAATGTTGCCTATAACTCCAAGAAGCTATAGCATGTGCAGTGGTCATACACAAGTAAACTATTTCTGCAGGTAGCAAAACCAGTTTGAGAGTTACCAACAGTAACCTCGAACCTGTTGGCTAATTAGGGAGATGTCTACCCCAAGCATGGGAAGATTTTCCTTGATGGAATGGGAAGATGAAAACAATTTGTTCAAAGGGCCATGAAGGAAGCAAAAGCAGGTGCTATGGAGTGCTTAGAACTTGGTCAGGCATGGAGAATGCTAAGACCATCCATTGCCAGTAGTTTCAATACCCCAAGAAAAGAAAATGAGAATGAGGACTTAACTCAATTCTGACTCACTTAAATGCAATTCAAGGACTTTTCAAGACTTCACCCCATGATATCATTGGTTTTGACAAAAAAAGATGAACAGAAATTATGATAATAACAATTTTTATTCTTATTATCATATGGTGCCAATTACTAGACTTGGAATTAGGGGACCCAGATTCAGATGTTCACTTTGGCAGTTACTAGGTATATGGACTTGGTCAGGTCATTTGTCTTCTCTGAGTTTAAATTTCCCCACTTATAAAATTATTATAGTCACTTTCAATTATATGATATTAATGCATGTCTAGACATTTATGAACTAAGGCAGATCAAAAAGAGCAGAACCAGAACATAATATAAATTATAACAAAATGTAATGTAATGTAATATAAATAATATAAATGAAATTATCTCTAAAAAGGAACTGAGATTGTTTTCATAGAACAAATGAGGAAACACATTTCCCTCCTCTCAGGACAGTTAATATACCTGGATGATGGAACACTGTGCAATAGATACAGTATGAGATACTATTATAAAGATCTGAGGTTAAATTTGGACTGAGATATTTACTAGTTGTGTGATCTTGAACAAGTAACTGTAACTTTTCTTGCTTTTATTTCCTTATCCACAAAATGAGCATGAAAATTGCACCTACTTCCCAGAGTTTTTGTGAGGATAAAACATACTATTTGTAAAATAATTTGCCAATCTTAAAACACCAGATAAATGGCAGTTATTATTTATTACATGCTGTCAAACAAGGTCTTGGTAGTTAGTCAGTTTTCTTTAATTTTTTTTTCCCTTTTGGTTATAGGAAAGAGTTTTATCAGCGAAGAAAATATCAGGGAATAACCATGGAATAAAACACAAAGGGCATCATTAACATTTTTAAAAGAAATGTCTGGAGACATAGAGTAGAAACATGTTGTAGAAGTTTTTTAAATACCAAATTGAGTTTGTATTTCACTCTAAAAGTAATAGAAGTAGAATTTTCTTGCCATGAGAACCATTCTAAAGTGGAATGGATTACTTTATAAAGTCATAAGTTTTCTGTTACTAAGAGGTTCTCTATTAAAGGCTACACAGCCCTTCACTGGTAATGTTCTACAAGGCATTTGTTTTCAACTACAGGATTGTATTAGATACTTGGTGAGTAATCTTCCTTTTCTAAGATTCTATGGGGGAGGGGATAAGGGAAGGTCTGCAACGCGGACTAAAACCCTGAGAGATACTTCTCAGTCTTGAACCAGCACCCCTTGCTCCCTTGCTCCCTTTTTCTTATCTCCTATTAGCTTTAGAGTCTGGCTTGCCTATTTCTTTGGCACCCATGCTTCTTCTGTTTTGAGGTCTTCTTACACAGATACCCTATAATTATTTTATTAAAAGGGCCTCAGATTCATAATATCCTCTGCCCAGCTGTTTATGGGATAAGAGTAAGGACTTTCTGCAGATTTCTTACAGGTTTTTTCTTACTAATTGGACAGAGTAATGTATAAAGGCTAAACTAAAGAAAAGTAATGTTATGAAGTTGTGAGATAAGCTCCCAGATTTTTAATCAATGTAAATAGTTAGGCCCATTCATTCTTATCTTTTTTTCTCCTCTAACTGAAATTTATTTTCAATTTTATAGACTATCTAATCTAGAAAGGACTTTTGAATCTAGGATCCTCATTTTACCAGTGAGGAAATTGAGATCCAGAGAGAGGAAATCATTAATTAAAGTTCAGCAGTGGTTGACAGAGCCAAAATTTGAATTCAGTTCTTCTGACTTCAACTTCCAGCCTTTTCCTGCCATATTAAATTTCTCTCTGAGACCAAATATTCTACTCTACTCTTTTTTATTGCAGGGGATGATGTTGATAGATTACTGCGCCACCCTGTTTTGATGACAAGGCAAAGAGAAATTCCCATTTTATCCCACCCATCAGCCTTGCACTCATAGACCTTAAGCATTAGACTGTCACCTAAAAATTTCAGAAAGTATTAGATAAGAATGATTGACATCTCAGAGGAAAGTGTCAGTCTCAGAGTCTCCACACTGAATGAAGACAATTCCTCATAGGATATGGGAGAGAATGATTAAGGAATATTAGAGTAAGGATTAGACAATCATAAAATCCAGCATTATCAGAACTAGAAAGGACTATTGGAACATAACTTACTTAGCGTGCTTGCTTTGAAAGTTCTTTGATCAAAAACATAATTTTTTAGATTATATAAATTCACTGAAAGAAGTATCTTTTGAATTAGAGGTTATTTTAATTTAGTGATTACATTTTTAGAGGTTACTTTTTAAAAATTAAATGTTATTTACAGGATCTATAGAAGGAAGGCAGTGGAATTAAGAGAGATTGATGAAGGCTTCCAGGAGAAAGTAGGCTTTTAGATGGGACTTAAAAGAAACTAGGAATTTAGAGCAAAGTCAGAGCCACGAAAGCAGAGTATTCAGTGTCTGTGAAACAGTTAGAGAGAATGCCAAGCACATAGATATGGAGTATCTTGCTATGGAACAGCCAAAGAACTAAATGTCACTGGATCAAAGAGTATATATCAGAGGAATAATATGTAGGAACACTGGAAAGATATTAGAGGATGAGGTTATAAAGGACTTTTCAAAGGATTAAGCAGGGTATTTTATATATATACATATATATATATATATACATATATATATATATATATATATATATATATAAATATATAACAAAAACAATAGGAAATGTATTGCTGTTTATGGATGACATGATCAGCACTGTACTTTTGGAAAACCACTTGTGTCTTAAGGGAAGATGGATTGGAGCCCAGAGATACTTGAAGAAGGCCGACTTGCTAGCAGGCTATTGCAATAATCAAGTGTGATGTGATCAGAGTATATATGAGAATGGTAGCAGTATCAGAAGAGAGAAAAGCGAATATTTGAGAGATGTTGCAAAGGTGAAATCAGCAGATCTTGGCAATTATTTAAATATGAGGGAGGGGGGAACCAGAAACAGATAATGAGAATGACTCATAGATTGCAAGCTTGAGGGACCAGAATGATGGTATTGCCCTCTGTAGTTATGGAAAAGGCAGGAGAGAAGGACAGTTTAAAAGCAAAGAAAATGAGTTCCATTTTGAACATAGTTTAAGATGTCTACTGGACTCTCAGTTTGAAATGTCTAAAAAGCAGTTGGATGTGTGAGATTGGAAGTCAACAGAGAGAGTGGTATAGAGATGGTAATTAATTCTGTGGGAGCTAATGAGATCACTAAGTGAAGTATAGAGAGAGAGAAGAGAAGAAGGCATGGGACAGAACCCTGAACCACATCTTTGGTTAGAAGAGATGATCTGAAGAGAATCCTGCAAAGGGGAAGAAAAGGAAGAATAGATACTGGTATCTTGAAAACCCAAAAAAGAAGAGAGTACCCATGGAGAGTGATCGAGTGTCAAAGGCTGTGGAGAGAGAAGAGGTCAAGGAGAATGACAATTGAAAAAAAGGCCATTACATTTGGCAATTAAGAGATCTTTAGTAGCTTTAGAGAGAGTTTGGGTGAAATGAGGAGGTTGGAAGCCAGATTGGAAGAGATTAATAAAAGAGTGAAAGGAGAAAAAGGGGAAGTATCCCCCATTAGATTGGCTTTTCAAGGAATTTATCTACAAAGGGCAAAAGAGATGCAGAATGATGGTTAATAGGGATGGAAAGATCATATAAAGGTTTTGGGTTTTTGTTGTAATTTTTTTTTCCTGGATAAATGTGCATGTCTATAAACAGTGGGAAATAAGCTAGCAAAGAAGGAGAGACTGAGAATTAATATAAGAGTAGGCATAAGGGTTAGCCTTGGTAAGGAGTAAGACCACCTCATTATATGAAATTGGGGTGAGGGAGGAGGATATAACAGAAAGGTCATCTTTAAGTGATAATGAAGAATGAGAGAAGAACAGAGATTAATACTTTTGATAGTATTTTTAATGTCTTGAAGCAAAGAATTCTTTCATTATATCTTTTCTTTGTTCTGAGATAAAAGTATTCTTTAATCTTCTTTGTCTATCTGTATGTGTGTGTGTGTGTGTGTGTGTATGTGTATCTGTATGCATGCATGTATCCAAGGTTGCTTATTCTTTCAAGATTGGGTTAATTTTAAATATTTTGATGGAGGTCTTGGGTTGTGTTCTCAATCCCCTTTCTCTCTAAAACTTGTATTCAGAGAAATATTAACGTTTATGTTTAAATATTTTGCTATATATTTTTTCAATTCCTGATAATATTCTGAATCTCATCAAAGATTGAAGAAAATGTCTATCTTGTGGGGAAGGAGAATCATATAGCTCTTTACAATACCAACCTTAGTATTTTAAAATAAAATATTCTTTTTTTTCTGGTTTTCTTTTGTTTTTAATTTCTGGATTTCTAGTGATGAGCACATAAATTGTAAGAATATATATTTAAGTAATCTGTCTTTAGCTTTAAAAAAATTAAAATATTACTATATTTCATATTATATATCTTTTACAACTCAGAAATTAGAATTAAGTGCCAGAATAGAGGATTCACAGAATTCTCAAACCTAGAAAGTACCACTAAAATGACAACATTTCAGAAACATTTTAAATATTTGTGGTATTAGTAATAAATACGAAACTCCTAAGATCAGCTATCACTGATTAATTTTTTGTTCTTTACAATAATCTCAGTTTTAATGTAACTCAAATTCCAGATGATAGCAAGCATTTTGGGTTTTGGTTTTTAAAAATAAAAGAAATTATTAATGTTATCTTTTCCCCTCCTCTCTAAACAGCAAACAGTATTTGTTATTCACAGATGTTCTTTCTTCAATAAGGCCTATCAAAGTGTAAAACTAGATGGGTATTTTTTTTCCCCTGGAAAAAGGAATGGTCTTTCATTATACAGTGTTCTTAGGTGAATTTTCTTGTTTAAGAAGCCAGAATACAAGAGAGTGCTATATTAGTGTATTATTCTCACAACAAACAA
Source organism: Antechinus flavipes (assembly GCF_016432865.1). Taxonomy (NCBI): domain Eukaryota; kingdom Metazoa; phylum Chordata; class Mammalia; order Dasyuromorphia; family Dasyuridae; genus Antechinus; species Antechinus flavipes. The sequence goes on from NC_067402.1 coordinate 176,062,720, forward strand.
GCACTGTTCTGTTGCTACCTGCTTGGCCATTGTTTCTGATTGTGTATGCTTTGCAGTGGTATTTGGATGGTTTCCTGCTCTCTGCCAGCACAAAAAGGCATTTCTGTTACAATGGCCCCTAACCACACAATGACGGCATTAAGGATTTATATGGAGGTTTCATTATTTTCTCCTCTTTTGTTCCTTCCAGGATGTCTTCCAAGCGACCAGCCTCTCCGTATGGGGAAGCAGATGGAGAGGTAGCCATGGTGACAAGCAGACAGAAAGTGGAAGAAGAGGAGAGTGACGGGCTCCCAGCCTTTCACCTTCCCTTGCATGTGAGTTTTCCCAACAAGCCTCACTCTGAGGAATTTCAACCAGTTTCTCTTCTGACGCAAGAGAGTTGTGGCCATAGGACTCCCACTTCTCAGCACAACACAGTGGTAGGTTTTCTTGTGGTCTTTTGTCCTTACATTCATTCTTGGACCAGTGTTTCTCCTATAGTAGCTTGGCATTCAGCCTAATACTCAAAATAGGATGTGGTTACTAGTCATATGTGACACCATGATAATATGAAATGCTAATTTAAGTTTTCTAAAAGTTACCCAAAAAAAAAGTAATGACCTCTATTCATATGTTGATATTACAGTATATGCATTTTCTTAAGACCATCTAAAACTATACCTAACCAAAACATAAGTTTGAACTTTCTTTCTTATGAATTCAATCCTTATTTTAGCCTTTTGTGCTTATATTGAATTCAAATCCAGACTTATGGTTGAAGTGAGAACATGCTTAACAGAAAACTATATTCTATCAATCTCTCCATCTATTTACATCTACCTACCTATATATAAAGAAATAGATGCACATATATAAATACCCACACATATAGAAATATATGCATACATGCACATATATGTATGTCTATTTATGATTCTATAATTCAAGTCTGCATAATTCATAAATTGTCTTACAATTAGTTAATGTGTTAAAATTTTGTTGTTTTATTAAATATTTTGTTTTTAAGAATATGCCATATGACCAACTTTAAAAGTGCTTTTAAATATGATCGTAGCTTAAAAGAGCTTGCAGTGTAACTCAGGAGACAACCTGTACATAATTGAACACAAATTAAATTTATCATATTTGATATCATTTTTGACATTTATTATGAAAGTTGCAAATTGCATTGTTGCTATGAATGATTATTACAGAATATAATTGCAATGTGGTTGGAAATATAGTTGTACACTGAATGTGGGTCACATTTTCCTAAGTCATAAAAAAGCTTTTTACATATGAGGAAGCTAACAATGAGAGGTGACATCCATTTTCATACAGATCTTTACCTTTATAGGAAAATTTGAACCCATGCATTCTGCTTCCAGGGCTAGAGCTCTTTTCAATGTGCTACACTGGAATAACACATCTCCCCAATGGCACTCCAGCCATACCTATGGTTGGAAGGGTTTTTTATAATGATAAATTAATATTTTTTCCTAAGTTACATCTTTCTTTCCTAACTTAAGTTCCTTAAATTCTTTATGTATCTATTTATGTAGAGTTATGTTAAAAATAAGACCTTAAAAGTTCTACAATAAAGTTTCTTAATTTTCATTTGGGGAAAAGAAGACTGATAGAGGTCACATATTAGTTGTGAAATATCAAACATTTAGTTCATGGCAAAACAGGTTTAGAACCTCAGTGTCCTGACTCACAGTCCAGTTTTTCATCCACAGCATTAAATAGCCTACAACCTTAAATGTCTTATTTTTTTTCCTTAGCAAAGTTCTATATATGTTTCTTTGGATAATAATGCAACCATTCAACAATTTCTTTTAAAGACAGCCTTAGAATACACAAATTTAGGATGATTTCCAAGGGCCTGCCACTTCCCAGAGCAAGAAGGATTAATACTAAAAACACCATGGACATTCATACATAAAGTGAACTTGCACCAAGACCTTTAGCGGGTAGGCAACAAGGTTCCCTAAAAGAAGTAATATGTTTTCATGGAAAGACCCACTGACTTTGGAGTAAAAAGGATCAGGTTCAAATACCAACTAATTTCATCTTTAATTAGTCACTTACTAGATACTTCTCAGTTTCCTGATCTGTAAAATGGTAGCTTTGGAATAAATTTTCTCTGAGATACTATTTATCACTCTTGTGATCCTAGCCACATTCTTCATATCCCTTAGAATGAATATTGTGTTATAGATTTTAAACTTTCTTTTCTTTTTGAATATCATACTAGTTGTTAATTTTAGCCATATTTTTTCTAAATTAAAAAGTTATTTCAGGGCAGTTTATAATGTAACTTACTCTAGATCTTATCAACTTGTAGGTTTGGCCTCTATTGCTTTTGTTGTGTCTTCCGTGGTTTTGTGCACAAATCATGATAGTGAATCATTGGCTATGCAGTCTAGTTGGAATCAGAAGAAAAAAAAATACATCACTTCTAATAGATGTACTTGAATAAAATTCAAGCATTGGTTGAGACTATAATGATAATTTCTATATATGTAATACTTTGAAGTTTACAAAGTGCTTTGCACACATGATCACATTTAAGGGTAACAATAGCTCTATTAGGCAGGTACTTCTGGTTATTATCTCCATTTGACAGATGATTGGAAGCATAAGACATAATTTGCTCATTGTAACACTGCTAATGAGTATCAGAGAAAGAATTTGAATCTATGTCTTCCTATTTCCAAAATACCTTGCCAAACTACTTTATATCTTCTTATCTGCAAGGTATTATATCAGGTGCCTGATCTGCCTTTAAGGAACTTATGGTCTGAGAGACTGTTTTAAAAGAGAGTTGAGGAAGATGATGGTCATGGCGGAAGTGGTAATAGTAGTTGTTATAATTGTTACTGTTTCTATTTACTTTGGAATCTATCTACTTGGAATACAGTCTCATTGAATTCTTTGAAACATATTTTTGGGGTAGGAATTTAGGAATTTGAGAAAACATGGAAATTTTCCTTTTGTTTTCCTTTAATGTTTCCAAATTGGAACTCAATTTCTATTTTTCTTATGTCATCATTGTCCTAACTGTTGTTTGATTAGCATCAAGAGTATGCTTGATCCTTTTCAGTCTTTCTCATTGGTAGGCCACAATCACGATTTTTTTGGCTCTTCTTCAACAACAGTTCTTGTGTGGGGTATGATTAGGGTTGATTTGCTTGGTCTTGCATGTGACTATCCAAACTATGCCTTAATGCCAACTGACAAGGATATTTATAGGCACCAGCAGGGATCATGGTAAGATTGGAGGCGAATGAAGTGGCAGCATCAGGGGCAGCTGGGAAGCTGTGTCCGAACCATTTTGGCACTCAGTCCCTATGTAGTTGCAGGATAGTTCAGTGTGTTGGAATATTGTTCCAGTGACATATGTGATATGACCATTTTTAGTTATTTAATGATCAGCTGTCTTTTTAACTAAAATTATGCCATTTTGGCCAATTTATATTTTGACTTCTTTGATATTCCATTCCAGTCAGTATATGATAAAGATTCAAACCTTTCCCACCTTTTTGCTAAGGGTTAGAAGTGGACCTTTTGGAGTTGAAGTATGATAGTAATACATATCAATATTATCTATATTGTTGTCTATATTGATGACTTATTTCTGGAATGTTAAAGGGATGTGTAGGGGGCATACTCATAGAGACTATAATTTTATACATCAAAATATTCATTGGAATACTGTTATAACACTTTTCTATAAAACAATATGGTATTCCTTTCAGAACTTTTGCTTGTATATCAAAAATACCTTTTTAAAAAGATGATCTCCCTGTAAGTTTGCTACACAGCATTTACCTCAAAGAGAGTAATGAATAAGGATTTAGTGTACTAAATCTATCCTTAAATAATACATGAAACAACTAAGCTCTTTATCTATTGTCAGACAATATTCTCTCCTAGAATTTTTCAAAGCAACTTTTAAATTTTATATTTTAGCTATATCTTTAAATTCTCAATCACCATAATGTTTATTTAAAGTTTACTATTCAGATACATATTTTAGATGTTTGATTAAGGGGAATGTGATTGTTCAGCAGAACAATTGCTGTTTAGGAAAAGTGACAATGCATAGAACATATAAAGATGCCATTGCAGCTTTTTAAAAGTCAGACTAAGATCTGACTTTTGGAATACTAATTCTGTTATTTTATAGAGTGGGTTTTTAAAGAGATATTTAAATTTCTGATGTACCTTTGTACATCAAGTTTAGCATAAGTTATTGTGATGGTACAATGCACAATGTTGTGAACACTAGGGCCGTTATTGTGCCAGTTCTAATAATGAGAATTTCATTGTTTAGGGAGAGCAATCTCCTACACTCTAAACAAAAGTGTAATTACTTTTGAACGATGTGGAATGTGCTTGGTTTAATAGCATGGAGAATAGATTCGCAAAGATTCAGATAAAGCAAGCTTGGAAGCCATATGTACAATGTGTCAGTATAAAATTATGTTAGTAGGCAGCATAATTCCACATACACATACACGATTTCATACAGTTTATAAACTGTTGTTTCTGTAAGAGATAGGCGTGCTTATCTAACAAGGCCAATTCAATTGAAACAAGGTGAAAATGGTGACAAGTTTGTATTTGTTTTTTTTTTATGGTAAATTGATGTTTATCATACAATGAAATTACATTGTTACAAACATTACATTATAAATGTCATCACAAAATACCACATGAAAGCTGTTTCCATAGATATAATCCCAGCCTTGTATATGAGAATGAGTTTTTCAATCTTTATTCTTACATTGTTTCAGACAATTTCCCCCAGAGTTGTCAGGAATGGGGACAAATTTTAAAAATTAGAATCATTTGGGGTCCATCAAGCAGCTGGAGAAGTTATACAATGCATCATTTCACCTTCTTCTCCAATTCCCTTTGGATCCAGGGGGTCTGATATTAAGAAGGATAAAGTCAATTCACAGGGTCTATGGTAAAATGCTACTGTTGACTCTTGAGTAACGTATATGAATGTATGTAGATATGTGGTAGCCTGTTAAGAACATTTCTGGAATATTCATTGTTTGTATAATATTACATTTCATACTAAGTTTAACTAAGAAGGCTAATTTTTTTCAGGATATGTTGTGAGATTGGTTAGGGACATTAAGTTCCTATTGAAGAAGAATAAGGAAATATGGTGATTTAAATGTGAAACTGAGGGGAGACAAGTCTTAGTTTCATTTATTTTTATAAGAAAATAATCAGAAAATTATGAGAAAGGTATATATTTGGCACCTTAAAACTTAAAAATTCATTCACCAATTCCTCTGTAACTTTATACATGAAAGCATATTGACTTATGCCTCATGGACATTCCTATAAATATACAAAACCCTTTTTTACATATATAGTTTCAAATAAATATACATGCTAATACAAATTCATAATAAACTGAATGTGTAATAATACACAGTTTTCAAAGTAATGTAAAATTTTAAATAAAATTCAATAATAACTTTTGTGCATATCTGTGTATAGCAAAAATAAAAAAATAAAAACCTAGATTTTATCATAATAAGGGAAAAGTTAGTAATAACACATTTTGAGCCTTTTTGTTGTTCAGTTTCAAATTAAGTCTAATTCTTCAAGACCCCATTCCTTTAGCAAATATACTGAAGTGGTTTGCCATTTCCTTCACCAGCTCATTTTACAAATGAGGAAAGTAAGGTAAAAAGGATTAAGTGATTTGCCCAGAGTCACATAGCTAGGACTTGACTGAAGCTGGATTTAAACTCAGGAAGATGATTCTTCCTGATTCCAGGCTCTACTGTAGTTGCTGTACCATAAAGACTAGCTGCCTTTATGATAGTGTAACTGTGATTAATCCTTCATCTATACATAATTCAGTATTAAGTTAAATGTAATATATAATATTTTTTCACTGCATTATAAAGATAATATAATTCTATTTATTATTACTAATACTGCTTTTATCTACTTTATCTCCAGTTTGTCAAAAATACTTTTAATCAAACTACATATATTGAATATAATATTAATTTTACTGGGTATTTAGAGGAACATTAGGTTGTTTCCAGAGGTCTGAAAATTTTTGACCAGAGGAAGAAATGCTTTCCTTATTTTGAATGTCTATATTTTAGATATTATAGATATTATTATTTTAGCTTTAAGATTTCTGAAAGAATATTGTGAAAAGACACTAATACTTGTGATCGAGGTAGCGATACCTAGTTCAAAATAAACATGTGACAGATTCACAATGTCCATTCTCTTTGGCAAAAGTTAGGTTTATTTAGGGGAAGAGGTTACACATAAAATGAAAAGGAAAATAGACACCAGCAATGCCTTCAGAAGTGGCAAATATGAAATAGAATTGGGAGAGCATATAGTTAGAAAGCAAAGAAATTTGGAAGAATCCATTAAGAGAAAATCCATGAAGCCCAAACATGTCATTGACTATCAGGTTACATTCATAGAGGAGTTTAACAGACTATTCAATTAGCCAAGGTAAAGAGAAAGACACCATTAAAGGGAAGTCACTGTGAAAGAAAGAGTATCTTATAGTGAGTGGGCTTAGTCCTGAAGAGAACAAAACACCAATCTTAATCATAAGCAGATATTTTAGGAGGAATACAGTCTTGGATTTTTTTCTCAGGAAGACCAGAAAAGTAAAAGCAGGAATTCAAAGGGTGGGGTCAAAGAGCTAGTTGACATTTCAGGCCTCAGACAGGCCAAAAGATGCTAACCAATATCTTAAAAGGTTGTTTAAAGATAGCCAGAGGTTGGGGAATGGACAATGGAGTTGATAAAGAGTTCCTTTCTAGCAAATCTCTGAATTATCTGATAGTAACTTCTTCATGATAGGGGAAGAGAGTAAGTCACATCAGTTGGAAGTGACAGATGAGAAATACCTTAATGGACAAAGAAGAAAAAGTATGTTTTTGATATGTGAAGAATTTGTATTATGTGTCTTTCATGTGGAATGAGGGAGAAAGTATGCTTTTATATTTTATATTGCCTTTTTGATCTTTTTTCTTCCCTCTGAACCTGGTTTTTCCATGCTTTTCTCAATTCTTCCTATCCATCATTTTACATCCTATTACATTCTTGGGCTTTTGTTTGTGTAGTGACATTATTGATGTGATAAAAAGCGCTGCTATGGATGTTCACATAGATGATACTTTTCTTTCTGTCTTGAGTCTTCTTGGTATCTATAACTAGCCACTGGGACACAAACAAATGACTTTCTCTTATCACACCTTTTTTGGTTTCTTTTTCATAATTCCAAATTGCTTTATTTTAAATAGTTAAATCAATTCACTATATTTTAAAAGTATGTAAATTATTATAGCGCCTGCCTTTGTTGTAAAATAGTCTTGCACTAACCTCCAAGTTTAATGTCAGAAAGACTAAAGCCCAGAATCAGCATAAAGGCTTAGGGAAAATGGGCTTTATTAAAAAAAATGTTCAAACCAACAAGAACAAGTAGCAACTATGCTCATTGCTTCACCCAGATTATGTAATATTATCAAATGCTAGAGAGACAGCCGAGCTACTCAACTTCTATTTTTCTTTTTTTTTTTCCTTTCCTTTTTTTTTTTTTTTTTAATCATGGAGCTTTCCCTTCAAAGGAGGCAATTTGGTACATTGGAAAGAGTTCTGTATTTAAAATCAGAGGGCTTGATCCCTCCAACTGAATCTCAGCTCCACCACTTAATTAAATATGTGACAGTGGGCCTGACTTCCCCAAGTCTCAGTACTCTCATTTGTGAAAGACTAGGTGATTTCTCAAGTTGCCTTCAGCTTTATCTAGGATCCTTTGAAATCAAAATTGTTAGGATGGTGAAGAGAGAATGAAAGTTAAAGATAAGTACTATAGTATTGCTGTGATTTAAATGAATTTGAGTCTGGTAACAGATAAATTAAAACTAAAGGTTAAATTAATTTTTTAAAAATTAAATGTTATATAGTCATTGAAACCTTGTCAGGAGTCTTTGATCAACTACTGGGAACAACACAAGTATATTAATACTGGAATTAACCAAATTTTGTACTAATTTTCAAAAATGGGATAAGGCTAGATTTTGATAACTATTTGGTGTTCATTCTTAGCAAAGTTCTAGAATTATAAGAAGATGATATTCATATTTATAAAAGTAACTATATTTTTAGTAGCTAGTATGAGTTTACTGAGGTTCATAATACAACCTTATTTCCACTTTTTTTTTTTTTTAGCCTAGTAACTAGACTTTTGATCCTATCAAAAAGAAATAATGCTATATTGGGCTGAACTAAAGATCAAAAAGACCCAAAGAAGCCAGTTCCAGCTTTTAGAAAATAGTGACTCTGACTTTGGGCAAGCCATTTGGCTTCTCAATGCCCTAAGCTACTTTCTAAGATTGTATTATAAAAGAAATGCTGATTTGCCCTGAATGTTGGCATTACTACTCCTGGAGTTCTCTAAAGCAGTGAGTAGTCTTTCTCAAAACACTGGTAATCCTCCCCCAAAAAAGAAATAAAGAGAAAAAGGAGAAACTCTTCTAATAGAGAAAGTAAATCATATCAAAATAGTGTATATGATTTCAGCAAGAGATTTTCTGCTTCATGATCTGGGATACAGTTTTCTGTGAAATGGAATAGGACGTGTCTATGCCCTCTTCCTTAGAATGTCTTTTACATATTTATAAACAGTTTTCATATGTTCCTTAAAATTTATCTTTTCAAGTCATATTTTTAAACAGGTCACATTCCTTTAAGAGATCTTTCTATGGCAGGGGGGCTCTCTGTGTACACATGTGTGCTTATTTTCTTCTGTATTACTGCATTTCAAAGAGAAGTTAAATAGTCACCTGTCAGGGGTGTTTAAGAGAGATTCCTACGTGGAAAGTTGACTAAATAGCCATTCAGACTAAATAGCCTGATATTCTCTAATTTTGTTAACGAATACTATAGCATTTCCATTCTCATTTAAATATGAGGGAGGAAAATTTGGAAGGAAGTTCTAGTCTCTAATTCCTGCTTAAAGTTGCCTTTACAAACTTTTTTTTCTTTATATGGCAACACAAACATGTTAATAACTTCTGGTGATTTCTTTTGTCCTGGCTGCCAAACTTATTCATATGAATTTTCATCATTCTAAATATCTTAAGGGTAAATAGAACTTGCTTATTAAATTAATTGTCAAGAAAATTATGAGGATCAGGAATCCATACATTTTGTGCATAATTAAGTATTATTTTGGATGATGTCCATGTATCAAATTAATATCAGTAAAATAATAATAGTAGCCATCATTGATATTCCTGCTTGGTAATTATAAAGATCAATCTGCTTAGTTAAAAGACAATACAAACTGTAATATGAATGTCTGCTTCCTAGGTCAGAATATGATTCACTCACCCATTTATCATTTAATGTTAAGATATTTCAGGATCTATGTTTCTAATGGTTGTTTTGCAATAACAACAGAGCACAATTTTACCTATTAAATTAACGATAAAAATAGAATAGTGTTGTTTTTAAGTCCATTTAATTCTATCTACATAAACACAACCTTTGAGTAGGCCCTAAAGTTAACTCAACTCATGCAATTGGATACAACTTCCTGGATTTTGTATCTTATTTAAGCAAAGTTGATTCGGCTGTGGAACAGTAAATAATGCTATCATTATGTCTGGATAGAATTTTCACTTCCAGAGCTCTCAGAAATCTAGCCAACCCCAAGATAAAAGACAATATATACGGAGTATTAACTCTGGCTATGCCAGATATCCCTGTATTTTAAAATGCTAGTGTTCAAAGGGTTAATGGTTGCCTAAGGCAATATGAGGAGGAAATGTAACTACAAAGGATTCAGTAGCTTTTCTCGGTCAAGTAATCTGAAAATTCATGGCAAATATTATTTAATCCCATGTAAAAATAGAAAGCAGATATATAGCCTGTCCCAAAAGTCATAGTGCATAATAAAACTATTAAAGTTTAAAACTACACTAAGTTTTTTGGGGAGACATTCAGTATTATAATGTTTAGCTGCAATAAAGAAGTTGAAGCCTTCTATCATTTCAACCAAGATCAATGAATTTGTCAGTGCCCTCTTTTATTTCTGGCTACTCTTTTTTTCAGACTTATAACCTGATAAAGTGAAATAACTCGCTCCAAGATCTATATCCAGATATGTGTTATTGGTTGGCATGTGTTATGTGCAAGTACAATATCTATGTAGAGACAGCAGAGAAAATACCTGTAAAATTGTCAGATAAACAATCCTTTCAAGAGTGAGTCTATCTCCCATCTTTTTACTTTACAAATTACATGCAAATCAAGTAAAATATTAAATATTAGTTAATTCCAATTTTTTTTCAGTGTTTAGATTCAGAGCAAAAATCATCTTAGACAAATGCCCTAAGGTGTACCCTCAAATCAACCTTTTAAAGACATATTCCATGGTTTCTTTTTTTCCCCTTATGAAGAAGGAAGGGGAAAGACCCTGGGATATTCATCCATAAGAGGTGAAGTCAAAGATGCTATGATACCTGGAAGCTCAATCTAGAGGGGACCACTGGGATAAAGGAAGTAAACTACCCAATAACTTCATTTTTAAAATCTCATTATTCTAATTAACCAGGTTCTAAGCTCAATTTCCCTAATGAATGACTGCAAATGCTATTAAAACTCTAAATTTTCTCTCTAAAGGCTATGCTCAGGTCCATAACTGTCAGGAAAAAAACGGAAACATTTTTGTCATTGAAGATCATAGAATAACTGGACAAAAATAAAAAAGATTGATGAATTTGGGAGATGGATCATAAGCCAAGCACAGAAGCATGGTATAGTAATGATAGAGGACTTAATTGTTCCAGGTATCTGTTGGAGTTCTCTCTCTGCCAAAACTGGAACAGTGGCAAACAACTTCTTGACTTTCCTTAATGATAATTTCATCCATCAAAGGTACTCTGGGCCAGGCCTAATATAGTGATTCAGGCTTAAAATAATGTTCCTGAGAAGAAATTGAAATAGTACAGTTTCTAAACTTAAAAAAAAAAAAAAGATAAAACTCAAAACACTCTTCCCCTTTACCTCTGAAGTCTCTATAGCAACTGGTCAAATTAGGTCAGGGAGGCATTTCAGAAAAGCTTTAGTAAACATTTCTGAGAGTTACCCCTCAGATAAGCCTTTTGTCCTAGAAGTGGTAAAAAACACAAATGCCCTCCCTTTTTCCTTAAAGTAGTAGCTAGTCTACAAGCCACTCTAAAAATCATGCCATTTCTAGGCATCTATATTTCTATAAATGTGTAAGGCCCTGGACTGAGCTGTTATGGAGGAAGGTAGAAGGAAAGTGAATAGTATTATTGGTGGTAACTTGGAATTGGAAATAGATGTCCATCGATTGTGGTACTAAAGTATAATGAGATATTATTGCATATAAGAAATGAGCAATGGATGGCTTATATGAACATACACTGAGCAAAGAAAGAAAACTAGGAAAGCAATATATACAATGACTATAGCAATGTAAATGGAAAGTACAGCAAAATGAGTCTCCAAGTCTCTTTTCCCTCTGGGATTATGCTTTTAAATATTGGAAGCTATTCAAAGTCTCTCACTGGAGTCCATATTGTTTTCTCAATAGCATATTTCTTTCTTTTCTTTTTTTTTCATTATAGTAAGTTTATTTATTTTTAATACACAATGCTTTACAAATTGTGTTGGGAGAGAAAAAGCAAAGTAAAAGGAAAAAAACTATGGGAGAGAAAAAATAGAAAAAAGAAGTGAACATAACATGTGTTGATTTACACTCAGTCTACTTAGATCTTTTTTCAGGATGCAAATGGCATTTTCTGTCCAAGATTGCTTGAGATCACTGAACTACAGAGAAAAACCAAGCCTTTCATAGTTGATCGTAGCACATTCTTGCTATGATTATGTACAATGTATTACTGATTCTGCTTGTTTCACTCAATATCAGTTCATGTAAATCTTTCTAGGCCTTTCTTTAATTAGCTTCTTCATAATTTTTAACAGAACAATAATGTTCCATTATCTTCATGTACTACAGTTTGTTCAACCATTTCCCAATTAATAACTTCTACTCCTTTTCTAATTTTTTTTTTGTTTTTTTAATAACTTTTTATTGATAGAACTCATGCCAGGGTAATTTTTTACAACATTATCCCTTGCATTCACTTCTGTTGCAGTTTTTCCCCTCCCTCCCTCCACCCCCTCCCCCAGATAGCAAGCAATCCTTTACATGTTGAATAGGTTACAGTATATCCTGGATACAATATACGTGTGCAGAACCGAACAGTTTTCTTGTTGCACAGGGAGAATTGAATTTAGGAGGTATAAATAGCCCAGGAAGAAAAACAAAAATGCAAGCAGTTTATATTCATCTCCCAGTGTTCTTTCTTTGGGTGTAGCTGCTTCTGCCCATCTTTGATCAATTGAAACTGAATTAGCTCTCTTTATCAAAGACATCCACTTCCATTAGAATACATCCTCAAACAGTATCATTGTTGAGGTATATAATGATCTCCTGGTTCTGCTCATTTCACTTAGCATCAGTTCATGTAAGTCTCGCCAGTCCTCTCTGTATTCATCCTGCTGGTCATTCCTTACAGAACAATAATATTCCATAACGTTCATATACCACAATTTACTCAACCATTCTCCAATTGATGGGCATCCATTCATTTTCCATCTTCTAGCCACTACAAACAGGGCTGCCACAAACATTTTGGCACATACAGGTCCCTTTCCCTTCTTTAGTATCCTTTTCTAATTCTTTGCTACCACAAAAAGAGCTGCTGCAGACATTTTTGCACACATGGGTCCTTTTCCCTTCTATATGATTTCCTTGGGACACAGACCTAATAATGGCACTGCTGAATCAAATTGTATGCACAGTTTTATACCCCTTTGGATATAGTTCCAGATGGCTCTCCAGAATGTCTGGATTATTTCACAACTCCCCCAACAATGCATTAGTGTCCCAGTTTTCCCATATCCTCTCCAACATTTATCATTATCTTTTCCTGTCATCTTAGTCTAAGAGAGATGAGGAGATACTGCAGCGTTATTTTAATTTGCATTTCTCTAATCAATAGTGATTTGGAACATTTTTTTCATGTAAGTATAAATGGCTTTAATTTCATTATCTGAAAATTATTTATTTATATATTCTTTGACCATTTACCAATTGGGGAATGATGTGTATTCTTATAAATTTGACATAGTTATTTATGTATTTTAGAAATGAGATCTTTATCAGAAAGACTGGCTGTAAAGATTTTTCCCTGCTTTGTACTTCCTTTTTAATCTTGTTTCTGTTAGTTTTGTTTGTCAAAACCTTTTTAATCTAATGTAATCAAAGTTGTCCAATTTGTCTTTCATAATGTTCTCTAGTTCTTCTTTGGTCATAAATTCCTCCTTTCTCCAAAGATCTAATAGCTATGTTATCCCTTGCCCTCCTAATTTGTTAAGTATTATCCTTTATGCCCAAATCAAGTATTCATTTTGACCTTATTTTGGTATGGGAGCATATTTCTTTCTGTGTTTTTTTTTTTTTTGTGTGTGTGTGTGTGTGTGTGTGTGTGGATTTGGGTTTTGTTGTTGTTGTCTGGTTTTTTTTTTTTTTGTTTTCACAAAAAAAGGAAAAATAAATAAATCTGATATTCTTTTCCTGTGTTCTATGGGACTCATATATTTAGGAAGACCTATGAAAGCAACAAATTCTGCTTTTATATGACTGCAACCTCAATAAGCAAAGTAAATATCTTCCATTTTTTAAAGAACAACTTCCTCTCTCTCTCCTTCTCCCTCTCCCTCTCCCTTTCTCTCTTTTTCTCGTTCTCACTCTCCCTCTTCCTCTCTCTCCCTCTCCCTTCCTCTTCCTTTCTCTCCCTCTCTCTCCTTCTCCTTCCCCAACTCTTCCCCTCCTCAAATAAAGTACAAAGCCATAAAATGCATAATTTTAATGGCAATTAGGATTTACATACATTTCTAGATAGTTTAAATAATGAATGTAAAACAGAAAAATCAAAACTTCCTTCCCCTGACAGCCATAACTTGTCCAGGCTCTATAGAATAAAGGATAAAACTGAAAGTTAAGTTTTATAGTGACAATAAGAGCAATTCCCTACAATGGCAGTGAGAAGGACAAGAAGTTTAGTTGTCTCACTGGGCCTTCAGTGTGCTTGTGTTTGTGCTGTACTCTATTCATACTAATTCCATCAGTCTGCCATCTCTTCTTGCTACTAAATCCCCAAGGATAATCTATTTTGATGTCTTCATCTAGTCCAATATAACTTCCCTTGAAGCCATTCAAAACCCTTCAATTCAAGATCAATTAAGACTCCAAAACTTTGAAAACTCTTAATAAACTACCCCCCAAAACAGGATGGTTTCTTTCCCCACAACACTTTAAAGTGTATTGTCTCTTGGATGAGGTAGAAATATGTTACATGAAGCTCTTACAAGTAAACAATAATTAAAAATAATAATCTTGACTTCATCCAAAATAAGCCATGCTAGAGTTTATTTCCTGTTTTAACAAGATTACCAGCAAGTAAATCATGGTAATGTAGATTTTAGTTTGTGTGGATTTTAAGTGTCTGTTATGCTTCTGCAATTCTTGTAAAAAAAAAATATTGAGGTATCTTAACTATACAATAGAATAACTTGTTGAATTTGGGGATGTAGGACTGTTAGAATGAACTCAAAAAATTGGTATTTATAGTTATACAGAAGCTTGAAAGAAGTTTTCCAGTGGAATGAAACAAGGGCCTGTGATTGACCTGTAATTCTTTTACACTTATCAGCAACTTAAATTGACAGGATTATCAAATATAATTATGGTATAAAGGTAGGAAATTCTTAACCTTATGAATTTCAGAATCAGGATTATAAAAGATTTTGGCCAACTTGATTGAGTTGATTGTCATGTGATAGAGTTTAGTGGAACTAAATTCAGTCTTATAATTAGTTTTAAGAACATATTTCATAAATATGTGATAGAATAGATATGGCTAGATAATTTTCCACTTGAAAAAAAAGATCTAAGATTTTCTTTTATTATAAAGTCAATATGTGATGGTATAGAAAGGCTTTGAAATCTTTTAATATCTTTAAAAAGAAGAGAAATATCCAAATGGTTACTAATTAATTTATTTTAGCTAGCTTAAGTTATATATATATACACATATATTATATTAATCAGGTAGAGATAACATAACAGTGATAGCACATATACTGTTGAATTAGATGAGGGCTTTTAAAACTTTTTCCACTTGTGACTCCTTTTTATTCAAGAAATTTTTATGTGATTCCAGATACATAGGCATTTAAAAGACATATAAATCAGATGTTTACTGATAATAAATCATAATTTCACAACCCCCACATTCAGGTAAAAGTCACCAATGGGGTAATGACCCACAGTTTAAGAAAATGGGAACTGTTTAAGATACCTTTTCACATTAAAATTATATATTTTTTCCAATTCAACATGCATTTGTTAATGACCTATTAAGTACAAGTAACTACAACAAATGTTTATTGTATTGCACTGTGATCAATGCATAAAGGAAAAGTTTAAGAGAGATGGATGAGAAATTTAAGAGGGGAGAGAGATTCCTTCTATTTAGTGTATCAATGAAGACTTTATGAAACAAGAACCATCTATCCTGAGATTTGAAGGTTCAACAGCAAAAATATGGAGAGCATCCATTATGTGGAGAAAGGAAGAAAAAACTGGAAAATGGTAGCCTTTTTTGGCTGGAAAATAGCATGTAAAGGAGAAGAGAGTAAATTGAAGCTAGAAAGGTAGGTTGGACTCAAACTGTGGAGGATCTTGAATGCTAAAGTAAGGAGTTATATTATAGAGCATAATTGTCAACATTTTTTTATCCCTGGGAACCTGACAAATTCCTGAGACTCTTTTAGAGCAGCAAGGAGGTCAAAACTATTTTAATAATAAATATTTGGCTATTAACATACTCTTTCCTTTTCTAGCTATATATTTGTGTGAGTCCAGATTTTCTTCATATACTTCAACCAAAATAACATCACAACAGATTGAATACAGAAGCAGATATGAAGATCCACCTGTCTTCTATTAAACAGAACTTTAAAGAGATTTACAAAAATACGTGTAACATACCATTCTTCTCACTATTTTTTTGTAAAATAATATTTTTCATAAAATATTATTTGTTAACATGTATTAGGTTTGCTATTTTAATGAGTTTATAAGTACATATTTTTAAATTTTTATTAATTTAAAATTTTAGTATGATAAATATTGAGAGACATAATCATTTAAACCAAAACACTTTGAGGTCCTCAATAATTTTAAAGAATGTTAAGGGGTCCTAAAAACAAAAAGTGTGTTCCCAAGATAAATAACAGTTGCTATAGCCATTGTAAAGCCACTGAGGCCTTTGATGTTAACACCTATATGAAGGATGTTTTGAGAGGAGAGAGTCTAATGGATGAGAAATTAAAGAAATCTACATGAAAAATATTAAGAACTTTGTTTCAGTAAGAAGAAAAAAGGAGAGGTATGCGATAGATATGGTTAAGATTACATTTATAGGGATTTACAACTGATTGGATGTGGAAAGCAAGAGAGAAAGAAGAATTAAAGGTAAATGAAATTTCTGTCCTGGGAAACTGGTATGATGGATATACCTTCAATGTAACTAGTTAAGAGAAAGGAATCCTTTGTGGAGTGGTGAGATAATAAATTTAGTTTTTATAAAGTTTGAATTTGAGTTACTGAAGAACAATTAGGTAAAGATTCCCAGTAGGCATTTAGAAATGCTAAATGATTAGGGCAATAGTTAATGGAGGATATTTAGGGCAAAGAATGGATACAGGGATTAGCATATAGTTCTAATACTTATCAGGGACTATATGATGATTTCAGAATATGAACAAAATGTTCTTTTTTTTTTCTTTTTTGCAGAGAACCATCAGAATAAGTTTTCACCAGCCAGTCATGTCTTAAGCCCTATAATCAGAGTGGGATCAAGGGTGGAACAGTAGAGAGTATGTTAAAATGTCAGTTGTTCTAGATTTCTATAAATGTATGCATCTCGCAGAAGAGTTTCAAATAACCTTAAACTAGAGAACATCTCTTTTAGTATGAGTAGTTAAATTGAGGTCCTGCCCTCGTCATTAAGTTATATGTACTTTTCATGAAATATCTACTCAATTTATTTGAGGTAATTATACTCTTCCTGCCTATTTTTTCTGATACATTCAATTAGCTTGTATCTATTTTAGCATACAAAATTATATAATGTTAATAAAAATGCCAAAATATTTTACCATTTCAGATACAAAATGATAATTCATATATACTAGGAGGCAAGTACTATATAAACTGGTAAATTGAACAGCAGTGGAATCCCATCTCAGATGCTTTCTACACTTGTAACCAATAAGCCAAACCATTTGATAACCTGAATCTCAATGTCATCTATAAATGGGAATAATACTAATATACTAACAGTAGTTTCCATGAACAAAGTTTATAAACTATACAAATGTGAGCTATTACTACAGATTATTTTAAAATTAATAAAGCATTACTCTCACAACAACCATGTGAGGTATTATTATCCCTAAGTGATTTGCATTTTGTTATGCATCTAATAAATAAAGGAAAATGGATTTGAATTCAAGTTTCCTGCTTCCTCCTATCTCTAGGAATCCTATCTCTTCCTATCTCTAAAATCTATAAACCTATGTTATTGTGATTCTTTAGTGAGATATTTCTTGTCCCTATTATTGTGAATGAAAAGAATAATTTAATTAAAAATTATGCCTTACTATCTTTCTAAATTCCTCCATGTTCAGGAATTACATTTGGGAAAATTAAGACCTCATGCATTATGATCATTAGTACAAAAATATAAAACAATTCCTAAAAAATATTGAAAAATCCAAAGTTCAAATCTGACTTGAAAATTTTACTTTAGACTCACTGATGCTAAGAAACTACTCTAAACGTGTGTGGGGGGAGGGGAGATAAGATATCAAATCAATATAAAATAGTCTTTCCTTTCCCAAAGAGCTTTGTATTTTAATTCATATGTAAGATAAGACTCTGGTCAAAAAAATAATTTGGATTTTTTTTTTCCTGTAAGAAAAGTAAGTGGTATTACTTGGTTAGCCTCTGTAGTGTGTTCTGCTTTCTAATTTCCCCAGGCAGCAATGGATTCTCAAAAAATCCTTAATGGTGACAGAGGAAGTTGCAGCTGCTATATAACCTTGACATAAACAGCAACCTTGCTTTGTGGTCACATGTTAGTAGTAAGCTACTTTTATCAGGACTACTATCCCTAGATTCTAACCATTTCAATTTACTGCTGTCCATATAACTGGGACCAAGAGAGTATAAGCATTTATCTGTATAAGTACACATTCCAGGTTTCTCCAGAGATAAAAATTCCCATGAAAAACTAGCAAAAGAATAGCAGAAAAAGCAGAAAATGTGTTAAAATTCTTTTTTAATCTTCAACTTTATCATATTTAACTGCTTTAGTTCATGAGCGCTGAGCTTTTTTCATGAGCTCATTTAAGCTTGTGAAACTCAGCATAGCAGAATGAATAGAGGAGAAATCTTTGAGTCAAGAGAGCCGCAGATGACTCAATGGATAGTATACCAGGTCTGGAGTCAAGAAGAGCTGAGTTCAAATTCAGTCTTGGACTATTACTAGCTATGTGATCCTGGGCAAGTTACTTAACCCTGTTTGTCTCAGTTTCTTCATCTGTAAAATGAGTTAGAGAAGGAAATGGCAAACTGTTCCACTATTTCTGGTAAGAAAACCCCAAATGGGTTCAGGAACAGTCAGAAATGACTGCATGACAATCTTGAGTTAAGAACACCTGGTCCTGCACCTGACACATACTAGTTATTTTACCATAGGCTAGTCACTTAACTGTTCAGTGCCTGAGTCAACTGTAAACAGAGGAGCTTGTAATCTCCATTAGTTAAGAATGTCTCCATATGTTGTATCCCTATACCAATGAAATCAATGAAATCCCTTCAACCACAATTATTTTTGCAGGAACATTTATGTGTGTGTGTGTGTGTGTGTCCATCTTGTGAATTCAGTTGTTTTTGTAGTTTAATTTCAGATTCCTTTGCGTATAAAAAGTGTCTAGTACTTTGAAATGTTTCTTATATTAAGCCATTCTACCAATTTAATACTATCCTGTTTATTCAATTGTAATGGTTAAACATGTATTATATGTAAGTGTGTGCAAATGGAATGTAATAGTAATTGAACTGAGTTATTTTCTCATCACAAATATTTGGCCATGTTTTCCACATATTCAAATCCACTTTAAATCCTGATTTAAATTAAGGTTATAAAAGATATATTTAGTGTACTGGAAGGTATATGTGTTCACATTTATCTACTTAAGTTTTGGGATTAGTAATACTGTATTTGTTTATCTTTTGGCTTTTTTTTCTATACATTGTTACACCTGGAGACTACCTTGAGATGATATATACTAAGTAGGAAATGGAGAAGAGATACATTGAAAGTGGATATCTAAGATACAAGAGATGGTATGTCAAAAATTTGACATGTTGCAACTAAAAGTAACACACCCAATAGAAATATGTATTACTCCAACTGTTAGAGTGGATAATTAAACATAGACTTCTACCTACATTTTGTTGGATCAAACTTGTGGTTTTCTCCTGGCAAAACTGATCTGTATAATCTTTCTATTTTATATTATATGTACTCTTCACAGTTCTCTCATGCCCTCTTCTGTGATTCTATAATTATTTTTGTTTTACATAGAAACATGATTTTTTTTCCTTTTTACATATGGTGTTTTTGCTTCATGGAGAGAGAACTATACAGATCATACACACACACACACACACACACACACACACACACACAAACCCACTCCAAATTTTATCCAGCTTTATACTCTTATGTTTATAACCCTGTATATCACTAAAAATGTCCTTACCTAAAACACTTTATCGTTTTATTACTGGGTTTATACCAGTAATGATATTCACATCAGCTTTCTTAGGGATAATCTTTAAGCAGAACCTGGCAAGAAAAGCTTTCTGAAAATGATCATTCCTTGGAATACAAATCTGGAAACATGAAACATCAATTTAATCACCTGCTCTTAATCCCTGCCTCAGTTTAACAGGACCCACTCTTTTTCAAACCAGAATCAGTGGATTATCTAATTCTTAAGCACCCTTTACTGAGTTTGTTAAATTGACATATGATGATAGTAAAAGAGAAAGTTCATATGTTATAGGACTACTATTCCCTGTATATATTATTAAATATTTACCCCAATTTGCTGTTTTTGGGGAGGGAAGGAGAGATGGAAAGGGGGAACGGGAGAAAGGGAGAAAGAGAGAGGGAGAGGGAAGGAAAGAGAGAGAGAGAGAGAGAGAAAGACAGAGAGAGAGAGAGAGAGAGAGAGAGAGAGAGAGAGAGAGAGAGAGAGAGAGAGAGAGAGAGAGATTTACATGTGAGAACTCAGGGGGCTTTGTCATGGCAATTGTATAAAGTGATATACAGCGCAAATCGACTTGAGCATGTCCCTGGATAGCAGGCGGTTTACAGCCTCTTCGAGCAGAGATTACTGCTTTATCTTGTCATACTAAATTAACGTGGCAGCACACTGTTAAACAGTGGTGACCTCTTCATCTGTGGAAATTGCTGCCTAGAGGAGGGATGGTATTTAAGACTTTTTCTGAAGCTCTCTAGTCTACCCTCCTCCCCTTTTATGCCCTTAAGGCATTTCTGGGTTAGAATGTTGCACTTTTTATATAAAAAAAGGCTTTTTACATCAAGGTGAGAACAAATAGGTGTTAACTGGATCTTTGTTGTTTGATTAATAAGCACTTTTCTGTAGAATATTACACTTCTGTTTGGATAACTTTCCAAAAACGGAATGCCATAGCCACAGAATGGAATTAAACAATATTTATGGTCTCACTATTTTAACCCTTTTTGTTATATAATAAAAATTAAGCTCATATAAAATGAAATATTCCTGTCTTTAATTGTTTATTCCCTTTAATACTATGAAGTTTATCTGGTATCTTCTACATATTAGCATTCAAAGTATAGAAACTAAGAGAGAGGCAAAGTTGGGAAGTGAACTTGGTAACTAGGAAATAACTGTCTTTATATTTTGTATTATTCTTGGGTTTTTAGAGTCAGACCTGGAAAGTTTTTATGTTGTATGCCTCTTCTACCTTGTGTTCTCTGTCATCCTTGGATATTAATCTCATTCTTCTTTAATAATTTATCCAGTGATTATAGATCAACACTTCAAAGTTGATTTTGTTTGTATTTTTCATTATTATTTAGGGCAATTATTTTATTTAGTTGTTAACATGAATTTCTTTTTTGATGCTTTAAATAATCATTTATGAGAAAATCACTTTTAGTTATATATTTTTATCAATTCCCTAATATTTTATCTTATATAATAGAGCTGTGAAGGGTTTTTTTTTTAACCCTGATCTGTATCTTTTCTTATTCTAGCTATCCTTTTCTACTTTCTTTTAGCTTTTAAAATTGTATGATCTTTTATAATTTTATAGAAATTATCATGATGTAACATGATTAGCATTGATTGGTATAACAAGTAGCATAATCATTATTACATTGGCGCAGCTCAACAATGAACATCGAGTACCTCTCTAATTAGTTGGACATTCCTTTATGTCTGTAGAAAGTGTATTTAATTACAGTTATATGTAGAATATATATCTCAATAAACTAACTGCAAGACATATGCAATTTTAATAATTGGAATTTCTCTTCCTATTATTTACTACAAGCCTTTTTAATATATAGAAAAGTTGATGATTTCATTATTTTAAGTTATTGTCAATAATTATTAAATGTATACTATAGGTCAGGCACTGTGGTGATCATTTAAGTACTTGTCTTCAAGAAGGTCATATTCTAATGGAGGAAGACAATATACATTTTTTAATAGCTGAAAGAAAAGAAAGAAATGTACTTGTTTGGGGTATATGAGCTGGAAGTAGGGGAAATCTGGGAATACGTGGATTATATAGTTGATTTCATCTTCTGGTGTGATAAATTTCTAGAGATAATGGAATCCTGGGAAATGAAGATGATGTATCTACTTAAATATGTTTTTTTAAATATCAAATAATTTATGCTAATTGCATTAGTGTTATACATAAAGCTTGATATTAATGAATAATTTTTACATTATAATTATTTTGCTAAAACTTTGCATCAGTCCTTATTTGTGATATTGAATTTTAGTTCTTTCTCTTTTTTATCTCTCCCTGGTTTGCATATTAATAATTTAAATGTTTCTTAAATTTACTTATAAATAAATTAAACAAAGTAATGAACAACTAACTCCTGTGCTACATTAATTGACTTCAATAATGGTTCGAGAAAACACTTTGTTAAATTAATTTATGAAACAGTATTTTTTCCCCCTTTCATAGTTCATTTATAATTTAGGCTATTTATCTTTTAAAAATTGAATTATTTGGCATAGCAATTTTCTAGTTTAATTTAGATATTTAATAATTTTATACATTTTATCTATTTCATTTAAATTATTAAATTTCTTTTAATATAAAGGGAAGCATAGTAATTTGTGATAATTATCCTAAGGAATGAAAAAATGAATGGGAAAATGTCTGTTAAATGTTACAGTGCTGAGAATTATGTTAAGTTCTATGAATACAAATACAAAAAAGACAAATGCAGTCTCTGCCCTTAAGGGCCTTAAATTCTATTAAAAAGGAATAGACAAAACAACAAGGGGAATGGGCCACATAGTGGGTCTTTGATTTGAAAGTTTTAATATTATTTCTGGGGCAAAGCCAAGATCGTATAGTAGAGGAAACAATGAACCCAGCTCAAACAGCATTTCCGTACAATTTTAAAATAATGTCTCAAATTGAATTCTGGAATGGTAGAGTCAATAAAAAGTCAAGGTGAAATATTCTTTCAACCCAAAACAAAACAAAACAAACAAACAAAAAAAAGATCAGAGGCCTGTAACATGAGAGAGCTGACTGGCCCAGATCCAATGTAGATGAAACACCAGTGATGGGGCTACATGGTAGTGACATGGTAAAACATGGTAAAACTTAGGGAGTTTTCAAAACAGAGACTGTAAGAGGACCTAGAAACTTTTCAGAAAAAGATTATGGGGGATCCCTGTAGTGCTAACACTGGCTACAGGACCAGATGCTGTTTGGCAGTTTCATTGCCTATACCTATTCTGGTTCATAATTCAAAAGCAAAGAGTACTTTCATTTAAGAATATGTGGAAATCCTGAAGGACAGTATCACTTCTAGCCTCAAAGAGTCCTGAGGATCAGTATTAATTGCAATCATGAAGGATCAGAGGCAGTTCTGGGTTAAGAATCAGAGTGCAGACCAGGAGAGCAGTGACCATACATCTCTCCAGAGCACAACACTTTAATAGCACCAAAATCTTTCAAAGCCCCAGTAACTAGAAGCAGTAAAACTATTCTAATGGGAGATCTCAAGCTTTCCCTATCAGATCTAGATAAACCTATGAAATAAGTAAGAAATAAGGTAAAAAGAAGAATACAATTTTAGAAAACTTAGATAAAAATGGATATCTGGAGAAAACTGAATGGAAATAGAAAAGAATGTACTTTTTTTCTCAGCTATACATGGCACATTTGCAAAAATTAACCAGATATTAGGGCATAACAATCTCACAATCAAATGTAGAAAAGCAAAATTTTCAAAACCCCCCACCTCCTCCTTTCAAACAATAATGAAATATAAATTGCATTTAATAAAGGACTTTGGAATCATAGCTTAAAAATTAATTAGAATAATCTAATCTTAAAAAATTAATGGGGCAAAGAACAAATCATTGAAACAATAATTCGAGAATTATATTTTATTCTGATACATCTTCTTACATTTACATAGTTGATTTTATTAGCATTTAGATTAGCTTCTTTTTGTTATTGTTTTTTTCCTTAATCTCCCTCTTCTGAGACCATATAATTCTAAAGTACAGATTCTATTCACTTCCACTCATAGCATCCAAATTCTTAGTTTGAATTACATCCTTTTAAAAAAGTTTTATTGATGCCTTTTGTTTTTATATCATATTCATTGTTCATTCTCTTCTATCAATTGAGCCTTTTAACAAACCAAAGATTTTTAAAGTTATTTATAAACAGCATTCCATATTTATAGTAAACAATATCTTTAAAGATATGACAAATGAATTTTCCCATTTTTTTCTAAGTTAAGTTTGATTACTATAATTGTATAATCCAGATTCATTTTATACTAATTTCTAATAAATAGCATCAACAATAATGTAATAGCTAGTATTTATATAGTATTCTAAGTTCTCCATAGAGATTACAAATATTGTCTCATTTTCCTCCCAACAACCCTGGGAAACAGGTGCTATTATGCTATTATTATCCTTTTCCCCCCTTATAAATGAGGAAACTGAATTAAGCAGTGATTATTAGTTAGAATAAAATAGCTAAGTTTCTGTTTCAAACATTCACATGTAATTAATAGATACTTTAAGTGGCATGGAGTGATTAATTAATTGACCCAATAAAGACATTTTTAACCCAATAATGCTAGCAGAGGACCTGGCCTTCTAAATACAATACCTTGGGTTAGGGTTAGGGTTAGGGTTAGGGTTGGGACTGGAATATTGGGGAGAATTAATTCATATAATTCATATAATTGGATGAAGATCTAGCAAAGAAGATTAAAAATGAACAATTAGACAAAAACCTCAAAAGAAGAATATATTCATGATGAGATGTGGTCAGTAGTGTAAATGCTACTGGAGATATCAAGAAAGATAAGTACTGAGAAAAGACCATTAGTTGCAATAGTTAAAAAATAATTTGTAACTTTGAAGAGAGAAGTTCTGTTAATATGTAGATTTTAGATAGTTTAAAGGAGAGTGAGAGAAAAATTAAGATATGAAAAAGTATGAAATGGGGAGGAAAGTAAAAGAATGATAGCTAAAAGGCATTATATAATATTCTGGGTTTTTTTTTTCCCTGCATGGAAGAATGATTATATCAATCAAGTGGCAAATTTTAAATACATATAGGGCAGGAACTATTCTAAGCCTGGAGAGGCAACTTCAAAGAATGAAAAGATTCTTAGACAAAAAGGTACCTATGTTCTAAAAGGAAAGCCAATGAACAATTATGTCTATAGCCTCTCTAGTGTTGAAATTTACCATTTATTTTCATCTTTGTCAATTTACTAAGTGTGAAGTGGAATCCTAGAAAACTTCCATGACTACAGTTATTCTTCCATTTAGCAATTAATAATACATAGGCTTTCATTGTATCCTTTGTGGCAAGGATAAGGTTATATACCCCGATCAAAAATAACAGTAGTTATTTGATTGGGTGAAAGAAAAAATAGAGAATGGATAGTAAACTATATCTAGTGATTTGGCAAATGATGTTTTTGGTGAGAATGAGATTTCTGTCTAGTAGAACTGCAACCTTGTATTTTATGACTAGCATTCTTGTTCAATTCTCCCATCCCATCCCCTTTTGTTTGACTCCATAATGATGATATAGAAAACTTGACATGGGTATCAAATGTAATTCTCAGAGGGGGGAAAATAGAGTCCAATCAGAGTTCTGGTAAGGAAAAAAATGTGCCTTTTAGCATTTATATGAGAGTAGAAATTATCTAGCATTTAAAGTGATTTAATTTTTCATTTGCTCAACATATTGCATGCAGAGTGCCAAACAGGAAAATATATCTGATTTGCACATGGCAATAAGCTTAAGTGCACAATTAGGTCAGCAATTTCTGCATCCTCGGTAGCAAAAATTTAACTTTCAGTCAAATTGATTAGCAATGGTCAATCTTCATGATAGTAAGATCAGAACATTGGATACAGTATCTATGTCAATTATGACACTATGTAAAAGGGCATAAATAATCACTTGAACTGTAATTTATGGTCAGAAAAATAGTAGAAAAGCTAGCTGTGAATGTGTAGGCAAGGTATATTCTATCATTTTCATTTTTATTGAAATCTAATTCATCACTTACACTCACACTAAATCACACATAATACAAAATTCATAATTTTTTGCGTTGTTTATTTCTATAGTTGAGATAGCTTTTAGCATGTATATTTGAATGTTTGTTATGGAAGAAATACATATATATATATATATATATATATATATATAGTGGACTATGGTATCTCTCTGAGAGGCCCTTTATTTCCTCTAATATTCAAATGCAAATGCTAAAGTTATCTCATTATAGACAAACCAAATAAGCCTATGAATTTAGCATTATGTTTGGTTTAATGTAAGTGTAAGTGATGAATTAGATTTCAAAAAAAAAAAAAAAACTGAGAATGATAGAGTATACTTTGCCCATACATTCACACTATGCATGATTGGATGGATGGATGGATGGATGGATGGATGGATAGATAGGTATGTAGGTAGGTAGATAAATGATAGACATATAGCATCAATTGTGACCTTGATTTTTAACTGAATAACACATTCAGGTAACAAATATTCAAATGCAGATGCCAAAAGTTACTTCACTATAGACAAAACAAACTTGAATCAGTTAATTGACCACCTCACCCCAATAAGACTTAAATAGTTTCATTTAATCCATTGGTCAGAAAAGAGCATTAGACTAGGAACAAAAATATTGGATAAAATGAATCTACACTTTTCTGAGATGCTGTTATTGGCTAAAGAGACTTGGTCATGCTCTGCATTATAGTATCTGCTTGAATAAAGGCGAAGTGTTGCAGATAAGCCTTTGGCAATTGCTTGGGGTTTGAGGGTAGATTTTGGGAGAAAAGTCTTTGACTGTCTTTCAACTGTCACACAAACACTCACTGTTTTCTTTTTCTGATTTTTAGCAATTTGCTAATTATGGAATTAAACCTAATCCTTGTTTTATTTGGCTTATTAATGATTTGAAAGATTTTTTTCAAATGATCAGTAATATTTTGAAAATCGTTTTGAATATTTTTTCTTCATATCCAGTGAAAGAATGATTCATAGTATTAAATTTTTGTTAATTCCTAATATCATGAAACTTTATCGATGATATTCAATACAAAAAATTTCCATTAATCAGTAGCTTCCCATCTTATCCTAGTTATATTAATTTTGTCAAATAGCAATAAAGAAAAAGGGGTCTTCTTTTCAAAGATTTTTCTTTATCTGTTAATATAAATCTATATTTTGAGGGTTCTATGTTCATTTTAATTATTTCAAAATGTTTTTGTTTCAAGTATTATTTATTCTTTAAATATGTGACAAAATTGACATTTAAATCCATCTGAATCAGGATCCAGATTTCACCAATTACCAAATCGTTTCAAAATAGTTCACAAATTGAATCAGAAATAAAGGAACACTCATTTACCAAGAACCTAACATGTGCCAGGAACTGTGCTAAGCAGTTTGCAAATATTATCTTATTTGATCCTAACCACAACTTTTTGAGGAGGATGCTATTATCATTCCCATTTTAAAGTTGAGGAAACTGTGGCAAAAAGAGGTTAAATATCTTTTTCAGGGTCACACAGCTAATAAGTGTCTGAGCACATGATTTGAGCTAAAGTTTTCTTGACTCCAAGCCCACCACTCTTTGTACTGGACAACCTAGATGTCTCAAAAAATAATAATTATAAAATGATGATGAAATGCTTTTTAAAGAAGAAAAGGTCCAGAATTTCAGGAGAATTACTGAAATTTATTAAGAAAAAGAACATAGTAGTATCAGTCCTTAGACTCTATTATTATAATTTTGAAACACTAGAGATCACCTAGCTGCCAGTGACAGTAGCTGAGCAATAATATTCACAATGATTTTTAGGACCCAAATATAGAATTCATCAGAACCAGATGATTTGAATTCTTTAGGCACAATTATTTAATCTCTTCAATTAATCATATATGTGTTTCAATTTTGTATAACCTTTGTCTGAAGTCTTAGAAATTTATCTACAAAAGTAGAATGTATTCCAGTATACTCTTAACATTCATCTTATTTTATACATTTTTAATTAATTTGGAATGGAAGAAAAGGAAAAAAAGGTAGGAAATATAGGCATGTATATAGTATGTATTATGTGATAGGCACTATGGGAAGGTTTTTATTTATTTATTTACTTACTTAACAAATATGTCACTTGATTCTCCCCAAAGCCCTGAGTGATCATTACTATTATAATTCTCATTTTACATTTGAGAAAATTCAAGCAAACAGAAATGACTTGTTGAAGGTCATAAAGGAACTGTCTGCCATTGGTCTTCCTGGCTCCAGAGTCTGTTCACTTTGCTATAAACTGTCACTAAAGTGCTCACTTTTCCTGAGGATTCCCAAAACGTCTCTTTTAACAATGAGATCCTTTCATTATTTCCCTCATCTTCTTAAAGATCTTCTTGTTCTTCTTCTTCTTCTTCTTCTTCTTCTTCTTCTTCTTCTTCTTCTTCTTCTTCTTCTTCTTCTTCTTCTTCTTCTTCCTTCTTCTTCTTCTTCTTCTTCTTCTTCTTCTTCTTCTTCTTCTTGTATTGGAAAAAGCTCAAATTTGAACCTAGTCTTATATATCACAATCCACTCTTCTTATGTTGCTTATTAGTATTAGCATTGTAAATGTACTTTGTTTTATTAAATATGTTCTCAAAAATTTTACATAACCCCAGGTCTATTTTAAAAGCACAAGATATTTAATCCAACTTAATGTTTGTTTGTTTTGTTGTTGTTGTTGTTAATAACTGTCCTCATTAAAAATATGTTATTTAAGAATCATCTCTTCTCTTATTGAAAATATTGAAAAGTTGAGGAAAATAAAGGTTTTGAGCTATATTTCAAAGAAAAAAATGCTGGAAAAAAGATATATTTAGGGGCATTTAGGTGGTGTAGTGGATAGAACACCAGCCCCTAAGGACTTGGGTTCAAATGAAGCCTCAAATATTTAATATTTCCTAGCTGTGTGACCCTGTGCAAGTCACTTAACCCCAATTGTCACACACAAATATACCCAAAAAAGTCTATAAAAAAATTTAATTAAAAGCCTTTTGCTTCATGTATTAGACATATGGTTAATTAGACAACCATATCCTAATTGGAAGTATTTTAAAATGGAACTTAGACATATAAGATAGAGAGAGTCTTTTCCCCTATGCCTTCTGTTCTGCAAAAGAAGAAAAATCATTGCTGATGGAATATTTTGGAAGTTAAGTTGGGAATAGGAAGCCAAGAGACTTTTGACTGATTTCTACTAAGAAACATCACACCTACCAATATCCAATGAAAATCTCTGGTTTTTAACCAGTAAACCAAAGAGAAATTAAAGAATTATAATGTATTTGGAACGATGTCAAACAAGTATCTGGAAATCTGGTTTTATATGATCAAACAGCATTAGGAGAACAGAAAATTAAGAGTAGGAAATGAATGTATACCCAAAACAAACTAAACAGTACTTAAAATATTTGACACTTGAGAAAAGAGAACAATTTATGCCTAATGCTGATAATTGTTTCAATCTTGCTCCATGTATATTTTTTATTAAATGTGAGATTCAAACCTACTTAGTGAAATGCTATTATTTTTGCCAAGTCTTCAATTTTTTTTTATTTATTTTATAATAACTTTTTATTGACAGAACCCATGCCAGGGTAATTTTTACATTATCTCTTGCACTCACTTCTGTTCCGATTTTTCCCTTCCCTCCCTCCACCCCTCTCTCAGATGGCAAGCAGTTCTATATATGTTAAATATGTTGCAGTATATCCTAGATACAATATACGTTTGCAAAACCGAACAGTTCTCTTGTTGCACAGGGAGAATTGGATTCAGAAGGTAAAAATAACCCAGGAAGAAAAACAAAATGCAAACAGTTTACATTCATTTCCCAGTGTTCTTACTTTGTGTATAGCTGCTTTTGTCCATCATTGATCAATTAAAAGTGAATTAGGTCTCTTTGTCAAAGAAATCCACTTCCATCAGAATACATCTTCATACAGTATCACTGTTGAAGTATATAATTATCTCCTGGCTCTGCTCATTTCACTTAGTATCAGTTCATGTAAGTCACTACAAGCCTCTCTATATTCATCCTGCTGGTCATTTCTTACAGAACAATAATATTTCATAACATTCATATACCACAATTTACCCAACCATTCTCCAATTGATGGGCAAACATTCAATTTCCAGGTTCTAGCCCTACAAACAGGGCTGCCACAAATGTTTTGGCACATACAGGTCCTTTTCCCTTCTTTAGTATTTCTCTGGGATATAAGCCCAGAAATAACACTGCTGGATCAAAGGGTATGCACAGTCTGATAACTTTTGGGGCATAATTCCAGATTGTTCTCCAGAATGGTTGGATTCATTCACAACTCCAACAATGCATCAGTGTCCCAGTTTTCCCGCATCCCCTCCAACATTCATCATTATTTTTTCCTGTCATCTTAGCTAATTTGACAGGTGTGTAGTGGTATCTCAGAGTTGTCTTAATTTGCATTTCTCTGATCAATAGTGATTTGGAACACTCTTTCATATGAGTGGTAATAGTTTTAATTTCATCCTCTGAAAATTGTCTGTTCATATCCTTTGACCATTTATTAATTGGAGAATGGCTTGATTTCTTATAAATTTGAGCCAGTTCTCTATATATTTTGGTAATGAGGCCTTTATCAGAACCTTTAACTGTGAAGATGTTTTCCCAGTTTGTTGCTTCCCTTCTAATCTTATTTGTATTAGTTTTGTTTGTACAAAGGCTTTTTAATTTGATATAATCAAAATTTTCTATTTTGTGATCAGTAATGGTCTCTAGCTCATCTTTGGTCACAGATTTCTTTCTGCTCCACAAATCTGAGAGATAAACTCTCCTATGTTCCTCTAATTTATTTATATTCTCGTTCTTTATGCCTAAATCATGGACCCATTTTGATCTTATCTTGGTATACGGTATTAAGTGTGGGCCCATGCCTAATTTCTGCCATACTAATTTCCAATTATCCCAGCGGTTTTTATCAAATAGTTCTTATCCCAAAAGTTAGGATCTTTGGGTTTGTCAAACACTAGACTGCTATATTTGACTACTTTGTCTTGTGAACCTAACCTATTCCACTGATCAACTAATCTATTTCTTAGCTAATACCAAATGGTTTTGGTGACTGCTGCTTTGTAATATAGTTTTAGATCAGGTACAGCTAGGCCATCTTCATTTGATTTTTTTTTTCATTAATTCCCTTGAGATTCTCGACCTTTTATTGTTCCATATGAATTTTGTTGTTATTTTTTCTAGATCATTAAAATATTTTCTTGGGAGTCTGATTGGTATAGCACTAAATAAATAGATTAGTTTAGGGAGTATTGTCATCTTTATTATATTCACTTGGCCTATCCAAGAGCACTTAATATTTTTTCCAATTATCTAAGTCTGACTTTATTTGTGTGGAAAGTTTTTTTGTAATTTTGCTCATATGATTCCTGGCTTTCATTTGGTGGATAGATTCCCAAGTATTTTATGTTGTCAACAGTTATTTTGAATGGAATTTCTCTTTGTATCTCTTGCTGTTAGATTTTCTTGGTGATGTATAAAAATGCTGAGGATTTATGGGGATTTATTTTGTATCCTGCTACTTTGCTAAAGTTATAAATTATTTCTAATAGCTTTTTAATAGAATCTCTGGGGTTCTCTAGGTATACTATCATATCATCTGCAAAGAGTGATAGTATGGTTTCCTCATTGCCTATTCTAATTCCTTTAATCTTGTTCTCGACTCTTATTGCAGAGGCTAGTGTTTCTAATACAATATTGAATAATAATGGTGATAGTGGGCAACCTTGCCTCACTCAGATCTTACTGGGAAAGGTTCCAGTTTTTCCCCATTGCATATGATGCTTACTGACAGTTTTAAATATATGCACCTGAAAATCTTCATTTTTATCGATAAAATTTTTCAAATGTGTTTTTTGTTTTAAATCTCACCTCTCACCTATTTATATTTAAAAGAAAATCTAATTCCCTGTCCTGCATTAAGTAATTCCCACTAAATTATAGCTCTAGAGTTTAGGAAAATTATCAGCTTTGCAGAGATACTGTGGTTTTTTTTTTTCTTTTTATATTTCACTCATGATAAACACAAAAGCTTCAAATTTCTCTGAGATTTCTAAAAAATAAAAAGTTGATGATTTTTCAAAAGTAAGAAACATATTTTAACATGAATGTGGTAAACTCTATCAAATAGAATTCAGATTAAATGCAATGACAAATCTTGTTTCTAGAGGTTTAATATTGAAGCCTGCTTTCTTCTTCCTAGTGAAGAGATTTGAAAAGTAGCATTATGCTTTCAGATATGATCACTGCCATTTATTGGTTTTGAATAATTATCTGACAAAAAAGTTAGCTGTTAAATACCTGCCAGCATATTTATTTGTTTTCTCAATTAATATACTTAATTTTTATCATTTTAAATATTTCCTTCATGATTTTTATTTTTAAAATCCTATTTCCATATATATATATGACAAGGATATATATATCCTTTTATATATATAAATATATATAATATATTTTATTTTGCCTTTTAATAGAAAAATAGGATCTATGTAATTATATAGTTATTAAAAATCGATAAACAGAGTTGTAATTGATCTTAGAAGTATGTTTAACAGCTATGATCACCCTCATTTTCCCACAGTTCTATCACTTATTCCATACTTATAGTTAAAGGAAAAAGTCAAATAATATGTGGAATAAAGGTAATAGTGTTGGGGAAAGGGAGTTAGTGAATTACATATACTTTGTCTTTTGGAAATGAATGAATTCAGAGTTGTTTTTTTTTTTTTTTTTGAAACCTGAAATAATTTGGGAAGCAATGTGAAAATTTGAGAGGAGGAGGAGGAGGAGGAGCTGGGTCCAAACTTCACTCTTTTACTACCTTTGTGATCCTAGTAAACATGGCATAATCAATAGAGTCCTGAACCTGGAGAAAGGATTCAATCCAGTCTAATCCAATAAATGTTTAGTAAATGTATATTACATGCTAGGCATTGTACTAAACATTGGATATATCATTAATGAAAAGAAAACCAGTTTCTGCCCTCAAAGAGCTTATAATTCAATGGGTAAGGGGGGAAAAAGACAATGAACAGAAAGAAGCAGAGAATGGAAGAACAGATCACCATAAAATACATTGTGAAGCATAAAACCAAACAAAACAGCAGGTACAAAATGGGGAAAGAATGATCAGTTTTAAAAATCTACTTCTGATACTAACTATAGAATAATGGGAAAATGAAGGTGATCATAGTTGTAGAATATATTTCAACAAGATAGTTGTAAGGCTTAAATTAGATCATATAAGCAGAGTACTTTATAATGCTTTATACTATATAATATAATATTATATTATATTATATATATATATAATACTTTAAGTATCATAAACATGTCAATAATTATTTCAGGAAATTTGGACCTCAATTTCTTCATCTCTGAACCAAGAGAGTTAAATGACTCCTCAGGTCAATTATAACTCTAAAACTCTGGATCTAAATTAAAGTTTATTTCTCCTTTTGCTGAAAAAAAGTGATCTCTTCTTAGGGAAATCTACCAGAGGAACTAGACAAATTCCTGAGTGGGTTCCACACTGTATGAATTATTTTTTAAAATTTTATAGTAGGGTAGTTAATCCTGAATATATAATAATTACCTGGAAGTGCTATAATACTAAAAATCATAATAAGCAAATAGGTTTTTTTTGCAGGAATATAGAATCCATGTTCCCTAAATGTACGTAGAAAACCATAGCATTTAAACAATGCCATATGTGACTTTCCTAATCATATGTAACCTGTACCTATGTGGCATAGTACTATATTTAGAATTGGTTTTAAATTCAACTTTTATCATTTATTAACATATAATTATGGGCAAGTCCCTTAAGGCCTTTGAGCATTAGGTAGTTCTCTAACACTAAAAATTATACATCATTTGGAGTTCTTATACCATGGAAATATTGGATTAATCAAGACATGTATTCTCCTTAAAATTACTAATAAAAAACCATATTCTGGGGTAAAACAAATAGGAAAATATATTTATTTTAATAGTTATGTATATATACATATATATAAACAATCATACATGTATATGCATTTATGTATGTGTATACCTTCACACATACATATATATAAACACACACATATATTAGTATATATAATTCCATAGTCTAATAATCATCCTGCTACAAAATGACGTTACTATAATTGAATTGGTTGGCTATATTTGTCCTAGAAAAATTGAGCTGTAATTAGTAAATGCCAATAAATAACAAAAATCAACATTGTGCTAAAAATATTTTATGACCTTGGTGAACTTAAAAATATCATTGGAAAAACATTCTAAAAGACTATGGAATAATTAGCAAACATTACAAGTAAGTATTTCACTTATATGCTAAATTGTGTTATGAAGACTATCAATAAAATGATCATGGGTTAAAGAAATCAGGAAAAGCTTCATTCAAAAAAATGTTGTATAGCTGGAAATGTCATTCCATTTTCATATTTCTCATAGTATTTTGCTAAGATCTCTGTCTTTTGTGATTCTCACATTCTACTTTTTGGTAGTTATTTATTTAACTGTCTAATCCCACCTCTATCCTTTGTCCAAGTAGAATGTAAACTCCTTGAAGGCAAGGACTATGCCTTAACAAATTAATGTATTTTTTAATATCCCCAGAAGAAACAGGGCCCTTCATTATTAGTAAGTAGGTTCTTATTAAATATTTATTCAATTAATTGAATTTTACTGAATGAAATTGCATTCCTATGCTGCAGCTATTTTGTGAATAAATCTATTTTAAAATTTCCAGAAGATTCCTGAATAGAGTTAAATGAGTCATTAACAAATCCTTGTTATCAATTTTGCCATATTGTTTTTGAGCTATAATTCTTAACTTACTTTTATAATGTCTTTGAGGTTTTTATACAAAGATAACTTTGACATTTTGTTATTCATTGAAATAATCTTCCATGAATTTAACTTTTTTTGCATATATGTGCATATACACATATACATACATACACACACACACACACACACACACACACACACACACACACATATATATATATATATATGTGAGAAAGAAAAGGAGAAAGAATTAACCATTTGAATAGAGTAGATGATTCTGTCTGCTATCCCACTCAGTTACTGTAAGTATAAAATGAGCTTGAACGAGCAAGCATGAATCTTCTGTTGCCTCAGGCACCCTCAGTTCTCATGCCTTTCAAAATGTGAGCATATTCAAAGTTAGTCTATTCTTTTTGTTTAGGCTGGTAGAATTAATGAGGACAGCCTTAGTTGGCCATTCTAGAATCCTTGGTTAACTATTAATCCTCACATAGTAAGGCAAGAAAAAAATATAGTTACATGGTGTGTGCAAAGTCTTTTCAAAAATATTTTTCCTTAATTACTTATTTTCCTGCTAGCTACAGCTCTACCTGTTTGTGTGGGTTTTTTTTTTTTAAACAAACATCTTAGTTCCTAAGTCTCTCTACCTGTTTGTGTGTGTGTGTGTGTTTTTTAACCAAACGTCTTAGTTCCTAAGTCTCTCCTCTTTGACATCTTAATTGTATCCATGTAATGAAAACTAAAACTTATATTTAATTGTTCCCTTAGCAACCATTTTTTGATCCATCAGCTCTCTGATGTAGACTGCCTTCTTTTAAAGAAGCCTGTGTCCCTTAACTAAAATGATAAAGTAGGGGATTTTTTAGATAAATTTTTAGTGTAATCATTCTTCGCTTAGCACACTGACTTTAGAACCTAACACGAATAAGACATGACACCATGGTGTTTTACATTTATTGGGAGTATTTGTGGAGAAGATTTGAAAGTTCTCAAAAGTAAGGGCTAAAGCCCTTGGAAGGTAGACACTCAAAGTTATATATATGATCAACTATTCAGAGTGTTAGAAATTAGCTGTCATTCCACCATCCCCATAGTAGCCAATTGTGGGGATTTTTTCTAAAACAACTACATCTCACTTTATCTCTTGACACTCCTCCATTTAGTCCCTTCTCTGTGATTTAGCAGCAATTGTAGAAGTGCTACTGGGAAATTCCACCCTTCTCTTCACTTTGCCAGCATACCCACAAGGATTGGGTTAATGGGTAACAGGGTACACCCTGTTAATTCAAGTTTAATATTGGGGACAAATGAGATTTTCATAAAGCTTTTAACAACTTATAAAGAAGTTTATTTAGTCTTGATAAACCAAGGATATGTACTTAGCTTCTGTAGGCAATCCTCCCTGTTCTCTATATGAAAATGAGTCTTGTCAGCAGGGCAGGGTGTGGTGACTTGTATGAGCTTCAGGTACCCATTAATTCAGAGAGCCCTGTCTCTATGTTAGTGGGTCCTTTCATGATCCCAGATGACTAGGAAACCATGTCAACAGAGTGGACTCACTAAGAAGCTATATCAAAGGACACATAGCTTGTGCTATCCTTAGCCAATCAAGTTTTAGTTTTCTCTCCTTTTCCTAATTTGTATTGGGGTAGTAAGGGGAGAATGGAAATTTGGTCACACAACTACACAATCCCAATTCACAAATGTTTCTTAGAGGTTTGATTTTTCCATCTTTGGAAATAACTATTGAATAAGTGTTTCCCTTCCCACCCCACTTTTTTTGTTATTTAGAATAGAACATAGGGTCGCATGGGATGGATAGATATAAATGGTATAATTTATCCTAGAGCTATTTTTATATTTCTTTTCTTCTCATTTCTTTTAAACTTTCCTATAAGTCTCAAGAATATGACCATTCTTCCAACTATTCAGGTTTACAACCTATAATTCCCTCTTACTACTTTCCCAGTCAATTAACAAATCATGATATTTTTGTCTTCACTTCTCTTGCATCTATTTTCTTCTCTCTTCTCATATTTCTGTGACCTTAGTTCAGGACTTCATTATCAGGTGAGAATCTAAGATATTACAATAATCTCATAATTGATCTCTCTATCTCTAAATGTCCACCTCTCTAATTTGACCACCATACACATGCCAAAGTGATTTCCAAAATATGGGTCTCACCATGTCACTCTCCTATTCCAGTGATTTCCTGTAAGTTCTAAAATGAAATTTGATAAAAATATAACAAAGCAAAATGCAACCTTAAAGATTCCCCTCCAAATAGGATCTCCTATTTGTTTGTTAAACCATAAATTTCTTTGATGAAGTAGCCAGGTCGATAGAGCACTGAACATGTAATCAGAAAGATCAGACTTCAGATCCTATCTCAGATACTTACTATCTCTGTAACCCTGGACAAGTCACATTAACCCTACCTGCAAAACAATTGGAGAAAGAAATGGTAAATAACTCCAATATCTTTGCAAAGAAAAACCCATGGACAGTTGGTTCATGGGGTCATAAAGAATAAGACACAACTGAACAACAAAAATATTTTTTGATAAAAGTTATTACAGAGATAAATTTTGTTACTCTGATTACTAATATCAAGGGGATATATAAAATATGGAAATATGTCCTCACTAATAGTGGTACCATGGGAAAAAAATATTGGACTTGTAGTCAAAGGAACTGGTTTAAAATCCTTTCAGCCACCATAGAAACGTGGAGCTATTTTACTTTATTGGATGTCAGGTTTCTTTATGAATAAAATGAATTGGATACTCTCTAAGTTCCATTTTAGCTCCAAATCTATAACCTTTAACTGACCTTGATGAGTTTATTTATTTTATGGTGGTGGTGGTAATAGCTGCAGCTAGAATTTTGTTAAGCTTTGTTCAAGTTCTTAGTAACTCATTAATAATAGTATAAGTATTAATAATTGCTAGCATATATACATACACATATACAGTATATTATATTATATACTTACTTACTATTTGCTATCTCAATTCATTCTCACAACTCAAGGAAGTAGATTCCCTTTTAACTTAGGCAAACAGAGTTTATATGATGACTTGCCCCAGGTCACAGAGCTAGTAAGTGACTGAGATATGTTGTCTTCCTAATTCTTAGGAATTTATCCATTTCACTTTCTAGATGCCCTTAAATACTTTAATAAGTTGGACAGTGAGGTAGCACAGTGAATAAATAGTGTGCTGGGCTTGGAATCAGGAAGATCTGAATTCAATTTTTACCTCAGAAGCTTACTAGCTATGTGCTATAGTTGTTTTATCCAGTTTACCTTATTTTTCTCATCAATAAAATGAGCTGGATAAGGAAATGACAATTTCTTTGCCAAGAAAACTCCATATTTGGTCTGACCATGAAGAGTCAGAAACATCTGAACAATTTTAATAAATTAATGTGGTAGGTGATGACATATGGAAAGGAGGGGAGAGAAACTGATAGCTATAGTTGTAATATAAGGTTGAGATAATAAGGAATCAACTTGAATCCAATCAAGGAAACATTGAAGAGATAAATAAGAGAAAGTTGAAAGAGGAAATACAGCCTTAGCAGCTCATGTGATATGTAGATTGATGAAGAGTAAAGAGTCACGATAACTCTGAGGTTCCATGTGTGATAAAGAATTAATTGCAAGTACCTTTATCATAACTAAGGAGAACATGAGGAATAATGAATTGGGAGATTTCTATTTGTAATTTATATTGATCAAGTTTGAGTAGATGGAACAGACATATAGAAGTGGAGATTCAGACCGAGACATAGGTATAGAGATGATAATGGAAATATTGCAGGAGATCATTGAGATCATGAAGAATTATAAATAGGTACTTGAGAAATAACTATATTTAATTTGAAGGAGATAAAACAAGATCCAGTGAAGATTTAGAGAAGGATCTATTAAGGAGACAGGAAGAGAATTATTATCATTCAAACCAAAAAAAGAAGGAAGTTTCGTAGTTATCAACTGTATTGAATCCTGCTAAGGGATTAATATTAATAATATATTTTACATAGCACTTTAAGGTTGCAAAGTATATTATATTTTGCCTCATTTGTTCACCATAACCCTGTAAGGTAGGTGTTGGACTTCCTCTCATTTTAGAGGTGAAGAACCTGAGACTAAAAGAATTGCCCAGAGTCAAATAGCTATTACATATATGCAACAGGTTATAATTCAGTATCCTAAACCCCAAGCATGGAACTCTAATCAGTGTACAGTTGAGCTACCTTGAATGAATGAAGATTAAAGAAAGACTGTTGGGTTTTATGATAACAAGTTATTTATATTCCCCACAAAGTGTAAGGTAGTGCAGTGCAAAATTTAGGTGAGCAATGATTGCTCCATTATAGAATAAATGAATGTTGGAGTGAATGAGTGAACAAGTTAATGAAAAGTATTCAAAAAGTTTTACAAAAATAATCATTTCTACCTTAACAACAATAAGATTATGGACTACATTTGGACAATGCTTCCATACTACTTATATAGGTTATGTGTGTATATGTATATGAAATCTCAATGTTTGATTAGTCAGGTTTTTTAAAATATATTTACTTATATAATTTGTATTTATTTCTCAATAATTTCTCACCTATTCCCAAACTAGATGACTGTGTATTTTAAAATCAGCTGGAGTCAGGAATTCAGATTAAGGGAAAATCCTCGATCTTTATTCTTTGCAGAGGTAAAGGGGGGATGGAGATAGGAAGTAAGAGCAGTTGCAACACGAACCCGACCAGCAGTTTCTCTGCCCTCTCCACCCACCAAAATCGTCTCTATATCATTTCCTATACAACACATCAAAACTTGCACAGAGAGTGGGTGGGGCCATTCTTTCTCCAAGCATATTAACAGAGTATCATTCAATTGCTATTTAGCCTCACGTGCTTGGGACCTCAGTACATCAACCCGAACTTCAGCCCATTATATAGACCTTTCCAATAAACAAAAATATCTG
Source organism: Antechinus flavipes (assembly GCF_016432865.1). Classification (NCBI taxonomy): domain Eukaryota; kingdom Metazoa; phylum Chordata; class Mammalia; order Dasyuromorphia; family Dasyuridae; genus Antechinus; species Antechinus flavipes. Next base: position 176,102,688 of record NC_067402.1, read on the forward strand.
CTATATCAGCCATCTTATATATCCAAATACACAAAAAAGAATATCATTCAAGAAAGAAAAAAAATTAAATCAGACAAAATACCAAATATTCCTCCTCTAATATTCCTAGTAGCTCTCCATTTCTATTCTAGGAAGGAATAGTTGTATTTCATGATCTGTTTTCTGAGACATTCACTAGTTTCTTCACTTATTCAAACTTTGACTCTTTCTTGTAATCAATACTCATTTTTTCTTACTTTTTCTCCCTTTACTTGACTTCACTTATGCAAATCTTTTTTATTTTTCTTGGAATTTGTTATAAAAATTATTTTGTTCTGTACAATAGTTGTTAATTAAGGAATTAATGATGAAAATTAGTTCTGATAATTATCTTCCTTTTTGAAACAAAACTGGAGATTTGGGGAGTTCTATCTAGAATAAATTATATATAAGAAAATAAAGTGAGATGTAGGAAATGAAATTAAATTATTTAAAATAGAATTATTTGATCCCTCCAAACTCATATCATAGAACCAAGGATTCAAGAAATCTGTAAAGCAATAAAATTAAGATGGATTTAGGTATGAATTTGTATAGCAAATCATATATGAATTTTCTTTCCCATAAATATGCTTTAAAACAGATTTGAAATTTAGAAACACTAAGCAAAACAAGAACAGAAGTGATTGCAAAATACTGAATATCTTTAGTATTGATTACTATAGAAATAATTAATAGGTACTTTAGAAATGTATAGATGACTAGTGTAAAACAGGGAACAATGAGATGTAGTCATAAGAAGTTGTGAGGTGAATGGTACCAACTGGGAGTGTTGCAAGGTATGTTGAGAAAAAAAATTATTCAATTTTATATTTCTTGTAACCAATCATCTGTACAGAAGTATTAACATTAAGCATAGGAAAGATTTGGTTGATTAAATAGGAGAGAGGAGATTTCCTAGACATACAACTTGCCAAATTGTGAATCTGATCCCTAAGAGAAAGTGATAAAAGCTTCATTATTTAAATGATTTTAAAGTAATCTAGATTAAACACAAAAAATCCTGTAGGCAGATTCTTGTCCTTTCTACAAATTTGTGTAGTTGCTCCATGCACAGAGCTTCTATTGATTACCCCTTTTTTCACACACAAAGCTGCTATTGACTTCTATGGTCAATGATAAATTATTTTAAATGAATGCATTTTTTATTTCCTAAGAGTGTAAAAATATAAGACAGTGTCATATTCTAGGTTTCAGGAAATTCCAGGTAGCAAGGAGAAAAACAATCATTTTTGTTAATACTTCAAACATGCTATGAATATTTTTTTCACCTAATCTACATGTAATTCCACACATTCTTCCATGTACTGCTTCTTCTTAGCAAATATAAAGTATAAGGATTAATCCATCTCATTTGACAAAATATAAAATTAATATTGGAAATACAGTAGAATTATTTTTAATGTTTTTGTCAGGACATTTAATATCTGTGTTACAATCTAATTTCATAATTTGAATTCAAGTTTTTAGACATCCTATTCACATATATTTCATTTTTTCCCACATTTTTCTTTTTTTTTTTCTAAAGCTTTTTATTTTCAAAACATACACATGGATAATTTGACAACACTGACCCTTGAATAGCCTTGTGTTTCAGATTTTCTCCTCCTTCCCCCCACCTCCCCTAGATGACAAGCAATTCAATATATGATAAACATGTTAAAATATATCACATATTTCAGATATTAAAACACAATATTCTTTTTTCCTATGCTTCTATATCCAATAAATTGTGAGCTTCTTGATACCAGAGACTGTCTTTTACCTCTTTTTGTACTTTTAGCACTTAACACAATGCTTGACATGTCTTAATAGGTGCCTTAATAAATGTCTATTGACTATTTTGCATTTTGTCCCTTGTAAACAACTGAAACTAATAATGCTTTCCTTTTCTTGCTTTTTGTAGTATTGACAATCTTAACATATTGCCCAGGATATACATATTAGCCCAGGTGCTAAATAAATGCTCTGGATTATTTGTTATAAAGTTAATATTAAAAAAATATAGTTAAACTTACTTTGCAATTATTTATACTTAAAATCAGTTTCAGTGTCATAACTTATCAGTCACCCCATCTTCTGCATTGTGGTTTTTAACTCTTCATTGTACACAAGTGATCATATAATAATTTTTAATGAATGAAATAGCTTTTACTATTTCATGTAGACACGAAGCCTCATTTTTCAATGTAAATATTGTAATATAGGATCTTTATGCCTTATGATCACAAACATGTCAATAAGAAGAGGGGAGTAGGAGAAGAAAGTGGGAATCTTATCCTGCTTTCAATAGTGTACATGATACTTTCCTTGCTACTAAAATATATTTAGTGATCAATACAAGAGAAATCTCATCTTTAAATTAGAAAAGAAGTACACTTTTTGACAAATTTTGCCTTCCCCTCACTAAAACAATAAAAATAAGCATGAAATTGTCAAAATAGCCTCCACATATAGTGTCATTTGCATGTGATGCTCCAGATAATTAAATTTATTCAGACAATTTATTTTTTTAACATGTGGTCTCAGTGAATAGCAACATCTTAATTAAATATAACTCTTTATATTTCCTCATAATGAAATACACACACACACACACACACACAAACACACACACATTTCACATATTTATTATGCCTATTAGAACACAAAGAGTTAAATAATGGACAAACCAAAAATATAACCTAAAAAAATTTAAAGAAGAAGTATGTCTTATAACTGAGTAACTTACCTTCGCATTCATCCCATATATATGTTGTTCAAAGTCTCTAGGTACCCCATAGGAGCTTTTTAATTATTTTTCTCTTTTTGGTGTTGCTAATTATAATGAATGGATTACAAAAGACTTTTTGTAGAAAGTCTCTGTGTGTCCTTTCTATCCTGGTAGGTATAGTAATATCCGATTGGTCTTGGTATTTTTCAGATTTAAATAAATAAATAACTGCTTTCCATTTAGTTCTGTTTGTCAAGCAGTAGTTGGGTTCATGACAAAAATGAGACTTCTATGTATTCAAGAGAGGGAAAGAAGAGAAAAATCATGTTTTTACTTAAGTTTGGTGTTTTTTGTGAGTTATTTAGCATTATTAATATCACATTAGGATGACACAAAACTCTAGGGAATGCTCAGAAGTCAATGATTCAAAAAGAAACTTGGGAGGCAACATGAATAATAAAAAAAGAATATTTATATACTACTTCAGGATAATTTTCTACATATTTTATAAAATATTTTGTTATTTCTCTTGTTTTGGCCCCATCATAATATTTTATTACTTGGGGTATTCTCTTTCCCTTTTTAAGGCTGTTAATAGGAGTCTGAAATTCTGTAAATATGGATAGAAAGGGACTTTTGTAGAGATTTGTTATCATAAGCAGTTATACTGTTCCCCCCCTAACCAAACAACTCTGCTGCAAGAATTTTAAATGCTAAACACATGAAGTTCACATCAAGAAGTTAGGATTTCAAGAGTTTGCTTATTATGAGGAAAGAAAAGCATTCTGTTTTCCCTATCATTAATCATTTTATCTTTAACTTTATAGGATCATAGGTCATAGATTTAAAGGTAGAAGGAAACCTTAGAGGCACTGAATGGCCAACACTCTAATTTTACAAATAAAGTGAGAATTGAAAATCAGAAGACTTGGTCATGGCTAAACAGCTAGTTAGCAACAGAACCAATATTCAAACTCTCTTTCTGTGGTTGGAAAGCCAGGTAGCATACTTCCCATAAGATCATGTCATATATCATCTTAATAATTTCCTCAGAGGAGCCCATCTATTTCAGTGAAGCTCTTTTGTTTTGTTTATATTTCATAACCTTCATATTTTCAACTTTATCTTTCCTTTTTTCAGGTTATGTATTTGTACACCACCCCTTGTGAACTTTGCTATTTTATCAGTACCTCTTATTTTATCATGTTTCTCTTCTTTCTTTGGGGATAAAATTTTAAGAAATCATAGAAATCAGAAATAATTTGCCTTAAGAACCTTGATTGCTGAAAATGCTGACAGTGACTAAGAAGCAAATGGTATCATGGATCCATTTGTACATAATCACAATCTGTCACTTTTTTATTGAGTTCAATCATTTTTTCTTATCTGCTTTCCTGCAAATCCTAGACTCATCCCTGTACTCCCATTCAAAATTCCATGTGAAGGAAGCCATAGGGAGCTCATAAAATTATAATAATAATACCTGACATTTACCTAGTACGTTAAGATTTAAAAATTGGTTTATATACATTATTTAATTTGTTTCTCATAATTCTCTGTGAGAAAGATATTATCAATAGTATCCTATTTTGTAGCAAAGTAAGTCTAGATTATTATATATCTGTTTAATATTGTTAATAAGTTTTTTAAAATCATTACAAGTTCTAGCTGTGAGTTTTGGATAAAACATAATCAACATTATATATGAAATAAAGAGAAGGAAATAAGCATTTATGTAGTACCAAATATGTGTCAGGTACTATGCTTAGGCTTCTTTAAAAAAACAAAAAAACAAATATTATGTCATTTGATGCTCATAACAACCCTGAAAGATAAATGCTATTATTACCCCCATTTTGTTTTTGGTTTTCAGTGGTGTTTGATTCTTCACAACCCCATTTGGAGTTTTCTTGGCAAAGATACTAGAGTGGTTTGTCAATCTCTTCTCCAGCAATTTTTTGTAGATGAAGAAAGTAGATTAAATGACTTGCCCATGGCCACCCAGACAGCATCAGATCAGATTTGAACTCCTGAAGCTGAGTCTTTTTGACTTCAAGCTCAGTCTTCTATCCATCAAATTGCCAGCTGCTTTAATATACATAACAAATAAAATATTATATATAGTAAATATTTATTTTTGAAATGTTAAACATGTAAACATATGTCTAATCACCTTGAGAAATCTTTTCTTTAATTTGCTCCATTCAGTCTCATCTAAACCAACCTCATCTTTCAAACTATAACTACACTTGCCCAAGTTGCCAATGATCTTTTAATCGTAAAATCAAATAGCCTTTTTTCAATTTTCATTTGATCTCTCTGCCACCTCTGTCACTGCCAGTTACCCCATTTTTCTGAATCTTCTCTGTTGTTTATAGATTTTTATGACAGTGCTTTCTCTCATGATTCTCCTATTTGTTTGACTACCCCTTGTAGGTCTCCTTTGCTAGATTTCATTCAAATCAAAGCCACAAAAATATTAATGTCCAAATGTAGATCCTTGGCCCTCTTTCTTTCTTCCTCTACTCTCTTGTTTACTGGTATCATCAGCTTCCATGGATTGAATTACCATCTTTATGCAGAGTCTTAGATCTATTTATCCAATGCTTATCTCTAATTTAACATCATCTGATGCCTATTGGACATCTTGAATTAGAATGACATATAGACATCTCAAACTCAACATGTCTTGTGAACTCCTTTATAACCTCTGTCCTACCTGTCTAGTCTTCTTATACTTTATTCCTTTCTATATATTTCACAACATAATAACATTATGCAACTGGCTGTTCCTCATATCAGATACTCCTATCTCTTGACTGTGAATTTTCATTTTTTCCCCCTATTTGTAGAATAGCTAAAATCATGGTAACTCTAATTGAATAGTTGTCATTAAGAATTAAGAAAAGTTTTAAATTAATAAAATTAGCCCAATAAATGTTCGAAAGAAATAATAATGTGAAGGTTTTACATTTTTGTTATATTAGGTTTTTGCTGAGGTATATTTAACAATACATCCATTTTTATGGTTTAAATAATAAATAATGATATATAGGAGAGTTAATAACCAAGAATGGAAGCAGTAATTTAGAATGAGTCAGGAGAATTATAACTAGAAGTTATTGGGGGGGGGGAAATTAAAAGAGAGTACATAACTATTTGGAAACTTTAACCAATAGTATCCATTAAGTATTTTCTTAAGGGAAATAAGGTAAATCATGGGATTGTTTTTAATCATTTAAAACTAGCCATGGGTGTAATCAAGAATACACCATAACAACTCATTTTGCTTTGTCAGAGAAAGGAAAAAAATGTAGTAGTCATGTTTCTATGATATTGCTATCAAAACAAGTTTATACAAACCAGACGCTTTCTCCATTTTTTCCTCCTTTTCACATATCAAGTAGTCAATAAGCATTTATCAAGGATCATTATGATAAAACAAAAGTTGTATGTTTTTTACTTGTATGAATTGTATGAAGATGTGAAGCTTTTCCCATAGAAAGAATTGGGTCTTCTTTGGAAAAGCAAACAAAGAAACAAAAAACCCTATTTTCCTAGGAATGATGATGTGTTTCTACAAGCCCTCTCAAAAAAATAAGAGCAGAATAAAGAGAAGAACAAAAAAATGAATTAGTGCTAGTTAATGATTTGCTGACAAAGGGTATGAGCAGTTATTTGTCAGCCTCACAGTAAAAATAAGCAGATATGTTATATTTTAGCTTTATATGTCTATGAGATGATTAAGAACCTCCCTAGTCATGTCTGATCTGATAATTATTACATACTTCATATTCACATAGGCACAAGAGATACTTCCAGAAACAATCAAAAAAATATTTCTAAGGATAATGAAATTTTAGGCAAGAAATTAAAGACTTTATGCAAACAAGTTGCCCCTTCATCAAAGTTGTCCGTCCAAGGTAAAGACATTAAAAATGAAAGGCAGATTTAGGACAAAAACATCAGCTTAAAAAGGTAGGATTTGGATTTCTAGATTCTGATTTTGAAAGCAGAAATTCCTGGTCAAGCATGGAATATAGGTAATTAGGGATAATAAGCTCTTTTTTGGTCATTCATAGCATTGTTTTTTGTGGTGCAAAGAAATTGAAAAAAATAGGTTTCTATCCTTTGGAGAATGACTGGAAAAAATATCTGCAATATGCTAATTTAATAGATTATTGTGTAGTTTTTAAAAATTAGGAATATTAATAATTCAGAGAAATAGGAAGATTAGTGTATTTGGTGCCAAATAAAATAAGCACAACTATATATATATATTTACTTCAAGAATATAAATAAAAAGAGCACTAAAAGAAAGTCTAACTCAATGCCCATTGCTAAGCATAATGCCTAGTACAAAGTAGTCACTAAATAAATGTTTCTTGATTGAATAACAGACAAAGGAAAACTAGAAAACTTGTTGGAGTAAAGATGATAAAGCTTTATCTTCCCATCACAATAACTTTATAGTGGTTTACCTTAAGCAAAAGCACTAGGGTAGATTAAAAAGAGAGGGAAGAAACAAAGTAACATTATATCTTAAGTTATGCACAAGCAAATATATCTAGGAACCAGAAGAAGGAAGAAGTATATTAGAGAGCATTTGGGAAAAATCAGTGAAGGCAGAAATCAATATTAATATCAGAGTAGACTATATTCCACCCAGTAGGAAAGAGGATATAGATAAAGTGATCAGGATACTGATCACAAACTTTGCACATGGGCAAATGACATATTTCAATTTTTAAAACATCTACTAGAGCTTTCTCTGCCCAAAGCAAAATAGCTAATTGGTTTGCCTTAAAGATTGCATCCTCTAAAAGATGGAGGGGGCAACAGGGAAACAGCATTCTGTATCTTGTCAGCTTGGCATAAGGTATAAAGAGTTGACCTCAGACCCAGGAGAACTTGTATTCAAACTTCTTCACTATCACATACTTGTTAAGGAACTTAATCTCTCACTGGTCCAGGGTACTCTATAAATGATGAAAAGATAACGATTGGTATTAGTATAAACAATTTCTTTATCGTGGCATTCCTCTATCATTAAAATCCCATCTCTATTCTATACTTCTATCCCTATTCTCATCATAACAAGGATGAATTTGTTGGTGAAGCAGAAATGTAGAAATCATAAGAAGAATAAATGAAAACTCATGATGAAGAGAGTAGTCTATTCTAAATAAAGCATTTTTGATGTTCTGACCTATTTTTACTTAATAATGTCTTAAGTTTGACCTTTAAGCCCTCAAGGAAGAGATCATCATGTCTGGAAGTGCTTTTTGCGGGGTTTTTAAACATAAGGAACACACAGCACCCAGAATCAACAGCAGGAAGAGAATGAGACTGTCACAGCACAAAATGTTCTTTGTTTTTACAGGTTCTATTAGTTAATGTATTAGCAATTCTCTAAATGCCACTTTTGCTTATTAAGAGATTTTGAGAGCAAATGAAAACATACGTTTTATTCCCGAATGGAGCATTTCTGAGATTCTTAACAAATGTGCTTCTAAAAGAAAGGGGAGGGGAAATCTGAAAAACTTCTGTCTGAAGCATCATCGTGCAAATATATTTTCCAATATATGAAAATCTATATGATTTTTAAAATTTTAATATTCCCCTATTGAAAAGAAAAATTTGCCTTAAATTGTATATTACAGTGCCATGAATTTAATAGTAAAGTATTTAACTTTGAAAACAAAATAATCATGCAGCACCTCACTTTGATTTTTCCCAAAAATGTCTAATAAATAAGATAAATAAATAATAAATAATAAATAAGATGTAGTCAAAGAATTTGAATTAAGTTTAGAGTATTTGTGTGTATGTGTGTTTATTATTCAGTTAGTGATAGAAAGAATCTAGAAAATACTATAAAGGACTATCAAAGTCAAAGCTCTTATTATGAATCAGTATACTGAGTGGTATGAAACCTGGTAAAACAGAAGTGTGAGGTATGTGGGTATGTCAGAATCCTTAATATCAAATAAAGCTAGCAGCAACCTCAGATGCATCTGGGTCAGGGTATCCTTGAAGAAAAAAATACACTAAACTCCACAGGACTTGCTTACTCTTTTTCTTCTAAATATCTCCATTTATCTGAGTTTAAAAGGAAAAAGTTTATAATGTGATCTGATGACAAACACAACCACCCACATACTTATACATCTATACATTTGCACACAATTATACATTGTGGTAAATAATCATTAATGACTAAAGAGATCTCTCAGTGCTTCCATTTATTCGATTTATTCTCTTATTCTGTACATCAATAATCAAACATGCTTATGTTAGGTGACAATTTTGGGTTTGTTTGTTTTTTATAAAAGATTCAAATAGCATTGAAATAAGAATACAGTGTTAAAAGAATAGACCTTCCAAATTTCAGCTTCTTTGGCTGCAGTTAAGAAGGGACAAATAGCTTTCTCCCTCCGGCCCCACTCTTGTTCCCATTTAGAGGAAGGGAAATAATGGGGAATGATGGATAGGTAAAATGGAAAGCATGTTCAGAATGGAGAGAGAAAGAAAGTTCCTTTGGAATGAGTGTGTATATGTTACAGACCCCACATCTTTACAATCTGCTCTTAATTCCTTACCTCATAGTCTGTCTGCCTCACTTACATCTGGACACCACCTTGTTCAGATCTCAAGCTATACTGTCCCCACTAGTGTCTGCCAGATGAGTAATAGCTACTGTCAGTTGCATGTTTTGATAGTCCAGAATGGAATCTCAGAAAGTGATCCCTCCTCAGCTTTTGTCAGCCCAACCTAGCCCCTCAGTTTCTTCAAGTGGCTGCTGCTTCTCTGCAAAAATTTAAGTTAAAAGCTTTGGGAACATGAAGAACTCTGGGTAATAGCTCCACCCCACCCCACAAACATATTGCTGCTATCTCACCAAGTTTTCTAGCCACTGATACAGTGTATAGAAGCAATAAGAGTATTTGCAGGGTAAATGCAAGTATATACATACACATACATACACACATATGTGTAAATATATAAAACGAATACCTGTACCTACATTATCCCTTGAAGTAACCAATTTCCTGGAGATCAGGAAACTTGGAAATTATGTCTATTTGATATCATAACAATAAATAAATGTTGAATGAGTAGATTTTATCTGCTTTTTCTGTTCCATTTCTTATGCACAAATTATCATTAAAAACATACTGCAACTTGTTGCACCAATCGAAGTATTTTTAGTGCAGTTAAGTGCCATAAAGGATAGAGAATTCTGCCTGGACTCAAGAAAACCTGAGCCCAGTTTCAGACACTTACTATCTGTGCAACTGGTCAAATTATTTAATCTCACTTTTCTTCAGTTTCCTCAACTGTAAAATGGAGATAATATTAGTACCTATCACACAAAGTTGCTCTGAGGATTAAATGAGATATCATTTATAAAGTATTTAGCCCAGTGATTGGCATTTAACCGGTATTATATGAATGCCCTTTCCACTTCCCTTTTCCTATGCTTTATTCTTCTGCCCTCCCCTTCTCTTGACCATTGGATCATTCATAAATTTGATTTTTTGGAGAATTCAATTTTTATAACTCACAGCTAGAAAATATCACTTGATAATATCATTTTGTGCCAAGAAGTTTAGGATTATGGAAGGTGGTAGACAATTTCCTAAATGCAATCAATATATTCTCTTCCTATTCAATTCTGGGCCAATCTTATTGTCCCTTAGCATTGCTTTTTCTAATACATGGTGAATAATAATGGTGAAGACAGGGAAATTGGGGCGGGGGAAGGGGGGAGTCGAAAATTAAAATAGAGGATTTTAGTTTATCCCAGAACTTAACCTAAAATGTACACCAAATAAAATTGTATAAAGAATACCAGTAAAGTATTAAAGGTTGATAATTTTCACTTATTTTTGAAAAACAATTAAACAACTAGCCTTCCTTTCATGTTCCATGCCCCAAGCTATATAAAGAAATCCTTGAAATTCAGTGTAAGAGAACCAATGCTAGGAACTGACAAATCTTTAAGACTTTTAAGTGAATAAGTTAGTAACAGATAAGAGTGGTAGATTTGTCCAGAGGGTATATCATTTGTGAAATCAGATAGAATGACCCAAATACAAAAGTAATGAGTAATTATAGCATTCTTCTGGGAGTGTTTGTTTTAATCAGATTTTCTGTGACTTTTCCTTTTTTCATAAATGAAGGACCTAAAAAGTAAGGGGACAAACTATATGAGACCTAGAGTCAAGAAGATTCACTTTCAGGAATTCAAATCTGGCCTCAGGCATGTATTATAAGGCAACCTGGGCAAGTCACTTAACCCTGTTTGCCTCAGTCTCCTCATCTGGAAAAATGATCTGGAAAAGAAAATAGCAAACTACTCCAATATCTTTGCCAAGAAAAAGCCTAAAGTCACAAAGTTGGACACAACTGAAAATTGACTGAACAACCACAACAATAGATTATGGTTTCCTATTATGGTATTTGGACCTTTATCCTATTCTGAAGTACAGTGTAGGAATAGCTGGGTTCCCCCAGAAATGTGACACCAGCTTCAGAGTACTTAGTGAATCCACATCCACTCAAAACCATAACTTATTACTCTTCTCAGTTATATCCCTCTCCATTCTACTTATGTGTTTATCTTGAATAGTTGGCCAAAGGATATAATTAATTCATAGCTTCACAGGAAAGTCACTTCATTACCTAGAGAATTTAGGGTGCATTCCATTGTGAAAGTTTTCAGGGTATATTTGCAAAGAAATAATAATATTATAATCTTTACTTTATATAAGAAACCAAATTACTAAAACTTTCTTTTAAGATTTCAGCTACTTTATACTAATACTCTAATGATATTTTTACTTAATATTTTTTAATCTTATTATGTGGTCTTTACATGAGAACTTAAATATGTCATATGGTATTTTAATAAGTACTAGAGTCAACCCTTATAAAATAATAACAAATAGATTAAATGAAATAATTCTAATCATATATTTAAGTGAAGCATATTGGATTTTTCAGTCTATAATATGTCATTTCTCAAGGAAAAAATGCCCAAAATTCATAAGAACATTAAAGACTCTGCTTGCTTATAATATTTATGTGAAACTAGGGACTTGTTAATGTCCATCAATAGAAAGTGCCCTTGTTTTTGGTATAATCTAGAGGCAATCACCTCCAGATTATCTGGTAAAATGGTACAGATAGAGGATTATGTCTCCAACCAGAATGATTTAGGATAAGAGCCCCAAATGTTAATCGCTTAACTTTCATTGCACGTACACCATGGAAAACTTGCATCCTATGTCCTCTAGAGCTTAATAAAATGAACATTATATGTTGTTGGAATTTTATTGTTGTTAATTCCAAGATCTTGTTACATCAGGAAAAGCAAATTAGGACATTAAAAATCTAAACTGTCATTTTCCTCAATGACATTTAAATCACCTAGATAAATATGGGAAACTGGAATTGCCTGCTGTTAGACTTGCCCCAAAGCAAACAGTGGCTATAGCATCTGATAATCCTGAAACTTATTGAAAAAGCTGTCCCAGTTTGGCTAGATTTGAATTTGGCACTTTTAAGGAGTTTCTCATGAATTTACTGATATGTAAGAGTCAAATAATAATGTTTAACTTAAGGATAAGGGAGAATTTTGGTGGTTTTTGTGGGGGGGAGAGTAATATCAAAATAAACAGGGTTACAAATTAATCTAATTTTCAATCATTAAATATTTAATTTTGTTCATGTAGTCATACGTTAGGGTTTCAATCAGACACTATCTAGTTAAACCCCTCATTTTACAGATGGAAAAACCAAGATCTAGGAAGATTTAAGCAATTTGTGCAAAATCACACCAGTAGTGTATCAGGCAGATTTAAATCAGGTGTTCTGTTTCCTGAGTCAATGTTCTTTCTTCTGTGTTGACTTGTTAAAAACAAAGTGTTTTTTAGACCACTAAATGGTCCTTTTTTTGATGAAAAAGTATATTATTTAACTATATATGAAACATGCTCATAGATGACTAGAGATATAAAACAAATGCTATTTTCTGTATTGTCAGAAATTGAACACTTTTCCATTTCTGAGAAACATAAACTTAGCTAGACTTTAAGCAGTTATTTTCTAGTCAAAGGTTAAGCAGAGGATTTCAAATGGGATTGCTTTAATACCTACCATAATCACAACCATAATAGACTCCACCTGAAAATTTGTCCTTAAGTGCAGACTTGTGTTTTCCAGGTGTTGAGTTCTGACCAAAGCATGTCCTGAGTTTACAGTTTGTTAGAAGCGACCAAAGAAAAGCTTTTGTTCGGTGTTCTTTATGAACTTCTGAAAGGGTTTGCATTTGCTTCAGGGCTCACTTTTGATGTTTCATTTTGTCTTCAGGCAAATTAATATTTGAAAATTGAATTGATGTGAACTAGCATTCAAAAAAGATTTGCTGAGTTGCAGTCATTTTTAAAGATTAACAATTAGATTTTTGCTTTCTTCCATTTCAAATCTTCATATATTATGTGGTAGATGCTAAATTAAAATGATATCATATAAAAATAAATACTTTTGTTCAAAAATTGCTATTCTTCAAAATTAAATTAGGCCTCACATTACTTTAAAATTTTGATGACTAATAATATAGTTTAAAGTTATTAAGTAAAATATATTAACAGCATTATAAGTGGATTAAAGAGATGCCTTGTTTCACACCCATTCTTTGACATATTATGTATGAGACATGTCAAATCACTAAAACACTTAGCACCCTGTAAAATTTTGTTAATGAAAACGTAGAAAGGAGGGATTTTCTAAACTGGGAAGTCATCACATTGATATAGATCACCGATGCAGACCGTTCTCACCCTCATTCTACTCTGAAAAATTAAATCTTTCATTTATTTTTTATGTTTATAATAACGGATATAATTTTTCCAACTATAATGAGAGGATTCTTTTTTAAAACAATGCAATAATGCTCCATTATGGGTTGGTAGTCATCCTGGATTCTTGAAAGTTAAACTAGTACATGTAAACTCTAAAAGTTCCTATAAGATTATAATGTCTTTAAGGAATGGCCATTAGATGATGAATCAAGTAGTGAAAACAATTCAGTAAATTGCAAAGAGGTTTGCATCATTGGTGGAAATATTTGTGTGACTGAAATAAGTAGGATGGGAATAATAGAATGTCTGTTGGGAAGAGATTACTTTGTCTTGCAATATATTATGGAAAAGCAAAAGAAATCTGAGAATGAGCTAAATTTGGGCAAAACAGAATTTAAAGATTTCAGATAAAGCATAGTTAGGAAGATAAATACCACTGAGAAGATAAATACCACTTTGATGGGGAAAAGGAGATCAAAGAAGGGATTGAATCAGAGCATGGTGCCTATTAAGTGGGTGAAGGGAAGACAAGAGAATAAGAATTTAAATATTATGTAGCAGACACAGGGCTAAGCACTTTACAAATATTATCTCATTTAATGCTCATGAAAACTCTATATGGCAGATGCTGTGGTTTGCCATACCCTTCTCCAACTTATTTTTACATACCCTAACTGAGACAAACTGAGATTAAGTAACTTGCCCAAAGTGACACAAATGATTAGTTTCTGAAGCTAGTTTCAGGTTTTCCTGAGTTCAAGCCAATGCTCTATTCATTGCCTCACCTTACTGTACTGGAGACTTATTTGATTAATGCAACAGGGTGCAGTGTGTTTCTAATGACAAGTCATGCTTTAAAAATGGCAGGAAAATAGTGATATTCATATGAAATTGAAAGCAGAACCTGTAATTCAGTGAACCAGGTAACCTGAACCCATGGAAGACAGAAAGGCCATATCTTACCATCTCCTTTCTTGGCTTAGTTTTCAACTCCCTATTAACCATCTTTATTTTGTTCTTTCCTTTATAAAGATCATTCTCCTTAGCTAAAAAAAAAAAATGAGTACTTATACCTTCTTTTGATTTCAATTATCATCATCCTTTCTATCTGAAACACTTAAGCAATCAAAATGAAATTATTAGGTGTTTGAGGTGGCTTGATAGTACAGTGAATAGAGTAATCAACCTTGAGCCAGGATGTCCTGAGTTCAAATATGACCTCACTTGGAACTTGGAACTTTCTGATCCTGGACAAGTCACTTAAACTATTTGCCTCAGCTTTCTCAAATGTAAAGTTGGGGATAATAACAAAACTTACCTTAAAATGTTTCTGTGAGGATAAAATGAGATAGTATTTGTGAAGTGTTTAACATAGTGCAGGGTATAATTTTTCCTTTCCCACTGACTTACTATCTGGTGGGCAACATGTTTTGATTCAATCTCAATTTCTCTTTTAAATTGGGCTATTATTTAATGTTGAATTGTTCATTGACCTGTGACTTCTTTGTAGCCTTAAAAATTAAATGTAGATCAATTTATTAGCATCTACGTAATATTATGGAAATATTTTTCAATGTTTTGATGGAGCTTTAACCATGTTGATATGAGTTCGCATTCTAATTTTTTTTGGTAATCCATATTTTCTCTTTATTTGTAATTTTTTCCCCAGACCACATAGGATTGAGATCTATTTAATTTTTGTTTTGTTTTGTATTTCCTAGTTTGCTATGGCCAAAGAATTTTTCACTAATTGACTAGCATCCTGAGGATGAATTTCTTTGTCTTTAGCTAGATTAGTCCTTAAAAAGCTGGCATTGTTTTATAATGGGATAATACACAACACCTTTTGACCATGAGTATGAAAGAATCTGGCTGAACTTAAGCTTGGAGTAAACCCAATTTATCTCTACAACATAAGGAAGTATATCAAAGGAGTAGTGAAATTTTAGAATGAATGCAATTACAGTGGATATAGTTCTGGGTCTGGAGTCAGAAAGATCTCAGTTAAAATATGGTCTCAGACACTCACTAGGTGTATGACCCTGGGTAATTCATCTAACCCTATTTCCCTTAGTTTTCTCATCTATAAAATTATTTGAAGAAGGAAATGGTAAAACCCTCCAGCATTTTTGCTAAGAAAACCCCAAATGGAGTCACAAAGAGTTTGAATTGAACTAATTGAACAACAAATTTTACTTAAGTAATAATAGTTTACATTCATTTTTAGTGCTTCAAGTTTTTTTTTAAGCATTTTGTGTGCATTTATCCATTTTATCCTGTAAAGAAGTAACTACAGATATTGTAATCTCTATTTAATATATAAGGATCTAGGGCTCAGAGAAATTATCTGATTGCCCGTGATGCAGATAGTAAGGCATATAGCCAAGATTCAAACCCAGTTCATGATAACCAATATTCTCTGAAATCATCTCTTCACTTCATGTTAGACAATAATTTTCCTTTACATTTTTAAAGTATTATTTAACCAGTTTCCAATTATCTAAGAGGTAATATGAAATGCCAATTAATTTATGCAATTATGATATGAAGTAAACATTTCTGGTTCTTTGGGTATTCACTTGGAAAGACCACAATGGCAACAGAAAGCAAGTCTGCAATCACACTTTAATAAGGCACGGAGGACATAAGGGCAAAATGCATAAACAATAGAGGCAAAAAGTGAATGGTGGGCTGGAATACAGAAGCAGATGGTGTGGAGACAGAAATAGTTTGGTGGAGGCAGAAATGGGGAGGGAGAAAACTATCTATGTAACCTATGGATCAATGATTGGGAACATTTGGGCATCATGGACTCTTCAGATTGAGGAGGGCAGAAGTTTGGGGGTTTTATAGAGTTTTGGGGAGTAGAGATAGAATTTATCTGTTTACTTGGGGTTAGTTCATTAATATATACAAGTCATCTCAGAGTTGTCGATAATTATTTAAAGTTAATTTAGCTATATTATTTCAAAATCATAATCTTTCTTGCAGTAGAGAAAAACTTATTGAAATTTACATATCATAAATCCAAAAGGCCATGACAGCAAGGTTTCAATAACTTCCCCTAACTTAAAACATATTTTCAGGTTGTAATTTTTGATTAATATATGATACTGTTTGCAAATTGTGCTCCTTTGATCCTTTGTACATGATCTCTAGATTCTCCTTTGCCATGTTACTTCCTTCTATGACTGCTTTATAAATTTACTATACTGATACCATTCTATACTGATTACTATATAATTTTAACTATGCTTTTAACACATATTTTTAACTTTTAATACTCTCTGTTAGATTCTGGGTTTTTTAATGCCCTTCAACCTTCCTTTTAGTTCCCTTTTAGAAGAATTTTGCTTGTGACTATTGCTTTACCATATTATGCTCCCTATTAACCATCATATCATTATCTGTTTAGCTGTTGAGTTTCCTCTATATTTTTCCAAAATGTGTGGCTATGTTTGGTATTCAATTTGCAGGTGGTGTTCTTTTTCTCAATTTGTGGGTGATGTTCATTTGATGCCCACTATCCCTCTACTTCATCTATTTCCCCAAGTTTATATGCTCTTCTTTTTATCTTAATTTTGAGAAATAAGCTAGTTCTATCCACTTTTTCCTAGTATCTTTCCTTTATCCTCCTTCTTTTTTCCCACTTCAGATTGTCAGAACATCACAAAAGCATCCTCATGACTTCTGTTTTTTCTAATTTAATTCCCTTCCCTTTATCATCTTTAAATAAATGAGCATTTTAAAAGCGATACTTCTTCATTTATTAGAATATTAGCATTACATCTTCAGAGAACTCATAAATAAATTTATTTTTTAAGGCTGCTCTAGGTTCTTGTATTTCAAAGTTCCTACTCAAATCTGGTTTTTTTATAAGTAGGACTTGAAAGTCTTCTATTCCATTAATAATACACTTTTTCTATATTACAATTGTACTCAGCTTTGAGGAATAAGTCATTCTGGGTGGTAGATATTTCTTTTTTGCTTATAAACAAGTTTATAGTAGAAGCTGCCAGGATGGCATGAGCCTGCCTATAGTTCCCTGGTAGTGGAATTGCTTTTTTCAGTATGTATAAAGTATTTTTTTTCTTTTGTGTGAGTACTCTTAATTTTGGTTATGATATTTGTGAAACCCTTTTCAGGAAATACTATATCTATATTCACACTATCCTCTGATTTCTATCTATATTTGAGCAGCTTTTGCTTGTGATTTTTAAAAAAAATTTCTTTTTTTCCAAATTGGTATCTCCATTTCACCTATTTTGAGAACTCAGAGGCTACTCAAAATCTGGATCCCACCAGTGATCAGTAACTCAATCACCCCTGTCACTCATGATCACTCATTACAATAAAATATTATTAGGTACAAACATCTGATGGCAAGCCCATATAGTTTAGAAATCCTGATCTCAAAAGATTATAAATCTCAGCCTCCCTGGCCACAAAGATTACAAACTTGGGCCATCCAGTCCTGATTCATTTATGATTTCTTGAATTATAGTGTTCAGGTTTATTCATGATTTTCAGTGAGTCCATTGATTTTTTAATGTTTCTATCCTTGAACTGTTTTCCAGGTGTCTGTGTGCATATGTGTGTATATGCACATACATCTATAATATATATGTGTAAACATATATTTTATTTTATTTTTTCAATCTTAATTATCTTTAAACCTGTTTTGCTATTTTATGTAGTTATTGATTTCTATCTAATCCATTTTAGTTTTCAGGGAGTCAATTTCTTTGGTAAGATTGATTACTTTCTCTTCTGAGTTACATATTCTTCTTCCAGTTATTTCTTCAAGTGATTTTATTTCATTTCTTTATCTCTTTGTTTTTTAAGAATTCCTTTAACCAAACATTAATTTTCAAAAAAAATTATGTTTCTATGTTAAAGAATAATTTTTTTTGTTATTTGGGAAGGGGGAATCTATCTCTAGATCCATAATATTTTTTTTATCTGAGCTATATTCTTTGATTTACTCACTTGCCTAGCTCCCACATCGGGACATTGTGTTAGGGTCTCCGACTGATTTGGAAGGGTAGTAAGCTTTTCTTAACTTCCCTAAATTCCCCAACTACCCTATTCTTCCTAGAGTTAATCACCCTTCCACTGCATCTTTGAGATTCAGTGCTCTACTCTTCAAGTTTCTCATTTTATTCTTAATTATTATTTAGCCTGATACAAACCAAAGTTTTGTGGGAGCTCAGTAGTTTCACCTCTTATTTAATCAACCATCTTCACATTAAGTCCTATCAAAGTACTTATTCAACATTGAGTTGAATACATACTCAATAAAATAATACATGTGTTTGTTCTTTTCCTTTTCTGGTGATATAGGAAGACATTTATTTTTTAACAAATGTTTGAGTTTTGTTTCCTCTTCTCCATTTAAAATGACATAAAAATGGCAAATGGAATACTAAATGATGCCAAATAGGCTAAATTTAGGGCATGATATACCTACCCTTTATTTATCCTTAGTCTTTTAATGCTTTCATATAATTTTTGCTTTCTGTTTCCTGATTTGACAGAATAAATCATAAGTAGTTGAATTCTTTTTTCAACATTACTATTTGTGACAAAAGATGTATTTATTTTGTAAATACAAGATATTACACAAGTATATACAAGAGGATTTAAGGAATAACAGAATAAGTTTTAAGATAAACTCTTAATATCTCATTTCACCTCATTCTAGACACATTTATCAGAGGTTATTACTAGAATAGCAATATAAAGATTGTGTGAGAACCTGACATGGATTGTCCACCTGTGATTTATTTCAGACTACTTAAATAAATATGTTAATTAAGTATATAGAGACCATAGGATCATAATAAAAATCAAAGTTTATATAGTACTTTCTATGTGCCGGTCATTGTACTAAGTGCTTTACCATTACTATCTTACTTGATCCTCATAATAATGCTGGCATGTAGGTGTAGTTAATTATCCCCATTTCACAGAAGAGGAAACTGAGGCAAATAGTTGTTAAGGCATTTGCCCAGGTTCACATAGCTAGTGAAATTTTGAGTTTGTATTTGAGTTCAAGTTTTCATGATTTCAGGTTCCGTGTTGCTCTATGTACTGTACTATCGAGTTTCCTCTCTTCCCCATCCCCACCTCCCTAGGAAAGAAGAATTTCTTATTTTCTGTGTTGGCTATTCTCTTGATTAGAAGGTTTCTTTTCTTTATTGTTCCAAGATATGACAAAATAATAAGATGCACATGAAGCTTGAGGAAAAATAAAACATTGAGAACCATTTTGCTACAAGAACTAATCAACTAGTTAAGAGGTCTACTGGATGTACACCTTGGTGCTCTGTAGCTGGGTCTGTTAAAACAACTCTCCATATGTTTTGTTGGCTCACTCATTTTTAATGAACTGAATTGTATTCTCTGCTTTCCTTTGGGAGCTGATCATATTGAAAAGAAACTTTAAATGTAATAGCAGATTATTGGGAAAGCTACTTTTCAGCCTTAGTATTGAAATCCTTATTTGTCAGGTAGTTTGACACATAAATATATATATTTTTTGAAATTCAATTTATCATTTGTTTGAATATCATTTAGGTAATAGTGCTGAGAAATAACTCTGATAAACTTCAACTAGCGACCAGACATCAAGAATGAGATCTAATTTGAATAATAAAATATGACACATATAGCTTGCTGAATAGCAAGTAATCTGTTCTTTTTTAAAATGAAATAATTCTTCTTAATTAAAATATTATATAAATCATAACTTGAATAAAAAGGTTGAATGAAAATTACTATAAAATTAATGATAACTGAAAGGGACAATAAAATAAATCTGAATACGCTTTAATTATAAGAACCAATCTTGATCATGGAGAAGGAATAAAGACACATAACTTTTCTCCTAAGGTTTAAAAAGTTGGAAGTTTTGGGCATGGGACAGTGAATATGCTTATCAGATTTGGTCACTGTGTCAGTGGATCTTGCTTACTTCTTATTTGTCAGAAGGGGACACACTCCCTATGAATGAAGTGAAGGGCATAACTGGAAATGAGTGTAATATGAAACCAGGAAACAAAACTTTTAAAAATTAATAACAAAAGGCTACATCATAGAAGAAAAACAATAAAAGAAACATTTCTCAGACTAAAAATCCTTTGTGCAGGACCATTACTTTTTCCTGTCTCTTGCAAAGGTGACAGGGAGGATAGATTAAATAAAGCTTGACCAAGATTAACAAAGGAAGATTATTGACCTTATCTGAAAGGTTAGAAATCTGTTTTATCATTAAACCTTGGAAGCCATTCCCTACCTTGGCAGAAGCTGGTCTGGAAATATAGTGACAACTGCCATGTAAATGATTGAATCTCCTTATGGTTTTTACTCTGAAGACTCAAAATTTTGGCATCTCTATTTTCCTCCCCTGGACCTCCTGTGTCTTTGTTAGCAGAATCTCTGTAGATGTCTAACTGCCAGCAAAGTGAAGAGAAACAAGCAACCATTACATCAGGTATTGGTAAGTACAATCCCAGGGAAGAAACACTAAAGGAAAAAAAGGATCTCTCTACTGGATATTGTGCCAGCACATATTAACAAGTTATTCACCATGTAAATGAACAATGGAACCCCATACTGAAACAGCTGTTAAATGCATAAAACTGTTAAAGGGATTAGCAGTGCCAGAGGCTGAAATGGAATCAAACAGGTGAAATGGCAATATAATAAATAGAGAATATTCCTGGGTAAAATAGCTTTGGTATTTAGCTTTCTACTGCTGTGGTAACCAATATTTGTGCAGAATTCAAACTCTCTGGTATATTCTCTGTCTCTCTTTAAGGAGCAAGTAATTATTAAAATGATGGAATTTTATTCTTTTATGGTTTTCTTTCTTCTTCATAGTATAAAGTATTTTATACTATGCTTTTCCCCTAGGAAGCAACTTGGAAAGAATTCAGAGAATAGATTTCTCTGAAATCCTTGATGTTTATCATATAAGGGAGCCAATACCTATTACAGTTTTATTTATTTAAAAAAAATCATCATGTAATATGAACTAGGGAGAAATAAAACTGAAATATCTTTAGTGGAGAAGGAATAGCATTTAACTATTTCTATTTGTTTCATAGAATGATGAAGTGATAAGGAAATCTTTCATGGAGATGTACTCAGAGGTTTGCGTCACTGAAGTCTGTACATGAAACTAGCTTATAGATCCTCTGTGTCTGACATATTTTCAGATTACAGAACACACATCATTTTACAGCAACTATGAAAAATGAACTGGTACATGCTATAGAATAGAAACCTCTTGAAAGCAGATTATTACATTTTGGTCTTCAAATTTTCAGCATCTTATGCAGAGATAGACAAATTATGATAGGAGTTTAACAAGTGTTTTCTGATTGATTTCTTTAGGCTCCAGGAACTTAAATATATATTGTCATTTTCATGTGTATCTATATCTAAATTCAATCTATTTTAGTCTAATAAATATGACTACCTAAGGGATTAACATATCTATACTATAACAATTGATTCTATTTCTCTTGGTCCATAAAAGTTTTCTTTTAAATGTAAATAATCGATCTTCTCTATTCTCTAACTCCTCCAGTTGGAGGAGGGAGTAAATACTTCTAAAAATTGTGACAATGAATAATATTTTGGCAAATAAGCATCTGTGCTAAAATAAAGGAAAGAAAACCTGTGTTTACAATATGAATCCAAGTGAGAATTCTTGAAGGATATTCTTTCTGGCTAAAAGAGACCTCAGAAAAGTGTGAATGAATGAATGAATATAGACGGTTTGTTCCAGGTAAAACAACGTGAAAATTCCCTATCAGAAGCAAGGAACAAAAATGGAAGAGTCCAATTCTATTGGAAGAGGTAGTCTAGCATAAAGGTGACAAGGTGTAGAAATAGGGTACCACAAAACTACAGGTCTATGTGCAATGTAATTCATGGGTAGTTTTCTAGCTTTCTCCTTTCATGTAGGAAAGACCTCATCTTTGTTTTATGCTGACTAATTTTCCCTTACTTTCCAGAAACTCTAGACCAGTGATTGATGGAGAGAGTATACAAAGTGTAATTTGTTACCAGAGTTTCCAGATTTATTCTTTAGGATCTTTGAATATTGTAATTGGTTAAATGGGATGAAGAGAATAAGATTAGAATATTAATTGCTCTTACAACTGCTCAAGTTCCGTTAATAAGGAGAAGAATGTTCTGTTTTCTGTAATCCCAGGTACTATGAGACTATTAGGATTCAAGTGGATGTTTGTCTGTGAAGTCATAATTTTGTAGAAAAGAGGAACCTTGACTTTAGTGTGTAAAGCTTGGTTTTAGGGTATAAAGCAAAAATAATGAGAATCAATTAAAACTACATAAGTATACCAAATAATAAACCATAGATAAGGACACAAGTATCTGAGAGGAAATTTTTAAAAATTCTTTGTAAAAGAGAAAAATAAATAACAAAGGTTCTATAGTTAATTCACAGGCTAAATTTCTGAATTAATACTCCTATACCATCCTTTAGACTCTAAAACTTACTAAAAGTATAATTTAAAAAAAACTAGTATTTATACATCTCTTATTTTCTCCATACTCCATGTATTTGGGGTGATATAACTATTGAGATTGTCTAGCTGGGCTCCTGAGCAGAGGCGGAGATGACTTTTAAAAGCCCTAACAATGCATACAAAACAATAGAATATGTAACATAAGATTTTCCTATAAAAAAGTTAGCACTTGAATAAAATTCATCAATAATTTAAGTTTGGAAATACAAACCAGAGATACCCCATATACCAATCTCATGATCATCAAATTACTTAGCATAGGCATTTAGTCTTTGTGGAAACTTTTCATCTTAGAGATAGTTAAACAATCAATATTAGATTAATGGCTCATTTACTAAGGAATGAAGGATAGTTTTTAAGAACAGCTTAATGTAAAAAAAAAAAAAGAGGAAACTGAGCAAATATAAGCTATTATATTACAAAATAAGGCCTTAATTTCTTATTATCACAGTATAACTAGTGTTGGTAATCACTGAAGAATAATTTATTTGGTGTCAAATATCAAAATTTGCTTACTAAGAGTTTGATAATATCTGGCAAAGCTATGACAATACAAGTGCTAGAGTATACTCTTCTTTTGTCTTTTCTTTAACATAAGTGTATGATACCTAATTGAAAAAGAGAAAATAAAAAATGAATTATAAACATAAGATCATATAAAAATAAATATCAGCTTTGACATATGTGGCTAGAGTTCTCTGCTGAGTTAGTCAATACATGTTAGTCATGGCCCTGCCACTAAATGGCAGTTTTTGTTTCTAGATAGTTTCCACTAGTCTTTGCCTCAGTTTCCTCTCCTGAAAATAGAGACTAGACTAATGAAATCTTGGACTTCTTCACTTCTATATAGCTATCATTCTATAATGATCTAATAACACAATATACATATAAATATTAGGTCACAAATGTAGTCGTGAGGGGAATTTTGCCCAAGCAAAAATGTAAGGAAAACCTTTCTTATTGCTGCTTTTATAAAAGTTAAAGACAAATCCTAAATGCTCTACCTAAATGAGAAGCATATTATAAGGCATAAAGGTGTAATTTGTTACCAGAGTTTCCAGATTTATTCTTTAGGATCTTTGAACATTGTAATTGGTAATATTTCAATTTTATGTATGCATTATCTCATTGCATACTTACACATTTTTGTGATGTAACAGCAACAACAGCAACAATAACAGGATTTATATAATTTTGAGGTTTATAAAGTATTTTACATACATTATTTCATCTCTAACCATCTATAAGGGAAGTACTATTATTATTTTCTTTCATATAAGAGGAAACTAAGTATGAATTGTTAAAGTGATTGATTCAGGTCACACAAGTAGGAATTGTCAGAGACAGTCCCAGAACTCATTCTTTCAAAATAACTACCTTTCAATAAGAGTTATGATTTTGAAAATGCATAATCTCCCCATTAGTATAGGTCTATAGTTTACTAAATGATTTTCAGGAGTTTCTTTGCCTCCCCCCTCCAAAAAAAAAAAACCACGTCTGTATGTGGCCAACATATTAATATGAATTTTCAGTCTTATCTAGGTCAGTCCTATGGCAATGGATACAAAACCCATGAATAGACTAATAACAAAGAAAAAACTTGAAATTAAATTTTAAGATAATATAAAATGACATTTCTTCTAGTAACTTAGTTTATCAGTTATTCTTCTGTTAATTCCTTCCTTATTTATAGGATGAAAATAAATTAATAAATTCCATGAGGCATTTAATTCTCTCAAATATGTATTTATCTTTCTTTCGCAACCTTATTTCATACCATTTTCCTCCACATACCTAATTGTCTATAACCATATTGAACTACTAAGAAGGGGTGAATATAGTGCCTACAGAGATGTTTTCAGATTCAAAAATGGTCTGAGTCATTCTTCCCTTTAATACATATTGGCTTTGAGATAGAGAGGTCATTGAAACTCTTACTGCTTCAGACAACCATCTGGAAATTGCAGAGAAAGTGCCCTCCAACTTCAGTAGTTTTTTGTTTGCCCTATAAAAGAAGAGATCATAAGTCCACTTCCTTTTCTTGATAGACTTTGGGTGATTCCTAATTTCATTCTTAATTCTATCACCCCCATGTATTTGCCCTGGCCACCCACATCTGGTAGATATCACTTTTCCTTTACATTTCTACCTTGTAGAAATTTTGTCTTCCCTTAAGGCCTATGTCAAATGTAGCTAGGTGGCACAAGGGATAGATCTGGAGTCAGGAAGACTCAATTTCTTTCTAGCCTCAGATATTTATGAGTTAATTCTGGACAATTCACTTAATCCTGTTGCCTCAGTTTCCTCATCTGTAAAATTAGCCAGAGAAGGAAATGGCAGACCACTCTGGTATCCTTGCCAAGAAAACCCCCAAAGGAGCTCACAGAGTGTCAAACACGGCTGGACAATCAGTCCAGTCTTTTATTAAGTGCCTACTATTTGACAGGTAGTATGCTAAGAGGAAATCAAAAAGAACATTTATTAGAGGCCTCCTATGTGTCATTTTACAAATATTATCTTATTTCATCACCTCAACAATGCCGTGAGGTAAGTACAATTATTACCCATAACAAATTCAGGTGGAAGTTAAATAATTAGCCCAAATTCTCATAGCCAGAAAGTATTTGAAGCTAGATTTGATTTGTCTTCCTGACTCAGTGACCAAAACAAACAAACAAAAAAGCTGCAGGTCTTTTTATCTGTTATAAGAAAAACTTCTGGAATGTTTTTTGTTTGTTTTGTTTTGTTTTTTAAGTAGATAGGTATTGTTTCCCCCAGTGTAGCTGTTACAACAATATAAATATAATGTTCATACTCAATTAGATGGAGAAAACACATTTTATTGTTTCCATTGATCTAATCTTTGACTGCTCTGCTTAGCCTATGAACTTGGTGAATTCTTTTATGAAGCAACTTTTTTTTTTCTTTTATATTGTAAGCATTTTTTTTTAATTAAAGATTGCAACAGCATTTTAAAAAAATACAATGAACTGGTATAACTGTGATTTTTTCTGCCTTTGAAATAATGGCTTAATCTTTTGATCTTTTTTCAGGAAGTTGATGGCAATAAAGTGATGTCTTCATTTGCCCCACATAACTCATCTACCTCACCCCTGAAGGCAGAAGAAGGTGGGCGTCAGAGCGGAGAGTCATTGTCCAGTACAGCCCTAGGGACCCCAGAAAGGCGTAAAGGCAGCTTAGCCGATGTTGTAGATACTTTGAAACAAAGAAAAATGGAAGAGCTCATCAAAAATGAACCAGAAGGTAAAGATTGAAAAATAGACCCTAGTTTTTAACTTCTTGTGGACTTTATCAACCCTAGGTGATGGTTTTTGCCTTCTATTCCCACCTTTTATTTTATTTTATTTTTGTTTGCATTTTATACTGCTATGATTAAATTTGAATACTGAAAGCCTAACATTGTAAATACAGTGCTAGTATTAATTATTTCTTCAGTTTTATATATATTTATATATACATATTTATTATATGTTATATTTATATATATTTTTCTCATTAACACATGAGTCCTTGCAAAGTTAAAGTTATATTCATAACTTGCAATTTTAAATAGAGTTATTTTCATCTTATTTCTGGGGAAACTGAGGTACAGAAAAATTAATTTCAAAGAACAAAAATGAAACTGTGGTTCTAGAGTCAAGTATTAAAACTATTTCTTCCAAATGTGTCTAGTACTCTTGTTAATTTCTCTTTATGTATTCGATTTATTTTGGCTTCTATATTATAATGCAGAAACATCATTTTATCCTTTGCAACTCTTTTTTTATATTGTTTCACAAATCCTCCAAAGAAGTCTGACTAGGAACCTTACTCTGCATATCTTGCTATTGAAAGAATACTCCTGGAACTTCTATCTAGAGGTTTTTCTTCTATGTCAACATTCCCAGGAATTCTTCATTTTTATCATTTCTGATGTTATAATAATATTACACTAAATCCATTTACCTACCACAAGTAATTCTATATTTATCTAATATATGGCTCCTTTTCACATATCTTGGATTTCTTTGTATCAATAGGTTCAGTGGCATATAAGATTAAGTTGCATTTCTAGTATCATTTATAACTGTTTTCCAGAACCTTTTTGTCAATTAGTAGTTCCTCCAATGGTTCACAGTGTGCCTATGCCTCATAGCATCTCCAACATTTATTGTTTCATTTGTTTGTCTTTGCCAATTTGATAGGTACAGTACGGATTCTCAAAATTATTTAATTTGTATTTCTTGTATTTATGATTTGGGGCATCCTTTCATTTGACTATTGATAAACTTTCTTTTCCTCTTTTGAAGACTTCTTAGTCACTAAACATTTATTAAGTGTCTATTATATGCTAAGCACTCTCCTAAACACTGGAGATCTAATTAATCAAGGAGATCTAATAATAAATACACAAACAATTATGTACAAATAAGCTATATATAAAATAAAATAAAAATAATCAATAAAGAGCAGACATTAGAATTAAAGGAGATTAGAAAGGGCTTTCAGTAGAAGATGGGATTTTAGCTGGGACTTAAAGAAATCTAGAGAAGCCAAGAGTCAGAGGTGAGGAGGGAAGATATTCTAGGGATAAAGAATAGTCATTTATCACTTGGGGTAATAACTGACTCAGTCTTATATTTCTATATCCATCCCATTTATATCTCGAATATTAGAATTTTATGTGATCTCTTTGCAATGATATTTTCTTCCAGTGAGCAACTTCTTTCTCATTGCATTATTGTATCTTGAACATAACAAACTTTATCAAAGATATTTGTTATAAAGATTTTTCCTCAATGAACAGATCTTCTTTTTATACTTTCATTCATTTTATTTGTGCAAAATATTTTTAACTTCTGTATTTGAAGGTATAAATTGTATCTTTGATCACTTCTTTTTTGTGTGTGGTTAAGAATTTTCTTTCTAGCCACACTTATAATTTCACTTTCTATTTTAAAAATATTATGACTTTTTAGGTATAGGTTGCATATTGTTTAGAAGAAGGGAGGCTTTCAGTCATAATCAAGAGAGAACTAATCTTGGGACGGAAAAACTCAGCTTAACATCCTATCCCTTTTACATATTGGCTGTAACCATGAACACATCATTTCAACTCTCTGTCCTGTAGGCAACTATCCAAGATTATAAATTGCACAGATGCCAACTAACATTAAAAGAAGTTTCTGCATCATGGAATGACATCATTGACGCAATCCCTATCCATTTGAATTTTTTGTTATCAGTAATAGATGCTACTACAAACATAATATCTACTAAATTACTTTCTGATTTTCCCAGAAATTCTTATTGAATAAGGAGTTTTTGTGCCAATTATTTGTCTTCTTAGGTTTATTGAACACCACTTCTATGCCTGATTGTATCAGCGTCTTGCTTACTTAATCTGTTCTGTTGACCTTATTTTTTTTTAACCAGAAAAAAAATTAGTTTTGATGATTATAGCTTTGTGATATAAATTGAAATATAATAATGCTAGACCTCACATCATTCCTATTTTTTCATCATTTCTGTCCTTTTCTGTGTTTCCTTTTAGTCATTCATGTCAGTACTCTCTGCATGTATGGCTGAAGTGGAAGGTACAAATTATGGGAGTTAAGGATGTTCAGAAACCTGGATATAAAGGTTTTTGAGGAGGCATCAATGTAACTCTGAAATGCTTCAGTATAATCATAATCTTTTAGCCCTCCAGCTCTCCCTGTGCTTTATTTTTCCTAAACCTGGCCTCTAACCTCGTTAAACCATTTTGTCAATATATGGTCTATGACCCCCAGCTTAGTTTTGGACTTTTTTTTCTTCTGTTTCCAAATTCGAAGTTCTCTTCCTTTAAGTCTCTCACCTCCTCATCTAGTCACTGCTAAACCCCAAGCTTGGATTATCCAAACTACCTTACTTTTTTGCTACCCCTTATATGCTTCTGAATGCTTCTGGGACAATCATACAACCCAATAAATGATTATGTCATTATAGATTTTTGTTATTTAACCTCAACCTGGTCTTCTGTGTTGCACAGGAACCTCTTACTATTCTTTGATTGACTCTATTACCTTCCCTAAACTTTCTGTTCCAAATGTTGTTTTCTTCCCTCAAACTATACCATTCCTAAAACTCAATAGACTTTGTCTCATAATTTACTGTATAAACACTGATACCATCTGTTCTGAGCTACCTTTTCTTTCCAAATCCAAATCCCAAATAAACTAAATATGATCTCTTTCAATTTTTTTTACTCTTTCATTACAGTTTCTGAGGAAAGGATGCAACTTCCACTAATCAAAGATAATTTCTTTACTTATGGCAATGGTCCTATACTTTTTCCTATCCTCGAAGACTATTCTCTCTTGGCTTCAAGAGCATTCCTTCCCTCTCCCTAATTGTCAATCTCTATCCATTGGTTACTTACTGCTGCCTACAAACATGTTCCTCCATCCTTTGCAATTATATTAATATTTTTTTTTGAAATCTGGATATTTTTTCTTTGGTTACTTTGGATACTTCTACTTTGAAATCTGGATACTTTTATATCCTAATAGTAAATATCCTAAGATTTTATATTTTCTGTACCTTTCATTAATATTATGTGACTATAATGGTGTGGTCTTCTCTAGAATGTTGTTTACAAAAAAAAAAATCCCTTTTCTCATGTTTCCACTATGAATCTCCTTTGTATGTATGTAAATTATTTTTCTTAAGATTTTGTAGAGAAGGTAAAATTATAGATAGATAGTTATTGATACCTTACATTGTGCCTTTTTCAATAATAAGAAGTTCTCTGAGTTCTCCTAGGCATTTAGCATTCTCTCTCTCTCCCCTTTCAAATATCTTGAGACTCATCCATTAATACTTACAAAATAATGGAATATCAACTTTCTGTATGCATGCTTTTTATTTAGATTCATAGCATATTTGTCATTTTTATGTTACAGTGCAAATATTGTGTCTCAACTTTTATATATGGTATAAAGTTTGCTATAAACAAGTCTATCCAGTTTTTCCACAATTCTATTGTTCTTGACATTTTGGGACAGTGCATTAATATAGTTTCAAATGACAACTCACTTCAGTATCTTTGCCAAGAAAATCCCAAATGGAATCACCAAGAGTCAAGAGAACTGAGACAACTAAACAACAATAGCAACAGTCCTCTGTCATAGCAAACAAATTTCTTTTATCCAATAAAAAGGCCTGATTTTGTTATTATGTAAATTACTAAGTTATGTGTCAAAATTGATGTTAAAATTATTGGGAATTCAAAAGTATAGGAAAATATGTTTCTAATAGAAAAGGGTATGAATTTAAGATCTTTACATGACATTAATAATATCAAGCACATTAGAATGTTGTTGATTCCTATCATCAAAAACAATTCAATCAGTTTTGTTAGCATACTGAGACAGCTTAGTAACTTTAGCCCATTCATATAATGACTAGTGGGTCAATAATAGGAAATGAGGACAGAATGCATATATTCTTTAAGAGTTTGTTGAGACTAGCATTTGATTTTGTTCGTGTTCTCATTTAAATATTAAAAGCAGCCACATTTATATATGTAATCAAAATTCTTACACTCATCTAGAATATAAAAAGAAGCTCTTTTTGTTGTTAATTAAACTAACAGTGGTTCTAAAAGAATCCTTATATCTAACATATTGTGTCCTATAGAAACCTTTTATATGTCTTTTCTGGAATTGAAACTGATGTTTTCCTATTAGTACTTCCCACAAGGTTTTTCTTCTTTGTCTTCTTTTTTAGTCATTCTTTTATTCATTACATATGACAATCATAGTAACAATTCTGTATCACTAAAAATCTATAAACACAGGAATCTATTATACTAAGTATCCAAAAATGTGTGTCAGAAAGTGACAGACTTATAAAGACTTACTTCTTACCACTTCAGAAGTAGCTACATGGCTCAGTGAATGAAATGCTATCTGGAGTAAGGTAGATCTGAGTCCATATCCAGCCTCAGATCTTGGGCAAGTTATTTAACTTTTGTTTGCCTCAATCGATTGGAGAAGAAAATGGCAAATTGTTCCATTATCTTTGTGAAGAAAACCTCATAGACAGTATGGTTCAAAGGGACAAAAAGAGTCAGATACAGTTGAACAACTGAACCATAAAAATGATCAATTCAGTAATCATTGTACAAGCTATTCAAAGCTTCCATAACATTTATGCTATCTTATCAACTGACTCATGACTCAATTTCATATCTATGGCTTATTCATATATGAAGTAGAACCCAAGTTTAATGAGAACATTAGAATATTGGCTATCCACATGGAAAACTGTTACCTATATTGGTGATATTTAATTTTTATGACCAACACAATAATATCAAGAATGGTTTTATTAAATATGAAAATTTAGGAGAAGATAGTGTAAGCTCATTACAATTCTGCCGAGCTTTACATTCATTATCACATCAACCAAATAAAGAAAAGTATATCTTCCAAATTAAAAAGAAAAATAGAACCAAATCAGTTTATTAATCACGTGGTCATGATTTATAAAGCAATGTGTATTAAAAATAAATAAAATTACTACAATAAAAAATTACATAATCTACATTGATGACATCAAGGAAATATATTAAACAGAGCTTTCATCTTATAGAATCTTTTTTTTTAATGATATCAATATGTTTTTGGCCTTAATAATTGTAAGCTTCTTAAGTAATGACAAAGAAAGATAGAAACTGAAGGTGTTGAGTCTGAATCTAGAGGCCATAGTATACCAGTGATTGAAGGCACACCCACAGATACTTTGGTCTTCTTCAGCCATGACACCACAAGTATGAAGAAATGAAGTAAATATGATAAAGATATTTACTGGCATCCTAAAATCAAAAATGATTGGAAAGGAAACATTTAAAACAATTAATAGCTAAACAATATCAGTCTCAATACATAATATGTGATCTACAAAATTAACCATAATGGCTTTAGAATGCATCATCAAAAGTAATGCAATATAGTGCCTATAACCATAAGATAGTTATAAAAAGAATAACACTTCCTTATCAGAAAGGAGAAAGAGGGTTAATAGACATTTTCAGATTATATAGTAATCAATGTTTTTGAATTGTAGAAAAAATTCTGAAATAGGCAAATTTTATTTATCAGGCAGTGTCCTTGGGATTGTCAATTGTAATTAAAAGTGATTTAACTCCAGATAGATGACTACAATGTGGATAAGATCCAAGAATACAATTAAAAAGCTCTCCTCAAAGGATCCTTACATGAACTCAGACTACATTATGTCTACAAAGATGCACTAAACAAATGACTGAGTCATGTGAATTATTTGTAGAAACAAGAGTTTATGATCAATTTCATGACTAGGTCATTGACACTAGACATAGCACTGATCTGTTAAAAATTTAAAGAACTTTGTTTTTAATAGCTATCAACATACCTAATATTCCTACTGATAATGAGTGTCCCAATACTGAATATGTTTCATATACTAACGTTTAAGCTTAACAATATATGTAACAAAATAATCATTTCTTTCATTTACTCATTGTTCCATTGTCTTTCAAAGGACATTAAAATGAAGATCAAGTTGTAATGAAAATTTCATTAAGCCCTAGTTAATTCTTTATGAAGGTACTCCCCAAAGAAATGTAAAATAAGAATATAAAAGAATTCTTTCTTTCAGCCTCCTCTCACCAGAAGCAAACCAACTAAACTTAACAAATTAGAAGCAAATGACAAATTGTGTGTCACAGAAAAGGAAGCCACTAAGGTGAATCTCTTAGAATAAAAATTAGATTTGCATAACGGCTTCATAAAGGTGTGGTCTCACTAGTGTGCTTTCTTTCCCCAAATAGCTTATCTTTTACAATGTGAAAAAAAATTTTTTTTCAAGTTGTAAATAGAACAAAACTTATCTGTTTTAATTTTTTTTACTTTTTATTCATATTATTACTTTCTTTTATCATTATATTTGTCTCTTTGAAAATCTCCTTTTTAAGGAATATGTCCTTTTATAGATTCCTATCAGACTAAGTTAATTCTAACAATATAAAAATCTCTACACACAGCAAATAAATGAATGTTTGGAGTTACAAAGCTTACCTTTACTATTACCATTAATTTGGATCTATTTAATAATGCTAGATGAAGATATTGATGTGTTCAGATCTATTGTCACCATACTGTCAAATAATCCTGTTTCAAGACTTCATATTGGCATGATAGCATCAGATCAGTTCCTCATTGAGAGATTGTAAGGAACAATATAATGTGAAGTGACTATAGTACTTCATCACCCAAAGGCTGACCATCAAATAGTTAATATTAACAGAAAATAAAGTATGGAGAAAAATAATCTTCATTGACTTTGTTTAGATGGAATAACCATGCTAATGAACATGTGTGTATATATACATGTGTATATGTATATATTTATGTGTATATATGTATTATAAACACACATACACACACATATATTTATCGCTTTAAAATGTTATAGTCTGGCATCTATTCTAGATTTTGACAAAATTAATTTCAAGAATTCAGAAAAGGGGTAGATATCACCCTACATTCCAAAATTCTATGGGAAAGTGAGCTTAGGAGGATTTGGAAGCTCTTACTGAAAATTCATGAAAAAAAAAAATGAAAGAGAAAGAGAAATAATTCTGATGAGAAGAAAAAAGGCAATGTAGTCCAAAAGACATGGTATTACAATGCAGGGAAATCTACCAATTTAGCCTTTCTTTTATTTTGTTTGTTTGATTTTATTCTTTTTGAACATTATATATGGTGTTTTAACATTATAGTTATCTCTTAATATTTCTGTCCACCCACAGAATTTTATAAAAATGAAACTATGAAGCAAAGGCAACCAGTACAGTGACCTCAACAAAAAAATAAATAATTAAATAATTAAATAAATAATTAAATAATTAAATCATGTGTAGAAGTTGAAAGCAAGAGAAGATAACAGAGAATGAATGCAAAATGCAATTTATAACAATGGAATATAGAGTGCTAAAAAAGACAAATGATAAGAAAAAGGGTTATTCTGAGGCAAAGAGGCATTTCAATGAAGCTGCTTGGAGTCAATGGGCCAGTGATAACTACAATAGAAAGGAGACAGAGGCTTAACTTTTATTTTTCTTTTTTTTTCTTTTGCCAAGGAGACTAGTCTTTGAACTGGCTAATAGGGTATGTGCCAAGATTTGTAAACAGGCAGCAAGAGAACAATATCTGGCCTTCAGGGATTTATGGACATGTCCCCTATCTGGAACAGATAAACAACATTCAATGGCATTGAAACACCTTGCAGATATGGTTCCTGAACCATTAACAATAATACTTTTAACAGTGGGGTAGGAAAAAATACTGAAAAATGGCGGACAGTGTCCTAATTTTCAGGATTACTTGATTCATAGATTATGGAAATTGAATAAATAAACTTAACCTAGACTTGAGAAATATATGTGACAAAGTCTTTCTCTGCTATTCTTGCAACAATAATAAAAAAGATCTTATCCAGGAGATAGTACATTTAAAAGGATTCTGGAATGGATGAATCACTGAGAGTTCTCCATTGGAGTTCCCTAGAGGTTTTTGCTGGGCTCTTGGTGCAAGATTAAAAAAATAGATTATTATACTTAATAAGTTTGCAAGTGAAACCATCCATACTAAAAATTTAGCATGAGATGATAGAAGATATTCCAGAATATTTTTCAATAGGGTTAAATTAAGTATGTTGAAATATAAGAATAAACTTTTAGGTAGTGAGTCAATTTCAGAAATGTAAAATAAAATGCCATGGCTAAAAAGCAATTTATTTGAAAAAATTAAGGGTTTGTAATGGAATGGAAATAAATTATAAATTAACCATAATATTGGAATGCACAAAAACATGATCTGAAGCTGCATTAAGAGAGAAATAATGCCCTCTTCATATAACATGTGTATACATATAGATAATTTTATAAAATATATGTGTGCATAAATAAATTTTATATATACATATATTTGCATATATATATATGTTCATATATATATCGAGAGAGAAAAAGAGTGAGAATAAATACAGACAAATTAAAGCATTACAAACTAAAATGAGGTAGAGAAAATTGAAAATTGTCAGAGTAATAGATTCATCAATGGTTTAAGACTGGGAAAATCGTTTGGGTTTTCTTTTTAAATATATTTTCATGAAGTTACATGTTGTACTTCAGTATAATATATGTGTTTTTCTTTCTGAATACAAGACATAATTAGTAACTTGAGAAGATTAAGATTTGTGTTACTTTGATTGCTCTTTCTGTAGTTTCATCCAAAGTAAAGTTGTTTCTTTCCAACATCTATCTCTCCTATTTCTTTCCTTTGTTAAAGATCAGCACTAGCTTAGTTGAATCATTAAATTCTTTCTGCATAAAAGGTGAGTTTCTTTTTGAATATTTTCTTCTCTGACAACTAAAATTCTTGTCATCACTTAGGTTTCAGACTTTTTCCTCCTTAATTCTACAGAAAAATCTTTGTATGAGACTTTATTATGAAGAGACCAAAGGCATAAGCTTATAATTGAAGTCACACAGTGTTATTTTACATGAAACACAAAAGTTTCTAGACCATATTTCAGAAGAAGAATCAACTTTCCTTTTATTTCTGGTGTATAATAATGAAGATAATGTAGTGGAGTTGGGAAGTGAAGCTTTAAGCTTTCATCTTCAGCATCATCAGTTGACCATGGGGTGTCTTTTGTAGCTAAGATCATTAGGGGAATGAAATAGAGAGTTCTTGTTTTCTATTTTATTATGTCATTTTAAAATGGCAGAAACCGTTTATTACTTTTGGCTTAAAATATTAAATGGAAACTTTTTTGATGTCATGAATTCCAACACAAATTCATGCCAGCAAAGATCAAAGAAGATGCTAATTTTTTTGCACTATTATTGGCTTATCATGTATTTCATTTTCATAGTAGAAAATTAGTATATTGTCCTTAATACATGCTTGTCTACAGGACACTTTTAAACTTCTGTTTAATTCTCAAAGATGCAATAAAGTTTATATCTTTTAAACTTTAAAATGTTTTCTCTACTCACTGGAAATCATTAATTTTGATTTACCTTTATTTGTTATACTGTCTTATGTGAATGCTTTCCCAGATATCATTATCTTCTCAGTGCTTTCATTTTTTGAAACATGCCTACACATAAGAAAGCATAAGACCTGCAGGGTATACAGCTTATGCTGACTTGTAAGAAACACTTTACATATTCTGAAATAGGTAAATATTATACTTTTATCTTTTGTTGTGTGCTACATTACCATGTATACTTTTTTTTTTTAAAGGAAGACAGATCCCTGGTGCATGATATTTAGTCTTGTGAACATCCCCTACAGGTGATTTGTTTTGTGTTTAAGTTTATGTATTAAATCATAACATCTGTTTCACTGTAATTTAAATGGATGCTGTTTCAGGAGTCCTTTAGAAAATAAAGTGAAATATATGTAGTAATAAGTTAGTTAAGAAAAAATAGAGAATTTTTTCCTGATTTTATTAACTTTTAGTCACCAATTCTTGATAAGGACAGCAGATCTATCAGATCTATCTTTTTTATAAGGACACCAGATCTATCTTTTTTTGGGTGCAAAGATTCAAAGCATACTACTAATGGCTCTTTCAAAATTGGCTGTTGTTTTAAAATGACATCTGATGAAGGCAGGAAATTATAAAATGAATGAATCCAAAAGAAAATTCTAATGATACTCTAATTGATTAAGGGTTCTCTCTGTTTTTTTTTTTAGTTATTCATTGGCCTTTTTACAAAGTATTCATCAAAAAGATTTGTATATTATGTTCTACTGAAGGACAAACAAGGACATTTTTCAATTGAAAACTTTTCTTTTGCTTGCACTGTTATTATAGAAACATATTCTTAATACATTACGGTAATATACTTGTTTCTAAAGCTTATCTCTTCAAATTTTCTCTGCTTTGAAGAGCTAGCTAGACTTTAATTTTTAAGAGACTATCATAAGGAAATATAATCAGAGAAATGTTAAATAAAAAAAAGAAATGAAACACAATGAGGAAAAGGATAAATTCTGAATGATTCAGAAACAAGCATTATCATTGTTGAAGCCTTGACAATTTTTACTTTAAGAGGAGAAAAAGTAAAACTTGTTCATTGTCACCTCCATTTTTAAGTGAAGCAAAGTTCTAACAGTTTGTCCTGATAAGGCTTTATTTCAATGGCTACTTTAAACAATTTACTCAGCTTCTCATCCCAGTCTTTCTGACTTAGATCTGTAAAGGTTCAGACATAGCTTTGGGGTTTTTTCTTTGATAAAATATCTAAGCTGCTGATATAGCACTTTACTTGTACAAGGAAGCACTCCGGTCAAAGAAGATTATAATTTGTTATGGAACTTATGTTTTTTGCTGGGGAAAAAAAAGGAATGGTATTTTACTTTAGGTTAGAAAGACCCTAGTTATTATACGGTGTCAACCATCCTAAGGATTTAATTCTCCACCCTTTTCCTTCTTTGAAGACTAAAACTCTTTACTCTTTTTTTTTGCTTGTCATTTTCTTGTTTTGTTTTTCAACTGACCAAAACATAGGTTTGTCTTACAAATCTCTCCAAACTCTCTTTACCCAATTTTTTCTGACATCCCCCAAACATTTCATACTAATGGAGTAGCATTGCTTTTTGTGTCCTTGGCAAAAGCTGTCAGTTGCAGAATGTTATTTTTAATGCATGGACCACTTTTAGAAGAGGCTTTGACTGAAACTGTTAATTTAAAAATACACATGAGAGGAATGTGCCAGCTCTTTTTGTCTGCTTATGAGCCACAGCTTTGGGGGATGTCATTTATTCAAGATACAAGAGCAAGCCACCTGTTTCTGAGGCCTCTTGTCCTTCATATTAAAGGTTCAGGTCCTTGTTGAATAGTAACACTCTAATCTTGGTCAACATACACAACAATTACCCAAAACTGATTTGTCAAGCTAGCTGGAGGATTTTTTTTTAAATGTGTATATGTTTCAGTCTGTTACCCTGAAGGCACTTGTCATGACCGTGCATATTAAAATTAATCAGACCTCCCAGGCCTGTTTGCTTCTGTGTTTTAACATAAAGAAGTGGATATCAAGAGTTTGTTCTAATTAAATAGGTCTGCTTGGTTTTGTTCTAGTGGGTACTTGGTCTTTTTTTTTATTTTAATGGGAGATTCTTGTGAAAAAGGCACGACCAGCACTAGAGTTAGTGAAGAGCTCACTTCAAAGTTTTCTTCACCACCTGCGCCCAAATTTCAGAAGCCTAAAGGGCTCCCAGGGTGCTTTTCTAAACTACCCTTAATGTGGATGAAAAATATGGCCAGGGAGTGAAGTATCACTGAGGCTAGGGCAAGGCTAGAAGCCAAAATGAAGACCCGACTTGTATATTTTAGTGCTATTAAGTGAGCTCATATTGTTTCTTAGATCCCAAACATGATTGTAGGTTTGATGAAGTGTGGTGAGTATTTAGGAAAAGGCTGAGGCTGAAAAGCATAGCAATTTTCTCACTCCTTGATGCCCTAGATTTAAATGTATTAGTGATGATCCATTTAATTCAGTTTTTAAGTAATCCATTCATATTAGGTGCAACAAGCAACTTGAGATAAACATTTTACATACATATAAAATAATTGCTACTATGGGAGTTTCTGGATGTAGTCCACTACACATTGGTGATTTACTTTCTCATTCTGAGGAGCAACGGAGATGCTTGTCACAATCATGGATGAATAGTTATCCAAGAAAACATATGATATTATGAGAAGGGAATCTCATAATGTTGTTTTAAAAAACCTCAGCAAATATAACAGAAAAGTTGCTATGATTATATATTTGATATTATGAGTGAGTGAATTTATTACTTTATAATTATATATTATAATAATTTGATATTATGAGTGAATAATCAGTATTAAAGGTCATGTATACGTTTCCCTGGATTCCAAACTACATTCGTGTGGAAATTATCTCATTGTATTTTTATATATGAATTATATATGTAGCCAAATGGCCTCAAAATGCTTAAATTTGATCCAAATCTTGTATTTCTTCTTTGGTAGAATTTAATAGTTAAGAATTTCAAATATAACATATTTCTTCAAAGTTTTGCTTTGTTTGGGATCAACTTATAGCAATCCCAGAGAATTCTCTGTAGTCCTCATGGGAAAACAGACTATTCTGGTCCCATCTTGTCCTTTGTGATTAAAGTGTCCCTCGTCCCAAATTAAAAAAGAGTTAAGACCTCCTATGTGCTTTAATAATTTTCTAGCTACTAAGCGAAATTCAGGATATCTCATAGGAAATTCTTCAAGGATAAATGCATATCCATGAATTTACCTCTCTCTCTATTTCTCTGGTCTTGTACAACCCAAACATAAAAAACAAAACAAAATAAAACTATACAACTGGTATTTGATGGCATCATAGAAACCCGTCCACTATTTCATCTAAGTTACTGTTGGTTATTTAATAACACAATGCAAACTATTCAGTATAGGTGTATGAAATGAAGAGGGTAAAAAAGGACCCTGAACAAGTAAATACATCTTTCATCATTTCTTTTGTTTGGTTTGTTTGTGGTACTATTCTTGATCAATAGAAATTGTTTGACAGTTCTGCAAAAGGGTGAGCAACCTTTTCCTGAACCTTTGTCCTTTTGTTTTGTCTCAGTAGAAAAGTTTTCTATTTGCTGTTCTCTTTTTTATTATAACTGTCTATTAAGAGTGGGTTTGAATATTTTATTTCAGTGAATATGGCACAGGCACAAGATTGTGAAACATCATTCATAGCTTTATCTCATTTGTATGAAATGGGCATTCAAGTATCTAAAATTCAAGGTTACTTCGATACTCTGGAACATAGCACTTTTACATTTTTTTTTAAAAGGTCTCATTAGAAAAACAAAATGGCATATGATATAATACAAACTTTTCTTCCCATATTATGTACTGATGATATTCACACTGTTATACATACAAGAGTCTTTGGAATATTTAGCCTTAACTCAATTTGTATTTAAGATATCTCCTCCCTACACATTAATGAGATATCAATGAAGAATGCTTCGTATGGTGTAATTACTGAAGAGAGCAGTAGTTGGGAAAACAGACAGTAATTAAACACGTCTACTTATTGCTAGACGACAGTGCTATTACACTGGAATTTAGGACATTGATAGGGAAGGATTGATTTGTTGTTTTGAGATGAATTCAATCACCGTTCCTTTAGACCTTTAATTGCTGAAACCAAGTTATGCTTTGTTTGTATAATGTGCCCAAAGGTCATAGCTCAACCTGACACTAATCACATTAAGGATTTGGAAGATAATAATAAAATAAAAAATTTTAATAATCCTAATGCTTTTTCATTCTTTGTTTTTCTTTAGTTAGAATGCCTATAAATAGTTTCTTTTTCCATTTGTTCTTCTTTTGTCATATACATGTAAATATTATGTGTGGATATATATATACATATGGGTATATGTGTGTGAATTTTTTATTGTAAATTTTGTACAATTTTTAAATATTATAATTCAGCTAAGCATATAGTTAATATGTATTTTTAAAAGGAATAAAGATCTAGTCCTTCAATAATGGGGGGGGGGGAAATCTTCAAATGATAGACAGAAATTGCACAGTATAAATAGAAAATGCCAATCCAAAACCTTTACAAGAAAAAAAACTTAAAAATAAAAAATTAGTATTGATAAAATTGGTCATAAATGATATATTGTTGCTTGTCCTAACTCCTCTGCTTACCAATATTCTCATAAATCCTACAATTTCTACATTTCAATACACAGTCTTGGCTTGTTTTCTCTTACAATAAAGCTGACAATCCATCTATGATTTAGAGCCCAGCTTCTTTAAACTGTTGGTCATGACCCTAAATGGGATTTCCTCACTGAATATGGGAGTCATGAAATTATGTATTATTGGTAATAAATATTTGATTTGTAAACCTATTTTATATTCATGTATACTCAATGTAATATAAAAATTTTTCTAGTGAAAAGGGACCACTAGTAGAAAAAGTTTAAGAAGCCCTGATTACAGGATAGTTCTGTTATAGTAGAAAAAAATTAATTACTCTGCAGCTAACCAGATGATGGACCTGCCTGAGGACCTTTCTGAAATTAGATAGTTCTGATTTTCAGATAAAAAAAATCTATAGGACATTATTAGCTTCCATACTCTTGTTTCTTTTTCTTTTTATTTTTTCAGTTTGACTGGACTTATTCAAGCTAATGCTCCCATTGCAATACCTTTGAGAATCTAGAGTCACATTTATTGCAAGATGGCATGTTGGAGTAGGGATTAGTTGAATTCTATCACTAATTTACGTTAACAATCAGAAAATTATTGACACTTCTCAACTTATGTTTTTATATTTTATAAATTCTGAAAAATGGATTAACTTGGCTAAAAACGGATTGTGGTTATCCATCACCTTTTTGGAAGTATTACTTAAGAAGATAACAATAAAGAAACAATAAAAGGAATAGCAAATTTTGTAAGCCTTATCTTTGTGGCCACATATTCTCCTTACTCCTTAAATTGAACTTTGCAAAATTTCTGTAGTAGCTACATAAATATATTTCCAATGCTTCAAAATGGACATGCAATACTGATCTAGTATAGAACTTTTTAATATATGATTTGGTCAGCCATTTTAAAATTCTTAGAATTAAGACAAAAATTTGATGTTTATAAAAGACTTCCTAACTCTCTCTTGAATGGTCATGCCTAAGTTACATAAGAGGCACTTTGCAATTTTCCAACACTATTGAATTATTTTCTGTCAGTGCATAGAACCTTGTATAGGTTCTGTATGTATGTGTACATGTATATGTTTACATATATGTGCAAATTATGTATTATGTGTGTCAAAAGTCTGCAATAACAATAGTCTCCTAAGTATTAAGCATACATCACTGAATGAATTCTATTTTTACCACTTTGGCAGGCACAAGCTACTCCATGTTAATATTTGTTCCAAGCACCAAGCCAAGTTCCTTGCACATAGTATATGATTAATAAATGTTGGTTGATTTGATCTCTGAGCATGAGAGATAAGAATATGTATATGAAGATATAGTTCTACCATTTTCTACTTATGTGATTTTGAACGAGTACACTTATATTCACTTTTTAAATGGTTTGTAAAAAAATAAATTAAAATATAAATATGAATTATTTGATTGTCTTCCAATCCTTAGTTTTCCCATCTATAGAAAGAGAAAAAAAATTAAAGAAATTAAATATATGTTCTGAGCATGATATTTTTCATGAGAATTAAATGAAAGTGTCTATTTAAGAAAACATAATAATCTATATCATTTTATATTGATGTTAGTTACTTCTAACACAAAGTGAAAGATGGAGTTATCTGTAGTAATACCAGAGTGCATAAACACTCATTCGAGGGCTAAAAAAATGCTAGCTCCTTTATTCAATTCAATTCAATTTAACAAAACATTTAATAAGCATCTGCTACATGCAAATTATTTCTTTAGGCAATGAAAGTGCAAAAATAAAACAGCTACCAAATATTCCTGTTTTCTAAGACCTTATGACCTAATAGAGAAAAGAAAAAAAGTTATATATAACTAAAATAATAATAATATTTAGGTCATTATTTAATTATTAGTTTTGTTTTTTATGAATTTTATATATATATATGTAAAAATTACTCATATTGAACATTCTTGTATCCCTTCTATGATATCAAATTGGTCATAGCAAATTGTTTTATGAATAGACTACTGCAGTGTCCTTGGAAGATTTTTATTTTAAGTGGACACATTAATATTCTTTAGTCAAATTTATTGATTGTGTTCTTTCTCTGCTTTGTATTTACTTGGATTGAATATCAGAACAATATTTACTCATAAAAGTAACTTAACAGAATATCTTCTCTTTATGAAAATAGCTTTTTAAGGGAAAATTTCTCTGTTGGGGGTTAATTTTTCTTTAAATGTCAGATAAAATTAATTTGTGTATTCATCTCTCCTAAAGTCATCATCATTGTTATCATTGTTATTGTTATTGCTCTTATTATTGTTATATCTCTATTAACAATTCATTTATGGCTTACTCGATTTACTTTTTGAGATGATGGGTTTATTTACAATCTTTATGTTTAGTTTTCAGTGATTTCATTTTTCCACATATGAATTAATTCCCTTTGAATTCTCACTTGTTTTGGCCTATAATTCTATCTAAGACTTTCTGATAATAAACTTTATTTCAACTCTATTAGTACTTTACCTTTTTTTTTTTATTTTGGTAAATGGGTTTTTCTTTTTTTTTTTCCTAATCAGATTAGCTGGTAGCTGGTTAATAGTTTTTAAAAACAGGTATCTTCACTTGGATTCACATTTATCTATTTCTCCCCTTATTTTAAAGCCTTCTTCTTCTGAATTTGTTTTAGGAATATTTGTCTGTCTGTTTTCTTGTCTTTTAAATTTCATGTTTAACTTGATTGTCTATTTTTCTATTTAGTGATATGTGTTCATATATAAGTATGCATAAATATATATATATATGTGTGTATATATATAAATAATTTTTCTCTGGAGAATCTTCAGCTTCATCTTATACAGCTTTGTATGTTATCTGATCCTTGTCACTTTTAGTTCCCTTTCACATTAACTATATTTACCCATGCCTTCCTTATATGTAATTAATTTATAATATTTTATTATCATAATTTTATAACGATTTCTATCTAAGTAAACCTTATTAGATTTGTCCTATCATTAGACCCTATTGAGTATTTTTTATTTTGATTCTATCATCCAAGCTATTAACTATCCTTTCCATTTTGGATAGTCAAAAATGTTAATAAGTTTGCATTTATCTGAATAAACAATAAAAATATTGAAGAAAATAGGATTACAGGTGGAAGTCTTATTATACCCAATTATAGACTTTTCTCTAGGTTCAGACCAATTTCTTTACTCATTGTGACTGGTCACTAATTCTGACCTTTCCTAACCATAGTATAATTCAACATATATTGCACCAAATATTAGCCATGATTGATCAATCAACTGCCTTTCTTAAATTCAGGCACACCATGTTTATGACAATGAAAATATTTCTGACATTTATTGTTATATATTTGTAGTTATATAGAGAATGTACAGGTAGATTAAATGTTCTTTTTTTGTAATGATATTTTATATATATATGTATGTATGTATATATGATGCAATAATAACAATCTATTTCCAATTTGGTTTGTTTATTGAGTCCTTGAGGATTTTTCCATATCTAGTATTTGAAGTATGGACGATTTTCTTTTTGTCTCTTAGTTCTCAAAGAGATGAAACAGCATAACAGATAGAAAGTTGTC
Organism: Antechinus flavipes; assembly: GCF_016432865.1. NCBI lineage: Eukaryota > Metazoa > Chordata > Mammalia > Dasyuromorphia > Dasyuridae > Antechinus > Antechinus flavipes. The sequence goes on from NC_067402.1 coordinate 176,147,277, forward strand.
CTTGTAACCAAAACTTCAGTCATAGACATATACTGACTTCATGACCCTGGAAAAGGCATTTAATCTCTTAGTGTTTAAGGCCAGAGGCGTCAAACTTTTACTATTTCTATTTGAGTTAAACACCACTGTTTCAGGCAAATTTAAAAATCAACTAGCAAAAGAGGTGATTTAGCCTGGTAGGATTTGATTTAGACCTGGTAGGATAATTTTCATTATCTGGGAATTCTATCAATATATTACAATCCCTTTTTCTAATATATAGAAGATAGCATGCTTCTGATGTTTAAATCTAACTTTTAATTCTATCTTAGTCTTCTCAATTTTTTGAGAGGGGACAATTATAATAGAAATATTTCTCAAATAAGAAATTATTCTGCTATTAATCTTTTATATTTAATGGAATATAAACTAATAAATAGTTGAGTAAAATAACTGCTTTTTTATAGTTTAAATGAGACAATAAAGATGAAAGGCACCCAAACTTGTTTCTACACAATTTTGATCTCCGCTGTTATGTCTCTGTATTTTGAAAATTTTTCATTCCATGTAGTTTGGACATTATATTAAGTATGGCACTATCTAATAAAAATGTCCCTAACTTAAAAGTTGTCTTCCTAATTATCATTAATATAAAAATAAAGAAAACACTAGTGGATTGATAGTGTTTGTTGACTTAAATTTTAAACAGGTTTCAAACTGAGTTCATTATTGAAATTAACTGCCATTACTTTAAAGAAAATATTAAAGTATTTCAATGATATTTTTGGACTTAGACATTGAAATACTTTAATATTTTCTTTAATGTATTGTATACATATTTCTAATTGCTGACAGCTCATTTCATGGATGCAGGACTCCCTAGGATATGGAGTAATGAAAAAAGATCTCTGAATGAATTTTGCCCTATTTACTATACTTAAAAAAATGTTAGACCCTATAGGAGAATTAAGATTTAAATCAGAAATTCAGACCATGAATAAATATTGGGTTTTTTGTTATTTATTTTTGCCATATATTCCCCTTATGAGGTCATTGCCACCTCTGTATTGGAGTGAATTACTAAGTTCTGGGAATGTTTCAGAGTTAAAGTTGATCTCTTATTTAAAAAAGATCCCAAGTCAACCTTGAAATGAGTCATTCTCTCTCCCATTATTTTTTCTTTACTTCCCCAATGCTACCACTACCACCATCATTAATTAGTAAGTCAATAAACATTTATTAAGCACCTACTATTTGTTAGGCACTGTGGAATGCCCAGAACATAGTTCTGGAAGCAGAAGTAACAAACAATATCTTGCTTCTCCAGTAATCCTGCCCCAAAATGCCTGGGAAATTTGGAAAAGTCAATTAACACATCAGAGATAAGTCCTTTCTTATATAAAAAGAGAAATTTAGAAAAACAATTTTATTGCTGCTACTCTCTTTTATTACTGCATTTATGTCTCAAAATTGTGAGGGATAACATATATGAGATACATTTGTAAAACACTTATCCAAATGACTAATATGCACTAGGTTCTTAATAAATACAAATCCAAATCTTCCTTTCTTCCTCTTGCTCATCATAAGCTAATCTGATGTATAGGTCATCCAGTTAGATAATGGATGCCCAGTTTGTTACAATGAACCAAGAACTTATAATATTCTCTATCTCTACTCAGTTTCCTATAACAAATATTCTTTAATATAACTCATTTGAATATATATTCCATGAAGGTATTTCTTTTCCTTGTTTCTAAATTATGCAGTTAGATGGCACAATGAATGAAATACTCAAATGGACCTGGAGTCATGAAGACCTGAGTTCAATTCTGGCCTCAGGCACTTGTTTTGGGAAAGTCGTTTAATCTCTGTTTGCCTCAGTTTTCTCAACTATGAAATGAAGACAACAATAGCACTCACCCCAGGGTTGTTGTGAGGATCATACAGCATAATTGGTAAAATGCTTAGCCTAGTGCCTGGCACATAGTTGGCTTTTAATAATTTTTTTCCTTCTTTCCATCCTACTTCAGATGCTGATTTAACACAAAATCACTTATTTGGAGAAGTATTTGCCCCAAAATATAGGAAATAATTTGGACAGGAAATTCTGTCTCCTTCCCAACTTAAGAATCCTTTAGACATGAAGAAATAGCACTACTTAAGGAACTCTAAATATTCAGATTTTTGTCATCAAAGATAAGATTATATGTGAATATAATTGTTCAAACATTCTATGGCCTATTAACTTCTATAACAGTTAAACAAATGTGTCCAAAGTGCACAATGAAATTATTTTTAACTAATCTGTTATTTCCAAAACATCACTTGCATATATTGCCTTTGGATCACTTTATGTATTGTATGTGAACTCAAAAAGGAGTTTACATATATATACACATATAGGATTGGTAGTGGCAAAATTTCAATTAATAATACTAAATTTGTATTGCCCTATGTTCCTTTATATTAAAGACTATGGAGAATTGTTCAGCACTTAAGTCTATCTGCAATTTGTGTCAAGCTAATATGGATGTCCACAAAGATATCACAAATTATTAGCAATCAGAAATTTTGTGAATGAAGCATATTTTCATTAGAATTTGATATCTCTTTATGAAAAGCAGCCCACATATTAAAACAATATAGCACTTTCCAAAAAATTGCTTTTCTGTTTCTCTTTTTGAAGAAAGTGGTTTATAATAATGACCTTTGGAGATGAATGAAAGTTATAAGAGAAGATAGATGGAATTATCTTGAGAACTTATGTATATGGGATTGGGGCATAAATTATACATTTGTTTTCTTTTCTATATGGTATTATGAGAACAAAGATGTTAACCGAACATGTATTTCAGTATTTACACAATGTCTGGATCAACACTTTGCAACAACCTTGAAAATAATGCCCTAAGTAACCTGTTCCATCTTTTAGACATACTGGGCAAGAGCACTTTGAGAGGATTTGATGAATAGCAGGTGTAGATGAAGTAAAATGCTTACAGTTCCTTAAGACAGAAAAAAAAAATTTAATGTGCAGATATAGGGAAGCTCTTTACTGTAAGATTTGCTAGAAATTATGAAGATACAAGGTAGAAGAATGTTTGGCAATCTAAATATAACATGCCATTTTATTTGCTTAATGTTGGAAGCATGTAATTGTATTTGAACCATATAGACATTTTAATAAGTTCTTTTATATACCTGCAAAAGTAAACAGTTTATTCTTCTTTTCACATAGGATTAACTTTATCTCTCTATCCTGCCTATTTGTTCTTGTTCCCCTTCCCCTAATACATATAACTCCCATCCCATGCATGCCAAGGTTGTAAGACTAAAGTTCAGGAGATACTTTTGATGGCACACACACCTATCCACCCACACCCACACCCATGTGTATGTATGTGTATATATGCTTATATACACACACACACAAACACACACACATATATATATGTATAAATATAAGTATATGTTATACACACAAACATTAATGAGCTTCTGCAAGATCAGTGCAAGTATTTATAAAAATATTTTTTGTTTCTTGAACTCATAAGCTCCTATGAAAAATATCACTGTTAATGTTACTTTATTTTATATGTTTTGTTGTAATTCCATAGTAATCTAGAGAATTCAGCTTACAGAAACTCTCCCCCAAATCAGAGTATCAACTGATGTGTAACTTATGTCTTTAGAGAATTGTTTGTTGCCCTGAAGAAATAAATAATTTGATCATGCTAACACAAATAGTGTGTATCAGCCAGGGCTTGAACCTGAGTGTGTGTATGTGTGTGTGTGTGTGTGTGTGTGTGTATGTGTGTCTGTATATAAACATAGATGCACACTCTCTTGTGTTTATGTAAGTGACCTTCTTTTTTGCTAAAGTAAACCTTTCTAAGACAAGATAATGGTCCTGATGTGATTAATATTATACAGTTTTTAATAAAGATATTTTCCTAATCAGCAATGATCCATCTTACAGGTATTATCATTACTCTTCTTATTGTTAATGGTGGTGATGGAGTGGATAGAGTACTGAACTTAAAAACAAAAAGAATGGGGTTTAAGACTTGCCTCTGACAAAAACTAGCAGCTTGACTCTGGGAAAAACGACTGGAAAGTATCTCAGTGGTCATCTGGTCAAAATTTTCTTTATCTACATGCCCGGTGAATGGTCATCCAGCTTTTGCTTTCATCACCTCTCAAATGAGAAAGTTGAACTATATTAGTAGTTTTCAAAGAATGGCATAGGAATCCTTGGGGGTTCCTGAGATCATTTCAAGGGGTCTGCAAGGTCAAAACATTCGTATTAATACTAAGACATTACAGATTAAACAGTCAATATTCATTTTCTTATTTTTAAGAATAAATGTCAGTCTGATTGTTTTACTAGACACATCCAATTCACAGTTTAAGTCATTTGGAGAATAATTTACTTTTTTGTGAATGTGTAAATTTCAAATAATAATGTTTTTAAAATGATTCCCTAAAGTGTTTATGAATTGTGAAAGTCTAATAAAATATTTCAATATAACATATGAATGCTATTGTATATATACATATATGCATATATACATAAATATATAGAAATATATCACAGATATTTCTAACTTAAGGAAATAAATAAGTGACTGAAAATGTTTTATTAATTTAGGATAGCATGTCAAAGAAAATAAATAGTTTCAAATGCTCTAGAGAAAAATAAATAAACCTATGATTAGATATTTTCACCTGTGCTATAAATTTATTTTAATATATTTAAAATCTGCAAACACATAAATTCTCATCTATAATTACCTTTTCTGTTTGTTTATCCCTGAAAAAAATTATTGCACGAAAACTTATCAGACTTTGTGATCTGTATGTAGGTGAATGAGCTAATGCCACTGGACACATGCATTTTCTTATCTTCTTGGTTGTCACTGAAAGAGCTCCCAAGCTGAGACAGATGGCTGCTGGTTTAGTTATGTGTGTGGGAGAGAGGAACTTCCACATGTGATTTTTACCATTTGGTAGTAATTAGTTTGTTGTATAAATTAACATTAACTGAACCATTCTTCAGGCATTGTTTGTAATTATCTTGACTTTGAGCCTCTGAGTTGTGTAAAGAAACAAAAAGCAGGGAAGAAACTGCTCCTTGTTTTACACAAAGTAGAGGAATCTATCATTAGGCAGAATAGAACAACAATTATTGTTGTATGCCCAATAGACTGAAAACTTTGAAATAACCATAAAAGAGAAAAAGCCAAAGATTTTCCTTGAAGTTAATGGTTTAGCAATGCAATTAGCGTTTCTGAAACATGTTCCCTTTGTTAAAAGAGGAAAGCATGTAAAAGAAAAATGAAATAGAGGAAATTTTGGTATACTGTCCTTAGCAAAGGCAATTTTTGTTTCCTTTGGTTTCCATTGATAACTGTCAACAGAAAGTAATATCTGTTTCCTTCCTTCTTCCTTTCTCCCTTCTTTTATCCAGATCCTTTTTGTGCTGTTCCTTTCTCCCTTTTCCCTTCTTTTTTTTTTTGGTTCACCTGTCCCTAATTCCCTTATCCCTCGTTATTTATCCACCTGAGTTGTGAGGAGATTTTTGTCACTATTATTCTTTCCTTAAATCACTTTTCCACTGTTTATATAATACATATTGGTAGATAGATGGAGAATTCTCTTAATGTATATTTTTTAAGATTGGTCATTATTTTGCTAATTTTTTTAAATGAAATTTTCTATGTGTATGGTATCTACTTAAGGAAGAAAGTAGATTTACTAGTGAACTATTTGAACTCTAGGTTTTGATCTCTATTGAAATACAGAAGTGAAGATATTCTATATAAAAAGAAATAACAGAATAACTCATTTCAACATTCCCTATGTTTTGGTTTTAGGTATGCACAAATATTTTGGGGAGGCAAATTTTATTTTGGCTGTCACTAAGAGTAAGTTTGTTCATAATTAATTACATATAACAAATTGATATTTATAGTATACAGTTTTCACTTTATGTGTTATCTGCTTTTTTCTTTGGATATTGTTTAGGAAACTGTTAATAAAGGGAAATATTATTCAGCATATTTTGACCCAATATAACTTAATTATGCCATCCGATTTTGGAGGCAGTTAGGTGGTGAAATGAATATTGTATCAGGCCTGGAATCAGGAAGACTCATCTTCCTGAGTTCAAATGTGACATGAGATTGTGCGATTCTGGGTAATTTACTTAACCCTATTTTCCTCAGTCTCTTCATCTGTAAAATGAGTTGATGAAGCAAATGACAAACCATTCCAATATCTTTGCCAAGAAAATCCCAAATGGGTTTATAAAGAGTCTGACATGACTGAGCAACAGTGCTATTTTTATTGCTTATAATCAGTATGAAAACCAAAACTTTGATGTTGCCAAGAAAATATTATCATTTATTTGACTAAAATGTTTTACTTTTTTCCATTTTTAATAATAACTTAATAGGTCTATAAAATTGATTTACAATTTAGCTAATATCTACCATATAACTTGAGGAATCATCTAAAGAAAGTCTTGTAGACACTGGAAGCTTAAGAAAGGGAAATTTATAAAACAACCTACTTTTGAAACTTTTTGAGCCTAACATAATAAAAATAACTTAATAAGGAATAAGTGACCTAACTAAACTGGAAGAAGAAAATCTTTGCTGAATTTGTAGGAAGAAGCTGTAAGTTGTGGTGGATAGAATACCAAGTTCCTGATTGGGATATTTACTAGTTGTATAACACAACCTCTATGTGTCTGAATTTCCTCATCTGTAAGATAGAGATAATAATATCTATTTCATTCAAAGGGTTCCTCTGAGTCTCAAATTAAATATATATATATATATATATATATATATATATATGTCTTACCATGCTATCATTATCTGAATTACTTACATATATTGTAGGGCATTGAAGTGTAGAAGAAAACAAATTCAGTCACTTAAAAAAAATCTGGTTTGTGAGTAGTCATTTGGCAGGAATATTTTTATTATTTGTTGTTATTTCAATTGAATATGACTCTTCATGATCCTATATGATGTTTCCTTAGAAAAGATGCTGGAATGGTTTGTTCTTTCCTTCTCCAGCTCATTTTACAGAAGAGAAAATTGAGGTAAACAGGGTTAAGTGATTTGACCATGCTAACCAAGCTAGTAAGTATCTGAAGCCAGATTTGGATTCAGGAGAATAAATCTTCCTGACTCTAGGCCTTGCACTCTATTCTGCCACCTAGCTGTCCCATATTTGCATATTTCTACTATTTCCACGTACAAGTGGGGAAGAAAATTATTTTTGAAGTATTCCTCTGGAAGACGCTCTGTTCTGTCATGTTGTTTTGGATCATTTTTGGTCATATATAAATCTTTGTGACCCTATTTGGGATTTTCTTGCCAGAGATATGGGAGTGGTTTGTTATTTTCTTCTCCAGTTCATTTTACAGAACTGAAACTGAGGCAAACAGGAGACTTTCCCAGCATCACACAGCTAAGAAGTGTTTGAGGCCAGACTTTAACTTAGGAAAATGTGTCTTCTTAACTCTAAGCCTGACACTCTAATCATTACACTACCTCATTGCTCTGTTCTGTTGTAATAATAACTCTTGAAAGGAAAGTATTTTCACTGTGCAACTTAATTTGCATCAACTGGATAAGGGGGTTATTAAAATTGGTATCAGAAAAGTCAATATCTGCCATTTCAAAATTAGGCATAAAATTCAAAATATTATAAGTATATCTATTTAGTCATTTGCATTAAGTAACTGGGGATTCCTGAATACTTATCATTGAATTTAATGAAAATAGTCTGTCTTCCTTTGTATTTTACCCCTAAACTGGTTGATTAAAAAAAGCATTATTTTCTTATTCCTTACCTTTGACTATTAAATGCAAACTCCCATCTTGTATGTTTTCTTGTGTTCATAAGAACAACAAATGACTAAAGACTATATTTGTTAGATACCTCCTTTTGTTTCTTTTTTATAAGACAAAAAACATTATTTTAAGTGAAAATGTGGCAGAATTTGAAGGAAATATAGGGAGGCTACATTCATGGCTGAAAATAGTATACATAAATTGTGCTGTCTAATGCAAATAGTATTAATTTAATTTGAGGAAATTCATGTAATAAGATGCTATTTGACTCTGAATGTTAGATCAAAAGATTCCTTTGTTCTGAAGAAACCTATTATGAAATTCATAAGTATCAAGATTATCAAATCGAACTTTGCATAGTAAATTTTTTGTCTTATAGCATGGAATTAGGATAAGCATGTCTACCTCTAACTTGACCTTTCTGTAGGAACCTTTTTTTAAGAAATGAGGGAAAGAAGGGTCAGATATTCAGTGATCTGGCCAATGTCATAGAGCTACTGAGTGACAGAATTGGCAATTGAACCCATTTCTTCTATACTCTCAGTGAAAAAAAATTAATGTAAATGTTTCTGTTAGATAATGCCCTTTTTGCTCCAAATATTGGGGGAATAGTAAATAATCACATAAATATTGACAAAGTTCTTCACAGGTATTAACTATGAAATTTTTATTTTGTTGACCAGGTAAAAGGAAAATTCTGTATGATATGAGGTGTTTTCAAATAAAAGATAAGAAAGGAAGAGAGAAAGCAGTTGCAGTGGCTGAAAGCTCAAAGAGAATAAATTAATTAACCCAGGAGAATTTCTGGGATGTTGCAATAAGAAACTGTAGCTTTGAAATCCAGTGATCTTTATCCACTTTGGAGTTTGGGTCAAAGACCTTGGACAAGACAGAAAAAAAGGAGGGAGAGAGATCTTATAGAAACCAGATGTTAAAAACTGATAAAGGCCAACCAGCTCAAGCTGTTAAAAAATAACTCTACCCCCATCAAAAGGTGACATTCTTTTCTGAAGTCCCTCTGTCCTTCGAGGAGAGAAAGAGACAATTCTGGCTCTGCTTTTTTTTTTTTTTTTTGGCCTACCTTGTCGAATGGCCCTGGAAGACTAAACAGGTGTTATCTACTTTTGATTTCAGTGCATTTAAATTAATCCTGTCAGCTCAGCTGTTAAAACAACTGTCATCTCCAGCTGTTAGTAATTTTCGACTGGGCACTTTTACAGGTTGCCAAGTTCTAAGTCTGCATTGTGAGTTTCTTTCTGAAGGCGCTACAGTAATAATTTGTTTTTTAAGAGGACTTCTATTGTAGTGTTATATATTTGAAGTGATCATAGTGTTCATAATAACAAGCTCTGGAATATAGAATTAAACTGTGTTAGATACACTTTATATGTAACTTAATGTTTTTATGTTGAAATGCAAAGAATGGGTAAAGCAAGTAGGAAATAAGGTTATACTTATTTTGGATACATTTCCACATTCCCAAAAATAATATCTTCTTTTACTAGGTTCTTGGTTTTGGTTTTTTTTATTCTACTGAAGTAGATACATAAAAATCACTGTTTTAGTATAAGCTTTCAAATTATGAATTTTATAAGATATGTTATTCTTATATATGTAATATGAAATCAAATCATAAAATATAAGTAAACTGTATACTTTCAGTGCTTGTGTTATATATAACTAGCCATATTTTAAGTTAATTTACTAGAGGCAGGACAAAGCTATTAAATCCAGTCCTTTAGCAGAAATTGTAAGCTATTGAAAATGTGCAATAATCCCAAATCTGTACCAAAAAAAAAAAAGACTTTTATTTGTCACTGATGTAACCATATGGAACCAATGAATTTTCTTCCTCTTCTAACCCTACCTTATATGGGATAGAAAAATTATACCTTTTAAGCTCATTTTGTATAGCTAGAATTTAGAAGTTGAATTTTCATATATATGAAAGATCCATTTTTAAAGCTTCTAATACTGCCTTTGTTGGCAGAATAAAAAAAATGTAGGTTTTAAACATATTCTATGTGGGTTAATAGCAAAAAAAAAAAAAAAAAAAAAAAAAAAAAAAAAGGGACAAAAATGTCCCGTTAAGCATTTTTCTTCTTTTCATTGCCTTCACTTACGAATAATATTCTATTTTATATCAAGGTTTAAGAGTCATGTTTTTATAGCTTTAGATTAATGAGCCTATATTTTACAATTTTCTAATGAATTTACACAAGTATGTTTTCCATGTTTAAATGCAATTGTCCATATATATATATACATAGATACTTGTAGGCATTTTTGATTTTATATGTATGTATAAAAAAAGCACACAAAGTAAATATATATAATATATACATGTATATATGTACACTCATGCATATATTATGTGTATGCATGTATATTTTATATATAATATATATCATAACAAACCAGTCATAAATAATCTACAAGCATGTGTAGTTTATATATGTTTACTGTTTACATAAATAAGATATTTATTATTGTAGTATTCTCCTTTAAACAAAACCACAATGCATATATATATATATATATATATATTCCTAAATTAAATCTTATCAAAAGTTAAAATTAAATTAAACTAAGAATAGAGTAAGTTCGCATTCTGATTCTATAAAACCTCTGCCACCAAGAAACAACAAAAGTAGTCAATGCTTCTTAGTCTTTGGGGTTTTAAAAAATGTAGAGAAAGAAAATTTTCTAAATTCAAGATTTCAAATGAGGATGGCAACAATAATCCTAATTTCTACCAATTAGCATACAAATAGGAGAAAAGTGTTTAATTTTAAATGAGTAAATAGGGCATTTGGTATTTTTTATAATATTCATTCTAAATAGGTGATAGGTATTATTATATTGAATTCTTTTAAGTTGGCACTTTTAGTGGCAACTTTTATACTTGTAGGACTCTATTTATAAAAAAAAAAATTGTCTTTAATTGCTGTAGTCAAATTACCAATTAGAAAAAGTACATATTCCAGAGCAATACCATATAATTTGAAATAATTGAATTGGATTCACTAATTCTGTAGATCATATAGGTTATATAGATCATATACACATAGATTATGAAGCATATTGCTGGGTTCCTTTATCAAGAGAAATAGAGGATAGAAAATAGGAATGAAGGGTTATGGGAGGGAACATAGAGTAAAATCTGACTATCTCTGTTCCATCTCTACCATAACAATAATTGTAATGATGATAATTTACATTTATGTAGCATTCTGAGGCTTATGAAGTATATTACAAAGATTATTTTATTTGATTCTCTCATCAAACCTATTAAGTAGGTATTATAAGTTTTGTCTCTATTTTGTGGACAAGAAACCAAAGCATAGAGTTTAAGTTATTTTCTATAGACCATAAAGTACTAAGTAATGAAGCAAGTTCATTGAAGAAGAATTCCCTAGGTCTCAAAACTGAACATACTGTTTTTATTGTTGGGCAGGAATTCCTGGCATTAAGCTTAAATTTACCTTTTTGCAACTTCTACCAACTGCTCACAGTGCTGCCTCCTGGGGATAAATAGCACAAATCTCATCCCTCTTCCACATGGTCTTTTGTTTTGAGTCTATAAATTGTGAGATTATAGGGTCAGTGTTATATGAGCATCCCAGTTCTTTTAAGAAAATTATCTACTGCACTTCATTATGCATACTTAGAGATAATCTAGGTTTTAATGTTATATCAAATTTTGGTAATGAACCATATTTTATACACACAATAGGAGGTCACAATTTATAAGAACTCTATAGGAAATCCTTTAATAAATAAGGAAATTCTATTCTGCTATGAGAATAATTAACCTCTAATTCATATCTTTAGAAATTTAGATGTTAGTGAATCCTTTTTTCCTAAAGACAGTAGTTGTCTGTACTTTTGAGTCATATGATTATTACAGTTGCTGTCTCTTAAGGTAAAAAGTGTGAATGAAAAGTGCTTTAGTAAGCCTATATCATGTGCTGGAACTTAAATGACATGCAGATTTCAGGTTGGAAAATGAGTAATGAGAGAAAATGGGGAAGAATAAGAGTGAGAAAGAATATGAAGAATGTTTCTCATTGTCTCTGCCATTTTATTCTTAGTAAGGACATTAAAGTAGCATAGGGTGTTGCTATGCAACACAATAATCTGTGAACTCCACTTGTGCTGAGCAGAATTGTATAGTCATTGCAGAAAAATAAAAGTTCTGATAAGCTGCTTATTTGTGCTTCCACATGTAGTGTTCTACAAAATTATCCAAAAACTTAAATACATGCAGTGGTGGATGTAGATAAAGTCAATATAAGTGTGAAATTATGCATCTGTATATGTGTATTTATATATAATATACACATATGTGCATTTATTTTATATATTTCAAGGTTATTTTGTAGAACAATGTGGAGACACAGCTATTTTGTCTAAATGACACTAGTATTAGGGCAATTAGGTAGCACTATGGATAGAGTTCTGGGCCTGGAGTCAGAAAGATGAGTCTTCCTGAATTTAAATCTGGCCCCAGACAAGTGTGTGTGACTCTGTGTGACCCTGGACAAGTCACTAGCCCTGTATGCCTCAATTTCCTCATCAATAAAATGAACTGGAGAAAAAAGTGGCAAACCAATGGGATCACACAGAGTTAGACATGACTGAACAACAAAAACTCTAATATCCATAAATATTATCTGCTTAAACATGCAAGGTCTTCTTTAAGTTTTCAGAAAATACTAATTGTAACAAATTTAGTTAAATTATTTTAAATAAAATTAAATAAAAATCAACTAATTATAAAGGATCTTTAATTACAGGTTTAGATATTATCAAGTTCTTGCTATGACTTGAAGATCATATAGGTAAAATGCTTCCTAATACTTCTTATTCATGAAATTATTGGAGGTTCTAGGGGAATAAGTTGAAGATCTTAAAACTGTTTTAGTTCCAAATGTTAGAAAGAGTCAGGAGTAGATATGATAAAGTATAGCATGAGTAAATGTCTTCTGGGAGAGGAAATAGAAGAATAGGTAGGCACAGGATGTTAAAAAATGTGATTGTTTTAAGTCATTCCTCCAGTAAAATTAATAAATGCTTTTTAAAATAAATAGTAAATAACAGAAATTTATAGTTCCATGTTTTAAAAAGTAAAGCAATGGATGTGTTTTTGAGGTCAATATTAAAGTTACTAAGGAAAATGAGTCTTAAAAACTGGTAAATGGAAAGTGATTTTTTATACCGATTTCAAAATATTATTTGTTGAATAACGTTGACAATATAATAATCTAAAAGAAGCAATGATGCCTCCTCATGATCCTATGAGTTTGGAGGACAAAGAAATATGAATTTTCTTGGAAGAGAATTATTAGTGATACTGTGTACTGAGGAGGAAATTCAAGTAAATTCCAGAGTAGAACTAGGTAAAGGATAGAGTTGGTTTTATGAAAATGAGGAAAATAGTAAAAGGAATAAAGGAATAAATTTTTCATTTGATCAGAATTTCTGAATACCAGGGATGGGAAAAGAGAAAGATAGGGAAATAAGATAGAAGAATGTTAGTGATTTTATAAAAATGATATAAAGGAATGTTTATGATTTTATAAGCAGAATTCAGTTCATGGGAAGTTTGTCTAAAAAGTATTTGAGTTGTGTTCAAACTTTAGATCCAAACTATCTATGAAATGGAATGAAAATCTCACTCATGTTTCTTCTGTCATCATCCTTGAGCACATTTCCTTCTCAGTAGTTTAGCATTGAAGTACCACAAATTTATCTTGTCAGGATTATGGAGAATGATTAGCCTGAAATTCATTATCACTGTTTGTTCCTAAAATACAATCATTCCATTAGTACAAGATAGTATCATTTCTCTATTGTAGTTAAGATTTTGGAGGCATATTTAACATCCATATCCACAAGCACATATATAACAGGCAACAAAGCCTCCTTAAGATCTGTAACAGTGGAAAGATATTGACAATCAAGCTGTAAAGATTGTGGAACAGAGTCTTTAGTCAGAGAAACAAGAAATTTAGAGATCTCCCATTAGGATAAAATGTACTATCTACAATATCTAAGTACCCTAAGGATAGCACACATTTTTTCTTGTGAATGGAAAGAGATAAGTTCTGCAGAGCCTACACATGCTTAGAAGAAAAAAAGAGGGAACCAGCCCTAGTAGATAGAATAAAACCAAGACATTCTACTTGGGGGGGGGGGGAATCACTGAATTTTTGATTTATATACTTTGTGTCCCTTTGATGGAATTAAAGAAAAATATGGAATTTTAGACCTAGAACACATACCATATCAGAGAAGAATCCTAGAAAATGATGGAAGTTAGGGGCAGAGGGGTAATGTATTAGATACAGTACCAATCCTGGAGTCAGGAGGATGTAAGTTCAGATCTGGAACCTGACACTTACTAATTCTGTGTCCCTGAGAAAATTACTTAATACCAATTGCCTCCCCTCCAAAAAAAAGTGATGGAAGCTAAAGCCTGCTATAAGATTTGAGAAAATAGATTATAGCTTTCTATGTATCCTTGACATAAATGAATTCGTATCTATTTTATGTTCTTCCAGGTGAAGGCAAAAAGGTACTGATTATCTGGGTGAAGGAGAATGCTAAAAAAAAAATTTGAATAAATATCTATCATGGTAAAAAGGTAACCTCACAGGGAACAAAAGGGAATGATGATAGTAGGCTTGGGGACCATTGGGTACTTGGGTATCACATAAACATTAACAGCATGTAAACCCAGTACAAAGCAATAAACAGGTTTATTCTCTAGGCCTGGCTTAGGTTCTTAACAGAATGGATAGGAGTGTTACAAGGGGATTAACATGGAACCATAATATCTTGATCTCTGAGACAGTCAATGATAGGTAAAATACCTTTGATGGACTCCCTAACAAAGGATAGCGAAAAATAAATGGTAGGGATCCTTCCTTAGTTTTAATGATAAGTGAGACTGCGGATTTTAACAGTCCTACATCTGAGGATGAAATTAGGAGAAAAAAAGAGGGAACCAGCCCTAATAGATAGAATAAAACCAAGACATTCTACTTGGGGGGAAAATCACTGAATTTTTGATTTATATACTTTGCGTCCCTTTGATGGAATCAAAGAAAAATATGGAATTTTAGACCTAGAAGACATACCATTATCAGAGAGGAATTCTAGAAAATGATGGAAGTTAGGGGCAGATGGGTGAGAATCAGGGATGTTAAATAGAACCCCAGAAATGTCACTTGAGGTCTCTGGCATTCTAAACCAATACAACGAACAAAAAGAATGAGTCTTCAATAAGTTGCAAGGACAGACATCCATTGGGGAAGCAGGAAATAGTGGGTTTAAGTTTACAAAAGAGATCTTATCCCAACATATTTACAGGGAATTTGGGCATTAGGAGAAAGGAATATTAACAAAAAGAGGACAAGTGGATACCATGTGATGAGACAATTTTGGAAGATTGAGATTTTCCTGAGACTCCAACAATATCCAGAGATCCAATAATGGTACAATTAGAACTCATTAAAATTAGAAACTCCAGTATTTAGTAAGGAATCACAGATTGCATCACCAACTTAAAGATGATCTGGGGTTCACCAGTGCAAGGAAAGTCATAGACCCCGATATCAAAGGTTATACCCGAAGGCATGGACTATGGCAAAGACATTAGGGTTAGTTAAAACAAAAGAGCCCTTTTTAAGATTTTTATCCTTTTCATCTCTTGCAGTTGGATTTCCTGGGCATTTCTAGATCCACTTCATTTTTTACTCATTAGGTTCCCTTCTCCCTGCCCCCTACATTCTTGAGCAATATGGCCCTTCTTATGGCAATAAAAACATGTATAAGACTCATGAGGACCTAAGGTAACCTGTGCAGAGGCAAGTATAGCAGTTTGCTCCTGCGACTCAGATTTCTCTTTCTCCTTATCTTTTTCTCTATAAGCAGTTTGCTCCTGTGACTCAGATTTCTCTTTCTCCTTATCTTTTTCTCTATAAGCATTGCTCTTAAGTTAGTCTACAATATTTTCATAATCACCCCAGGGAACTCTTGAAAGTATGTTCATATTTCTGGCTAGAATTGACTGACAAATGCTGAATTTGTAATTCTTACATTGTTGCATCTCTTGGATCTAAACATGCATACCACTTAGCACTTTTGCATATTCTATCGTAAAAATGGCTGGGGAGTTCATTTTCTTCTTGAATTGTCTCCTGGAATTTACTACCTTTTTCGGGGTAAATGGCATATGCCTCCATACTTCCACTTATTATATCTCTAATAATTATCTAGCCTAAAGTAGCCCATTATAATCAGCAGGCTAGTTGTAGTTTCAATTCAGGACTTGTAATGGCCAATTTCAGAGACCCATGGGGCCAGAGCCCCCCTTTTTTCTGGAACTTATATAATGCTGGAAGCTTTCTTTCACTGGGAAAAAAGTAAAATTTCCCTCAGGTTGACTATATTCACACAGGTGGAATGGAACTTTCAAGTTAATCTGAAATTACATTATAGCTATCCCTGAATCTTTGTCAAATTGGGAGGCTGATGATTTCTAGTCTTGCCCATCTGACCTGGCTTTGCTAAATTATGTACAAACATTTCTTGAAGAGAGAAGACAGCAATTACAGACCCTTTGCATTCAAAAGAAATTAAATCTCCAATTAATTCAGAAGGAGAATAGGATGGGGTGCAGAGGATGGAGAAAGTGAGGCAGCAAAAGCAGAAAAAATAGCTGACAGGGGTTAGTTACCAAGCAGTAGGAAACAGAACAGGCATGAGAGGAAAAGAGATGATATGTATAGATATCAGGCATATGCCGTCACAAAGGAGAACCCAGCAAAACCAATATCTGGGCTGGTTTGGATGTTTATCCCCTATGGCTATCCTTAAATTTACAATATGCAAAGGTAACAATTTGAGACCAAAACAAATTGTTAGCTGAATTTCTCACAAATTTCATATTATCTAGTTCCTTGCTTCTTAGTCATTTCTAGATCTATAAGGAATTTCTTCTGCTCCCAAACTATCAAAAATTTCTCCATCAGGGTTCCCCCTCAGTATGCTAATCCTGCATCCCATTATTTCCTTATAGGGACATTCAGTGGAATGCAAACTTGCCTACATTAACTTATTCTTTCTCAACTAAGTGAAGACTTCTCTTAGCTAGGAAAAGTTGAGATCAAGAAGGAGACCAATATCTGGTACAATCTTGAAGATGTGTGTGTATGTGTTTTATATATATATATATATATATATATATATATATATATATATATATATATATATATATATAAACATAAATATATATATATAATATGTATATATATGTGTGTATGGTATATATAAAATGTGTATATATACACATAGATATATATATATGTATATATATATGTGTGTGTGTATGTATGTATACACGTATGCATATGCATGCATATGCATATGTATATACAAACATACTTAACAGTAAAGAACAGTCTCTGTTTATAGATTTTTGGGACTTTCCAGTTTTGGGGCATATTGATTGATTGCCTGCACATTGCAAATCAGTTCAGGATACCACAATAGCTAATTTCCTTGAAATGGTATGATTTATGAAAAACAAACAAATAAGCATACTAATCTTAAAGACACAGAATGTAACTTCAGCAACTTTTTGAAAAAATGTCAATAATGATACAAAATAAAATTAATTTGATTTTCTCAGTATGTATATATGCTTATAAAGTCTCACATTTTAATCTCTGGGTTATCTCACCCAGACCAGCAGTTCTCAAAATATGGTATGAAAACCTCTGTAATTCCCCAAGGTTCACAATCTTTTTGGAAGTTTTACAAATTCCAAATTTATCATAGTGTTACGAAGATGTTATTTTTTATTAAAATCATCCTCTCTTTCCTAACTGCATGTCTATGTGAGGCTGAATTTTCTTCATAGACTTCTATCAAAACAATATATCATGTCAGATTGAATATACAGTATGTATATGTAAACATACTTTATATATAGTAAATATATGTATATTTGTATGTATCTATACTAATATACATTTACATAATACACATACTAATATATATACTGAATATTACATGAATAGGACTTATTTTTCATAATATTCCCATTAATTTGTAATAGATTTATTATTATTTAAATCAATCAATATTTTAAATGATCACTCTTAACTTCTAACATGGTAAATAACAATAAATGTAACCTACATAAACAAATATTTTTGGTCCATAGATCATAAAGTTTGAGAGCGATTGAATTATATAACTTGAAAGTTAACATCTTTATTTAAAATTTTATTTTTATAATCTTGTCTTTGGAAAATGATGGTAAATTATTTTAAAGATATCCTTATAAGGCAGAAAATGACTGAGAACTAAATATAAATTACTCAACTCAAATATTGCATATATGTCGATAAAGATTATAAATAAACTTGTAATAGCCTTCTTCCAAACCACAAAGTACATTGCATTTCTTTTGTGTTGAGCCTTCATAGAATTGAAAATAATATAAGTAAAGAGGAAAGCATTCTATCCATGGGAGATAGACCATGTCAAAGGCATGGAAACAAGGGACAAAATGTTATTCATGGAGAGGAAAGTGGGACAGCTTTGTTGAAATATAGACTACAGAAGAAGGATTAATATAAAATCAATCTGGAAATACAGGTTGGGACTAAACATCAAAAACTATCCTTCAAGTAGTGAGAAAACCAAAAACTTTTTGAAGAATAGAGTGATGAGTTCAAACCTATATTTTAGGAATATCAGTTTGGTACCTGTACGCAAAATGAATTGGAGAGAGGAGAAGCTGGGATCAAAAATATTCATTAAGAGGCTGCTGTGATAGTCCAGGAAAATGTTGATGAAGCCCTAAATGAGGCTGGTGCCTTGTGAATGAAGGAGAAGGGATGAATGCAAGAGATTTTGTAGAGGTTAAATCAGTAAGACATAATAAATGATTATATGTGAGACTTGATGGAGAATTTATGGCCAGGATTGACTTTGAAGTTCTAATTCTTGGTAGTTAGAAAGATTGTAATTTTCTTATTATATATAGGAAAGTTAAGAAAATGACTGAGTTTACAGAGAAAGTTGAGCTGTACTTTGGACATAATGAATTTGAAATACCTCTGGGACATTCAGGTGAACATGAGTCATGAGGTGATGTACAGCTGAAAAATAAGATTGAGTCTGGGGCTTGAAATACATCTCATAGAGATGATGAATGAATGAAAAGTTACTGTGAGAGACTGAAAAGAAAAAGAGTTGAGGTTCCATTATAGAGACTTAAAGAAGCAGTTCTTAACCCAGGAGGGTAGGTGCATGAACTTTATTTTTTACCATTTTCATAAATATACTTTAATATAATGTTTTTTTATAATTCTATGTATTTAATTTTATACATTGAAAATATTATTCAGAAATGGAATCTATACGCTTTTCCAGGTGGCCAAATCTGCCCATGTCCCTAAAAAGTTAAGAGGCCTGATTGTATAATCATTATCACTTTGGGTACAGAGCAAAATCATTCAAAAAGATAGGAGGGAAAGGGGGAGGCCAGGTTATACAAAATGGGGACACCATTTGGGACACCAAAAATTTACAGGGCACAAAATCAAAAAGGCATTTGATTAAATCTTTCCTGCCATATATATAAAAATGTTAGAAATGTGTAGACTAGATTATAATAAAATTAAATGGTTTTGGAAGCATTTATTTGACCAGACCCCAGGAGGAGATGTCAGTTGGTCTTTAGTATCTTGTTTCAAATTTCCCTCTTTGGCCAATGTTTAACATTGTCCTTTTAATGGCTTTGATAAAGGCAGATGAGAAATGCCTATCAAATTTAAAGATAACAAAAAGCTAAGGAGAGATGGGTGTCACGCTAGATTATGAGCCAGGATTTAAAATGATATCAACAGGGTACCCTAATAAAATAGAATGGGATTTAATAAAGATAACTTTAAAGTCTTGCTTTTGCATTCAGAAAATCAACTTTATAAGGACAAGAGCAAGACTGGAAATTTTAGTGAACTTAAAGCTAATTTAACGTAATATTAGGCTATTCTGAGAGACATCATAATTTTTCTGTTCTTTGCCCTAATAAAATTATGTTTATTTCTGGACACCACAATTCAGAAAGAATGTTAATAAACAGAAGAGCATAGAAAAAAAGGCTGACTAAATGGTGACAGAGAACTCAAGCCATGTGATAATGGATAGCAGAAGGTTTAAACATTTATTAGGCATCTACTAATCCTACTAGTCCAGAAACTGGACATATTGGAGCTAAGAGGTGTTTTCAGGGAGACCACAAGAGTTATTTTAAGATATTGAAGAGTTTTCAAGAAGGAGATGCATTAAACTATTTTTTTTACTTCACCCCAGAGGATAGACCTGGGATAAATGGCAGCAGAACAGAGACTAAGAGGCAAATTTAGGCTAGATCTAAAGAAAATCCTCCTAGCAAGTAGGATTATATTAAAATACTATTTCAGGATATCATGCATTATCTGTTATTAAAAGTTTTAAAAGAAGGGACAGATGACTATTTGCAGTGTGTGATGGAGGGGAACTCTTTTCAGATTTGTGTTGAACAAGATGGCCACTGAGGCTCATTAAAAAAAATTCTGTGATCATGTGACATATATTTGTCAAAAGTATTTACTAGCCATAAAACATCCAACAGATTATGCAAATAGTAGAGGGAGTTCCTGTAGATGATGAGCTCCTCTGGTTCTCAGCTTCTTAAACTCTGATACACAATCCCATCTAGTATCTTGTGACTAAATATGGGAGAGGTGAAATTATGATTTATTACAAAGAAATGTTTGAGCACCAGCCCTGAATTCAGGAGGGATTGGGTTCAAATCTGACCTCAGACACTTACTACTTCTGGCTGTGTGACCTTGGGCAAGTCACTTAATCCCAATTGCCTCAGGAAAAATGAAAAGAAAAGAAAAGAAATGTTTGATTTGATGCCTACTTTATATACCAATATTCCCCATGTTACATCACAATTTCTCATACAAAAAGAGGTGGCAAGTAGAAAATGTTTATTTTGTTTTGGTATTTTTAGTGAGGCAATCAAGGTTAAGTAATTTGCCCAAGGGCACACAATTACTATATGTCAAGTATCCAGGCCAAATTTGAACTCAGATCCTCCTGATTCTAATAGTTAGTGGTCTATCCACTGAACCACCATCCCATCCCAGTAGTCTTCTTTATGGATAATATTATGCTTAATACATCAAATCCTGGAATATTTCCAAATTTTCCTAATGAAATCCTTACTCACTTTAAGGAATTCAGCCTAAAATCCATTCAGGAAAAGAAAATATGGGACAGAGCAGAGTGAATGAATAATGACTATTCCCAGTCTATGTTGGCAGCTGGATGGACAATTCATTGAATTAATACTAAAATCTTAGATACTGTAAGTATACAAATGAGTGGGACCCAGAAAAGAACAGAAGAGAATGATATAAATTGCATTTGGGACACTGAACCATGTTTTACAATGATCTCAAGATGTTTTCTGGAACCAAAACCATTTTTTTTTAAATTTAAACTGTGCTATACCATTCTCTAAAAAATAAAAATTGTAATTGACCTGAAGGGCAATAGGATAATGTATATATAGTCAGCATAAATAAAATACCCTGTTACCTATGATGACTTGCTAATAAGAAATGACATAAAAGCTATCATCCAAGAAATGCCTATTTTGGTAAAGAAGGTAGGCTGATCATGTTAAAAAAAAAAGTGAAGGATAATATGTACAGTAAATAGACGGCCTGAATGCTGCACTAGTATCCACAAAATAAAAGTTGTGAATAATAAAATTTTGAATGGAAGATTTATGGGAGGAAATGGGCAAAAATAACATAAGAGAATAAATGTTATAGAAACATAGGCATATCAACATATGTCTCATTCTTGATTATACTGAATTTATAATCCACTGTAAAGTTCAGATAAAGTCAACTGAAATTAAAGAGTTGAGAAACACCACTAATATATTCTTGTTTTGGTGCGGTAGACATTTGATAGCAATTGAAACCAAATTGAAGGTGTGTTCTTCTTTAAAATGTACATGTACTGTATAACCTCCTTTGTATTTCTAATATATGTAAATGTTATTTCTAATTCCCTTTTAAGCAATTTTAAATAAGATAAAAGTTATCAGAATAGTTTATTTGGCTTAAAATTCTTTGGTCATATACTTTGAATAAACTTTCCACTAAGGGTAATTTGAAATTGATTTCAGATTTTAGTCAACTTTCCAATGAGTAGCCAGCAAGTTCTTTTGTAAGATTTTACACAAGATCACACAGATTTAAGAATATCTCCATACTGCATTCAATAGATAATTGATTGAATGTCTTTAGACTTTAACTAAAAACATTAAGCATAGTCTTGAAAGGATGTGAAAATTCACTTCAATTTTTTTTGTATTATTTCCTGAGACTAGCAAATTTTGAAGATTTAAAAATGGTCACATAATAAGAGAAAGAGATAAGTAATGAATCAACTGTATTATATTGCTACATTCTAAATGTCAAGAGAAAGCAAGCAAAGTTCTGAAGACATCAGATAGAACCCATTATGTGGAAAACAGAAAGACATACAAAATTGCAAAGCATGGGCTGAAAGGGGTGTTGAAGTCCCATAGATAGATAAAAAGATAGAGCCTTAAAGATATAAATATATAGAGATATATGGATATAGATGCATAACATATAAGCATATATCACATCTGTATAGATATATATTTTATAGCTATATACATATATATACATATATACCTATATAATATAATGGAAACTATGCAGGTCAGCTCTGTACATATCCCATTATAAGTATTGCTAGTTTATGAAAGTTAAGCTTCCTTTTAAAAGATCCTTTCATTATTCCCTTTCATTGAAATTCAGTTTACCCACCCTAGGATACTTAGAAGATTTAAAAATAATGATACATTTGCTCACAAGTCTGATTTTCTTAAGATGAATAGCCCTACCTGGTAGGGTTCTGAGGGGCTCTGTGCAATATTGTACTACTGTTTATTCCACAAAGGGAAAAAAAAATGTAATTTAGCTGCCAGGCAAAGCATTGGGCAAAGGGACTTTGAATGGAATGGCAGTTTGTAATTTGAGTTGTAAATAACATGGATTAATCGTGGCTTAAAAGGATTCATCCTAAGCGAGCTGTTAGTTAAAAGATTCTGGTGGACCATTGCTTATTGATAGGTAACAGTTTGGGTTTTCCAGACTGTCTTTAATGTGGCTGAATGTAAACTGCATTTCAGGCAGGTTCAGACTATTAAATTACACCCTCCCTTTGGTTTTGTCGTCCAGACTCCAGTGTATTTTTGTTGTTGTTGTTGTTGTTTATTAGTTAAATACTGCCTCTGTAATTTAAATACCAACATGCTTCTTTTTTTTTCAAGAAATGTTTTGAGAGGGGAAAATGGTAATCCAGAGAAATGCCACAAATAATTTTATGTTTTCACACACACATACATACACACACTCACACATTTTCCTCAGGGTGGCCTGGAGTAAACTGTAGCTTCATTGTGTTGCTGCAGACCCTGGAAAGTCACTACCTTGATGCATAGTAAAGGCAGTATTCTATGTGCCATTTCTTTCCACAAGATTCCTGGTCAACCTTTCTCTATTTTCCTGGATGGTTTGAACAGTTATTAGACACACATAGGAGCACACCCACATGTTTGTCCACATCACAAAAACCACCATTACAATTGGCACCAAGTTGTCCCCAATTTACCCACAAGACTAGGACTGAGTGGTCCATGTGTACTTCAGTAGACCTACCTGGAGCTAAGATTATTGCTGAAACTGTATGGATGAGATAAAATGCAGGGTTTTTTTTTTATTATTATTTAAAGCTACTTTCTTAAACTTGAAATCCACAAATATTTTAGTGGTTATTTTTGTGAATTCTCAATAGACTTAAAATAGAAGATATCATCTATCTTGCCAAGCATCAAAAAAAGATAAAATAACAAAAAAGTGTTGCTTTGAATGCTTCCCTTATAAGAGTATGTTCACTGCAATCTAAAATGACACCTCTTACTTATCTGAAAATGAAAAATACATTTTAATATCAAAGTATTAGAAAGAGCTTTTTAAAACAGTATTTAAAAAAAAGTGAAACTCAGTGGTATCTGAATATGTATACACTTTAAATGAACTTTAATTAGACATTTCTGTTTTGTTTTAAATTTTTCAAGGCATTGCACTGACCCTATTTCTCTTTTTCCTAATAATAACTATTGATTTAGATATGGTAAACCAACTTTGGTATTATGTTCATTTTTATCCTGAATAAACTGAGCCTCAAAGGGTAACACAGCTGGTCCAATGTTAGATACACTTTGGAAGTGTCAGAAGTAGAATCTGAGTCCATATCTCTCCTGAATTTGTCAAGATCCTGAAAAAAAAAGAGCAGAGTGAGAATATAAGAAAGCTTTAGGCAATCATTTAATTTTATTTTTAAAAATTATTAAATAACTATAATGCACATGCAATAGTGCTGAATGCTAAGAGTATAAGATGAAGAGCATGGCCCTTGTCCTCAAAGAATTCACATTATAGCAGAAAATATACAACATATACTCAGAAATATATAATATATGATAAAAACAGAAGTCCCCAAAAAGTGCTTATAAATTTGAGGAAGTATCATAATCATATGTAAACTTTTTTTGTTTACTTCACTTTTTATCAGCTCATATTATAAGAGTTCCTATAATTATCTGTATTTATCATGGGCATTATATCCTGTAGTATCATAACATTCCAATACATTTTTGTACTATTATTTCTTAGCTATTTTCCCATTAATGGCATCCAATTTGTTTTCATTTAATCAATGGGCATTTTAGTGCTACAAAAAGTGTTGCAACATTTAACTATTTATGGGGCCTTTCTTTTTCTCCTGAACTCTTTGGAGTATAATCTTGGGACCAAATGCCATGAACTTTAAGTTACTCCTTTCAAATTCAAGGACCAAATAGATAATATTCGTAAAGTGCTTAACATTATTCCTGGTACATTATTGTTATTCAATCTTTTTCAGTCATGCTCTATTCTTTGTGACCTACTTTTAAGGTTTTCTTTTTTTTTCTTTTTTTTTTTTTTGCTTGTTTTGTTTTGTTTCTTTGTTTTTGCTTTTTTCTTTATTTACTTTAATATACATTGCTTTATGAATCATGTTGGAAGAGAAAAATAAGAACAAAAGGGAAAAACTATGCGAAAGAAAAAAAAACAGAAAAAAGAAGTGAACATATAGCATTGTGTTCATTTATTTTCAATCTTTTTTCTTTATCTAGATGGCAATTTCCATTCAAAATTTGTTGGAATTGCCTTGGATCACTGAACCAATGAGAAGAGTTATTCATCACACTTTCTTGTTGTTATAGTATACAGTGTATTCATGGTTCTGTTTGTTTTGCTCAGTTCATGTAAATCTTTCTAGGCCTTTCTATAATCAGCGTGTTCATCATTTTAATAGGATAATAATGTTCCATTACTTTTATATATCTTAACTTACTAAGCCATTCCCTAATTGTTGGACATTTACTCGTTTTCCAAATTTTTGCCACCACAAAAGAGTTCCTATAGACATTTTTGTACATATGGATCCTTTTCCTTACTTTATGATTTCCTTGGAGAATCCTTGGAGTAATGCACTACTGGGTTTTTAAAGGATTTTCTTAGGAAATATGCTAAAGTAGTTTGTCATTTTCTTCTCCAGTTCATTTTACAGATGCGGAAACTGAGTCAAACTATGTTAAATGGTTTGCCCTAATGTCATGTTTAGTAAGCATCTGAGGCTGGATTTGCACTCAGGTCTTCCTGCCCAAAATCTCCCAATATTTTTTTGCAAAAAAATAATTTTTTAAAAAATGTTAAGTCAGTGGTGATCTTTGAGAGAGTAGTTTCATTAATATTCTAAGAATAGAAGTGAAGTTCCAGGGGACTGAATAGTGAGTAATGAGGAAATCAGAGCAGAGAAATTATGCTATTTTTCTAGAAACTTAACAGTGAAGTGCTGTAAATAGAGTATGATAGTTTGAAGTAGCAGTAAGGTCAAAGAAAAGTGGTGTATTTTTTTTAATTTATTCATGATAGGAATGTTTGACCACACTTTTAGCAGAGAAGGGGAGAACTGAATAGATATCAATTCAGAGAAAGATTTAGTCCTTGTTTGTGATAGGGAACAGAGGTTCAATTTAGAGAGTTCTCCAAGGCAAAATGTCTTAAGCAAAGTCTCAAATTGACTTTTCCAATAGGCTTACCTCTTGTCACCTGTTCAGCTCTAATTTAGGAGCAGATCTCACAGCAATTATTGAATAATATTGTATGATCGTTTTAAGCCTGAATTCCAGGATGTAACTGAAGCATCACTTTTAAAGTTTCACCAATATAGATTCTAAGATCAGAGTTCCAGCCGGTTTCCCTTCATTATACAGTTATCACAGTTCTTATGTATATGAATGTCGTCAAGAGGGATACTGAGTACCATTTTAATTATATGTTAGCCATAAAAATACTAGTAATAATATCATTTGTTGTAGAATAAATGAAAACACTTCGGTAATTGAAAGCTTACCTATTTTGTTGTTGTCTTTTTTCTTGTGACCCCATTTGAGCTTTATTTGGCCAAAATACAGGAATAGTTTGCTATTTCATTTTGTAACTCATTTTATAGATGAGAAAAATAAGACAAACAGGGTTAAGTGACTTATCCAGGGTTATACAACTAGTTAAGTGTTTGAGGCCAAGTTTTAATCCAGAAAGATAAATCCTCCTGCTCCAGACCTAATATTCTATCCAATGTACCACCTACTTTAGCCTCATCCAAAAACAAAAACAAAAAACCAAGAGGCTTTCCTTGGAAGAGATCATATTATAGAATTTTGTGGTTCTAAATTAATGCTTTAGTGATATTATTTGAATGTTGATGTTATAGAACTGTGAAATGTTTCTTTTGTTAAAAGAAAATTCTAAATGAAATATGTATAATGCCAGGCTCTATTTTTTGTGGGTATATAAGTCCATAAATAATCTTATCAATAGGCATTTTAATTTCTTAGGGGAAAAGATCCCTAGAAAATCAATAGTATAAAAATATGTTTTAATTCTATATTTTGAAGTAAGTTTTTCAAAAATATATTATCAAAAAGATAAAATACCAAATGTTGAATAAATTTTCCACGATATTCTCCTATTGATGGATATCCATTTAATTTCTGTACATAGAGTACATTCTGTTTTTTTGTTATTAGATCAATAGATTCATAAAAGCAGTCTCTTACTTAATATTTACACTTCCCCTAATATTTATCATACTATTCTATAGGTAGGAAGTGTTTAATAATTTTCTTCAGTAAAATCAACTACATTTAAAATGAAGTTGAAGGACACCTAGAATTCCTTGCATTTGTATTGACTAGTTAGCTTTTTTCAAAGCACTTCCACATACAGCATGTACTATTTATAGAAATGTTCCTTAATAGTCAATAAGTAATATTTATTAAGCACCTACTTTATAGCAGAAAATCAGTACAAAACTTGGCACATAATTGGCATTTAATAAATGTTTGTTGAATGAACAAAAAGCACAGAACAACAACAAAAAAAAAACCCATAAACACAAAATTAAGTTTAACAAGACAAATCACCACTAACAATACTAGGTATATCCATGATCCTTGGCATGTTTTAGTAAGAGTATTAAGTATTTTTTAACTCCCAGTGGCTTATCTAGTCTGCCACATTTTATGTTCAAATGTATGTACTTTTAAAACATTATACTTTTATACTCTGTCTCTGTTAAAAAAAGTGGTACTTAAATTTTTATAAAATTTATATAAAATTTATTTTAAAAAATACTTAATACTCTTATCAAGTATTTTTAACTCCCAGTGGGTTATCTAGTTTGCTATATTTCATGTTCAGACTCATGTACTTTTAAGCATTCTACTGTTTTATATTCTGTCTCTGTTAAGAAAATGGTACTTAAATTTTTATGTGATGGATTTATTACTGTTACTTCACATTTCAAAATAATCAATAATTTTGTCACATATCTATAAAAAGTTAAAGAGACTGATTGATTAGTAGGCAGCAGGCTGTATGGTTTATTGCTCAAATAACATATTATATTACACAATACTATTTTCTCCTATTGTCAACTTTAAATTCTAAGGTTAGCAATAGGTGTTCCTCATGGGAGGCATAATGATGATTATGATTAAGCTGCTATTGATGAATGCATTTCAGATGGTTATATTTTTCTTGTGTGTAAACCTTATATCAAAACAAATAAAGAATTCTGTGAGATTAGAGAAGTTTGCCTGAACATTAGAATTTTATAAAACCTATGTTCTTGTCCATTTGCTACCATTAACTCACAGCATTGCCTTTTTTAATGATCACTTAAATCTTAATCCAATTTCTCCTCCATTTGACAGGTATAGTATCACTGGTCCTATTCTTATTTATGATAAATTTTGAGAATAAATATAATATGAAGCATAAGCATAAAATAATGAGATTTAGTTTTAATTGATTGATTTTACTGGTATATAAATATAGGTTATAGAAGTGATAACCATTCAATAAGTACCTACTATGTGCCAGATGCTATGATAGGTGTTAGGGACACAAATTTTTAAAAATACATCATTTCTGCCTTCAAATTATCGATGTTCTATTCAATTAATACATGTCTTTAAATATCCACATATGGACAAGATATGTACAGAATAAATAGAAAGTCATTGGGGCAGAGGGAGAGAGCTAGAATCTGGGTCAATCTGTAAAAGCCCTTTGAGGTAGGTAACCCTGACTGTGCCTTCAAAAGAATCGGAGTTTTAAGAGGTAGAGGTAAGTAGGGAGAGATTCTTATGCCATAAGGAAAAAGATAAAGAGATAGAAAATGTATGTACTATACAGATTACTAATAACTAGATTAATTTGGTTGCATTGCAAAGATGATTGGAAGACTAGAACAATACAATGGAACAATACTTCTGGTACTTCGGCTATCCTAAAACTAGTTCAGAGGGGGAATAATTAGTTCAAGTGGAACATGTGAACTTTCAGGTGTTGATGGGGCATTCAGGTAGAAATTTATAGTAGGCTTTTGTAGAGTGGCTTTGCATGGAAATGATAGCTGAACCTATGGAGGTTTATGGGATCACCAGGACAGAGTCTAATGTGAGGGAGAAAGAGGAGGAAAAGAAAAAGAAGAGAAAGGTAAATATCAAGGCTAATGGGACAGGAGAATAGAGAAGAGAGCCCAGAGTCATAGTCTATGTATCTCCTCATTTTGGGGGAGGTGTAAAGCATGAATGATAATACACCAGAAGAACAGACAAATTAGAAGAGACTCGAGAGAGAAGAATCACAAAAATCAAGGGCAGAGAATGTTTTTTTTTTCCTATTGTTGGCCAACAATGTCAAATATTACAGGAAGTATGAGAAAAAAGACCTCAAATCTAGTAATAAAGATATCCCTAGTGGGCTTGAAGAGAGAGTTCCTATGACACAAAAGAAAGCCAGATTCTATGGACTGAAAGTAAATGGGAAACAAGTAGGGGAAAGCCACATGAACTACTTTTCCTAGGAATTTGGCTTAAAAAGGGAGGAAACATAAGATTATAGTTTTATAAGATAGCAATGACAGTTAAAGGAAAGAACTCTAGTTGGGGCTCTTCATCTATTCTTTTTAGGAATGTGGACACATAGAGTACATTGAACCTGCAGTTAGTCACGACTCTGGAGACCCATTCTGAAAGTGCAAGTTGGAAGATAGCCCAAAAGGGCTGATACATTTACAAAGAAATTTAAATTTTAAGTCCTTACAAGCATTATTCTATTTTGAATTCAAAATTCTGTGGTATAGGTAGTATAGGTTCAAGTGATTAAGAAATATATCCACATCTAATCAGGTATAATTATCAGGAGGGAGGATTTGAACCTAGATTTTCTTGAATACAGATATAGCATACCATCTACTATACTATTTTGCTTACTTTTTTAAGCAGACATCTGTGTTATCATAATTCTCACATACTCATTTTTAATATCATTTGTTGCCATATATCACTCATTATATTTATATATTACTTTATACTTGTTAACATCACATATAAAATATGTAGATCCATAAGTAGAAATGTTCCTCAAGACATTTTCAATTGAAAAATAGATATTCAGAGAATTGTAGAGAGAGGGAAATTTAAAGTTCATTTAGTCAAAATCCTTCATTTTCCAGTTGAAGTGGTTAAAACCTTTAGAAAATAAGTAAATTGCCAAAGGCATACAGGAAATCTAAACTATATTGCTACTTATCCACATATGGTATAGAGTCTTAAAAGTTTTGAAAATGATGAGTCCTTTTTGTGAAGAATTCTTTTTCCAGTTGATAAGTCAGAATACTGAGTGACTTCTTATTTGCTATTCTTTTTCTGGGAGCCCTATTTTAATAAAATCCTGCTTTCAAAGGAGCACCTTTCAGATCATTTCATTGAATTAGACTTGGAGAAACTTAGTGTAAGACTCAGCCCTCTGACCTTAGTATCATTCAACTTTTTCAGGCCTTGTTTATGTCATCTGTAAAATGAGGGTGATGCACAAATACTCTTCTAAAATCCTGTAATTTCCCATATCAAATCATTAGAATATTCTAGGTTGAGGTTCAAAGAAGTTTCTGTAACTTTTTTTTCTAAATATATTACATTTTTACAGATTTAACTTTCATGTCATTCCTTTTAGCCTCAACTTTAAAATATGCTTTTTTAATCTGTTTATTCTCTCCAATTAATTCTGGAGATATATCTTGTTTGCTAGATGTTTTCATTTTGTTTCACACATTACTATGAACTTCTTGGTAACAGGAAATGTTTTTCACCTTTCTTTGTATTCAGTGTGCTTAGCATAGTGCCTGGCACAAAGTAGGCATTTAAGAAAAGTTTATTAACTGTCTAGACCCTGATAAGGAATAAGAAAAAAGAGGAAAAGGCTTTGACTTCTCCCTTTCACCTTCCCCTCCCAAAGCAGTTGTAAGAAAAAATCTCCAATTCTGTTGTGGCTAAATTTCATAGACTTCAGCGTTAGGAAAGTTCAGAGTAGCCTATTGAAATTCAAAACTAATAAATTTTCCTTATAGCAAAACACATTCTCAATGTATACTAACATTGTGTGCATATTATATGTTACTACTTTTTCAATATTTTATAAACAACAATTTATTTTGCCTCACAGTATCTTTGATAAGAAACACATTACTGATTAATATAAATATCCTTATTTCATTTCAGTGCTCAGATATTTAAATGGATCTATGATTGCATTGATTTGGATTTTTCCTCTAATGATTCAAATCAAAACCATTTATGTCTGCCCACCATATTCTACTCTTGTCTATGCTTTTCTCAGGCATAATTCTCGATTTCTTCCAGCATTTCAAGTATATCTGTAGTTGTTATAAAACTTTATCATGAGATAATTCATGATATAATGAAGGGCTTATAAAACTTTTCCCACTCATGACCCCTTTTCACTGAGAAATTTGTATGCAATCCTGGAAATATAAAATAGGTTTACAAATCTAATATTTACTGATAATAAATCAGTAATTTCATTCAGTTATATGACCCCATATGGGGTTGTGATCTACAGTTTAAGAAGCTTTGTTTTAGTGGAATTTCAAATGCTGAATTTAAAATCATAAGTCCTCAGAACAAATTCTGTTCTGTGGTGGTGAAATAAGGATATGAATCAGATAACTTCAAAGATCCCTTACAATTCTATATCTATGAGCCTATATTTCTCTCAATACCTCATATATGTTATTTCTTAATATACAATACTCCATTACATTTATATGCCATTGCTTGTTTTAGCTATTCCTAAAATTAATACTGCACAAGAAAAACAAGATCAAAAAGGGAAAAAATGAAAAAGAAAACAAAATGCAAGCAAACAACAATAAAACAAGTGAAAATACTGTTGTGATCCACACTCAGTTCCTACAGTCCTTCCTCTGGGTGCAGATGGCTCTCTTCATCACAAGACCATTGGAACTGGCCTGAATCATGTCATTGTTGAAAAGAGTCAAGTCCATCAGAATTGATCATTATATAATCTTGCTGTTACCATGTATAATGATCTCCGAGTTCTGCTCACTTCACTTAACGTTAGTTTATATAAGTCTCTCCAGCCATCTCTGAAATTATCCTGCTGATCATTTCTTATAGAACAATAATACTCCATAACATTCATAAAAAAAAAAAAAACCTCATTCAGCCATTCTCCAACTGATGGGCATCCACTCAGTTTCCAGTCCCTTGCCACTACAAAAAGGGCTTCCACAAACATTTTTGCACATGTGTGTTCTCCCCACACACTTTATGATCTCTTTGGGATATAAGTCCTATAGAAACACTGCTGGATCAAAGGGTATCCACCCAATTGGTCATTTTTGCTAGTTTGCATGGTGAGAATAGAAAAGTTGAAGCCTCTGAACTATTTTAATTTGTATTTCTTTCACCATTGGGAATTTGAAACATGTTTTTATGTGATCATTTGAAGTTTTTTTTTTAATTCTTCTTTGTAAAGTTGTTACTTTGTATCATTTTGATACATAATGATGAATGGTTCTTGGTGTTATATATCTATATCTAGCATCAATTTCTTATATATTTTGAATATCATCCCTCTGTGTATGACATTTAATGTAAATATTTCCCCTAATTTTTAGTTTATCTTCTATTTCTATTTTATTCAAATCAGTATCCTTTTTAATGTTACATAGTCAAAATAATGTATTTTATCTTTTTTACTCTTCTATCATGTATATGATTAAGTATTCTCTACTATAACCATACTTATGAAAGACATCTACTCATGTTTATTCATAATTTTTACACAGAATACATTCAGGTTATTTAATTGTGTTGGGCTTGTTGTAGTCCATGGTGTATGAAGCTGATGTAAACTCAATTACTGCTGGATAGAGTTCTGTTTTTCTCAATTCTTTTCCAACAGTCTTCCCTATAATAATTTAGATACTATAGTTTATCATCACTAGTCTATTACTTTCATTAGCTTCTTTTTCTTATCTATTTAATCTAATCTGCTTATTTATTTTCTAATTTTTAAAATTTATTCATCTTTGAATAATCAGTTTTATTCGTATATAATCATATGTAATGGTTCTTCATAAATCTTTTTATTCACTCTCCATTTTATTAATTCTTATTCTTTTTTATTTTCGTAATTTGATCTTCAAGTTTTTTTTCTTGAGCAGAATAGCTAAAGGTTTATTAATTTTATTTACTGTTAAAACAGTAGTTTTGTCAGTTCTGTAGTCTTTTATTTTCATTTTTTTCTATTCCTCCTTTAGTTTTCAACAATTGCTCTTTATATTTGTTTTAGGATTACTTACATGTTTAACCTTTTAAAATTTCATTCTAAATTCATTGATATTCTCTGTTGTTGTTTTTAGTTTTAGTGGTATTAAATTTTCTTCTTAGGAACTGTTCATTTATATCCCAGAAGCTTAATACACTTATAGATTGCTTTCATTATATTTTGCATAGTTATTATATCTATGATCAGTTCTTTGATCCATTCATAATTCAGAATATTGTTACTTAGTATCTATTTATATGTATCCATTTTACTCATATTTATTTTGTCTATAACTTTATATTTTCTTGTCATTTGCATAGATGTTTATTTTGAATATCTTGGTGTGCTTTTATAATTACAGTATGATCAATTTTTAAAAGATATTCTAGGTTTCTGAAATATGTGTTTTCATAGGCCCAGAGGATTTTAGATTTTTATTCAGAAGTAGCCACACCATAGTCAAATTCAAGTTTTCACAATTCAGTAAATTCTATATTTTCTTTATTGATTATCTTTCTCTTGGACTTTTCTAGCTCTGAGGGAAGAATATCCAAGTCTCTACTCTTATGTTACTACCATTGCAGTTTTTACAACTTATTTAACTTATATTTTGATAATTTGGTGAAGTGTGAAGAATGCTAGGAAATATATAGAGAGGAATAAAAGCATTTTCTTATTGCAATAAAAACACAACAGAAGTTAGACAATATTAATTTATAAAATATTCAGCCTGCATGACTTCCTTCTAACTATTCAGCACCATTTGAGTAGAAGTAGGAAAGGGGAATTGTGGTAATATACCATGTTTTGGCAGGAGCTGTGTGACAATATGATCAATGGAAAAAGAAATCAAGATTAGAGTGGAGTTTCAATTGCTAATAATTAGGTTGGAATTACAAATCACTTAGGATGAATATGTCAATATAATGTCATTGAAATACCCATAATATGATATTTGTTAATAACTTTGATTCATGATAAAAATTAATCCTCCAAGCTTTTTATTTGTCTCCTTATAAAAATCCTATGGTCAGTGTTTCATTCAGCTTTAATTTTCTTTTGCCTCCTAGCATCATTTTTAAGAAGAATGTTAATATTGATATTATCAGATTTTTCAAAGAAAAACTCATAGGACAAGAATCTCACATTGAAAATGCAAGCAATTAAGTGAATACACACACACACACACACACACACACACACACACATATACAGAGAGAGAAAGTCTAAAATTACAACTATTTGGTGTTTGACATACAAGCTTGTTCAACATTCAGGCCCTAAGCCTACAGATGCATAAATAAAAAAAGATTATGTAATACTCAGGGACATTTTTGTACTTTTTTCATGAGTTATCCCATGATACCCCCCAAAAAAAAATTCCACTTAGTAGATAGCCTGCTGATTAAAAAATGTTCTGTACTTTCTTTTACTGGTCTTTAGTCTGTTGACAGGAACATACTAGAATACTTTCTAGGTTGAGAATGGAACATAAAAAAATTGAGCTCTTTTAGTATAGTTTTTGAGAACCCAGGATTTCCTCTATTCTACAGTGAGATATTGCTAGAGGACTTTATAAATGTTACCCACATTTTAACAATGTAAAATAAAAATAATTGAATGATTAAAACAATGTGTTTTAGAAATAAGTGTTATAAATGTAAAATAACCAATATGTTTTAATATATTTTATAGTCTATAAAGTGCTTTCACATATAAAATTAATTTAATCTTCACAACAATCTGGTGAAGTAATTTAAGATGCAGTATCATCCCTATTTTGTAATCGAGGAAACCAAGGCTCAACAAAGCTAAATAAATTTACTGTGAGTCACTAAGTCAATAAGTAGCAAGGCTGGAACTCAAACCCAAGTCTTCTGAATGTAAATCCTTTCTTTCCATTTATACATTACCTCTGTAGTTTGAATACTGTACGCTATGTTTCTCAAGTCTGAATCACCATCACATTAAAAAAGTCAGCTTTTAAATAAATCACAGTGCAGTTATAAAATAGTCTTCCCATTGTCATGGAAGGGAGAAAATCTGGTGTTTGAGAAACCATATTTCAACTTATAATATCCAGAGACTCATTTTAAACATGAAAAGAAAAAGAGGAAAAGAAATATTTGGCACATGCCCACACAAACATCAGTAATCATCAGTTTAATCTCATAGGTAGTAGAATAATTATTTATTATAAAGTATGCTTTGCATAACCATTAAATAAGTCATTCATAATGAGATTGAAAAATATGTGGACTATGTTCTTCCCTAGTGAAAGAAGAAGAACCATTTAAGCAGATGAACAAACTTTTTATAGCATATAACAATATTGTAATATATCTTCCAAAATTTCTAAAATCCCATTAATAATATAGTACCAATGTATACATATGGCTCATTTGTAATGTATATACCCAATAGAAACCTATGTGAAAAATTATTTAGGGATTTTATCTGGCTATAAGTTTAAAATGAAGCAACAATCCAATAACTGGCCAGAAATCTAATATATTATTACACATCATTATAGAAGAGAGGATGCCTTCTAATGCTAATATTCCTGGGTTGAGTATCTGCTTAAATAATATGATTTGATAGTTTAGCTAATAGATAATATAAACTAACTTTTGCATAGCATTTATTATATTTCAGATACAGTGTTAAGTATTTTATAATTTTCATCTCATTTTATCTTCATAAATGAGATATGTGTTATTATTATCCCCATTTTACAGTTAAAGAAACTGAAGCAAACAGAGGTTAATTGACTTGCCTAGTCACATAGCTAGTAAATATCTGAAGCTGTTTTTTATTGACTTTAGGCTCAAGGTACTATTTACTGCATCCACTATACTACCTGGCTGTTTAACTTGGAAAACAATGAATCATATATCCCTAAGGTAATTTGGGAGTCATCTGGCTCCACTTTGCCTTTGTCTTGAGGATTCACATTCAAGATCACATAGCTAGGGCATGACAAAATCAAAGCTAAAGCCTTTGTCTCTTGACTTTTAGTCTAATGTTTTTTTTCTGATTTCACCAGTATATTTCTTTATTTGATGTCGAAGCATTGCATTCATATCAAGTCAATAAAAATTGTATTGGTTATCAACAATGGGATTTTTGAAAGAGTAACTTGGAGATCATTAGTGGATTTTAAAATGTTAATTTTCTCTTCTTTGCCCACCTTATTACTAAACAGCTTTTAAGCACAATAAATTTAGAGTTATATGTTCTAAAGAGAACAAGACTGTTAAGTATATATTTATATACATGCATCCATATAACTTGGTAGGTTTTCTTTTTTTTCCTATCACCAAATATCTATTATTCCTAGCAAGATGAGGCTCATGAAAGGACAATTGATAACTTGACCAAAACACAAATCCTAATTTTATTTAGTAATATTTGTTGAGAAATAAGTATATTGTGTTGAAAAATTTACTACTGTCTAACTGTACTTTTGATAAATGTGTCAGACAGGCATGTCAATTTAATGTAGAAAGTACATGCCTATGCACATGTTGGAATTAATGGATTAGAAGTCTAATTTTCCTAGCATTATTTAATAGAGACTAAAACAGAATTGATATTAAGTACTTCAAAATATGCTAGTTTCTTTGCAAAATCATATTCCAAAGAGTATTTTTCTGTTGGAAATTTGTTAAAATACAGAGAGAAGCAGTTACCTTTTTATGTTAGTGTGTGTTCTATGTATTTGTGTGTGTGTATAATGTGCACCCACACAAATGTGTGCAATACATACATAAAGATTAATAAACTATAATTTTATTTTCATTAATTTTCATAATTGTTTAGGATACATACAAAATATCCACTGATTAAATCAGATTTGTAACTGATAATCGTGTTGCTTATTTTATGTTAACCCTAAATATTTTTCTAATATAATGTCAAAAATGTGAAAGTCATTCTTTACAACCTCATTGTAATGTTTAAAATCTTTTATTTCACATCAGTATGGGGTAAAGTCTGTACAATAATTTGACAATTCCAGAGGTAATTACTGTGCTGCTGAATGTGTGATTCAATCAGCTTAAGATGATTAAAATAATTGGACCATGGTTCATTTTACTTATTCTTATTATCTTAATGGCCATGATTGGATCAGCCATTCCCTGATTTGTTTGATAGCTTATGATCACCTTTTAACATGGTCAATAAAATCTGATTCAACAGTTTTTATAGGTTCATGAATTCCCACCAAAATATTGATCTTCCACCAAAATGCTGATCTTAACAATTTTACTCAAGTAAAATGGTTTCTATTTTAGAACTTGAAATATTTTAAAATTTAGCCTAGATTAAGGAAAATGGGACATTGAGAAGCAGCACAGCTTCATGAATAAAAATTTGGCTTCAGAGTTCTTTGTCTATATACATGCACATGCAGATGTATATTCTATGCACAATGTATACATGCATGTTTATTTATGTGCACTGTGTGTATGTATATGTGGTTGTGTGTATGTGTGGACATGCATATGTGTGCCCATATATGCACTGTGTGACTTATATGTATGTATACGTATGTGCATGTATATCACATTTACTGTGTGATTCTGGGCAAGTTACTTAACTTCTCAATGCCCTTGGCAACTTTCAAATAAATTTGGTAGAAGGAATTCTCTTGTCAGTTTCCCATACCAATGAAATCACACTTCTGTTTCTCTCATTCTTTAAAAAAAAAGTGGGGGGAGGCATTTTTACTTTTATCATCTGAGGGGAAATTTATATATATATATATATATATATATATATATATATATAAATTAGAGAGAAGCTAAAAGTTTTGTTTAATAGGACAGTCCAGTCAAGAGCAAGGAATAATAAATAGTCTACATACTCCACTATTATCTATATAATATCAATATAATTGGAGAGAAACCCACAGAACATAGGGTCGACTCCCTCAAGAAAATGTATAAGAGGAGATGAACAAATAACTAGTTCCACTGTTGGGTAAGAACTGGTGAATATTCAAGTTATCAAGACTACAGATCTTTAAAACATATTCATGTACCAAATGTGTTTATGCTGATTATATAGCCTGTGAATTATTAAATCTTTTCATTCTCTCTTACCTTGTTGCCCCTATGTTCTTGTCAATTTTTTTCTGATTACTAGAATTTAAACAAAATTTATGTTAAAATTTAAAACTATTTTTGATCCAAATGAAGTTTCTATTTCATCCCAACTGTTTCACATTCCTCCTTTTGTATTTATTTTTTCCCCAGAACTTCCAGAATGGACTGATTGCAACCTATTTGATACATTACTAATAGATATCAATTATGGATCATATTATAGATAAATGGATAGAGATAGATAGATAGATAGATAAATGATAATCTGGCTACTATTCTGAAAACTTAACTTTAATTTGAAAAATCATGATCAACAAAAAAATGGCATCTTATTAAAATTATGGGTATTCTATGACTACTATTATTCTGTTTTCATAGAACCATTAATTCTATATTTATTAGTAGTTCTAAATTCTTGGAGGAGTTTAGAATGAATGTTTAAAATAAATGGTGGAATGTGTTTCTAAACGTGGCTTTTGTTTTGGAAATGTCTCTAGAAAAGCCTTGTAAGTGATCTTACTATCAAATTATAGTTAAGATAGTTAATTTTCTTTAAAATTTCTTTTAATTTTATCAAGTGATTCCATTCACTCATAATGATCATTATACATAGTGTCATTTAAGTAACTCTAAGTAAAAGTAATTGTTGATTTGTTCTTTAATTTGCCTTCATTTTTTCAAATCTTCCATGAGGTCTCCTTGATGTTTCTTGAAATGCTCTCCCCTCTCCCTCCACCTTCTCTTCTACCTCTCTTTTTCTCTGTGTGTCTATCTGTCTCTATCTGTCTCTCTCTTTTTCTCTCTCTCCTTTTGTCTCCCTCCCTCCTTCTTTCTCCCTCTCCCTTTTCTTCTCCTCCCTATTTCTCTCCCTCATTTTTATTTCCTTAAATCCCAGCAAAAATCCCACCTTCTGAAGGAAATATTTCCAGCTCCCTTAGTTCAAATATTTTCCTTTTGTTGATTATTTCCAATTTATCATATATAAAGATTATTTTTATATACTTGTTTTCATCTTATTTCCCCCACTAAACTGTGAAGCCCATAAAAAGTTTTTCTGTATGCCCAGCACTTACCGCATTGTTTGTCACATGTTACATACTTAACATGTACACACTCTTCCCAATCCCATAAAAGTTTACTTCGTACTAAATAACTAGATGGAAAATTTGTGCAACATTTTTATACAAAAATGCTTTCAGTGTACTTTAGGTCACCCATTCTCTTGTTTCTTTTTATATCTATCTCCAAAGATGTACATGAAAGTTCCTTTTCTCCCAAATTTTTTTTTTTTGGTTTTGTTTTCATAGTCTTAGAGTGGTTGCTGAGTGAGTTGAGCAGAGGATAACAAGTAGCAAAATACAAACAGGTTTTACTTTTCTTTTCTCTCAGGTAAAGGCCCACACAGCTGCTTTTAACAATCATCTCTTATGTGTACACACCTGTGTGTTTTCTTTCCTTCTATGCTGTTTTCACCTTTATCTGTTAGGAACAGCAGCATGA
This sequence comes from Antechinus flavipes, assembly GCF_016432865.1. Classification (NCBI taxonomy): domain Eukaryota; kingdom Metazoa; phylum Chordata; class Mammalia; order Dasyuromorphia; family Dasyuridae; genus Antechinus; species Antechinus flavipes. The sequence goes on from NC_067402.1 coordinate 176,187,201, forward strand.
TAACCCACAGATTTTTAAGGCAGGCAGTTTTGAGACGATCTGACAGTTGGCCAGAGTAGAGATTAAAGATAAAAATTAATCCCACGTGTTAATAGCATGAGCCTGGGTGTGGGGAGAGAGGAGGAAGAGAAAGACAGTCAGACAGAGACAGAGAGAATGAATGGAAAAGTATAAAAACCCAGCTAATTTTTTAGATAAGACAGCTTCTTTTGTGGTTGATTTAACTGGTAGTATCTAATCCTTACAAAGCCCTGTGACCCTCAGTGATGAATAGAGTAGGAAAAGAACAAATATTGATACCACCACCAGGAACAATAATTAAATGGTTCATCAACTTTCTGAGACTAACTCTTTTTTCTTACAACTCCATTTCTCTCCACTGTATAACAATTCTTCTAGTGACCTAGGAAAGATTTGGAAGAGATTCGGAGGTCATGTATTCCAATTCCTAACCAAAGTATGAACCCCCTCTATAATATCTTTCCTCATATTTGCCATTTCTCCCTCTTCTCACAGTCTTCATCCAAGTTCAGGTACTCCTTATTTATGCCTATTTTTTGTAGAATCTTCTCCTTCCAATATATTTTTACATTTCACTACAAGTCTAATTTACTAGCTTAAAACTGCCTCATTTAATAAGTTTTTGCAATATTTCCAGTTGGAAAATTTCTTATACGATTTCATGGTATTTTATATTTCTCTCATATCTAATTTGTATCATTTTAATCATATACATGTATTATCTTCCCCTTTTAGACTATAGTTTTAGAAAATACCTAAGACCATAAGTTTCAGTACAATTTTCCATCTGTAGTGCTAGTTCCTTCATTAGTATTTCCCTATACCAGATGTGTCAATGTGACCTGTGGTGGCTTACACCCCATAGCATGTTTGAATGTACTGGGAACCAGATTGAAATATAATTGGGAAAACTTTAACCAAAAAAACAAAAGTACAATAAAATATAGATAATATTAATATATAGTTTTCTAAGTTAATATGTGACCTGCAGAGAGCCTTATGTGTGATTTTATCATCCCATTTCTATTTGAGCTTGATACCATTGCCTATACCAATCATCATTTTAGGAAAAACAAAAAACAAACAAAAAACTTGATGTAATGAAATCACATTTGCTATGTGGAAGATCAGCAGTGCTTTGCTGACATTTTTATTAAATTCAAACTTTTCCAGGTGACTAAAAAATATCATAATCAATACCTTATATAGTCACCTTTATTTATTGTTCCTTCCACATATGAACTGTTATAATCAAGAAGTTTTACTCATGATACATTCCATACTGCTTTCTGCCCTGTATATATTTACTAGAATTCTTTTTATTCACTGATTCCCTCCCTATTTATTCTTTAGGACATACTTCCAGCGTCTACACTCATTTTCCATGTCTTTTTTCAATCTAACTAGTACTAAACAGCCTAACAATTCAAACATTACATTGTAATACAAACATTACAACAATTGTTGGTCGAGAATATATATTAGATGTTGGGGAAATAAATATAAAAATAAAGTGCTTTTTTGCATCAGGGAGCTTACAATCTACTAGGGAAGACATGAAATGTCTGCAGATATAAGATAAAATATAAGATAATAATTTGAGAAATTAGCACTGGGGACAGAGGTGGAGAAGTGTGACAACCAGAGAAAGCTTCAGGGAAGAGGTTTAGCCCCATGAACCAAGCTACTGAGGAATGTTAGAATTAAGGAAACAATATGTTTTGTTCTTTGAGTAAATTTGTCTCTATTTCGTGTAAGTTCAGTTTTTCCCCTCCTTTGTTAGATTGTAAAGTCCTCAGACAAGGAATCATGTTTCTGTATCTGCCTATCTTTTATCCATATTTATATCTCTATTTACACACACACACACACAAACACATTCTCCAAAGGACCTCACCTTCTGATGAGAATACAGTAGGGGTTCAATAAATATTTGCTTATTTAATGTCCCCCTTTTTTGATCCTGTTATAAATCTAGTCATTTAATTTTAGAAATACTATTTCATAACTTTGTCTTAAATTATATGGCATTTCTTCTATGTAAGGATTCAAATATATTGAAATGTTTAATGTATTTTATTAGAAATATAATTTTGGGTAAATAGAAAAAATACTTATAATTCAAAAATTTAAAGGAAAAAGTTTTAGGAAAATATTTAAAGTTATACATCTAAAAACAATTATTTCTAATTAGAGGAAATAAGAGAGTATAGCATAATAGAGAGTTTTCTTTACAACATGGAGGAATGAGTACAAGTTGTGCCTCTTATATATACTGACTATTTGACTTTGAATGTGATACTTAATTTCTCATTGGCCCAAGTAGCTAACACTCTAATGTACTTAATATACATATGCATATATATATACATAATATACTATATATACACAGCAAATCATAGCCCAATCAAAAAAAGAAAAAGAGGAAAAAAGCAAAGATAACAAGAAATTAAGTTTTAAAAAATAGGTTCCAGTCTTACCTATTAAATTTTGGAGTAAAAATATGAAACAGAAGCCAGAACCACCAGGTTCTGCTCACAGTTTGTTGCTCTCGTAATCTTCACTTTTTTCCTTTTCTACTGATTCCAAGCCCACCAACATGCCCGAGTTTTCCCCATGTGTAAAAGGTCCTCATTTGATCCTGTCATACCCTCTTGCTTTGATACTCTATGTGGATTCTCTTTTATAGCCAAATAATGGGGGGGGGGGGGTGAGGGGAGGCAGGAACTATTGCTCCTCCTTGCCTTCCCTTATCCTTTATTCACTCACTTCCCAATCTCTGAATGTTTTTTCTGACTTCATCATTCAACTGGAACTGCATTATCCAAATTCCTTAATTGGCTATTTGAATCACCTTTTCTTCATCTTGATCTTTATTTTCTGATTAACATATCTCTATTGATCACCTTCTTCTTATGAAAATACTGTCACGTCTAGATTTTCATGACTGCAATATATCGGTTCTCCTAGCTTCTCCTTCTGGGCAATTAGGTGGCAGGCACAGTGGATAGAGCACTAGGTCTGGAGTCAGAAAGATCTGAGTTCAAGTTCAGCTTCAGATACTAGCCATGTAACCCTGAGCAACTCACTTAACATTCTTTGCCTCAGTTTCCCCATCTGTAAAGTGGCCAAGAAAATCCCAAATGGGGTCATAAAGATTCAAACACAAGTGAAATGACTGAATGACAAACAAAAGGTTCTCCACTGTTGTTTATGTCTTCACAGCCTGCTTTACTGTATCTTTATCTGTGTCCTCTTATTGTTAATGTACCTCAAAACACTCTCATGGACTCTCTGCTTTCCCTATCCTCTCTCTTTTAATGACCTTCCTAGTTTCCATGGATTCAATTATCTCTATACAAATAAAGAGAGATAAAACATGCACACACATAAACACATATAAAGTATTAAAAATGGAATTATATCCTTTGAGGGGGAGAATATTAATAACTTGGAAGATCAGATTCCTGTTGTAAGCAGCTCCATACAAGCGGACCTTTTGGTTAGAGGATAAAGTTGGAAGAGACACTGTATATAGTCACTTAAGTATAGAAGAAAGACATGTTGAAGGCAACAACCCATTTCAGTTTAATGCAACAAGAATGGCTTTCTGTGTTCTAAAAACTGTTTTGTTGGGAAGATAAAATTCAAACGTAAAATAGTTCCCACCTTCATTGAGCTTACATTCAACTGGAGGAAACAGAATATAGAGAGTAGTAAATATCAAATGTATATTAAGTAAATACAATCCTTCCTTCCAGACCCCCCAGTTTTAGAGGTTAACTTAACACCTATGGAGATTAGGGAAGAACTCCTGCAGGAATTAGAACTTGAACTGAGTGTTTGAGAGAGAACTGTTGATTCTACAAACCAGAGATGGAGAAGGAAAGAAAATTAGGAAGCAACTATTCCAAAGGCAAGATATGGAAAATAGAAGGTCATGTATGGTATGCAATGTCATTAAAGTAGTCCAGTTAACTAGATTTGTGATGGAGAATAATATAAAATGTTTGAATCATTAGCTTGGAGACAGATTTTGAAGGCCTTTAAATGCCAAAGAAAATTTATATTTTAATCCTACAGAATACCTAAGGTTTCTTGAGTAAGAAAATAATACCGTCAGATCTGATTGTTTTGATGAGAGGTGATGAAAGGAAAGATTGGGCATTTGGATATTTGTATTGGGGAAGGAGAGGAAGAAGAATGGAAGTGTAGTGTTGGGAAAAGGTATTGATATACATTTATTTTTACATTATCTCCATTTTCAAATATCTATGCATTTCCCAATTTCCATTTTTCTCTTTTCCTATCATAGATCTATCTTGTGGAATATATAAATTTTTTAAAGGGGAAGAAAACAGCCCCAGAGAAATTAAGCAACCCATGAACCACATCGTAGACCAAGCATGACCATTTCCCCCTATTTCTTCAAAGAAGGGAAGGAGGCTTGTTCCCCCTCTTCTTTGTGGGCCATTCTTGGTTGTTATAATTTTATATCATTCAATTTCAATTGTTTTATGTGTTAGTTGTTTTTTTGTTCATTTTAATAGTTGTAGTCATTGTGTATGTCATTTTTCCTTGTTTTCTATGCAAATTACTTTGCATCTGTTTATAAAAGTATAAAGACAATCACTTAAAGGTTTGCAGAGGGCTTTTCTTCACAACAGTCCTGTGAGGGAGGTCTTTCACACTGTATTCTTCTCATTTTAATGAGTATATGAGAAAGAACTAGTAAGCATTTAATATGGAATTCAAACCCAAGTCTCATGAGTTCAACTTCAGTAATCTGTCTAACACAGCAAACTGTTTCTCAAATTTATTCTTCTGCCCAGAATGTTCTTCTGTCCTAGATACACCTGCCCAATTCCAATCCACTATTTGAGGCCAGTTTCAAACAGAATATCCTCCATGATATCTGTCCTGATCACTCTATGCCTCCTTTCTCTGAACTATAATAGAATTTTGTTAGTACCTTCCTTTCTGCTTTTGTAGCAATAGTACTTTATTATCTCTTGAATGTGAAAGAAAATAATATCTTATTCTTTTTTTTTTTTTTTGGTATTCACAGCATCGCATATAATGCCGTTCACATAGTAGGTTTTCAAGAAATATGTTTTTTAATGAAATAATGAATGAATATATAAACAGATAGTAGGGAAAATCTTATATGATTGACTATATAATGAGTACATTATAGATTGTTATAGTTTTATAGTATGGATTTCCACAAAAGGATAATGTAGTGAATTTTTATATTACACTTAGCAGTTATATAATTGGTTAAGAGTAAAAGAAAAACAGATTCTCTCTATGGCTTCTTTTCTATCATTCACCACACTATACTTCATTTAGATCTCAACTCAATCATGAGTCTATTACAAGAACTAGACAATGTGGTTCCTAAATCCTTTTGTGATGCAAAAAAAAAAAAAAAAAATACAGGACATCTGCAGCTGAACCAGGAATATTTAAAGAGAGTACTGCAGAGAAAATTCATCCTTTTTAAAAAATGTTCTTTGAATAAGGAGATAAAGGTGGTTCCTGGAAAACCCCAGTAAATAGTGTAAAATCATTTGCTTCTTCATAATTCTCCATTAGGTTGGTGGACTGTTTCAGCTATTTTTGTTTCCTTTTAGAAAGTGACAAAAGAAACTGGGCCCTTAGCGAACAGAGAATAGTTTTTGATTTTCGTTTTTGTTTTTATTTTTGTTTTTTTTTTTTTTTGGGGGGGGGTTGCATCATGGATTCAGAATCCTAAGCATTTCTCATCTATATTTTACTTTCCATCTTCATTGCTCCTATATACTAACAGCTTGTTTAGTGAGGAAAAAAATAAAATATTAATTCTCTTCCACTATGTCATGGATGACTGACTTGCTTTTTACCTTTTAAATGTTATTTTATTGAATAAAAAGTATTTATTTAGTGCTAATTCTCTTCTATACTATGCTAGATACTGCAGCAATAGGGAAATTTCAGATGGACAGATCAACAACTCAACAATATTTTAATTTTAGAGAGTTGTCCATGTCCCTTGAATGTTATGCAGTCTATTAGGGACACAGAATTAGTATTTGACAAAGTTAAGACTTTTAATCTTCCTATCTCCAAGTCTATCTCCTATTCCAACTCTGCTTTTGCTGCTGTGCAATTCTTTTGTGTTTTTTAAACTAAAAACAAACAAAAAAGTAATGCCTACTCTTAAGAAGCTTGCATTCTATTAAATTTACATTCTATTCATATTATTAATGCCTTCTTAAACTCTGGAAGATTAATAATCTTTATGAAAATAGGTTTAGTGTTTGCTTGTTCTCTACCTCTTCACTTCTGCTTTTAGAATCCCTAATTTCTCTCAAAACTCAGTTTAATTATGATCTATATTAATCTTTTGTCATGTTAGACTTTTTCATGATCCATGGTATCATTGCAGTATTCAAACTATTTGTTATCCTTTGCTCTTATTATATAAATAGGCCTCTTCTCAATGTAATCAGACATATCTCAGATTATATAATTTATGAAATTTGTGTGCAATTCATCACAGCTATATATTACAGCCTTCATATTTTCACTGTACATCTCTCCATTTCCTGCTAGCTGACCTTTTAATTTTTTGGAAATTATGGTCTTCCTTGATTTACAAATAAAACATGAGTGAGACTATTGTTCTTTGAAAGGTGTAGGTGTGCCTGATGAGGGAAAGAATAGAGATGTGGATAATCATGCCAAATTATTTTAAGTACTTATGTCTATGCTTTAAAAAATGTAGAATGTTAGATCTTGATCTAGTTAGTACAATGTCATCTACAAACAAAAATATAGAGGGACTATCTCTTGGGAATTCATCTTCAATTTGGATCCTGAGTGATTATTGAATTCAATTTGTCGTCTTATTAGGTTTGTAGAAGACAAAACAAAGCAGTTTATCTTCTAGAATTTATAATTTACTAAGCTTCCTTGTTTTACATTAATCCTCAAAGAATTTAAATTTTTACTATGGTTGTATCCATCAAGTTACCTTACATTAATATCCCCATAGAGAGAACTTTTGTTGAATAAGAAACTATAAGATGAATTTTTTTTTGCTTTATCAATTCTGTTTTTTTCATTTTTTAACTCAGAAAATAGTAAGGATATACTTCCTAGAAGTCTTTGCTAATGAAGTAGTTAAATAGTAAAAATTATAGAAAGCTGGATTTAGAACCAGAAAGACCTACATTTAAACTTTGCCTCAAACACTTAATAGTTGTGTGACCTGGTTATTTAACCTTCCTTTTTGTAAAATGAGGATAAAAATAGCATGTACCTAACAGAATTGTTCAAATGAGGTAACATATATAAAATTCTTTGTAAACTTTAAAGCACTATATAAATGCTAGCTTTTATTAATAATTTTTCATGGTAATAACAAATTTTAAACTAATATTGTCATTGACTGACATTTCTCTTTATAATCAGAATCAGTACATTTTCTTTCTTTTACAAATTCCAAGGAAGAGCTATATAATTTAATTTTTTCTTGAAATATGTTCTTGATTTTAACCCTTTTTCTGATAAGTCAGTGATTTGGCACAGTACAAACAGATGATCCAAAAAGAACAATTCTAAAGTCATTGTCCAAGATATAGCCAAGGTCATTTTAAATATATTTCACTTATAATTCTCAAGCACTTTTTATCTTCTTAGAGAAGATTTTTGTATAGCCATGGGATTTTTATCTACCTTTTTTCTCCAAAACATTTATTGCAAACAATTTTAGCCTGTTTTGTTAACTTTTTTCTGAACTATCTTTCAATCCTATTAATTAGCACTTTCACTTGTGCCTATATTTGCATTGAAATCACCAACCACATGAAATTCTCATATATGTTTAATTGTTTTAGAGGATCTAGATGTATTCTTTATAGAATTTCATAGCGTTTTCATCCTCTGATATAGATGGTAGTACATAATCCATGATTATCATGAAAATGGCATTTTTTTGATTATGACTATCATGGTGACTACAAAGTAAAATGACCAAATATCTATATCTATACTTTCTCTTTAAGTACACAGTGAAATCAGCTCTCCAACTCTTTATATGTCTCTCAAAGGAAAACCTGTAAGCCATTTAATTCTAACTTCTCTCTTCTGCTTCCATTTATATCAAAAATGTCAATCTTGACAAGATTCATAGTATGTCAACTTGTCCTTTGATACAAATCTCACATTTACAGTTTGGACATTTAAATTATTTATAGATGGTCTGAAAGTTGTATTGCTCTGCCCAGTATTCTAGTGCTCTATTACCACCTTTGAAGAAATGGAAAAGGATTGAAAAGTGTTGGGACTCATTTTGTAATTTTCTTTGTTTCATGTGTTACTATAGCCAAATTGTCAGTGACTAATATATGGTGATGAACCTCTCAATACTCGAACTCATTCTTGGACAGAAGACAAAATTTTGTTAAAATTTTTAATTTGTCCCTTCACATCACTGGTTACATTTGAGTAATGGAGAAAGGCTGGGAGTTTTATACTCCTCTACTTATCTCTCCCAGATTTTTCATCTAAGTCATAAATTCATAATGTTTAATCTGCAAATTTTTTTAAAACATGTTTTCATAACTACATTGAAATACAGTTATTTTTCTTTTAATCCTACTTCTTTTATTTGTACATTTGAAAACATTATTTTACTAAGATTAACTAGACTCCCAAAGGGATCCAAGACACAGAAAAAGATTAAAACCTTGGTCTAAATGCTGTCACTGATACCTCCTAAATCTGGTCACAAGGAACTGGTTTTTAGAATTAACAAGCCTAGCCTGGCTACATTAAGAAACCAATTCTTAGAATCGTTCTTCATGTTTACATGCTTAATGAATCTCCTCTCTATGTTCTATTTCCTAGAATATAATCCTCTATGCCTGTCCAGTGTCAACTTGATGTAGTAGATGGAGTGCTAGATTTGGAACTAGGAATTCAAAACCTTCTTCAGACATCTGCCAGCCACATAAGCCAGACAAGTCTCTTGATCTCTCTGAGCTTGTTTCCTCATCCATAAAATGGAAATAATATTAACACCTACTATCAGTGTGGTCAAATTATAAAGATTATATGATATAATGTGTATGTATATATATATATATATATATATATATATATATATGAAACAATTACAAATCTTGAAGAGCTATGTAAGTTGTAATTATTATCCATCAGTGGATTTGATAAACTTTTGTCACAAAAAAATAAGTATCATTTTTTTCATGTTTTCAGCAGTCATACCTGAAATTCATAACTATCAGTTTATAATTATACTATATACCAAATATGTCTCAGATAGAATTCAGAAAGTTGACTATTTACTATTGATTAAGGCTCTAGAAATCAAGCTAAGTCTTAGCAGAAAAGGTTTTCTTCTATTTTTTATTTTTGATTATTCAAGTTTCTGATAAGCATGTTTTTGCATTTTTTTCCTTTCAGAACTTTACTTCATATCTTTGGGGAAAAAAGGAGAAAAAAATTATGAATCAAAATTGAAATAAAATTCATAATACATTTTTAATGGCTGGCATTATCTTAAATTGACCCAACTGTGTTTTATTTGTTGTCAGTAGGAATTGTAGACTTATCTTCTAAGGAGCTGGAAGAGATAACCATCTTATTCATTCTAGCACCAGAATAATGTCATGGAGATCCTTATTCTTATATTATTAAAACAAAACAAAACTTTTCAATTAGCTTGAAATGCTTTTTAAAATAGTATTTTGTTTTTTTCAAATACATGTCAAGATAGTTTTCAACACTAATTTTTGTAAAACTTTTTAAATTCTTTATCCCTTTTTCCCTTACCTTTTGTCACGATAGCAAGCAATGTGATATAGTTTAAATATGTGCAACCATTTTAAACGTATTTCCATTTTTTGTAATATCAAAGAAAAATCAGACCAAAATGGGAAAAAAAAACATGAGAAAGAAAAAAAAGGTGAAAATACTATCTTTAATCCATATTCAGTCTCTATAGTTTTCTCTGGAAGAGATTGGCACTTTCCATCCTGAATCTGTTGGATTTGCCTTGAATCACTGCATTGTTGAGATAACTTGAAATTCTTAAGAGCTATTTGTGTCAATGGTTTTGAAAAGCAGTGAACATATATCAGTGATTTAAAAGTGATTAAAAAATAAACTTCCATTTATAAGGCATTATAATGTTTTTGAAATGTATATTCCCCATAACAATTCAGGGAAATAGTGTAATTATTATTATCTGTCCTTTAGAGTTGAGCCAACTGAACTAAAGTAACTATTTTATATAATAAACAAAATTCGATTAGTTAGAAAGACTGGATTTGAATACAGGGCTCCTGACTCAAAACTGCAAAAGTCTTTTTTGTGGTGTTTCAGTCATTTTTCAGTTGCCTTATTTTTTGTGAGCCCATTTGGGGTTTTCTGGGGAAAAATACTGATTTTTTTTTTTTTTTTTTTTTTTTTTGCTATTTCCTTCTCCAGCTCATTTGCGTTATTTTTTGTGAGCCCATTCGGGGTTTTCTGGGGAACAATACTGAAATTGTTCGCTATTTCCTTCTCCAGATCATTTTACAAATAAGGAAACTGAGGCAGATAGGATTAAGTGACTTGCTCAGGGTCACACAACCAGTAAGTGGCTAAGGCCAGACTTGAACTCATGGAGATAAGGCTCAGCGCTTTATCCAAAGTGCCACTTACTTGCCTCACTTTTTCTACTAAAGTACTCCTCTGAAAACCTAGTATTAAACAAAACTAGTTATTCAGCAATCAAAAAAACAAAAAGACTATTAATTAATTATGTCATTATTCACTGCCATTTCTCCCTAATCCCCACTCAATTTTACAAGACTCAGATTTAGAGAATTAATTTGAAATTTGACTTATGTCTGTATCTCTTGTACTTTAAGCGAGAGTTTGAGTTTAGACCAAGAGGAAAGTTGCAGATACTTCCCTTTGGGTAAGTTTATACAAGGACCTCCATTAAGTTAGGAGTGCTAGTCTGAACTGCCAATCTCCTAAATTTCTAAATTACCAATATATGAAGGTGTTTTCATACTGTCTAATAGCATAGTGGAGTAATTTTGAAACTGTTGACATTTGACTATTGTTCTTTTCAAACACTGTTCTCTATTCTTGACAGAAACCTGGTTTAACTTACAGAGAGAAAAGTGCCTATATGAAACATGCTAGAAAGAGGCAAGGATACTGAAAGGCAACATTTAGGCATTGAGTGTGACATCGTATTAACCTTTTTAATGGATATATGTAATAAAGTGACATGTAAATGGAGCTCAAGGGGAGATATGACAGTATATCTGGAAAAGGATAAAACAGTTGGTTGAATACTGGGCTATTATAGCAGTTTGCAAACCTTGGATAAACTCAGTCAGCGGTTGTATAATTGGTTATTCAATCCTGACCCTTGTTCGCAGCTCAAAGCCAGGAATACTGAGACCTGTTGCCAATTTGAGTGAATATAGTGACTGTACTCGGCCAGGGCCTAACATTGGAGCCAGGCCTTTTCCTGTGGGCTGGTTTCCACCATGTCTGGGACTGGCTCAGTGACAGTAGCCCTTTTGTTGTGAAAGGCTGGCTGGTGCTCCCCTCCTTTGCAAAATGTCTAACAGCTACACAAATATAAGAAAATGGGAAAAGAGACTTACTGTAACTTTTTCTTACTAAGTTTGTATGGAGTTGTTGGTCCACATCCCCTCCTTCAGATTTTTTTTTTAAACTATGTAATACAAATTTACAAAATTCTCTTCTAGATAGGAATAGTGCCTTGATGTCCCTTAACAGAATAGAAGACGTTTGGAGAAGTCTGCAGTTTAATTTGGTTCACAGAAATGGATTCCTGAACAAGACATTTTTAGCTTTTCCTTCCTTCCACTATGAAAATTGTAGTGCTGAAAAGACGGTCTGTTCTGAATGTCTCCTCTATGACTGAGGGAGATAGCATTTTTATAAACCTGTTGTGGATTTTACTTTATGCAACAAGCATCCCACCTTCTGTGCTCAAACCTACTGGAAACAGGCCAAGAGATATTTATGGACTTAGCCTAACTAACAGCTCACTGTTTCTATTCTAGTAAAATTGGAGAAATAAATCAAAAAGAATTATGATTTGGATATGCAATATAATGAATACCCAGTGCCTAATTCATAAAGGAGCCTTTAACAAGCTTATAGTATTCACCGTCTAGGTGTTGTTCACTCATAAGATGACAGCTCCCATCTGTAAATTATTATGCTTCCATTATTTATTTTCTGTCATTTCAGCATTCTTAGAGTATATCTTTTTGGATAATTTGTGCAAGCTCCCAAACAAAGTAAAACTTGTTTTTTGTTTTTTTTTTTTTTTTTTTTTTTTAAATCAAAGGTGTTTTGAAAATACCTGTATGTGAGAAATTGTATAACTTTGATTTTTAAAAAGAAAAAATTTTCTCCTTCCCCCAAGTATTAATAAAATATCACAAATAGTATATACATGATGGTTGATTTAATGCACCGCTGCAATTCAATCAAGGGCCTTTGCTGAGGTCATAGAACATAAATAGCTGCAGCACCTCCTGAGTTACAGCTTTGATAATACAGGACTTTGTTTCATTTATGGGCTAACTCTTCTAAACAGTGTGGAAACTCTGAGAGAACAATCCTAAGTCTCTCATGCCATGATATCACTGAAAAGAAGGTTGTGTTTTGCTTTTAAGATTTTTTTTTTTTTATGAGGGGAGTGAAGTTTGTGAGTAAAGATATTTGGAAGCAAATACTAAGAAAGAAAAAGAGGGTTATTAGAATAGAAACCATGGCAAAACAATGGGGAAAAGGAGCACACTGATTTAGAATAGAAAATTAATCATTTGGAAAGGGGCCGGTTATTGTGAGGCAAACAGGGAAAAAAAAAAATAGAGTATTGAACTTGTAATACATGAGAAGAAACACTATGGTAGCTCCAACAGAGGCCTTTAATGGAAAATACACCCTGCCATCTCATTATAAGTACATCCCTGGGAGCCAAGTGTTATGAGCATTAGCAAGAAGGTAGTATTATGAAAAAAAAATTGATTATAATCAGGCTTAATGTATTTGAGGCTTAATCAGAGTATTGTATGGAGGTAGCTAATATCATGGAATAATAGACTCTTAGGATTGGATAGTTTATAAGTATTGTAGTTTGTAATGTTTATCTGTGTAAGACTTTACATCCTGTTGGGAAAATGGAAACTTTTAATGGTCAAGAGAAGAGCCCAGAGTTGGAGACCTGCCCCTATTAACCCCAGAAAATGCAACTCAACCTATATCTTATCATCTTAATCCCTCAAATATCCTTCCTAGTTTACATTACAATACTATATGGTATGCAGGGATAATACACAAATACCTCCCTTAGTTCAGTGTTTCTAATTTTGTGAATTGTAGGTGTCCAACTGGAGAGCCTAAAGCTGCTTGCTGTAGAAAAATGAATGCTTGAGATGCCTCATTAATTTTATGTAGCTAAGAGGCTAGTGGGCTTAAAGGATTTTGTAGTAGCCCCATAGAGATTGATTCAAATATGATTCAAATAGGACAGAAGGAACTTTCTTCTTTTCTTTTTCTCTCATCCTGTGAAACTTTTTTTTTCTTTTGCTTGCAACAATAATGGACTGAAATTTATATGAAAACACGAGTTTCAATTAATCTCCAATTCAAGTGTCTATCTCTCTCCCTGTCTCTCTCTGTGTCTCTCTGAATCTTTCTCTGTCTTTCTCTTTTTTCTCTGTCTTTCTCTCTGTTTCTATTTCTCTCCATCTGGCTCTGTTTCTCTGTCTGTGTCTGTCTCCATGTGTTTCCCTGTCTCTGTGTCCCTCTGCCTATGTCCATCTCTGTCTCTCTCTCTCTCTGTGTCTTTTTGTCCCTCTCTCCATGTCTCTGTTTCTTTTTCTGTGTCTCTTTGTCTCTGTCTCTCTCCATTTCCATCCGTTTCTGTGTTTTTCTCTATCTGTCTCTGTATGTGTCTCTGTGTATCTTTCTCTGTGTCTCTCTGTCTCTGTTTCTCACTGTCTTTGTCGCGCTCTCTCTCTCTCTCTCTCTCTCTCTCTCTCTCTCTTTCTTTTTCTCTCTACTCTCTTGTTTCATAGCTTTTATGCAGCTCAATTTATTATGAAATGACATTGGCACTCTTTGGGAATTGGCTTTCCTGCTATATGTTTTCTAAGGGTAATATTCTATAAACTGATTTTTTAAGAGAAAGCAGAAAGAAATTAATTCGTTTATGCCATTCAGAGGCATAAACGTAAAATAAGTGCTGAACCATATCATTTCTTTTGAAATTAGACTTATTAAATCAAAAGCTCTACTTATATATCACTTAAGAACTTTGGGGAAATTCCTACATAATATGGTAATATCTTTATTAAGCAAAGCCACTTCCTCTTAATTCTTAAAAAAAAAATTGTAGCATATATGGAAACTGATTTTTTTTTCTTCATCTATTGTTTGAAGTGTTGGAATATCACATTAACTTTTTTGTTTTACAGATTCTTATAAAGTAAGCAATAATATTTCTTATGAGTATTTTTGCCTAAATATTATAATAAAAATTAACATCTAAAAATGCAAAATTGAACTAAGAATGCTACAAGAAAAATTATTTTTAACAAAAGTTCTTATAGTAAATTTTATTACTTTTTTGGAAGAGTTCATGCCAGATTATATCTGTATATTTGTGTAGAAATATATGTTGGGATTTTAAATATCCATAGCCCAACTAGACACATCATTTCCCATCTTAACTATATTACAATTAAAGCAATATTGAAGAATTTGATCCACATTTACTTTAAATCATAAACACATTTTATCTAAACCCACTTTTCACAATGTGCCTGAAAATGACTATTCCCTGAGAGCAGAATAAACCAAGCATCCCTCATATCTTCTCCAGTATGGAGTGGAGCCCAGATTAAGGAGTAGATTAATGCCCTGTGGTAGAGAGCCTATCAGGTTCAAACATTTCCATGAACCTTTCAAAAAGGAGTGATATAGCAGGGTCTTTAGGGACCATTATTTACCCCAAAGATAAATACCAAGAAATGCACAGAGCTCTCATATCTTACCCATAGAACACAAAAATAGACTGCCTTTGTAAAGAACCTTCAAAAGTTTATGAAAGATTACTCTCTTACACCCTAGTGCAGAGAAATGAGAAGGGGGTAGTTAATAAAACAGCTTTAATTTATAAGAGAATTCTGTCATATTATTTATATGGAAACTGCTAATATTTTATAAGTTTAAAATTATTTAATATTAGACAATCATTAGAAAACAAGTTATGGTATGCATATAAGGTCAAAATGCTAATTCTTATTCATATGCGCATCTACAGATATTGTGATTGAGAAGGAATTTTTGTTGTTTTATTTAATGACTGTCTGTATAATTGTCGTGTGAAAAGGGGTCAGAGTTGATTTCACGTGCCTTAAAAAGAGGAAAAAGAAATCTATTCCTTTCTGTGTCTTTAGAGTTTATTTAATTATTCTTGTTAAGCATTCATGTGTCTGTTTTTCTCCAAGTTATTAGATTTGAGGCACAGTTCTGGGGCCATTGCCAGTTGCTGCTTTTAAGACATCATTAAGAGCACCAGAAGTCAAATTAGTGATGTGATAGAGCAATCTGTACTATTCATTTTCAAGGTATAGATTGACTGCTTTCTTGTCTGTCATAGCATCCTTCCCAGGATTAAGTCATTTGTTGTCCTGGCATTCCCTTAAAGACCTTTCACAAAGGAGAACTTTCTGAATAATGATCTGTTATCCCATTCATTCTTTTCTGATCTACCAAATTCCTTGTAACACTCTGCCACAATTCTCCTAAACCCCCACCTCAGTTCTCAGGCAAACAGAATTTGTACTTGCCATTTGCCAGACATCTGGGATGTTCTTTCTCCTTTACTATTTGTATGGATGCTGTGGAGGAGGGGTGAAGAGAAAAGGGTGTGTATATGCATATGTGTTTCTTGTATGTATTCATATAATCTACAGTCTTCTATTTGCCATTTTTAGACTTTGGTTAAAAAAAAAAAACCTCCCATCTTTCTTCTCTTTATGAACTAGTTGATTTGATACCATCCATGTAGAAGTTCCTAATAGCTCTTTATCACATTGTCACATTCTGAATGTGACATTTGATGGATGAATGAACCTGAAAGACAAAATATTTCAGGATTAAGCTGGATTTTGTTGTTGTTGTTTTTTTTTTCTGTCATCTAAAAGTATCACTATAAAATACCATCATAACAATGCTAAAACTCTAGCACCTTCTCAAGAAGAAATAGACAGACTCAAAAAGACTTCTTAGGTGGGAGGAGTGATGCTTCTTTTATAACATTTTGTATTTTGGATTAGTGGTCTTTTGAGAGTTAAAAAGGGATAAGTAATCTACCTAAAGTCACACAAGTAGTAAATAACAAAGTCAAAATTTGAACTCAGATCTACTGACTTCTGTTAGAGTCCTTTATCCATTACCAGTTTGTCTTCCTTTGGTTTAAGAATTCACATTGATTTCAAACAAAGATTTTCAATAAAAATTCAAAGCATAACTAAACTGAGGATTAAGTCTCAGGTTTAGGAATTCTATTCAATTAACCAAATTCAATTCAAGAAAATCTATTAAGCAAGTACTATGTTATAGAATTAATCTATTGTAGAGCAGCATAATTGCTTCTTCACCTTTCATATAATCATACCTCCTGATCCCCCAAAAATCATCTTTATAGAAATGCATCTCTTTGTGGGGGAATTATTTGAAATTTTAGATGTGTTTGAAATTTCCATTAGCTTTATACAACAACAGAGAAATTTTTTTTTATGAGAAATGTTCCATGGATGATTAGAAGAAAATGTTTGGCCATTGATTTTTCCTTTTCAAATACTACTCTTTGCAACTGGAAATGTGTCTAAATTGTTACATTGTTTCTGAAAATCTTTAAATTTGGAGATTCTCACAAAATCTGCAATTTTTCTCATATAATATTTATTATTATCTCTGTAACTGAAGAACATATTAATCTTAATGGGAGGGAAGAGAGTAAAAATTCATTGGCTATTGCTTCTTCTCCCTTTTTCCATTCTACTCAATAGCTAAGACAAATCATTTCAAAACAATGAAAAATCAAACATTAACAGTAAAGACATTCCTTAAATTTTTTACCATGTGGCAATATACAGCCATATAGTGTGGTATAAAGATTATTTTAGTTGGATCAAGAGAAGTATAGGTTTAATCCCATATCCCAAAATTGTTAGTTGTGAGATCATAAGCAAGTCAGTTAGCCTCCTCAAACCTCTGTTTTCTCATCTCTAAAGTGGATTAGATGAGATTGTATAAGAGGCTATGCAAATCTAAAGCACCTTAATAAATGTTAACTGTTCTTATTATAATAGCATGTTCTAGGTCCTTGGCCTTGTATTAGGTTTTCTCTCAATGAGGACAACTATTTTCCCCTTAATTTTATTGAGAAATCAACACCTGAATGGTAGCAGAAGTGGACTATATAAACACCTGTGATGATACTTCAAATGACAAAATTTTTAGTTATTTCTATCTGTTACAACTTTAGTTCTATGTTCCCTTTTCTCTCCTCTTTCCCTTGTCCCAGGAAATACATACTTCTAAAGAAACCTCTTCTAGGATGAATTATTTTAGTGTTCAGCACTTTTGTGGCATGTAACATATTAGAATCATCACCTGACTCCAACACTTCTGTTTGATTATATCGTGCATCTAAACTCACAAAAGTTAAATGTCATTTCAGAGCAGAAATGATTGTATTTACTCTGAAAATGATACAATCCAAAATCCATAAAAGGTTACAAGCGAGAACAAATATAACAAATTGTTAAGGCAGATGGAATACTCCAGTTGAGAAGTCTATGTGCAAATCTTGATATAGTATTTGAAGCAAATCAAAAGATGACATTTGTCTTAATTTTTATCTAATGTGACGTACTTATTTCATAGAAATGTAAACTGAATTAGAACTAACCTTCTGTTCAACTGGTTTCACTACCTGCACTTCACAATCACTGCTTTATCATAAGAATCATGTCAATTTTATTGTTCATCCCTTTTACTGGCATCTGGCAAACTGAGATTGTGATTTGTTTTCACATATGCTGTGATAGAGAAGATTCAGGATGTGTAGTTGTTTAGCATCAGGCTTTATGTGCTTTAATTCTCACTTCCAGTGGTAAAACATTCTGTCATATTTTAAAATATATTAGAATTCTTATCCTAATGTATTTTTAGCTGTTTCTTTTCCCATACACTTTCTATGTCATTTATCTTCCCTACTACCACATTTTGAATTGGTAAGAATTTTAAAATAAGATTCTACAAATACTATCATTAATGTTTTTACCAATATGTTCTAGAGCTCTAATTGCATGAATAATTATTTGAATACACCCTTCACCATAAGCTAATTATTTCACTAAAAATTAAAATATATATCTTGATAACCTATTTCTTAAATACACCAGTAGTCTGATGTCATATATATATATATCTTGCATTTTAGTAGGCAGTAATATATTTTCTTATACCACAATAAAAATGATAGGGATAATATATGAATTTACTCCTGGATATTAAAAACTTATTTGCCTCAAACATACTTGACTGTTTAACATACTGAATACAAAACTTTTTTTTTAATTTTCTGCTATTTGTTTTTCTTATATACACAAGGACAGGAATATCCTGACATACAAATATACACACTTGAAAAAATTTTTCTTTTTATAATATAGAAAATAACAATTGCCATCTTGCTCTAAAAGTTTCAGGATTAATGAAAAAAGTAGTGAAACTGGTAAAAGAAAAGTGAATATTTTATTTCTACCTATAAATCTTGAAGAAATTATTCTGAGCATCTATTTCTTTCTCTGACCTCATGTGTCTCTCTCTTTAGTCACCCTTATTCCTCGTCTAGTTTTTATCCTACACTTGCACTACCCCCATCCCGGCACTCTTCACCATGTAACTAATGGGTAGAACTTGATTCATACCTCTCCACCTATACTCTGCTGACATCATAAATTATCCAGATCCAAATGGACAACATTCATTAGCTGTGCACTTTACAAAAAGAGCCTAGTGCAGGAGTGCTGCACTCTCCCATTTTTATTAAAAGTTAAAATGTTCTTGCTGTCAGGGAAAGGGGAGGGTGAGTTAGACATGACAGTGGACAGTATTGCAGTGCTAATAAATAAAAATAATAACTATTACCATTGGTTGAGTGACCCGGGGAAAAGAGCACTACTGAGCCATTTGTTGTTCCCTTTCACTTGTCAACAGCACTGGCTTAAAAGCCTTAGCCATTGTTCTGGACCTAATAGCACCTGTTGGGATGATAGGAAGACAGCTGTCAAAAGGGGGAGAAAGAGACTGAGGGAAGACCCGTGATTACTTCAGTAGTATGTATTTTCTTGTGGCTTCAGTGGGATATTTTATATGTTAAGACAACAAGATATAGCCTCCCTTATCCCTCTAACCTTTTCCATCCTTTTTGTCAAGTTTTCTTTTAAGAGGAAAACTTCATGAACCATATCCAAAAACTTATTTGAATGTCTAATAGCCCATGACTAAGTGTTGGAAAACATTTTTTTCCAGAAAAGAGTTTGTAAATCAAAATAAAACCTTAGCAATGAAAGTAGTTATTTTCTAATGACAATACAGATTATGAGTGGGTTTTATTATTCTGATGAACTGACATTGAAGTTCAAGTTTATTCTATCTCTTATCTTTTTGAATTCATATTCCTGGATTATTGCAGTTTGAACAGATGTAGTTATGCATTACATGAAATAATTTATTTGTAAAGTTACTATTATAACTCATAATTCATATTAGTAGTGAATAGTAGTCATGGAGAATGATTTTTAAATGTTAATAAAAACATATTTGTTGTTGTTCAATTACTTAGTCACATCCAACTTTTCATGACCCATTTAGAGTTTTCTTGGCAAAGAAAGCGGAATAGTTTGCCATTTCCTTTTCCAGCTCACTTTACAGATGAGGAAATTGAGGCAAACATGGTTAAGTGATTTGCCCAGTTACATTGCCAGTAAGTGTCTGAGACTACATTTGAATTCAGATCCTCCACTGATACATTGTTGGTGGAACTGTGAACACATCCAGCCATTCTGGAGAGCAATTTGGAACTATGCTCAAAAAGCTATCAAACTGTGCATACCCTTTGATCCAGCAGTGATTCTACTGGGCTTATACCCCAAAGAGATACTAAAGAAAGGAAAGGGACCTGTATGTGCCAAAATGTTTGTGGCAGCCCTGTTTGTAGTGGCCAGAAACTGGAAACTGAGTAGATGCCCATCAATTGGAGAATGGCTGAATAAATTGTGGTATATGAATATTATGGAATATTATTGTTCTGTAAGAAATGACCAGCAGGATGATTTCAGAAAGGCCTGGAGAGATTTACATGAACTGATGCTAAGTGAAATGAGCAGAACCAGAAGATCATTATATACCTCAACAATGATACTGTTTGAGGATGTATTCTGATGGAAGTGGACCTCTTTGATAAAGAGAGCCTTAATTGATCAAAGATGGACAGAAGCAGCTACACCCAGAGAAAGAACACTGGAAATAAATATAAACTGCTTGCATTTATGTTTTTCCTCCCGGGTTATTTATACCTTCTGAATTCAATTCTCCCTGTGCAACAAGAAAACTGTTCAGTTCTGCACACATATATTGTATCTAGGATATACTGCAACCCATTCAACATGTAAAGGACTCTTGCCATCTGGGGGAAGGGGTGGAGGGAGGGAGGGGAAAAATCGGAACAGAAATGAATGCAAGGGATAATGCTGTAAAAATCACCCTGGCATGCGTTCTATCAATAAAAAATTATTAAAAAAAAAAAAAGAATTCAGGTCCTCCTAATTTTAAATCTGCTGCTCTATTGCACCACCTAAGTGTTCTGGGGACGTGGAAGAGGGGAACATTAAAACGTGACATTGTGAGTCTTATTGAAGAAGAGAAGCAAGAACAAACTTAAGTCTAAAAAAGAGATGCCATGTACAATTAAAGATTATAAAGCAGTTAATTTCCTCTAATTCTCCATCTTCATGATGAAAATAGTTGTTTGGGAAAATACTTAGCAAATTTGGTACTTGTACCAAAATTGGTGCTAATAACACCACAATCAGTGGAGTTTTATTGGGTAGAATAACACTTTTAATCATAATTTTAATTGCTTTGTATGGATAGGGCATGTATTTGGATAAGTTTTTACTAGTTTGGGTACTGCATATTACAAAAATTGATTGCAGACTTTGGAAAAATGAAAACAAATCAGCAAGCCAAAGACGTAGCTTTTTCTGTTAATAAGCTCTTATTAACTTTCAATTTGAAATAAATAAGCATTTTGGCAACACCAAAACTAAAATATTTCCAGAGGTTAATTCATTCTGAGATAATTATATAGAAAAATAAGGCTTATGGAAATCTTGATGTTTAAGAATACCAGATGTTTTTCAGTTTTGTTTGTTATTCTTTTTAATATTTCCTGGAAGAACTTGACATTTCCAGTGGCAGACTAGTGGTGGTTAGCTAATGGAGATGTTGCAGTGCCTCCTGGCCTTTGGATTAAGAATAACTTTCCAGTCTTATAGACATTTTAGAGTCCATTAAATTGCACTAATATTCACTATGAAAAGAAATCAGGATAGGAATGTCGTTATTGTCAACATTAATATAAATTTTAGTAATATATTTTCCAGTCTCTCCTTCACCTTCTTCTTGAGAAAATAAAATCATATAATCAGTGAAAATACATAATATCAACATCTTCATGTCATAGTTTCTTCATTAAAAATGTTATTTTATTTTTATTGTTATCTTTTGTTTTTATATATTTGCTTTTAAACATATTTCTTCTTTAACGTTAAATAAAGAACTCTTCCTTTTAACGAATATCTTAAAAGAAAGAGAAAAAAGTTCAGCAAAACCACTGAAAGGCAACTTGGTATAGTAGGTAAGTGATCTACTCTTGAAACCAAAAGACCAAGAGTCAAATGTTGTCTCTAATACACAATGGCTTGTGATGTAGAAAGTCACTTAGGTTCTAGGTAACTTTGCAAGACTTCATAAGATAGAGAATGTTCTTTCATAGAAGTTTCCTTACGTAACCACTAAAGTCACAGTCCTATCCCTCTGTCTATAAGCAAAACTACTAAATACATCAGCCATATTTCTCAGAATATGCATTCTTCTAACTCTATAATCACCTAAGTTCGTAATGATGTCTTACCTAATCACAAATCTTCTTGAGGGCTAAAGTTGATCATCATAAACATGCAGCATTTGCCTTCGAAGTTTTTTTCTTTGTTGACATTCCTTCCATTTAAGTTATTCTAATTGTTTTATTCATTTTGCTTACTTCATTCTACATTACCTCATATGTCTTCCCAGGCTTCTCTGAATTTTCTACATCCATCATTTGTTAAGGTGAATAATATCCCATTATGCTCTTGTATTGTAATTTATTTTGCCACAAACCAAGTAATTTCTAAAACAATAATTTCGTTTTGTCAAGGATTCCCTTGTATTTGTTCTGATATATTCTATACTCATTCATACTGATGAAAGAAGATAATTTTGCTTTGAGATTATCTGAATCTATAAGATCCATATGAAACCCTCACTGGGGAAAATCATACTTAAAAATCTACATGTTTTAAGAAGTTGAAGTGGATATTATGGGATGATAGTGGGGAGAAGATTATTTGGACACATGAACTTGCAAATATATAGATGGCTTCATAATTTTTTCAATAAATAAACCCAGGACGTGATACCTATTGTTTTGGGTTTTTGTTTTGTTTTGTTTTGTTTTGTTTTGTTTTAATAACTTTTTATTGATAGAACTCATGCCAGGGTAATTTTTTACAGCATTATCTCTTGCATTCACTTTTGTACCGATTTTTCCCCTCCCTCCCTCCACCCCCTCCCCCAGATGGCAAGCAATCCTTTATATGTTGAATAGGTTACAGTATATCCTGGATACAATATATGTGTGCAGAACCGAATAGTTTTCTTGTTGCACAGGGAGAATTGAATTCAGAAGGTATAAATAATCCAGGAAGAAAAACAAAAATGCAAGCAGTTTATATTCATCTCCCAGTGTTCTTTCTTTGGGTGTAGCTGCTTCTGTCCATCTTTGATCAATTGAAACTGGATTAGCTCTTTTTATCGAAGAGCTCCACTTCCATCAGAATATATTCCTCAAACTATCATTGTTGAGGTATATAATGATCTCCTGGTTCTGCTCATTTCACTTAGCATCAGTTCATGTAAGTCTCGCCAGTCCTCTCTGATACCTATTGTTTTGAATCAAATATTAGGTTGCCTTGCTGTTAGTGACCATGATCTCTTTGGTCTCAGGTTCCTCATTTCTAAAAATGTAGTTGAAGTAGATGATATGTGAGGTCTATCTTGATTCAAATCAATTAACTTCTGCAAACATTTATCAAGCTAGCTCTAAAATTCTAACTTTATGGCATGAAAAGCCTACTTTAACACTTTATTTCTTGATTCAGTGTTCTTTGAAATTTAGAGAAATCTTTATTATTTCTCAGTGTGTGAACGATTTCTTAAATATATGATCTCTCACATGTCAGGAACAATGTGGTTCAATTTCAACTAAAAAGAAGGAGGCAAGTAGCATGTTACATAGAATCTGTCTGCTGGGATTTGGTTTTAAAAAGTGGTTTTATGTGTGTTTTTTAGAGTTACTTTATTTTTGATTGTTGATGGGCTCTTGAGCTGTGAATCGCTGCCACAGCAACTCAAGGGAAAACAGAAAAAACCTGGGATAGTGTGTAAAGCTACTGCACTGGAGCGAATGTGGTTTAATTCTTGGCACTAGAAGCCTGTTGGAGAATTACAGTATGCTGGCATGAGTCTCCTGGTCTCATTGTTCCAGATGAGGGAGTCAGTCTTAAGAGTGTTTGGCACTAAGGGGGAATAAGAGGGAGAGTTATAGGGAATGAACATGCCCTGAAGAGGCAGGATGCTGCAGTAACAATGGCTGGCACAGTTGGAGGGCCATTCACCGGTGGGTATTGCTACAGGCATTGATGCAAAGAAGCATATGTGAGCAAAAGAAGCAAGGGGTGAAAAAAAAGGAAAAAGAATGCAGTAGGAATGTATCATAAGAGTGTGGTGACCAATAAGTAAATAAAGAATAGGAAAAGGCATTAATAACTCAAATGGATTAATGTAAATATTAATTATATAAGGATTAGAGACTTTCTCACATAATTTCTCCTAATTGTGTATTCTTTTTATATTGTGTTTATTGGTACTGATTTAATTTTTTCTAAATTTACTATACATCTTTCATTTATCTAATCTCTTATATTTTACTATATAGAAATATTATAGCTACCTTGATAATGACAGTACAAAATTGTTATTTTAAAAATTAGCCTAGATGTGATATTTTTAATTCAAATCTTCAGGAAATGAAAAGTTAGAATTTGGAGATTAATTGAAAAAATGTTTATCTCTATTTAACTTACTGAGTCCCTATTTGTCATTCCCAGATCTTGGCAATTGTTTACAATAAAAGTTAATATGCACTTTGTAAAGTTCAGATCAAGGCACCTCATTGAGAGAAACTAGACTATTGTTTGGAGTTAGTAGAGAGTATAATTTATATCCTCTGAATTGCTTACTCCCACAGAGAATTTATATTCAGGATTGTTTTATAAGGAATGTCTACATATACGTATAGAGAGAGTTCCATTTAAGTACATAGAAATTGCATTATTTAATGTTAATATTCTACTCATTTGTCTCTAGTTTTGATATAAAAAGTTTATTTCTCAAATATGATAAAATACAATATAAATACTACACATGATACAACACTGATAATTTTGTTTTCTTTATTTTTTCTTATAGAATAGATACATCAAGATTAATAATCACCCCCAAACTTAACAACTTTAAAAAGTAAATCCCAAGTCTGAAGATATTATAAGTTGAAATTGATGTCCCAAACTGAGAACTTCATTTGATAATCATTGACAATCTACAAAGAGATTTCCAAAGAGATATGATAGCATTTCAAACTCCTCAAAGTATTTTAGTGTAGAGATAGAAACATATTTGCATGCTAGTCTTTATGTTTTTGTTTCTACTTGTGCAGAACTATAATTTCATCAATGTGAGGAGCAACTAGATATGAAAGCTTCCATAACAGATGTAGATCTAAGAATCATCTATACTTCAATAAATATTTATTCAGTGATTACTGTGTCTTGGGTAGTGTTCTAAGCTTTGCATTATTCTATCCTAAAAAAGAAAGGCAATGACTGTTTTTAAGGACCTTACAGTCTTATGGGATAAAACAAAACACAAAAGAAAGGTGAAAAAGGAGGGAGAAAGAGAGAAGGCACCTGCTTATAGTCTTAGAAAATTGCTTGGGAGTCCTTGATCATGATAACAGCTAGTAAGTGTCAGAGGGAGAATTTGAACTTAGACCTGTCTACAAGTAATCCTGTCTACAATGTCATGCTCCCTCTCAGGGGTGTATTATACACTACAATACCTTTAACTGTAAATTGTTGCCCCTAGAGAAAAATTGTGATCAAGGGAAGACATGGGAAAAAAAAGTATATGTATGTGAGTTGATAGGAAAGAGAAAGAGAAACACTATGGCGTGATATGACACTGATGACTATTTTATAGCTTTCTATTTAAAAAAAAAAAAAAAACTTACTATCTTGATGACTAAATGCTAAGGTCAGTTGTTTCCTTTCAGGTAGCAACCAAGAAGTCTGAATACTGAGGGTGAGCAGACAGATATATGTTTTTGAGAAGGATTTGAAAAATGTCTTAAAGACACCACTTTCCCCATCTATATCACCTCCCCTCCAAAAAAAAAAAAAAATCAGTCATGTATTTTGTTAGAGATGTAAGGATTCTTAGGGATCACATGGTCCAACCCTTTCATTTTACAGAGGATGAAACTAAGTGTTTAAAAGAGGAAACTGATTTGCCCAGAATGTATTCTATTCACTGAAATTGGGACTGCCCTCAGTTGACAATAAATGGACCTGCTAATAAACTCATAGACTTGCTAAAGCTGACAGAGACCACATTTCAATGCTTTTATATATCAAAGAAAAAAAAAGAGAGACCTAGAATTAATACCAGAACAGAGGTTAGTACTTAGTTTCCTGACTCCTAAATCAACATTTTTTGTAATGTTCCTGCTAGCTTTCAGGATCAACCTCGAGGATCAGCCCAAGTCCTTGGTCTTAGTGAAGAAGTAATGAAGGCGGGATGGCTACTACAAGGCTGGTCAAAGATAGAATGTTTCTTTTCTAGTCCATCACAGCCCTTAAATACCCTATTACAATTACACCTATTACAGTATACTGAATATGTATGAACTAGGGAACCATTACATTACGATGCTAAATACTAAGTATATATGTGAACTAGAGAACAATCATTTCATCAATTCCACTGCGTTAACACCTTATTTCAAATATACTTCTCCAGAGTTCTAGCCCTTTACAATTTTTTTCAACAGGGTTTTTGAAATTTGATCTCTCTCAGGGAATAAATAATATATTCAGAGACTTGATATCATAGTTTAAGTCAAAATCCTTTCTGGTATATCCATGATCCCAAACTCATACCCTAGATTATGGGTTAAATAGCTTGAGGAAGGTGAAAATTTTGGGGAAACAAAGTAAACTGGAGATAGGGGTGAGGAAGAGAAGGAAACAGAGGCATTTCTAGAAAGGCATGAATCTCCACCAAGGATTGAAGTACTAACTGTCTCCTACTCCAACCTTCTACCTCCAACCACCTCTCTCTAGAATCATAAATTCAAAGACAAGAGAAAACACTTTTGTTTGAAAAACCCTTTTCTTCACTTTTAAGCATAATCTCACTGATTATAGGGCCTGAGATTACTGGATTGTTTTATTCTCCTTTTACAATGCAGCCTACCACATGATTTCAATCTTTGTGCCCTGTAAGGATTTCAAAAACCAGAAAAGGCAAAACTTCTGGATAAGAAAAAGATTGGTTTGGAAGAAACACACATGTGTCTAGGAAGCCATGACCTTCTAACAGTGATGGAGAAACTATTTTCTAAAACCACCTTGCTTATTCTCTGAAGGGTCTTAGAAAGAAGCAATTGAGGGTATTGGTTGCTTCTTGTACATAGATGAAACATGAGCAACAGGAAAACTAATTGACATAGAGGACAAGAGCACCATAAGACCTCCTTCCACAATCCTATACATGGTTAAGGTCAGGGCTAGTCTCCCACAAGCCTCTTCTTCTTCTTGAGCATCTCCATGTCTGGTCAGAACTCTGCATTTAAGGTATTTGTGATTTATTGTTGAAGATGAAATTTCTGCCAAAGCATGTTGCAACCCCTTCATAATCCTTTGTGCTTTGTGATTTTCTCTGTTCAAAAAATAAAATAGTAAAATTCACTTTGTAGCCTACCTTCTATTGATGAGTTTCCATAAAACTTCTATTGTTGAGTTTCTAATTGACTTCTAGGAAGCAGGTTTTGTGAAGCAGGTTCATGAAAGGGAGAAAGAGATGGATGAGAAGGCTAGTTAAGAAAGATTTTTAGTCCTATAACTTAATATTTCCGGTCTGTTAACTTAAGTTTTAAGAACTTGGAGTCACCTCTCTGCCACGATGATTGAAGCAGGAAGGTGCATTTGTGTGTGTGTGCACACAAACATGTAAGACTCAACCCTAAATACAATTCCTTCTCCTTTTCTTTAGTCCTCTTTCTTTTCTCTTCCTCTGTCTTCTCCTTCTCTTTTTCTTCCTTTTCCTTCTTATCTTCTTCCTCCTTTGACAAAAAGTAACACGCACTATCTAAGAACACAGGATGTTTATTAGATCTCTCCATTTTATAACATCAGGATTGCAACAGGGCTTGGAATCATGTTAAAATTTCATATTACTCAGATTCACACATTAATGAACAGATGCATTGTTTCTATTGGGATTTTGCCATTTGGCCTTTCAAATCTCTTATCATGAATTTCCAAGTGAGAACTATTTATAGGAAAATTTGGTTATTGATAATATGACCATCCATTGCATTCATTATTTTCAGTTCATTTCATATATCTCTTCATATATTAATAGAATCTGATTGAAACATTAGCTACTCAGAATACCTTATTTTGTGTTAGACTTTGATAGATATAGAGTAGATATTTGTTGAAAAATCTAATATTTCATTTATATGACACCCATGAAAAGACAATATGATTGGTAGAGGTAAAAGCATAAGCATATTTGAGCTTCTTGAGTAACTAGCTTTGAGAACCTCTCATGACTTATCTGAATTTTATTTTCTCATTTGTAAAATGGAAGTAATATAGTAATATATATTTTTCCTGCATGCTCTTTTGCATTTTATATTTATCAAGAAATTTATCAAGAAATTAAGTATTGTGAATTGTCCCCATTTGCAGATAAAATGGTTTCCTTAGAAAATCCCTGAGAATTAGTTATTTCTTGACTTGAAGTCTTTAATTTGAGGTCTAATATTCATTCACCCTGTGACTTCTTTCAGATATTTATTTCTATCTTGAAAAATTCTGAAATTTCTTACAGTTGTTCCATCATGGAGATCTCTGAAACCTCCAGAATTCTCATCACTGAAATGTTTTGGTTCAGTTTCATTCATAGCATGTTATATCCTCAATATAGTATGGTCTTTTGTGAATTTTTATTCCTTTTTTTCTTCTGCCTTTATGAGTTTCACTATTAATTTATCTGTTCTGATTATGAGATTGAATTTTATGTGTCTTAAACTTTTTTCTTATAATCTCAGTAACTTGCACCTGACTCCTTCCTCATTCTTTGGTCCCTTCCATAACTAATGCAAGTACTTCTCTTCCTGCACAGATCTGTGAGACTGTGTCCTTAATTTGAGGAATTTGGGATGCTGACTGATTTCCTGTGGGGAAAGAATTTTCTTGTTCCTGTTCTTTTGGTCTCAGAATCACTGCCTTCTCAGGCTATCTCTCTATTATTTTTCTTGCCACCTTCCCTTCACCTCCCATCTTATATACACATATCCCTACACATACTGAAAAATTGTATCCCTTTCTTTTTTGATGATTAAACAGAATCTATACTTTCAACCTACTATAGGATATGGGGGTGGGGAAGTAAAAACAAAATCATTTCATGAGGAGGACCAGATATAGCTACTTCACCTGGACTTTGAAACAGAAACCTTAAGGTTAAGACTAGTGCATTAGAAAATTAAATGTTTTGATTTTAGATATTATACTTTTAGCTTTTATAGAATTCATGTTTCACCTTGTGGATTCAACTTTATTTGTGCAGAGTTGATATTTATTTCCTCTAGAGTGGGGATGCTTACTAGATAGAAGAATTACTGGATAACAAGTTCTATCATCTTGCTCAACATACCATTTTCCTAACTAAAATGTTAAATACTGTGGATTTAGAAAATTCATCTAGTTCATCTGCCTCACTTTCCACATGAGGAAAAACATACCCAGGGAAGTTGTGACTTCCATAGGAAGTAGAAAAGCTTGTATTCAAATCCAGTCTCAACCAAAATACTAATGGAAAATTTAGCCTTCTTTGCACTGTCCCAGTCTGCTTCTCTGCATTCCTTTTACATATGCAAAATGCAGTGAAATTTAATTTAATTTTATTTTGAGTTATTTGAATGACATTTAGAGCCAATGAATTAATGAGGTGTTTTTTGTTTATTTTAACTGCCTTGTGTTAGGCATTACACAAGGTGAAAGGAATTTGTGTCTTTGGGAGGATGCCGGCAACATCTAAATAATTAAATGTATATATATAAACATATATATGTATATATATATAAATTAATACATTGATATAAAATAGAGAGTAGGGGAATAATAGCTGGATTTGAGGAAATAAGAAAGGTTTCATATAGAAGGTGGGGGTATACTCAGCTTTTGAGAAAACTAGAGATTCAAAAGGGTGGATAAAGCACCTGGCATAGTGTCAGGAAGACCTGAATTCATAATTTGTTTCAGACACTAGCTGAGCAAGCTCAGACAAGTCATTTAAACTTATTTCCCTCAGTTTCTTCATCTGTAAATGTAGTCACACTGGAGAAGGAAATGGCAAACCACTCCAGTATCTTAGCCAAGAAAATCCCAAATGGGCTCATGAAGAGTCATTCAAGACAACAACCAGAAGGGATTCTAAGAGATGGGGATTATAATGGGGAAATACAAAAACAAGGAGAGAGAAGAAAAGTTTTGTCAGAACCACTAGAGTTTAAATACCACTTTTTCTCTGTCTTTGTCTTTGTCTCTCTCTGTCTCTCTCTCTCTTTGTGTGTTTGTGTGTGTGTATATATGTGTGTGTGTGTGTGTGTAAATATATATTATATCTATCTATCTATATCTATATATATATACACATATGTATGGATGGATGGATGGATAAGCTTATTAGACACAGAAAATTACATATTCTCTCAGAATTTCTAGTTTCCTCATTAGTAAATTTGAAATAATAAATTATATACTGAAAGGGACTTTAAAGATTATGTGGCACAATTCTGTCATTCCATAAGGAAACCAAGACCTAAAATTAAATTTTATTCAGTTCAATCAATTAGCATTTAATGAGTGCCTGGCCCTGTGCTAGGTATTAGGAATGCAAAAAAAAAAAAAATCATAAAAGAAATGTTAGTTTGACTCTCCCAAATCATACCAATCACAAGTAGCTGAATTGGGATTTGAAAGAAGCTCCTTTTACTCAAAGCTGAACACTGTAAAGGAATGGGTTCTTATTCTTAACAGAGTATTTATGAGAATTAAAAGAGAGAATGTATGTAAAATATTTTGTAAACTTTTAAAGGGCCTGATAAATGTCAATGTTTATGATGACGATAATCCTAACCATCACTATTTAAATTAACTTATGCCATTTGAAAACATTTTAGTCATATTTATCCATAGATTTGAACTATAATTTTTGATATATCATGTCCAAATATCATGGGGTTTGTTATTTTAA
This sequence comes from Antechinus flavipes, assembly GCF_016432865.1. NCBI lineage: Eukaryota > Metazoa > Chordata > Mammalia > Dasyuromorphia > Dasyuridae > Antechinus > Antechinus flavipes. The sequence goes on from NC_067402.1 coordinate 176,218,347, forward strand.
AGGAGCCATTCATTTGTTTGAAGCTTAAAAAAAAACAAAAAGCATTCTTGGGTAAAGTTGTTTTACAACTAAGTCTTATATCTTTATAATAGTCAATAAAGAGAGACCTGGAGTGTTCTGCAGGTTTCAGAAATCAGGCTACTGTTTCTTTAACTGTAATTTAGACAGAAGACTTCTGTTTCTTTATGAGCACACTACAGTGAATATTTTGTCTAGCTGCAGGGGAAAAACTTTGTCATGGACTTTGCAGACAATAGCCTTAAAAGTAAAATGGTCTGCTTTTGGTGCCTGGGGGTTCTGTAGGCTATTGTTAGTTCACAAGGGATTTCTATTGCTGCGTTCGTGCTTTGCAAAGGTTTGTTAGCTTTTAATGACTGACAGTTACTCTGTTGCAAATACCACATTGGCTGCACCCTGTATACATGAAACTTGAAAATTTTGAAGAGTATTAAGAGAAAAAAAGAAAGAAAGAAGCGGTGATGTTTATTTGACCTACTCAGATAGGTTCTAAAAATGATTCCCTTCAAAAAGTGTTTACTGGGAAAAAATAAACTTTGGGAGTATTTACAAAAAAAGTGTTTAAAGTAAGGTCGTCTAAGATCATGAATAGTAGCCTTGTTTACAATGAGCAATATTTTATCTAATCCATTATTATGAAATAGCCTCTATCGTTTTAAAGAATCTAGTAAAGAAAGTTGGTTTTTGAAGAAGTTAGAGATTCTAATTCAGTAGTAAATACTTTTGTATATATAGATAAAAAAACTATTTTGATTTAAAAAACTCATTGTGCACAAACACAAGGATGCACATATAAGAGAGTATGTACATGTGTGTGTGTATATATTTACATATAAATGCAAATATGTGCAGTTACAGTATGTATTTATATATATGGAACCCCTAACAGGATAACATGTCAGGCTCAGTTTCTCAGTTTTGTTTTACTATTAACCTTTTGAAATTGTGGTCTTGTTGCTTCTCCATGAAAAAAAATCCCAGTGTTGTTTTGTTGAAAACTCTTTACAGACTTTGGGACACTAATTGTTGATAGCTTTAACTTGGGGGTCCGAAAAAGTAGAAACGTTAACCAAATGAGATAATGAAGATTCTTTAAAATGCATTTTACTGTGGGGAAAATTAACCAGTTTCTAATAATCACATGGTCTCTGGGCCAGACGGTCCCTTTGATAAGTTAACATGTACTCCCTTTATGCTCCTAGTAGGGGGTAAACAAATGTCTGAACAAATACAAATACACATAAACACAAATGTGGAGAATAGCAGTGGATGTCTTAGATCCAGATAATAAGTGTGAGTATTGTTATTTAGATGGAGCATACTGGGACACTTATCTTTTAGTACACTCCATTTTCTAACTGAATGCAGTGCTAATCGTGGTATTGAAAGCCATTGTAATTGTGTACCCATCTAAATGCTGACAAGAATATACAATTACATTGTTTGGAATTGAGTTTAATGTTTTTTCTGAATTTTATTAGCATTTATATTTACTTATACATTACGATTGAACACAAAAGAAAAGGTTACAATGCAAGTGTTTCTGCGATACAAATATCAGACCCATCCACAATCTTAAGGTCTAAAATGTGCATTTCCTCTAAATACTTCTGCCAACATTTTTAAGGGAGTGATGTAAATCTGAAATGAGCAAAATAATGGGTTTCCATTCTAGGAAATACTTTCTCTCTGGATTTTACAATTTTGTAAAAGCTTTTTTCACACTAACTTAAGGAAATTACTTACAATATTCGTATTACTGGCAAATCTTTCCTCAGTGTGCTTACCAACACCACGATGTTTAAGCACACATTATAAAGTGGATGGAATTGTAAACACACAGAGGGATATAATTACATGTAGCAGATTTAAGTGCTAATTCTTTTGCTTTTTTTTTACTGTGCATTTTATCAACATAATTATTTTTTGACTGCAGACTAACACCCTGAAACTGACAAGCAGGAACTTGTTCACTAAATTGGAAAACAATGAACTGCAGGTTTATATGTACCTATTGTCATACAGAATTAGTATGGCTTTGTTCTGCAAGAGGAAAAAGCTAATGATTTTGAAACAGCAGGTGACAAAATGCATTCTTTTTTCCTCCCCTCTTATCAGTTTGTTGATGAAGTCATTATGAACTGGGGCACTGGATAGGGATGGCCTTATTTTTAGCAGATAGATTTTTAATGAGCTCTATTGTAAAAACAGTTATGTTGATTTTCTTACTTTTCTTACCCTCTTTTCACACAGAAACTCCCAGTATTGAAAAGCTCCTATCAAAGGACTGGAAAGACAAGCTTCTTGCTATGGGATCAGGGAACTTTGGAGAAATAAAAGGTAAAATCTTTGTGATCATCTTGATCCAAAACGTACCAAAATGAAGATGCCATGTATATTTTTTTTCCATGATACTAAGGAGCTCCTACTTTTGTTTTCTTCTGCATCATTATTATTTTCTATTATCTTCTGTATTCTCTTTCTATAGTGGTTTTTATTTCAAACGAGAGAGAATCACCAAGATCATCCCTTATTTCTAATTTGTACGTGATATTATAACATACAGAAACATAAATGTATATATCCATATATGTAAATAAATAAATATTTCTATGAATATAGACATATCAACAAATGCAGTTATACATTCATATATCAGACTTTTGCTTTTTTAACTCTTTATTTAAATGATTTTTCTCTAATAAGAAAACTTCATGAGAAAAGGTTATATGTAGAAAAATGCATTGTTATATAGTTTATATTCTAACTCAGAATCAATGAAATATTATAGAAATAATACATTCTACATACATATTCTTATCAAGGACATGCTTGAATCAATAATTAAATGAAACTAATAGAAAGATCCTGTACAGATTTTAAAAATAGAGAACAAGTCCAAAGAAGAAATAATCATTTGAATGTTCATGTCTAAACTATATCAATAGAATTAAGGGGTAGAAAATTGCATTTGTTTATTTATATCTGATACAAAACTATGATTTCTTCTAAAGGAAAAAACCAAGGGAAAAAACAGCTATTTTGTATACCCAGTAACTAAGTACAATAACTTAAAACTAGTAGAAATGTAATAAAATAAATGCTTCTTCAATTGAACTGAATTTAAATAGATATCAATTTATTAATATTACCTGTGACATATTACATACATAGAATTTTTATTATCCAGAAATCCATTCTGTGGTGTCATTCAATATAGGGATAGGCATATAAATATACATAATATCACACTTATAAATACTCAAACATACATGTATACACATTATTGTCTCATTAAATAAGAATGGCACATTTCATTTGTGTATTTTTTTTGGTTTCTTTAAGAACATCCAAATAAAAGGCAAAAAATTAAGAAGCCAATCTTTTAAATGTTTGGATATTAACATGTTTAGAATGTTTTGGTATTTGGAAACATTTAGATAATTGACTGAATATTTCAGTTTCACAAAAATGTTTTATGTTGTATAGAAATGACCTATAATTAACCATGAATGAAAAAAATGATAAACCATATCATACTCAAAGAAATATATTGGAACAGATGTGACCTAAAAGGATAGAAGGCAAAGTCTAAGTTTAGAAATTGAGAATTTCCATTTTGATGTTTAATTTTAAGTAGAAGCTGTTCTTCAACCGTTTAGCTCCTGAAGTTTAGAAAGTAATTTCAAAGGTACTCCATTCTCTTTTGGACTGAGTCAAAAATCCTATGAAGAATACAGAGCTGAGAGGATTGTCTGTTCCAAGTCTGTGTGATCTCATTCTGTTGGAGAGTAATCATTTTTACCCCTCCCTCGTTTTCCTTCACAAGTCAAACTTAAAAGCAGAAACAGCAGCAATGATAAGCTAACACTAAAGAAACTCAGCAACCCTTTCAGCCTTGCCCAGGGGGAGGATGGGAAACTAGAGTACATCACAAAAGAAGTTTCTGCGTCTTTAATTTTTGGTTTGGGGCACTTTACATTTAGAACACAAGTTTAGTTATTGTTTTATAGTTTTATTCAAAAGTCTGCTTTCTAATGCATTTTAAAGCAACCGTAGGTCTGTTGTGAGAAAGGGGCATGGTTATTAGGTGTTTGGATCAGGTTTGGCAATAAACTGTGAAAGCAGGCTAGATTATTTTTCCTATTGACTGCCTGTGACAGTTAAAATTACTTTCCATTGTTCATAGGTGACTAAAAAGCAAAGAGGGTACAATAGTGTTTTGCTCTTTGGGGGGCAAATTAATTTTACTACAAGTTGTTGGGGTTCAGGATGGATGATTATGTAGTAGCTAAGAATGAAGTTTGCATACCAATGCTGACCAAGATGGCTAAGAACAATAACTCACATCTGCAGTATGAAGCAAATAAAAGGAATGCTCATTAATATGAAACTACAAAGTCAATAGGATTATAGGGAAGAGCTAGAAGGGACTTCAAAGGCTATGTGGTCCAAACCATCTAGTCCTTTTACAAGTAAGGAAACTGAGGCCCATAGAATATAAGTGACTTATGCACCTCTCATACAGGTGGTATACATTAGAGACAGGATTTGAAAGCAGATCCTTTGATTCAGGAGCCAATACTCTTTCCACTGTCATTATGTCTTCTTGTTCAGTGGATACTTTGACTTCCAAGGTAAATATATAAATACAGAAATGTAATACTTTTTTTTGGTTTTACTGTCAATGATTTTTGAAATAAAATTTTGGTTTTACTATCAATGAAAAAGTAAGCATTTCAGATCCTATCTTATTTATATATGCTGGCATGTTTATGGCATTAAAGTTATTCAGCCAATCATTTTATACTTAAATCCCTTTTTTTTTATTCAGTAGTTCAAATTTTAACTGTATTTTCATTTTTTAAAAAAGGATTTTTCTTTTAGTTCTTTTTAAGAGAGCTTGTGTTCACTATAAACCATTGTTCCAGAGTTCAAGTTAAACTCTTGACTTGCTCAGGATCACTCAGCTCATAAGTATCTGAGGTCAAATTTGAACTCAGGAAAATGAGTCTTATTGACTTCAAGCCTGGCACTTTTATCCGTTGTAGCAGTTAGCTGCCTATATTGATTTCATTCTATTCTCCTTCCTTCATTTTATGTTTCCTCCAGATTTGATTTATAGTTTTTTTTCCTAATCTTGTTTTAAGCTCCCTCAGATCAGTGCTTTTTCATAAAGACCTTTCAGAATTCTACCATCATAGAAATACCCTCCTTACATATAAACCTATCAAAAGTCTTATTTTGAAGCCAGTCAGTTCTCCTCCCTGAAGCCTTCCTCCATGTCCTCTATGAAGCTTTCCTTATATGCACACTAAAAATAATCTCTCCCTGTTCACCTTATTTATAGATCTCTCCTATTATATTGTTCTGTTCCACATTCTTTATACTGTACTAATTTAAAAATAAAATGAAATTTGTTGTACTCCTCCACCACCACCCATTGTACAGATAATAAATACCTTAAAAGCAGAAACAATGTTAATTTTTATCTTGATCTAAAATAGAGAACAGATAGACAACTGTTTCTGGGATTTGTGGAGACTTCAGGTCCTTAGATATCCTTGCTTTGTACTTGGAGATACAGTCCTATATGGGGTTCATTAGTGGGGAAACTTGATTTCATAAGAATGGATTGATTATCCCAATTCTCACATTCTTTCATTGACTTGTATAAAAAATAAATTATCTTACCACTCCCCTGACTCACTGATGAATGCGGGAAAGATTTATTTTACATTCTTGTAAGAATGGGTGTCTAGGTGAGTAGACACACCAAACTCTAAAGGCAGCATTTTATTTCCTATCCTGAAGCACAAATCCCTGATTCCCCATTAATTGGATGTCACAGAACGTATAGGACATAAATCTTCATCCCTCATTGCATAGAAAATTCCTGCCATAAAAGAGCTTACATGCTAGAAGAGGAAAGGTAACAGAAAAGGGCTACTTTCTTTTCAAATCTCAGGCCACCACACCTGATAACAAAAGCCAGTCCTTGCCTGCAAGGAGCTTACATTCTTTTGCTGGAATATGACCTCCACCCTTGATTATTCCTTAATGTCCTTGTGGGTTCAGTTTTCTGATTTAAGTTTCATTTCTTCACTTGAATTTTCATAACTGGAAACCAAATGCCCATCTATTTCTCATACTTGTCATCCCCATCATGGCTATTCTGCAGCCAATTTTAGTCTAATATTTACACACTTATGCACATTCACAGACATACACACAGATTTTGAAAAGATACTTAATGTGTAAATGTAAATTGGTTATGAGATATATACTCTACAGAAAAGGTAATGAGAAGCATAAAATATCATAACATGTTTAAAGAATGGAACAGAATTCAGTAACTTATTACTATTTACAAAACCAGTTGGAAGGCTTGATTTCAAGCTTTATTTAGGATGTGAAAGAATTTTGTCAGACTGTTTAGCCTTCACCTTTACTAAGCAAAGTCCAATCAAATGTTAGGTACGTTTCTTTTACATGGGCTTTCCTTTTCCAATGCTAATCCTTCCTACTGTTGCTCCTCCTGCAATCATCACAATAACTGGTCCAGTAGTCTCTGCTATTGGCTGATGGGATTTTAGCTCCACAATCTTTGGATTTCTGGCTTTTTTACCTCTCACTAGGACCTATATGAAGGGAAAAGACATAAAAGATAGATAACTACATCCTAAACAAAAGTTTGCCGAGGTAAAACACATGTTCCCCCCTTACAGCTGGGTGTAATTAACCATAACACCTATTTGACCCTCTGAAAGGCTCAAGAGAGTCTTGATGTTTTAAAGCTGGGAGAACGAATGATGGCTTGAACCTCTTTTGTATATCCCTGGAATTTTGACTCATCAATCAAATATGAGAATTCAACCTATCAATGAGTCATAATAAAGTGAAAGCACTCTTACCCAGCTGCCCCAGCTTCCATGTATTACCTAAAATGGCAACTGAGCATGCTTCAGAAGTAGAATACATAATGTGTCACATTTATATTCCCAGAGGCTAGCAGAGTATCTCACCCAACAAATAGTAAGCACTTTAGAAATATTTGTTAACTAGAATTGTGTCCAAAAATCAGAATCAGAAGTTAGTTAAGGCATTAGTTTTATTTTCTTTATTATGAACAAATAACAAAATTTTATAAATGAGGAAAAGAGGCTGCATTATAGTCTAAACATTTGTATTTTTTTCATTCATTCATTCATTTATTTAACAAATACGTGAGTAAATTACCATCATTTCTACCTGGAATAAGTTTTGGTATTAAAGAAACATTGTGGTAATAAAGATATGCATGACAATACTTTGAGATAGTATACTAAATCCTCAATCATCCTCTCTCCTCTAGAAATTTCAACTTCTTACTTTTTAGTGGTTCCTTTCCTATTGCTTTTCAAGTGCCCAAGGTTTAAAAATTGTCTGTACTCACTTCTCTGTTTTCACTCTTTTTTTCCTTACTCTTTGACCCTTTCTAATCTGGCTTTCAGTCTCATCATTCTTTTTAAATAGCTCTTTCCAAAATTATGGATGATCTCTTAATTGCTAAATCTTGAGAGTCTTTTCTTAGTACTAATTGTTCTAACCCTGCTACATTTTACCTTTTCTTTCTTTTTTTTTAAACGTAACTCTTTACTCATGGATACTTTTTCTCCCTATGCATTTTCATGATATTCCTTTTTCTTCTTTCATTCCTACACTCTCATTAGTTCGCTCTTGCCTTTGCTGAATTATAATCCATATGAGACCCCTAACTCCGGTTTTCCCCCAAGTTTCTTTCATGTATTCCTTTTATATCTCCTTCTGAATTTTGCTTTTTGGTAACCTCATCAGTTCAGTGAGTTTGGCTATCATCTTTAAGCTTATAATTCCTAATATACCTAGCCAATCTCTCTCTCTTCTGTGGCTATTAGACATTTCAAATGAGATGTTTTGGAGACAAGTTCAACATGTCTGAAACTGAACTCATTGTCTTTCATTTTAAACACTTTTCTCTTTAAAACTTCCATATTTTTGCCACAGTTATTACTATTTTAGTTTCTACATAATTCTGGATTTCTCATTGTCAACACAAATAGCCATTCAATAGGTAAATCTTGCTATTTTTACCTCCCCAATATCCACATGCATCTGCCAATTAGTTCAAGCCCTCACCATTGCAAACAGAGCTAAGTAATTTGCCAGGGTCATACAGCTAGTAAGTGTCTGATGCCAGATTTAACTCAGGAAAATGGTACTTCTTGACCCCAGGCTCAGCAGACTGTGCACTGTGCTACCTCACTGCCCCCCAAGAATAGTGACCTGTATATTTCTCACTCATGACACTCCATCTACTACCCACATGTCATTTCACTAACTCTCTGTACCCCTATGCTCTCTTTCCTTATTTCCTCCTCAAAAGTTCCTTTGTTCCTTTAAGGTGCAACTCAGATGGCATCTTCTTTATTAAGCCTTTCCTAATTCTCCCATCCCAAAATTTTAGTACCTTCTTTTCCAAACTAGCAAATATTTAATTTTTTGTATGTGTATAATATATATGTATGTATATATATATGTGTGTGTGTGTGTGTGTGTGTGTATGTGTGTAGGTACATGTCTATAGTATCCATACCTTATGTTGTGCATATTTAATGTGTACTTACTGCCTTCCCCATTAGAATACAAGAGATGTTGTTCCATTTTTATACATGCATCCTCAGTACTTGACATAATACCTAGCACATAGTAAGTGCTTAGTACTTTTTATTGATTGATTTTTAAGATTTTAAGTATGGAAGATTTTTTTTTCTGTCTTCCACTGAACTACATGAATACCCATAACAATTATAATATATTACTATATAATATTTAAATGTGATGTATTAAAAATTAGTAGTTCAATAATATGTTAACTGACTTGATGATGTGGTAGTGGATACTTCATTCCCAAATCACCAATATATTACAATTTTCTGAAATTTTATTTTATTTTTTTGTCTCTAACTGAAACTCAAATAAAATGAAACAAGTTGTAAAACTTGGTAGAAGTGACGTAGCATTGTTAATATTATGATTAGGTTCAGAAAGGGAGAAATTCTGCATTCCATGTTTCAGCGTAGGTTACACAGGTCATATACATCATTACAATGAAATCATTATTGGATAGATTCCTATTTAGCCAAACAATGTTTTTCACAACATGTTTTCACGTCAAAAAGGCTAGTTTTATACATTCTGTTTACTAACATAAATTTCAGAAAAAGTGAAGGATGGGTTACTTCATTGTAGTTGCACCTCTAAAATAGTATAGTATCAGACTATATCTGTAGTGATTCTAGATTTCTAGGACAATACTGATTTTAATGAGGCTTTGCAAAATAAGTCTTCTTTGACAAGCATGTCCAGTGTATGTGTGTATATTTAAAAACATAATTAATTTAGCTTTATTCTTCAATTCTAAAAAAATATAAAAAATTTAATGTCCCCAAAAAGAAAAGTGTTAGCAGTTGATATTACATATGTTTTTCTGATTTGATATGTTTTTCAGTTATAAAATAAACATCCACATGTTAAACATTTTTATAAATATTCCTAACTTGGCTAGTTATAGGAAAAAATAGTTCCTTGTTTGACAACTTTCCATCCTATTGAAGTCCCTTCCCAAAATTTTAGGGAAGCCTTACTTTGTTACCTTTTCTTTGAAGAAGTTTATGATCTCCATTACTTCCCATACATCTTTGCTGAATTCTTTTAATTCTTTTAAAAATTCTTGAATTCTGTATTCTCCTTCTGTACTAACATCTTATATAATTAAAACTTGAGTTTATAAGTATTATACTATGTTGAAAATGTTAGCTTCATTTGTTGTAGAAACAGACTTTTTCTAAAGATTAATTTTATAGGATATTAGAATATGCATGAAAGTATCACTAAACTCTGTGAATGTGAATAATAGATATTTTACTTTATCAAAGCTTATGAATTATCAAAGCTCACATGGCATACACCTTCAATGAATGAATTCAAGCAAATAATTTTCTCCATAACATAATATTTTGAGATAAGCAGGCCATATACATTCATTGATAATCGACCAGTTAAAATAGACTTGGACAATAACTAGGTTATACATAATAATCTAATTAGGAATTTATAGTTCTTTGTGAGCTGTAAATTTAAGATAAGGAAACAGGTTTTGTCATTTGGTGTATCAGGGATGAAATCACTGAAATAATGGGTTTAAATTATCTGGCAGTGGTTGATGACCACTTATTGGAGTGATCATAAGAAGGAATTTTTTTTGAAATGGAGTTTGGATTATAATGGCTTCTAAGAACCCTTTCAATTCCAAGATTTTACAATAATTCCCTAAAATATATCAAGTCAAACATGCATCAAACTCCAAGATTTTACAATAATTCCTCAAAATGTACCAAACAAAAATAACAAAGCAGTGTGACATAGGGAACAGAAATGTTAGACTTGGATCATGAAAATTTAACTTTAAATTCTGCTCCTATCACAAGTTAGGGAGGTGTCTGGAGGCCAATCACTTAAATTTTCTGAACCACAGCATCTTTATGTGTATATTATTATTACTATTATAGACTTACTATTATAGACTGTTGTACCCATTTGTATATATGTATATACATAAACCACAGTTAAAGATATATAAAGAAAACATAAGTATATATGTGTATAAGAATTTAGAGAGATGGACATTTTAAGTCATAGTTAAACCCTAAACCATATGATCACTGCTAATTAATAAGTATAATAAATACTATTATCAAAACTAATTTATTAAAGTTTAGAAAGATTTTTACATACACATCTCATTAAAACTCTGAACAGATAATATAAAAATCACAGATGTCTAAATGTAATGATATGCCAAGATGTCTGTATATAATAATACTACAGGTAGCATCAGAGGTAGCATTTGAACCTATGTTTCTTTTTTACTCCAAGTTCAGCATTTTTTCTACTATAATAGGTGATTGAAATATTAATTTTAATTTGCTAAGTAGCTTCTCTTTACTAGTAGTTTTACTTCTAAAAATGTGTCATTGACATTGAAAGAAAACTGACATGTAGAATATAAGCTTTTAGCAGTTACCTTGGAATCTATTAGGGAAGTTAGAGAATAAGCACAGTACAGCAAGGATTTTCATTCTTTGGTCAGAGAGTGCCAGGTTCCCTACATCAGTGTAATAGCATAACTGGTTGTTTGAAGAGGAAATCAGATATTGAAGTTCATTAAGGCTATTCTCACTTGTCCTGCATACTAGGAATCAGTCTAGTACTTAGGGAATATTTTCAGGCCATATACCTGAAGATGTCTATCAGCTGCTTTTAAGTCATTCGAAAAGACTTATGAAAGAAATCTCTGTGGCTCATGAGTTAAACAAATGCTATATCTTACTAAACAGATTTCTCTCTTTGGTTTAATATTTTATTATGAATATGGTCAAAAATAAACTTGACAATTTATATTATTTTATCATATTAAAGTCAAATTAATATATATAAACACAAAGCATTAACTGATAAAATGACCTTTAATACTCCTTATTTGTACCAAAATTGTCCATAATGAATTAAATGTGTATTTTTAATTATGAGTTTGGATCTGTCAAAATATGATACTTAATTTTTAGAAATATAGTATCCTAGGTTTATATTCTTAGTAAAATACCCAGAAGAGTTGTCAGAAACCAGTAATAATTATTAGTCTTTTATAACTGTCCTTAATATGAATATAACTTGATCATTTTGTAGAATTTCTGTGAATTATAATCTTCATTAGTGATAGAATGTTTGTAATCATATTTTTATAACAACTAAGATATCATCACATATGAAATCCTTATCTTCATTATATAATTGATAAAATACTGGTGTGATTTAGTTATGCTGAAAAACCATTCATGGATAAGAATGATAAAAATGATAGTTATTCTTCAAATACTTCAATTCATTTTAGTATTTAGTATTTAGAACTTAAATTAGAACTGTTTGAAATGCAACTAATGTTGATTCAAATACTAACATACTTTAATATTTAAAATATTAAATAAATTAACCACAAAGAATTATTAGCAACTGCAATTAGTGTTAGACAAAGTAGCATTGATAATGGTGGTGATGATCATGGTCTTGGTTGTATAACTAAATGCCACCTAATGTAAATGATGTCATATAATAAATATTATAAAAATAAATCTGACATAATCAATTCCTTAAGGGAAGTAGCTATATTGTACAATTTTGGGAGATATGGTAATTATGATGTTCCAAAGTTGACTTATTTTTCTTCATATATTGGCTAAGAAAAGAACATTTAAATTGGAAAAAAATAGTACATTGTGAATTTGATTTGCATTCTGCAACTGGATCATCTGAATCAGAGTATGAATATAGTATTATTATAGTAAGACTAGCAGATAGTACACACAAAATATTCAAAGATCCAGCAGAAATTATTTAGTGATATCAGTAAGAAATGAAGAATACAGAAGAGAAAGAAACTAATAAAATCCTATGTCCATCAACAACCTGATAATAAATCCAAGAGAGTTTAAATTTGGCTTGATTCAAAATACTTTCAGTATATGGAGCAGAGTTCCCAAAAAGAAGTATTGCATATTCTTCCCAGATTTCATGAATGGAATTCTTCTTGAAAGCAATCACAACTCTAGACAAAAATTAAATTTTAAAAATGCAATTTCAAAATCACATATTAGGACTTGTTCATACAGAAATTGTTTAACTTCCATTTATTTTAAGAAGGTAAATTTTGCTACTATATATAGTGCCTTATAGATTCGATTCTTTCCTATTGTATAATACGCCAAGCATTTTATATAAAGTATGTGTCTGTGTGTGTGTGTCTCTGTGTGTGTGTGTGTGTGTGTGTGTGTGTGTGTGTGTGTGTGTGGTATAGTGTGAGCACTATGAAAATTCTATTTTGAGAGATACAAAACTTACTTAGGTCAGGATTTTTGCCTCATGGAACGCATAAGATAATACATGTAAAGCACAAATAATATGAATAATAGACATAAATAATAGAAACATGCAATGATATAGCTAAATGATTATAGACGGTTCCTCAGTATTCCCCAAGTTATGAAGAAGTTGTGTTCCAAAAGTTTATCTGTATATGAAGAATCTTGAGAAATGTGAGAAAATTTGCATAAACTTATATAGAGCAAAAGAAGACAAATAAGAGCTAAATGATATCACATCTAAATTTTTCAAAGAAAATCAAAGTGAATTACCAAAGTACATTAATACAATTAAAAAGAGGATACTTTAATATTTTATCTCAGAGCTGGATAAATCCAAACTCTGATATTGAATTGAAATATTAAATATATTTTCTCAGCATTCCATAGTAACTTTACAAAATAATTATGTAAGTAAAAATAAAATAAATAAAATCTGTATTTTGTGGAAAGAAGGGAATTGATAAAAGATTTAATTAAAACAAAAAGACAAGATTTCTATTTTATTTTATTCTTCCATATCTCTAAATCTTTGAATAATAGTGATATTCATATTACATTTTTAGCTTTAAGCTTTGAATGCCTATCACTAGGTTTATTTTAGATTCTTATCAATTTGAAAGGGCTTATATGGGTTATTGAATGAATACATTTACCTTTTCTAATTAATATATGACTTTTTATTAACTTAACAGAAAAATCTTTCAAATTACTGTAACTGTGTTTTGAACCCAATTCTTAAAAGTATAAAGTGAAATAACTTTCATTCACTATGTAAGAACTATTTATTTCTATCAAGAAACACAGAACTTTACTAACTGAAGTTCAATAAAATTCTTTGTATAATTTATGAATGGGAATGAAAAATGAATGTCATGATTTAGTAAGCATATCCGATGATGCACTTCTTCCATTTGGATCAACATGTCTTTGTGACTTACCTTTTTCAACTATGACATCTATTAAAACCAAGTATTGAAATAAATTGAACTTAGAATTTTGAATTGCTACATCACAAAGTTTTAAATCAAGACTTTTCAAAACTAATGAAGCATTAATCTCACTAAAATGTCATTATTAAGAATGTCATCAGAAGAAAAATGGCTTTGTAACATTAATGAAATATTTTCTAAATATTTCATCTTTATCTCATCTTGTTTTGCATATTTTAAAATGTATATTATTTTAGTGCAGTAGTATATGTACATACATATAATTTTTAATTAATAGATATACATATTATGAGGAAGGATTCTCATTAAAAAAAACTTTCGTTAGTGATAGGAGTGTGCATTCAAAGGATTTTGGAGACTACTGCTCTAGAATACAGTAGCAAACCTGAAAGTAAATGCTTGAAATGTCTCTTACCTTTTTTTTTTTTTTACACTTTTCTTTCAGTAATGGTACTCTGCATTTTTAGCTTTAAATTTGAAGTATTATTCCTAGCTTTCTGTAAAGGTTTTACTAATGTCTTTTAGGTTTTATGAATAGATTATCTGCATTTTTTTAATGAATGTCATTTTAATAGGTTTAAAAATCAAGATAATACTTGTATACCTAAATTCATAGACATAAAGAATATTATTACCTTGTTATATGAACATAAATTTAAACCAATTTTAGGCTGGTGTTTCACTTAAGTAGACTTAAGTTATTAAAATTTTTAGTATCTCTTGAAACTCAAATCAATCATTTTTTTCTGTATTTCCTGATGGAATATTTTAGCAACCAATATTAATAGTAAAGGGGACCTAATAAAACTAGTTATATTAATTGCCACTCTGATTGAATCAGTTCTACTCTGCTATGAATACAAATAGTAGCAATTTTGCTACCTGACATATAATCAGTGAACACCCTTACTGAGTACCTACTATTACATCTGACCCTTAGTAGGCACTTAATGTTTACTGAATTTAGAGTCTAAATTCCACCACATAATAAAATCTAGAAATGCAAAGATATGTGCCATCTATCATCTCTAAGTTTGTAATCATACATAGGTCTTTCCTTAATGTTCATTTACTGGCTTATATAAAATAAATTGATGAGTTCCAAATCCTAATAGACAAGCAAAAGTTAAGCCACTAACTATAGGTATAGATCTTGAGAAAGGTGCATGCTTTTTCAGCATAAATAGGACAGAATGAAGTGGGGTGGGGAAAGGTGACTGAGTTATAACAGACCCTTCTACCTAATTACATGTACAGGTGGCAAATGCATTATTAAAATAGTGCTTAGTGTCTTACATTTGAAGTGAAAATTATAATTAAAAAGTATTTTCTCCCCTACTGCTACTACTTTACCATAGGGGTCTTGTCTATCTAGTGAGGTTTAATAGAACTTTTTAAATGTAGAACTGTTTCTGTGTCAAGGAAATTTTCACATTTCCTGTGTACTTCAACTGGTATCTTAATGCTCTGATCAAATATATACATATGTATATATATGTAGTTTAAATTTGTTGAATATATTAAAATATTTTAGTCAAATTTGATTTGTTTCTCTTCAAATTTGTTTTATCTCCAACTATAGAGAGCATTTTTTGCTGATATATATATGTGTGTGTGTATAAATATGTATATATGTGTGTGTATGTGTGTGTGTGTTTATATATACATATAGAGAGAGAGAAAGCATTTAAACTAGTTTCTGTTTCAAAGATCCACAATTTAGCAACCTCTCATTTTATATGCTTTTTTTCAGTTTTACTTCTTCAAAGTAATAGTTTAAGGTATTATCATAAATAATAAGACTATCTCTTTGAATTTGGTTGTATTTGTTATATTTATGACGTATCTTGGGCTGAAATCAATGTATACAATTTTAACTTTGAATAATATAAATTCAACTGTAATATGTCCACTTTGCAGCATTCATTATTCACATTAATCGGAATCTAGTTCTACCACAGGGTATTGAGAGAATGTGTATACCAATTAGATTATATGACCAAGCAGTAAATCCTGTAAAATGAAATGTGCTGGTGATAAAACTTACTTCTTTTGATAATTAATAAATAAATAAATAATTTTAATTTGGGGAGCATTTTAAATGACAAATATTAGGTATTTTATTTGCAATTAAAAATCATCCAAAATGAAGTCAGGAGGTGTAAATATATGTGGACATTTTACTTTTTTAGAATTGGAATATTTCTTTCTTGAAGACTTATTGTCATTGACAATCATCCTTTTCTCACATACATCTCTTTGTTGTTGTTGTTATATGCTTACTAGGAACTCCAGAAAGCCTTGCTGAGAAAGAGAGGCAGCTCATGGGTATGATCAATCAGCTGACCAGTTTGCGAGAGCAGCTGCTGGCAGCTCATGATGAACAGAAGAAGCTGGCTGCCTCCCAAATTGAGAAACAGCGCCAGCAAATGGAACTGGCCAAGCAGCAGCAAGAACAGGTAGGTGAAGTGTGTAGAGATAAAGTCGTCTAACTTGAGGAGTCATTCATTCAAATTTGTCCTTCTGCTTTTAGATAAGGAATAGTCTTTTGGGATATAATGACTTAGGGTGTTTTCCAAGCTTGTTTTCTCTCTCTCTCTCTCTCTCTCTCTCTCTCTCTCTCTCTCTCTCTCTCTCTCTCTCTTTCTCTCTCTCTCTCTCATACACATACACACACACACACACACACACACACACACACACACACAATGAGGAAAAGACTGGACTAATAATTAGATATAAATATATGGGAGAGGGGAAGTCTCCAACATTTTTCTTTATTGACAGGAGTATGTATTCAAAAGATTTTGGAGACTACCTTCTTCAGCAAACCTGAAACTAAAACCTTGAAATGTCTCTTATCTTTTTTTAAAAAACACTTTTTCTTCAGTAATCAAACTTTTTGCATTTTTTAGCTTTAAATTTGAAGTGCTTACCACTAGGTTTCTGTTAAGCATAAATTTGTATTTTGTTACTATTTTTTAGATATTGTGGATAAATTAGCTATATTATTTTCTAATGAATGTCATTTTAATAGATAGCAGGGGTGGAACATGACAGGTAGATAACTAATTAAGTTGGCTAGTAGCCTTAAAATATCAGAAAAAATTGAGAAACATCTCTAGAAGTTTGAGAGAATGGGAGAATATGATGAAAAATAACACAGGATGGGGAGACATTGGTGGGTTGTGATGTATGGCATTGGAAGGAACTCCAAAACCAATGAGCTAACCAATGATCCAGCTGAATTTTAGATAATTCAGAATTGAATTAATGAGGAGTTACAATTGTTGTATCAGATAAAAGAAAATCCAATGTCAAGAGAAATAAATATAAATACCATATTATTTTTAAAATAAGAGGCAGCTTTACATGACCTGGTAGATAGAATGTTACATCTGGAGTATCCAGATTCAGATACTTACTAGCTATGTGAAAACCATTATTTGCCTTAGTTTTCTCAACTGTAAAAGATAATATTACCTATTTCTCATGGTTATTATAAGGATCAAATGAGATATTATTTGTGAAGAACTTAGCATAGTGCCTAGAAGAGAGTGGGTAATAATAATTATTATTAAAAGTAAATTGTAAAAAGTATAAGTTTGAGAGAGTGTACAATGAGAGGCAAAGACTGAAACAGAGAACAAGAACCAAATGTCAAACTACCACTATTTGCACTGGAGAAACGCTAGACTATTTCTCAAAAAATAAAAAGGCAAAACAAGAATGCCCCTCTTTCTCTATGAATATTCTGCACCATTCTAGAAATGCTAATGATTGTGGCTAAATAAAAATAGATTGAAGATTAAATATCAGCAAAGAGAAGGCAAAACTATCATTATTTACAGATGATACTATGTATTTAGAAAAGCACAGAAAATTAAACAAGAACCTAATTGATACAAATAATGACTTCTAGAAAGTAGCAAGATGCAGAATAAAAGAAAAATTCATCAGCATTTTATGTAGACTATTTTTGTGTTGCTATAATGCAATGAGGGAATTGAGGAGGAGAAGGGTGCCAGGGAAGATATTGAATTGCTGATCATACACTTGATGCTTTAACTACAACAACAAAAATGAAAAGAATAAACTAAAACTAAATGTCATCTAATTATTATGACCAAGTATAGTACAAGATACAATTTAAAAGAACAAATTCTCCCTTTTTTCTTGGGATATAAAGGGTATAATAAAAAAAAAAAGGAAAATATCATATCCTATACAAAAATTAAAGAGAAGGGGTAAAGGGAAGGGAGAGAAGGGACAAAAAATCCTGATGAAGATGTTAGTTACCATCTTTTACACAATGAAATTTATCAACTTAAAATTAAATATTACTAATTGAAATGAAAATAATTTCTGAATTTAGATAGTTGTATTGAGGACAAACATTTAGTTTCAATAACCTTTCTAGGGAAATAAAGAATGTACCTGTGACTTCATTAATATAGGGAGTTTTGAGGTAAGGAAACTTCCTTTAGCAATGGAAGTTAGCAATTCTTTGGAAGCTTATAGCATTAGAGAATTAATTGCCTAGAATACTGAAAGGTTAAGTGACTTGCCCAAAATCATATAGCTCTAATATACATAAGAATTGAGAGGTAAACAGAGGATAGATTGCCTTTATAATATTTAATATTATAAATAAATGGATTAGCAAAATTTAAAGGGCTATATGAATAAATGTTGTTTTATTGTTAAAAAAATACCATATCTTTTTGAGGATTAGGTTGTCTTTGTTCCTATTTTTCATTCTTGCTATCTATCCCACATAAGAAAAAATTTCAGATTATATGTTCAGTACTCTTCCTTAATGAAATATAGTTGTATTATTTTTGCATAATTTTCCTGTTTTCTATTGTAAAATTACCAAGAAAGGCCTAAATGTTGTTAGTGGCAATGCTTGCTTCTTGCATTGACAAAAGGGTAATTTTATTCATTCAATAGATATTTATTAAACTATTATATTAGGCTTCTGAAGAATTAAAAGATAAATACTGCATGCTCCTAACCTCAAGGAGATTATATCAATCTTGAAGTCTGTCCACACTACAATGCCATTTTTCCTGAATAGTTTACTATGGTAGTATTCTAGGCTTCACTTATTATAGGCTACATAAACATTAACTATCCTCAAGACTTTCAAACCCTGACATTACTTACAAAATCTGACAATTTAGATAGACATTCATGCTATTTATATCACTTAAATCAAGGTCAAGTAGACTTTTACATAATGAGAGACTATCAATTCTTGTTAAGGGAAAAAAAAAAAAAAAAACTAAGCCATAAGCCAGGTTTACACACCTATTGTCTCAGCTACAAAAGAGACTGATATTGGTGGATTGCTTGGGAATTTGGGACTTTGGGAATTCTGAGTTGCAGTAGGACTATAGTTGTAGGACAGTATCCCAACTTCAATAAAGATCCCTTGAGAATAAGGGACCACTAGGCTCCCTAAAGAGCAGCAATTGGCCCAGGTCTGGAACGGAGCTGATAAAACCTTCCCTGCTAATCAATCATGAAATTAAGCAATTGAGAGACCATTAAACTTACATTCTGGACAAAATAAGATCAGTCTTTTAAAAATGATAATTTTTTTAATAAAAAACTAAAATTGTTTTTTGAGTTTTTCACGTACAATTTCTCCACAGATTGCAAGACAACAGCAGCAGCTTCTACAGCAGCAACACAAAATCAATCTGCTTCAACAACAGATCCAGGTCAGAGATCATCCCACATATTCTTCCTATTTCTAAGATTATTCTGCTTTGTAGGTCTATATTTATTTAATTGGACCTTCCCTCAGGATTATAATTTATACCCTGACTCACTGGTTGTTATCTTAATGCCTTTCAAAAGTCCCTGAATTCTGGGCCTTTTGGTTCAGTTCCATAGATGAATTGTGGCAAATCAAGAGTACTACATTTCTTTATTTCAATGATGTGAAAAAGTTACTAAGTAAATCTAATTAAATCCATTCTCTTAAGTTATGTTAACAATATGTCTAAAAGGCAAAAGCAAAAGAACAAAGGCAAAGAAACTCAAATTGATAAGAGATCTGATGCTTTTAAACTAGAAGGTCAATTATCAGAGGGAAAAAAAAATGTATGCTAAAGTGGCATTCAATATAATAATAGGAAACAGGAAAATAATTTCTAGTTTGGAAAACTTTGAGTCATTGGGGAAAGATAAGCACGGGATTGTTGCCCATCAAGAATCCAGTGTTTTAAGGGCCCTCAGAGATCATCTAATATAATCTGTACCTGCACATAAATCTCCTCCAAGTCATATCTGACCCATGATCAAGCTTTTGCTTGAAGACTGTAATGAGGGATAACAGAGCACTTCCTTCTGAAGTAACCCACTATACTTTTGAAGGGTTCATATTATCCCTATATCAATTTTTTTTTCTTTTTAACTTTCCACTCCTGCCTTCTGAGCCCCCAGCAGAAGAGATCTAATCTTTCATCCATATAACACATCTTTAGAGAATGCTTTTCACGTGTCCCTAACCCTTTTAATAGACTTTCTCAGTTTCTTTAACTATTCTTCATTTGATATGACCTGGAGGCTCTTCACCACTCTAGTCAATCCCTTTTAGAAGCTTTTAATTTTATCTACAAATAAATGAATCAACAAGAATTTTTTAAAGTGCCTACCTTATACAGGTACTATAAATCCAAAAATATAATAGTCATAGCCCTTGCATTACAGCCAGGGAAGATAACATACACATATATATAAAATAGATACAAAATGAGTCATATCAAAATTAGTTAAAACAAGATAAATTTGTGAGAAAAGTTCTATACATATGGGATAGCCAATGCAAAAAAAAAAAATAGAAATGGGAGATAGAGCATTATATATCAGAAGTAGTAAGAAAACCAATTTGGTTAGACAATAATGTTCATGAAAGGTAATAATGTGTAAAAGACCAGAAGATTAGGTTGGGGCCAAGTTGTGAAGGACTTTAAATGCCAAGCAGAAAAGTTTATATTTCTTCCTAAAGGTGGTATTTATTGATTTGTGGAGTGACATGGCCAGGCTTGTGCTTTAGAAAAATAATTGTGATGGTTGCATGGATTGATGGACTGGCATAAGTTGTAGGGAGATAAATCAATTGTGAGAAGATCACGGTAACCTAGGAGAGCAGTGTTGAGAAGCTGTATAAGTAGAGGCCATCCAAATGGAGAGAAAATGTACAGTGATACAGCATGGTACATTGCAATGCATAATAAATTGGAGTCAGAACTATGGCTGAATTTCAGTTCTTACAATTGTTCTCTTTATGACCTTAACTAAGGCACCTATTTGGGTCTCAGTTTCTTTATGATACCCTTAAGATATGCTTTAGATCTATATCTATATTCCTGTGGATGAAGAAAATGATTTTTATTTTGAAATGTTACATTTCATATACCTTTGGGGTATTCATTTGAAAATGTCTAATAGGAATTCAGGAGAGAGAGTAGGACTAAATATGTAGATCTTAAAGTCATATACATTACAGATGATAGTTCAGTCTTTTCTATCATCCAACAGATGATCTATATTTCCTAGTCTTATATTATCTACAGATTTTGTAAATGTAGTATCACTATTTTGCATTGAATCAAAACATCTTTTTGAGATGTCATTTATCTAATTTTGACTTAATCTAACTTTACCATCATATATCCCATAGACTACATATTACTCATAAGAATAGTTATGAGACTTTACCAGTATAACATTATTCTTATGAGCAATATGTAGCTTTTCTAAAATAAAAGTAAACCACAACTACAACATTCTCTAAACTACATATAAAAAGAATTGTATCCAAAAAGTAAAATGTGCTTTGACTCACATCATCTGCTCTGGATAAACTATAAAGTTTTTCAGCACAACTTCTTTTTCTGTATTTTCAGTAACCATTCCTTTTAAAATAATACTTTCTAGAATTTTGCCAAAAATTAGTCAAACTCATTGGCTTTATATAATTTATGGATAATTTCTCTGTGTTGTATGCATTGATGTAGTTTTCAAGAACAACAAATAACTAGCATTTATGGCTGCTAGATGGCACAATGGATAAAAGGCTGGACCTAGAGGTAGGAAGACCAGAGTTCCAATCCTACCTTACAATGCATTTTACTAACTTTTTGACACTTGGGGAAATCCTTTAACATCTGTCTTCTTCAGTTTGCTCACTTGCAGATTAATAATAATAGCACATTCTTCCTAAGGTTGTGAAGATGAAATTAGATTATTGTAAAAGTCTTTGCAAATATTATAGCACTATTAACATTATAAATACTAACCACAGCACAGTGCAAAGCACTGTGCCAATTATTGTAAAGTTAGGTCTTCCTACCTGCTGGGGAAACTACATTCCAAATTTAATTAGCACAACAAAGGGTAAATTACCAAGGTAAACTTCTAGATAAATGTAGTGCAAAGGTCTTCAAACTAGAAAGCTACTAGGATTTACAGGGACAGATACTAATATATAGTAGCCCTTTTTCAATATCTTCAGACTTCTATTGAAAAGAATAAATATTTTCGACAGACGAGAAAGTTGGATTTCATTTAAAGGATTTAAACATCTCTTGACTACTTTATTTCTTTTTAATATTGCCTTGGACCTATTTTTGTGTGTATCTACTTTTTATTGAGTGATGCTAATTCATATTGACATTTTAATAGTTTAAGGTTTTTTAACACATTTTTGTAAAGGTCTCATATACTAACCTCTGAGACTTAATTATCCACATCTGACAAAGGAGTCTATAAAAGGATTTTGTACTGCTATAACTCAAGCCAATAGCATAGACTAAGTAACAGTTACTAGAAATTAGAGAAAATAAATAGGCTACAGAGAAAATCTTAATTCCTTTTAAGAAGAGTGTCATTGAAACATTTTTTCACTGATATTATGAAATTTTAACTACTAATAACAAATATAAGGTAGCCATAATATTTAATATTTTCTTCCTCTTATCAGGTATAGTCTTTCTTTTCTGTTTTGTGTATGCATTAGCCAATATCTGAATCAGAGCTCCCCAGGTCAGAGAGGTAAATGCCAGTAAAAATTAAGGTAGTGTAATTATAATGGGGAGTAAAAAAAATCCTTTAATACATTGCTATCTTCTATCCCATAATACAACTAGAATTTTAAGTGTTTTTTTTAGATCTGTGGTTTCTATAGGCATAGGCATAATTTGTATGTTTTTATAATTTGTGACTCCAAACTATAATATTTTTCCTTTAAATATAAATTCTTAAAATTAGGAAATATTGTGCATCATTATACAAATAGCACATAAATAAAAATATTGAGACAAGCTCTTTTTTGAATACTAGTAGTTTCTGCTCTCTCTGTACTAGAATTTTAGTGTAGTAATGCATACTATTTTAGTCTCCCTATATAATGAGAAGTCAAAGTTAATCAAGATTTGTGATTTTATCTTTCTGAATTTCTTCAATTCCTTAATAGGAGAGCTCCTACTTTTTAGCTATCACTTTCTTTTATAATATGATTTTGGTAGTGTTTGTAATTTTCTTATAACTTCGCTTGTGTGTGTGTGTGTGTGTGTATACATATACACACACTTGTATATGTTGATTCAACAATAGTACTATTAAATCTATATCAGAAAGAAATCATAAAAAGGCATTTTCTCTACCAGCATGTACAAAAAATATGGTAGCTCTGTTGTGATGGCAAAGAATTGTAAATCAAGGGGATACACATCAATTGGGGGATGGCTGAACAAGTTGTGTTATATGAATGTAATGGAATACTATTGTGCTAAAAGAAATGATGAATAGGTAGAATTCAGAAAAATCTGGATTGACTTACAATAACAGATGCTGAGTAAAGTGAACAGAACCTAGGGAACATTGTACACAGTAGGAGTGACATTATGTAGTGGTCATCTATGATTGACTTAGCTCTTCTCAGCAGAACAGTGATCTAATATAATTCCAAAAGACTCATGATGCAAAATACTATCTATATCCAGTGAAAGAATTATGAATCTGAATGTAGATCAAAGCTTACTATTTTCAGTTTTTTGTTTATTGTAATTTTTCCTTTTGGTTGTTTTTTTTTCTTTCACAACATGACTAATATAAAATATGTTTACATAAATACACATGTATAACCCATATCAGATTGCTTGCCATCTTGGGGAGAGGATAAGAGAGAGAGAAGAAGAAAAATTAGACCCAAAATCTTATAAAAAATGAAGTTGAAAGCTATATTTTCATGTAATTGGAAAAAAATAAAGTACTATTTGCAAAGAAAGAAAGAAAAAAACTGAAGAAATTACTACAACCAGCAATGATTTGGAAATGTGGAATGCTCAGCTGTGCTGGTGCAAAATCCTTCCCACCTCCTAATGATTTTGAAAATAATTGAGGAAGACAAGGGGATAATGCTGTTTAAGAAATTCTGGAAAGTATTGATAATAATTGGCCACATGTGTAGGTACACATAAAGAAAATGCCAAGAACTCAGATTTCTTCAAAATATCTTTCACTTTAAAAAAAAGGATTTTCTTTAATTGCCTTTCCCTTGGGTTAAGAAAACAAATTAAATCTTAAATTCTGGACATCAAATTGAATTTATATCAAATATTTTTTTATAATAGTGGCTTACTAATTTATAAATAACCAAAATTATATTTTTAAAATAATTATAGCAATTATATAATGGCCATTGGATTTTGATTGAATTAAATTGGAATGATGGTTAGCTAATATTATTTTCATTAATTTTTACTTTGCAATATGTAGGTTTTTTTTTCCTTTCCTAGAGTTCAGATATTAGCTACTATGGATGAATAGTAATGGATGAATCTTTTCTTTGCCTTATTTCTTAGAAAGATGAGTATTCTATAATTCTCTTTATGATTCCTGATCTCTATAAAAAATAACATTGATTTATAGTTATCTTTATGTATATATTTATACATATCTGTATCTGTATCCATATTATAGAATATAAAGCTATAACAAATAAATACTGGTTTTCTTTGAAAATGTGATTTTTCTCTTCAAAGGTGATGCAAAGGAATTTTCACAAATTAAAAGTGAAGAAAGCTTTCTGGCTTAATGGATGTGTTATATAAAAGGAAGGGTGAAGGTTACAAACGTTTTTCTTATTCTCTTATATAATTCTTTATAAGTGGATTTGTTTTAGAAGATCAGCTCCCATTTTAAAAGAAGAATTTTTCGGTGGAATAAATATATGGATATGTATCCATATTAGTTTATACAAATATCATATACATACCTGCTTATCATAGATATTTTAAATATGAATGTATTAAATAAGAATCAGCCTTTGGTCACTTGAAATTTCAAATAATAAATTAATCCTATATTTTCCTTTGGGCATTCATAGTTAAAGAAAATTAGGGATACTGTTCTCCAGAGGAAAAATAGCATGAGGAAACATTAGTGATCCTTTTTTCATTTTAATTCTATGTAAAAGTAGAAATCTTCAAGCTTTAAAGCAATCTTCATTATAACATTGGACGAAATGTAGTAAGAAATATGCAACAGAGATTAAGGTAATATCTTTTATTTGAGTCAAAAAAACGCATTTTCACCAGTATGTAATGGTAGAGGCATAGTTATACAGTAGCTTGTAAGAAACAGATCTGGGATTTTTAGTGGAAGACCACCATAATTTAAAATTACAGAGAGAAGAGACCCAGTAAAAAGCCTTAAATCAACTGGAGATATAATACATATGATGAACCTGTAAAGAAAATGGAGAAGGAGCAGACAGGTTAAAAAAAAAAAAAAAAAAAAAAAAACAAGAATCTGGAGAGAATATTGTCATGAAAATCCTGATAGCAGAGATTATCCAGGAGAAGAGAAATATCAATAATGCTAAATATAGAGAGAAGTAAAAAAAGATAAAGAGTAAGAAAAAAATCATAATTGGCCATTAGAAAATCATTGATAATTTAGAATAATTAGTTCTAATTAAATGAAGAAAGAAGTCAGATTATAAACAGTTAAAAGAAGAGAAAGTAGAGAAAATATACATAGGATTTTTTTTTCATCTCTCAGGAATTTGAGAAAGAGAAAAGAGATATAAGTTAGTAGCTTGAACAGATGGATAGGAGCATCTAGTAAGTGTCTATTGTTTGTTTTTAAGAATGGTAGAGGCTCAAGTATGTTTGAAGATAATACAAAAGAGACCAAGAGTTAGGAAGGGGTTGAAAAATTAAGAAAGAGGAGAGGAATGAGGGGGCAGTTTTGCTGAAGATTAAAGGAAATGGGGATCAAGGGTGCCTATAGAGGAACTGACTTTTGCAAGGAAGAGTATCTACTTATAGAAACTGGAGGAAGTGAAGAGAGGGTGAGGTATAATGTCAATGTATTTTGAGATAAAAAGAAAGGAGGAAAGAGATCATTCTGAATAGACTAAAATTTCTCTGTAAAGTAATAGGAGAATTATGTGACTCAGTGTGTGAGGCAAGGAGTGAAAAGAGCCACAATGGGATTGGAAAAATTTGTTGAAGAAGTAAGAAAAAAAGAATCAATTAAAGAGGAATAAAGGATTAATTTGCCATAGTGAAGGCCAAATTAAGATTAGATAACAATATTGTGTACAATATAGTGTGTTGTACAACTTCTAGCAGCATATGACTGGCAGGTAATTTAGCAGATGTTGAGATTCCCATCCAAAATTGAGTTCTAAGGGCAGCTAGAATAGAGCACCTGCCCTGAAGTTAGAAAGACCTGAGATCAAATCGAGACTCAGACACTTAATACATATTAGCTGTGTGACCCTGGGCAAGTCACTTAACCTCAATTGTCTTACAAAAAAAATTAAAACAAATGAACAAAGTTTGATTCTAGCATGAGATGAGCAGTGATATAACAGAAGAATTTCTGATCCAGTGAATGTTCTTCTCATTGAAAGAGAAACAAAATTAGCACTGTCCAATATTCTCTGGTAAGTATTTTTTTAAGATGGAAGTTAGATAGATTCTCTACTCTTCAGCTACTGGAGGTGTGTGTGTGTGTGTGTGTGTGTGTGTGTGTGAATTATTACAAGGAGAAAAAAACCTCTCTTTTCCACTTCACTTATGATGAGGTATTTACCAAGCAATGCAATCTCCCTAGTAGTATGAAAGACCTAACTTTATGGCATAGTATCTGACACATAGTAAATGATATAGCTAGCATTTATAATGTTTATATAATTGCATAATGTTTGCAAAGCCCTTTATAATTATCTCATTTCATCCTCACAACAACCTTAAGAAGTAGATACTTTAGTCATGAGTCAAATCTATTACTACAAAGGATTTACTTCATTTGAGTCAGATTTCTCTGAACTTATTAGAGTTTCAGTAAATCTTGATAAATTATTATGCAGAAAGAAATTCATTGAATATTAGTCTGAAAACATCATTTATATATGAAGTTTTTTAAAAAGTTGCCTGACTTGCTGATTTATGACGTCTTTCTTCAAATGAGATATGACTGAAATGATATCTCTGGCAACACAAACAACATCAATATGCCCCCCCACACACACACAAACACACACAGAGACATGAGCACAAAGAGATTCCATAGTAGTCTTGTCTGTTTGAGAGTTAGAAATATGAAATATAAATACTTTACACATAAAGATGTAGAAGATGCATTAACTACTTGAATATCAATTGATGTGTATACCACATGGAATAAAATATGCCACAGTGTTTACATTATATATTAGTTCCTTTGAAATAGAGAAAGAATATTTTTAGATGATCAAGTGAGTGCTAAATAGAAGCAATTTCAAGGTACCTTTCCCCCTTCTCTTTACTTTTTCCCCTTCAGTGAAAGCAGAATTTTAGTTGGAGAAACAAGACCATAGCTTGAACAGAATAACAGGATTTAATTAACAAGGATTTTGAGCTAGAAAGTACTTTGAAGCCATCCAGTCCAAGCCATACAGTTTATTGATTAGGAACTATGGCTGAGAGAAGACAAGATACTTGCTCAGATAACACAGGTGGGGAAGTCAAGATTTGAACTCATGTCTTCTGTCTCTAAACTTTGCATCTCAAACTACCTATTATATATCTCAAGAAGAATCTCTTAAAGCATAACATGTCCAAAACAGAACTTGTTCTCTTCCCCTTAAGCCTTCCCAAATTCCAGACTTCCCTATTATCTTTGAGAGTACAATCATATTTCTAGGCTCAGAACCTAAGCATCCCCTTTGAATCCTCACTCTCTTACTCCTATAACAAAACAATCTGTTACCAATATCTGTCAATTTTCTCTTTGCAACAACTCTCAAATCTTCCTCTTTTTCTCTTCTGATACTGCCATATACTCATACAGGCTAATGTCCTCACATTTAGACTATTGTAATAACTTGATGGTTGGTCTATCTGCAGCAAGTTTCATCGCATTCTACTCTGTCCTCAATTCAGCCTTCAAAGTAACCTATGTTACTTTAGAAATCTAACTTTTTAAGTAAATGCTTAATAAATATTTATTGACTGACTGACTAAAATTAAATGCATTTAATATCCAAAAACTTTCCCCCCAATGCTTCCTGAGGTATCAAATGGTTTTACTTAAAACTAGAGATTTAAAAACTTAGTCAATGCTGTTGGGAAGTATAACCAGTAATCATATATAACTTTTTAAAAGAAGGGCAGATATTTTTGATGAAACAGCAGAAAAAATCCTTCTCTAAAATAACTTCTTTTCTCCAAAAACCATGTTAGTAAATTTTCATTTGTATTAGATATTTTAAAAGATAAGAGAACTTATTTTAAGAAGACATGATGGAAACACTCAACTTACAATTCAGTTCAGTTGAAGTTACATATTTTTAAATAGATCACTAGAGGGAAAATGTATTTTTAAAAACAAATTAAAATTTGATCTAAAGGCTGAGAATCAATTCTAAAATAAGGATGAAAACCATAGTTATGTGTGTATATTCAATTCAGTGGACTATACTGGCCTTAAAGATAATATGGAATAGGTGGCAGTCTGTAGGATATGATTTTAAAAGGCTCCAAGAAGACTTCTTTAGTATATCAAACCCCAAAAATATTTCTTTTCTTACTAATTAGCGGTTTTTATTGTTTTTATTCTTGTTTGTTTTGTTTTGTTTGTTTGTTTTTGGTAGAGGCAACTGAGATTAAATGACTTGTCAGAGTCAAAAAGTTAGTAACTGTTAAGTGTCAGAGTCTAGATTTGAACTAAAGTCCTTCTGACTTCAGAACTGGTACTGTCCCAGTTCTTCTTTTTCTTAATATCTTACCATTTTCTTTTAATGTGAAAATGTTGCTGTAATAGGTAGATAATTGCAAGTGCCATAATCAAATAATCAACAGTTATTTAAATGTGTCAGGGACTGTGCTAGGTATTAGAGATACCTGTACAAAAAAATGAAATTTTTTACTCCTCTATTTACATTCTAAATTGTCCTACATTATAAATCATGAATGGATTTTTTTTTATTTTGACAAATGAAAGGGGATATAACCTAATAGTAAACATAACAGGAGATCTAAGGGCAATTTAGGACATAAGATATATTATAATAATGGGAAAAATCCAGAAAAGTGAAAGTCTAGTTCCAGAGATATTTTTTTTGGCCTAGTGCTACTCTTTCATGTGTGCTTAAAAGTGTATACAGTCATATAAACATAAGTAGAACCATGGGATCACAGGATTTTTAGTGAGAAGTGACCTCCAGCATCATCTAGTCAACTCTTTCATTTTACAAGTGAGTCATACTGGCTGCTACTAAAATGAATGTGTATATATATGTAAAAATGATGTATGTCATGTGTTTATTATATTGTCAGACAGTGATCTAGTGCTTTAAAATTTGCAATATATTTTGCATACATTACCTTTTTTGACAATTTGTTTTGCATTTTCTTACTGCTATGGTTTAAAGGAATATGATCAATTTGTAAACTGAAATTGCAGAGACATACTCAATGGACTTTAGAGTTGGGGACATTTTGTCCAAAATTCATCATGTGTCAGGAACAGCTGTTTTTCTGTAACTTATAAACATGGGCATACTGAATTTACTGAGATGGGCTCAAAAAACAGTCAGACAACAGTTTTTCCCATGACTTTGCAACCTTTTCCCAAACAACTGAGGCTGTCTCAAAAAGTTGAAACAATTGGTTCTCAGAGAAACTCTTTAACTGAAACACTGTCAGTTATGAGAATAGAGTCCACTCAACTCTTTTCAGATAAATTCCCAGGGAAAAAGTGAGTTTGGAAAATTCTAGGCTTAGGAAGGACTTAAAGTAAATTATTCTGTCTCTCACCATACTCACATTTTCCTAAAGCATAGGGGAGTGTATATAGGTATATGTTATGGTAGCATTATGTCCACAAAAAGTATTTTTGAAAAGGCCATTAAACTCTTTCTTCTCTATCATCCATGCACCCATATGCAAATTTCAGACAAAAAAAAGAGCCAATAAATTTACATAAAGATAGTATTGTGACAGATATCATGAGTAGCTAATACATTGAAAATTTACTCCAACTCTCAAGCGGTGGATAGGAATGATGGAATGATAGGAAATTGATCATTATACTTCTTAACTTCCCTTTTTTGGACAAAGTAGGAAATAGAGAAGAGGAAAGGGAAAGAATATCTTGGCTTTGTTCAAAGAATGGTGAAATGTTTCTATCAAAATTTCTTCACATTTTCCTCAGGGATAGCTCAGTCCTGTGTTATTACAAGGAAATGAAAATAAAAAATATTTTGTCATGGGAAATAGTTATCTGCCTACTATATCTATGCAGTGTATTATGCCTGCAAATATTTTTGATAAAAGAAAATAATATAATTAAAGTAAATATGAAAGTTTAAGGAACCAACCAAAAATAGTTATCTATTTTATTATGATACTCTAGGCAATCTAGTACTTTTTTATCAGCATACTCTAGTAGTGTTCTAGTTCTTTTTGCTGGGATTCCCAAGTAGGGATCATAGTCCTGGTGGAAAGCCTTATTTTTTATTATTATTCAGTTTTTTATTATAATCATTAATTTAATGGAAATATGAATAACTTTTGATAGACCTGTGTTTCCATAGGTATAGACAGTTTTCAGTAAGAATTTACCTATACCTAATGGCACCTGTTCATTTGCCTGTTGGTGAATCATGAAGTCAAAAAAAAACTATATTATAATGTCTTCTCAATCTACATCTGCTTCTCAACTTCTATTGCTAGAAATGAGCAATTGACTTGAGAGCATCTCTAAGAAATGAGTGCTTACTCTTATCATATTAGTAGATAAATAGGAGGGCAGCTGTTAAACTGGAATTATAATTTTTAAAAATTAAATTCAAAAATTTCAGCTGACCTTTCTACTTCAAATCAAGGAAGAAATAGTTCTCTTATAAACAGTATCCTGGGCACCTGTGACCAATCTTAGATTTAAAAGTGTAAACTATAGTATTCCCTCATTTGTTTAACATCTGCAGGAAATAATGTTTCATATCAGGTAATTTTGATATAAAAATATATATCTTTTAGTAACAAAGCTTACATAATTTTAGCTATCGAAAATGGGAATCATTCTAAAATATATATCTGTATTCTATTAATGATACAATCATGATGCTTTCATGTGTCATCAATATAGACACTATTATAGGAATAATGAACAATCTATCAGAGAAAATGAAGTTGTAGGGCCATATACCCCATATATCTGATAGTTACATCAGATGCAATGGATTTAAATTTCTAATGTTTTGTAATCTCCTTGTCTGCAGTGTCAGATTTTGGGTTTTTACTTCTCTTTGCTGTTAGTGGTGTTAGTTAGTTAGTTAGTTAGTTACTAACTCTGGTGGCTCATCACCATTTTTCAATTTGTTCCCCAGAAAGATGAGGTTCCAGGGATAAATCTGAAGGACTATGTTTCCTGTGCAGTTGCCTATAAGTCTCCATCAAGGTATTCTATCTATCCAGGAGTCATCTTTTAGAAAAGAAATTTATTAATGAGATATAATACAATAGTTATTACAAAATATTTCATTCCAACTAGGATATATTTTCCCCATTCACACAAATGATCTCTTGGAAGAATGGGCTCAAACTTTTTAAAATAATAAAAGTGAAACATATATATGGAAAATACATGTCCAAAAAGATAATTAATGACTACTGGTTATTCAAAGGCCTTTTCTCTCGTCATAGAATCTTGATGAAATTTCCTTGAGATGTAGCATAGCTCTGTTTGGGATTGAAGGGCCAATACCTTTGTAAAGTTATTATCCTCTACTTTTGTCTACCATCTATTTTCATATTTATCTTTGTATGTGTTCTATTATCTACTACTGATCTACTTTCTTAATAACATGATCAATGGGGGTTTTGGAGAGGAAGAGGAAAAAGCTCATCCTCAAGAGTGATTCTTTCTCAGAATCTTGGTTCAGCAGTAGAACTAAAATACTTAGTTCTTAACTTCATAGTCCTTCACTGCTAGACTGAACATACAACAGGAATAAACTCCTAAAATTTCATATATATATGTATGTGTGTGTGTGTGTGTGTGTAAAATATATTATTATATATAATATAATATGTAATATATGTATAAATATTATATATATATATATATAATATATATATATATATATATATATATATTATATATATATATAATCCCAATGTGACCTGATTTTTTTAACCACTCATAAGGTAGTTTTCCTCCAATGACTAAAAGTCCTATAATCCTTTCAAACTGATTAAGATGTGTCCTTACTCTATGAAGTTTTAGGAAAATTCCATTAAAATCAAATTTTCGCTGTAAGTTGATTGATTAATTGAGATGGAGGTAGAACTCCACCTTTACATTAAGATTCAGACTGATAGACTGATTTTTAAGGGTGTGTGTGTGTGTGTGTGTGTGTGTGTATTATTTAGCCAACATTAGAAGAGTTGTCATAATTCCTATAATGTAAACAAATCACTGATATATCTATAGTAGCTAATAACTAGAATTTTTATAGTTTTAAAGTTTATGAAGCACTTCTGAAATATTATTTCATTTAATCCTAAGAATGGACTTTGGAAGTTCTATTATAATCCCAATTTTATTGATGAGGAAACTGAGACAAATAGAAGTTTGGTGATTTATCCACATTTATACAGATAATAAATGTCTTAGATAGGATACAGAATCTTCCTTACTCCAAGTTCAACACTCTACACTCAACACTGTGCCACCTAGCTGCATCTAAAAGTGGAAACAGTAGACTAGCACAATAGATACGATATTCTACAAGAACATATCTATATAGATCTATGACTGTATGTTTATGTGTACTTATATGTAGAGTGATATTTCCCTCAATTATAGATAATTTATATATATATGAAATATACTTTATAATTTTCAATACATCAATGAATCTATGATCTCAACAGTGTGAGTATTGTCTCCAATGTAACTGCTTGTAATCTATTCACACCATATCAACCTTTGTGTTCTTGTGCACATCCTTCCATAAGTCTTCCTCAGGTTGTTCACACCCAACATTCCCCTACATGATTCTCTAGGTATCCACGTTATGTGGATATAAATGTTATGTTCAAGCTGTTCATCTGTTATCCTTGTTCTAGCTACATGACTAGTCTACTTCCTTTTCTGGCTATCATCTTTTTGATGATATCATTCATGATATTTATATGGGAAGGTGAGTGTTGCAGGTTTGCACAATTTGCTCTTGATAATATGGTGTAGCCTATTTAAACACAGCATGTCTCCTTCCCCTGCCCTTTGGGCAGGATATAATTTTTATTATTCTGGAGATTGTGGTTCCATAATTTGCAGCCATTTCACATTTTATGAGAAAAGGGGAAAATGCAATATATTTTAATGCACATGAGCTCCCTATGTTTAGGTTCTTTGGCATTCTGTCAATCCTTGATTTTTCTTCACATCATATATACATGATCCATGATGACAGGGTCCAGTGTCTTATCCAAACTTTGCTTTCTCCTCCAGCATTTAATAAAATGCTGTACAATAGAAGTAAAGGTTTGTAAAATTGAATTGAATTGAATTCCATGCCTCTGTGTTTGAACACATCTGCCTGTCTTTCTGATTCTCTTGTTCCTTCCTCCTGATGTGTCTATTCTGTCTTTTTATTGCCAGTCTCTTTCTTTCTTTTTCCCCCTTCCATTACAACCTCAATATAGCTCTCAAATGCCAGCTTCTCTTTCACTCACTCTCCACTTTTATCCCTCCTCTCCACCCCCGCACTCACACCCACTGCTCAGCAGCCTTCTTCAGTCAGCTACCAGTTCTTTCTCCCCTACGATCAGGTCTTTTATTTCCTTGCTCCCTCCCCTATTGCCTTCCTCTCCCTAACTTAGCCGCTCTTCTTATCCATTATTCTGCTGCCTTTTATACTTGCATTGATTTTTTTAAAGTAGATCACTAGTAATAGAAGTGCTAAATATGAAAAAAAAATGAAATCAGTTTTGTTTTTAGAAAATATCTTATAATCACGGCCAGGGTGTGGTATGAGAGAGAGGGCAAAGCAAAATATAAGCCCAGTTAGTTTCAGATTCAAAAATATTAGTATAATATATTATTACAATCTTTTCATGATAAAGAGTATATAGTGAGAAGCACCAGTGTCACACAATCAGAAAGAGAGAGAGTGAGAAAGAGAGACAGAGAGAGAGAGAGACAGAGACAGAGAGACAGAGAGACAGAGAAGAAGAAGAAGCAGAGGAAGAGAAGGAGGAGGAGGAGGAAGAGGAAGAGGAGGAAAAGGAGGAGGAGGGCTAGTGCTGCAGTAATATAAATCAAGAGATAACAATAAAAATTTTCTGTTGGCTGGTGGAGGTGTTTAGGATGTGTTTTCTTTATATCTTCATCCGCCCCTAATTGAGGATGATTTAAAATTGAATGACTAGCAGTCAAAACGTGTTTGCTTCAAGCTGAGAAGAAAAATGCTGGTGTCTCTGCTTCCAAACTGATTGCGCTTTGTACACAACTGACAGCCTCAGTCACTTTGAGTGACTGATAAGTGGGAAGCTTTGCCACTTATCAAGGAATGCACACTGAAAAGAAAAGACTAGGGCCGTTTAGATGCTTCGGCATGTTCAAAATAACATCTTACATCAGTCAGACTTGGAACCCTGAAAGACATTCAAAATAAAGTAATACATAAAAGGGCTTGTATATATGTATGTGTCTGTGTATCTGTCTATATGTATATATGAGGACATATTTTATATATATAATATGTGTGATTGAGAGAGAAAAAGAGAGCAACAGAGATAGAGAGATGGGGAAAGAGACAGAAAGACAGATAGGTGAGAGACAGAGAGGAAGATACAGACAGGAAGGAGGGGGGATATGGAAAGAGGAGGGGTGGAAAGGAAGAGAGAGACATACAGAGAGAGAGAGAGAGAGAGATGAAGAAAGTAGAGAAGAAAATCATAGGCATAGACTTTACAAGACAAAACATTCTTAGTTGAGGTCATAATTTGTTTAATGAGTTGAATAGTGAAATCGTTTATGAGAGTTTGCAAGAGGTTCTCATCCTTTACTTAAGATAAACTCAAAAATATATTGGTATAGTTGGCTGACATGATTTACATAATAAATTGGCTTTATGCTAATGAGCATCAGGTAGTATCTAAATAAAACAAATGTCTTCTAGTTAAAGGTATAGTATTTTATATCTGATGTGAGTATCTCAGCTCTCATTTTCCCTTTCTGCAAGTGTTCATTATCTTTTCAAGGTATGTGTTAAAAATATGCTGAGTCCCACCCAATTAAAACAGTGCACTTATAGAAAGCAAATGTTAAAGGAGAGGAACTCTTTTCCTGAAATTGCAGAGGAAATGTGAGGTTACTAGAATGTGATTTAACTTATATTGATTCACTGGGTACAAATTTAATAGAAATGACTTTCTCAAAAGTTCCTAATATTTTTATATTCAATTCTGTCATAGAAGAGTTTTAAACAATATGGCCATAATCAGGTTTTTTTTCAAATTCTTTCATCAACATTTTTTAAATGTATGGATTGTAATACTGATGACTTTGCATTAAGAAATCTCAGTAAGTAAATTCCCTCTACCAATACATATCTGTACCTGCTCTGCCACTTTGAACTTTAGAAAAATACTGTGAACTTGCCCATGGTCACAGAATGAGAATTGATCAAAGAAGGACATGAATCCAGAGCTTCTTGCTTTGGAGGCAAGCTCTGTCACAGCATACCTCCTCTGTTTGTGTAGTGGAGCAACTATGCAATCAAGTGACAGACATTGATTAAGTGTCTATTATTTTCTAGTCACCAGAAACACAAAGACAGAAATGAAAATGCTCTCAAATAACTTTCATTTGCTAGCAAGCCCTGGACATGGAGTTAAAAGGCAGAAGTTTGAATCCATGATCCCACATCCTAGTTATGTGACTTTGGACAAGCCATATCTCCATTTTGAATGCAAATTTCTCTTATAGAAAGTGAGGTTGATTAATACTTGGATTACTTGTCTAGAGAATTGGGAGGAAATGCTTTCTAAGCAGTTTACTATGAAGCCTATGGTTTTCCACAGAAAAGATAAAGAAGAATATCTCTTTTTTATTCAGATCCAAATTAACCCAAATCATCAGTGTACAGTGATGTTGCACTATGACTTTAAACATAATGCATTTAATTGCCTTACTATGATCTCTGTGAACAACTTATGGATTCCTCAACTAAGTACCATGGGGAATAGAGTACTGGGACTGAAGTAAGAATATGGGATAGAATCTGGCCTCAGACAGTTATTGACTGATGACCCTGCACAAGTCATTTAACCCTGTTTCCCTCAATTTCCTCATAAAATGGGCCAGAGAAGGAAATATCAAATATCTTACCTCAAGACTATTGAATTCTTCTTAGAAAGATACTGTTTTGGGGGGCAGATAGGTAGTGCAGTAGATAGAGTACCAGTCCTGAAGTTGGGAGGCCTTGAGTTCAAATCAGGCCTCGGACACTTAACACTTCCTAGTTGTGTGACCCTGAGCAAGTTACTTAACCCCAATTGGGAAAGAAAGAAAAACAAGTTTTTCAAGAAAAATATGAAATTATATTATAGAAAACCTTTAAAATGTATTGTGCCACCTCATTCCTGAAACTTTAGGAAGTGGAGTGGTTTGAGTTTTGATTAGATAGAAATTTTTCCAAAATCATATACATTCTTACTTTTCGTACCCTGTGAAAATGGTTTTTCTTCTCTTTTTACTTACTATACTGCTAATCTATCATTTAATGGATGCTTTATATCTTTAATTCCTATAATTTCATTCTAGCCTTTCTCTTTTTCATTATTCTGTGTATTTCATATTTCATAAAACTAAGCAAAAAAGAAACTTCTGTAGTTGATCACTTGAGACTTTGATTGAACCTTCCTTTGTGACAAAATGTTACTGCCTTTAAATGAATTTCACACATAACTTTGAAGTGTGTAAATAGTTTCATCAACATGTCCATTATCTTGCTTTTATTTTAAGAACTTTTTTTTTACTTTCTCATATCTCTCCCTTTTTCTTTTTCTTTGCTTCTCTCCTTTCTGTTTTCTCTCACTTCTTGATTTCCACCACACTACCACCAGTTACTACTATTCCACAAGACTTAGGGTCTAGATTGTCTCTTTTGGTGACATTGATACAAAAAAACCTTTTTTTTTTCAGTTACTATTTTTTAAATACTCCTTTAAAATAATGAACCACTGTAGGCTTCAGAAAGTAAAGAAAATATATAATAGTAAGATATCTTATGCTTTAGGGAATTATAGTTCAACCTATTATCATATATTGACGGCCTTTTATTATCAGTCTTATAAGTACTTTATAGTTACAAAATATTTTCCCAAACATTATTTCATGTAATTCTTGCTACAACCCTCTAAATTAGATATTATAGATATTCCTCCCCTCTTGTTGTTCTTGTTCAGTTGTTTCAGTCACATTCAACATTTCTTAACCCCATTTGGTAGTTTTTTTTTTTTGGCAAAGATACTAAAGTGGTTTGCCATTTCCTTCTCCAGCTCATTTTCCATATGAGAAAATGGAGACAAATGACTTGCTTAAAGGCACATAGCTAGTAAGTATCTGAAGAAAGATCTGAACTCAGGAAGATGAGTCTTCTGACTTTAGGCCTGGCACACTATCAACTATGCCACCAGTTGTTCTCCTTTCCCCTTAAAGATGAGGAAAGTTGAACTGGAATAGGTGGTATTATGCTGAAGATCACTTGATTTTTAAGTAGTAAGTTGAGATTTGTACTTGAAAATAGTTCTACTGACAAGTTTGACACTCTTTTTAATAGGCTATGATAGAATAAATTTTTGTTGAATGATGATGTGAAGATCCTGTTATGATATACAATGCCAACAAAATTTAAATATATTATTGCTGTGCATCAGAGAATTTTTAAGTATTTATTTATCTAAATATTTTAGTTTTCTAATATTCATGCAATATGATTGTAGTTCATGATTTTCTTTTAGAGGTCACATATAACTTATGAAAAGAATAAGAATAATGACAGAATATCACTGAATTAATTAATACACATTACTTACAATGACATGATTGACCCCAAACCTGATTGGTCCCTCTCAAGTGACTGGGCACACTATTGCATACATCACTTAGTTGGAAAAAACAAAATACAAGTCCTCGATTTCTTTGATTTCATTCTCTTTGACTGCAATCACTAGAGCCAAAGTCAGGCTGTTATTTATTTTCAAATAAGAAATGGAAATAAATTTTGAGGAGACAGTTAAGTATGGGGGGCAGGGAAGAAATAGAGGAGACCAGCAAGGAGATTATGAATAAATGAAGGGAGACTCCCCAATTGATAAATGGTCAAAGGTACAAACAAAATTTTCAGATAATAAAATTAAAGTCATCTATAGTCATATAAAAAAATGCTCTAAATTACTATTGATTAGAGAAATGCAAATTAAAACAACTCTAAGGTACCACCTCATACCTCTCAGATTGGCTAGGATGACAGAAAAAGATGATAAATGTTGGAAGGGATGTAAGAAAATTAGGACACCAATGCATTGTTGGTGGAGTTGTGAAATGATCCAACCATTCTAGAGAGCAATCTGGAATTATGCCCAAAGAGCTATAAAACTGGGCATTCCCTTTGTGTGCCACTATTGGATCTGGATTTCAAGGAAATCATAAAGGAGGGGAAAGGACCAACATGCAAAAATGTTTGTGGCAGCTCTTTTTGTAGTATCAAAGAATTGGGAAAGGAGTGAATACTTATCAGTCAAGGAATGGCTGAACAAGTTGTGGTATATAATGGTAATGGAATAATATTATTCTATAAAAAATGATGAACAAGTGGACTTTAGAAAGGCCTGGAAATATTTACATGAACTGATCCTGAATGAAACAAGCAGAACCAGGAATATATTATACATAATAACAATAAGAATGTGCAATGATCAATTATGAAAGGCTTGGTTCTTCTCAGCAGTTCAGTGATCCAAAACAATCCCAATAGATTTTGGACAGAAAATTTAGAGAATGTTAATTCTCTAAAATGTTTATGTTGTTTCATTTTTATAACCTACCAAAATTTGTGCTTTTGTTATTATTAAAAAATGGTTAAAATACTGAAATTTGGTGTGTGTGTGTGTGTGTGTGTGTGTGTGTGTGTGAATATATATTTTTCTACATCCAGAAAAAGATCTAAGGAGACTGAATATAAATTAACACATGCTATATTCGCTTCTTTTTCTGTTTTTATTTTAATCTCTCCTATGGTTTTCCCCTTTTGCTCTGATTTTTCTCTTCCAACATGATTTATAAAGCAATGCATATTAAAAATAAATAAACTTACTGCAATAAAAAAAGAAATGAAGGGTGGCAAAGAATACCAAAAATGGGGAAAATATTGAGAGGGAAGAATAAAAAGAAAGCAACCTCGTTTTTTTCTATTTAGAGTTATAATGCATATTTTTTATTTGTCCAATAACATTATATTCTTAATACATAGCTTAATAAAATCAAAAAACTAGATAAGACTCCTTTCTCTACTATTTTCTTCTTTTGTTTTCTATTCATCACAAATCTCTCATATATATATACATACACAACAAATTTCATATATATAAAGCATATGTATAATTATATATTATAAGTATATTATTTAATATATAATAAATATAGACTAAGAAGAAAAAAATTCCTTCTTAGTTTGTTGCCCTATATCTGTGACTATGTCTGCTAAAGGATATCAACTGAATCACTATATTTCCCCACAATCTCTTTTTCTTCCCACCAACTCCATCTTCCAATCTTTATGAATTAAGGACATACACAGTTCTTCCCTAGGTTTTTATGCCTTATTTGTTTCATTAATTTTCAGAATCAATCAATTAAAATGTCTAAAAATGTGAAGGGCTAGATGCAAAGTCACCCAAATTGTCTGCTAAGTTTATCTTGTATAAAGTTTTTACATGAAAAATATTAAAAATCACATCTTTATAGAGTTTAATTCATGTTGAAATAGTATCTGAACAGAAATAGTTTAAACATTTGTAAATGTTAGTTTACAAAAATCAAACTTATCTGAGTTTTCACAGGAAAAAAAGGGATTAAATTTAGCTTGTAAAAACTTTTTTGACAACTCTCTTAGCTTGATTTAGATTAAGCTACTGAGATCTGATTCTATCCTATCCCAGGAAAACATAGACCTTAAGATGCTGAGCGTATTTGTCCAATCCCTTTTTCTGGAAATAAAGATTAGAGTAGGGAGTTTGGTTCTTATCTCTAATGTTATTATTGCTTCAGGAAGAAACCAAAATGCTTTCATGAAGGACATTTTCTTGAACTCATTTTTTCCCACTACAGTTCTTTTTCCATAAAGAATCAATGTTGATTCTCTGAAATGTTTATGTTGTTTCATTTTTTATAACCTACCACAATTTGTGGCTTTTTATATTATTAAAAAGTGGTTAAATACTGAAATTTGTTGTGTATGTATGTGTGTGTGTATACATATATATGTGTATATATGTGGTTGAGTATATATATGTGTGTGTCTGTGTATTAGTTATATAAATTTATTATATATTTATAAACTTACATACATATAATTTATGTATGATATATTATTCCATTAAAAATACTTTTGAAAAGGCAAATCATTAGACTATGTAATAGAGATACAAAAGTAAAAATGAAGAAGTATGCTGTCAATCAAGTTACATTCTATTTAAGTAATACAGCTTTAATGGTTTTAGATATTTGAAATAAAAAAAAAAAGTAAATCAGGTTCTTCCCTCAATTATCTTAAATTTTAATGAGGCTAACAATATTTATAAAACATATACTAAGCAGATACAAGATAAACTTGAAAAGGAATGGGCTGTGTGGGAAGATGTGCAGACAGATTTCATGTAGAGAGTAGAATTCGAACTGAATTTTGAAGGAAATCAGGAATAAGCAAGAGTTACACACACACATATACATATACACATATGTAGGTAGCAAGGGGGCAGTGTGTATATGTGTGTGTGTGTGTGTGTGTGTGTGTGTGTGTGTGTGTGTGTGTATGCTATGCCCCAGTCAAGTCAGAGATAGGAGAAAGAGGTCAAGTGTGGAGAGCAACAAGAAGCCTATAAAAATCTGATCTAAGAATGTGTGGAAAGAAGTGGTATGTAAGAATACTAGAAAGGTAAAATGGGGCTAGGATAAAAAGAGTTTTAAATCCCAGAGGGTTTTCAAATTATTATTCTAATAGTAACAGGAAAAGACTGGATTTTATTGAACAGGAAAGAGGGCAACATAATCAAATATGTGCTTGATGAACTCATTTTGGTGGCTGTATTGAGCATGGATTAGAGTGGGAAGAGATTAGAGAGAGGGCAACTAAAAAGAAGTCCATTTCATTAGGCAAGGTGAAAAGTGATGAAGACTTGAGATGGTAAAAATGATAACATGACTGGGCCACAATATTCTTGAAAGGGAAATATTGGTAGATTGGGGCCATATTGACAAGTGTTTTAAATGATAAACTAATTAAAGTATCTATTTGATCTAAGAAGTAATAGAAAGCCCCTCTGCTTTGCAAGTCATTTTGACAACCACGTGAATAAAGGATTAGAGCAGGGCAAATATTTGAGACAGATATATTAAGAGACTATTTCAGTAATTCCAAGAGAGGTGATAAGGGTCTGAACTGTAGTGATGGCTATATAAGTAAAGGGAATGTGTACAAGTGATATCCTAGATATAAAAATGCATGTTTGGCAAGTGAGTTGGATATATAGGGTGAATAAGAGTGAAGATTTCAAATTGACCCAAGTTAAGAACTGGTCTAACTAAAAGAATAGAGGTTCCCTCAATAATAAAAGGAAAGTTTAGAAGAGGAATGTTAAGCACTTTGCAAATGTTTTCATTGTTCCTCAAAACACCCTGGGAAGGTTTAGGTACCATTATTAAGGTAATACAGTTAATTGATTTACCTAGCATCACATACCGTTACTAAGTACCTCAGACTAGATTATAAAATCAGGGCTTCCTAACTAGATCCAGAATTATACCTGCTATACTACATAGCTACTAAAAAAAAAAAAAAAAAAGCATTGTGTTTCATGGGGGAAAGAAAAAAGTTTTCTCTTGAATTTGCAATGGCTGGTGGACATCCATTTTAAAACGTTTAAAGGACAATTAGTGATACAGGATTGAAATGTGGAATGTAGGAGTATATCTGAACAGAGATTATTGAATTTTTGGGAGCTGATGTCACCAATTGAGAGTGAAAAAAAGATCAAGGATCAGGGCAAGGCTGAGAGATGTATTTCATTGTCAATTGACATGACGTGACTAACAGTTCAAAAAACAAAACAAAACAAAACAAAACCAAAAAAAACAGAGACCACTCAGTCAGTCAAGTAGGAAGAGAAATGAGAAATAAAACCCAGAGAGGAGAGAATATCATAAAGGAGAATGTAGTTAACAATTTCAGATGCTGCACAGAATACATGAAAAATTAGTATAATAGAGACACCATCAGATTTGACAATTAAGAAATTATTGGTAACTTTGTAAAGAGCAGTTTCAATTAAATGCTGAATTTGGAGATCACACTGAAGAGGATTTAGAAGAGAGAAGAAATGGAGACATTGAATATAGGGAGCTTATTCATGGGGATTGAGAAAGAGAAGTGAGAACATATTAGCTAGCAAAGATGGCAAAATCAAATAAGATTTTAGAGGATTTTCTTTTTCAAAAGAATGAGGAAAATTGGAGTTTGTATGCAGGCTTTGGGAAGGAACAAACAGAGAGATATTAAGTTTTAGAAAGAGTTGAAAGTAGGGACAATTTGCTGCTGAAGATGATAGAGGATAGGATAAAGCATTAATACAGATGAGAAAAAGATTTTTATCCTTGTAGCAGAGACTGG
This sequence comes from Antechinus flavipes, assembly GCF_016432865.1. Classification (NCBI taxonomy): domain Eukaryota; kingdom Metazoa; phylum Chordata; class Mammalia; order Dasyuromorphia; family Dasyuridae; genus Antechinus; species Antechinus flavipes. The sequence continues at coordinate 176,261,786 of NC_067402.1, forward strand.
AGGAAAAGAAGAAAAAAAGAGGGGAATATCAAGTGGCCATGAGATGAGAAGAAGGGGAAGAGAGAGTTTGTAATGAATGGTCTTGATTTTCTTGGTAAAGTATGCAAGATATTGAATAATGAAAGGTAATAAATTAACAAAACTTGACAACTGTTTGAATTTGTGGAATAAGAGAAGGTATAGTCTAAGATGACTGGGAGTTGATGTTATTCTCCACAGAAATAAGAAAGTTTTTGGGGAAAGGCAAATTTAAAGGGAAGATAATTCCACATTGTGCATAATTAGTGTGAGTTGCTGACTGGATATCCAGGTGGAGATGAATGTCTTCTGGTCCCAGTTTCCTTAGTTATAAAATAAGGAGATGAGCTCTGAAATCCTTTTTAGGATCCTATGAATTATATGGCAATGTGTGATTCAGGAAAGAAGTTAAAGAGACAGCTTAAAGTCAACAGTATGTATTTGGGAATTATCTGTATTGATATGATAAAGCAACTTATGGGATCCTAACCAAGTGAACCATTGTAAAGTAAGGAGACGAAAAAAAATTAAAAATAGAGCAATGAAAACCATTTGTGATTAGAGTTTGAAAGATAGGTGATTTAGAAGCAAAAAAAAAAAATCAAAAAAGAATCTGAGAGGAGGAAATGGGGGAATCGAAAGACATAAGGTACTGAAAAGGTGGTGAGAAGAGACAGTTCTTAGGCATTGACAAGGAAAAGGAGGAGAGAGACTATCTGGAGAGGACAGAAGGATTTTACTGTTTTCAGTGTTACTTATAGTAGTTTTTAAAGGACAGCCTCTTCATAACTTTTGACACTGATAACTTCCTTCTTCTCCTAGATATTCAAGTCTTAGCTAAAATCCCACCTTCTGTAAGGAGTCTTTCCAGATTTCCCTTTGTGTTATCGCCTTCCCTCTGTTGATTATTTCCAAATTATTCTATGTATATATATATGTATGTTCACATACCTATCATGCATATTTCCTATTATATTTATAAATACATGTATATAAACACTCACACACACATACACATATCTTTTTACATAGTTGTTGGAATGTGGTCTTCCCAATTAGATTGTAAACCCTATTTGGGCAGTGGGTATTTTTGCCTGTCTTTATATGCCCAATAAAGTGCCTGGAAAACATTAGGTACTTAATAAATGCTCATTGACTTGCTGACTTAATAAGTATTCCTTTACCTCCAACACTCATGAAAAAGAATAAAAAATGAATGAAAATAAATGTGGATTTTTGAAATTGAATTAGGGGAGATTAGGGAACTCATATTGAATAATCCTAATTTTCTTTTTATGTTTGAGTCAGGGTCATTTGTTGAGATTGCATTACTAAATTTAGGTAAAATAGGTCTACTTCTATCTAGATGTTTCCCCACCATTATGAAACTTATTTTCAATTATTCAGTATACAACTACTTCTATAATAATTTTTCTCATTATAGTCACATGATATCAATGCATATTTATTTAAATTGAGTAAAAAAAGATATGTAACACAGGGATAAACATAAACTAAAAAGGAGAAGAAGCAGTATAGTGGATAAAGTATTAATAGCCTCTGAACATCGGAGTTCAAATTCTGCTTCTGACATATATTCAATATGTAACTGTAAGCAAAACATTTAACCTCCCCTATGATAAACATTTCTTTAAGAATACAAGTTGTGTAAAAAAAAAAAAAAGTTGCTGTTCTACATTAATAGAGTGAGTTTGATAATCTTGGGGTGTTCTTTATCAATGAAATCATAAGTCCCTATCCTAAGAGAAAAAAAAATCACATTTCTTTGTGTGTGTGTATGTGTGTATGTTCATCTGTCTGTCTGTCTCTATCTGTCTCTGTCTGTCTCTGTCGGTCTCTCTCCCCACCCCCACCCTGCCTTTCTCTCTCTTTCCATCTCTCATTATATTATCCAGTGATCTATTGGGGAACAGGTCCTAAAAAACCAGAAAGGAATATGAGCTAATCTTAGATCATGTAGGATTCTGTTAATGTATAATTGCAAAACTATTGTGTTAAATGGAAAGCTGTGTTGTGTTCTTATGTATTAGAAAATGAATCATGATAATTATCATATTCTAAATATTTTTAATAATAGTATGCTTGTGAACTTTATAGTTTTAAGTTATTGTTGGGTCATTTTTCAGTCATGTCTTACTCTGTATGATCCCATTTGCCAATATCTTGGCAAAGATATTGGGGTGGTTCACTGGGCTTTTCCAGCTCATTTTACAGATCAGGAACTAAGGCAAACAGAGCTGAGTGACATACCCAGTGTCATACAGCCAGCAAGTGTCTAAGGTCTAGTTTGAACTCAAGTCCTCCTGACTCCAGAGCCAGATTTGAAGTCATGAAGATGAATCTTCCTGATTCCAATCCTAGCACTCTATCCACTAAACTACTTAGTACCATTAATGCATCCCATTTGAGCTATTACTGCATTTCCCTGTAAATATAGTTTATTAGAGTTTGCACTGGGTGGTTAAATGATTTGCTATGAAAAATTTTCTCTATTTCATTCATTTGACAAAGCACATAAGAGCAGTTGGTTGTTCATTCATAACTGGCATCTTACTCCCAGTAGTGTTCATGTATCTGTTATAACTATTTTTAATGGATAACTACTAATGTTGTTCTTGGTCCTAAAATCTGTGAGGGAAGCTTCTATAATAATGGGTTTTCTACAAAGTTGATGGTTGGGTCATTCTACCTGACATTTTTTATTTGATAATGATATAAAAGATTTATGCTTCTTTGTGATTAGGTAATATAAGAATCACTGTTAACACCATATCATTTTATTTTTCATAATAGAATTCCATGCTTAATAAATATTTCCAAATTTTCTATCACTTTGTTGTCCAAGAGACAATGTGGTACAATTTTAAAAGCATCATTTTTAGACATATAGTACCTATGAGCTCAAATACCATCTCTGTGTCAATTTGTTCATATGATCTTGCTTGTTCAACACATATAGACCTCTGGGTCTTGCGTTTCCTCATATTTAATAAACAGTTGAACCACATAGGCTTTAAGTTAACTTCCAGCTAAAAATGTATGACCCTGTGATCCATATTTTTGCATATGTGTAAATATGTAATTTATTTTATATGTGTGTCTATCCCTAGATTTCTTGTTTCCCAGTCCCATTTTTTTATTACTGTGTATATAGTTTTCCACTTTGTGACCCTGTGCTAACATAAAAAAAAAGTTTACAGCATATCCTATGAGATTTTACTATATTAAAAATTGTTAACTAAAGTTAACGAGATTTGTCATTCTCAATATATTTTGGTTCCTAAAACTAAAATGTAAAAATGCATTTTTTGTAAATTTAATTGCAATTTAAGTGTTTGTGAGGATTTTTTCATTTAAAAAGTATAGTAAAAACCAATTACTTTATAAAAAAGTAAAAACTATTTTTGTAAATAAAAATTATTTTCCTCAAATTTATCATTTTTATTATTGAAGTTTGGATTTTTATTCATATTATACCAATTGTCTTGAAATAGGGCACAGCTGTAGAAGAATTGATTTAAAACATTTTATGGGTTATTAAAGAGGTTTGAATTTCATTCTCCAAAAAGAAAAATTTTACTCCATTGTACTTCTTATTAGATTTGGGAGAAAATTATAATCTTCCTAGGGAGAACAAGCTTTACAAGTTTTTTGTTGGTTTGTTTTAGTTACTAAGTGCTGAAAGAGAGATTGAATTCAGTGAAGGATTTCATATAAATCTTCCCCAGAAGTTAATTTAGTTTGCCTTCCCTGAATTCAACTGAAAATTAAACTAGTCAAAGCAAATATATTTTGTTGTTTTTGTTTATTCATGTCCAACTCTTTGTGACTCTATGGACTATAGTCCATAGGATTTTCTTAGCAAAGATACTAGATTAATTTACCATTACTTTCTTCAGTAGATTAACACAGTAGAAGTTAAATGATTTACCCAGGATCCCATGGCTTATTTCTGAGAATTTGAACACAGGTCTTCCTGATTCCAGGCCCAGTACTCTTTCTACTGAACTACTTACCTACCTCCTTTACTAGAGAATTAATGTTTGTAGTCAAAGAACCTAGAAATTAATTAAAAGACAAATTTTTAAAAAATTGTGATTAAAATGAATCACATTTTTTTTTCTGAGGAGCCTGAATTTTGGAATCATTGGGGAACTTTTTTCAATTATATAGATTGCAAAATCAATGGAATAAAATGTGAATCATTAGCTAAATTAAACTGGGTTATAATTTTTAGCTAAATCAATCTACTGAGGACAGCTAAGTGGAATTGTTTATAAGAGAATTAGAATTATTGATAATTCTAGTGACCTTACTAGGAAAATGGATCCTGACCTGAATTATAGTCAAGATATTTCTGGAAAGTTCACTATACAAATCTAGATTAAGGGTCAAAAACAGCTAATCCTTACTTTTAGAGCTAAAGAAAAAATGAAAGAAAAAGCACTTTCAATGTTTATAATTTTTGAAATGCTAATTTGATACATTATCATTATTATGTATAAATGGTTTAAACATATAAATGTTTATATATATATGGGATATTTAACCATATGCATAAACATTACTTTATGTATACAAATAATAAAGATAATGTGCTAAATTTTCATTTTAAAATTTATAATAATTGAACTGTTACATACACACACAAACATAATATATGTGTATGTACATATCTCAATGTATACCTGACCATTTATCTGGATAGACATGTATAATGTGTATTGGTGTCAAGCTGGGTTTACATGATGCTAAAACATCTGGTGAATTTAGTCAAATACTTAATCAAGCCAGTTTGCCTTTGTGTAGACAAAATATCCTAATGACAGACTATGTTTTAGACTGAACTGACTGAGGAGTATTTGGACGTACTGGCACTGTGGAGATGATATTAGAATAAATCATTTCAATGCTAACCTGTATAAGGTGTTAACCTAAATAGTATTTTCATGATGCTGGTGATATTAAAATAGAGTTCCCATTACAAAGCTATATTTTTACATTTTTTGTTCAAGTAGGATATTATTAAAGTCACATTTTTAAAAGTCTAGCTTGCCTCTCAGTGAAGTATAATGTTAACAATGGTTCCTGAATGTTTTTTACCAGTTTCAATGTTTTATAAGAATCTGAGGGCCTGGGGCCAGACATTAGAGTTACAGAGGTGAGGGTGGGGATGGGGTGGAGTGTGGAGGGAGCAAAGAGTTGTGGCTCCTATAAGAAAATTTCTTCCCTTTTTTCTTCTCTGTATTCAGGCTCAGTGAACAAAGGAACCTGAGTTTAACTTTCTTTGTTGAATCTTTCTCTGACTCCCCCACAAGGAAAGAAATCTTGGACAAAGACTAGCAAGGATATCAAGGTCATTCCTGTATCATAAATATGTTGGGGAAAGTGGATGTAATATGTAAGAAGACTTGGAAATATCTAAGGAGGAATGACAAAAGCAGGATTTTATATTTGAACCTGGAGATGATAGGGAGCCCCTGAAATTCATTAAATAGAAGGAGAATTGACATAGTCATATTTGACTTTGGGAAGATCAGTTTGACAACTAAGTGGAAGATGGATTAGGATGAGGAGAGACTTGAAACAGAGAAACTGACTAGCAGACTATAGGTGTGATATGATATGAGCCTGCACAAAGGTATTATCAGTGGTAGAGGACAGAATGGGGGTACATGTGAGAGATATTACATAAGTAAACTCAACAGGCCTTGACAACAGATTGCATATTGGGGATGGAGTATAGATTATGACAGAATGAGAAGTCAAGAATGACAACTAGATTGTAAATCTGGGAAAATAGGAGGAAGTTGGTACCTTCAACATTAATAGGGAAGTTAGTAAGAAAGGAGGTTTGGAAAGGGAGAGATAATGAGTTCAGTTTTGAACATGTTGAGTTTGTCATCCAGGTTGAGATGGCTAATATATGGTTGTAAGACTGGGGGTCAGCATAGAGGTTTGGTCTAGAAAAAAAAGATTTGAGAAACATTTGCATGGTGATTATAATTAAATCCATGGCAGTTGATGACATCACTAAATGAAATAATATAGAAGGTGAAGAGTTGATCCAGGACAGAGCCCTGTGAGCAGATTTGACCTGAATGAAGATCCTGTCAAGGAGATGAGAAAGTAGTAGTTATCAGATAGGATAGGAGGAGAACCAGAAAAGTTTAAAAATCTAGAGAGAAGAGGAATATCTAGGAGATGAGAGTATTAATAGGTTCAAAGAATATAGAGAGGGCAAGCAGAATAAGAACTGACCATAGCTTCTTGGTCCTGCAAATTATGAAATGTGATTTATAGTCCTTTCAATTATGTATGCAGAGAAACATATACCCTTACTCCTATAATTCCATTTGAAACAACTTCCAATATGTTTATGAAACCTAATATGAAACTGAGTCTGAGTAATTGTTACCCACTTATAAAGAAATAGTTTATATTGACATTAACCAGAAGCTGACAGAGTAAAATTTCTTTTTAAAAATGTTTTTCTTAGCTAATAAGACCATGAGACTTTGTAACACAGACATCTTATATTATGAATATAGGGAAAGATTATGTGCTTTTTATCATTTGTTTAAATTATTTAGAGTTAATTTATTGTTTTAAAATCCATTTTATCCCTATTTGAAATCATTCTCTTTTTCTTTTCCTTCAAAATAATATGAATAATTTATCCTTTCATATTTTAATTCTTTCTCCAACTAAAATTAAGATATAAGATTTTCTATTTCTAGTACAGTCTAAGACATTCTGAATATTTAATTACCCAGTGAAATTCAGATTTAAAACAAATGAGGCTATAGATTGAATAAACTTCCAGTTTATTGTATATGCCTAAACTGCCTTTAAAAAAATGTATGATAGGTAAAATTTATCCAACTATTGGCCAAAATATCCCATTTCTTTAATTTATGCACAACTTACTCTGGCTCTTTCGCTTCAAGATAGAGAACAAATATTGAAAAAAAAACATTTCATAGCATTGCCAAGAATTGGGAAAGATGATAAAAATGGCAATGTTTTGAATTCCTTTATCTAGTTTTGCTGCATCAGAGTGCTTTTTCCTTCTTTGCCTTTTGTTTACAATATCCCAAATTGTTTTAAAACAGTTACACAGAGGATTATGTCTCTTGGGGATGCTCCATTACATTTTGAATATCAATCCCATTCATAGTTATTTCATCCATGGCATTAATCTCATTTAAAGCAATAAAAAGCAAATAGTAGCAAAAGGCAAGATGCATAAAGCATTACTTTAAACAGTTAAAAAAAAAAGATGTTAAATGTTTCCTTTCTAGGAACTCCTGCAGTTCTTGATACATTTGTGTGCAACTGAGCAAGAGAAAAGTAGCAGTGGGATTATTAGTGGAGATAGAAGCTTACAGGGAACATGAAAAGGAGAGCGCTTCTCATTCTGGCTTTTTTTTTCTTCATGCAGTTAAAAAGAGAGAATCATTTAAGTGAGCTCCTGTAGATTTTATTGGTTTCTTTTCTTAGGTAAAGTTACCAACAGGTTCATTCATAAGGTGATCTTGAAGGTTGTTTTACTGTCACTGAGCTACAGTTAAGATGGTTTGTAAAGGGTACCACCCAAGTATAAAGACGCCTGGTAGGAGAATAAGGCCTTTGCAAAAAAGAACAGCAGTCCATCAGATCTTTCTTTTTCAAATCAGACAGTTTCCCCCCATGGAAAGATTAATTACAGTCAAGTTGGGAAGACAGCCTTAGAGTGTGTGTGTGTGTGTGTGTGTGTGTGTGTGTGTGTGTGTGTGTGTTTACTCCTCCTAACATTAGAAAAGATAAAGGGGGTGATTAGTGTGCACAAAGCCTCTGATCAAACTAGCACTGAGGTTTGTGACAGGAGGTTCAAACACTTTATGGATCACTGGTGCTGACAGGTAGATCACACAGGCCTTAAACAGATGTTTAGTGAGAAGATGAATGTATAAGATCTCATACACACAGGGCTCTTTTACTTGGCCATTTTAGCCTGTGAAGAATTAAGCACTGCTTTTTTTTTTTTTTTAACTGGCCCACTTTAAGTGGGAAAGTTGCTAACAAGCTTCCATTAAAACTGAGATTTAAAAAATAATAATAATCAAGATTAAACAGATATAAGATTTGACTATTATAAAACTTTGTTTAGGAAAAAATGACTGCAAATTACCTATCCTAAAATGATTTTTAAGGGATAATGAATGCTCCCACTTTAAGGATTTTATGTATATAAATATATAGAAATATAAATATATATATATATGAGATGTTCAATTAAAATAGGAGAATAAGTGAATTAAAATAAATGTAATCTTGTGGCATAAATCTTCAACAGCTCATGTTTATATAACAATTTAAGTTTTACCTTGTTTTCCTTCCCTTCAAATAAGTGACATGAGTATACTGCTCCCCTCACTTTTTTCATTCAGACCCAATCAAAGTTAAAGGAGCATTCTACTTTAGAAAATCCCTCTACACCATGTCATTTGTAGTTTCTGTGCTTATAATTGTGTGTACTTCAGGGTGTTATGCAGATGGATCAAAATGATAAGTTAAGACATGTGATTGTGATAATATACTTAGTGTGTGTCAAAGGCAGAACCTAAATTTTCCTGATTCTAAAGTTACCCCCCTTTCTCTGTATCATATTTCCTCTTAATACAAGTATTATTCTCTCCATTTTTGTAAATGAATCTCTGAGGGGTTATACATATGTTGACTTAATAAGGATGTAGGTCAGTATTAGAACCCAATAGCTAACATTTATAGCACTTTACTTTTACAAAAAGCTACACACACACACACACACACACACACACACACACACACACACATAAATATATAAAATTTTCTATACGTGAATATTTGTCCTTATAAAATTAAATGTAGTTTCTCAGAATTATAGAAATATAATAAATAATGCCAACTTTTAATAATATACAACACCAAATCATTCTTTATAAATGATCAAAATAAAAAATAATAAGTCAGTTCTAGCTCAAATCACAAAATTTGAGTTAAAAAAATTAGTCCTAAAAAAAACTATTATAATTTTCCTTCATCCTAGTCATATAGATAATATAATCAGCCATGGCTCTCTTTGTGTAGAGGATCTTATTTGAAGATTGGTATTGCTAAGAATAAGCATAGTGAAATTGTCTTTATCCTAGTGTTATGGGATTGTATGCTTAAGATATATTCTACTCCGGTCCCCATGCTGCCTATATGAATGTGGCACTTATTTATTCAGAGTGTCATTAGGCAGGTTTAGAGCATCCTGTAAACATTGTTAAGAAAAATGAAATGATAACTTTAACATTTTATTTTGATTGACACCCAGGATTTTCCTACATTCCTCAAAATCCCCAAATTTAATTATAAATGTCAATATCAAGGAAGGAGGAACATTTAAAAAATCTAAATCACAAATAATATCATTGGAGTAAATTATCCAAACACTTATTACATAGTTAGAATGTGAGCTCCTACTGTCTAATCCCTTATCTATTTCTCATATTACTCATCTATTAATGAATTGTTGCCATATAGTAGCAAAATATATTCTATTCCTACCTCATATCTACAATATCCCTTCCTCAACCATGTTCAACTTCAACCCCAAATCTTCTAAATTTATGTATATAGCTAATCTAATAGCAATCAAAATGATAAACATTTGGTTATATAGAAGAATATCATAATGAAGTTTGTAAGAGGGGAAGAGGTGGGAAATATTAAGGGACATAATAAAGAACAATCCTGAAGAAAGGGGACCTTTCACTCCTAGACTCAAAAACAATTTACAAAGAAATTATCATCAAAACTAGGAGCAAACAATTATACACGCATACACACACACACACACATACACTCACTCACACACTACACACACACACACACACACACACACACACACACACACACTCTTACACACAGGTATATATATGCATATAGAAAACACAATGGTATACAAAAATATCCTAGGTACCCAATCAAGTGTATATTCATTAAAAACATTGTTAGAAAATAAAAGCTATTTGTTATTTAAGTAATGCAATTTTTAAAAATAGTTGACAATTTAGAGAGAAAGGGATTTAGATCTATGTCATATCATATATCCCTGTTTTGGTGGGATAAGGGAAAGAACAACTAGAAGATCCTTTCCTGAAAAGGAAAGAAATGAAAGGTGATGTTAACTGAGCCAAATCTTGAATGGAGTCAGTGATTCCAAAAGAAAGAATTGAGGAGGGAAAGCATTTCAGACATGAAAACTGGTCTATGCAAAAGAGGAGACAGAATATGGTACAGGACACAGCAAGTAGGACATAAGAATGAGTAATGTGGAATCCATATAGAAAGGCAAATGAAGCCAAGGCAAGAAAGGTTTTAAAAAATGGACAAAGGCATTTGTCCTCATTTGATCCTAGAATAACAGGAAGCTCTTGAACTTTTTAAATCAACCAATAACTCAATAAACAATTAAGCACCTATTATGTTCTGGGTAATTGATACTGAAAGAGAAAAGTGAAATCGTCTCTCTCCTCAAGGAACTTATATTCTAATGGATTAAACAAGATGCATGTATGTAGGTACATATGATGAAAGCCTCAATTAGGATAGTAGATTGTGAGTGGAGAGAAGGGGGAAAGTATGAAAGATGTTATAGAGAAAACAGTAAGATTTGGCATGATTCAGACATATGGAATTCAGTATAAAAGAGAAGTCATGCATGACTTTGTGCATGAAAAGCTGAATAAAGAATAGTGGTACTCAACTAATAATGGGGAAATTTGGATGAGGATTAGGTTTCAGGGGAAAGACAGGAAAAAGTTTCTTTTGGATATGTTGAGCTTGAGATATCTATGGAATATCTCCAGTTCTAAATGTTGAATAAATAATTAGTAAGTCAAGACTGGAGCTTATGAGAGAGGTGAATTTATGATTAGGGAATTAACTGATGAAATAAGATTATAACTGAATGTGTGGAAGGTTGATAAAGTCATTAAATAAAAAAATGTAGACAGAGAAGAGGAAAGGGTCTTAAGAATATGCTTAGTTAGTGGACATGATATAGAAGAAGCTAAGAAGACTGAAAAAATAAAAGTTACACAGATTGGAGGAAAATCAAGAAAGAGAACATTAGAGAATATCATGAGAATCCAGAGAGGAATGAGTATCATAAGAGAAGTTGAACTACAGTATCAAAGAGGCAAAGTAGAAAGAGGATTTAGAAAATGCCATTCAATTGGGCAATTAAAAGATCATAAATAGCTTTGTAGGACAGAGTTTCATTTGAGAAATGAACTCAGATGCCAAATTGCAGAATTTTAGAAGAGATGTGGAGGAGACTAAGTACAAGCAATGAACGGGCAGCTAGATGCCACAATGGATATGTCTTTGGAATCAGGAAGACTTCTCTTCACGAATTCAAACCTGGCTTCACACATTCACACACTTATTAGTTGTATGACCCTGCAAGTCACTTAACTCTGTTTGCCTCTGTTCCTCATCTGTAAAAATATGCTGGGGAAGGAAATGGTAAACCACTCCAATAGCTTTGCCAAGAAAGTCCTAAAATGGAGTTACAAAGTCAGACATGACTGAAAACAAGTAGAAACAATCATTGTTGACCTCTTTTTTAAAGGAATCTGGCACAGAAACAGATTAAAGATATAAGACAATAGCTAGTAAGGATTTTAGGACCACTTAAAGATGTTTAAAAGACTGGTTTTTAGATAGCATGGAACTTAAAACAGTATATGGAGACTGAAAATTAAAAGAATAATGAAGCTTGTTATCTGGAGATGAGAGGTAAAGAAAGCAAGGTTAGACAGAAAGTGGGTCTCCATCAGAAAGTGGGTCTCCATCAGAAACTAAAGAAAGAAACAATGAGGGATGATGCCAAGGAGTTGTAAGGAGAGAAAAGGAAAAACATGACAAATAACTTGAATTTTCTTGGTAAAGTATAAGATAAAATCCTTAACTGAGAGGAATAGGAGAAAAGTGTGCTTTGAAGACTTGAAAATAATAGAGATAATTTGAAATTTTGAGTATTTGAAGAAAGTAGATTATAAATACCAATTAGGTAGCAGGGAATAACATGTAGTTTGTTTTGTGTTTTAGGATTATCTGTTTGATAGCAGTATGGAAGATAGATTAGTGATGGGAAATATTGGACTCTTAGGAAGAATTGTTTTAAAAAAAATTAGCAAGTAAATATCAATCCAAAGTGGATAAATGGTTAAAGAATATGGAAAAATTCCAAATGAAGAATCACACACTGCCTATGGTCCTCTAAAATACTAAATACCACTAATGATCAAAGAGAAATAAATTAAAATAACTTTTGATGTATTTTCTCAAGCCATCAAACTGGCAAAACTAACTGAAAAAGACAAATTTTTTATGTTGGTAACTTTATGGAAACTATTTGTAGTAGAAATGTCATTTCCCCGCCATGCAAATTGGACTAGTTTTAATCTAAAAAATAACACAATTGTCTTTGAGATTTCATAGTCCCAACCATTGATATAGCTTCCTGGTAACATCTCTTAAGTAAAGGAGAAGGTGAGGGAATCTCAGGTTCGACATAAATTTCTGAGCAGGTGAAACAGCATTGTAAATTAGGAGGAAGAAGAGCTATGTTCAATCTAATCAGTGTTGTATTCTTCCCATGCAATTAAGAAACATCTTTTTGTTAGCTTTTGGATAGTTTATGCATATTATTTTAATTCTAATCCCAAACCTAAACCATTGAAGTAGGATGAGTTATTCGATGTCATGCAAATGGAAATCTAGTGCAGATGCAAATTTATACTTTTTTTTTTTTAGAGAAGAAATCTTCATTATTCAGTAAGTTATAAAATTAAGCATATCCTGTGACTCAACAATGCCATTATGGGAACAACAGTATAATAAACTAAAAGAGTTATCTTTTCAAAGATGCTCATAGAGATTTAGGATTATATGTTATTGGAAACAAAACAAACCTTAGAACGAATGAAGATGTCCAACAACAGAAGAATGGTCAGATAAATTGTATTTCACTAAAGGAAGTACATACAGTCATGCAAATGAGATTTGCAAGTATGAAAAATACAAAGACATCTGGAAATATCTTTATGAAATAATTCAAAGGAGAAAAATCAGAGCCACAAGACTGATGTATGGATCTAGAATGAGCTAACTATGATCAAATGAGGAAATAAATGAAAATGAATGCAGAGTATTGAAAAGAGCTTAGAATTAAGTAACTAAGTGGTGTTATGACATCTTATATATAAAAGTTAATTTAGATATAAATTATTACTAAAAAAGTTTGTTTTCTAATAAAACATTATATGGTATTCATATTTGTATTTATACACATTGATGTCCCAAAAATCTGGTGCAATTTAAGCTTTTAAATTTTAAAATTACATTAAAAATTTGGAATACCCTGTATAAACACATATACATATGAAGATAAGAAGGAAGGAGAGTTTGTTTTTTATTCAACCTACCCCACTCCTCTCCTTTTTGTTGTTGTTGGTAATGACATACTATTGGTAAACCCAAAGTAAGCATTTATTCATCTAACAACTATTTGAATATCTGCAATAAAGGCAGGGCTTTATATTCAGTGCTATGGGACTTTTGTCCTCAGCTTGCAGTTTCCTGTGAAGAAAACCTAATTTAGTTGTTTTGAAGGAAATGCTTTGTTTAATTTTAAGGAGGTATAAAATAAGAATTCTTTTATTTTGGTATTCTGCTAAACTTGTTTATAAATCAAATCTATATCTTGTAAGTAATGAGGGGAAATTTTTGTCATGTGTCTCATGAGATTCAATTTAAAAATCAGTATGTCCTCTTCTAATTTAGTCTGTCCAAATATCTGCTACATTTCAGTCACCTTGAAGGATCTGTTCAGTTACAGTTGACTTCTTAATGTCTCCATCATCTGCCAGAAAATTTTTTTACTAGTCTCATTCTCTGCCCTTCAGCTTTTTTAGTTAATGATTATTTTAATTAATTTTTTTCTTTTAAAAGGAAAGATTGAAGAGTTGTTTGCAAGCAACTTTCAGAATAATTTTTTACCACTAGTGTGGGACTGCCTGTTTGAATGTTTCCAAGAAAGTATTGTTCTTCTGTGACAACAGGTCAGAAAGACTCTGCATTAATTACACTAACATATGGTTATTAACAGATTCTAGCTCAGGGAGCAATACTTTACAATGTTATCTTCCACATAGTCAGATGTTAGCCATATTGTCAGTGCTGGCAGCTATTGTTTCACTCATTTACTTCACAGAGCTAATTACTCCCTAATAATAACTTTACCTTGGAGTTTTTCACTTGCTTGTGCCAGCAAACCTGTTCACACTACATATGCTAATTATTGGCACTTATTCATTATGTTAAGATAGCTTTAAGTTCAAGCTGTGCCGCCTGGCTTTCGGTATGGAGCCAGCTGGCTGCAAAGTTCCACCTTTTTTTTTTTTTTAAACTAAAGTCATTAAAAGTTTTAATATGGGCCCATCTTGTTCTCTTTACAAGATTCAGTCTTTCAGGAATTCAAATGAATGTGCAGTTACCCACGGACAATTGCACATTATAATAAGAAGGCCTTTGGTTTCTGTAAGAAATTCACAAAGCTTACACCATAGGTTTTTTTCCCCCCAGATTAGAAAAGGTGTAAGTGAATTCTTTCTGATTTTAACTATAAGTCATTTTATCTTCTTGGCTGTAATTTACATATACATACAGCACATATTCATACACATACACACAGACTCTTAATTTTTTTCTTCAGGAGAAATTGAGCTCATTCATTGTGTTTGTTTCATACATGCATTAAAAAGGAGGTTTTCTGGAATTTTATTGTACTTGCAGTGTTTTATACCCTTTCTCCACTGGCTTTCAAAAGTGTGTTTGTCACCATACTCAGATACTTGTGATTTATTGGTAGGGCCAAATGTTGTCTTTGAACTGAAGTCAGGATTCCCATTGATATCAGTGGGAGTTAATGTTTAAGTGTTGTTTTCAGTCAAAGTAAAATATGGTTTTCCTAGTTTTAATGAAGAAATAGCTTCATTTGGCTTATATCCAAATGTAATTAGATACAACCACCACTAAGAAATCTATCAAAAATGGCTAAATAGGCCAGTTTTGATGAGCACATATCAAAAATGACTTGTCTTTTTTAAAGATGCTAAATTTGTTAAAGGTCTTGTGAGACTTAGAGTACCCTGATTTATTAATGATGAATTCATCCAGAATAAAAAGTTACTTAAGTGGTGAAAATAAATCTATTATTATTTTTAAAAAAGAAAAATTTGCTCTGATATTTTATAATGATGTTTAATTTTTACCTTTAAAAATTAGCTTGTTTTGATACAATTATATTGAAATGACTTTTGCTTTACCTAAAATACTTTTTTCCTGTTTTTATTACTTAATATTATTTAATTTATAACCAAATTATTAAATCTTTTATGCCATTGCAAATAATTATTTGCCATTCAATTTTGAGAAGACAAAATTTGGGAAAGTAGTGTACATGTTAGAATAAAAGAGATCTTTCCAGAGTCACAGTATTAGCAAGTAAAGCTCCTTCCTCATTCACTTTAACTATTCTTCTACCATGGTACCTGGCCAAGTGTAAGAAATCACCCAAGAATAGTTTATCCTACAACTTACTGAATAACCTGCATTGAACTTTAGCAGTTATTTTTTAACTGATTGTCTGAATAGGAGCTTCATACTTAAAATAATCTTATGATAATATGGTTTGTTAGTAGAGGAAAGATAAGTTTTTAGCACAATCATTGATTAAGAACTCCCACCCAAATGATATCTATTGAGTGCTTTTTAAAAATTTTCATATGCTGTACAATAATTCATATAGTACACCAATTCTGCAAATATTTGTTATCTCCTCTAGGCAATAAAATTCAATGATGAAGAAATAAATTACTCCACATATTCAAGGAGAATATAGTCTAATCGAGAATAAAACATGTACAAAATCACGATAAAATAAACTAGAATGTAATTAGAGCATAGGAGGAATTAAACAAAGATTCCTTTGAGGAAGGAATAATCACTTCTACCTAGGGGAATTGTGATGACCGCATATTTAAAATCAGCTGGAGTCAGTAATTCAGGTTAAGGGAAAAATCTTCCATCTTTATTGAAGTGAAGAGGTGAAAAAGGATTGCGATAGCAATATGGGCAAGAAAGATTGTGATAGCAATATGGGCAGCTGCGACAGGAAGCCAGCTAGCAGAGGGGGATTGGAGATGAAAGGCCGTCACAATGGCAATGCGAGCAGCTGTGTCAAGATGCCAGCCAGCAGTCTCTCTTTCCCCTTCCTTTTCCACTCCCCTGCCTCCACCCACCAAAAACGTCATTTCCTATACAACACATCAGGACTTGCACAAAGAGTGGGTGGGGGCCATTCTTTCTCCAAGCATATATATTAATAGAGTATTGTCCAATTACTATTTAGCTTCACGTGCTTGGGACTCAGTGCATCAACTTGAGCCTCAGCCCATTACAGGGAATAAGGAATAGTTTTCTAAATATGGTTGACCTTGAGAAAGAGTTTGAAATAAGAGGGAAATTTTACCAACCAGAGAAGTGATGAGATTTTGCTTAAATCACAAAGGGTATGGCATGTAAAAATATATAGATTCTAGAGAGGATAGAAAGAGAGTATGGAATGGTTTTATGATCAAATTTGGCTGGGTTGTAGAGAACATAGAGGAGAATAATGTGAAATAAGTTTGGACAAATCACTTGGATCAAATTTTTAAAATCTTATAATAAGGTTTTACATTGGATGAATAGAAGCATGGTGGTACTATTAAGTAGTTCAAGAAAATGCTAAGTCAGATATTAGATGAGTGGAGTTTCAGGTTCTAGGAGAATACCCATGTGGAGGTGTTTAGCAAGCAACTGATAATATGAAACTAAAGCTCAGAGTAGAGTTCTTGTTTAGAAATATAGATTTAGGAATCATCTGGACATTGGCAATAATTGAAACCATGTGAATTAATAAAATTGTCAAATATAATGTATAGAAAAGAATACAATTGAAGTCTGAGCCTTGAAATGTTTATCACACTTAAAGGGAGGGAGGGAGGAAGAAAAATCAGACAATGATCCTTCAATAAGGGAGGTAGTAGTAGACCAGGCTTGAATTCTGTGGTGGAAACCAAGGGAGACAAAAGTATCAGGAAGGAGTAGGTAGTCACTGTGTCAAATATAGTTGAAAAATTAAAAAGAATGAGAACAGAGAAAAGGTTATTGAATTGGAATATTTATATCATTTATAAAATGGCTTTAATAAAATTGAGGGACTAGAAGTATGACTTCATGTGATTTAATAGTAAATAGATGATGAAGAAGTTCATTGTTTTGTGATTATTTGTGTTAAACCGAAATTGAAATAAGGGCTATTAATGTATACATAAAGATCACTACAGGTCATATTTTGACTTAGTTTTTAAAAGTCATATTTATGTTTTATTATATTTTATTTATTTTGTTAAATATTTTTCAATTACATTTTAATCTGGTTCATGATGTACTTGGGGAGTTTTGTGAGCTATTCTGTGGGCAATGTGGGTTTGACACATCTGGTATAGACTAGACTTTCTAGAATTTTGTGGATGAATGGCGAAAGAAAAAATTTTAGGAGTTTGTAGTAGAATAAAAAAAAAACAGGATATATAAGAATCAGTCAACTTTAAATAGCTAGTAAGAAGAGAACAACAGTCATATCTGCCATTCTAGAAATATTCCTTTTTTATTTAATCAACTGTTCAGGCAGGATAAGATGGCAGACCAGCATTTTGTTGTTGTTAGATGTATCAATTTCTAGGCCAACCTAACTATGAAAGGTAGCTTTGCTAGTAGTTAAGGCTGTGATTAATACAAATGGGCAAGACAAATACCAACACCATTAATTGGCTCCATGAAAACATGAAATGATGTAAAACAACATTATAGGGGCAATTAGTAGTTTAAGTACAATACTATAAATGAGTAATTGGATGAAAAATGTTATAGTAGTATTTCATAATGTTATATTGGGATTTGATTGTAATGTATTAATGATGTTATTGAAAAAAAATTGTATAGAAATAGGCTATGCTTGTTTTAATGATGTTAACTAATGAAAAAATACTATTTACTACAAATTTACCCTGGAGAATAACGATTCACAAATATGATATTTATCTGGTAACAGCAAAAGTTTTGAACTTTCTACATCTTAAGAACCTTTCCAAATAAGTGTGATCTGGATTCATGAAGTGGCATTTTGTTAATTATATTTTTGATTTATACACATTTACTTATTTTTTCTTCTAATTAAGAATAATTAAAAATAAATGGCCCAACTCTTTTACATAAGGTTCCTGGTATTTCTTTAAGAGTTCTCTAAAAATTTAGAAAAAAACTCATTTTTGGTTTAATTTTTTTATAATGGATTCCATTGTTTTAAGAGACTTTGTTAGATGTTACAAATATTCTCAAATTTTAACTAATATACTTTGAAAAATAAAATGTAGTAGTTGTCACAAAATCAATCAGATGATAATATGAACTAAAGATGTATATACATACAGACACATTAGGGAAAAACAATTAAAGAGATAGTCCAGCATACAGCAATCTGGCGCTAGAAAGACATCAATTATTTTACTATTGATTTTTTAATAAATCTAGTGTCATTTTGTTGTGAATTCTAAAGAAATTAAAAACAACCTAGGAAAAGCAAAAATTTTGGAGTATTATTAGCAAATGACATATACTTTGGGCAAGCAATTTGGTAATTTGGTGATATTTTCTTTCTAAAAGTAAAAAAAAAAAAGTTATCTTTCTCATTAGGGCATTTGGGAATAAAAAAACAACAAATAAAAATAATGATTATTTACAAAACTGAAATCCTATTTTAATTTTATATAATGCATGTGTTAAATCACTTAACTGATAGATTTGTAACATTCTCAGCATAAGGGTTCTTTCATTTCTTTTATACCACCATAGCACCAGTCACAAGAGATAGAAAATAAAAACTTTGGGTTTATAAATTTTTGAGTAAGAAACCATCAGTTAATTGCATCCACAGACTAAATGAACACTTAAGTGAGATGTAAGATGAGGGAGTGTTAGTGTATACCTATTCCAATTAACCTAATTTTATTGTTCCATTCTTTAAAAAAAAAAAAAAATGAATTATTTTGAAGTGCCATACCAATTCCCAGACTTTCCATATTCTCAATTTCTCCCCTCCTTTGGTTTCTTGTTATTGTTCCTCTTTTAATACTTTTTCTTCAAAGCTAATACTATCAAGTTTAGGAAGTAAGGTCACCTTTCCCCTAAAAGCAAAGCATGCTCTTCAACTTTTTTAGATGATACTAAAGAGACAGTAAAAGATGAGATGAAAGATTGATCAAAATCATGGTGGATGGACTTAGATTAAAAATGGAAGTAGGAAGAAATATCTAATTACTAATTTGATATTTGATTTTAGGTATATGAAAGAAAGTAAAAAATAGAATATTAATTAATGTTTTTTATCATCTTTGAGTGGAAAACAAGAAAAATGGGTCTAAAATTCAATGTGAAGGATTTAGGTAAAATAGAGAAAGCATTTCCTTAAAGGGATCTAATCAAAAAAATTTCAGTAGCTTACTAAAATAATTTTACCATTCTCTTTTCATTTAGCCTTTTTCAAAAAAAATGCCTTTTCATGTAGATGATACTAATGAAATTTTGGGGAATGAAGTATATCAGCTTGTCATCTTTCCCTAGTTCTCTTACTTGCTCAGTTTAAAATGTAAAAACATGATATAGAGTCTGAATTTTTGTATTCCATAAAGGGGTAATCCTAATCAGGTTTACCCTAATCAGATACAATCCTACAGTCCAACATTATCATATATAAATTCTTGAAAATATGGTCCCCACTGCTTCTATGGTGAATCCTTGCCATGTCCTCAGAAAGCACACAATTCTGTTACGGACACAGCACAGGAATCATAGCTTTGGGGAATATCTCATTTTCTGACTACATGTGGCCATAACTAAAATAGAATTAAAGCAATATCACATAGCTAGTGTCCTATAGGATACAAGAGAAAGGACTGAGCAATATGTTGATATTTCATTTATTTGTTTTTGTTTATGATATCTTTTTTAATTTCATATATGTTGTGAATAAATTATCTTTGAAAATTGGCTAAAAGAAATGTTCTTTTTCATTTTATGGCATCCCCAGAATCTTGAGGAATGACTTTAAAGTTAAAGCTTTCATTCAGAACATGCTTGAGGACCAACTGGATGTTACTTTCTAGTAAGGATATATGGGGAATATTAACAGCAGTATATATGTTGTTTACTAAATTTGCCAAAAATAGTGCTTAATAGCAAGCAAAGAGCAAAAATATCACCTGAGAAAGTACAGGTACACCAATAGATTTGTCCAATCCTTTGACCTTACTGCTTCTCCCACATTATCATTTCCTGGCTTTGATGATGAATATATTGCACTATCAGATGATTCTCTTGAGTTTGTTTGTTTATTCATTTATAGCTGGCAGTATCAACAAGTTACTTTTGCTCATTGAAACTGCTCATAAGTAAAATAAAAGGTTTTTAGTGTTCCCAGTACTAAGTATACCAAAAACCATTTGATTAACTGGAAATATTATTTCATGATTACTTAATGACATAATATAGTTGGAAACTTGTTATATGTTATCATTTGTCTGAAAATAATCTTCTAACTGAAGCTTGGTTTTAGAGGTGACTGAACATCACATCAGGGTCTGAAATGGATTGCTGAATTTGTTATGTCAGGACATTGTACTTCATACACCCAAAGGACCATACAGAAGGCATTTGCAAATAAGAATCAAGTGCAGCCTCAGCATAATTGTAGCCAAATGGATCCATAGAAAGAGTTCCTGTGTGTGGAATCTGAATGCCCAGCTGGTCTTAGAAGGATTACCAGGGTTTAATGGACAGCACAGATGGAACCAATACTATTGTCCAAAGTATTTTAGGGCAGAGGCTAATATTTGAAGGATGATCAGTGGAAGGCTGATTGGAAAGTAAGAATCTCCTTATTTGTTTAAAAAAAAAAATAGGAGAACTGAATCTCTTCAATTCTAGTAGTTTAGGAAAAATAGTCCTCAATGCTTCCTTTCATGGTTAATAACCATTGTAAAGATAGTACAGGTCAGATATGGCATGCAGCTGTCTAGAGGTTCTTACTGAACTATTATAGATATATTATGCTGTTCTGTACACTAAAGAAGTTTTACTGGATATGGACTACTGCAATTGTATAAGCTTTCCATTATGTAACTCATTTAGAGCGGTACCATAAGCTAGTCATGCAACACATGTCTGCTACGAATGAATGAGTCACCTTGATCAACAGCCTAATGATTTATCATTCTGAAAACACTTTGGTACATTTAAAATGAACTATATTCTATGAATTAATGTGCTGAAAGTGTCATTTGGTTTTACATTATTTAGTCTAAAAAATAAACATATATATTCAATTTTTAAAATATTAATTTGATTATTTTTCTTATACCTTAGTAGTCATAACCTTATATTTATTTTATAAACTTAAAACATTATAAGACCATTCATTTGAGAAATGATAATATTCAACAAAATATGAATTTGCTTCAAAAATTGTTTTGTCCTAGGTATTCAAATTCCCAACTGACTTTTCTGCTTTATTCTGTATTGATCAAGGGATGCAGCTGTTTTTCATTTAATAAAGACCACACATGTAGATATCTTTCTGTTGCTGTATAATAGTATTATATATCCTTATGTTCACAAAATATATGAAAACATTTAAATGCCATACTGCTGCCTCATCAGATGTTAGTGCAGCCATCCTTGGCAAAATAGCTTAGTTCAGTCTCAGGAACAAGTTGAGTTTTCCATGGTCTTGGGTTATGATAACCCATAACTGAAAATATGACAAAGATCTTACAGTCTGTAAGACCACCTGCCCAGAGTAACTATTTTTCATGGTCTTCATCATGTGTTTCTATTAGAAATGCACCTGGAAATATAGTGGGCGAAGTTGTCTATTCAATACCACTTTCATCAGTTTGTAAAGGTAAATAGTTTATCTTACAAGGATCCTATTCCATAATAATGAAAATAAAGGAACATTTCAGGGAAATGATACGATTTTGGTGATTTCTCCTATAAAGAAAAAAATGCAAAAAAAAAAAAAAAACCAAAAAAGTAATCCCTACAAATATTGCAAGATTTAGAAGTATAGTCACCTTCCCACCCAGATTTGTTTTTTAAATAAAAGAGGACTAGATTTTTTTTTTGGTAAAAGGGATTTGATGTTTGAATCATTTCCTAATTTTCTTTTGAATAATTAAAATCAATTTCTGAGCCCAGTATTTGTAAAGTTTGAATGGCATTCTAAAACCGCCAATTGGCATTGCTGAGTAGTTCTACTATTTGTTGCAGTTTTGCTTTGGGGAATATTTTTATATTCTGGGAGAAGCTGTTCTAAAATATGTCATCCATTTCATATTATCTTTTCTTAAGCTGTTATTTCTGTGCTGCAAAAAATAAATAAATAAATAAACTTACTGGGCTACAGGCTGGTCACAATATCTGAAAATTGGCCCATAGACAAATAAACCCAGAAATGATAAATACATATATACATACATATATATACATATATGCATATATATGTATATATCGAATTTTTTTTCCATCCTGAATTCAATTGGCTGGCTCATTTCTGAGCACAAATTTTGTACCAAGTTGAGCTATTCTCATTCAGAAGATCCTTGATACTATTTTTTGCTTCTCTTTTCATAAAATGTACCCTCCTCTGTGCTATACAACTTTGCCCTTTGATTCTAACACACATCAATGCATGGACTAGAAAAATCAACTGCTCTCCTGGTGCCTTATTAATATTAGAGCACAGAATTAGGTTCTGAGACACAAAGGGCATGAGGCTGTGCTTTATTTCAAGTTCTGCCATTGCCATAGAATGTATAAGGCTATGATTAAATGACCTTACAACAACTGCTTTTTTTTTTTAAGTAGGAAAAAACAGTAGTCTATCAGTTGTTTTGTCCACATGACACCAATCAGTCTGTTCATTTTTTTTTTCACACTGAATTGACTGAACCTGTGGGTTGTTTTGGCATTGAGTAGACATTGGCTAAGCTATTTCCTAGAAGTAAGTTTGCAGTAATATACTAAATGCCCCTGTTGTCGTTTGACCTCCTACTATATAATGTATGACCAATCAGATATTTTGGATGTCTAGTCACCTCACTTAACTTTATTGACATTACTTATTCATTCAACCTCATTTTCAAGCACTTTTATAATTGTGAAATCATCCATTACATAGGCTTGACTGTCTCAGTGCATGTGCTACTGACTAGTTCCCTTTTGATTTTTTTTTGTTTAATTATTTATTATTACTTTCTTTTCATAAAGTCTTTTTGTTGCATAACTAGCCTTACTGATTACTGAGAATTTGAAATTTGCATTGAAAACTTCTCCCACTGTTCTCCCCATAATACTATCATAAATTCTGGTAGAAACAGAAAAACAGAAAAAGAATCATATACTCATGAGAGAAAAACAAAAAGAAAAAAAGTTTAATTTTCTTTTGATTTCTCTAACTTTATCTAGAACATCTATTCCTGAGTTGGACACTTTCAAACTGGCCTAAATGAATGTTCTATTAATGCTGAAGAATTTCATTGCTTATCAAGATGTGTTATTATCAAAGCCCAATATTATTTTTCCACATTTAACTCTTTTAAGCCTACATTCAATGGTATTTTAAGAGATAGATTTTAAGAGTGTTTTCTATCTTTAGACATAAAGTATACTATAATGTAATATCCATACTGTATATCAGAGAAATGAATAACACTAGTATGCATATAAAATATTATAGTTAACATATATGAATACCAAATAATATTAAATAAAATATCAACATAAAAAGAATTTTAATAGACATGGTGAAATCAGCCACCTCCATTTCTATTTTTAAAAATGAAAATCCTAACCAAAGGTTGAAATTAAGTCAATTAGGAAGATTATAGCTTAGATTATATATTAGCTCACTAATGGTGCAGAAACCTTTAGCATTATTTTAATCTCTACAGGATAACCTTAAAATGAGTTTTTAATTTATACTTTGAATTTTAAGTTCTTGTGTTAGCTTTATATTAGTTTCTTCACTTTCTATTTCAATAGTTCAAAAGATCCATATTCTCACAGCAATGGATACCACTCCAATAGTACCAGGACTCTTCCTCTGGACTTCCTCTAAATAGCTATTACCTAAATAAAGGAACACAATAGTTTAGACTAGCAGCTCATCTCCTTTACTGCTTCAACATCTTTGGTGTTATATTTACATTGCTTCCTGTACACAGTTCTTCATTTGTACTATGATTTAGTTTAGGTAACCCACCATGAAGTTCCTATTGCCCCTTCAATCATCCAAAATTTTCATTTGAAGGATGAATATGAGAGCATGAGCTCTTATAATTTTGAGCTGGAGGAAACTTTAGGGACCATTTAGGCTAACTCCTAATGTTACATATAAAGACTGAAAAACAAGAAAATAAATGGAGTCACTTAAGCCTCCCACAGGCAGAAAGTTAAAGGAAAGTTTGATCCCAGACTATCAAACTCCAAATCAATCCCATCTTTTTCTCTATAAGAAGTTACTCAGATGATTGTGATGTCCCATGATTCAGAATGTTATTCAAAAGATATACAAGATACTTGTAAAGAAACTTAAGTTCATTGAAAGCAATGTCCATTTTGCCAAATGCAAATCCAGCTTATTTTCTTTCTCCTATGCAATTTGGGGCTTATTTTATCTTGCAGGTGTAGATAGAGTCTGTTCAATAGGAAGGTACTGATGAATGTTATACAGGAAGGTTTCCATCCAAATACCTCTCACGATTTGACAATAGATGTTATTCATCCACTAGTTATATGTATTGTGTTGTATATGCATTCATATTTCCTAAGTGAAGTTAAGCAAAACATTTTAGAGATTTTGAGTCTCTCTTTGGAATCTCTGAAAAATCTGTGCAAAGTTACTGTCATCCAGAAACAGGGGCGTCTAGAAAATTCTCCTCTAAATAATATTCACATACATACAGAGAGAGAGAGAGAGAGAATGTATATTCCATATATATTCAAATATATTTACAGAGAATATATTCTAAATGTGTATTACATCTTCATACAATATATTCTAAATATGCATTGTATTTAGAATATATGTTTTTTCAGTTTTCTCTCTACTGAACAGCCTTCATGGCAGTACCATATGAGCAAGCAATGCTCTTCCTGTTTGCCTTCATTGATATTTTTAAGCAAATGATCATTAATGATAGTAAGCAGATAGATAGAGCTTTGAGTTTACAAAGCACTTTGCAAATAGTCTTTTATCTTAACCTCACGACAACACTGAAGGAAAGGAGGAATAGTTATGGTGAGGATCAGCATCCAATAGTACATCCCTCTTGGAAAGATATAATTATACTATAAACTAGACTCAAAAGTATATAGGAAAAAGAAAGTAAACTTAATTGCATTTGGGAAGTATGCATTATTTTCAATGACCTTAGGTTGTTTCACAAGCCTATTATCAATATTCTGAATCATGGGATACTACAATCTTCTGAGCAAATCTTCTAAGAAGTTTCTTTAAAGAAAAATGGAATTGGAGTACAGAGATCTGGCTTCAAACCTTGCCTCTTTTGCGTACTGTCTGGGAAGCGAGGCAACTCAATTAATCTCTCTGTTTCTCAAATCTTAATATGTAAAAGTAGGGCTTAGCCCTATATTGTTTCTAAGGTTCCCTCCAGTTCTAAATATATATTCTTACGATGATCCTTTAAATAAAAATTTAGGAAAATTCAAAGGACAATAGAGAGCTACATAGTGGGTATATATAGTCTAAAGTCCAGGGGAGAGGAAGACTTGTGTGCATGAAGCTGTGTAAACTATAATATCAAAGATATGTAGGAGCAGAAAAAGAGATGGGTTGATATCATAAGTTTTCATGTTCCATTATCCATGTAATATCAGGTCACCTAGAGGAAGGCCCCTAGTACTATTATTATCGTCCCCTTCTCATAGATGAGAAAACTGAGACAGAGAAGTTAAGTGACTTCCCCAAATTTATCCAACTACTGTTCTTCTAGACTACACATCCAGTCCTCTATCCACTGAGTCACCCAACTTCCTTTAAACAAAATTATCTTTATTTTTGTCTCTGTCATAGAATATCATGTGAGTGATCATATGCAGTGGGAAAGCCTTGTTGGAGGAGAGCCTTGAAGGCTGAATTTTTTCCTACTAAATAATTATTTTTTAAGTTAACAAACAATAATCAGAATTAAATCTTGTAATGTCTACAACTTTTAGTTAATTCAGTGACTATGTTTGTTGCATTCAAAATGGACATTTTTAATTGGGTAATTGTAAATATGAATTCTACTTTATAGAATGTCAAGTGACCTCAATATATGTGTCAATATAAATGAGTAATTTTTAATATTATTTCAATCACTTTTTTTATTAGGAAAAAATACTATAATTTTCCCAATCATTTGATCTTATCCTCTTTTGGACTCTCTTGAAAACTGATTCCTCAATACCCTCAATATTTTGTTACTTCCACCAGAAACATTCTCCAGAATATCTTGTTTTAACTGCTGTTCCAATCTTTATTTTATCTAGGTCCATTTTTCTTCATTAGGCAACTCTAATCAACAACTCTGATATTAGATTCCAAATATAATGATCCTAGTATATTAACGGATAAAATATTTTTATAGGAATTTAAAAAAAAATTTAACTTTTGTTTGCCTTCTGCTCACATTTTTAAAATAAGTTGTGTTAATTCTATCTCACACCATGTTTTCTTTAACATTATTGTAATTCTTCCAATTTAATGAGATGGTATTTCTTAGTATATTTCATTATTATACTCAATAAGGATGTAAAATTTTACAAATGAGTTTTGATTCTAAATCAGTACAATCCTTAATTAACATATTTCTTCCCTTGGTCAAAAGATCAAGTATTTGCTGGCCAAAGAATTTTCTAGAGCTTTGCGGCCTCATTATAACAACTGCTTTATGTCAGTTAAACATGCACAGAATATAGTTGTATTCTGCATTCTCATTTTTGAGTCAGTAAATAAACAAGCACCTATTCTGTGCCTAGCAGATCAGATTATAACTGTTGTGATGAATACTATTTGTTCTTCTCACTTGTGTTGTTTCTGACTTCTTGTTAATTTTAAACTTCGTCATAATAAGTTTATTTGGACATTCAGGAAGAGACAGAGACAGAAAGCTTTGGCAATATATGTGTGTGTGTGTGTGTATGTATATGTATGTATGTATGTATATTATATATATAATATCCTATATATATGCATGCACATACATTTTAATATATATAAATACATATATATTCAAATATTTTAAAATATTCACTTATATGCCCATCTAACATGTGGAAGACCCTCTCCTGTCTCCTACATCCTAGTCATTGCACCTTCTTTACCCAGAATGAATGCCCTCACCCCTTCTCCCTTTTACAATCCCTAGGTAATTACGAGTGTCAGCCCAAATGTTGTATGCTCTGTATGGCCTTTTCTGGTCCTCCCAGCAACAAATGCTACCTCATGAAAAAATATATATTTTGAATACATTTTGTATATATTTATACACATTCATGTTCTTCTGTTATAGAGTGTGTAAATACTCCCACATATACATATACAGCTGATTCAGAAATGGAAAGTTAGCATGGGAGTCAGGAAGAACCAGGTATAAGTCCTACTTCTAATACACATTGACTATGTGATACAAGACATATATAGTCAATCCCTCATATTCACTTGTTTAACTTTTATGACAGCAGGCATTTGATTTTATTAATTACTTCATTTTCACTTCCAGGTTCTCAATCCCACATGACATTCATAAGTTTGTGGAATAGCTAGTATCCTGTGAGGTGATTCATACATCTTATTCAGCCTACTGTTGCAAAGGGCTCCTTGTGTATTCATTGCATAATTTGATTGTTTGCCTTTAAAACTCAAGTTCTGTTCTACGGTAATAGTGAGGAAATAAATATATTAGAGGTAACTACTGTCAGTATCAAATCTGGTGTTAATGTATCCATGATTCATTGGATCCACAAGAAGGAGAAAAGTATGGTATTGTATATTTCATGAGTTATAAAAAGTGATTATTATTTGAAATCACTGTTTTCATTATTATTATTATTGTGATATTTAAAAGTTAAAGAATTCTAGCCAATTACTGGCAAGAAAAATGTTTTCTATGTCACCATTTTTTATGTATGGTCCTTTATGAATTATTTCAGTGTTACTATGTTATCAAAAGTATATATTGTTAGAAAAATTAAATAAGTATTCAAAAAAGTTATTTTCAGCAATTTCTAGTGAAGAATTATAGTTTTGGGTGTTGCAGGAATATAAGCCCTTATTTCCTATAGGTTCAATGTATCAAAATTCAGGCTTTTGACTTTATTGAAGTTTTCCAGAAATGTTGTCTCCATGAAAGTTGAGGATTGGCTATAATTTATTTAATATCTTGATGCCTTAGGAAGATTTTAAGTTTTTTTAAGGTGCAATACAAATGTTTATTGATGCTGAAAATAGAAGCTCTTCATTGAGTTCTCCTGATACCAATAAACCAGAAGTAAAAGATAGCTAGATAGACAGACAGATGGATAATATAGATAGACACACATATTGAGATTTAATATATTTATGAATATAGATGCTATCGAGATACAAATACATATTTAAAATCTACTTAATTCTAAAAATCTACTTAATTTTTTTTCTGATTTCACTTGGTAATTGTTATATCCAGCAGTTTATTTTTTGGTAATTTATAAATCTTTGGGCTTTTTCATTTTTTATTTGTAAATCATATTTTACAATGTAGTTTTCTGCCATTCTTTCATATGCCTTCTTCATTGAAGTCACATAAATTTGAAATATATGGTAATTTAACTAGAAAGTTTTTGTCAAGCTGTGGGCCAAATTGTCAAGCTCAAAATCCTCTGCAACAGTTGTTACATATAATACACACATACACACACACATCATATATATCCTCTCCATCTTTTATACTGCTAACAAACCCTCCCTTTCCATCACCCTGCCTCTATTATTGAAGATTCACAAGGGGGACAACACAGGACCCAAATCTCTTCTGCATGTTTTTCTTTGCTCCATGAGTTGCCATGACTAGTTACCTAGTTATCAACCTATTGTGTTCTCTGTCAAACTTATCTACAATAGTCCCCAGAAAGCAGACACAATTTGTAGGTAGAACTTTACATTAAATATTTCTAACTCGGTAGAATTTGCTAGACCTTCTGTTCTACTTGAATAGTCTTAAAAAACCGGGGTCATCTCTAAGACATGATGAAGCATCAGAGTAAGCCATATGCTTTAAGCTGACTGCAATGATCTGTGGCTCAAAAACTATTATTCCATTTGTTATATCTAAGCTCATTATACATCGTTACTGCTTGTTATACATCATACATATATTATATGTGTGTATATATGTATATGTGTGCTATAAATAAAATATTTATAGATATATTGCATATTTATATATTTGATCACAATTTTGTATCCATTTTAAATGGGTGTTTTAAGTAGGTATGTATGTATGTAAGTCGGCATTTATATATACATATATATACACACACACACATATATATAGTTAAAAGTTTTGAACAAATGAAGAAATCCAAAAATGAAAGCTTATAGGTTTTCATTTTGTTAAAAAATGGATCTGAAAATTCCTTGAAAAGATGAACTAGTTGAGCTGAAGTAAGTTCTACTATACTAGAAACTTACAGGGGATCTAGCAACTGCCTTTTGTGTAAGACAATAGATATTGTGAATATTCCTCTTCCTCTCCAGGCAGCTAGCTAGTTTGGTTAACCAAAATTGTTGAGTAATTGTTCTGTGGTTGAGAACAAAATGCTGAATTAAACTGTTCCCAGCACAATAATTGTGTGATTACAGCATTTATGCTGCTGGCCAAAGGAACAGTCATTAGGTTTGGAAGACTTATCAAAACCACAAGTACAAAAAAAATGCAAATCACATGTAAATTGTCCTCTAATACCTATAGTGGCATAGAAATTCAACTAAAAGTAAGCTATGCTTCTAGTTAAAAAGGAGAAAGGTAGAAGTCTTGATTGTACATTTACTACAGACATGAAATTAGGAGGGAAATGTTGAAAATGCGTATTCTTTATTTTTTTTTCTTTTTTCTGTGCATTCATTATGGTATCCCTGTCTTTTTTCCCATCAGCCAACTTAATCTCCTCAATCTGCTTCCTTCATATTAACTTAGACATTGTATGCTCAGTATGCACACACACACCCCCTTCAAAATTGTAAAGAAAACAACAGATTGGTTGAGAAAGGTTTAGTAAGGAAACAGTCTATGTATCTATATCTATATCTGTCTATATATCTATCAAATAGTCAATCGCCCATGAGATTTAAAAAGTATTTTCTTTCTCTTTTGCTCTTTCTAATACTGGTAATATGTGTTACTGCACTTGGGGCACCTTCACTTATCAGAGCATTTTACTACATTTACCATTTGCAGGATATGATCTCCATAAGAACAAGGGTTGTGTTTATACCAGGTTTGGGAACGGCCTGTGCAGAAACCTAAGCAGTTTAGCAGTGGTAGTACCAATAATGAGAGTAATATTTTTAATGCTAACTAAATATTAACTAATGTAAGCAAAGCATTTTATGAGAGATAAATGAACTTGAAATAATATGTATATAACACCTTGGCATTTCTCCAAACAGCTATAAATTATGATGGAATAGCCTAATGTAAACTATGAATAGGAGGCCTTTAAGAAAGTTTTCTTAGAGATCTTGATTAATTTTATTTTATTTTTTAAATTGGATAGTTAATGGTACAACTGAACTCTATTAAGAAATGGCTGAGGGGATAATCAAAAACAAGGCTGAACAGCTGAAAGTCTGAAAAGAGGTCTTTATTATGCATTTCCCTTGACAGTAATTAGAGGCTATCCAATACTTGAAATATGTTTACCACTGAAATTTCCACTAACATTTGGTCTTAGTTTTCCTAACTCTTTGCCCATCATATTTAAGCATTTGTTGAATTTTTAAAAGGAAAGTGTCTACGATAAGAAATCTTAGGGGCAGTACTTTTTTGCTTTATTAAATTTAGGCACAGTACAAACCTATACAGCCTTGTACCATTGTAGTTTTAACCTATAGCATATCATATATTTACTATGTTTAAAGTGATTTTTTTCAAGGTATGAGATTAAGAAAAGACTAAGAGAGTAATCAAAGGATTCAGGGAACATATTTAATATTGCATAAATTGTCAGTCTTCAAGATGTAAAGGTTTTGAATAGCTTCCTACTACATGATACTAAATAGCTTGTAATTTTTGTTCACCATCCACACATTAATTAAAATAAAGACAGTATTTTAATTGTTCTAATTGTCAAAGATACACCAGAAAGAAGGTGTGTTTAGGAACATGATTACTAGCCAATAATCAAATTATATTTTTATTAGAAAAATAGAAAGGATCAATTTATTGATGTTCTCAGGAAAACAAAATTCAACAATGCCAAATAAAAGATCATCATCCCATAAAGAAGCTGATATTGGTAATGAAACGTTGATATCTTTTTTTTTTTTTTTATTGAAGGAATGAAAATACATCATGGTGATAATGGAAACACAAGATGATGGTAGGGAGCAAAAGTTGGGGTTCAGTCAGATAAAGAATTCACAATAATCATTCTCTTTGGTAAAAGATAGATTTATTTAGGGGAATATGTTTCAGACAAAATGAAGGGATACAATAGACACCAGGAATGGGAATATGAAATAGAGTTGGGAGAGCACATGAAAGACAAGTTCCTCAGTGAAACTCACAATTACACATTAGAAAGAGAGCACCCCATGAGATTGGGGCATATCCTTAGCTAAACCTGGAAAGGCACTCAGCACCTTAAAAGAGTTAGTTAGCTGTAAGAAAAAGTGGAGTTGAAAAGCATAGTAGAGTTAGGAGAGATCACGTGGCTTGAGGGAGGGATAAGGAGAAAGGCACTACAAGGCAGAGTGCTGTGGCAGATTGACCCAAAGGAAGGCAGTAGCAGCAGCAAAACTACAGCCTATAAATTGATTTTATAGGGAAAATTTAACCTCAGGGATATTTGGGATTGGTATTTCTGACAGGACATGGCAAAATGAGATTGTCCAAGACCTATGGAGAGGATAGACTTCAGGGGTTTGACATAATTTGGATTTCTGACTGGACAACCTCCCCACTGGGGAGACCATGAAGCTAAATTGATCTGTATTAGTGCTTTCTCCTTGCCTGAGTATTTTAGTACATTCTTCAGGTAGGGAAAGGATCAGTTATTGCAATTTAATAATACAAAAATATTATTAAATACATATAGAGAATGTAGAGAATGATGAAACAATGTGTTAGAAATGAAGAATTCCATGGGATTTCTTAAAGGATGGGAGGAGCAATCTTGAATTGGTCTTCCCTCCTCCTGGATTTCTCTACTTGAATTTATTGATAAGTTGGGCCTTGTGTAATCAAGACCATTCTGTACTTTCATGTAGGTAAAGTTATGAATATAATTAAAGAACCACATGTTGTATTAAAGCCTAAAAATGAAAAGTTATAAAAATAAGATAAAATCTAGGAAATTAGAAATAAAAATGAGATTTTTTGAAAAAGGAATTTAGTAAAATATTGACAGAACCAAGACGATAACAGAGTTCATATGAGAACTGGAACTGGTCTAATCTAATGTATATAGATCTTAGAAGAAAACAATCATGTAGGTGAAAGGTAGTAATAACAATTATTATATCACTTGAATAATACTTTACACTTTATAAAATGCTTGACAATTTTTATCTTATTTCATACACATAACTTTGGGAAGTAGATACTATTATTATGATTCCCATTATACAAATGAATCTGAGTAAGATGGGGTTAAGTGATTTATCTAGGTTCATTTTTCTAGTTAGTGTCTGAGGCTGGATTGAACTCCTATTTTCCTAAATGCAGGCCCAATACTCTTCCTACTTATTAAGCCATCAAGAACTCCAGATCTAGCATTCTATCCATTATACTACCTAGTTGCCTGGCAAATCATTCAAATTCCATGGGGGTAAGGGAATTATATTTAAATAAATCAAAACAAACTTCTATAACATTGACTAGTACCCTGCACTATACTAAATGCTTTATAAGTATTCTCTCATTTGATCTTCACAAGAGAGGTTGTTATTTGTCCTTCATCCTCAAAGAGGATCATAACATCAGGGACATGACGCCATGACATGCAAGTGAATTGGATTTAAGAGAGGGAAGGCAGTGCAAGGTCATCTGGCTCACTTTCCCTTTCAGAGTCATCTGGTAGATCAGAACAACTGGAGATGGTTCTGGATGCAATGGGAGTCCATGACCTTTTTACGCTAAGGGCTTCAACTGGTCTCAATTTGCCTGAAGCTGGACTCATTGAGTGCTTAAGACTGGATAGGAATTGAGACAAAGAATCTCCTCTTTTACCTAATCCAAAAAAAAAAAAAAAAAAAAAAACAACTAAATAAATAATTAAACAACCTCCTTTTAAAGTAGGTACTCTCATTGTCATCATTTTGCAACTGAGGAAACTGAACAATAAGATTCTGTGACTTGCCTAAAGTCACAGAGCAACTAAATGTCTAAATGTCTAAATTTGATCTTATATATTCCTGAAGCTAGGATCACTTCTTGCCTAGTGGACCCACCAAGAGCAAGTGTTTCCTTTGATTTAACTTAAGTAAAAGCTGCTTATCTTTTCATAATATCTGAATTGAATAGCCTCCTAGAAGGAATTATCAGTTCATTTATTTTATCAAGTTTCCCTAATGACCTATTTCCACCAATGTACAATTCTTTATATGATTACAGTTATATTCCTTACTTGGAAAAAAAAACTTAAGTAGCCAATTCAATTTTAAAATTCAATAAATGTTTATTAAATACTTATGCAAGACTAGGAAAACTATTTCCACCCATAGAACTAGCACCTTACTACCTCTTCCCCTAAACAAAACTTGTAATATAAATTTATATATACACATAAACATATATACATATATGTTTATACATTTACATACATATAGACATATAAAATATTCAGATTATCATGATGCAAGGTAGATTACAATATGGAGATTTGCTTTAGACAAAGTGCTAAAAGAAAAGTTGAGTGGGGAGAGATTATTTTGAGATTGGAAAATAAGAGAGGTGTCATGAGGGAAGTGGACTCTTAGTTGGATCTTGAAGAAAGTCCTGCTCCAATTCAAAATATCACTGACATAAACATTAAAATTAGCCAGTTTTCCAATTATGTGGCTGCTATTTTGTACAGAAAAGCAGTTGTCTTTTTTAAAAAGAGGCAAAATGATGTTCAAAGGTGGCAAACACATTTGTTGAGTTTAATTTTGTACTGCATATATTTTATTTGGAAATGACAAAGTAAGCATAGGCTTTAAAGCAGCAACTGTGCTGAAGCAGGAAGAGTATGAAATTAGGAATAAGATGATTTCATTTCAAGTGTTGGGTCAGTCCCTTCCTAGTTGTGTGACCTAATCTCCTAATTACATTTCATTTAAGCTCTTGAAGTTTCATTTTCCTTACTGTAAAAAGGAAATAATATTTTTAGCATTTGTCTCAGAGGATTATTAAGATAAAACTTCATAGCATCTGTAAACCATAAAGTACTTATATGAAGGTCTTCTACTATTCATTTTGGTATTTATAATTATTTTCAATAACCTAAAATGAATATACATAATTCTTTTAAAAGATAGGCAAGATGGTGTAGACAGTGGGATGGTCTCACAATCAGGAAGACCTGTCTAGATTCAAATCCTAACTTTTCTACTTCATGACGCTGTGACCCTAGAAAAGTCAGTTAATCTCTAAATGTTTCACACACCTTCTAAGAATATGTTTTAAAATGGTTATTGATCCATCTTGGCAGAAAGAGTGTACTCATAAGGAACTTTCTACATTTTTTTATGTTTCACAAGTGTAGATAGGAAAAAAATCCTCCTGTATCCACATTGTTTTTGAACTTAAAGCATTTTAGGAAGTTAGACACCAAGAGATTAAATTGATTCATTCATTCAAAAGGCATTTATTAAATACCTTCATGTTATGTCCTATGATAAATACTAGGGATACAGAAAAGAGTCACTTCCTTAATCTTATAATGATAGATAAAAACATTCACATATAAGTAAATTATATATATAGGTATGCATGTATGTACACATACATAAAGGTATATATAGATAAATAAGTGTATATTTACATATATAAATAAATTATATATACATATATATCTCCATACATATATGTATGTGTGAGTATATGTGTGTGCGCGTGTGTGTATATATATGAAATAATTTTACAGAGAAGGATACTAATACCTAAGGTAGGTAGGAATCATAAAGTGTCACTTCAGCTGAATTATAAGGGGAATTACTGTTAAGAGAAGATTGAGGATAGTAAGTCCATTCAGCAGTCTATGCTAGGGCAGAAATTAAAGACAGAATATTATATATGGGAAACATACAGTTAAGTGAAGGAGAATAATGTTTAATAAGCCAGAAAAGTGTGCTGGAGCCAGATTGTGAAGGATTTTGGATGCCAAACCAGGAAATAGTTTAAAAAATTCTAAATACAATAGTTATTGATTTATTAGCAGTGGAGAAACATAATCAGATTGTTGCTTTGGGAAGAGCAATTTGCCACTTCTGTAGAGAATGGTGACCTTGAGAAAACAAAGTTGAGGAAAGTAGCTAGATTGAACCGAATATAACTGAAGAAAAGAAACTCTGGGGACAATATAATTGTGAGAAATTAAGGGATTGATATACAAAGTATATGAAGGAAAAGAAAATACCAAAAATGTGTGAAAAAAATCTTAGTCCATATTAATAAATTTTAAAGGCAACACAGAACATAACAACCTCTATTGGGATACTTTATCATTTAAACAATCCCTTTAAGTTAGTCACCTATGAATAAATCAGGTACGTTCTTGATGAGAGTATTAGCAATGTTCAAAAATGGGCAATATTTTACAATTTTGTAGTTAAGTGAAATAAATGAAGGCAGTATGATATAGAAGATAGAATGCAGGACTTGCAGGTGAGTGGTTTGAATCTTGACTCTGACTTTTACTTCTTGAGTGACTCTGGGTAAATTACTTAACGTCCTTTTACCACTTTTGCCTCATTTTCTCATCGTTAAAATAAAGAATTTGTAATCAATGTCTTTTAAGTCCTCTTCTTTTGCAAAGATCAGAATTCTATGATGCTGTGTAGAGAATAGAAGATCCCACTGTACTTAGTATTTAGTAACTATTAAAAAAAATTTCATTCAGTAGAATAAAATACCTCCTTAAAAAGCTTTTACATTAATTCTTTCATCCAAATTAAAATCCTTTAAAATTCCCTAAAACAAAATAATACATAATCCTATTTAGCAGCCCCTGAATATAAAATCAATTCATAAAAAAGCGAAATGTATTCTCATCAAACCATTTTCACTGTGACATAAGAGTTTGTGTGGAATTCATATTGAAGAGGGATTTTCTCTAGATTATTAGATTCTGCAAGTGCTTCTTTTTGCATATAATATTGTGTTGTTTGTATCAAGCCTTGAACCATTGCATAGCTACTGGGAAGAAATTAATCATATAAACAAGAAAAATCAAGTGGATGAAGAATTTCTGTTGCCTAGATTATGATACATTTCAATGGTCAAAACATAGAATTTATTCATTACATGTATATCTGGAAAAGACAATGAACATAGACAACAATTTTGGCCTAAGGTTAGGCAGGTAGGAGGCAAGCAGGCTGAATTACATTCAGGAAAAACAAGCACACCACAATTCCTCTGGGGAAGAACAAAGTTTCATCTTTTCAATTGCTGATATTTTTGTTGGAATTGCTATGTGGAAATAGGTCAAGGAATATAGTTTAGGAAAAATTGTAGCTGATAATCACACCTTGGGCAATAGGGAGACATATAGTGGAAGTCCATAGACTATACCATATAATGAGGAATGTCAAAAAAGAGCAATTTTAAAAGGTGTCATCAAGGAACTATAGTAGAACAAAAAGATGGGTTGATTATATGGCAAATGCTTCTCATGTATTGGGTGGCTTCTCTATGGTAAATTCAAGGCAAGTGTCACAGGAGATGAAGAGGTATGGATGTGATGATGTAATCTGCATCGTTGCAAAGAACTTACAAATCACGGATATCACAGATCCATGTAGTTATAGTTAAGAAAGGAGGATGGATTAATGAGGAGAAAGATTGGGGACAATGAGCCAAATTAGAAAACAATTACAATATACCTACCAAAGGTGATAAAGACATGTTAAGTGGTCATCTTATTAATGGAGAAAATGGAAAAAGTTACAATTGATATTGTGGTAGAATCAACAGGACTTGGAAATTAAAAGAAAGTGATCCTAACCATTAACCCACTTTTTCATTAATTTTCACTGTCTCACTATCTGCCTACAAACATGCCCATGTCTCCTTTATCTTAAGAACAAAACATAAAAAATCTGTATTGATTTATAATAGAATGATTGAGATATTCTTTTTTAATTATTATTATTATATCTTTTTATTTACAAGATATATGCATGAGTAATTTTTTCAGCATTGACAATTGCCAAACTTTTTGTATGAACTTTTCCTCTCCTTCCCCCCACCCCCTCCCCCAGATGGTAGGTTGACGAATACATGTTAAATATGTTAAAGTATAAGTTAAGTACAATATATGTATACATGTCCAAATAGTTATTTTGCTGTACAAAAAGAATCGGACTTTGAAATAGTGTACAATTAGCCTGTGAAGGAAATAAAAAATGCAGGCAGACAAAAATAGAGGGATTGGGAATTCTATGTAGTGGTTCATAGTCATCTCCCAGAGTTCTTTCACTGGGTGTAGCTGGTTCAGTTCATTACTGCTCTATTGGAACTGATTTGGTTCATCTCATTGTTGAAGACAGCCAGGTCCATTAAAATTGAACATCATATAGTATTGTTGTTGAAGTATACAATGATCTCCTGGTCCTGCTTATTTCACTTAGCATCAGTTCATGTAAATCTCTCCAGGCCTTTCTGAAATCATCCTGCTGGTCATTTCTTACAGAACAATAATATTCCATAATATTCATATACCACAATTTATTCTACCATTCTCCAATTGATGGGCATCCACTCAGTTTCCAGTTTCTGGCCACTACAAACAGGGCTGCCACAAACATTTTGGCACATACAGGTCCCTTTCCCTTCTTTAGTATCTCTTTGGGGTATAAGCCCAGTAGAAACACTGCTGGATCAAAGGGTATGCACAGTTTGATAACTTTTTGAGCATAGTTCCAAATTGCTCTCCAGAATGGCTGGATGTGTTCACAATTCCACAATAATGTATCAGTGTCCCTGTTTTCCCACATCCCCTACAACATTCCACCATTGTCTTTCCCTGTCATTCTAGCCAATCTGACAGGTGTGTAGTGGTATCTCAGAGTTGTCTTAATTTTCATTTCTCTGATTAATAATGACTTGGAGCATCTTTTCATATGGCTAGAAATAGTTTTAATTTCTTCATCTGAGAACTGTCTGCTCATATACTTTGACCATTTATCAATTGGTGAATGGCTTGATTTCTTATAACTTAGAGTCAATTTTCTACATAGTTTGGAAATGAGGCCTTTTCAGAACCTTTGATTGTAAAAATGTTTTCTCAGTTTATTGCTTCCTTTTGGATCTTGTCTGCATTAGTTTTATCTGTACAAAAACTTTTCAATTTGACATAATCAAAATTTTCTATTTTGTGATCAATAATGATCTCTAGTTCTTTAGTCATAAATTCCTTCCTTTTCCACAGATCTGAGAGGTAAACTATCTTATTTTCCTCTAATTTATTTATAATCTCATTCTTTATGCCTAGGTCATGAACCCATTTTGACCTTATCTGGGTGTACAGTGTTAAGTGTAGGTCAATGCCTAGTTTCTGCCATACTAATTTCCAATTTTCCCAGCAATTTTTGTCAAACAGTGAGTTCTTATCCCAAAAGCTGGGGTCTTTAGGTTTGTTTGACCCTCTTCTGAACGTTCCAGTTTTCTAACACTTTACTTTGTTCCATATAGTATACAATCAACAGCCTTGACCTGCTTTCTTTTCCTAGTACATGACACTCTATCTCCTGATTTTGTATATCATTGCTGACTGTTCCTCATGCTTAGAATGCTTTCCCTTCCATCTTATGGATTCTAGGACTTTCTTCAGAATTCAGATCAAATCCTCCCGCAAGCTATGTATGATGTAGCCAAAAAAAACCCCAAAACTGTATGTTAAAAGTACATTAAGATATGCATAGCTTTCATGAATGTAGAGATGACAGCCCCAGTGTACTGTCTTTGTCATACTGTTTCTGTATTATTGTGGTGCTATGGTTGGGAAATACTTTACTAAACTGGAGGACAATTACAATGGCAACTGGACAAGGGAAGGACCTTGAATAAATATTATGTGAGGAATGATTAAGGAAAAGAATGAACTGGGGGTGTTTATCCTGGACAATATTTGGGGGAGGGGAGAAAAGGAAATCATAGCTGATTTTATATATATGAAGAACTGCCATTTGAAGAGAAATTATACTTGTTTAGAACCAGAGGGTACAGAATCTGTATAACCATTTTTAGGTACATTAGAGTAGGGATTCTTTTCATATAATAATACAGCTTGCATTCCCTTCCAACTCTAATATTCTGTAAGACTGAGTCTAATATGAATCCAAGTTTATGGATTAGAGTGAAGGGAATAAATAATGGGAGACCACCAACAGAAATAGGGAAATTAATAAGAGGGTGAGGTTGATGAGAAAGATAATGAGTTCTATTTTTAACATCTTGGGTTTGAGATACCTCTGAGACATTTGGGTAATTTCTTTTTTTTTTAAATTATAAACAACTTTTATAAATATTTCAAAATAGGAAAAATTGGAAAGAATTTTATTAGAAAGTATAAAATGTTATATATTTTTTTTAAAAAAAGAAATGTTATTTAATAGTAATAATAATGAAAACTAACATTTATATAGAACTTACTATGTATCAGGTATTGTGCTAAGTACTTTGCAATTATTATATCATTTGATCCTAACAACAAGCCTGGGAGGTAGATGCTATTATTAGCCCCAGTTGTAAAATCAAGAAACTGAAGCAAACAGAGATTCAGTAACTTGCCCAGAGTCAAGCTGCTAGTAAAAGTCTAACAAGAGAATGGCAAAATTGCTCTATTTATGATCTCTACCTTTTCTCTTTTAATATTTTATTGATACTATTTCATGTCACTTATGACCCTCTAATGTTCTTTCTTGACTCTCTCCAAGTAGTAGCTGTCCTTTGTAATAAATATATTTAAGTAAGCAAAAGAAATCATTGTATTAATTATATTTGAAAATTTATGCTTCCTTCTGGGGTTCTAGTAAATGCCTGTCTTCCTCTACTGGAACTTCCAGTTCTTGACCTTTCAATGATCTCCCAGACCATTTCACATGCACTAGTCATTCCTTCCTCTTCTTCCCATTTTGACTCTCTGGTGAACCAATTTAATTCTACTCTGTCCTCCTCTCTTGACTTAGTTGTCCCCCTTATCAGATTATGCCTCAGCCTTGGTTCACTCTTACAAGTGTTACCTTCTCACCTATATTCATCCTGATTAATGACAGTGGAGAAAATTATGCAACTGTTTTACTGAGTCCACTACAAAATTATGTTACATAACCTTATTTGGGCCTCACTACTGCTAGCCAATCCTACTATATCTCCCTAATCAGCTCACTATCCCTCTCTCTTCAGCAACTCTTCCTAACTTTTTCAGCCCTCTTCAAACCTCCCATGGATGCACTTCTCTTCTTTCTCTCAACTAGAACCTTCCTTCCATAATCTACAGATAGCCTTTGGCTATGAATGCCATCTTTCATCCACCCTTTCTCCATATCCCATCACACAAGTGCTACTTTTTATTCCTTTACCTTATTCAAATCACCTCACCAAAAAAAAAAAAAATCCTTTACTTTGTTTCACATGATAAGATGACCTTATTCTTTAATAAGGCTAATCTCATTACCTGCCTTAGGTGATCCCATTCCATTTCATCTCTTCTATCAGATTGTCCCCTCAAGTCATCTCCACTCTTGCATTTATTTTCAATCTCTCTCTCTGTCTCTCTCTGTCTCTCCACTTTATCCTTCTATCTCTGCTAACTATTGTCCTAAATCTCTTCTGTATTTTTAGCTAAATTCCTCAAAATATATATCTATAATAAATGTCTCCCCTTTTTTCTCTTAATGCTTTCCAGTCTGATATCTGACCTAGTCCTGCTCTCTCCAAAGTTACTAATGATCTCTTAGTTGCCAAATACAGTGTCTTTTTCTCATTCTTCATCCTCCCTCACTGCTCTAAAGCCTTTTACACTGATGATCACCCTCTCCACTTTGATGCTCTATTTTCTCTTGTAGTTATCCTTCTACTTCTCTGAGCTCTTCTACTCTCCTCCATATCACATCTCTAAACACAAGTGTCTTTCAGAGTTCCATGCTGGGTCTTTTTCTCTTCTCCCTTTATACTACTTCACTTAGCGATTTCATCAGCTTTCATAGATTTAATTACATTCACTATACTGATAATTCTCAAAATTACCTTTTTTCCCCCCTAATCTCTCGACTGATATCTTATTACACATTTCAATTCCTTTTCAGTCCAGTAGACACCTTAAACTCATTATGTCTAAAAGAGAACTCATCATCTTTCCTCCTAAACCCTAACCCCCACCCACCCACCCACCCTCGCCACTACCTTCTCTAAATATTGTGAAGGGCAACTCCATCCTCCCATTCACTAGGACTTGCAACCTAGGAACCATCCTGGATCCCTCACTCTCTTACCCTCCATATTCAAGCTGTTGCTGAGGCCTTCCAATTTCACCTTTGCAACATCTCTCAAATACCACCCCCTTATCTCTTCTGATACTGCCCCAGCTCTAGTGAAGGCCCTCATCACCTCATTCTTTAGTTATTTTATTAGTCTTGTG
Source organism: Antechinus flavipes (assembly GCF_016432865.1). Taxonomy (NCBI): domain Eukaryota; kingdom Metazoa; phylum Chordata; class Mammalia; order Dasyuromorphia; family Dasyuridae; genus Antechinus; species Antechinus flavipes. Next base: position 176,304,176 of record NC_067402.1, read on the forward strand.
GGTCTCAGTGTGACTTCTTTGGAGCAAATGTCCAATAATAATTTTACTAGGTCAAAGAGCGTGTACAGTTCAGCATCTTTATAATTTCAAATTCAAATTTAATAGTTTCAAATTAATTTACAGAAGGGTTTTCTACCAATTTACAACTTTATCAGTACTACATTTGTATATCTATCAGAATATAATTCCGCCAACACTTATTTTCTTCTTTTTTCATTTTTGCCAATTTAATGGGAAAGACATTATAATATTAAGAGTTTTTTTTTAATTTGTCTTATTATTAGTGATTTAGAGAAAATCTTCATATATTTACTGATGATTTTTATTTATTAATTTGAAAATTAATGATTCTTATCTCTTGAGTGATATTTATTAGGAGGATAGTATAGATGGATAAATAGATAGTTAAATAGATATAATTTACATATGGACATACACATATATATGTAATCATGAGCAATTAATGTCCCTCTAATTATGTAATACTTGCTTTATTTCTGTTTTTTAAAAAAGCATTTTATTTGTTGTCATTCAGTCATATCCAACTCTTCATGCCCATACTATACATAGAGGTTTTTTGGGCAAAGATACTAGAGTGATTTTTCATTTCCTTCTCCAGTAGATCAAGGCAAACAGAGGTTAAGTGACTTGTCCAGGATGATACAGCTAGTACATGTCTGAGGCTGGATTTGAAATCAGCCTTTCCTGACTTTAGGCCCAGCACTCTATCTACTGAATTATCTAGCTTGTTGAATTCATATAATTCCTGAGGATAGCTTAGAAGATAGACTTTCAGATATTCTAGTCATTCAAAGGTTACAATATTTCAGCAGCACTATATAATGAACTAGTGAAGAGAACCTTAAAACAATAACATGTTGCATGAGAAAACCTTTCAGAGGTAGATTTTGTAATGAAATTATTTGGGTAATCCATTCCTAAAACTGATTATCTGCAACATATTGCACTTTGCCCAGTATATTTTATGTCCTATTTTTCCTCTGCTTATTTATAACTGACATAGTACCGTGTGAATAAAACAATGTGAATTTTTGCCAGCAAAGGGGAAAAAAAGCAGTTGTGTGAGTAGGCAACCACACATGCATGAATCAAGATATTTTGTTGTTTAAAAAAGATAGAGGAAAAAAATCACGTATATTTTTGGAAAATATATGAATTTTTATTAAAGAAAATTTTTTCCAAGTAACAGCTGTATTAAGTTTTGTTTTCAAGAAATTAAAGAAATCTCAATCATAAAGTAAAGCCTCAAGCTTCAGAGATTATGATCAATACCCTTGTTATCCTTCAGGGAATGTTTTGCAGCTAAGTGCTCTCAAAAACAGGTGCTATTTATGACTGGTGTAATACCCCTAAAGATTTTAGTTTCCCTTAGCAAAGAAAACATCTGTCTGTTCCCCAACAATTATTCTCTTGGTAAACAGTCACCCTGTCTTGTCACCCTAAATAATTATCTTATCATCTTAGAACATAGAGATTATACTGAATTACAGTAAACAAATGTCACTGAATTTTAATATAGCTATTTTATTTTTTTTCATTATTCTGTTGGTTGAAATTAGACAAATTGAATTCTATTTATTAAAGAAGTATACTGGATAAGAAAATGCCAAATATACATGAATCATTCATTTTTAAAGAACAGCATATTTAGTGAGAAAATGTGGAAATCAATTGTTTATGGCATTTAAAATAGACTTCATTGCTTTAAAATTGAAAAGGAAGACTTAATTCTATATCATTTTTAAATGGTTATATCCTAGCAACAATGCTAACAAACACATCATGTAAAAGTTAAAATGCAGTAGTGAAATGAGCCATATAAAAGAAGAGTCAGTGACCATATAATATTTCAGTTTCTATTATATCTGGTAGCAATCTAGTTAAAAAGAAATGACAGTTGCCCTGAAGGAAATAAAGTGGAGATATTATTGTAGTAGTAGTTTGGAAGGAAAATTGCACTGTGTTTTGACTGGATTATTTCTAAATCCTTGCAAACTATTCTCATGTCTCTGCAGTGCTACTTCATCCCCCACCCCTTATACAAATTGAGTTTATATCGTCTGAACTCATAGGGCCCAAGGGCCCTTTTGTGGCAGGGAGGAGGAAAAGAGGAATTAGAAAAAGAAAATATGACAGACAGTTTTGAGGGAAAAAAGAGTAATTTTCCTTGTGGGTCTATTTCTAAATGGGAGTCCTTCCGTGCAATATTTTGCTTCTGTTGAGCAGTCAGTCAGAATCAAGTGTAGGATTTTGCTGGATTGTGGGCTTTGGCACTGACAAGTTTTATTTTGGAGGGGAGAGAGCACAGGGAGGTAGAATGTGGGGAGGTTGGTATTTTAGCTATATCAGCCCTGAAGGCAGAGTTAGCACTTGCAATGGGACAAAAGTATTCGCAGTCATCAGAGAACTTTGCAGTCAGCTTCAATAACATCATTCCTTTTTTCTGCTTTTTTTCTGCTTTTTTTTTTTTTTTTTTTTTTGGCAGCCAAGCTCTTAGTAGAACCATCTGTCTTTCTATTAGTATTTTTGAGTCCTGTTTTGAAGCCACTTTGCTTGGCAAAGTCACTTTCATCCTTGGAAACGATTTTTAAAAAAGTTCTGTGGCTCTTTGCCGAAGAAGAGTACTATGTAAAAATCCACATGGCTGTTCATTTTTGTTCTGAAAGAATATGGCTACTTTGTCTTTGTCTTGAATCAAATAAAGCAAGAGGTGGGACAAGCCAGGGTGTCTGGTGGGGAGTGAGAGGTGTGGATCAAATTTTAAGCAGCAATTTTCGAAACAATGCTCATTTTTATCTGCTTCTATTGCTATATAAATGCTTTCTCAGTGAGATTTCTTCAACTATACCAGTACATTAATTAGAAAGGAAATTACTTTGATACTTAATTTTCATACCATTTTTTCCCAAGAATGCGTCAACCAATTGACAAATATACCTTACCTTTTCCATTAAGTATGAAATAACAGATCATTAATGGTCATTGAAGATCCCATGATACTTTTTTTTTCCTAATATGAGGAGTTAGCATCCTGATCCTGGCTTAACTCCAATTTGGGTAATTATATATTGCCTACCTAAACTCCCTTTGTGATCTCATTTGGATATTATATTCTTCATTTTCTGGCTGAAACTGCTGTGTAATGTTGCTATGTGCTTTTAAACAGCTGTCACGTTCCCTACTGAAGGTGGCTGAATTTCAGCTGTGGGTGAGCTGATCCCCATGGATGGTGTGTGTATAAATGCTATAGCACTCAAAAGACTAAATGTTTTAGAAAAGTTTGCAAAAGTTTTAGTTTTAACCACTTTTAATTGTTTCAAGCTGAATTAAAATTACCTCCTGTTAGCTGAAGATTTGTAAATTTAGTCTCAGTGCAATTTTCTAATTAGAAGACAAGGTGATAATCTTTACCTTTCCCTCCTCATACCCGCCTTCTAAGAAGAAACATAAAACATTTTATAATAGAAAAACAGAAAAATGTGAATGCTATTTACTCATAAAGATTTTAATTTTTTCCATATACTTTTATATTGGTATATTCTTTATTAAACAGTAGATTTCCAAAGTGCAAAGATCATATATTGTGTACATCTTGAATAATTATAAATATTATGTGTTAATACTAAAAATAACTATATTATGAATTTTTTTAAATGAAAGAAAGGCCCTTTCTAATTCATCTTGAATTTTTCTAACTTCAGGGAAAATGTTTTCCCCCTTTAATTCTATCCCCTTTACATTAAGAAAATCATTTGTAACCTTTCTTTGACTGAAAACATTTTAAATGTATATTTTTTTATTAGAAATTTTGAAGGAGATGTCACTTTATAATCTTGCCTATTTGAAAATTGAATGTTTGTTAAGATTTGAGGAAAGGGGGAAACTCTGCAGACTTACTGAATATAATGCAAATTACTCTGATGAATCACCAATGATTGTGTGCATACTGAATTTTTTTCTAGATATATAAGAAAATCCTTTGCTCTGTTTCCATGTGTTTTAAAATAGCTTCTATGTTCCTTACTAAAGGCAGATAATTTTCAGCATTGATTGAAAATAAGTTAGTTTGAAAAATTATATGTGTATTTTTGATTCCATTAAGACATGAAATTTTATATAGCATTCAAAAAAGCCCAATATCAGAAGAGCTATTAATACTACCTCCCCAGTCTGTATTTTTCAGACTAAGCATTATGTTTTAAAATGACACATTTTAAGAAAGATGTTGACTAAACTACATCCAGAGACAGACAATAAGGATGGTGAGGTGTTTGGAAGTCTGCAACATGTCATATGAAAAAGAGTTGGGTTGTTTAGCTTGGAAAAGAGAAAACTAAGTGTTGACATGACAACTGTCCCTACATGACAACCGTCCCCACTTCATGTAGGGCTGTGATTTGGAAGAAAAATTATACTTACCCTGTGTTCCTTCAGAGAGTATAACTAGGACCAAATAATTGATTTATTCATTAAACAACCATTTATTAAATGTTAGTCACATGCAGAACACTATACTAAGAACTGGAAGAGATACCAAGAAAATTAGACTGAACCTTTAAGTAATTAGAGCATTATATCAGTAGACAGACTGTTTTGCAAAAGAGTTGAACCCACTAGATATGTACAAGGAGAAGTTTGATGACCATATAATCTGGCATGATATAGAAGGGTTTCCTCAACTTGGTGGGAGATTGAACTTAGTGACTTCTAAAGTCACTTATTATTCTATAATTAAGGTGATTACACAGTTTGTATCTCAAATGAGAAAATCCATTGTAATAAATGAATCAAATACTTCATTTTCCTTAAAGAAAAAAAAAAAGAATTCTCTTTGATTCGTTTTCTCATGTTCAGCAGGTTCAAGGTCAGCTGCCCCCATTAATGATTCCAGTATTCCCTCCAGACCAGCGAACACTGGCAGCAGCTGCCCAGCAAGGATTCCTCCTTCCTCCAGGCTTCAGCTACAAGGCAGGATGTAGTAAGTACTGTTGATTTTCCATTTGGGAGTGGGTGGAGGGTGGGTTCACACCATTTGCTATTAATGCCCCACCAAGAAGTGAGCTCACAGATATATCACACTTATTTTAGAAAGGATATACTATTAGGGTGTGGAAAGGAATTTAAGTTAATATTAAATAGATCATAAATCATATGTGTTTATTGAAGAGAAGATTTATACTATGTTATTTAGTTTCATACCTCTTTGTGATTTTTTTTAACTAGAATTCAGTATCAGTATGTTTTCAAATTATTGATGGTTTTTAAAAAAATTATATTTATTCAAAATAGTAATATGGGTCCACATAATGCTCTGCATAACTTATTCACATGCTTTATAATATTCTATATTTTAAAGTATACATTTTGAAATCAATTTGGAAGAAATATAATTTTAAAATTTGAAATATTATTAAAATTACACATTAGATTAACATGCTTTGATGAATCAAAATGCACAATTCAAAATCTAAATGTGACCAAACTGTTTAACTTGAATTTAATTACACTCAAATGTGATTAGTCAGAAAAATATAAAAATGATGCATTTATAATAATGTGAACTTATAATTGCAAAATCTTTGTGAAAATAAATATGATTTACACTACTCTAAATTTTAGAATAAAAAATTAGTCAAGAAATTCTAGTAAAATTGAACTCATTTATGGTAATAAGTTGCAGCCTTATAGTTCTGTTTCTTAAGTAAGGGTTGTTTATGTCTTCTAGAATGGAGTGGAATTGGCTTTGGCAAAGAAAATGAATGCATGAAAGACATTTATTAAATGCTTATTATATACCAATCACTATGCAAAGAGCTAAAAATACAAAATGAAAAGCAAGACAGTGCCTGCTTTCAAGATGCTCACAATTTATTTAGGGGAGATAGCACATATAGGAAGGTTAGTTTCAAGTCAAAAGATGAAAGACAAAACCTAAGCATACTTGAAATGAAATGGCAAGTCAAATGTCAATACTTTGGGTCTGCGAAACATAGCATGGTCCTTTTCTATTAGCCTTCATTGTGTATATAGAATTCAACACCAATTTCAACTTTAGCATTAATGCAGATTCCTATAACTCAATGTTTCTTTATTTGCATATTTCCTACTTAGTTCTACATGTTCTTCAAAAGTTTTCCAGCATTTTTACAAGTGTGTTATTTTTCTATTTTTTCATAATGTTACTGTGTTACTGTTCCTGTGTTCCTATCACTTCAAAGAAATATGGTGTAGGTGTCAGAAAAAAAAATTTAACAAATCATCTTGGAATTAGTGAATTTTAGTACTGCTAGTGTTATATGAGTTAGATGTATGCCTATGAGCGTATGTTTTCTCATAATTTTTTCCAATGTTCCCAATCTAGTTTGGATTATGCTTATTCTTAAATTTGTCTAGCATTATGATATGCACACTGAACCACAAATTGGTTGATAAATCCCCGAATTTTTCTGTGATAATAAAGTATTGTGAAAATAGAGGAAGTGGATAGAGGGCTAAACCTGAAACCTCAAAGACTTAAGGATAGCTTTTTCTCTGCATTACTTATATAACCTCAGGCAAGTCATATAATCTCTTCATTCCCCAGGGAAACTTTCTAAAATTATAAATTACCAAGGAATTGCTGATTTGGACTTGTGGAGGGGAGTTGCCCACCAAGATGAAATCACAGATCTAAACCTCACTCTTCTCCTCTATCCCTTTCCTCTTTCCCAGATACAAGTGCTATTCTGTTGTTTTATTTAAAATATTTAAATTGTTTTTCCTAAGGAGGCACTATTTATTTTTAATAATAATTTCGGTTATTCATTGTGTACTGATAATTATGAAGTCATTGTTTAAACCATCAATCATTTCAATCAGCAGTAGCAATATCTGTAGGCAGACTCATTCAGTTCTTCCAGTTGTTTTCTTTCTTACTAAATCCTCCTATAGAATACTAACCAAAGGAATACTAACCATATATGAATGCTACCTTAACAAGGGGCCTGAAAAAGGTCAAGAACACTTTTACTTCATTCTCATCAAACAATTTAATTTGTTCTGTGTCAATGCAATGTGGCTTTTCCCCCCCTGTCTAAAAGTTGTTGATATGTTAAGCATATGATGTTCATATGGTACCTCAGTATTTAAAATTTCAAGTAATATACCGTCTTTTTTGTAACCTTGGAAATCAAACAGAATAAAGTCTCTGCTGCTCCTGGCAAGCTAGGTACTAGTAGCATGCCAAAGTCTAGAACTGAGCAGAAGCCAGTAGAAAAAGGAAGCTCTGCCCTTGTTGATTCCCTGGCACAATTGACTTGGTTTGAATGAGAAGCTGAGCTGAAGTGAAAAGTAGTCAAGAATTCTTTTTAATCACATTTTACATAAGGAAAGGGATAAGGAAGAATAAAAAGATGAATGGTAACATGTAGTATTTTATACAAAAACCTTAAACAAGATATGTAGAATTTCCTATTGATAATTGCTTTAATTAATGATAATACTGACTGATTTTCAGTATAAGTGATACCAACAGAATTTTTAATGTCATTGTCAAGCTCCTGATAAGCATGTATCTATAGTTTAATCGTGTGTTTAATCAAAATCTAAGTGGGAAAGAATATGGAGGATAAAAGCATTGGTGTAAAAGTAAAAAGACAGATTCAAGTTACATTTCTGGTACTTATGACTGAGGAGATATAATTTACTATCTCAGATTTAGTTTCTTCTATAAAATGGGGACAATTAGACTTCTTAGTCTTCCCTATTTTATAGGATGTTATGTTTTTATTAATAGAAAAGTTATAATATAATGTGTTATTATTATAATGATGAATTTTCAATTTCTTTTATTCTTTTCATTTTTTTATAATATGATGTGTTCATCTTTTTGGAACTATAAAGAAATCTTGGAATCACGTCAAGAGGAAAAACAGGTTAAGAAGCAAAGCAAACTAAAGGAATGCTAGTATTTCAAACACATAGATGCTTATATTTATTATATGTACTCCACCTGCTTCCAAAAAAAAGGTTTGAAATATCCTTTAAAGTTAAGACACATACAACTTGGACAATTAACAAAAAATTGAAAGACAAAAATAAGTAAAAAGAATCAGGAAAATAGATGTATTGAGTCATTAGAATACATTCATTTCTATGTCTAGGAACTGAATTAAGTTCAGATGCACCTAGGGAAATACAGAATTGTGCTGTTGTTGTATGATAAGAAGAATAGAGTAAAAATACTTTCATAGAAATGAACTCTAGAGATGAAAAAATATATTACATAGGTTCTTACTTGAGGGACACAGTATAACATAATAGCTGATGTCTTCATCTATCATTTTTCAAAGGTATAAAAATTGTATTCTGAAGGATATTTCTTATGCCAGCTCCCATAAAAGCTACAGGCATATTTAATCTTAAGTCAGTGAAGTATTTCTTATCCTCCAGTTACATTGTAGACCTTTCTGAGAATATAACATAGGACTTCAGTTTAGAGAATCTGGATAAATGGTTAAGCCCAGTGGCTATAGGCATAAAGCTATCTCTCTTAAATATCTAATGTCTTTTTTGAAATTTTTCAGTAGTATTTTATTTCTCCAAATGCATGAAAATAGTTTCAATATTCGTTTTTATAAGACCATTTGTTCCAAATTTTTCTCCCTCCCCACCCCTCTCCCCAATAGCAAGTAGTCTCAAATAGGTTAAATATGTGCAATTCTTTTAAACATATTTCCAACATATTTAATATCTTAAGGAAGCTTTTAGTATATGTTGTGTAACAATGATTACCCTGCCTCCCCCAACAGCCATGATGTTCATATGTAGTTTTCTAAGTCAATACATGACCTACAGGGATTCTTATGTATAGTTTCATAGTCCCTGTTTCTAATTTAACAAAACTATTTTAAAGGAATTTAGGAGTATCCAGTCTCTATGACACTGATTGCAGTTCCCAATGGTTTATTTCTTCAGTTTTAGGGGTCTCCTACACTCTAATTTGATTTTATTGCATAATAGATTAATATTTACATAATTGGTACAGGAAGGACAAGCATATTAACAAATCCTATAACACCTGGGAAAGGGACAATAGTCCTCCCCAATACTACCTCAGTGTTCATAATAGTGCAAAGGGAAATGAATAAGCATTTATAAAACACTATATGATAAACATTGTACTAAACATTTTACATTTATTTCATTTAATAGTAAGTGGGATTAGATTCACAGCTTAGAAGAGCATTATCAAGTTCCAAGTCAATTTAAGCCTGTTGTGTTCAAGAGTCAGATACTTTGATTTCTCAGATCTCCTTTGTTGGGCTGGTTGAAATATTTGACCTGCCTTCAAGGCTGCCATGACTTATCTTTAAATGGTCCCTCTGAGCTCTATGATTCTGAATAGAACTGCATCTTAATAAATTCCACAAAATTAGTAAGTTTCGAAATATGCTCCTAAAGTTCTCAATAAATTCAGCTGTTTAATGGAGTTATTTAGCATTGTCCATTTGAGTATTTTTTTTAAATCTGCCAAATGCATTTTCAAATTTAATGTGATTTAGTTAAAGCTAATTTATTTTTCTAACAACATAAGCCAGTAGGTGTGTTTCATCATATTTCAGAGCTCTTTAGATCATTCCTAGTTAAGAGATAATAAAACTAGGCTCTCGGCATTAAGGAGAATGATTGCCTTTCTATTTTCTATTGCTATTTCAATATTTATGTAAACTTTATAGAAATTATTGTGGCCTACAGTGGTGATTGGAACTTTACAGCTGAAAGAAATTCAAGTGAAGAGAGATAATGGAAGCTCATCATTAAAAAAAAAAAAAAAACAAAAACAAAAACCTTTATGTGCTTTCAGTTTTGTCAAGTATGAAGGAATGACAGGTTTTGGTTTTTGTTTAATTTTGCCTAACATTTGTCACTATGTGTGCCACATAGAAAATAATAAAATTAGTTGTTGATTTAATTTAACTTGTTCTTTATTCTATACCAGGGTATGTAAGCCAAAGTTAATGGTATGGTCAATATTATCAATGGTATCAAAAACTATTGAAAGATCAATAAATGCTATAAAAATATATTTTAGACTCAAATTAAGATTACTATCTCTTCATTTTATATCACATAAAAGGAAATCTTATGGGGACATAAATACTTTAAATGCATCCTTTTAAGTAATATCAACATGGAAAACGGGCTAGTAACAGAAAATGAACAAAAATAAAACTCTTTTTTTCCCTTCCTTACTATGTTAGCAATATAGTATAATTTCTTGTCTACATCTTTATAATAAAAAGAAAAAGGAAGCATCAAACATAGGATAATACCAAGCTGTGTAGTTATCTACTAGTTACCTTTTTACCAGATTTCCACCTTTTAATGGATGATAGCATTCTTCTATTTATTCTAAGAATGGATTCATGAACTATAATCCAAAGGCACCAAAACATGCACTAGTTAATAAACAAAAACAAATCAATAACTTCTTTCTTTTCCATTCCCTGTTATATGTTAAAGGAACTAAATCATATAAACATAGCATATCACTGATTCTCAAACATAGCATGTATATTCCTTTTTTAAAAAACATAGCCATAGGAGAAAAGAAAAGAAAATTCAAATATATTTTAAATAACCACCTCAAACTCTTGATGTTTATATTCCTTCTAGAACCAGCAATAATACCCATTTTGATCAACAAGTAATCCAATCTAAGAATTTCACACAGCATGTTTAGGTGCTTAGATTCACACTTCTCCTTTGGCACCTTCTATTGGAAGGAAGAAGGCTATTATTCCTCAAGACTTTTTCCATTCATGACTATACCTCTAAAATGGTCAATGACCTTTGTGGTAGTGAATTCATGACCTAGGGCATCCTCATTGGTCACAATTTCTTGTTGTAGTTCAAACATTTCAGTCGTGTCAGCCCATTTGGGGGCTTTCTTGACTCTTTTTGCCATTTTCTTCCTCAGTTTGTTTCATGAATGACAAACTGAAGCAAGTAGGGATAAGTGACTTTATGGCAGTCACACAGCTAGTAAGTGTCTAAGGGTTATTTGGAATTCATAAAGATAAGTCTTTTTGGTTCCAAGTCCAATATTCCATCCACTGTGCTACCTAGTCTCTTACCCAATTGTTCTGTCTCTAACTCCAAGATAAACACTATACTCTGGCCCACAAGTAAACTATTCCCATTTTACCTGATAATGGCTTCCCTAGAATGGTGACAGCTCTTACTTCTCTTGCTGCATACATTCATGAATTGTCTCGCAATCCTATGATGCTCTAGTACAGCATAGCTTCTTTGTCACAGTATTATAGCGTTAGAGTAAGGATCAGACTCTCTACCACAGTGGTCATTATTATAATATTTGAATAGAAATATGAGAGGTCCTACAAAAAGAGTTTGTATTTAATTGACATAATAACATTAATATTTTATTTTCAGGACTTTATTTTAATTTCAAATTATAATCATATATCTCAGAATAAAATCACACAGTGCTTTTAATCTAAATGTATTTTTAGACTAGCTAAGCAATAAGATTGAAATCAGAGGTATGCTGGTAAAAGTTCAATTATCAGGTCTCTGGTGATGGGGAGGGTAGATATACACCACATACTTTTAAGTTTAAAATGCATTGTTAACATTTTCTCCATCACTTTTTCTTAGGACTAGACAATCAAAAATAAAACAATAAATCAAGCTCTGTCTTGTTTGCCAACTTGAAAGGTGTAAATTCTCATGCTGAAAATTTAACAGTCAGCTCTCTCAAGCTGAACTGAGTCAGCATAAGGTCAGAATGGTTGAAATAATCTGCTAACAGGGATATTGTAGAAGTTAAGTCTTTAAATATAAAATAAGAAGAGAAATTTCAAATTAATTTGCCATCAAACTAAGATTTTATCTATACTCTTGTCAAAACATCTTGTTAAATTAGTCAATTCAGAAAATTAAATTAAGAAGACAAATCATTCAGACTGATGGTGGTTATTTGGCAATTCAATTCAATCAAAATAAGATAGCTTTAATATAGATATAACCTGTATAAGAGAGATCCCTGTCATGTAATAAAAAGAAAAATGGATGTGAAGTCAAAAGATCTGAGTGCAAATGCAATTTCTGTCACTAACAGGCGCATAATTATGGGAAATCAATTAAGCTCTTTGTGCTTCAAGCTACTCAGGTGAAAAATAGGAATAATGACTACTACATTGTGAAGGCTGTTGTGAGAAAGTACTTTGTAAATCTTAAAGCCCTAAGTACATGTAGGAAATTCTTAGAAATTGTGATTTGAAATTATTTTGGATTACTTCTATTCTTACTGGAGAAAAAAGTGCAATTTTAAATTACATACATATATATTTAGATATATCTATGATAATACTCATGTAACTGAATCTTCTAGTAAAAATTGCAATCTCTTCATCAAATTCACTGCCTGCTCTCAGGGAGATTTCATTCTAATGGGGGAAGACAATGCATAAAAGGGAGCTGACAGGGGAAAGTGGTGGGAGGAAAATGTACACTCCCTCAAAAAGACCCTCTATGGAAAACACATAGGAATGTTATTGTCAAATTTCAGAAACCTCAGATCAAAGAGAAAATTTTGAAAGAATTAAGAAAAAAAAAAAAAAAAAAACCTGGAGCATAATGGTGGGCTAGAAAGAGTCAAAAGCCAGAAAGATAATGCAGCATTCTCACCATATCACCTAGTCAAGTCTTTTGCTGTTCACTTGTGTCTTTGTTCAATTTCATTGATTCCAAGTCTTCAACATATACCTGCCTTATATTTTTCCAGTTATTTGAATAGTTTATAATTCTGATTCTTTTGAGAATATTGTAGTATATAGCCATATAAAGTATAAATTTGTAACAAGTGTTATACTTGTATATATATACATATATACAAATATATATATGGATGTTTTTACGTATTTATATACTATACACACACATATATGCAACTTGGAATCATTGAAAGCACTGAGAAATTTCCTTTAATATTTCAGCCAGTTTCTTCCAGCAAATCAATCTGGGCCCAAGTCATTTTCTATCTATAATGCCTGCCCCAGGCACAAAACCTATGTTTTGGTAGTTCAGTGGTCCCCAAATGTTTTTTAACATGAGGATTCTATGCAGTGATGCAGATTGTAATCCATTCATGCTTTCTCAACCTATGGTTTTCTGCAAATCTTCAACAAGGTAGCCATCCAGTATACTTAGGCCTTCTCTACATCTTTTGACATTATATATATTCTATTAAAACACATAAGTTATGCATTAGATAGTTATTTTATCTCTCTTACTATAAGATTGACTATCTATCTTTGCAGGTCATATGTCTCTCAGATAGTATCCTTTATACTGCTTCTTTAAACCTTCTTTAATAGATCATTCATTTCAACCTACTCATGCTTACATGTATTGCATTTTAGGCATAAAGTTTATAAGTTTAAACCTTCAGGAACTAGTATTTTGTAGTTTGTTGTCATAAAGTATCATTGGCAGAAAAGTTATAAAATGCGAGCCTTTGTTTCATAAAGGGAGGAAAGATAGGTGAAGCAATTTAACTTTGCTATCTCTGTTTTTTTTTTTTTTTTTACACAATATTGTAAAGACTTTGTAGGACTTCAGAGCTGAATAAAGTTCATATAATATCATTTTCCAATAGGGTCATTGAGTCAAATATGACTCTGATTTTGCCAAACAAATTGATTGTAAGGTTGTTAGTGCCCTTGATATAAAAAAGGAATGCTTGAAAGAGGATTGGATTTGGGGAAACAAGGTAAGTTTTTTAGACATTTTGAGTCTGAAACACCAGTTCAAAAAGGAAGCCAGGATTGGATATATAAAATTTTGATTCAGCTGCATAAAAGAGATATTTGAACATGTGAAAGCTAATGAGATTGTTAAGGGAGGGAGTAAAAAGAGAAAAAAAGCATATAGGATCAAGCCTTGGGGTATACCCACAGTTGGGGGATGGTACATGGATCATGATGCTGCAAAAAAAGTAAGGAGCACTCCTATTAGTGGGAAGAAAATCAAGAAAGCAGTATATTGAAAACCTAAAAAAAAAAAAATCCTGTGTCAGTAGTGTCAAATGTTGTAGAAAGATCAAGAAGAATGAGGGCTGAGAAGACACATTTGATATTAACATAGAACTGTCTTTTCTTTGCATGAAATTTTCTGTCACTAGCCATCATCTTAGATGAACATACATCTTCTAGCTTAAAACTTCGTTTTTAATTGTTGTTAATAATCAATCAATAAACATTTATTAAGTACGCACTATGACCCAGGCACTGCACTAAGCACTGGAGATAACATAAAAATTTAAGATTGACCCTGCTCATAAAAGCTCATTATATAATGGGAGAGACAATATAGAAACTACTATGTATTTTTTAAAGTTACATACAAAATAAAGGCATCAAAATTAAAGAGGATGAGGAATGATTTCCTCTAGATGGTAGAATTTTAGTTGAGTCTTGAGGGAAGTAGAAAGATAGAGATTAGGAGGCAAAACATTCCAGCTATGGAAGACAGCCAGTGAAAATGCCCTGAGTGCAGAGATGAAGTGTCTTGCTTGAGAACTGATGAAGAGGCCAATGTCACTGAATAGGGGGTACACATGGGAGTCGGAAATGAGATATAAGAAGACTGGAATTGGTGGGTGACACAATACTAAGCCTGAAGGAAAGAGCCCAAAATCCAGCTGGAGATATTTCTGTCCACCCAAAAGATAGTAGGAACAGAGAATTAGGTGGACAAAATGTGAATTTCCCATCACATCTTTCTAAGACCATAGATTGCGGAGCAGTTACTAACTAATATTGGCAAAAAGAGTCCTTTCTGCCAATATAATCAAAGATGTAGACATTATCCCTAAATTTTATCTTATGATATTTGGTCCATTTTTCTCAATTGCTAAGCTTTTTTTTTTTCTATTTTATATGTTATTTAGTTGGCTCTCCTAAATCTGTCTGGTCTACAGACTCTAGATTTACTTTTATCTTGGTAATAGATTAAAAAGTTCAATGGCATAGTGCAAAATATAGAATCTTAGAGCATTCCTCTAGAGAAATCTCTTCTGGTTGACATGAAACCACTGAGAATTAGTTATCTTAGTCTATTCATTAATCCAGTTCCAAACTCCCCAAATTATGTGTGTCCATCCTACATCTCTGTATCTTTTCCATAAGAGGAATATGCTCTCTTAAAGTTAAGGTAAACTAAATCTATAAGCATTCTCCTTATTGACAGTTTTAAAACTCTATTAAAAAGGAATTAAGATTAGTCTGAAATGACCCATTCTTCAAAAAACAATGCTGTTTCTTTTTGGTTACCATTTCTTTTTATAGATGTTCACTAATCATCTTTTTAATAATATATACTATAGAATAATATAATATAAATCCAGGAATCAAGGATATGCTTTTCTCTAGTTATGCTAGATAAGTATTATTTTAGTTATGCCAGAACATCCCTAGAGCCTTTGGGGAACAGAATTTAAAGTGAAACAACACTACTTCTTTCCCCTAAAGAGAGGAAGGAATAGGGCTAATCCTAATCTTTACCTCAGTGCTGCTGTGGAAAACAAGGATTGTGGATTGGTGGGATGTAAGAAAGCTGAATTCTGCTGTAGGGTGTGAAATAGAGCAGACATGCTGATGGAGACATTAAACATCCTAAATCAATAAAACAATTCAAAACTGTAATATCCTATCACTGAAAGTAGAAGTTCTTCAACCAAAGGCTGACTGTGTTTTTAGCAAGGATTCTTTTTCAGATATAGATTCAACTCACTGGCCACTGTAATCCTATTGAACTCTGAAATTTTGTGATTCTGTGATTCCCCTCTAGAAAATTACAGTTTCTATTACAATTCTACTTTATAAATACTTTTTAGCCTGAAGCTATGTTGGCAAAGCCTCAGGCACTGGAATCATTTTTAACATCTCTTTCCTGTTCTCCACAATCTATCACGATCTTTCACATACCCCTGTCTGTAGTTCAGCAATCACATCTGCCAGATCCTATGGTACCTGATGGTGTTCATCTGTGGTGGGTGATGCAAATTCATTAAGGGCAATGAGAAAGTGCAGTTACTATCTTCTTATAGATCTTGTGTATTAACTTCCTATTATCCATTTTTATTCTGTTCTTTCCAATTCAAAGGTTATTCTCCTTAGAAAACAGAAGTAACACAAGAATTGAGAAACTCTGCCTTCTCTTTGTCGCCAGTTTTCACTGTTGAATCCACTCTGAACAGCATTCTTCTCTCTTCTCTCAAAATTATTGTTGCTCTTAATTTTCCTATCCAGCGTCAGTTAATTTTGAACTTTCATTCTCTTAACATTATCTTTACAAAGCCATAATATTCTTTTGTATTCTTTATATGTTGTATTCTTATATTCCTTGCTTCCATCATTCATTTGTATATGTGTATGTATATATATGTGTGTGTGTATATGTGTGTATGTGTGTGTGTGTGTGTGTGTGTGTGTGTAATCTAAGTCATTGAGATCACTTTATTTCCACAATAATGTCTTTTAGCAACTCTTACTTTTTCTTTTTATCAGGATTGTGATGGTCTCTCATGTCTCCTTAACTGATATCCTCCAAAGAATCCTACAGGAGTTCACAGAATCCTATCCTCCTTTCTTTTGAATGTTTTGAAATCTGTTGTCTAAAAATCTAGGAATATATCGAACTAGAATCAGGATTTTTTTCCTTCTATCATAAACTTTAAGAAACAGTGGTCACTTCCCTCACAAAGGTTCTTATCATTTCCAACTCAGCAAACAGTTTCTCCTTATTAGCAAGAATTAGATACAGAAGAAAATCCCTCCTACTTAATTCTCCTATCTTTTCAAGTATAAAATTATCATCTTATTCAGTAGTTTCAATCATGTTCAACTCTTCATAATCCCATTTGAGATTTTGCTGGCATAAATACTGGAGCGGTTTGCCATTTCCTTTTCCATCTTATTTTTACAGATGAGAAAACTGAGGCAAATAGTGACTTTTTTAGGGTCACACAACTAATAAGTGTCTGAGGTCAAATTTGAATTCAGGTCTTCATGATCTCAGGCCCAGGACTATCCACAGCACCACTTAATTGCCTATGAAGTTATCATTAAGACAAATCAAGTTGTAATCAACTGCTTAGCTTTTGATAGAGTTCCTAAAAATTTTGATGATTGAAGTCCCTCATCAGAATTGAATCATCCCTATATCTTCATCTACTCCCTTTCATTTTTTTCTCCTGTGAATTTCTGAATGTCTCTGAGAAAAAGAATTTTCTTTCCTGTAATTATATCTCTCTGGTTATCTAACTTGGGTGTGTTCACTTAGCCAAATTTCTCCCTTCTTCATCTTTTATAAAGTTTTATATATTTATTAGTGTAATAAAGCACCAAGGAAATCTGTTTTTATCAGAATTTGTTAGTGGTCTCCAATCCTGGCCAGGGACCTGTCATTCTTATATTTTAAGGTATAATCAAAATACATTTTAATTGTATAGTACTACAAATAATGTTTCATAGATTTTTAATACCAGAGAAATAATAATTTTTCTATGTATTGTTACAGTCTGTGGTTGAGAATATTTCTTCTATAGTCTTTCTAGATGATTTAAAAAGTGTGCTAAAGTGAAAGTGTGGAAAATGACGGGCTGCATTTACAACTAATTCTATACTATTACTTTATATAGGGACTCTCTAAGGCCCCTTTAGAGTAAATGCAAGGTTAAAACTCTTTTCCTATTAATCCTAAAACATTGGATTGGCCCATGAAAATATATTTTTTATATTTCCTTTTATACCTATATATTTTTTTCTTCAACCAAAAGACTATATTGTAATAGAATGGATGCAGAAAAAGATATGAGAATCCAGTTATCTTCTCTAAGACATTAAAAATTTTGCAAAAATAATACCATATACTTTTTAAAAATATGAGCAAAAATGTTTTTATCCAGATTTTTCAGCTAAATCTTATTTACAGAGTGAGTTTATTATTTACTTTAAACCAATCAATTAATTAAATTAGAAGATACATAAATTAATTCATTTAATAAATTAATTACAATAAATTAAATTTTAATTACATATGTGTATGTATATATGCCACATCAACAAAAGATTTTGGGCATCTTAAATTATTTTTGAAAGTATAAAGAGTTTCTAAGACCAAAGAGTTTTAAGAACTGCTGCCCTAGAACAATGATCAACAACAATGGGGAACACCAGTAAAATAGGGGTAAAAGATGATTGCTCCATTTCCTAACTATTATTTTACATAGCATAAAAATGTTAGTTATAGGACTAAGGCAATGGAAAGAGACTTGATTTTCAAATTGCATAACAGATACCTAAAAACCCCAAGAAAATCTACCAATAATAATAATAATAATCGAAATGACTGATGGTTTTCATGACCAGATAAAAAAATTAAATGAGCTCTTCTCTATGGTACTAATAAAATCCAGGAAAAATAATTATATTATTTTAAAATAACTAGAAATTGTGTAAAATAGTTGATTTATCATATTACATGTGAGACATCTAAATATAACTATTAAACAGTCTTTAATAATATGAGGGAATCAAATAATTAGAGTTACCATTGAATGTCCATTAGGTTGGAAAATACAGAGAAGCTAGACACAACTCAGATATTGTGTAAATTAGCAGATTAATACTTTATTGATCATGTTCACTTAAATGTTTTTCTTTGTCACAAGTGAAAATTTAAATTAATGATGTGAAATATCAATATTCAAAATAAAAAATTGATAAATTGATCAAATTAACAAATTGAATAAAACTTTTAAATATGTTAATATACTTACCAAAGATGGGGATTTAAGTATATATTTTTTATTACATGTTGAAATTAGATGTTAATTGACCTACTATTTCATTCACATTGATAAAAAATTTTTTTCATGCATCTAACAGTCCCAACTAAATATAAAATAACCATTGTGATAGGGTACTGATAGATGTTCAAATTATAATAATAGCTAGCGTGTCTGTAGAGCTTTAAGATTTGCAGAGTACTTTTTAAATATCTCATTTTGTCTTCACAACAAAACCTGGAAATGTAGATGGTATTATTATCCCAATTATACAAATGAAGAAGCTGATAGATTTGTCTCACCCTCATTCACCCTCATGATTTCAATGACTACATCTCTACAAATTATTCTCAAATAGGTATCTCCAGCCCTAATTTTCTCCTGAGAACCATATCTGTAGGTTTCTTTAAGCTTTTTATAAGATCTTCCCAAAAGAGTGTCCTATTGGTATCTCAAAATAAGACTGTTTCAAATAGGGTTTATAACTTCTTATAAACTTGTTCCTCATTTTGACTATAATATTTCTCTCTATGGCACCATCATTTATTTTCTAAGTCCAAAGCAGTATGGTGAATGTTGAAGATACAAAGACTGATACAACATAGATCCAGCTTTTCAGATCCAAGTTTTTAAGATTGCATTTTTAAAAATGGAATTCTGAAGAAGATTTGGGAGTAGAGATTTAGATTTGAAAGTAATTTACAGAGATGTGCTTTATGAAACAACATTACTTGTTGTGATTACTGGGGGAGAGAATATAGATAAAGAAAATCTAATGAAGGAAAAAAAATTGGGAAAACACTGATTTTAAGGAGATTGAAGAAAGTGCGTAATAAAGAAAATAGAAATATCACAATGGTAGAACTATTAGAAATCTATATCATAGAAATCAAGAAAGAAGTAGATGGTCACCATAGTTTAATGAAACAGATAAGAGGACCAAAAAAAAAGACCTATGGATTCAACAGTTGTCAATAATGAATGACCTTTGGTAAATGCTGTACCATGGAATGCATAGGATAAAAACAAATGGTAGGGCATGAATAAATAGTTTTAAAGAGTTGTCAACTTGTTTACATTTATAACTAGTTCAACTATGTTGACTACTTTGACAGTTATTTCTGTTTAAAAGAAAAACTTGTCAAATGGAGGGCAGAAAGTGGAAAGGGAGAAAATTGACTATTTTTTTTCTGGGTTTCATATTTTACATTCTCTTTTTTGACATTCAAATTTTTAAATAAATTTGCTTTAACAAGAATGCAAATAGACCATAGCCATACTTCCTTAAAGGCAAACAAATGGGACAGCAATGGATTAGCTGATACTCATCAATAAAATTTTAAAATCAAAACAACATCCACTCTAAGGAAATGTATCATACCAATGTTTATTTGAAAGAATTAATTAGTTGTTAGCTAAGATATTCCTGCATCTGAAACTTCAACATTTTCTATCCTTGGTACATATGGAAATAATAAATAAAATAACTAGCTAAATACAAAATGACAAAACCACTGGACCTATTCCATATTCCACAGTAGGATTTCTGACCAGCCAATTAGTTAATTCAATTTCCATATCTGATCAAAGATCATTATCACTCTGCCACACCTAAATGGGTTTTCCTATTCAGAGAAAAAGTAATTATTTATGGGTTAAATAGTAGAGCACTGTTGGAAACATTTTCCTCATTAGACACAATTTTTTTTTTTGCTTTTTATTAAAAGTTCCAAGTGAAAACATCTCTGGGTTTTTGACACTTATTCCCTATTCTTCTTTGTTATCTATGTTGGAAAAAAATAATAGGGTTTTAGGGAACATTTTTATTTCATGGCTATGTAAAACTGGAAAACAACAACAACAACAACAACATATATTCAAATACTTGATTTAAAAAAGTCAGAAATTTTTTAATGTTAATTATTTAATTATTAATATAATAAATATATTTATTCACTATTGTTAATTGACTAATTTTTAAAATAGCTTTATAAAGTTACTGATTACAATATTTAATTGTCTTTGAAAACTGGCTTAAATAAATGTAGATGAGTCAAGCTTAAGAAAGTTAAAATATTCTGTATTTGCTGTTCATCATTTTCCTGAATTGTTATTCCCTCATTTAATAAAAAAGAAACTCTTAATTAATTCCTCATTCACTACAATACAATTAATCTTTAGAACTTAAATGCTATAAATTTTCTTAGAATACTTAAGGATATATTCCTCTTTTTAATTAATGTCACATATTTCATTGTCAAATGGGAATATCTTATGGACTCTATTACAATCTTTCTTGTGCAAAGGATCCATGTGCCTGGCATTCAAGGAGGCTACATGTTAATTTCTGATTTTACTGTGTCAGCTAACACACAGGTCACTGACAGTCAGGGTTAAAAAAAATCACTAAATCACAGGCTAAAAACCATTGACATGGTATGCTTTTATCAAACTAGCAAAAATAGGAAACATGTGTTGTCAAGATCATATACTATAGCTTCTTTGTAAAAAAGCAGAAAGAAGATGAAATCTTATTTTCAGGCTTCTGTGTGAGTATGCATGTTGCATAAAAAGTGATTTTGACAGGCTCCCCCATTCCCTTTAAAAAAAAAAAAAAGTTTGACAAATGAGTGGAATTATGAGTGGTTTGTTTTTTTTTTTTTTGTTTTTTTTTAAGAAAAAAAAGTTTGGCTTAGATTCAGAGATGAGTAATCTATGTTTGCTAGAGTTCAGCTTTTCAAAGAATTGTTTTTGAACTAAAGAGGCCAAATCATTTGGTCAATAGTTCTGAGGAAAATTTTGTTAATGTTAGACTTGAGAATAGGGTAGCAAGGGAAAAAGGTAAGATAAATTAATATTCATTATTCCATTTTTAAATACACATCTACTCCACAAAATAAATAATATAAAAAATTAATAGATTGGTAAATGCTTATCAGGTTAGACTCTGCAAATTTCTTTGGCATAACACACACACACACACACACACACACACACACACACACAAGTTTTTGCCATATATTGAAGCAAAAATGAGAAAAATCATCTGTTCTAGATGCTCAGTACACCTTGATGAAATCTTTGCTTCATTTTGAATTCCTGGGAATCCTGGTGTCTAATTAAAAAGGAAATGGGTTCCCTTTTCTCATATTTTGTTTTGTTAAATCCCAACCCCAATGTTGTAGGGATGATTTGACTTGGAGCTTAGATATGGTTCGCCCCTAGATTTTCCCTTAAATAGACAGTAAAAAGGTATTCAGTGTTTAACATGAGTCAGGTATGAGACAGGTAATTTATACTCACACATAAAAGAAATGCTAAACATAAAAAGAAACAGCATGCTTTAATAGAACACCTTAAACAGGATTCAATAGCTTAGCTTATAATTACTATTTCTAACTACTGCAAAGCTAATATGTAAGCCTAATCAAAATATAAAACAGTTTATAGGACTATTAATATTATATTTCATATTAACTCTGCTCTTTCCAAACAATTCCAAGTATATGTCTGCTGATAAAACTAGCAGTTTTTTGTCACTAACCGTTCTTTCTAATTAACAAGTAGTTGCCAAGAACTATTACTCTGATATCATTTAGTCCTAACTCAATAGGATCTGTCTACCACTTATACTCACAAGATTTTCTCCAAGCCTGGATGCATCCATCATAAGGCAGTCCTTATTTCACTAACATCATGAAAGAAAGGAAAAAAAAAAAAACACAAAAAGGGAAACCCAAACTTGAGCTCAGTCTCAATTAGGGAGGACATATGTGTTAACTTTTATTTATTCACTGCCACATGGGGTGCCTTCTTCTCCCTTACTTAGGAAGTACCTAAACATAGTCCTAATACAATTCTCATTTGAAAAGGATGACAAAAAAATAAGTAGTCAATAGATTTATTCTGACTGTTCAGCTCTTCCAACTTCTTAATTAATAAAAAAAGATCATCAAAGTGCAAGGCTTTTAGCACAACCAGAGAAACAGGAGCCAGAGAACATAGATAGAAAGAGGAATATCCCCTCTGGGTATATTCCATGGGACAGTCCCTGTAGGCCAATTCAATCTTGCTACATTTATAATTATTGTGCTTAAAACCTTTCACACTTATGTTTCCATCAATTTGACAATTTGTCCTATAAAAAGTAAAATTATATAACAATAGAACCAAGGATACCATGAATAGGCAGGTGAATCTGAAGGATCATTGGATAAGTCACTCAATCTTGTTTGCTCAGTTTCCTCATCTGTAAAATGAGCTGGAAAAGGAAATGGCAAGCAACTCTACTATCTTTGCCAAGAAAATGCCAAATGGGATCATGAAGAGTCAGATATGACTGAAAAATAACTGAACAAGAACATATGAGTATGTGTCTATATATTTATTGTTTATTGTTGTGGAAAAGTTTTTATATGTTTTATGATATTTTATTTTTTGTTTGCTTCAGCTTATTTAAGAATATTCACTATAATTTGTTATATTATTTCTTAATTTCTGTTTAGTGCTTTTTTGTTCATATTAAAACTTTTTATTTCTTTCTGAGTTAGAATTTTCCATATTTGACTTTGAAATAAAAGGCAAATTTATTTTGGAATAGCTTAAGGAAAACTGTTTAAATGGTTATGACCTAGGCAAAAGTAAAAAACAAATTACATTTAACTAGTTGAAGAGCAGTTTAAGTAACCTAAAACATGGTTGAACTTTAAAAATCAGACTTTCCACTTGTCTAATCTGTGTTAAATAAGGTCTTAAAAAGAAATTTCCAAAGCAAATCTGCTCTGAAACCAGAGTAAAAGAAAAACATTCAGATAGATAAATAGATATATAAATAATAATATATAATATATAAATATAATATGATTATAAAAATAATATATAATATATAAATAAATAGCATATACGGGTGCTATGCTAAATAGAGGGGAAATGAAGGAAGACATCTGATCTTCAATGGAGGATTTATAGAGGTACATGGCCAAAAAAGCAAAGAATGAGAAACCATGGAAAATTATGATATATATCAGTGGAAGGAGTACCACATCATCACAATTATAGCTCTACTGAAGTTTTTAAGCATTTGTGGGTGTTTTAAATTCATTAATTTTTTTTTTTTTTCCTGAGGCAACTGGAGTTAAGTGACTTGCCCAGGGTCACAAAGCTAGGAAGTGTTAAGTACATGAGGCTAGATTTGAACTCAGGTCCTCCTGATTTCAGGGCTGGTGCTCTATCCACTGCACCACCTAGATGCCCCTTAAATTCATTTTGAAGAAATTAATTAATTAATTAATTTCCACAACAACTCTTTGAGTTTGATTTTACAACTATTCCCATCCACATTTTACAAAAGAGGAAACAGAAAATGGGAAAGTAATTAAGTATTACTATCACTGTTTAGTCATTTCAGTCATGTTTGTCTCTTCATAACCTTATTTGGAGTACCTCTTGGCAAAGATACTAGTTTGCCATTTCCTTCTCCAGCTCATTTTACAGATAAGGAAACTGAGGCAAACAGGGTAAAGTGATTTGGGTCATATAGCTACTAAATATCTGAGATCAGATTTGAAATCAAAAGGATGAGTCTTGCTCATTCTAAGCCCAGCATTCTATCCTCTACACCACCTAGAACCATAGAAATTGAGAGATATTCAGAATATGCTTCTTGGAAACAGTAAGATAGGATCTGGACCTTAAAGAAGGGATACTTATTAGAAAGAAGGCAGTTATTCCATTCTGCATAGAACTACATGGATAAAGGCTGAGAATGAGCAGGATTTATAAGGGAAAGTAAAGACACTGACTTTAGGGAAGTAATGGTGAGTGTTAGAATGAATTAAAAGGGGAGGTTCCTGAAGACCACATGAGACTATTGCAATTATTTTAACTATGTAATACTGGTCTCTACTAAGCCAATTGTGGCTATGGAAAAGAAAAGGCAAATCCTAGTGATATTTAAAAATAAGAAACAATAATAGTCGGTGACATTGAATAAAGGAAACAGAAGGGGGGGGAAAGAAAAAAGATAAGTACAAAGTTTTTAAAGTGGGAAATTAGAATTGTTTTATTGTACAAATAGATCTCTTGTATATGCAGGTAGATATGTTCTCAAAATAAATATATGTATTTTCAGAAAACATTCATCCTAACAGTTTGAACAACTATCTGAGAACCAATGGATTTCTGGGTAGGCATTTGAAAAGTACTGGACAAAATTTAGTCCAGCTATTTATTTTTCTTGACTTAATAGAATATGAAAATCTCTTTTATTTTAAAAATTTCCCAATTCCATTGCAATTAAGTTAGTGGAATTAAGTAAAGATAAGGATCATAGTAACATAGATTTAAACCTTGAACAGACCCTTAGAGGTTATCTAGTCAAACACCCTCATTTTATAGATAAGAACATTTAAGGGCAGAGAGTTGAAATAACTTTACTCAAGATTTCACAGTAGTAGAATAGGGATTTGAACCGAAGTCCTTTGAGTCCAAATTCAGTATACTTTCCAATATGTATACTTGCTTTCTTAACTTTAGTTGCTTCTAAGATTGTTACTATTGCATGTCAATAATTTCAAATTTATTTAAATTATTAAATATAATATAATAAGTTTTCTTCCCCCATAGGAATGCTAAAGAAATAGTATTTCTTATTTATTTTGCTTTGGTGACACATATTACTATGTGTTTAAAATCAGTCACTAGTACAGAGGCATCCTAATGTAACTCCATGTTTTAACTTTGCTTGATTATGATTTTTGTGCAGCCAGCTGGTAGGGGAAGGAATGTGCTCTGTTATCTCCCTTAAATCCTTATAATAAATTTAAGGTACCTGTAAGGTACCAGGATCACTAACCCTTTCTTATTTGAAACCCGAGTCAATCAAAATACTTAAAGAGGAGTTGAGAGGTAACTAATCCCACCTTCTGTGACTACGTGATCCAATCAAAATACCTTTGCCCTTTTATGGAAGATGCTTACTCCTATCTATAAAAAAGTTCTCCCACCCAGACATGCTGCTTTAGTGTATTAATAAAATACCTTTTACCTTTCTTCTCCTGAGTTTTGCCTTTTTAATTAGAGTGAAGGCCGGAACATAGAATTTTCTTTTTAACATGTATGTAAATTGAGTAAGCTAAATCACATCTAAAAAAATATGACTTTTCTCTTTCACTATTATTATTTACTGTTGTGTTTTTTGAATGACTAATTCTATAGCACACTCATTTATTAGTAGAAAATTGAGCCTCTTACAAGTGGTCTACTAAGTCAAATTGAGGAGAAAATTTGGTTATACTGGCTGGAGGCCCAAAGACATTAAAATTGTGTTTTGTGAATTTTTAATGTCACTATATTGTAGCTTCAACATTTAGTATCTGTATCAATTGACATACAAGTTATTTTTTAAAAAATCGACACCTGTGTCTTGTTTCCTTAGACACTTTTGCAAAGCATTTCTCTGAAATATGGAAGATGTCAATTGTATTTGTAACATTTTATTTTAATTTGAATTGACTTTTGGCTATTAAAAATCTGTCTTTGAAAGAGACTACGTAGAAGTGGATGTTTGATTCAGGGAAATATACAGCATTCCGGAGAAAAGCTTTTTTGTTGTTGTTAAAAATGCAGTGTGAATCTTGGTGGGATTTAGTTTGTTAATGTTAAAGTCAGTTGAGTTAAGTTCATTTTCTGGATAAGACTGTAAATTTGCTGTTCAGCTGCCGTGATTTTATCAAGGTTGTAAGGGTTGTGTGTATGTGTATGTGTGTATCTGTGTGTGTGTTTTTTAAAGTGCAGACCTCTGATCAATGTGCACCCCCACCCCATTTCCCTAAATACATCATGAAAAAAGGATGAGGTTTCCGCCTTAATTGCTTGTGCCTTTTATTCACATTCCTCTCTCAGCCAGAATTGTGAAAAGAGTGTTAGTAAAAGGCTGCACAATAGAGCTTTTCATTAGGCCTCGGCAAGGCACACAAAAGAAGGCTTTTGGAAAGAGTGAATGCAGGAGTTTAATTTGCAGGTGGAGAGTAGATAAAAGGTGCTGACGCCTCTATTATTCTCTTACTTAGGTGACCCTTACCCTGTTCAGCTGATCCCAACTACCATGGCAGCTGCTGCCGGGGCAACCCCAGGCTTAGGCCCACTCCAACTGCAGGTAAGTCTGGAAACAATGTGGAAGAGGCAAAGGTTAAGTAAACATGGAAAACAGCTTTCTTGTCTATTATCACATTATAGGGGGAAAAAAAGGCTAGTGATTTTGTCTGGCCCATTAAAAAAATTACCTTTATCAGTCGTCAGCAAAAGCTTAAGAGATGTCTCATTTTATTTGTTTAACCCTAGTACTATCCACCAAAAGTTGCATTGTTGTTAATACTAGATGTTTTAATGTTATTTTTAACCTGGATGACCAATAATTCTGCTTTTATTATTAATTTTGGTCATTCTGTTACAAGGTTTATATCCAATAGAATATAAAGTCAAGCACAAATGCTCTTTATTTTTGCCTGTTGTGAGTTCATAGTTTGCTATATTGATAGGATCGTTTGGGCCATCCCTGGTTTTCTAAGGTAGAAAACAAGAAGTGTAATAAAGTTTACCAGACGCCTGACCACTTGTCCTAAAACAAAGTTTCACATAAATTCTAGGCCAAATTCTCAAGCACTTTCTTGTCTAGAATAGTTTGGGCTGAGATAGATGTTGCCCTCCTCTTATCTGTTTAGAAAGTCTATATCATATGCCAGGCCTCTGAGTAAATCTGTATATTCTCAGTTAACTGCTGACAAATGTGAAGAATTACCACCAGTGTGAGTTGGGGGATTTGTGGGATTTTTTCAAGAAATGTTTTGAAGAAAATCATTTAAAGCCCTAGTTCTATTCTTTATATCTTGACAAAGCCCATGTGATATGATTAAAGTGAGAGGAGAAAAAAAAAATCACTGTGGGATTTCCTGGGGGTTCTGGAGTAATTATTTCTATTAACTGAAAAGAGTTTCTACTAATCTGAAGTGGTTTATATTTCAACTTCTTGAAACCAAGGTGGGTTAAAGGATTGAATGTTGGGATAAATATTGACTGGACAATTCAGATCTGATAATATGAACACACAGAAACAGCAGTCAAAAGCAAAAGAAAACCCTGAGTGTCACAGGGGCTTGTATTTTCATTTCAGTGATTAGGGAAAATTCTCTGTTTGGGTTGAATACCAGGAAAAGTCAAGCCCTGCTGTGTTTTAGGAATCATAAGTAGACTTATAACCTTCCACCTCCATCCCTGTCTCCTTAGCCCAGTGCCTGGCATGTAATCTGATCCAACCCAGATCCCAAAATATTTAGACTTATCCCAAGTCCTGAGGCAATAGTAGCCACTAGAAGCCAATTTATAAGCTTAATTTGGCATACAGAGTGAACTGTCCAGGTCTGGCTGAGCAATCAGTTTTCCCTCTACCTGACAATCTCTTTAGCCCTACAGTTGGTGAGCCCAGTTCCTTTAACACTTATCACAGCCAGAATAATAACTAGGAATTCTGGCACTGGTGGTTAATTCAGCTAATTATGTGCTTGTGTGTGACAGAAGAGTGGATAGTTCCTGGTTGCCTGGAGAAAGAACTCCTAGGGAATGAAGAGGCCAGAATAGTTAAAGGGTTTGGGTTCAAGAAAAAAATACAGATATTGAGTTTAAGGACAACCAGTGAAAATGCATGGAGTACGAAAAGGGAGAGGAAAAAAGGAACCCAATTTCCCTGGATTGCTGAGAATAGGGAAGGAAGAAAAAAGTAAAGTATAAGGAGACTAGAAAGGTGGAAGGAAATTTGACTATGAAAGCCTTTGGATGCCAAACAAGAGCGTTTTATGTTTGATCCTGGAAATAAAAGGCCGCTGGAGTTTATTAAATGTGGGGAGTGAAGGGACATGGTCTGACTTGGACTTTAGGAACATTACATTATTTTGATATCTGAGTGGAAGATGGCACATAAGTCCTCAAACCACAACAGAGTATCCTTTTCTTTCTCTTTCCCACTTACTTTTAGCACCCATAGTAAAACCCTACCTTGTTAGAACTCTTGTTCTCATCTGTTCTCCTGGTAGACATTATAAGATGGAGCTGATTGGAAGAGAAAGGAAGTATCACTGGATCCAATCAGAAAAAAGAAGAGAAATGTACAACAACTTCATCCATCTGGGCCCCATTCCCATCTAGATAAATCACACTTGCAGCAAATGACATACCTCCCCACTAGGTATTCTCATTGGACAATGCAGAATACAGAACATAACAGCCATAGAATGGTTTACTATCCCTTAAATAATAGAGGCTTACTGTTTGTTGAAGACAAGATAGGAAAAAATAAGTTGATAACCGGAAACAGAGGAAAGAATATAAAATGAATTTAGAATTTTATAGTGATTTAGTATTTTATTAAATTAAATTGGAACAAACCACTCATACATAAACAGAGCAGATCTGTAACTCTGAAACCATTAGCATTTGAGAACTAATACAATTTGGAATTAATATTAATATTTATTAAAAATTGTACAATGTGGTATACTTTAATAGAACATGCCATTCACTCTCAAGAAGTATGTGGTTCATACTAAAATGGTAGTATTTAACTCACAAAATTACCATAAAACTTAAATTGTATATAATTTGCTTACATTAAGGCAGTGTAGAAATATACTGTTCTTATGTTACTCTAATAGCAAAATTTTCCCTGACATTTATTTCCCTGATAGTCTAGGGAAAAACATATTTTTTTTTAAAAAAAAATGCCATTTGATCACCTTGTGAGAACTAATTCAATAAAATAGGGAGGATTCCAGCACAATGAACTAAAGAAACAATTTCATGATTTTTTTGAAGGCTCTAATTTTTCAAAGATTTGGAGGTGGTGGGTTCAAAAGAGTATATATATATACATATATATATATATATATATATATATATATATATATTTTTTTTTTTTTAAGAATTTTCTTCCATTTTCTTTTAAGTAAAACCCTTTTCCCTATTAACAATACTGTAAGCTAATGGGCAAGTAGGGGACAGTAGTTGCCAAATTATGTGGTGAAAAGAGCGCGGAGGTTTCATAGGTATTCAGATCTAGAACCAACTCTGCTACTTGCTACCTAAGTGACATCAACTAAGTCACTTTTCTTCTTTTACAAGTCTTACTTGACTCCAGCTTTCAAAACAATTTTCTGTGTTACATTTTAGATACCATCAATACCATCTCCATATCAAACTTAAGGAATAAAAATAAAATAATAAACTTTCCAGCTATATATATATATATATGTATGTAATTTCATATTTCTTGTATTACATATTTCTATTTATGCTATAATCAGCCATCTTTTTTCAAATTACATTTGAGCAAATATTGAGAAGGATGGAAATGAAGGGCAAACAATTGGGGGATTGTTCTTTGACAGTTTGGAATTCAATGTAAGAAGTTGTGGAGGAAATAAGAGGGCAGGATTATGCTAACACCTGGAGAACGCATCCAAGCAAAGTAACAGGGAAGCTTGCTGATGAAGACAGGTCATTGGAAAGTTGAATGGCAACTTTCTACATATCAATAGGGCCCTCAACTGCCAGATGTGTGCCCTGTTGCTATGACAGGGAAGGTATTTAGAAGCCGGCCTGGTTTTAAGCATAAGTAGGTGATACACTTCTGGTTAAGGGATTATTTCAGTCCTTTCAATTGAGATAATTCCGATGACATTGTGACCCTCACTATAGGGAAGCCCTGTGCCCCAGCACTCCTTACTGGTGTGTCACTCACTATGTGTAGGTCTGGAAGAGTAACCAGCAGGTAGGAAGTCATTTGTCCCAACCCAGTATGGCCATACAAGAGCAAAACTGGATGGATTTGTGTCAAGGGATGAGAAGCTTAGCTTGTGGCCTTCCTTTCCAGTTGTAGACATGATATCTTTTGATAAAGGGCCCATCTCTCTGTCCTTACTTTTCTGACATTCCCCTACACTTGCTTTTCAATTCGTTTTTATATGTTGTCTTCTTCCATTAGAATATATCCTTGAAGACTGTGAGAACTGAGTGGATCACAACATGGCATTTTCACTTCTTTTGTTCTTGTTTGCTTGAATTTTATTTTCTTTCTCATTTTTCTTCCTTTTTGATCCTTGAAGACAGTGAATATCTGGTTTTTGCTTGTATTTATGTTTTGCTTAATAAATGCTTATTGATTTGATTCTCAATCATAGACAACCAGAGATAAAATTTGCATGAGCTTTTTTTTAAGTTGCTATTTTATGCTACTGACTCATATTGAGTTGGATGAACAATAAAACTACATCTTTTTTTCAAAGTTCTGTCTAGCCATACTTTCACTATCCTATAGATGTATAGAGTTGAGATGTATATTCATGAGGACAACTTTAAAGTTATTTGCATTGGCTTTCCTCTGCATTAAATTTTCATTGAATTTCATCATTTGTTCCAATAGTGTAGCCTATTAAGACTTTTGGATCCTATCTCTATTATCCAACATGTTACATCCCACCTCATACCACAGTCTCTATCTCCTCCCTACCCCCACCACATACATATACATATTCACCCTGGCTTTGTGTCATCTGCAAATTTGATAAGCATGTTATCTATGCCATTATCCAAGTCACTGATAAAAAATGTTAAATAGCACCGGGCCAAACACAAATCCCTGACAGATTTTTTCCCTTCAAGTTGGCATTAACAACTCTTCTTTAAGTTTGGTCATTCAATGAATGTTGCATGTCATCTGTCCCATGATTCTACAATTTGTCCACAAGAATATTATGAAAAAACTTTGTCAAAGGATTTATTAAAATCTAGGCCGCTAAAACATTTATTTCCATTAGAACTTTTCTTTGAAAATCTGCAGTTATAAAAAAAAAAGAAAATCTGCAGTTATGTCTGACCTTTTTTAGTGAGAAATAAATGCTATGAGCAGTTTGGGAGCCATAGGGGCTATACAAGGAACCTAAAGTTGTCATTCTTTTGAAATGATTCTGGGAAATAACCACAGTCCTGATTAAGTGCTCATTATAGTCCAGTAAAAACAGAAAGAATAATGGGAATACAGATAAAGGAAGTGAGAAAGAAAATGTAAAAATGAATTAGGAATGTAAGGAGGGAAGAAAGATCAGAGTTGCCTTTCTTGAATGATCCTACTGAGCTTCTCTGTCAAACATCAGAGGATTTGGGAGGAGTCTGTTTTTCTTTCATTATAGGGAAGGGGATTGAGGGAAGTCAGAGGAGTTTCATGTGTTTCATTTCAAAAACACACGTAGATCGTTGCTGTTAAGTTGCAAAGGAAATGCTTTTCCTAGAACGTTAAAACACGTTAAAAAATAAATTCTTATGCATTTATTTTTTTTTTTTAAGAATTCAATCTGTGATATAATCCTTTTAAAGTGAGGGATAGAAAAAATGACTGATAGATATAATACAGCAGAGAAGACACAAAAAAATCAGGAAGGCACTGAGAAAAGATATCTATACTCTTTTTTTTTTTACTTTTTTTTAATCTCCAAAAGTATGAATTTGCTTTAATATTATTAGTAACATATCCCTAAAACATTTTGGTCTCAGTTAGAAAAATGTAATGACATGGGACACAACAGAATGAGTAGTTCAAAACTGCCATAGTAAAAACTTTTATGTAATAAAAACATTAGCATCCATTTTTGCTCATAAGAAAAATTACAGAGATTCAGAAATAGTTCTCTTTTCAAAAGAACATAATTTCAAAGATCATTCTGAAAGGATTGCTTGGTTTCACCAGGATGCCAGGAATACCTCACCTCCATTCAGCCTACTCCCCAGCCTTTTCCATTTACTAATCTCAGACACACCTACTTAAAGACCTCTATGTCTATTCATTCCATTTTACCTTCAGCCCTCTCCAAAGGAATGTAATATGCCTGTAATGTTATGCCTTTCTTCACTACTCTCTTTTGCATAGTAACAGAAAATCCACCTTTTCTACACTTTCTATCCTGATCAATAGAAAATAAGCTCTTTGAGGGTTTTTGTCTTAGTTTTCACATCCCCAGTAGCTAGGACAATGGCTACACATAAGATTATAGACTCATAATTTTGAACTGAAAGGGACCTTGGAGTCATATAGCTCACTCCCTTTATTTTACAGATGAGGAATCTGAGATTCAGCTACATTAAGTCACTTACCAAATGTCACTATAAGAACTAGCAAAAGCTGGATTTAAAACCAGGTCTACTGTTTCCAAAAGCCATGAACTTTCCCATCATGTCATATGGCATAATAATTAATGAATGAAAGTTTGTTGAATTTAATTGTTAAATCAAAGAAGATCCAATTGCAGTACCTTATTAAAACTGGTATCTCACAACTCTTCTCTTGATAGCTGTCAAAATTATTCACTTAATCTTCTCCATTATACCCTCAGATGACTTTATGATGTATAAATAAATGCCTCTATAAGATTTAACACTTTAGAAATAAAGTTGGCTCAATTAAATGTTCATTTTATGATGACTGTTACATAGCTACTTTATTGATCTAACATCTCACTGATGTGGGTACTTCCTCTACCAGTACAGATTCATCCATACTTTATAGTTTACATATTTTTATCAATGTATAGAGTTTCTACATGATTCTGAGAGCATAATCTATGGCCCCAACAAGTTAAATGTCTTCCCTACAGTCACAGAAAATTACCATGTGAGTGAGACAGAACTTGAATCCAGATCTTTCTGATTTTCTCTCTCATTCACCTATCTGTCTTGTCTATCTTTATCTAATCACTAGCATATTAATTAAATTAAGACAATTCAGACAGATTTTCATAAAATAGAAATATTGTATACACATTGACATATCAAAGGATACCATAGAATCTAATTACAATTATCTTCTAGTCTTCATATTTCTATTTCATGTCTTTTTTTAAGTACAAATAGTGAGTCATTCTCTTCTTTTTAAGCATCTAGGTCTGTTTTTCATACTCTTCAAAGGAATGTATTTTTCTTGGAAATTAGGGATATAAGTATTTCCATAGCTCATGTCATGGAGATAAACACTGATAATCAGAATTCTATATGTATCTGAGGATACTAGAGAGTAAAATATATACAAACATATAACTAGATAAATAGATGAAAATAGATATGGAGAATTTATTTTAAATTTTCTTAAAATACAAGCTAAATTCATTTTATTTTGATGCATGTTTATTTTCAACTTCAATAAAACTAGACTAGTATCATAATCCTAATATTAATAGGGTCATAGATTTAGGGTTAAAAGAGAACTCAAAAATTATAGAATCTACCTTGCTTCCTCATTTTACAGATGAGGACACTAAGACCCATAAAAACTAAGCAACTTGTCCACAATCACCTATAATAATTTGCATTTGTAATTTGTAATAAATTGCAGAGTCACTGCTTGAATAATCCAGGTTCTGTGACTCCAAATCCAGTGTTTTTTCCACTGAAACCTGTGACCATGACCCTTATTTTCTTTTAATTGGCTATTTAGATATTTTTATTCGGTCACCCTCTAGGGTTTCTTATATATCATAAGTTTCATGTAGAAGCATCAGTTAATTATATAGTATTTTCAGGAATTGAAATGTTTCAAACTTCTGTAACATTTTATCATACTGTTCATAATAAAAATTTAGTTTACTCTGAATTCATATGTGCAAAAGATACAGAATTATAGAACCAGAAATTTGGGTAGATAGATGAATGGGGGGAAAAAAAAGTCTCTCCACTCTCCATCGAGGTAGGGATATTCCACTGAGTATCCCTAACTTTTCTGTCTTCCAGTATAACTATGAGAAACTGCCTAAAGAATTATTTTGAGCATTTATTGATACATCATGAACACAGTAATGTGACTACATTTTTAAAAGTAATTTTAATCTTCCAAAAAACTTTGGGGAGAAGAGGAGTAAAAAATGTAAATATTGTATTATTAAAATATGTATTATAAATATTATAAGGAAGTATTTTAATATTTAATAAGCCCACATGTTCATTTCAAGAGATTTTCTCTAAGAATTTTCATAAAATGAATCATTTCCTAACATTGCAAGGTCAATAATGGCAAACCTTATCATATGCTAGGTCTATAAAATTACTTCATTAGGAATACTATACTTGTGTTGTTCTTTTTTTTTTCACACTTACCTGAATGCTTTGTTATAACTTATGGTGGTAATAATGGAAATAGCTCATTTAGCCATAGTATTAAAAGGCAAGTATAGTCTATTTAAACCCAAATAGTTAAATTAGATTTTCATTACTAACATTTTAGATATTTAATGACTGGTTGAAAAAAAAAACTAAATACATTTACTACAAAACTTCTAATTAACAAAGCAAAAGATGGCTGCAGTCCATCCACCATTCATTTGTTCTTTTCAGTTATATTAATATGCATGTTTCTGGATGGTGCCTACAAATCATAATGATAATCATACAGCAAAATATAGAATTCCTATTATATCGACTCCTTGCATATATCAGAAAAAATATTTTCTCATTCATTTCTCATGCTTATATTTGATGCAGTTAGTTATCTTGGCCAAAAGTTGATTGCCATTTATTCCATATATTTATAATCAAAAATATCCCTCCCAATGATTACTATGGATAAAGAGGGTCAGGATTCTTCCTGATGTTTTTCATAGTCTCATTTAATACAAACAATCAAATATTCTCTAATTAGAATTAGGAAAAATTAAAGGTAATATATTCTCTTAAACTTTATTTGAATGATTTTTGAGTTTCTAAAAGCTCAGATCTCCAAAGAATCCTACTAAGACAGCATCGGAATCCAGCTCTCAGTAACTTGTCTGTAGAAAGCATTCTGTGAGCTGGGGAAAGTGATAGATGACGTGTGATTGCTTTATAGAACACTCACACAAAGGATCAACTAAAATCAATCTTTTTTTCATAGCCATTAAAGCTACTCTGCTGTCATAGTAGAAATGGCACACACATGTCTCTAATAAAGAGTGATGCAGTTTGCAGGTAGGCACACTACGTTTTTCAAGGCAGACACGGATGAAAACTCTACTTCATCTTTTTATCAGCCTGCTGACAGTTTCTGAAGGAGGTCAATAATGATGACAGGACACAGATAAATGCTTCATATTTCCCAGGGCGCCATGTGTGTCTGAGCATATCTTTACTTGTCTAGCCAAGAGATAATCCATAGAAAATCAATACGATAGAAATAAATTTATGGAGGGGATAGATGCCATATTTTATCTTTTTATAGAAGAAATTAGCAATAAGAATGAATGTAAACTATCCAGATATGCATGCTGATTTCCCTGCTTTAAGTTTGAGATGGCATCCATATCTATACAGAGTAAGAAAAATGACCAGCTTCTCTTCATTTCGGTTCCAACCCTGTCCTGCTGTTTGCTAGTAGACCTCTGTCTGCATGAGTGAGTTTTCTCGTAGGTTAAGAGTCTGAATTCCCTCTTTCCCCCTCCCTCCGACCCTAAGCCTGCAGGGCAGACAGACAGAAGCACACATATGATTAATACAGCACAGCTGCAGGACTGACTCATTTGCATATGTATTAATAGAGGCAAAAACAACAATTCAATTATATACAGAGACATTCTGCATACTAAAGAACATATGCAAATAGGCCTGGAAAAGTGCAGCCAACGTTTTCTCTGACTTTTTCAAGCCCATATGGGCTAGAGTCAAAGCCCAGCAGTTTTTAAGAATCCCCTTTAGGAAGAACCTGTTAGTTGCTGCTTACATAGTTATTACTACCCCTAGGGTTCCCAGGAGGTGTTTGACATTTGGACAATGGGAACAGCACAAGCAGTGTCTTTTGCATGCTATTTTTATATTGCCTTGCTTTCAGCTTCATCATGTTATTTCATTACATGTTAACAGAAGCATCAGTACACACATGTTCTTACCATGATCCTATTTTTGTTTTAATGCAAATAAGAAACTAAAAAAAGTGAAGTTTTAAAGTTTAAAAATTAACCACAATATCTTTCAGTATCTTGAAAGTTACCTTTAAAGTCATTAATGAGAGAGAGACATTGTGGAATAATGGCTAAAGATCTGGCTTGAGTGGTAAGAAGACTTCATGTTCTACCTTTGATCAATCTTGACTGAGTGACCCGGAATAAATAAGTCACTTACCTTCTCAGTGGTATAGGCAAATCTTTAAGATTCAAGTTACACAGCAGGTGCTAAACTGTGGGAATTCCCCACCAGAAGTTCCCTATTCAGATGAATTCATGGATCCAGTCCAGAAAAAAAAAATCAAACAAACCTAAAAATATAGTTGATATGAATGATAGGATTGCCAATTTCATATCCACAATTAGTACTACTGCAGGAATGGATGTGTGTGTGTGTGTGTGTGTGTGTGTGTGTGTATTACACATGTTGACTACCTATTTTTGCTAATTAGTATCAACCAAAAAAGTTCATTTCAATTTATTGCATATGGTATCCTTTCCTTTCGCCTTTTTATTATAACTATTATATCTATATGTTTACCTGCCTGTCCTTTCATGTGGTCTAATAAATATAATAACCTTTCTTTTTCAAAATAATGGTTTATTTTCTCATTGAATGCTATTAGCAAATCAATATAGGATTTATAAATAAACCTTTGGAATAAGAATAATTGCAAGTATATTTTATCATTTTGATCTACTATGCAAATTTTATTTTAATGTAAAAACAGGACTAAGTGAATAATAATGATGATAGCTAGATTTTCAGATAGTGCTTTCAGAATTACAAAGCACTTTCCCTTGTTATCTCATTTGATCCAATCCTCAAGTATATGATGAGTAGTGTGTGCATTTTTTTCAGTGAAGAAACTGAGGTCCCAGGAGGCTATTGATTTGCTTAAAGTGACCCAGAAAGAAAGCATCAGAGACAAAATTTGAACTTAGAGCTTTACGGCTATAAATAGTGACTTTTCTACTGTATCATGTTGTCTCAAAATAAATGAGAAAATAAGAGCATTTATCGATGTGTCAATCACTGAGCCATTCTAAAAAACAAACAAAAAAACTTTTCAACTGATAAAGGTGATAGGACAGGAGTTATATCATGCATATTAGTAAGATATCTGCATGAGAAGATAATGGGGGTAAAAACAAGTGATTTTGTAAACTAAGTATGCTACAGACCACCTGAAAGAAGAAATAGGTGAAAATTTGGAGAAATATCACAATTGATAAAATTCAGTGATGATCATCTAGAACTCTCTCCATAGCAAAAGCAGAGCCGCTATAACTCCTTATCTTTCATTAGGATTACATTAGAATTGTTTTGCAACTTGTTTTCCTCCTTACCTGGATAATTTTGTTTTTTTCTTATAGACTCTTCAATGCAAAATACTCTACTAATATCATTAAATATTTTTCAAAGGCCAGTCAAAAGTTAGCAAGAAATAGAAGGCAAATGCTGGGAATGCTGTGAAAGAACAAACTATCAGAAGTAATAACATTTCACAAGGTTATTGTGAGGAGCAAAAGAACTAGACTATGTAAAGCCTATAAAGACTATACAAACTGTATAAACACTATATAAATGTCAAATATTGTTTTACCTCTACCCTCTGGCCCTCTCATTATTGTTGAGGCCCTAGTATATACTACCATTTCAGGAGTCTCCCAGGACATGCTCACCTCTCTCCAGGTTCTCTCTCTCTACCTTCTTACTAGCAGCCTTTTCCTTCTCCTCACCTCTCCTTTCTTCCCTTTATGTATTTTCTTCTCCCATTAAAATATAAATTCCTTAAAGATAGACTTTTCTTACTTGTATTTATATCCCCAACACTTAGCATAATCTTTGATACACATTAAACCCTTAATAAATGTTCTGTTTATTTATGACAGGATTAATATCTACCAGAATTAGTCTCTAGCTCTTAGCATAATATTTGGCACATATTAAGAGATTAATAAGTGTTCTATCTGTATATCTGTGATAGGACCAATGTTTACCAGAAGGCTTCCTCTGCTCCATATCCCCTAGATATGCCCTGCCCCATTATGTGAAATATGTATGTCTTAAAAGCTAAGAGAAACAGAACTTAATTGATCTAGTGATGGGGCTAGGCTGGTGCTAGGGCAGAGTTCAAACAGTGCCTTCCTTGTTGGCTTGGCTTCCTGGTCACCCAGAGGTATTAAAGTTTCCATCCATGTAGGATAGAATTAGTCACTACCCTCTGTTCTGCTCACTTGAAAAATTTCTGTACAAAGGATAGAAGGTTTATATAAAAACTGAGTCCCACCATATCCCTGCACATCCTTTCCTTGTTAGAACAAAGTAAAACTACTCAATGACCCTGGAGAGCCTCATTTTGTCCTAATGTGGTCCCTGATGTCAGGTCTGTCTAAAAGCATCTTTAAAAAAAAAAAAATCTTACTATTTATAAGTGGGCTATAAAAGAAGAGGAGAAAAATAACTTCTTGCATATAAAGAGAATAAAACAATATTTAGAGTTGAATATTCGTAACAATTGCAAACTATGAATTGCTTTCATTTTACTAAGTGCAATGAGTGGGCTTTGTGAATTAATTTTGTTGAGGAGGATTGTTAAAAGATCACTGAATATGGAAAACAAGTCAACTTAGTATTACACTATTATATACAAGCATACCTCAGAAGCATTGCAGATTCGTTTCCAGACTACTGCAATAAAGAGAATATCGCAATAAAGCAAGTCACATGAATTTTTTGGTTCCCTAGTGCATATAAAAATTATGTTTACATTATGCAGTAGTCTATTAAGTGTACAATAGTATTATGTCTAAAAAAATGTACATACCTTAATTAAAAAATACTTTATTGCTAAAAAATGCAAATCATCGTTTGAGCCTTCCACAAATTGTAATCTTTTTGCTGGTGAAGGGTCTTGCCTCAATGTTGATGGCTGCTGTTGATCAGGCTGAAGATTGGGATGGCTGTGACTATTTCTTAAAATAATAAACTGAAGTTTTTGGCATCTATTTGCTATTTCTTTCACTTGAACACT
The DNA here is from genome assembly GCF_016432865.1 of Antechinus flavipes. Classification (NCBI taxonomy): domain Eukaryota; kingdom Metazoa; phylum Chordata; class Mammalia; order Dasyuromorphia; family Dasyuridae; genus Antechinus; species Antechinus flavipes. Next base: position 176,344,090 of record NC_067402.1, read on the forward strand.
TAGAGACCATTGTAGGATTATTAATCGGCCTAATTTTAATATTGCTTTGTTTCAGAGAATGGAGGAACCTGAGGAGGGAGAGAGAGATGGGCAATGTCTGATTGGTGGAACAGTCAAAATACAAACATTTGTTAAATAAGTTCACTGTCTTATGTGGACATGTTTCTGGCACCTAAAGACAATTAATAATAGTAATATCCAAGATCACTGATCACAGTTCACAATATAATAATCATGAGAAATTTCAAATATTGTGAAAATTAGAAAAATGTGACCTAGCAACAGGATGTAAGCACATGCTATTGGGAGAAAAAATGGTGTCATTGATTTGCTTGATATAGGGTTTCCACAAAACTTCGATTTGTTTAAAAGAAAATCTTCAAAGCACAACAAAATGAGGCATCCCTATATGTATTTGCATATGGGAGGATTAAAGTAAGATTGTTTATATTGCAATTCTTATTGATGGTTTACTTGCTTTCAGAGATAATCATATTCAAAAAAGATTATATAATCATATAGATAACATTTTTCAATCATATTGGAAGAACTCTTGGGGGAGAAGAATCCAAGAGAAAAATATATCACAGTTTTGGATATTGTTAGACCAATTAGTCTTCATGAAATGTGAAAACTGAGTATTATAGATTCCTCCAGCATGACAACTTGCCGGTCCAACACATTTCTAGTTTCTGCTGGACTACTGAGTTTCTCTAGTATTGGCATCCCAAATACAGGGTCTGAAATGTAATTTTAAAAACAAGCTACAATGATTTATACTCTCCCAGGTGTGATCATATTACCTCAAATGGGGTTGTATTAACCCTAATAACTCTTATCTATGTGTCTCTATCATCTCGTAACTGACAGCCATTTTGGGGTTGGGAAGAGAAAAAAGACATCAAGGTGAGAATATTGAGGAAAAAAAGGTATTACAAAGAATTTGCCTTTTAAGACTCTTTATAATCTGGCCACTTCCTATTTTTTTAGTTTTTTTATACTTCCTTATGCCACTCCACAGATCCAGAAGAAAGGGAGGAAAAAAGGAAAAGAGGAAGGAAGGGAGGGAGGGAGACAAAAAGGAAGGAAGGCAAGGACAGAAAAATGAAAAATGGAAGGAAGGAAAAAAGGAAGAGAAAAAAGAAAGAAAAAGAAAGTGAGGGGGGAAATGGAAGAAAAGAGAAAAGAAGGAAAAGAAAAAGAGTATACTTAAAATAACAACTCTTGTATATTGAAAAAATATCATCAGCAAATATTCCCAACTTCCCCTCTTTCCAGTCACCTAAGTATAGAAAATGGTGAATCCAGTCCTGGTGGTACTAAGCCCTCAGACCTGAAGTCCAACTCTGAAAAGCAGAAATGTCAGGATGCTAACATGGCCATTACTATGGGACCACTGACTCATGATGTCTAGGTTACCAAGGTCGGTTGCCTCAGTGGGAAATGAGTGAGTGGATATCACTGGGAGATTAGCCCCTACAATCTCCAAAGTGGGAACAAGTAGGCTCATACTCTCTAAGTGCACTTTTAAGCCAGTCAAAGGGAGGAATATCAAAGTAAAATTTCTTTCTAGGTTGACAAATCAAAGCAAAGAAGCCTCTTCCTACTGCAGTTATTTCTTCATTGCCTGGTCCATGACCCCTTTCTTACTTCTCCTCCCACTACAAACCTGGCCCTCTCCAGGAATTCTAATCTGTCACTTTTCTTCCACAGAGAAGTGACAGCTTCTTAGGGCTCTCAGAGGGTTACATCTGGTTTATCAAAAAAAAAAAAAAAAAAAAAAAAATCTGGCAGAATGGGCTGCGACAATGTAATACCTTGGATATAGCAGCCATTTTCCTTTTCTTTCTTTTTCTGTCTCTTGTGCTTTTTTTCAAAATTTTTACCATTATGGGAAATTATCCACACAGATGAGTGACTATGTTCCTTACATTTAATTATTGTAAAAGGTAAAGCTAAAATATATAAACAAGAGAATGAATATGAATAGCAAAGCAAACCAGGTATGATCCAAAATGGTCCATTCTAAATTTATTTTTATTCTCAACTTAGATTAATTTTTCTTAAATTTCCTTCCACTTTTAGTTCAAATAATAATATTTTAGTGACAGCCACAGAGTGAAATTAATATTAAACCATATGTGAAATTGTGAGATACCTAGTTTTCATAAATTAATTCATTTAATATTCATTGAATATTTACCATGGCTAATATCTGACACAGAAACCAATATTATAATTTATGTTTCATTGTTTCTTTTTTAAAAATTTTTTCAAATTGATTTATGTAAAAGCTTGAAAATTAATAAGTAAAATCTATAAAAAAATAATCTTACAAATATGAAAAAAATCAACTTGTGTCTATTGGACACAATATGAAGAAGTCTTTTTTGCTCTTATTTATACAATCAGGGTCAGAATGGAGCAAAATTAGAGAAATTCCCCCAAAGAAGGACAGAGATATTATTAGGTACCACAAAAAGCATCTTGTACCAGAGAAAGATTTCAAAGAATAGGTTCTCCAGAAGTGGATTGGCTATAAAAATGATGTTCAAAAGAATGATAATTTTGCAAGACAAAAGAAAAATTTATATAGAAGCAAATTTAATTTGAAAATTTAACTGACAACTGTACCATCTTTGATAATTGAACCTGTTTAATAATAATAATAATAGCTAGTAGTTTTATGAAGCTTTAAATTTTCAAAGTGCTCTACATAATGTTACTTCATTTTATCCTCACAACTGCAGAATTAGGTACTATTTTTATCCTTGTTTTATAGTTGGGGAAAATGAGACAGAAAGGTCAAGTAACATCTGAAGATGATACAGCTAATATCTCAGGCTACATTTGAACTCATGTCTTTTCCATGCTTCTTGATCTTTTGGGGTAATTTTCTAAGTACAGTACTCTTTTATACTGTGCTGCTTCACTGATGCTCTCTTACATGAATGATTTTAATTTTCACTTTAATTCAAAATACTGCAAAAATGGAATCCAACTCTCCATATTTTCGGTAGAGCAAGGTGATTCTGAGAATTTATTCTCAGTAACCCCAAGAATTTATTTTTATGATGATTAAAATATAAGTTCCTTGAGGTCAGGGGCTACATTACTTTTCTCCTTGCATATTTATTATATTAATTTATATGTTATGTTTTATGTTTATTATTTTTTAGCATAGTACCTGGATCATAGTAATATGGAAAAGAACAAATAAATATGGCAGCAAGTCTTGTCAATAAAGAAGCTCTTGTATTGCTTGGAAATTATATTTTAATGAAGGAGATTTTTCAGACCATGAATAACTTTGGGTGCTTAGCTGGGATCCTGCTTACCAGGGTCATAAAAACTAAGAGAAGTAGAGTTCTTCTCAAAATTGGTAGTAGATTCAAGTTCAAATAGAACCTTATGGAAAACTGGACATAACTACATGACTGAACAACAAAAAGTATTCTGATCCCCACTTTACCGATGACAAAAATTTGCTTTAAATGGGTTACATAATCTGTGCACAGTTACACAGAACTACATGAAAGGATGACAGAGAGAGTTTTTTGCCAAGAAGATGATGAGAATTCAGAGCAGAAGTCACAATTCTATTTCTTCTCTCTAGCCATTTGTCCGTCAATCTCTTGTAAACACCAAGAGTTATTTAGTAAAGAGTAGCAGCGGCAGCAGAAGAGCTGACATTTATGAAGCACTTATTGTGTGTTAGACATTGTGATAAACTAAGGGCTATATAATTATTATCTCATTTGAATCTCACAACTAACATGGGAAGTAAGAGTTTTTATTATGATTACTTTGCAGATGAAGAAACTGAGGCAAATGAAAATAATAAAATAATTTACAGATCACACAAGTAGGAGACAGGATTTAAATTTAGGCCTTCCTGACTCCAAGCTGAGAACACTATCCACTGGATCACTGAGCTGCCCCAATGATGCAGTGACAGGGCACATCCTTGAAGAAAAGAAGAAAATAGCAAGAATTTCTAAATATACAACTGGTCTTAGCTTGACTGGGTGTCCATGAGTCAACAAGAAATTATTACATGCTTACTATGTACCAGAGCAGCTAAGATGACTAGGGACCTTAGCAAATTGGGCAAGTAACTTAACCCAGTTTGCCTCAGTTTCCTGATTTGTGGGGGGAAAAAAGAGCTGGAGGGGAGGCAATGGCAAACCACTCTTATTTTTCTCAAGAAAACCCCAAATGGAGCTACTAAGAATCATGCACAATTGAAACAACTGAAAATTGCAAATTGTGCCCAATACTATGGATGGGCACCAAAATACCAAAAAAAAAAAAAAAAGACAAAAATTCAGTCCATCAAGAATTCATTTAAGAGATATATAGAGTATCAATGGAAATTGATCTTAGAAGGAAGGGAGTAGTAATGGGCACTACTGGGGTAAGGTAGTAGAGTAGAGTAGAGTAGAATTTGAACTGAGTCTTGAAGAAAGTCAGGAGTTAGAGGAGAGAATCCAGAGGCATGGTGGGGATAGCCGAGGAAAAGGCACAGAACAGCAAAAAGGCCACTCTTGCAAGGTTTCAGAATACAAAAAGCAGAAGAAAGTGTCAGGAGACTTGAAAAATAGGAAGCAGACAAGTTGTGAAAGGCTGTGAAATAAAACAGGATTTTATACTTAAACCTCAAGCTCAAAGGGAATCTTTGGAATTTATTGAGGTGGGGTGGTGATTTAGTCAGCACTGGGCCTTAGAAAAATCACTTTGGCTGCTAAATGAAGAATGGATTGGAGGACGGAAACTGTGAGGCCAGAACACAAGAAGAAGCCTATTGGAGTTATCCATGCATGAGATAGTAAGGTTCAGGGATCAGGATGGTAACTGTGACTGAAGAGGGAGAAAGCATGCAAGAGACTTGGTGAACAGAGAAATAAAAAGACTTGGCAGTAGATTGGATATATGAGGTTAATTTGTAGGAGATAAAAAAATACCAAGGCTGTAAAGCTGGGTGACTAGGAAGATTAAGGTACTCCACTTCTTAGTAGGGAGGTTTGGAGGAGGATTGAGTTTGAGGGGAAAGGTCTGTTTTGGACATGATTTTGAGATATCTATGGGACATCTAATTTGAGATGCACATAGTAGGCATTCGTTTGTTGAATGAATTTTTAAAATTTCTTTTGTCTAGTCTGTGATGAAAATTGTTACAGTATGGTTTTGATTGGTATTAGAAGAGTCACCAAAGTTGTTGCTTCAAAAACTACTAGAATGACATTTGAAAATCTTGTAACTCTGACAGAATATTAATTTAAGGGAAGAAAACAAAGCAATTCTTGTGACTTAAAAAAACACCATAAAAATGAGATTATCAGAACCCCCTTCATCTTTTTTATTATTATATATTATTTATATATATAATATACATGTGATATATATTATATATTATTGTTTATACATATATAATATCTTATTATTTTCTATATGTAATAATAATGTATTATTATATATTATTATTTACCATGGCCTTGGAAGTTTTTGACTCTACTCTTAAAATCATTATCATACATGTTAATGAAGTTGATGTGAAATCTAGTTAGGATAATGGTTATAGAGAAACATGGTTACCTAGGTTCAAAAATTTCTATAAATATGTTGTGTGGGGGATAAAGAAGGATTAAAATATGTTTTTTTTTTAAGCTAGAATGCAGCCTCCCTAAATAATCCTACATAATAAGAAGGAATGTTTCTCCGTGTAAACTCGCTTGCATGAGCATTTGTTGGCAAGTTTGCCAATTAACACATGAGATGAAACTACTGAAGAAATATTTGTCCCCTATATTGAAGTATTTCCAAATCAAACTCAATTGGCCTAAGCTTCTGTTTTTGATCACCCTTTGTGATTTCAAATTGGCTGAGATCTCAGGTTGGTATTCCAAGACTGATTTCATCCAATGTGCAGGATCAGAAGAGGAAGAAAAAAGATGATGGATCCAAATAAAAAAGAGAAATGTTAGATTATTTTTTTTAAAAAACTAATTTGTCACTTCACACATGGAGTATGAACTGAATAGACTTCTAACCCTTAAAATACTTTTTCCCCTCTTTTTACTGCCTGGAATCTTAAGAGCTTTATCATTTGCAGTCATAAAATGAAAATATACACCAAACCCTCAAAGGGCAAGTATGAAATTAAATTATATTTGGGCAGCTGTAACCTTTTAAAACGATCAAATTCCAGTTAATGTATTTCTTCCTGTTCCAAGTGCTGCCATGGTGTTTGATGGTGGGAAGCAGTCCAAAGGGCATTGGGAGATAATAAATTCACTGTAAATTTCACCCCCGAGGCATGTCTCCATACACCACGGCCTCCATTTAGCAAGGCTGACCTAAAACTCCTGTCACATCCAAAGGTCATTTAGGTTGGGGTTGGTGTGTCCCATCTATCTTTCCTTGATGTAAAGAGTGACAGTTGAAACAAGATTGAGCTCATAAACAATCATCTGAATATGAAAAAGAAGCTGGCTGGGGAAAAGGAGGGGAAAGAGGTGAAGAGATAACTACATCCACAATAGAACTGGCAAATTCCAAGCTTTTCCCTACGCCTTTGAAGAACAAATAACATCTCGGAGCTTCTGTTTTAGACTTGGCAGATGTGGTGGACTTAGAATCTGGATCTCTTTTCTCTCTCTTCTTACTTGTTTCCAGAGTATATATCATCATCATCTTTTAAAGTAGTTTTTCTTTAAGTCGGGTGTATTTAACCTTTTTTTTCTTTTTTAAATATATCATGGACTCTTTTGGCAATCTGTCGAAGTGTATGTTGAGGTTGCATGATCATTATGAATGGCCACCACAAAGCTCCGGAGTAAAATGAAAATTTCCCAAATCTTTGAGATTCTGGGAAAAGGAATAGGAAATAGTTTGATTTGGGGACATTTAAGCAATAGTAATTATCTGATCTAATTATATCCTTTTACAATTGATGCCAGTAATGCAGTTGCAGCTTGTCAGATTCAGTAAGAATAAAGGTTTGTGATGAATAATTATCTTTTGAATTGGACAGCAAAGTTTTTGGTAATCCATAATTCACCTGAATTTGAATTTTGTGATAGAGGTTAAGATTTTTTGAGGCTTTATTCTCTTACTTTTGATTTAAGGTTTTATTCAAGAATTACTTTTTAAAATATTTCATAAAACAATAAATTCAGTGATTAACATAAAATATAGGTAATACTCTGTGAGGTGGTATATGTGGATTCAATATTTGTAATTTATATCAGTTTTCTATAATAATTTTTAAAAATAAAAATAATTTACTTTTTACAAAAGGTTAAATAATATAATATCCAAAATTAAAACTGATACTGACTAATATAAAATGCAACTTCCTTCAACCCCTATAATCATCATGTTATCTGGCCTGATAGGTAAGAAAGTTGTTTGGAACATAGATAATGCTCTCATAAAATCTATCTCTAGCTACTCCCAGGCTGGGCCTTTGATTCACACACTTTAGGGAAACAAAATGGCCTTCCCACCTTTTACATGGTCCAGTTAAGTCTACAGAAAACAAAGTTTAATAATTACCACCCACATACATAGGTGGGTACTTAGAAAAACCAAGGTAGCTACAAAATTATGAATGCAAATGGTAAAAAATATACAAAACAAATAAGTTAATGAACAAGTATTTAATCAGTGACTATTACATAGTGGGTCCTGTGTTTGGTGCTAAGTATATAAATAGAAAAGAGAGAAAATCCTTGTTTACAAAAAGTTCACCTGTTAAATTGGTAGCCATAACAATATCTAAGAGAGTAGGGTTCAAGGAAGGGAGCTTTAGTCAGTGGAATCACAAGAATTGTGAATGGAACCGTAGAGCAGTTCATTATCATACCTCTCCTACAAACAATAGTATCATTGGTGTGATTCTGTTCTTAAAACAGTGGAAAACTGCAATAAAAAATATTATGTACAATGTCAATGTATATGACAAGATAACCATGTTGGGTAGGCTCTGGCTTCATGATAAAATAATAGATGAGGTATAATTCCTGGTCTGGGCTTCAGGAGAATACAGCTCATGTGAAATGCCAAAGCTGAGTGGATACTAGGAGAAAAAAAGGAAATATTTAAATAAAAACAAGACCAAGAATACTAAGAATTAAAAATTCCTTAAATTTACATATATGTTTTTTAAAGAATATCTATAATAAATTGCATTGTTGTTAAAGCTTAGGAGTTTGTAACAGCAAAGGTCACAAAACTAACAAAAAAAAAAAAAACAGAGATGGGCACAACTTTACAATCTAAGCAAATTGGGATAGGAAAAGCATTTGTCTGTACATTCTAGGCTTCAAACAAAATAAAACATTTTGAAATGCCATAATTAATTAAATCACAGTGATAGTTTTTCTTGAATTAAGTTCATTCATTGTACTTAGAATTAAATTCATTCCTTCACTTCATTAGCATTTATTTACTTCCTACTATGTCAGATGATGCTTAGGTGTTAGGGAAATAAAAAAGCAGCCCTCAAGTAACTTTAATTCTATTCATAGGAAAAAACAGTTACATAGAAAAATAAATAGTATCTTGGAAGAGCATCAAGAAGGGCCTTTAAGATATAGTACAAACTTTGAAGGAAACTAGAAATTCTTTCTCTGAGGGAAGAAAGAGGTACATTCCAAAATGTGTCAAGATGGAGAGATAGGAATGGGAAACAGAATAATGAATATAGACATCAGAAAGTAGGGTCATTATGACAGCAAATAGAGTTCATGGAGGAGCATGATGTATAATAATCTTGATTTCAGTGGGGCCATCAAGGACTTTAGAAGCCAAACATGGGAGTTTGGCAGAAGTTTCTTCTAGGGATACAAGAGGGAACACCAGCCTTTCTTGAAAAGTGGGCAGCTTCATGGAGCCTAGAGTCAGTAAAGCTTGTCAGAAAATTATTGCAATACTCTAGGTGTAAGATAATGAAAACCTGAACTAAAAATTCAGTAAACGAAGTTACTATATGAAGAGCGAGAAATGGGGAATATTAATCAAGCAACAAACATATATTAAGTACTTCCTGTGTGTCAGGCACGCTGCTAAGTGCTGTAAATATAAATACCAACTGAAAGAAAAATAGCATTTATTTTCAAAGTGTTTACAGATGGCATGAAAGAAAAGAAAGTCCAGGAGAGAGTCAGGATTATAGCCTGGAGAGGAACACGAGGTCAAGGGAGAAATCAGAAATCAATTCAAGAGTGAAAGGTATTTCCATTATAAGAAATAATCGAGAGATGTAGTGGGCTTCCAGGATGAAGAAGTTTTAGTGATGTGGTAAAGAAAGTTCTGTAGAGAGCCAGGTGTGTAGCCAGGAGATGAGAGCTAGAAAAAGCAAAAATTGGTCATTAATTATACATGAGGGAAGAGAAGGAGAGAAAAATAAGCAATGATTCTCAGGTTGTGAACATGAATGAATGGAAAAATAGGTGGTATCCTCCACAGACAGAGCAAAGTTCGAAAGGGAAGGTTTAGGGGAGAAATTTTAATGGGTTTCTTTTTTGTATGCTACAAGGGTGAAAAGAGGCAACCTGTTCAGAGATAGTTTCTTTAACTTGTAATCCTTGAAAGTGAAGACCAGTTATCACCAAATGACTTCAAGAATACAACAAATATGCATTGTGAAAGTATATATATTTGCATGTCTCACTAAATGATATGTAATAAGATTTTATGCTAAACCAACAATTATTTTCATATCCATTTAGTGCTTATACTTTCTACAATTATTAGGTCTCAACCAACATTCAGTTAATGAAGATAAGAAAGAATGGTATAAAAATGATGATTTGACAGTTAATTTAGTGAGAAACATTTGATTTCAGAAAGGCTATAATCTTTTTAATAACATTCAGCTTTTCTTTATCAAACACAAACATGGAACTATGGTGATTTTTCTCTTACAGAAAATGTGGAAAAAAAACTCAACATTTTTCTTTTTTCCTTTAAAGGAAATTTTTGTGGAAATATTCTCTGTTCTTAATTTAACTAATTAAAAGTGGTGACTGGACTAATATAATCCTACTTGTGGATATATAAAGAAAATAGAGAATAACTTTTTCCAGTATCCAACCTTGCCTCTCCAAATGGAGATATATTTACTTGTTGATGACCTGAGAAATGGATTAGTTGTGTTCATCCTCCCACAGTAATGAACAGCCAGTCTGGAGTGGCATAAAAAGGGTCAATTGAATAGGTCATTCATCATATGGGAAGGCAGATGTTGGAACATATTGTAATATATTACTGTGCAGTACATGAAGATAGCTTGTGGAGTAGAGAAAAGAGGAAGGCAGAGGAAAAAGAAATGATCAGCTAGTGGATTTTTTATGATTACTAAATGAGGCAAATACATACATATGTACATACATGTATATCTACATAAGCAATTTTTAATGGAGTATTTCAAATATTAGTGTTTTATGTTGATTAGAATTCATTGTTCTAGTATAATTTGATACTTTGAGGTTTTCTACAGAATAAATATTGAAGTACTAAATGTAGTATAATATCCCTTATTTACAAACTTCTCTTATTTATGTACATAAGTATTTGTGATAATACAGAAGAAGTATGTGGGAAAGAACCTTTGATTCTAGTTAATGCAAAAATTACCCTTCCCCTTTGAATTTTTCCAATTAATGTGTCATCTTCATGTTTAGTCAATATATCATACTTTTGGGTGAAATGATCATCAGACTAAAGGGCCAAATTAAGATGATTTTGAATTAAGAATCAGGTTTGTAGGAAATAATTATCTATATGTTATTTTTAACTGTGTGATATAGTTAGCATCAGATTAAATCTTTCATTGATTCTTTATGGGGAAGCAATTGTGTTAGCTACTAAAAAGCAATCTGAAAGTTATTAACTTTTTTTCATTGTATTGAATATCCATCTAGCAGAAATAATTTATTTTTAAATCTTTTTACTTCTAAAATTATCTTTAAATTTAAGTTTATAAATTATATGAAGTTAACTTTTATGTCCTGTAACCAAAATTCATAAATTGTTTATCTAGAATGAAGGCTAAATGATTTTATTTATATCACTGTTTTAATTGGTTGATATTAAGGGTTAAAATTTTTTCATTGCTATCAATTGCCATCAAAGCAAACCACAGTACAACTTTTATGCTATTTTTTTATCCTTTTCCAATTAATTCAATTTACGAAAATTTAAACAAGAACTACTGAAGATGGAAGGATCGAGTTAAAACTTGATGCCCAGAGACTTTTAAAAACTTGCTCAAAGTTCTATGATTTAATGGCAGAGATACAGCTGTCTTCTTGGTTCTTGATCCTCTTAGTGTAGCACTAACTCTGGAGCTATTTTTCTAATCGCTTTTGGGCTACAAAAGGCTCCACTATAGAGGGTAGCTGCTAAATATATGCTCTGGGATAACTCTTGAATGGGTAAGATGGGAAAGAATATTACTCATGAGCCCCCACCAGTGTGCTTCCCTTTAGGATTTTCAGTGGCAACAATTTTAGCAATATCAGATTTGATGAGCTTTTAATTAGGAGTATTAATTAAAGTGATATAATAAAAACAATTGATAAAGTGTCCCCCTGAAAGTCTGTGACAATAATCCAGGGATAAATCACCTAGCTCTGCTTTAAAAAGCACATGTGCATATAGGATAACTCACAACTCCTGGAAATCTCTTGATAGAGCATGAAACTGTCTTTTCTCAATGTGTCTAATTTCTCCTCATTATTTGATTAAAGATGCTTTTGCTAGTTAGCCAGTCAGTTTATATTCATCAAACTCTTCTTTGCCAGGCAGGCAGGTAAGCATAAGAGAGAAAAAGAATGGCAAAAAAAAAAGTTTCTGCCCTAAAAAAGCATATATTCTATTTGTGTAGAAAATTAGGTTCATATAAAATGCAATATATAGAGTGGATAATCTGAAAGATTAAGGCTTGGAGGTCAGCAAAGTTTTCCTTCAGAAGGTAAGCTTTTGGTTGAGAATTAAAAGGGACATTTTTAGGATACTTTTGAAAAAATACAAATTTGTTGACCTCTGAAGTTCATAAGCTCCTCTGCAAACTGAGGGGAAGTAGGATAAGCCTGAAACTGAAGCCACAACTAAGCTGGATCCAGGATTTTTCTTCAATCCTGAAGACATTTCCTCTTCAGAATTTAGCTGGAACTCTATTCCCAATGCCATACCATACATTTAAATCCCTGTTTAGCTATTTTATACAAAATACACAGGACCCATTCCTCTATAGAATTTGAACTTGTGTATCTCCAAAGTCTTTGCTTTAATAGAAATGTCTAATTCTTGTTCACATTTATTATTAATGATTGCTTGACTCAGTGGAGGTGTTATCAATTGATAAAAGTGGCAGGACTGAATGGAGAAAGGAGATGATTTATTGATCGAATTGGAGAAGATCCATCATCTCACACATCAATTTGTATGGCAACCATAATGAAAATCTGACTCTGATATGGTTTTGTTATTTTGACTGAATAGAAATAGACTTTGTTTTGGATCATGAAATTATATATTTAAAGTTCAGAGGATGCTTAGAAGCAATCAAGTTCAATTTCCTCACATAAGGAAAATGGGACATAGAAATTAGAAAATTTGTCCAGGGTCACATAGGTAGTATATATCACAGGGAGAGTTTGGATTTGGGCCTGACTTCCAGTTCAGCATGCTATCTATTATTCTGCCTGCCTCATTTTTAGAATATGAGTATCTTTTTTGAGCTGGTAAGCATGGAAGAAATAGGCAAGATTTAAGCCAAGGAAGAGAGAGTTAAAAAATCGGGAAAAGAAAATTCCTTCAAATGTTTTAAAGTAAATATAAAGTCATGTAGAATGGCAAAATAATTTTTTTGGAGTTTTTAATTTTAGGCTCTATTTTAGACTTCACTTGAGAATTGAAACAGGATTTTTATGTTATATTTATGCTAGAGTGTTTCAATTATATATAGAAAAAAGTTAGAAGAAATCTGAGGTATTTCCAGTTTTAGAGACCATTTCTTAAAGCATTGAACTTCCCTGGGTGACCTCTTAGACCATAATAAAGAATTCTTCTTTTCTATTATATCAGACTGAACAAGAGTGAGATTAATGTGATTGACAAAGATGATTGACAAAGAAATTTACTTGCTCATTCAGTTTTCTAAGAGAATTGCCAAAGTTTGATTTGATCTTTAAATTTGTCAGAATATTATAGGCACAGTCTATAAAGGTTGCTTTAAAAAATTCCTTTAATATTTCTCATTAACATCAACAAAAATGTACATTGTATTCATTTTTATCAACTACAGATAACAAAACACTTTATTATCTGGATTTTACTAAATTAAAATTTCTGTTACAACTCATGACCCTTTTGATTTTTTTAGCCCTTTTTTTTTTTCACCTAGAAGCAGCAAATCCAAAACAGATAATATTGCATAAACTGGTATATCCAAAATTGACATGCAGATTTTTTCCAATTTGTATTTGAGATTAAAAAATTATGAAATACTTTTTTCTTGGGATTTCCTCAAAATAGTGAAAATATATATGAACAAAATAAGCCAATAATATTAATAACTATTTTTTATATATAATTTAGATATAAATTTATAATTTTATATAAACAAATATATATAATGCAATCTCTATATATAATTGCATTTTTTATTCATCTGAATTACAACCATTCTCCCTATAGAATGAAGCTTTGGGATTATTTAAAGTAGATTCTTTTTTTTTTTTTAAGATTTTTTTTTCTTTGACATATGCTATGAACCAAGATTTCCCTCAAGCACATCAGAATTTGGCTCATATCTTGGTCTCTAAAATAATCTGAAAAAGACCTTCAGCTCCTAAGCAAATACACAAAATATAGGATAGGCTTTAATTTACCTAACAAAATCTCAAAGGAGTCATTTTGGTACCTATAAAGATTCAAGATTACTATCTTTCCCACATTGATGAACCTCCAAATCCTTCAGTAACCCAAATGATTCTCTTCACTTAGGACACTACTATATGTTTGATATCACCTCCATCATCTTTCCAAGAAGGAAAAAAATATAGGGAACTTTTGTAACACTGACTCTTCCTTCTCATGGAGCCTCATTTTCCTAGCAACCTACAGAGTTACCTCCTCCCATAAGGAATAGCAATCAGGATAAGTAACCTTATTTGGAGAAGTCACAGCAGCTATTTATTTATATTTAGAAAGCCAAAAGTTTACAGCCTGTATGTCTCCATATGGTAGGATTACTTCAGAAGTGAATCTGAATCTAGTCCGCTTTAGGCAACATGGATCTTCTGAGCTTTTGAAATAGCAATTTTTTGTATCCCCAGTGCTTAACAAAATTTATGGTAAACAGTAAGCACTTAATAAATGTTCATTGATTGATTTTACAAGGGAGGGAAGGGACAGTTCTCTAAATCAACACAGCCAAATGAGGAATGGTTATGTCTACCAAATTAAAGGAGAGGAAAATGGAGAAGGATGTACTTGCTTTGTTTACTTATCCAAACTATAATCTTCATTTGTTCAGAAAGTATTATGCACATAGTAATGTACATATATGCTATTTTGGTCCTTATTCTGGAAATTCTTCCACTTCGTCTTAAAACAGAAATTTTCACCAGACTGGCTGGCTTGTCTCTAGTTTTACCATTACTTTTGTTTTTCTTGAGAACTAGTTTTTGTTGTTGTTGTTTTTAATCCAAGGAAGTTGAGGTACAACAGACAAAAGATAAGCAATATTTGGAAAACTTCAGTGGAACACTGATAATTGGCTCAGAAGAAATATGAAAGAAAAGCCAATTGATTTACATGGAAACATGCTGTTATGTTTTGAAAGTTTTCTCCAGTACATTAGTTCCTCTTAAGCTCCACATTTAACTTACATTAAGAAGCAGAAATTAAGCAGTAAAGACTGATAACAGTCTTGACATTTCTTTGTGTTTTTCTTTTTCAAATGCTTTCCCCTAATCCTTCCATTCCAACACCCTAGTCCTTTCTCACACTCTTTTCTCTCCATATTATGTTGTTGTAAGTCTTCCATAAATAAAAATTATTTTTAGGAATAAAGTTTCATGCTCACAGTGGTCACTGCTTCTTAGCACCTTCTGTTCAGAAAGAGGCAATGAAAAGATGTAACAGCGCTCTTAAAAATGAGCAAATCTTGTTATCTAGAAATTTCTGGTTAAAACTCAAATATACTATCCTTTTCAATAATTATTTAGCATTATTCATCATGAAGTAGGGAACAAGAGATTTTTAATTATATCTTTCATCTGTTTCTTTATGTATATGTTCAGGATTCTCTGCCTTCCCCAAAGGCACAAGTGTCATGTTCTTTCAATTCTTGTCTGAACTAAAGAGAAGAGTTGAATCAAACCTTATATTGCTCTGTTGAATGCTTCTTGCTCCAGAGTAAATGTCTTTCACTGTCACCATCACTGTCACATGTGCCTTTATCCAGATTGTTTGACCGACAGTAATGGAGACCTGATAATAGAACTTAGTTCAAAGAGCAAATTAAGGTTTTGAGCCTAGCAGAAGAGGCAGAAAGATGCCAGTGACTACTTTTATATGTACCAATAACCATGAATTGTGGATTTTTTTCATGTATTAAAATAAACATTCATGGCTCTTATATTTTTTTTAAAAAGATTGTACGTGTCATTTGAAAAGATGTTTTGCTTTTCAATAAAATTTAAAAGGAAAGTATTTTTGAAGTGTTGGTTCTACTGGCTTTTGTAAAGGCTATCAAACTATTAACTTTTTCTAGAAACTTTTTTTCTGCCTTCCTTGCACAATCTTTCCATTATATTATTTCAAAATAGAAATGTCTCTTTACTTCTATACTTGTGATTTCAATGAGCAAATTAGTTTGTCTCTGCATTATCTCTTATTTTATTCTAAGGACACTTTGTAGAGACATGCTCTCCATATTCTTTCTCTCATAGGTAGACAAATAAAGATGTTTTATCAATATCATTTTGTATTATTAATATTACTCTTATTTTTTGATTTAGCCTTTCATGTCATTATAATGAAAACTCCTACTGTAATTTGTTTTTATGTGAGTTTTGTCCTGACATAAAAATGAGATCATTGTTTAACTTGAAATCATTGATTCAACACCAATCTTGAAATAACCAGAATGTAGTCCTATTTTTATTCTGAGCTGAATATTACAACTTAAAGCACCAATAAAAAAATCTATAAATAAAAAATTGAAAAAGCATTCACTTAAGGAAATGTGTTGAAAACACTAAAATGCTTTGATTACAGCTCAGCAATTTGAGAAGTATGGAATCTTATTCACAGTACATCTGATGACATTGTTTTCTTATTAACCATACTAGTTACTTAATGGAGAAAAAATGAATTATTTTATGTGGTAAAAGCCAAGTAAAGCATGTACTGAGAAATATCTTTGGCAGATAGCAACATAGTGTTTCCTTCTAGGAAAAAGGTATTTACAGTTACATGTGGTCAGGCTGGAGGGGACCTTAAAAAATTATTTAGTCTGACTCCTTTTATAGAGGAAGAACCTGAGACCTATAGAGAATGTGATTTTTTTTCAGGTGTTCAAGAGAGATAAACAGAGCTAAGTTTGACTTCATGTTCTCTGAATGTGGTTCATCCTACTGTATGACACTTCTTTATGTAAGATACAGATGTTATTGATTTAACAATATTCAATGAGCCGAGTTTCCTCATGTCATGAACAGGAGAAACATTAAGTTAAAATTCTTTTCAGAATTTTACAGTTTTTCACATACTTTGTTGACAGGCTACATAGGGCCTATTTTTTCTTATTTTGTTAATATTGGGACAGGATAGAGAACTTTGTTTTGTCAAGAATAATTAACACAGTATGGCAGTATACTAATAGTAGGATCCTTTGTGGTTAGATATGTGTGGGCTCAAGTCTGGTTGTGTAACCCTAAGTAAGTTATTAACCTCACCATTCCCCGGGCATAACAGCTGCTAACCTATATTGGTAGAGGGGAATTCCTCATATTAATAAAATCACAGATGAGACCAAAATAATGATAATATCAATAGTAATGATGATGGTGGTGATGCTACCTAACAAAATAAACCAAAATTCAAAATCATGTGGGAAAAGGTTTATATCTATATCATCTTCATATGATATTGAAGTTCCCAAAGGTACTTTTTGGTAAGCCTATAGAAATGACTTTACATGCTAATAATTTTTTTCTATAAAAAGCAATCATTTTATCTACCTACACAAGAGTATACATCAAGCATAAAAGAACTATAGTAGGTTAGTGACTTGTCTTTTCAGTGAACTGCATTGAATATGAGATGGTGATGATGAAAATTTCCATATTACCTATGGCTAATGATGTAATTCCTAATTCAAATTGAAGTTTTTTTCCCCCCAAAAAAAATTCATTAATGGCTCAGCCTCTATCTCTAGAGTACTATTTCAGCACAAAATTCTCTCTTTATGGTAATAATTGTGATATGCTCTGATCCTCAAAAGAAAATGAGTCTATCTCTTTAAAAACCCTGTTGTCTCCTGCAAGTAATAGGGTTACATAGATATTTAACTGAAAACAGGTTTATTTATGGCAGAAGCAGAGAAAATAGAAATGATCACATTTTTAAGTTCTTTTTTCCCAGGGTCTTAGATTGACTCATGGCCCTGCCTTAGCTTCAGTCCAACACTTAGCCATAGCCATACAGTAGTAAGTCAAATTGATGACCTTGGTGACCTGCATGCTTTCCTACTTCTCTCTAGTACATTTACTTTTTGTCCTACTGCTTTTCTCACTATCTAAATTATTCTACTTATATTTGTGCTTCTTACAGCTTGTAGTTTACTTTTCTATTTATAGTATCTCTCTTTCCTTGTCTTTCTTCCATTCCCTCTTTCCTGTGATTTTTCTTCTTCCTTCCCTTCTATTTCCTCTCCTTTTTACATTCCTCTACTTACCCCCTCAAAAAACCAAGTCCATTAGGTTGTAGAACATATCTGTGCTGCTCATATTGTGCTGATTATATTAGTTATTGGTATTCCTCATTAAGAGTTCCTTATACCGGCCTCATTTCCAAAATATATAGAGAATTGACCCTAATCTATAAGAAATCAAACCATTTTCCAATTGATAAATGGTCAAAGGATATGAACAGACAATTCTCAGACGAAGAAATTGAAACTATTTATAGACATATGAAAATATGTTCCAAATCATTATTAATCAGAGAAATGCAAATTAAGACAACTCTAAGATACCACTACACACCTGTCAGATTGGCTAGAATGACAGGGAAAGATAATGGGGAATGTTGGAGGGGATGTGGGAAAACAGGGACACTGATACATTGTTGGTGCAATTGTGAACACATCCAGCCATTCTGGAGAGCAATTTGGAATTATGCTCAAAAAGTTATCAAGCTGTGCATACCCTTTGATCCAGCAGTGTTTCTACTGGGCTTATACCCCAAAGAGATACTAAAGAAAGGAAAGGGACCTGTATGTGCCAAAATGTTTGTGGCAGCCCTGTTTGTAGTGGCTAAAAGCTGGAAAATGAAAGGATGCCCATCAATTGGAGAATGGTTGAGTAAATTGTGGTATATGAACGTTATGGAATATTATTGTTCTGTAAGGAACAACCAGCAGAATGAATACAGAGAGGACTGGCGAGACTTACATGAACTGATGCTGAGTGAAATGAGCAGAACCAGGAGATCATTATATACCTCAACAACGATACTGTTTGAGGATGTATTCTGATGGAAGTGGACCTCTTTGATAAAGAGAGCCTTAATTGATCAAAGATGGACAGAAGCAGCTACACCCAGAGAAAGAACACTGGAAATGAATATAAACTGCTTGCATTTATGTTTTTCTTCCCGGGTTATTTATACCTTCTGAATTCAATTCTCCCTGTGCAACAAGAAAACTGGTTCTGCACAGATATATTGCATCTAGGATATACTGCAACCCATTCAACATGTAAAGGACTCTTGCCATCTGGGGGAAGGGGTGGAGGGAGGGAGGGGAAAAATCAGAACAGAAGTGAATGCAAGGGATAATGCTGTAAAAAATTACCCTGGCATGCATTCTATCAATAAAAAATTATTAAAAAATTAAAAAAAAAAAAGAGTTGCTTATACCACTGAAATCATACTTCCACTCCAAAAAAGTCTGAAATTTAGAAAGCAGTAGCTATATCCTGCCCTTACACCTTATAAAATGTTTCCTAAGTGGTTGACATAGTGAGAATTTGACCTACCTGCTCTGCAGCTTTTCAAATCATATTTTTACTGAATATGATCAGTCATAGAGAAGTAATAACCCCTAGTATAGGACATCTTATTTGAATTAAAACTCATATAATAGATATTTTCACAAGAAAAGGCAACCATAAATAACTAGGGATGCAGCAGTTAGATTGTTAAAATATAATTATACTAAATAGATTTTGATGAACAAGGAACACAAGATGATGAGTAATTACATCTCTATTTTTTCATTCTATCACACATTTCCCTTCTCTGTGCTGGGTCATTACTTCAGTCAGACTCACCAGGGAGAATGCTTCTTAATGAATTCTCAGCCCCCATTTTGAAATGCTTGGGATTCATATGGGGTAAATTACAAGGGAAAAAATACAGATAAAATCCAGACAAGAAGAGATAACACCAAACTCATGTAGACAGATTTTCATATATAATAATTCAAAATTATCTCCAAGGAGATATTCTTTAAGGAGAGAACATGGCTCTTTCTCCTGTTTCCCTCTAGGGCTAATTCCAATAGCATTATCTGCATAACAGTGAACAAAGTTAATTCCAGTAGTATCAAAAGCAGAACACTGGATATTAGGCAAATCAGCTTCCCTCTGCCTCAATTACTCTGTTTGTAAAACTGGAAAAATAAAATGTGTTTTACCTATTTTACAAAGGTAGTATGGAGAACAATTTCAAAAATGCAAATATGAGAATACATATCATTCATAAAGACCACTTTTATGTACATCATATGTTGAATAACAATTATTTGTTTCAATTTTTTTTCTACTCATTTTGTTGTCTCTCCCCTAGTTGTAAGCTCCTTGATTTAGGGACTGTCTTTTGCCTCATTTTGTATACCAACACTTAGCCAGTTCCTGGCATATAGTAGATATTTATTGTGTGTGTGTGTGTGTGTGTGTGTATGTGTTAATAATAATAATAATAATATATATATATATATATATGTATATATATATTAACCAGTCCATTCTCTGAGCCTCAAAATTTCAAAGATTTACTATTGTCTACCTCTTGAATCTAAATCTATCTTTCAAGACCTTTTCTAATCTAATATCATAATATATGTTGAATCTTATTTTTGACAACTCTTCCAACAGGTCTTCCTCACCTTAGACAGTCTCTTCAAAGCTAAGAATAGATGGGTTATTCCTTTTGTTGAATGTATGATAACCATGCCTACACAATTTCAGAGCTAATTTTTTGGTCAGTTAATTAATACAAATGAAATAGAACACATTGTTCCCACCCTTTTAAGAACTTAATCAACGTGCATTTGTTAAATACTAGTGATATTTTTTTAAAAAGCAAAACTAGTCTCTTTCTTAAGAGAGCTATAGGAAAAGATATAGATAAACATATGTAAAATACAGAGTAGAAGGAAAGTTACCTTTTAAGGGAAGGCAAGTATACCTAGGAGATACTGATTGCGACTTGAAAAGGCCTGCTGTATAAGGTAGAGTGTTAATGGAGTCTTGAAGAAAACCAAGGACTTTAGGAAATACTGGTAAGGAAGGAAAACATTCCAGAAGAAGAACTTTGTCATGAAAATTTAAAGTATTGAGAAGATTTAGGAAGTAGATAAAATCACCAGTGTAATATAGAGAAGACAAGAAGGAAAGTTGAAAGTTGAGAAGATGGACAAGAGTAATATGGAATGTGATAAAAATGGATTTTGATCCATATCAATAAAAGAAAAGTCCACATTGATAGGATGTCATATTTGTTGAATCATTGAAATATGGAGGGACCAAGTGGCAAGTTTTGAGAAGATTTAAGCATCTTGTATATAGAAAGTCTAGAAAGAAAGAGAAAAACTTTGAGGTGTTATCAGGCCATGCAACTTGAATATAAGGATTAATAAGTGAAACTTGATACAACTCTTTCATTGCTAATTAGAAGGAATAGCCTTGTTCTTCCATAGATCATGGAATTGAAAATTTCTTATGACTTCCTTTAAACCTTTTGATAGTTCTTTAATGACTATGGATGATCAAAGCAGGATCTACTCCTGTTGGGTTATAATGCTTTCTCTGTTCCCTGATAGCTAAATAGATTTATTTTAAATAAGTAAGCTTCTTGTAGCAAAAGCTACATATTTCTTTATGCAGTATTTGCTTCTTAAGGGCAGCTAGATGGTGCAGTAGATGGAGTGTCAGGCCTGGAGTCAGGAAGACTCATCTCCTTTCATTCAAATTTAGCCTTAAAGACTTAATAGCTAGCTGTGTGATACTGGACAAGCCTCTTAGCCTTGCTTGCCTTGGTTTCCTCATCTGTAAAATGAACTGGAGAAGTAAATAGCAAAATACTCCAGTATCATTGTCAAGAAAACCCCCAAGTAGGGTCACAAAGAATTGGACATAGCTGGAAATGACTGAACAACAATATGTTTTATAAAATATATGAAATTTTAAAAGGATTACAAACATATTTTATTTGCATGAATTTAACAAAAATCCATCAGAAAGAAATAGTAGGAAAAGAAGACAGATAACAAGAATTGAATAATACACAAAAAGTACATTAGAGACCTGTTATATGAAACACAGGAGGAAGAAGATTGTGACTGCCCAAGGGAAACTAAGCTCCATGAAGAAAGGAGCATTTGAATCTAATTTTATCTCATAGTCTGGGATTCCTTTATGGTTTTTTATTTCTTTTGACCAACTACACAGTATCTACTAGTTCAACTGACCAACCAATTAATTAAACATTTTTTTTAAGAATTGAAATGGATTGGTCAGAAAGTCTTAACCACCCCTACTTCCCGCCCTTGCCTCTGGAACTACAGTAGATATAATTAATAAATAGGTAGGTAGTAAAGTCTAAAAGAATTGAGATAATTGAATAAAAAGTCAAAGTCCTGTGATAAATGAGTGTGCTCTTTTGCTGAAGTGTGAGGAAAAACCAAATCTTATTGAACTCCCTAAGTGGAAGCAAGGATATGGAAAGAGATAGTATCACATGGCTATTGACAGAAGGTGATTTTATCCCTTTTGTCAATGGCCCTAGAAAATTAAAAATCTTGTTTTTGTAGTAGTGTCTATAGAATACTAAAGATTGGTTGTATAATGGAAATTTAAAGTATTTTTTAATTATTAAGATTATCAGATTGTTTGGAATAGTCTTCTCTGTTTAAAAGGATCATGACTTTCTTTTTCTCAAGCTTTAAAATTCATATGCAGTACTTAAGATATTTTCTCTTTGAGAAAGAGCTAATGCTATATAAGAAAAGTTTAAAATGATGTATTTAGAATAAAGGAGTCACATTTGCATAGCTTCTTAGTTCATATTATCTAAAATTAAAATTAAAATGATTGATACTCTGAACTCAGTAAAATATATACAACATAAAATCAAAAAATTATATATATATTCTGTGATGGAACTTAGAATAATTAAGAAATCAAGATACTGAATTTCTCCAGAGCTACAAATAATAAAATGTTGCATGAATCTTATTCGTGTTCTGGCTTACTAATATTATTTTTAAAGATTAAACATTACTTTAAGTAGTTGACAAAACTTTTGATATTTCATGGGATTCTAAACATTTTAATAATAATTTTTACCTTTTTGATTTTATATACAAATTTTAAAATGACCTTATTCTCACCTTTCTTGGTACTAAAAACCAAAATCATTTTTAATGTGTTTTGAACCAGTTATAAGTATTCTTAACATCTTGTAATAATACTCCAAGGAATAGTTTTCAAGATTAAGCTGCTGATATACAGTTTAGGCATCCAGCCAGTCTGTTATGGTTCATCTTTTTGTAAACTTCAATAGCATTTACCCTTTACTATACAGGGTAAACTGTAAATTTTCAAGGTGATGACCTGGGAGAAAAAGGGATGTCTGTTTAATGACTATAGGAGCAAAGTTCAATTGTGACAGATGATACTATTTTCACATTGCAAAATGTAACCAGTTGCTTTTTAACTCATGTAATGAGAACATCTCTTCATCTTAAATAGAAATCAGCAAACTTTCACACATCATATTTTTGTTAAATTTTCATAGCTCTATGTCTACAAATTGGGGACTAAAACTTAAAAAACTATCTTTCCCTGTAATTTTCATAAGAAAAAAAATTTTTTTTACTAAGCATACTGAGGAATTTATCTAACTTTAGGTTTTATGAATTCCTTTTCAATAGATAATTCACTTTTTTCATATACTTCATTATCAATAAGGGGTCTTCTTTTAAATTGGCTTGATCTTACAAAGACTAATTTCTATAAGACTAGATGAAATCTAAGTTTCCTTCCAACTGTAAATTGTGTAATCTTATAATAATAGCTGTTATCTATTTTCCATTAGGGCTATATTAGAAAGAACATCAAATTGGAAGCCAATAGACCTGTTTTGAATTTCAGTTCTGCCACATAAAACTAATAATTATGATGATGATGATGATGATAATGTCATTTATGTAGTGCTTTAAGTTTTGCAAAGCATTTCATATATGTTATCTTCTTTGGTCCTCACATCAATTCTGTAAGGTAGAAGTCATATCTATTTTACAGATGAGGATGCTGAAGTTTAACATGGTTAAATGATTTTTCCAGACCCATACAGCCAGCAAGTATCTAAGTCAAGATTCAAACTCATTTCTGACTGACTTCTGAATTCTAGGCAACCAAGCTTCCACTGACTTTATTTGTTATCTTGAGCAAATCCCTTAATGTTTCTTAGTCTCAATTTTCTTATTTATAAAATAATTTCTTATAAGTTTATTATGCTTATCACACCTAATTTTCACTTGAATTATTTTATACTTATAAAGCAATATATACATATGTATTACTATATTATTATTATTCAATATTTCAAAGATCCCTTATTTCACTGATCCATTTATTTTCTCTTCTCACACAGGTCTCAACCCTTTTATGTCATTAGAATCCTTTGTTGAATTGATTTAGTGATTTGATACTAGTTAATCTGTGATCTGATCAGTGAGAATACCATAGGTAGATATCATCACCCATCCATACCGTAGAATCTTTGCCCAACTTCTTCCATAGATCTTCAACAACCTGATGTATTGGAAGTTCTCTTTTTCACATTTCATAGATGCAGTGGATGTCTAGCTGTTATCCCATTACCCATAGCACATTGCCATTTTGTTTCTATTTTAGTCAGAAAAAAGATCATTTAGTAACTAACTTTCTGATGATTAGTTTCTCCAAAGAGACAAGGTCTTGGACAGTTTACAAACAACTGAAGATGTTACTAATCTTATACTCAAAGTCTGTTTAGTTTGGTAGGGTAGACAAGGTGTGTACTATTCTGTGTACTCCCTAGAACTCAGGGTTAATTTCTTGCCATGATGAGTCTTAGAGTAGAATCACTGAAAGATTATTGTTTCTGTTAATAGCATCACAGTAATATTTGAAGCAGTAAGGTCTAGTGTAAAGAATTTTGGACTCGCATCAGGATCTGGCTCGGAGACCCACTTTACTATTTACCACCTGTACAACCTTGGGAAAAGCACTTAACCTCTGTGCTTCAGTTTCCTTACTTGTAAAATATTTTATTAGATGAACTCTTAGATCATGTTTTACTCTAAATCTAGGATCCTCTTATAACCAGAAGATCCAAATTGTGATGATAGTCACAAAATGCTTTCCAATAAAAGCTCTTTCTCGTTTGTGCTTTAGAAAAAAATTATTCTATATGTATGTCTGTTTGAAAATGTGTTTACCCATGCACATGTGTTTCTATTTCTGTTTTTTTTTTTTAACTAGTCCTTTCTTATCTGAACACCTGATTTACCCAGAGCAGGCTTTTGGGGGTTATAGGAGGTCTCTTTCCTCGAAGTGACAGTCTAACTGTCTCAGAAAACTACTCTTAAGCCTTTCACCACTATTCCCCCATTTTAGAAGGTCTGAAGAAGTCAAAGCTTACACAGGGGAGAAATTGTTCCAATAACTTGGATATTCAGGTATTTAGTGACTAGATAAAAGAAATTTTACATTCTACATGTTATGAAATATATACCTTCTTGCCTCTATTTGCACATTCCGGGTTTTTATTTCCCTTTGTCACATTACTTCTTTGAGGTAAAGCAAGCCTTCAAATTTAACAATATCTTAACATTCATGAAACTTTGTTTTATATAAGGTTATTTTTGTAAAAGTGAAATATTCATAGAAAATAAAGTCATCTTAAATTATTGGACCAGATCTAATTTATTGTTAAATAATATTAGATTTGTGACTAAATTCAATTGATTTGAATAGTTTTATCTGTGATGAATGGTATATATTGAAGAGCATATCAGCCATATCAGCCATAAAACATTACCTGTGCAAGAGAATCTTTCCCCGCTCAAAAGTGAAATTTTGACAATTATCCAGTTGTTTTTATCAGTGTAAGAAGCTAGAATAATGTTCCTTAATTCATGTTATCCCGTGTGTGTGTGTGTGTGTGTGTGTGTGTGTGTGTGTATGTATTTGTAAGAAGCTTTAGCTAATAAAAAGTGTTCCAGACATAATGAAGGAACCAGCCAATGAGTGGCCAGGCCTTAGGGCAATACTATTAGACTGTTGCCAGTCCACATGGAGTTTTGATGAACCATTTTCCAAAATGTAAGATAGAAGAACATTCATTTTTTTTCTTTAATCTATCACAACTATAATCGGTTTCTTCTTGGCTAGATGAATGGTAATGAAAAGAATTTTTAATTTGTTGCTTATCCAGAACCAACCATATATCTAAAAGGCTCAAGTAAACTCTCTCTTCCCTGATGTCTTTCAAAGAAGGAAGAAGAAATGGTGTGGGATCCCAACATCGACAAGAGCCTCCATCCCTTACATACATGTGCATGTACATACGCTCATATAGAGTTACATAAACACACAGACATATTACAGATGCACAGAGGCACTACTTTGGATTGTACATAGATAAATTACTTTAGAGATTTCTTTGTTCAGTATGCTCATAATATCCTTAAGTAGTGATTAGAATGATCTCCTTTTCCATTTTCCATATGAAGAGGGAAAAATCACAGAGAGATTAAATGAATTTACTGAGAGATCACAATAAATAAGTAGCAAAGATAATAAAGGAACTCGTGTCTCTTAGGAATAACTTTAATAGTAAAAAGTAAATAGTTCATTTTCCCTCCATGCTAATGGAACTTCTGAGGCCCAAAGCATTTCTTTTACCTCACTCAAAATCCACCAAGAAAGAGACTTTAGCTATTGGAGTCTTTTGTATATATTCTCAGTTCCAGCTTAGCATCCAATTTTTTTTTTAAAAGATATTTTTGTCACCACATGACAAGTCGACAGGAAATGGAGAAAAAAGATAGCTGCATGTGCTCTGAATCTGGGAGACAGACAAATCAATCAAAAAGTATGAAGCACCTACTATGAGACACTGCATCAAGGATACAAATACAAAGAATGAAAAAAATCCCTATTTACAATGAGCTTCTTTTCTAAAAGCAAAGACTAAAAGTACATATGTGTTGTGTATGTATATATGTGTAATAAATACATTAATAATATGTAAATAAAATTGAAGTTAATATCTAGTTATAAATAACTATAAGTTATGTTATAAACTGTTATATACTGTTTATAAACAGTTTATAAATATGTATTATTTAATAACATATTTATATAATATAACAAAGCATATTATGTTATACAAATATATGATATATTAAGGTAACAAATACATTAAAATTACAAATCATATATGATATAATAATTTTATAATAATGTTATCGAGAATATATGATATATATTATGATAAATATAATAATAAATACATTTTAAAATATCCAAGGTAATTAAATGAAAGGTAATTTGGGTGAGAGGACACTAGCAGTTGGGTTTTCATGTAGAAGTTACTGAAGGACTCTCAAAGTTGGGGTGTAGTATGCTTGCATTTTAGAAATAAAAGACAGGGAATCATATTTTGTATAAGGAACTGAAAGGGAGGCCAGTTTGATTGAATTGCAGAGAGCATTTTTAGAAGCAATTTCACCAAGACTAAATGTTGATTGGCATTAGGCAGAGAATATCATGCATACTCTAAGATTCATTCATTGGCCACCCCCTTCAGTATACAGGTATTCATTTCAACAATCTAAAGAGTTCTTATAGAATGAACCAATATGAACAGTGGAACAGGAATACAGCTGCTGCATATTTGAAACTATAACACATTATGGGAAGAGATCAAGTAACATGTTCAACTAATATTTCAATAAGCATTTACTATGGACTGGATTCTGTGCTTAGCATTGGAATACAAGGACAAAACAAAAATAGTCCTGGCCCTCAAGAAACTTATACTCTTTTTAAAAATTATTATTATATTATAGCTTTTTATTTACAAGATATATGCATGGGTAATTTTTCAACATTGACAACTGCAAAATCTTTTGTTCCAACTTTTCCCCTCCTTCCCCCCCCTCCCCTCACCCAGATGGCAGGTTGACCAATATATGTTAAATATGTTAAAGTATAAATTAAATACAATATAAGTATACATGTCCTAACAGTTATTTATATCTGTACAAAAAGAATCAGACTTTGAAATATTGTACAATTAGCCTGTGAAGGAAATCAAAAATGCAGGTGGACAAAAATAGAGGGATTGGGAATTCTATGTATTGGTTCATAGTCATCTCCCAGAATTCTTTCGCTGGGTGTAGCTGGTTCAGGTCATTACTGCTCTATTGGAACTGATTTGGTTCATCTCATTGCTGAAGATGGCCAGGTCCATCAGAATTGATCATCATATAGTATTGTTGTTGAAGTATATAATGATCCCCTGCTCCTGCTCATTTCACTCAGCATCACTTCGTGTAAGTCTCTCCAGGCCTTTCTGAAATCATCCTGCTGGTCATTTCTTACAGAACAGTAATATTCCATAATATTCATATACCACAATTTATTCAGCCATTCTCCAATTGATGGGCATCCATTCAGTTTCCAGAAACTTATCCTCTTAAGAAAGAGGCAACATGAATACACAAAGAGATAAATATTCAAGGGAATGCTTGGGCCAATCTATACTGACTCATGAAAACTAATTAATATTTTCAATGTGAGAATTTATATCTCAGAAATTGAATATTGTAAATAAGAGGTTGATATGTTGTTTTGTTGAAAGTCTACATTGAAGAAGGTGATAGAATACAAAGGAATGGAGATGGGAGATTGAATATCATGTGTGAGGAATGGGAAGTAAGCCAGTATGGCTGTATTGTACAGTACACAGAGGGGAATTATGTGTAAATATGTAAATTATGTATACAAATACTGGAAGGATAGGAAGATGCTAAGTTTTAAAGAACTTTAGATGGCATATGTTTAAAGGAAATAAAGTACTATCAGACTATTTAACAGAAGTTTGATGAGGTCATATCTATCCACTTGAAAGATCATTTTGGCAATTAATGCAGAGTATGGATTTGTCTTGGTGTGAAACAAAGAGACTACTTAGGAGGTTATTAAGAATGGTCAAGGAAATAGGTGATGAAAGCTTGTTTTAAGATAGACTCTGCCTAAGAAAAAACAAGGACTGTTATTATTTGCACAGTCTCCTAGAAATACAAATGCTAGAGCAACTTATGTGATATCTGTCATTTCTTCCCAGAGAAATGCCATAAAAGTTGAAGTGACAGGTTCTCTTGAAATATTCCTGTGTGCTAAATAAAAAATGCCCATCAGAAGAATACTGTATTTGAAGTAGAAGTTTTTGAAAGCTACATTTATTTATTTATTGATGATATTTCATTTTTTTTCTTTCTTCTTATGTAGCAGTTATATGCTGCCCAGCTAGCTGCAATGCAGGTATCTCCAGGAGGAAAGTTACCAGGTATACCCCAAGGCAACCTTGGTGCTGCTGTATCTCCAACCAGCATTCATACAGAGAAGAGCACAAATAGCCCACCACCCAAAAGCAAGGTACTTTTCAAAGAAGTTATATATTTTTTAAAAAATTGATATTAACTCAATGTATTAAAGAAAAAAAAAAGAAGATGGAATTCCCTTGACACTCTATTCATTTAAAGATTGGTGGTTGTGTATCTTAGAAGAAATACTAAAATGTATTCCAGTACTGGGTAATAAACAGTAGATACAATTCAATGGAATGTCAAAATTGGTTAAAATATGTGAATGTGTACATACACATATATGTACAGTACAGAAGCATTTTTATACAAAAATATTATTTCTTATTCTAGATACAAAAATTACTTTAGAGATTTTCCTTTTCTTTCTTTTTATAATAGCCTTGAATAATGATTAGAATTATCATTTTTTCCATTTTACATACAGAGGGGAGTAGAAGCACAAAGACATCAAATGAATTGACTTAGAGAGCACAATAAGTAAATGACAAAGGCAATAAATGAACTCATATCTCTTAGCTCTTACCAAGCTGATAGTAAAAGGCAACTTGAACGACTTTCAAATATCCATGATCATGTAATAGAGCAGTAGCACTGATGACATAAAACATTGTATTATCCATAGGCTCCTTGCCTTTGTCTTCAAATGAATCACATGATTTTTTTTTTTTTCTGCAGCAAATTTGCTTTTCTTGTTTGGTTTGGTTGGGGCTGGTATTGAAATTAATATTTTTTAAGCAAATCTTGACCAAGATCTTGGTTCGTGAACTTAGGAGAGTAAGAAAAAGGCTAATTTAAGATTTAAAAATATACCTCAGAGTTGATAGTGAAATAATGTCATGTATATCCAAATGCTTTAACTTACAAATATTTATTAAGTGCTTACTATGTAATAAGCATGTTGCTAGTCATAAGCACCCAAAATAGTATATTCCTTGATTTTAAGAAGCTTAAGTTCTCTTACTATATGAGTTTTATCAGAAAAAATAAATTAGCAAATCTGCCAACTTTAGTTATTATTTCATTTACTAAGAGTATAAGCAGTTGGCCAGCCTAAGCACAGAATTGTGAATTAGAAATAATATCAATGTAATGAAGTATATACACACACCTGTGTGTGTACATATGGTTAAAAGTGGTAATCATTGAGGTAGAATGTTTTACTTTTGGAATCAACAATAAGTTCAAGGATAAAAGATGAAAAGGCATCAAAAGAAACAAAGAAAGAACAAACTGTGCTTTGTTATATTAACTTCCCAATTTCATTATGATTTGTATAAAATGTCAAATTTAGACCCAGGAATTTCAGAGATACTTTTAGAAATGATTTGTAAGGATGGTAGGTTAAGTTGTTTGAGCTTGTTAAAAATTTTTAGTGAAAGAAAGAAGAAAAGAGTTTTATTCTGAGTTCTCTTTTCAATGTAAAATTCCTCCTTCGTTACAATTTAGTTCCTATTTGTGCTTTTTAAAATTTGTTGATAAGTAGAATTAAGTAGAATTTTGATGTAATGTCAAATAATTTAGCTACCAAAAGAACAATTTTGCCTCATAGCTATACAATTAGATCAGAGGCAATGTTAACTATCTGAATCAGCTACCTACCTCCCCATTTCAAATTACATATGCAGAGAAATTCAAAGTTGTATAACAATTGGAAAATAAGGGCTGTATTTATGATTTCACTGATACAAAGACTATCTAGAAGATAAAATTCTTTCTACTAATACAGCTTGGTACCTTCTCTGCAACTTATAATCATATGGAGTTAATTAGGGCACTGAGAGGTTGTAATTTGCCCTGGCACACAGCTAGTATCTCTCAGATGACTTCTGGATTCTTGGTTTCAAATCTCTCTACACCACTACTTCTCAACAGACAGAGGAATTTCTATATTTAAAAAATTATCTTTCTTTTAATAACAAACAGAAACCACTAAAAATACCTGAGGGAAAAATAACAGACATTTAATTATTTCACTTTATTTTTAGTAAGAGGATAAATGAGATATAGAAAATTTAAATAACTTGTTCAATGTTGGATGATAAATCGAATAGACCCAAGATACAAATCTATGAATCAGTCCATCAATGAACATTTATTAAATACCAGTTATGCTTCAAGAACTAAACTTTGAAGAAGACTTATCATTTTAAGAGGCAGAAGTAATCATGAGATACGTTCCAGGAATGGAGACAAAAAAAAAAAAAAAAGAATGTCACTGTGAGGATCAACAAGAAGGCCAGTTTGGCCAGTCCAAAAACTCAAATAAAGGAAGTCACATTATAATAGAATTGGAAAAATGGGAGAGTGCTTTAAATGACCAAAAAAAAAAAAAAAAAAAAAGAATGTTCCTATTTGATCCCAGACGCTATAGGGAGCCACTGGAACTATTTAAGGAGGGGAGTTATATGGTCTCATGTATGCTTTATGAATGTGATTTTGGTAGCTGTGTAAAGGCTAGATTGAAAAGGGAAAGACAAGGCAAGAAAGTTAATTGTAGTTGTTCAGGTGATAAGTGATGAAAGCCTACAACTACAGAAAGAAAAAATACTTTACAAATGATTAGATATGTGAGGTTAAGGAATGATGACTAGGATGACTCTTAAGATTGCAAATCTGATTGTCTGGAAGCACCTATTAAATAGAAGGAAGGGCCATCAATAGAATTAGGACAGAGAATGCTCAAAACATCCTTTCTATGTAGATATGCATTACTTATACTTTCTAGCTTTTTATCTATTATTATCAAGTCAGAAAGATCTTTGGCTCTGTGACCCTGGACAAACACTTACATTTTCAACATCCCAACAGTGTTTTAAGATTCGCAGTTGTGGAATTGTTGCTGATCAGCAATGCTAGATTTTCCTCACTGGGATTCTTTTATGTGTATAAAGTCAAAGATTCAGATCAAAACATCCTACAAAATACAAAGATACATTTGAATAGGATCATATTACCTTTATATGTCTTTATATATTAAATATTTGCATGTTGATATAGACATGAGTAGTGCAGCCCTAAAAAGTACTTTTCCACTATGATGTTTGGGAATTAACACCTGCATTTATGATTATAATCTGAGTGTTTTCATTGACCTCATACTTCTGTGAATGAAATTAATGTTTAAATGCATTGCCAAAGTCTTTGAAAGAAAGTTATGTAATAGGAATTACAGTCACTAAATATAAATCAGTCTTGTGAGTATAATTGTCTCTCTGAAGTTCTGGTGTACAGATGGACCAGCAGAGTTTTCAGTAATTATCTGTAGGTTTTGCACACATAATTTAACATTCATTGAAAAGGCTAGTCATATCAGCAAAATATGGACAACTGTAGGTCATTTTGTGTGAAAGTAAGGTATTGGTGTGTGTTTTTTCTTTTTTTGTTTATGAAATTTCCTGTTTGCATATTTTCCTGTTGACTTATTGCTTTAAGATAACCTCTTTTGAACTGCTCTTTAAAAATTTCTTCCTACTAAGCTATTTTCTATAAAAAATTTTCTTCCCCAACCCATTCATGTTGATAACCATGAGGGCAATGTGACACAATTGAAAGACTGCTAGAAAGTGGAGTCAAAGGATCTGTTTGAATTCTAATTCTGCTTGCTATTTACATGACCTTGGGCCTCATCTGAACAGTGAAGGATTGTACTGAATGACCCCTAAGGTTTCTTCTATCTTGAAATCCATAATCCTATGATCTTAAGACAATTCTAGTAACTGATCTGTGGTTCATTTATTCAAGAAAACAATCATTTATTGAACACATACATTAGACCACATAAATAAAAAAATCAGATAAGATCAAATGGTGGGTTTGCTTTAAGATAGCATAGTTATAAACATAAATGGCTTGGGGAAGAAAAATTTTAAGTTATAAAAAAATTGCTTAGTAGAAAGAAATTTTTAAAGAGCAGTTCAAAAGAGAATATCTTAAAGCAATGTATCAGCATGAAAATATGCATACAGGAAATTTCACGAGATTCTGGGGACAGAAGCGATTATTTTCAGGCCCCCTCTAAATCGCAAAGCTGACATTGTAGACATCTGTGATATGATCACAGTATTGAAAGGTGAAAGTGGCCTTTGTGATCATGCAGTCTAATCCCTTCATTTTAAAAATGAGCAAACTGAGACCCAAAAAGGTTAAGTGATTTGCCCAGAATAACACATCTAATAAATAGCTAGTTTCTCCAACTGCAAATCCCAGCATTCTAAGTAAGATGGGAACTTTCAGTCTTGTTTAGATCTGCTGTAGTTTTATAGTCCAGGTTTATTGGTCTGTAGTCACTTCCTTCTTTAACAATGAAATAAAAAAGTAGAGCATGTCTCTAAAGATATGTGAAGTTTAAATTTTGATATTTTTTGTTTGCAAGCTTATGCTGATTTTAAAGATAATATAAAATATAATATAAATATGTAATATAAAGAGAATATAAGTTGATTTTATAAGTGGTTTATGAAAAGTGATCATAATTATGGGTTGAAAGTATTCTCTACCTTCAGATGTTGTAACCCAAGCAAGGATTTTGTTGGATGTTAGTTAGAAAGGAGGAAGAGTTCCTGAGGTTGAAATGATAGTGAGATTTGAAAATTTGTTCTTCTTTTGCTTTACGTCTCTTCTGGCATGCTATTACATCTTCTTATTTTGTCATAATAGATTCTTTAAACTGACTAAAATTTTAGCTTTAAGCCCAACAGTAAAACTGCATAGATTAAAAATAGCCAGACAAATAAACTTTATATTGGTTATTTTAATGAATTATATAGTCAAATAATAAGTTTTTTAAGCCAGGAACTATTGTATTAAATGAATCTAGTTCTTTGGCAGAAGTTGACATTTATGGCACATTTTGGTTTAAAAAGCTTTTAAAAATCTTTATGGATGTTTATTTTGCCTCAGGTAAAACTAATGATTGGTTTTTTCCCTTTCTTTTTCAAGCAATTATTTGTGCCAGGAATATAGTTTTGTGTGCTTTTGTGGGGGGAAAGGGGAAACTTATATATCTAGCAGATTATAAAAGAGAGTTGTACATTTGAGATCCCTCTGTTATCTGTAGACTTACCTGAAATAAACAGAATTGATGGTCTGACAGGGAAGCAGCATTTATTGGTGATAACAATGGCATTTTAAAGCATATCCAACTGGTGGCATAAACAAAATGATCCTGTTGGCAGCTGTCAAAATCAACCTTTTTCTTTAAATTTCATTGTTTACCCTTATTCTTAAGTGTTTCTTTGCCTTTGACTCACAACTCTAGAGAAGGACACAAACAAAACTTATTTGCAATTTGCAAAAATAGAAGGGGGGGACCGAAATGAGGGGGCTCCAAAAGACTGTAAAATTGTACAGCGTGAGTCCTCTGATGCATGCTGTTTTCAATCTGCTGTGTGCCAGTTGGAGGCTCAGGGAGTGCACGAGAGAGAGAGAGAGAAAGGATAATGCTGAGAAATGATAGAGTGGCTGTGACCTCCAAGCTCAGCCTGGAAATCCAAGACATTGATTTCACTTAGCATTCCTGCTGAGAAATCCGGCAGAGTTCAGTTGTAATAAAAGAACAAGATTCTGTTCTAATGGTAATGGCGTATGACAGACATATCACTTTGTCTGTCCTCAGCACCGGAGAGAGGAGAATTGGAGGAAGGTCACCTGACCTGCCTGTGGTAGTGTATGAGTGCTGTACTGAGCTTTGAACTCCAGCCTTGGAACACAATTATTTATAATATTAAATGATAAAGAAACCTTTAGAGGACTTACAGTAAACCCCCGAATACTGCATAAAGGAATTGTGTTCTAGGAGCCTGAAAACATGAGAAAAAATCCAGCATATTGCAAATTTGCATTATAGGACACGAATAGTATTACATGGAGGTTTATGCCTCCTTGGGTCTTGCGTTGGCTGTTTGAGGTGTGTTTGTATCAGTGCCTGACATATTGTCATTAGTTCAGTTTTATTTTTTGGCGTCACCTCATTTTAACAGTTGTGAGCAAAGAAACATTTGTTTTTCATAGCCTACTTTGCCAAAGGCTGGCTGGTATAGAATTAGGGTCGTCAGCATGTAGCAAACCTTTCTAAAGTTAAGTAAAAATTGATCTAGGCACAATTGTATATTTAGAAAGTCTTTAAGATTCCGTTGTCTTTGAATCCTTGCTTGCAACTCAAATTTGTATTGTCAAACCTCAGAAAATATGTTCAGCTGTCCAGAAACACCCGCCTCCCTCACCCATGTCCCCACAGCTGAGTCTGTGACCAAATATTGGTAAACATCTACATCTGAAAAGTTTGGAAGCTTGAACTTTACTGCAATAGCAGTTCTGTTTGAATGCATGAAAAGCATTAATCTCAACCTCTGTTATAAGAATGAAAACAAGTGCTTTAATTAAGAGTTTGGCAAGCATTGTTCCTTGAATTTCTTACACTTGAATATTTTCTCTCTAAGCCCATTTTTTACATCTTGACAAATGTCTTTGCCAAAGATTCACTATTCAAACACATAGGACTGACATAGTGTGCCTGATTCTCGCAGTTAAGATGTGTTTTGCTTTTTAGATCAGCTCTCTGTAATATTCAAATTGACTATTTAAATTATTTAGGTCAGATATACCTATTAGCTTTGGTCATAGTTGGTTTTTTTTAGCATGACATTTTTCTTTTCATCTGCCGCATATAATATGCTGTAAAAAATACTGGCTCTAAGTTATTAGTATTTGTCAAGCTCAAACTGTTCCTCTTAAAAAGAGAATTTATACTTAGATTTTGTGAAAAATTTAGTGATAGCATACATAGCTAACTGTTCAGAGTGATCACGATTTTACCTAGATCTCAGGTGTGTAAGAATACATTGAAACGCATTGCTTTAAAAAAACACACACACACACACACACACACACACACACATATACACATTTTATATATTTTTACAATCAGATTTCTCTTCTCTTAGGTAAAATTTCTGGGAAAGTCTGTAAATATTATTAAGGGTGTCTTGATACTTGACAAAGTATTTTACATTGTCCGCAGCATCTGCAAAACCAAGAGTGGTTCAGTGTGAAAAATGTGATGACAAGAGAGGATTCCTGGGTGCTTTTCTTTTAACCTTGCTATGACCCTAGGCCTAACCCCAGTCACAGTTGTGTCTCCATCAATGGCAACAGCTCACAGATTGTCCAAATCAATTTTTTTGTTCTTTTCAAATACTTCTGACAGTGATGTTACCATTTGCTCAGCAGTAGCACCTGGGGGATGTGACAAGGAAAAGAAATGTGTTTCTGACAAGCCAGAAACAGCCCTAACTAGCTGACCAGACACAATCAGATTCTTTTCAGCTGCAATAACCACACAAATATCAGTACCAATCCACAAGTTAAGAACTTGGACTTTATTTGCTTCTTATCTGATTCTCCTTCACAGAAGCATTGTTGAAGATCTTGGTGTGGGTATCTCTGCGTATATGTATGTGTGAGGGAGAGAGAGGAGACTGAGACGGAGAAAAGGGGGAAATGGAGGGGAGTTGTGGGGAGTGAGACAGAGACAGATAGAAACAGACAGACAGAGAAACAGAGAGAGATAGAGACAGGCAGACAGAGACAGACAGAGAGACAGGCAGACAGAGATCCAGAGAGAGATAGAGACAGGCAGACAGAGACAGACAGAGAGACAGGCAGACACAGACAGAGAGAGACAGGCAGACAGAGATCCAGAGAGAGATAGAGACAGGCAGACAGAGACAGGCAGACAGAGATCCAGAGAGAGATAGAGACAGGCAGACAGAGACAGACAGAGAGACAGGCAGACAGAGATCCAGAGAGAGATAGAGACAGGCAGACAGAGACAGACAGAGAGACAGGCAGACACAGACAGAGAGAGACAGGCAGACAGAGATCCAGAGAGAGATAGAGACAGGCAGACAGAGACAGACAGAGAGACAGACAGACAGAGAAACAGAGAGAGATAGAGACAGGCAGACAGAGACAGACAGAGAGACAGGCAGACAGAGATCCAGAGAGAGATAGAGACAGGCAACAGAGATAGAGAGACAGGCAGACAGAGATCCAGAGAGAGATAGAGACAGACAGAGACAGAGAGACAGGCAGACAGAGACAGAGAGACAGACAGAGACAGAGAGACAGGCAGACAGAGACAGACAGAGAGACAGGCAGACAGAGATCCAGAGAGAGATAGAGACAGGCAGACAGAGATCCAGAGAGAGATAGAGACAGGCAACAGAGATAGAGAGACAGGCAGACAGAGATCCAGAGAGAGATAGAGACAGACAGACAGAGACAGAGAGACAGGCAGACAGAGACAGAGAGACAGGCAGACAGAGACAGAGACAGGCAGACAGAGATCCAGAGAGAGATAGAGACAGAGATACAGAGAGAGATAGAGACAGGCAGACAAAGACAGAGACATGGAGAGACAGACAGAGATAGCCAGGCAAACAGAGAGACAAACAGAGATAGCCAGGCAGACAGAGACAGAGAGGCAGGAAGACAGACTGAAAGATTGACTGAGAGACTGAGAGAGACAGAGGGAGAGAGAATGAACTTCATTTTCTGGTATATTTTTGCTGTAGTGTTATAATGGTACCAATCAAAGGTATCAAACCAAGTAAGAAACTTCAGTACACAATGGTCATAGGGTGATGATGTTTTTGTAGCTTAGTGTACCTATCACCTTTTTTTAATGTTTTCAAATTTCATCCTGCAGTTAAGGATGCTAGATGGTAGTAGTATTGGCAGAGATACAATTTTCAAAAAGCAAGAATTTCCCAGAAAATTCTACTCTTGTTGGCTTAGGCCCAGAGCCCTTTAGGTCTGCCAATTGATGTCAAATTATTTTATTCACCATGCAGGACTAAGCACATGTCATATCTCTATAAACCAACAGTGTTAAAGTAGTATTTTTAAATGAGAGGATTTATTTTCTTTCCTTTTGTCAAGAATCTTATTTCATTCATAATCTGTCCTAAAATTTATGAGCCTGATATCCTTGTGGGTTCCATTTCTTAAATAGCTTTGTTACCTTGTTCTGTTCTATTATGTTGAATACCATTTG
The DNA here is from genome assembly GCF_016432865.1 of Antechinus flavipes. Classification (NCBI taxonomy): domain Eukaryota; kingdom Metazoa; phylum Chordata; class Mammalia; order Dasyuromorphia; family Dasyuridae; genus Antechinus; species Antechinus flavipes. The sequence continues at coordinate 176,382,333 of NC_067402.1, forward strand.
ATAAATCAGTTAAATAGCAGCCATGCTGTCCTTCATTTTTCTTTCTATATAGTTGCTTTGTGCCTTTTTGTGAGCAGGTGCTAGATTCTTCCTCTGTCTTTCAGTCTTCAGAGATAATTTTATGATTTAGTTGGATGCTATTAATATGCTATCTCAGAGATGCCTTCATTTAAGGAGAATCATTCCTCAAAGTTAAACTGTGATTTTGGTCCATTATCATTGCCATTACTTCCTGAATGGTCAATAGATACAGTGGGGTTAACCTGACACTTCAGATAAAATAGTTTTTCTTTTTTTGTTTCTATGTTGCTAAGCTAAAATAACCTGTAGTTGGCCTTTTTTTTAATCCATATATTGTTGAGAGTTATCTTAAACAGCTAGGTAATTAAACAGAAGCCTTTCTAAGGATTTGTGGTCCAATTGTATTAAATAGTGAAATGAAAATGCTTCTTTCATCTTATAAATGAGGATTGGGACTGGAATCATCATAGCCATGTGAAAAAATAAATAATTAAAATCAATAAAAATGAATTTTTCCGACTTAAAAAAATAAAAACTAATTCTAAGGATCTGAAGAATTTCTAGAACATCCTCGGAGGTTAACTGTTCTTGACTCAATTTCCTAATACTATGATATTGTTCTGGCAGGGCACCATGTCTGGTTTAGCAGCTAGTCATCTAAAAAGGGAACAGCGATTCAGTAGAAAAGCTACCTTTGCTCTTTATCTGAGTAGTTACCTTGCACAAAACATTTTACTTTCCTAGGCTTCATTTTCCTCATCTGGAAAATGAGAAGATTGGGCTAGAGAACTTTAGAAGTTCCTTTTAATACCAAGTCTGTCATTACGATCCCTGTTATACTAGCTCTAATAAGTTGTCATTACTTATTGAGAGAAGGGAGTAGGACAGAGATAAGATAACCCTCATTAAAATAATTACAATTTAAATTTATTTTCTGAAGATTTTAGTCTTCCAGTTCCTTCCAGGTCCTTCTATCCTTTCAATTTCTCCTTCCCAATTCTTTCCTTCTTTCACTCCTTTCTTTTTTTTCCCTGTTTCTTCTTTTATTCCTCTTTTCCTCCTCTTCATTTCTTCCTTTTTTTCCTTCCTTGTCCTTCCTCCTCTATTTCTCACTCTTCTCTTCCTTTCTTTTTTTTTTTTTTTCTGCTCACCTTCCTTCTTTCCACCTTTTGTTTTGGTGGGGCAGAACAACTGAAGTGAAAGCAAAATACCTACATGTAAAGAAAAACAAAAAACAAAAACAAAGTCCAAACGCATATCCATTTAACAAAATAGCATGCTATCGCTTAATAATTCATAGCATAGTAAGTTCTTTTGTGACTTTACTACCAAAAAATGTTTATCTCCACATAATGTGCACGTTTTTTGTTTTTACGATTAAATTAAACAATTCAATGAAGGGACATATTTGAAGCCACAAATATGAATGCATTTTGTGAGAGAGGTGAGAGAGGTGAGAGAAGTGAGAGAAGTGATAGAGAGAGGAAAAAGAGAAGTGGCGGGGGAGAGAGAGAGAGAACGAGAACATCAAGAACAAAATACATGGGGATAAAAATGACAAAAAGAAAGAAAAAGATACAATAAAGTGGTTAGGGATCAGAAAACCAGGATGTCTTGGTGCATCTGAAGACTTTAGAGGAGAAGCTATCTATTAACATAGAACTGTAAAATTTTACAAAGAGATCACGAAGATAGAATGTTGGGTGGGCAATAGGAATTAGTAAAGAATAGATCATAGGAGTTAATAGGCAAAGCGAAAAGGGAAACAATGAAAATATGAATGATCCTCTTTATTTTCTATGAAGAACACTATTCAAGAATGTTGTTCAAAAATGGGAATTCCTAGAAAAGATGGCTGCTTCAACAGAAAAGTATTACTCAGCTTCCATGCAACTTACTCCTGCAAAAAATATGAAAGTTTCATGAGATTAAAAAAAAAAAAAAAAAAAAATTTTCACAAACATGTGAAATCCAAAGAGAAAATACAGTAAATGACTCCTACTCCAAAACTACATAAAATGTCAGTCAAAATCCTAAAGGCAAATGGAAAAATGACCATCAAATAAAGCTAGTGCTACTGTAGAAAATCAAATCTGCAGTTTCCCAATGCAGCCAGAGAAGAGGAACAAGAGATATATGTAATCTGCAATACTTTGTGTTTACAGCCAGCAAGAATAGAGCTCCCATTTCCTTCCCCTAATGAAAAAGCTATAAGGAGGTCAGAAAGCTCTGGAAAAAATGATTTGGAAGCCTTTAATGTGATAGTGACCACACTTGCATGGCAGCATACAGAACCAAAAATCTAAAACTAGGTTTTCTAAGGTCTGAAGTACTTTGTCTTAAGATGCCAAGGAGAGCCCTGAATATACAGATATTTGAACTTTAAATATCCAGGAGGTCTTAACTCTAGGAGATAGGGGTCAGTGAAGGAATACAGGAAAGGTAGGGTGGGGATAAGTAGTGTAGACTAGCTATAATACTCAAAAATGTAGCAGAAAACCTGAGTCTGGCACACATCCGCAATTTGGGAACTAAAACTGGAGAGATGAGTAAATCAAAGAAAATACCAACCAATATAAAAACTTATTTTAGATCTAGAGAACTCCCAAAATAAGGAGAAAGTCACTCTATGAATAATGTAAATGATGACTAAAAAGAAAAATGGATTTTCACATGGTGTCTGTAGATAAATAAAAGAAATTAAAACTTCAGGGGGGAGGGGAAGTTGAAGAAGAAATATAAATTTTTCATAATAAAGAGAATCTTTCTTTGCTTTGCTTCCATTATCCTTCCATTCCCATAGGGAGGAAAGAAGGGAGGAAGGAAAGGAGAGAGGGAGGAAGGAAGGAAGGGAGGAAGGGGGGGAAGGAGGAAGGAAAGGAAAAAGAAAGGAAGGGAGAGAGGGAGAGAAGAAGGGAGGAAGGGAGGGAGGGAAGAAGGAAAGGAGGAAGGAAGAAAGGGAAGGAGAGGGGAGGAAGGGAGGAAGGAAGAAAGAAAAGAAATGAGGTAAATTTTCCTTTCACTTCCTTCTGCCCTATTGCTTGAAATTAAAGTGGAAACCTGCTGGGGAAAATATTTACCTGTTCTGGTCAATAATTCCTCCTCTATTACATAATTTTAAATATGTAGGAAGTACATGTATGTACATATGATTTCCAAAATTCATTCTTGGATCTAACATTGGGCAGAAAAAGATATACATAAACCCATATCTCCTTTGTGGATGCTGATTATATGAGAGGTAGAATTAGAGCCTTTCTGAAATTTTCCTACTGCTAGTTATCCAGAAAATGAAATTTTGTGTGAAATACCACATAATTTATATTTTATAAAAATTGTTTTTACTTTTAACATTTTATAGAGAGAGATTTTTTTTAATTAAATAGTCATTACAAGCATTTCATTCTGAAGTATTTTAATTGAATTTTTAAAAAATGAACAGCTGATAAATAAAAATTCATATCTAGCTCAATGGAATAATTTTAGAATATGCAGTGAAAGATTTAATGTAAATTTTAATCACACTAAAATAATACCCTCCTCTGATTAATTTTATCCAAGTCTTTTCTTTTTATTTTAGTTTTCCTTTGTCACATATCTTTGAGTCAACATGTAACACTGATGGCCAGAGTAAAAGATCTTGTCTGACATATTCAATGCGTTGAGAAAGAACAATTTTTGTCTTCAAGGCACAACATAAATACTGCTCTCAACTGACAATATATATAAATAGTGTCCATCACCCCTCAGAATTCTTTAAAGACATAAGTATGCTTCTGGTCACTGCCATGAAGACAAAGACTGCCTTAATGACTCTATTGAGTTTATCATTAAAATAAAAGGGGATCCACAGACAACAGCTATAAATCACTACAAATGGCCTGTGGGTAACCTTTGACACAGCTCACTTGAAATAAGCCAGAGACAGATTTATACCTTTTGTTTGAGGCAGTAGGTAGACTAAAGATTTTCTTTTATTTTGAGTTCAGTTTCTGAAGCTAACTTTTTGTTTTCCTGAGTATTTGAAATACATTGGAAGATATTCCAAAAGTGCCATAACCTCAGAGAGGTTAAGTAACTCGCATGTTTATGGGTAGGAAGGTAGTAAGTAGTCATGTAAGAAGTAAGGATTGGAGGCAGGATTTGAAATCAGGTCTTCCAAGTTTCAAATAGACTGTCTAAATCATTTGCAATGGTAAGCATTTAACTTTCTTTTTTGGGGTAGAATTTAATTGATATACCTGACTAGTCTTAGTAATTATATTAAATTTCTTTACCATATTTACCATGATTTGTGAGATATATACATAAGTCTCATTTGTAATCATTTTATATTTGTTATATAAAAATAAAGTTTATAACTTTGGCTGAATTCTGTTGTGAGAGAAAACTCTATATGTTTCTAATAGATGCTGAGATAGTTGGTGAAGGTGTTATATAGAGAGTCATCTCACTACTGTTAGGTCCAAAAATCATAGGATTATAGGATCATAGATCAAGAGCTTAAGGGGACTTCAGAGGTCATGTAATTCAGCCCCAATCACGCTGAGACTCTGGGAACTGAATTGACTTTCTCAAAGTTATTCATAGAGGTTGTTATTTGTTCTTCCTTCTCTTAGAGAATCTTGACATCAGGGAAGTGATGCTGTGACATATAAGGATTTCAGTAAGGGGGGGCTGTGCAAGGTCACCTGTCTCACTTTCCCCTCCAGGACCATCTGGGTTCAGTGGCAAGACTGGAGCAAATCCTGGATAAAATGGGAGACCATCGCAGATATCAAAGGGAGGTTCCAAAGATCCAGTCCTCTATATTTCCATGCTGCAGCTGCCTGCTAGAAAGAACCTATAAAACAGAGTTCTATCTGGGGATTGGGGTACGCCAACAGAGTGTAGAATGGAACCAAGAACTAAAAGCAAGTATAAAAGGAAGGCCTTTGATAGAGACTGTCCCTACTTATTTTATTCTCAGCTTTCTTTTCTTCATAGCGATTGACACCTGGAAGACATATCACAGGGATCTTAGATAAAGTAGCAGAACTATATATTTGAAGGAGAGAAGGAAATAATATATATGTGGTACCTACTAGTATACAGAATCCTTTACAAAAGAATAATTCATTTTATCCTTCTAACAACCCTGCAAATTAAGTGTTATGATTATCCCCATTTTACAGTTTAGGAAAATGAAGCATAGAGTTTGTGACTTCCTTAAGTTAATACAGCTAGTAAGTACCTGAGGCTGCATTTAAATAAACACAGATGCACTTGAATCCAGGCCCAAAGTTTTATCTCTGCCACCTGGCTGCAGGAAACAAATAACAGGGGCTATGGAATGGTATGCTGATGGTATGGTTCTCTGCCCCCGCCCCCTTTCCTTCTTTAAGGGTTACTTTTTTCTTTAATTTCTCTTCTTTTATTTTACTTATTAATTTTGGGGTCTTGGTTTTTCTATATACTTCACTTAGTATGGTAAAAAGTTTGTGGTAGTGAAAAACTAATAAGATGCATACACTCAGTATATCATCATGTCAGAAATCCTAGTATTACAAAGATTATGAGGCTGCATAAGTACAATAAGATAAGCCCCAAATTGAAAAAGAGGAGGAGCAAGAATTAGATTGATTTTTGGAAAACTGATCTGTACTTTTAGTAATGCCAAATTTCTCTCTGAAATAATGGCCTATTCTTTTAACACCAGCATTACTTTCATAATACCTTTGAGTCATGAAATATCACATTCCAAAGAATTAAAATTAATTTTATCTCAAAGGGTAATTGATAAATCTTATCAAAAACCTATAACCTCCTCGGTTTGACTTTTAAAGTACTATTTATATATTGGCATCATCCTGGCTTTTAGAATTTTTCTGCAAAACTAACTTATTGCCTATCTCCTGAAATCTACTTTCTGTTTTCAACCCCAAAGCCTGAAATGTCAATCAATGAATGAACATTTATTGAGCACCTAGTCTGTGCCAGATCTTGTATTAGGAATACAAAAAGAATCAAAAGACAGTCTCTGTCCTCAAGAAGTTTACAATCTAAGGGAAAAGAACATGCAAACAAATATATACAAATGAGCTATATGCAGGATTAATAGGAAATAGCTAAAAGAAAGTACATGTCCCAGACTCCCTAGCTTCCTTCAAGGTTTACTAACTGCTTTTTCTAAGGCAAGCCTTTCTTAGTTGTCCTAATTGTTAGTGCTCTTATTCTTAAATGAATATTCCTAGCCATGTGCATGTTGAATCTCTGTATGTAAATTTCTTAAGAACAGAGATTGTTTTGTACTTTACTTTCTTATCCCAGTGCCTATCTCAGTGCTGTGAATATAATAGTCCAACAAGCATTTATCATTTATTGACTTAGTAAGTCTATAAGTATTTATTAAACACTTACTTTGTTCCTTTAGGAATCCTTCAGAGTTCTGTCTTGGACTCTCTACTCTTCTCCCACCATAGCACTCAGTAATGTCATTAGCTCCCATAGATTTAATTATATTATCTAAGCTATTTATTCTCAAATCTACCTATGCTGCCCCAATTTCTCTGCTAATCTCTTTTCTTCAACTTACCTTCAGACATCTCAAAGACATTTTAAACACATTAAACAACTTCTCTTCCTCTCTAACTCCTCCCCACCTTCTACCTTCCTTATTACATTACATCATTCTCCTAGTTCCTCAGGTTTGTAACCTAGGAATCTTCTTGGATTACACATTATTTCTTCCCTCTTCCCATTCCATAATATTTAATCTGTGGCCCATGTCTGTGGATTTCATCTCTGCAACACAGCCAAAATACTTCTTCTCTCCTTTGACACTGACTCCATTTTAGTGCAGATCTTCAACATCCCCTGCCTATCTTATTGGTGAGCCTGTCTCACTCATGTATCTTCCACTCTTCCATCCTATAGTAAATTACTATAGTGGTTTTTCTAAAGCAAGTAAAAAGTTGCATCATGTTCTTCCCTCCACCTTCGCTCCCCCAACTTGATAAGCTCCAGTGTTCTCTGTCACCTCCAGGACCAAATATGAAATATTCTGTTTGTCATTTAAAGCCTTTCAAAAATTGTTTCCCCTCTTATTTTTCAGTCTCCTTCATATCTTACTCCCTAGCTTGTACTCTTCCATCCAGTAACACAGATCTCTACTCCATTTCTTGGCTCCAGGCATTTTCTCTGACTATCCCTCATGCCTAGAATGCTTTCCCTCTCCAATTCTTAATTTTTAATTCTAGTACTGGCCCTTTATTAATTATTTTCTATTTATCCTACATATAACTTGCTTTTATTTATTTGTTTCCTATCTCCCCTATTAGGTTGTAAACTCCTCAAGGACAGGGATTGTTGTTTGACTCTTTTTGTATCTCCAGTGCTTAGCACAATACAGCACCATAGTTGTTATTTAATAAATGTTGTGATTAATTCCCAGATATTCTAACTGGCTCTGGGGACTTAATAAATGAATGTTGAATTGAATTTGATTGTATCAGATTAGATGGTAGATATGAGTAATTTACTATATATTTCCAAGACGTACTATAAAATGTTACTGGAGAGATCTATGACTAGAGCCAAAAATGGCCTTATCACCTAGCACTTATTGATGCAAAGGCTTTGTGCTTCATTGATATCCATGAAGTGTCAAAAGATCAAAACAAAGTTCTCAGTTGTTAGGACCCCCATATGGAAGATTTATGTGACCACATAAACAAGAGTCACACAGAATGATAAGATGTTAATCAATTGCAAAATGTCTCATCACCGGGAGTACCTATATTAGTGATGCTAAAAATTAATCACAGGTACAAATCCCTAAAGTAAGAGTACTATTGTTCACTTTCCATGGATTATTTTTTAGTGATTTTTTTCTTGCTCTGTGAAGCATTTCTTCCTTATTACTCATAAGAGTTGAGTTTCTGAAAGTAGGCTGAAATTTCTTGGTGAGTTGATTTCTTATGGCATCCTGTGAAAGGTATCAATCAGTACAAACACACATAAGAAACTGAAGTTACTTCTAAACTGAGGAAACACAGAAAAATTTTCTTTTATGCCTCATATTTCTAATCTGTGTGAGATGAATGGGTTGGGTTTTATGAACTGCAAGACCCTTTCTTTTCTATAATTCTAAGTAACTGATGATATGGGAGCTGGGGTAAGGGTGAGAATAGAATTAGCAATGTGATCAAGAGGAGTGAACCGTGAAATACAGCAAGTTTTGCAGGGGACTTAAGGGGATGGGGTGAGTCAGGTAAGATGAAATCTAACAGTTTCCATAGGGATATTGGCCAGGCAGCAGAGAACTAAAAATAAATTGATGGAGATCTAAAACATACATCAAAGAGAGAGTGTAGACCTCTGATCAACAAAGAAAAAAATATTCTAAAAACCAGCCTTTCTGTGAATTGAAGGTCATATTCTTTAACTTATTTATCTCATTTGTTTGCATTCATAAAGTATTACATTTTTCAGCTATCAACATTTTAAAAAGCGGCATAAAAATGCCTCTAGTTTTTGTTTTTTTGTTTTTTAAATAGAGGAAATTAAGTGGCAGCCTTCTTCACATTCCCCACCAAAACACGCAACAATATGTGGACAAAATGACTGGCAGAAAAGTCAGGGAAAGTTTAAATTATAAAGTTTAGAATTTCGTTATTTACACTACAATGTTTGTGCCTCCAGTCTCTCCTTTCTCTAATATGTCAACCATAACATCTACCAAGTTGATATTCCCAAAATGTAGATCTGACTTGATACTCTACTGCTCAGTTAAAAATTCCTCTCTTTGTCATTTAAAGACCTCTGCAATTTGGCTCTAATCTCTCTTTCTAGACATTACATATATATCATCATACTAACCTTTATGTGTCAGGCGAACTGGACTGTTCTCTGTCTCCTACATACAGCAGTCTCTCTTATCTCCAAGTCGTAACTTCTCCTGGGTCCCTCGATTGCTCTCCCTTCTTAAATGTCTCTTAAACCATAGCTCTATTTAATATTCAGCTGAAGTGCCACCTCTTACATGAAGTATTTTCTTGTCTCTGCCATGTGTTATAATGCTCTCCTATATAATTTGCTTTATACACAAATTTGAATGACTTACCTGTGTACGTATCATTCTTAGTCAGAGGCAGCTAGGTAACTTAGAGGATAGAGTACTGAGCTGGAGTCAGGAAAACCTAAAGTCAAATCCAGCTTCACTAGCTGTGTTACCCAAGCAAGTCATTAATTTTTATTTGCCTTAATTCACTGAGGAAGGAAATGGCAAACTACTCTAGTATCTTTGCCATGAACATCCCACGGACAGCATTGCCATGCTATGATTCATGGGGTCATGGATAGTCACGATTTACTGAACAACAATAGTTTGGGGGCAATTAGGTGGTATATTGTATAGAATGTCAAGCCTGGAGTCAGGAAAATTCATCTTCCTGAGTTCAAATCTGGCTTCAGACACTTCTTAGCTGTGTGAGCCTGGACAAGTTACTTTACCTTGTTTGCCTCAGTCTTCTCATCTGTAAAATAAGCTGGAGCAGGAAATGGGAAATTATACTAGTATCTCTGCCAAGAAAATCTCAAATGAGGTCATGAAGACTTGGATACAACTGAAAAATGACAACAAAAATAAGATAGTGCGTGGCATACAATAACTGCTTAATGCTTATTTGTTACCTTGCCCAATGGTCAGTCACCACTGCAGGCAAATGGATACTACTACTTCCAGCACCACGCCTCCAAAGGAAAAAAATCTACCCTGTAAACTCATTCTTTTGAGATTTAAAACACTTCTCTGCTAAGTCCCCTAAATATATATATATATATATATATATATATATATATATATATAAAACCTTAGTTAGATTTAGTTGATCTTATTCTCAATAGTTAGAGTAAAATAGCTTAAAGGGTATAGGGAGAAAAACCAAAGACTTTACAGTCTTGTCGAGCAGAAAATTATTTCTTCAGCATGTGCTGTTGTATGTACTAAAAATATCCTTTTTATCATTTGTCTTTACCCTTACTTTACACTTTAATCCCACAAATCTCCATTTAAGGAAGGTGTCCAGACTAGCTATCTTCATTTCCTACTTGGTTATCTTGCTCTGGACTTCTCCATCATGCCCCCAAAGAACCTCATCATCCTACAAAATTACATCGCCTTAGTATTGTTACTGCATCAGTGTCCTCTGCCCTTGGGGGTCTCTGATTGGAGTTCAGTGAGGAGAGACCCTCCTAGGATATCCACATAGGTGAGTTGTCCAAGACTACCATCTCCTAATTTCTCATACAGCTATACTACTTTGACTTTTCCAACATGCCCTTGATCTAGATATCCTCCCTGCCCCTTACCCAGGGTAGTCTCATAGGGAAATCATAGTAGTAAAATGGCTTTTTAGAAAGAGGATCATCTCATCCAATTTGTAAAAATCATTTCTCACCAGTCTGCTTCTTTGAACTAAAGCTATGTTTCCTTTGGTTTTGTCTCTGATTATATCTACGTTCAGAGAACTTACAGTCTAATAGAAGAGTTAACAGATGCAATAATACCTAGGACAAAAGGACACAGCCTAGACATAATTTTTCTTAAAGAAGTATGTTGATACAAGTATGTCGATCCTTTTTTGGATGGGGAGATTGTGGCAGACCTTCTGGAAAAGATGACAATTGATCTGGGACTTAGAGGAAGGATGCCGACAAACTGTGATGTAAAGGCAATATGCTTTAGGCACAAGAAATGTACTATATCACTGCTACCACCAAAAGCACTGACATAATATTTTGATATATTTGGGGATTTTCATATTGATCGCTTTCTTGGAGAATGAGCACAATAATGAACTCTCTGGTTCAAAGGGTATTAACATTTTGTTGTAGTTATTCAATTGTTTCAATAGCATCTGATTTTGTGATCCCATTTAGAGTTTTCTTGACAAAGATACTGAAGTGGTTTGCCATTTTCTTCTCTGGTTCATTTTACTGATGAGGAAATTAAGGCAAAATAGGGTTAAGTAACTTGCCCAAGGTTACAAAGTTCATAAGACTAAGGTCATATTGGAACTCAGATTTCTTTGACTCCAAGCTGAACAGTCTAACCACTAAAATACTTAGCTATCCTACTGATATTTTAGACACTTTTTTTGCATAATTCCAAAGTAAGTAGTTAACACTTTGTGAAATTTTACCAAATGCTTTCCTTATGAAAGCACTTGTACAGGTGGTACAAGTATTATTGTTGTTATGAACATTTTACATATAAAGGATCTGACAGGCAGAAAGGTTTAGAGACTTAGAGATTTGACTATAGTGACACAACTATATGACATTACTAGGTCTTTTGTCTCCATGTTCAATGATCTTTCCTCTGTGTCATTCTGTTTCTCCTACATCTGTGTCTGAAATGTAGATATGCTTTAATTTTCTTTTTTCCCCCCTTTCTCCCGTTCTGGCCATCTATGGAATGCCTATCTTTTCAATATGCTTTGACCAAACTTCTCCATAGAGCCTAGAACTAGAAAAGGTGCAGAGAGGTGCAGGTGTGCTATTGAAAAGGAGATTCTTAGTCTTCTGATGGCTCCCAAACTATTTGATTTTTGTTTTCTTTAAAGGTATTTTGACTTGTTCCTTTAAAGTTTTCAGCAGTAGCTTTCTCTTGTCTATTTGACTCTCTCTGCTTCTATGCAACAACACTTTTACCTCTCCTCTATATGACCCCTGTGGAACAAGGGGGCTGCTGCTAATTTGTTTTGATATGGTTTGCTTTGGTCTGACATCCTTTTTATAGTAATTCTTTTTGGAGGTGCTAGTGGGCTTCTAGCAAAGGCGCCATCCCTAATACAGAGAGGAGGTGGCAGGCTAGGCTTTGATCAGGGAACCTTCTGTCTTCTTCCTGTTCATCTCAAATGTGCCAGTTTTGTAGTACTTGTGTAGCTTAGGAGCTTTATACGAGAGCTCCGATCTTATTTCTTCCCAAGCCCATCCCATCTTTTGAAGGGTCCTTGTTTTGTTCTCCTTTATTATTTTTCTTTTACAGTTCTTATCCCTATCTAGCAGGAAAGCAGTAGTGATAGTTATGTTTTTTTATGACATTTGTAAAAAAAAAATCAAAGACCTTGGTTTTTGAAACTATTTTTCATGTATAGGCATGTTGCAGATTCCTCCTCGGGTTCCTTGGAAAAGTGTTCTTTGAGAAATAGTGAGTGACCTACTGTGTCATTTCTCTAAAGATTGTCATGTTTAGAGAGTTATGCTATTTAATTGTTAAAAGATGATATTTTCAAGGGAAGGACTGGCATGGTTATTTATGTCATTCCCTACTGATCTGTTGTTAAAACACTTTTTCCCCTCCTGTTTAACAGCTAACAGAACCTCTTTATGGAGAACTCGGTAGCATTAAAACAAAATAGCTATGGCCCAGATGTGAGGAATGCAATTGGACAATGTCTTTATTATTAGGAATTAGAAGTTATCTAGGGACCAGATGTGAAACTAAGTGGAGATAAGCCTGGAATAACAAGTAAACCTTACAACACTGGATCATGCTGTGCTTGTTCTTATCATCAAACTATTTGTTCTTTGTGAGCAGCAAGGTGTTAAGTAATGAAACATAGCTCAGGATTTTATTGACTATTATTGCATTCTGTTCTGTCCACTGTCAAATAAAGTGCAAAAAGTTTATACTGGGGAGTGCTGAATTGAGGGTTTCTAGTATAGGATCTCTCACCTACCAGAGCATTTCAAATGAGGTAAAGAAAGGAAATAATAGAGAAAGTATTATGATATTATACCTCTCTTCACTTTTATTTATCCACCAAAATATACTACTGGCCATACTAACATCTACTATCTTTGTGTCCTAGATGTAGGACATGGGCATTAAGTCAGAAAGGAATAAACTGAAGGGAAAATAATCAGAGACTATATTAAGTGGAAAAAATTAGGAAAGAATAAAAAAGAAAAGCACTGGGGCCAATGCGGCATGATATAAGCAAGAGCTCTGGACTTACAATCGTAGAACTGAGCTTTAATCTCATGACCTCCCTTTTAAAACTATGTTTCAATGGACAAATTACCTTTCTGGGTCTCAGTTTCCTTATCTGTAAAATGAAAGAATTGAAATAGAAGATATAAGATCTGTGCTCCAATGAAGGATAATTATTATAATCATTACAAATGATAAAATATTGGAAAAGATTCCTTGAAAGTTAGCTATGTACCAAATATGAAAACAGAAAAACAAAAAAATTCCCCAGATAATGAAAGGCATCTTTGGCAGAAACTGTTTTTCAAAGATAAAAAGAACATATGATATGCAATTAGCTACCTTTGAGAGGATTGTTAAGAGAAGATAAAGGCCTGATGATAAAGAGAAAAAAAAATTAAACAATTTGGTATTGAACATTAAAAAACAAAATGAAAATAGCAAAAAATAAAAATATCCATATGGGCAGCACCATGAATTGGCTAGTAGCTTTGTTTTGTGATTTTTATAGGGAAAAGAACTAGAGCTAGGATTTATCTGGTTTAAAGAGCCCATCCTGGTAAGGAAATTCCCAGTGTAAGTCAGCAACTTAATGATCAATCTTACATAGTTGCTACAGCATTGAGAGGTCAGGTGAGTTCCTAAAAGCTAGTATCTAAAAGAGATGGGACTTGCACAAGGTCTTTTTGGCTTCAAGGCCAGCTCTCTGGTACATCATACAGCCTCTCATTTTAAGAAATTAAATGTGTTAACAAAGAGTGCTAAAAGTATAAGTGGTATCCAGGAACAGTAGGATTTGAAACAGTAATTGAAATGCTAAATTTAGTTTGATTAACAGAAAATACAAATAAATGATCAAAGAATAAAAATTTTAAATCATGTGTATTTACTATGCCAAAACAAATGGTTCTGATTGCTATACTGGTATCTTTTCAAAAATAAGAACTTATACATTGAGCAAAAAATATCAACTAATAGAGCACGGTGAAATTTGAAACTAGAATGTATTACCCTCAGCTAAAGACTTGTATTTAAGTAGCAATCAAGACTAATGGAAGCATTAACACACCTAAGAAACACCTATCACAGAATTCCTGGAGCTCTTCCTGTCTAGCTAACAGGGTATCTTGCAATTTGTGAGTCTAAAAATAAGCATGTGATCATTAAGGGGACTTCAGGATGAGACAACCTGAAAGACGACAACCTTGGTTTTAGGTCCCATGTAACCTACCAATTAAGTATGTATGTAGTTGGAACAAAAGATGGGAAAGACTCCTAATTTCTTAGATCTTGCCAGTATAGATTTGGTAGATATTTTTATATTACTTTGATTGATTCCTCAAGCTCCTATAACTTTTCCAAGCTAAATATGTTATAGGAAGAATATATAGATGTATTTGTCTTATCTTCTCATAGATTTTCAATTCTTATTCCTTCTACAATCAGAAGACAGCTGAAAGGGGTCAGAAAAGATGAGTGAGATTATAGAAGTCTTTCATTATATGTTTCTCAGAGAAGCTCTCAAATGGTAAATTTGATATTGATAAGCAGTGGGATCTTACAACTTAACTTGGATAGGAGGGAGGAACAGTTAACATTTTCTTTTCAGAAAAATAATTTGGGGATTCCTTGGTCAGGAGACTCTGTCCTCAGAATACTAAAAAAGAAAAGTTGAATTCTTCCTATCATGTACATCTTACCAAAAAAAAAGAAGAAGAAGAAGAAGAAAAGAAGAAGAAGAAGAAGAAGAAGAAGAAAAGAAGAAGAAGCCCATTAAAATTTTCCCATGGGATTCTCTACATTTTTCTTTTTTTGTGTAGCACTTTTTAACTACAATCCAGGTTCTTCATGGCTATTTAGGAATAATAAGTATCAAAAAAAAAAAATTAGCATGGGACCTTATTCAATAAGCTACTCTATTGCTAGTACCAGGCAGAAACATAAATCCAGACACAAAAGCATTTAATTAAGACATGGCAATAAGAATTTTTTTAAAAAAGGATAAAATAAAGGAAAATATTTTCTGTATTCATATAGAAAAGGTTTCTATTTGATTATATATCTAGCAGAATTATACTTGAATTCTTTAAAACTTCTGATTTCTCAACATAACATAATGCAAAACCATCTGCCTCTTGGAGTATATGTTCTGGCACTCTTTAGGGGCAAACTGGAATTCTGTGAGCTCTCATTTTAAACCTGAAATGGTCATGGTCCAAATGTAATAGAGTTTTAGGTCGCCATGTCTAAATTGCTCTATGAAGTCATCTTTTCTCTCTTTCCTTGATCTCAGCTTGTGATCTTTTCTTTCTTAGTGGTGTCTTCCCCACCTTTATATTACACCCAACATCCCCTTACCATCTACTTCACCTTGTACATTTTCTCCCTGGTAGACTCTTACCAGTCAGGGTCCCTTTCCTCAAAACTTTTTCATGCATAGGATTGATGCCTACATTGCCCCAGTGTCTTGGGAAATGTATTCCAAGGAAAGAAACATTTGCATTGATCACTGTTATTGCAGTCCAAAAAATTAAATATTATGGACATATTCTCTAAATTTACCTATTCATCATAAGAATGACATTATGTATTAATCTAATAAATTTCTTAAAGTAACAATTTTTGATTGTTTTCTTTCAATCCCATTACATTTCCTTTTTCAGAAAATTATCAATATAGTAAAGGGTCTTGATATCATGGAAGTAAGGATCAGTTGAAGGAACTGGAGATGTTTCATACGTGGAAGAAGAAACATTGTACATGTAGAGACATGTAAGCTGAATTCAAGTAGTTATGTCCTGTGGAAATGAATTAGATTTGTTCTGCTTAACCAGAAAAGGAAAATCTAGAAACAATGGATAAAAATTGTTTTTAAAAAATAGGTTCATAACTGATATAAGAATAAATTCCTTTTTTTTCCTTTTTCCTTTTTTTTTTCCCCTTTTTGAGATTGTTGGAGTTAAGATACTTGCCCAGGATCATACAGTGTCTGAGGCCATATTTGAACTCAGGTCCTCTTAACTCCAAAACCAGTCTCTATTCACAGTGCCATCTTGCTGTCCCTTTATGAGCAAATTCCTAACAGGTAGCATTAGTTAGTCATAGCTAGCTTCTTTGTTCCAGGTCTATAAAAGTTGGACACTTGTCAAGAATGATTTAAAAAGGAATCTTGTCAAGGTAGGACTTGGACTCGGTAAATTACCAATCTCTTGTTACCTCTCACTCTTTAAGTGTCAAATTATTTTAACTTTCTGCATCATAAATAAAAAGGTAGTTTGGAATCTATGCTTAAATTACAAGCAGAACAGTTTGTATCTTGTTCTAAGGGTAATAGTGAACAGCTGAAGGTTATTGTGCAAAAGGGCATAACATGGTCAAACATTCTTTAGGAATATCAATTTGGAAGCTGTGACATGTCAGTGGTATATAGAAGAGACTGGAAGGCGAGAGTCCTGTTTCGCTGTGTAAAACTTAATATTGTCTTCTAAACTTTGCATAGCTCAGAAGCCCCTTTCTCTTCCCTATAGTCCAAAATCTTCTCCAGAGTATAGATCAAGTTTCTGAAGGGAAAAAAAAACAAACTGTGACCCAAGAAGGGATAGTTGACTTGGAGAACAGCGAAGGACCCTGGGGAATGAATAATGGTGTGGAAACAATGAGAGAAAACAATTACAATCAGGAAAAAAAATCTGATTTCAAAATCATAGATGTGACTCAATTATAGATAAGGGTAAGAAATTTGGGAATGACTATCTTTTGGGATATGTAAGATACAAGGGGAATATAGTTCATAAAAGATAAGGTAGAGAAACAGGGAAATCAGGATGTTTAAAAAAAAAAAAAACTTCAGTCTATATACCCAGATTTCCAAATATGTGTAAAGATTTGAAAGCTTGAAACTTAAAGCTCTTCACAAACTGGTCCCAACTTGGCATCTTTCCAGCTGTATTACCCATTGTTCACCTTCAAGTAAAGTACATTTTAGCCAAATGGGACTTATTATTCTTTAATATGGCTCACCATCTCCTGTCTCTATTCTTTTGTGCTGCCTGACCTTAAAACATGAACTTAATTATGTCTTTACATCCCATTCTTAGATCTCTTGTTTTCTTCAATGTTCAAGATAAGCTATATCCTCTGCCTTCTTCCTTTAAATTACCTTGTATCAATTTTATGTGTTTGTGTGTGTGGTGTGATTAGTATTCACCAATGTAGATATGTATGTCTTCTCTAGGAAGTTTGTAAGCTTCTTGAAAGTAAGTACCATTTCACATTTCACTCTTTGTTTCCTCATTATCCAGTACTGTGACTGGTACATGATTAACACTTAATAGATATTTGTTGAAAGATAGATGATAAATAAAATAGACACTGAACTACGTGAAAAGGTAGAAGGGTAACCCATAACCAATAACCATCACCTTAGTAAATTCTGTTCAGTAATATTCTGATTATTAACTTAAAATGAAGTCAGAATGAGGGTGTCTTTCTCAGGGTGTCAGGAAGACACCTTCATCAAAACTGTTCATTGCTGCTTTCACTATTAGGATGCTAAAATAAAAGCAGCCAATCCTTATTCCTCTTTAAACAGGAAGAGCTTAAGCAAAGGTTGCTGTTGCATTCTCAGGCTTGCACTATCTCACATGCTCTCTGTCTCTGTCTGTTTGTCTCTGTCTCTCTCAGTTTCTGTCTCTGTGTCTTTCTCAGTCTCTGTCTGCCTGTCTCTCTCTTTTTCTTTCCCTTTCCCCTTATTTCTCCATTCCTCTCTCTTTGCCTTTCTCTCCTTCTCTTCTTTTTTTATTGCTTAAAACCTTTGTCTCTTGATGGATCATCGCCCTTGTCATGCCCCAAGAGTGAGAGTCGCCCAAAGAGAAATTTGTCCTAAGTTTCTTTCTCTATCTTTCTCACTTAGTGACTTCATCAATAACTATGGGTTTAATTATTATCATCATGGCAATAAGGAAAATTAATATAAAGAGAGAGATTGAGGAAGGAATGAGACATAGGGAATAAATACTAAATTTAAATTCAGCAAGGTCTTTGAGGACCTGATCACCTTGTATTTAATGGTTCAGATTTCTATTGATCTTTCTTGAACAATTCTTCCTTCTATGTATTTGGAGGAAAAACAGATTGATGACAATCTACTTCAGTACCACGGAGGATGGGTTCCAAAAACAATGATACTTACAATCTTGTCTTCACTGTCTTTCCACTTATTACATAAGAATTTGTAATCAAATAAACTCTCAAGTAAAGCCTAGAGTTTAGATACCACACATATTGGAGAGGATATGAAGGATGTGATCATTTACCCCTATGATTAACTAAATGTGATAAAGAGTCTAAAACAAATGTTTACCAATTTTGGCATATATTTCAGATAAAATGCCAACTAATGCCCATAGCAGAAAATAATTAGGAAAAAAAATCACTGCTTTTATAGCCATTTCTATAGCTGATCATTCTTTTTAAATAAGGTGATTTCTAGCCTCTGCAATAAGAGTCGAGAAAGAGATTAAAGGAATTAGAGTAGGCAATGAGGAAACCAAACTATCACTCTTTGCAGATGATATGATGGTATACCTAGAGAACCCCAGAGATTCTACTAAAAAGCTATTAGAAATAATTCATAATTTTAGCAAAGTAGCAGGATACAAAATAAATCCCCACAAATCCTCATCATTTTTATACACCACCAACAAAATCCAAGAGCAAGAGATACAAAGAGAAATTCCATTCAAAATAACTGTTGATAGCATAAAATATTTGGGAATCTACCTACCAAAGGAAAGTCAGGAATTATATGAGCAAAATTACAAAAAAGTTTCCACACAAATAAAGTCAGACTTAAATAATTGGAAAAATATTAAGTGCTCTTGGATAGGCCGAGCAAACATAATAAAGATGACAATACTCCCTAAACTAATCTATTTATTTAGTGCTATACCAATCAGACTTCCAAGAAAATATTTTAATGATTTAGAAAAAATAACAACAAAATTCATATGGAACAATAAAAAGTCGAGAATCTCAAAGGAATTAATGAAAAAAAAAAATCAAATGAAGGTGGTCTAGCTGTACCAGATCTAAAATTATATTATAAAGCAGCAGTCACCAAAACCATTTGGTATTGGCTAAGAAATAGATTAGTTGATCAGTGGAAAAAGTTAGGTTCACAAAACAGAGTAGTCAACTATAGCAATCTAGTGTTTGACAAACCCAAAGATTCTAACTTTTGGGATAAGATTTCATTATTTGATAAAAACTGCTGGGATAACTGGAAATTAGTATGGCAGAAATTAGGCAAGGACCCACACTTAACACCATATACCAAGATAAGATCAAAATGGGTCCATGACCTAGGCATAAAGAATGAGATTATAAATAAATTAGAGGAACATAGGATAGTTTATCTCTCAGACTTGTGGAGGAGAAAGAAATTTGTGACCAAAGATGAACTAGAGACCATTACTGATCACAAAATTGAAAATTTTGATTATATCAAATTAAAAAGCCTTTGTACAAACAGAACGAATGCAAACAAGATTAGTAGGGAAGCAACAAACTGGGAAAACATCTTTACAATTAAAGGTTCTGATAAAGGCCTCATTTCCAAAATATATAGAGAACTGACTCAAATTTATAAAAAATCAAGCCATTCTCCAATTGATAAATGGTCAAAGGATATGAACAGACAATTTTCAGAGGATGAAATTGAAACTATTACCACTCACATGAAAGAGTGTTCCAAATCACTATTGATCAGAGAAATGCAAATTAAAACAACTCTGAGATATCACTACACACCTGTCAGATTGGCTAAGATGACAGGAAAAAATAATAATGAATGTTGGAGGGGATGCGGGAAAACGGGGACACTGATGCATTGTTGGTGGAGTTGTGAACGAATCCAACCATTCTGGAGAGCAATCTGGAATTATGCCCAAAAAGTTATCAAACTGTGCATACCCTTTGATCCAGCAGTGTTTCTATTGGGCTTATATCCCAAAGAGGTGCTAAAGAAGGGAAAGGGACCTGTATGTGCCAAAATGTTTGTAGCAGCCCTGTTTGTAGTGGCTAGAAACTGGAAAATGAATGGATGCCCATCAATTGGAGAATGGCTGGGTAAATTGTGGTATATGAATGTTATGGAATATTATTGCTCTGTAAGGAATGACCAGCAGGATGAATACAGAGAGGCTTGGAGAGACCTACATGGACTGATGCTAAGTGAGATGAGCAGAACCAGGAAATCATTATACACTTCGACAACAATATTGTATGAGGATGTATTCTGATGGAAGTGGATTTCTATGACAAAGAGACCTGAGTTTCAATGGATAAATGATGGACAGAGACAGCTACACCCAGAGAAGGAACAATGGGAAATGAATGTGAACTATTTGCATTTTTGATTTTCTTCCCAAGTTATTTTTACCTTCTGAATCCAATTCTCCCTGTGCAACAGGAGAACTGTTCGGTTCTGCAAATATGTATTATATCTAGGATATACTGCAACATACTTAACATATATAGGACTGCTTGCCATCTTGGCGGGGGGTGGGGGGGTGGAGGGAGGGAGGGAAAAAAAACGAAACATAAGCGAGTGCAAGGGATAATGTTGTAAAAAAAATTACCCTGGCATGGATTCTGTCAATACAAAGTTATTATTAAATAAAATAAAATTTAAATTAAAAAAAAAGGAAAATAAATAAATAAGGTGATTTGCCTTTGTTTAAGTCATTGGTAATTATCAGCAAATATATATTGAATTTAAAACATATGTAGATTTTAAATTTTTTGAGTTTTAGGAAGATAAACATTAGTATCCTCAAAGAAAAGTTTTAAATGATTTTAGAATCAACCACACTATTCTTAAATCTCTGTAATAAAAAATTTCTTTATATCTATGTTAATCTGTTTTTTACAAATCACAGGATACTGTTCCCTTAAATATTTCTTTTGCATTTGACCACTTTCTCCAAAATCCCTTAATATTTTACTTCCATCATCTAAATATCAGATGGGATATCATCAGAGGGGTTAGGGAATTTTATATGGTATATGTAGCAAAGAAATAAGAGGACAAGTCAGAAAGAGATTCACTAATATGTTTTAAGTCCCTTAACTTTATTGCATATTATATACATAGTTTTTATTAAATGATACAATTAATTATCAGTACTAGCTTTCATAGGTCATCTGGTCCAAAGCTTTGTTATATAGAAATAACATTACTATTTTCTTATAGTAATTAATTTTCTGAACTTAGTTTGTTGCCTTGTGTAAATATTCTGATGATAATCGGTTAAACATAATTCTGATTTGTTATTTATTTTGAAGGCTACTAACATAATAATTACAAAATATTTTTACAAAATTTACTAACATTATTCATTTATTACATGAATCATTAAGATACAAAATATCTTCCTCCCTGCCAGTGTAACTAAATGATACCCTCTGCCTGTTCAAGTGCCCTCTTGATATTTGAAGAGCACATTTCTTTATTAAATTCAAATTATTCTTTTATACATGTTAAAATGTTTTATTAGTATGAGGTGGATAATGTTATATTGTTTTAGAAAGACCGCTTTTTCAGGACCTGCATATTTAAATTGTGAAGTTTCACTGAATAACATATCTATTAGTACAAAACCTATTTTAGCCCTGATGATCAGTATCATCAGAATGTTCTTTTATGAATAGTACTTCTACTTGTAGTTAAGTTTTTTAGCTGTTTTGCTATACAAACAAAAATAATGAATACTTTTTTCTTTTTCATGAATAATAGATATTTGATATGATTCCTTCGTAAATTATTAAAACAGACAAATTGTGAAGTAATATCATATAATGGGTCCTAATTATTTACCACACAATCTCCTGTATAAAGATCAAGCATGAGAGCTCTTATTAATATACCATTAGTCTGAACACATAATGAAAGGGCAATTTTGAATGACATTTATCAACTCTAGAACTGTCAACCTCTATTATGTCCTTAGGGTCTTGCTCTCTTTGGCCTTAGAAGAAAGCATTGCAGAAAATGGAGAAAAGTATTCAGAAATTCTACTTCTTTTGTTTTACTCAAATGTTTTAAGTAGACATGTACCATGCATGACACATTAGACTTCTCCTCAAAGATGAGATGTTGCCTCCAATCCATTATCACTAATATACATAAATACATGCTTCTTCCCATCCCATATATATAGAATTTGTTATTTCCTCTACTCTGCTGTCTTTTATTTTTGTTCCACATTTGGAAATATACTCTGCCCCTATAGTGGGTTAGTGTTTCTGTTTAGTCAAGTGCAGCAGTCACCTTTATTTCCCCAAAGCATCCCCAAACCTTTTTCACCAGCTGTGATAATGTCAAAGGAAGTTCTATGGCTGTCAGAATAAAGGCTTTTGAGACACAACTAAGCCCTAAGGCCTGCCAGCATTTCTATATAGAAAGAAATAAGCAGGGACACCATTTTACAACAAAAAGTGAGTGCCTGGAAATACTGCTTCTTGATATTCTTAAAAAAAAAAAAAAAAGACGGATAAGATCCTAACCCAACACACAATTTAGCATACCCCATATCTCTATCTTTATCTCTAGATGTCACAATATGCCTACACGCAATGGATTTCCAGATAAAAGACCTGAATTAGGTTATTTCACTATCCTACAAATTTTCTTACAATCTAGAATCCAAAGAATTTATTTACTTTTATAGTAATCTCTTAATTTGTTAATGATAATATAATACTAAAGGATGCATTATATAGAAGATCAAAGTTACATTATTTTTATTTATCTATTTACTCCCCAGTAATGATTTTGAGGGCTTATAAAATCAGATTATTCCCCATTAAATTTCCTTGTATTTGGCTAATGAACACAAATTATTATTATACTTACATTTAAATATTTGAGGTATTGTTGTCAAGATCTCACCTACTAAAGACCCCTTTCATTCTTCTCTGAAATAAAACTGATGTTCCCTTTGGATATTCTCTGTTCTCTTGATGAGAACATAGCATAAGACCATCTGGTAACTAGAAAACTGACTTCTTCCTCTATTAAACTTGGTAATGCAGAATGACAGTTTATTAAGTAAAAGCCATGCCCTTCCCTGCAACCTATTCTCTCATTCGCAGAGACATAGTCCTACTCCTATTATATTCCTCTGCAGATCTGCCTTCCCTTTGCATTGTGCCCTTTGGAGCCCTCATTCTGTTTTTGACAATTTCTTTTTATCTTGAACCTTTTGTATCTGTGTTTCTTGCATCTTCTGGTACTGATGAGGATCTGGCTTCCCCTCATAAGACATTCCCTGAGTAGACATCTTTTATAATACTATATAGTACCTTATCTAATGTCCCTTGACATAATGTACCAGAACACAGAGTAGTATATATCTTGCTCCCCACAACCACTTGTGAACCATCTCTTTGCTGCCATCTCCTCCCTTGAAATTCACTTCATATAAATACATATTCAAAGCCTAGTGACAATCATCTGCTGACACCCAGCACATTCTTCCCTCTCTTGTGATACAGTACCTGATTCATATCTCCTATCCCTCCCTCCCCCTGCCTCTGTAGTTGAGGATGTCAAGTTTCATGTTGATATTGCTCCAGGCTATTCTCTAAGTTTACCAACTTCATAAAGTCACATGAATTATCACTTTACTACACCTCAATTACGTGCAGGGATAATCAGAGTTGGTTTTTTTTGTTGTTTGTTTGTTTTTTTTTTTTTTTTTCTCTATCACCCTTAAGCAATCTACTTCCATAATAAAGCATTCCTCAAACTTCATCTCTTAGGTTTCCATTTTTCATTGCCCCTCTTTCTTCCTTAATCTACTTCTTGATGTAGCCTCTATTCTGTTTATTTTTAAGTGTTTTCATAGCCTTCATTTCCTTCCCTTTTCCAACCTTGGTCTTTTGGTTAATCAGTTCAATTATATGCTTAAATATCTTGTCCCCTTATATGTGTTGCCAAATCTGAATCGTGGGCTACCCATACCATTAGCCTTCTTTGCTCTTAACCATCTTTGAAGAGTGTCCACTCCAAATTTACAATTGAGAAAATTGGGATTATCAGTTGTCAGTTTTCTTCTTTATTTTGTTTTTAAATCTCCAACCTTATGATATCATTCCCTATTCTCTTCTTTGAACTAGTTTCAGATTAAGAGGTCATATCCCTCTACATATGCTCTTGATCCACTGTCTCTAATTTCTAATCTCTATCCATTTAGATTCCTCTGTAGCCTAAAGACATATCCAAGTCTCTACCATTCTTAAAATAAAACTATAAAAAAGCACCTTTATTTGGACCCAGAATCTCTTCAAGTTATTTCCCTAGATCCCATCTCTTTTTGGAGCCAAATTTCTATTTTTTAAGACAAATTATTGATGCTGACTGCCCCCATTTTTCTCTCAATCACTTTTCAATACTTTACAATCTATCTTTTAACCTCATGACTCAATTAAAATTCTTCTTTCCACGATTCACTTTTTCTTGAAAAATTTCTTTCTTTCATTTTTGATCACCTTTATTTCCCGATACATCCCCTCCCCCCATTCAGAAATATATACATTTTGAAGCAGAGTCAGAGAATGAGAAGAAAAAAGGGAAAGAGATGAGAAAAAATATCAGTTCAGTAAAATTTACCCAGAGCTCCATAGCAGTTGCCTTGCTTCACACCATGGAAGAATTTGTCTCCTCATATTTTTTTAATATGCACACATAGCTTATTAGATTATCTATTTTATCTTTTATAATCTTCTTTCTCTCTTAATCATATCGATGAAAGATAGCCAACCTGGTTGTAATCTATTTTTATGGTATGTTAATACTCAGGTATACATATTTTGACTTCATTGTAGTATGTGGTACAAACTATTGAGCTAAATCTTATTTCCATAAAACTTTTTTTTCAGTTTTTTTTCTAGTAATTTTCCATCACATTTAGTCAGCGATTATGGCTAAATAGTTCTTTCCTAAGAAATTTATATTTTTACATTTATCTAACAACAAGTTGTTGAATTTTGTATTTCTGGTTATTCCCTAACTAGTCTTTCCCATTAAGCTACTTTTCCATATTCATTAACTAGAATCAAATAGTTTTGATAAGTATTGCTTTAAGGTCTGCAAGTATTATTCCCCTTTCATTTCTATAATTTCTTTATTTCCCTTGATAGTCCAGATCTTTTGCTTTTCCAAATGATTCTTTGCTCCTCTGATTTAATTTTCATCTAGCTCTACAAAAAATATTCCTTTGATAGTTTGGCATAGCACTAAATCTGAAAATTAATTTCAATATTATCATTTCATTATATTTGTATTATACAGACATGAACAATTAATATCTCTCCAGTTATTTAATTTTCTTTTTTATTTCTTTAAGGAGTTTTTACATATACGAGTAGTAAAGGTGCTTTAGTAGGCTACATTAGTAGGCTAATACAACTTCCCTTTATGGCCTCCTGAATTATTTGTTGCAATATTGAAATTCTGTGGCAACTTGTAGTTTATATTATACTCTGTAATTTTATTGAGGATAATTAATTATCTCAAGGTATTTCTTTGCTGCTTCCCTAGGATTTTCTAAGTACATCATTCTCTCCCTAAATTTCACTTACTTCTACTACCTTTCTCATCTCTTTAAAGAATAACACAATCATCTGAGGCCCTCCAGTTTACAAACTGTCATCCTATGCACCTCACCATCTTACAATCTAAGTGTCATCCTAGACAACTCACTATCCTTCAGCCCCATGTTGGCACTATTTGTCTATTTCACCTTTGCAACATCTCTTAAATCTATCTTTCTCTCTAAAACTACTATCACTCTGATACAGACTCATCATTTTATACCTAGACTATTACAATAGCCTATTGATAGGTCCATTTGTCTCAATTCTCTCTCCATTCTCACCAACTCTCCATTCAGCTACTAAAATGATTTTACTGCAATAAAGATCATGTCACCCTACTCAATAAACTGGTGTTTCCTCCAAGAACATGCGCTGTTTGGCATTCAAAGTTATTCATACACTAGTTCTCTTCTACTTTGTAGATTTCTTATACCTTATTCCTTTCCACATATTCTTCAGTCCATGAAAATTGTATTGAAGTACTTGAAAGATTGTCATGAAAAAGACAGATTTTATTTGTTTTGAATTTCAAAGCACCAATTTTTTCCTTATATTTGCTCATTAGTAGAACTATCTGTAATGTTCTCTGGTTAGGTTTTCTTGGGGTTTCTGGGAACAGCCTTCGTTTCAGTCAAGTAATCACCACAAGAATAACCAGGTGTTAAAGTCCGAATCCTTTATTGTCTCCTTGACTGGGGCTGGGCAGCTTTCTTTGAGGCCTTCCGAAGTCTTGGTTTTAGTGGAGAAGCTAAGGAGGACAGCCCTGCCACCAAGGTGATGTAAGATGGGATGAATTTGAGTCCAAGGGCTTGTGGTCCAGCCTCTAGCTTTCTGTCTGCTTGTCTTCTCTGGCTCTCTGAATCTGAGGGCTTTCTGAGTCCCAGCTTATATGCTCCACACTGAGTATAAACCAATCATTATATCACTAGAAAACATTATTTGTTGTAAGATTAAATCAATCATACTGAACCATGCTAAACTAGATAACCATTGTCTCATCAATTCCACTTAGTTAGTACCTTGTAATCATCCTTGTTTCAAGTTCATAGTTCTGGCCCATAACAACTACCCAAAAGTTTTATGAAGTCCTCTAGAACCAGTGGGTTCCCTTTAATTGAACACAAAGACTAGCCTTCTACTAGTTGAATGTCTTATAGGAAAGACTTTTTTTTTTTTTTTTGGATATGAATTAGACCATATAGCCATTGGCTCCCTTCCAAATATGAAATTTCTGTTTCTATGAGTTTTTAAAAAATTATTTAATATCAAGGCTAAAACATTTTGATAATATCTATCTATACATTCTAAAGTACTTTGTTCAAGCATCACTTAAAAAAAAAAAGAAACATCATACAATTAATCTTATTTTATAGATCAGGATACTGAGAGAACAGTTAATATAAAAGTTTTACAATAAATGGCAGAACTTAGGATGTAACTATACAGTCTTAATGCATAACCAGTTGTCAGTTGCACCAGAGGAATCCGTGAATGAGCCAAATATGAAGTTGAGTATTCATTAATATAGACATATAGTCAAATGCTGTCTAACACCAACATATCACACCAGAATTGGATATCACTAGAATTTCTGAACTGATCATGTTCAATTTTCTATTGCTAATGTGTAATAATACATCATACTCAATTGAAAAACCTTTGCTACCCTTAAGTCAATATGCTTTAGACACAGAATCCAACCGCATCCAATTCTATTGGTTTTCATATATTTTATATCAGCTATTATTTTTACTCAGAACTTCTCTAGTTCATGCTATATCATGTGTAAACAGACTCTGCCTAAAATTTTAGAAAATGAAAAAGTTTTCAGTCTCTGAAAGGATCAATAATATAATAAAAATATAATTTCCTTTATGACATTTAGTTGGTTTTTGTTTGGGCCAAATCCAGAGACATTTCTTTTTAGTCTAGAGGTGGAAGAGAGAAATTGCCTGATAGTTTTAAACCTTGGGAAACTTCTTTCTGTTCATAATATAGGGCACTCGGGGCAATGATTTTTATGTGAATATATACAAGAATGATTAAGATATCTCATCTACATTACATAATTTGTTTTGTGGCTAGTTGTATTCATGTTTCATTATACTTTCTTATACATTCAAAAGCAGCAAGAGATGGTGGAAAGAATTAGACTGGAACTCTGTATTTCAGTTTTAGTTACAGCTCTGCAACTTTCTCTACAATATTAGGCAATGACTTCACATGTATGATCAATATTCTGTTGCTTGCATTCTTAAGAGGTTGGGGAGGAGCAGGAAGGAGAGAGTGAATTTAAAACTCAAAATAATTTTTAAATATTTTGAAAAAATTTAAAGGTAATTGGGAAATATTTAATGAAATAAAAATTTAGTAAAAATTTATTAGGCAAGTAAACCTACAAGTCTCAATTTGCTTATTTGTAAATGAGGATAATGAAACCTTCCCTAAATACTTTATAGGGTTGTGGTATGGTTCAAATGACATAATGTCTGTCAACATATTATGAGGGGCTATATAAATGAAAAGTACTATTATCATTAGAATATGCTGTAACAGTAAAATATAATAAGCTCCTTGAGGACTGTGGCTATATCACTTGGATTTTTATAGTCAGCACCTACCTCTATATGTAGCAAGTGGTAGTTATTTAACAAATTATTATTGATTGATTACTGTTACTAAAGATAACAGTAATTATAATGTCACAAAATAGGTTGTTAATATCATTTTGATATTCTACTGATAATATTGTTAATGATACCAAATTCCATGTGATATAGAAGCAATAAAGATCACTAATTGATAGACATGTGATGAGACAATAATATTAGGCTACATACCTGTATTTCTCTAGATGCTTGAGATCTTATGATAGTTTATGTTCTGTCAATTATTTCAGGATGAAGTGGCACAACCACTGAACTTGTCTGCTAAACCCAAGACCTCTGATGGGAAATCACCCACATCACCCACCTCTCCCCATATGCCAGCTCTGAGAATAAACAGTGGGGCAAGCTCTCTCAAAGCCTCTGTCCCAGCAGCATTAGCCAGTCCTTCAGCTAGAGTTAGCACAATAGGTAAGTTAATCTTTTTATTTTAAAAAACAATTTACAGCTGGTGTTCTAAAATGTTCTTTAAAATGGCCACTCGTGTTCTACATATGGTTCTGGTTCAACACAATGCAAATTCAGTTCAGTTCGATGAACTGTGTAGTCAGTGAAAACTACATAAACTCATTTTAAGCTGAAACTAAGGATATGATGCCTCCTTAAAAAATCTATGTTTATTAATTACTCCTACTCATGAAAAGTAGATTGATTACATATTCTCTTTTTATAGTAGAGAACAGGATTTTAAAGTCAGCAGGACTTAAGTTCAAACCCTACCTCAGTGATGTGATCCTGGGCCAGTCATTTAATCTGGTCAGCTTTGATTTTCTTATTTGCAAAATGGAGATAATAATAGCACCTAATTCATAAGGTTTCATGATAATCAAATAAGAAAACAGATGCATGTAGTAAAATCTCTAATGCATTACATAATTGTTCATTATTAGAAGTGGTGGCCTTAATGTGTGAATTATTTACAGGCCAAAACAGCAGAGATCTAGGCCCAACTAATCCTTCCAGAAAACTCAGTGCATAGCCTGTTCCATTAGTATCTTCCTGGGTGAATTCACCCAATTACCAATTTTGGTAATATGCATATTTGCCTACAAGAAAGTATATGTAAAGATAAAATCTATCAGCCATATCACCAGATGATATCACTGATGTTCAGTCTCATCCTGCTTGGACTTTCCTTTAGCACATCCAAGTTAAAAGTATACATAGTTCTTATCTTCCAGACTTAACAATTGTCATTCTAGTGCAGTGATTTCAGGCGTACATGATCAGACTTTTAAAATGCTCCAGACAATGTCAATGCTGCTGCCTTTTGGGGAGAATGAGAGAGGAATCTGGACCTATAATTTTATCATTTTGAGGAAGTACAGAAACTCCCTCCAAAGACTAGATCATCTATAATTTACAGTCTTAAAGAGTTGCCTGGAACAGTGAGAAGTTAAACAAATAGCTTATCACCACATGTATCATAAGTCAGAGACAGAACTTGAAATAAGGTCTTTCTTACACCAGCGCTTTATCCATCCACTCCTTCCTCCAGGCTTTTTTTCCCATCATATTGTATTGTATAACAAATATCATTCAATTAAAACAAAGTATACATTTACATATAGTGCTTAATAATTGTATATTTTTAGTATTATGTATTCTTTTGTCTGGGAGCAGCAAGGTAGTAGAGTGGATAGAATGCTGGACCTAGAGTCAGGAAGACTTTCTTCTTCAATTCAAATCTGGTCCCTGGCACTTATTTACATGTGTCACTCTGGATAAGTCACTTAACCCAATTTGCCTTAGTTTCTTAATTTGTAAGTGAGCTGAAAAATGAAATGGCAAACTACTTCAGTATCTTTGCCAAAAACTCCAAGTTACAGAGAATGACACAGCTGAAAAATGATTGAATAACAAAAATTCTTTTTTTTAAGATCGAATAGTAACTAGTGAATATTCATTCTAATTGATGAGGAAAAAACATTATTATATAGGGAGAAAATATTTTATTTGCAATACATGAAATATTTAAGTCTATTGGCTTTGTAATTGAGTTATCTATGTCCCATTGTTTAATGTGTAACTACATTATTTAACTAAATGAATAAATAATCTATTTGCATTCTTATTATTTTTCTTTAACTATCTGTCATGTTTAAAAATTGTTCGTGGAAATAATGAATAGTGTCAATTACTATATGTTTAGCATTTAACTAGTATTTTTCAATAGTAAAATTCCTCTTGTTTTTCCATGAAAAATCTTTTCCATACCTACATCTCATTTTTTCATAGATTTTAGACCTCTACAATTTGCTTTTCTCCTTTCAACAAAAAGCAGATGTTGAAAAGCTGTATGTACCTGTAATGAGTAATAATGTAGCTGGATAAAAGCTGTGAGGATTAATGGAGCTGTAAAGGTCACTCTTGAAAGAAGAATTAATGTGTTAGACCATTAATAAACCATGGAAAACTGTGGACCAAAAGATAACATACTTAAGTTATCATTAATGGCATGGGGCTCTTTGCTATATATCTGCTAACTAGAAATATAGAAAGTGATTTTTTTTTTGATGTTGCAGAACAATGTTACTATGTAAAATATAAGAAATAGTAGTTTAAAATGGTGCACAAATGGATAAAGCTGCCCAAAAATAGAGTTCTTAAGAAATATGAATTTCCTAGAAGAGTGAGAGAGCAGCTTTCTGAATCTGTGACCAAGATGTTGATCTTTGAGAAGTGTTAGAGTTAGGTCTCCAGTTTCTCAAGGCAGTTCTTATATTTGACCATAGTTTATTATTGTGGCTACAGAATCTGAATTAATTCATACCATTCCTAGTTATACTGTCTATAACAATTTTATAGTAGAGTATTTCAAAGAATCTAGAACAATGTGGTGGAGACACACTGACAAAATAGTATGTAAAGACAGCTTGACGTACAGAAGAGTGCATCGTTAAGAAAATCCTGGCTGAGGTACCAAATGTTTCCCTGGAAAAATCACCCTTGCTGTGTTTTGGTTTCCTCACCTGAGAGGGTTGGCTAACTAAGCAACCCCTCAGCTTTAAATCTATGATTCCATAATGTGATGCTGTTCGTTTGTTTCAGTTGTATCTGACTTTTTTTTAATCCGTTTGGGGTTTTCTTAGCAAAGCTACTGCTGAGGTTTGCCATTTCCTTCTCCAGCTCATTTTACATATAAGGAAACTGAGGCAAAAAGGGTTAAGTGACTTACTAAGGGTCATATAGCTAATAAGCATCTGAGGCCAGATTTGAACTTATGAAGA
Source organism: Antechinus flavipes (assembly GCF_016432865.1). Classification (NCBI taxonomy): domain Eukaryota; kingdom Metazoa; phylum Chordata; class Mammalia; order Dasyuromorphia; family Dasyuridae; genus Antechinus; species Antechinus flavipes. The sequence goes on from NC_067402.1 coordinate 176,413,889, forward strand.
TGAATTTTCTTGACTTCAGGCCTAGCATTCTATCCACTGAGTGACCTAGCTGCTCTCTATGATGTGATAAACCTGTTTTACTTTCAAGTCCAACAATTTGGTGCTTTTAACAAGTTTTAAAACAAATAAATATATTGCTATGAAGCAAGGCAGGGGAGGGGGAGGGGAGAAGTTAACTGTGCCTGAGAAATTATGTTTCTCATTTTTTTTCACAATTTGACTTAAGAAGATATATAATGTTCAGATGGTAATGTGGGAAAGGATACAGTAAAATTTCTTCACTTGTACAAAAGGTTTTGGAATTCAAATATAGTTTGTACCTTTGAGTACAACTATCTGAAGATTTTGTGAAAATTAATATTTATTGCAAATTATTTGCAATATCAGTATCTGTTTCTTACATGGAGTGCTAGCTGATCAACCTCATTTAAAAAAAAAACATATTAAAACATATTTTTACAAACTATATCAATTACCTTTATAGTAAATCACAATATCTATTGCTACATTAGTCATATAAATACATCTGTTGGAATAAATATATATGTGTGTGTGTTGTGTGTGTGTATGTGTAGACTGTATATAATAAGAAAATATAGCTATATCATTGGTCAATAAGTCTTCAACAAAGCACAAATAGTTTATTTCAGCACAGAAATATCATAGTGAAAGCAAACATAACAACTAAAGCTGAATAAAGTCTTATTTAGATTCAACTGCCCAATATATAAATAATTCTCCAATTTAACTCAGAAAGTCACAAATGTCAGGGTTTCATATAATATATTAATTAAAATCTGTGTCTCCAAACCCAAGAATGTTTATTTTAAAATGGAAACTTATTTTTTTCCTCTTTCACACACCAAATTAGAACTATATACACATATATTTCAGATTGCATTTTATTCATTTGAGTTCTACTTTCTGTCAATAGTTCACCCACCCCCTCCATAATAATCTAAACTCTCTTTGCATCTATATTAATCATTTTTTTCTTGCACACTAGTATCTTGGCAGCCAGTGAAAAACATAAGGAGTTCATGCTTTTATTCACTGCTATGTGCCAAACCTTTTCAAGTATATTTGTATTCTGTAGAAACCAAATAGTTCACAGAACAGCATTCTTTCAAGTTGGTAGGCAAACTCAAGTTAATAGGTAAAATTATGAGGTAAAACTTAGGACTTATTAATTGAACTGTTTTTTTTAGACTATCACTGACTTTTATGAACTATAGTATTTATCTTTTTTTCAATTATATTTCCTAGTCATATATTTTAGGAATGATACTTAAGCTGTTAGTAAGGAAAAAGATGGATAAGAGTAATAAAATATTAAACACAACTATTTTTTAATAGTAGATTTAAACTTAAAAGATTATTTTTAAACTTATTTAAAGTCTAATTGCTAGTTTTTTTTTTTTTTAAATTACAAGGAGTTAAAATCACATTGTTTGCAGAAATAATGTCATTGTTTTCAGCAAGATACTTATTAGACCCTCCAGACCTGCCCCCCCCACCCCTATTCTCCCATCAGGAACATTTCTCTCAACCTTTCTAAGGAAGATCAGAACACCAGGTCCAATCTGTGCATAATAATATATTTTTTTTTAATGGATCATTTAGAAACCTTCTAGCTGTAAAGCAGTGAACTAATCTGACATCAGTTTCTTCAATAGAAATGTTTTAAACAGCAAGATAATATTCTGCATTTTTTGGCAATCAGCAGATCAGATAGAAGAGTCTCTAGCAATACAACGAGGATGTGTATTGTAATCTGACATGATTAGATGAGGCTCTTTAGGAACAGAACATTCATAATTGAGACAAAGAAAGAGTATTAATAACACTTTCCTAACACGGCAGTTAGCCATTTTATATTTCCTTTCTTTAATCTTAGTGTTTTTCAACAAATCATGGGATTTAATAGCGTGTTTTGGCAGATTAGAGGATTTATGGCCCAGATGTTTTTTGTTCTAAAAATGGATTAGGGTGTAAAGTTTGCTGGAATCCATGGAACATGTTGAGGCAAGCCGGTCATTTTATGTGTGATTAGTGCCTGCCTTCTGTCTCACAGTCCCTCCATCTGTCACAATTCACCAATGGATCTGGTTAGATTTAGCCTCATGTCACAAACAAGTCCCTTTTCTGGGCAATTTCATATTATAGATTCATTTTATGCCATTTTTATGCCCTAGTTAAAAGAGAGAGAGAGAGAGAGAGAGAGAGAGAGAGAGAGAGAGAGAGAGAGAGAGAGAGAGAGAGAGAGAGAGAGATGATAGATATTAGCTTCCCTTAGAATATTTGAAAAATAGACAAGGACTTAAAGTCTCCTATCAGCATTCCATCCTATGAATCATTTGCAGATTATAATAAGTATAATCTACACTAAAGAAAAAGATGACAAAGTGTCACATTTTAAATTAAGTAGTATTAGTAGATGTGCTTCTGATGTCTATGGTTTAAAAGAAATAATTCAGCAATATATTGTCTAAATTTTAATCTGTGGAGCAGCAACCTCAAATTAGACATCTGACCTTTTATTAGCAGCATGAATTAAGTGTAACATAGTTATGATAGCCACAATTTCTTACTAAACACTTAATGACAATCACTTGGTAACATTCATAGCATGAGATTTATTATCTCAACCATTATGAGTTTCATATCTACAACAAACCACTTGCCACCTGTGGTTTATTTTAATATATCTGGGTTTAGGGGAGAAATGACCTTTTTTCAACGGGTTCAAGATCTATTCTCTCTGTCCCTAGAAAATTCAGTCCTGCTGTCCAAAAGCCACAAGTTGTCTGTCTAATATTAAGTAAATGTTGAAATTAAATCAGGTATTGAAGTGTTTTCACTACATGTTTCCTAGGGTTCTCATCCAACTGTCAATTTCATTAGAAAAGTTTAATTGCAAAGCAAAGGCTATGTCAAATATTCAGATAAAAATATAACTCAAAATCTGTTTTTGATGCCAAGTATCTAGACACTTAGAAACAACCTTTTAAAAAACAACTGATTTTTTTCCCCCAGTTTCATTCAGATGTTCTATCATCATTGCCATTGCTGATACATATGATATTTTCACTGTCTCTTTCATTTAATTAAATGATTAAATAAAATATGAAGGAGTTTTACAGAGCAGACAATTTTATCCTTAACTACATAAAATGATACACTTTCTTCTATCACATCAGGTTATTTAAATGACCATGATGCTGTTACCAAGGCAATCCAAGAAGCTCGACAGATGAAGGAGCAACTTCGGCGGGAACAACAGGTGCTTGATGGAAAGGTGGCTGTTGTGAATAGTCTGGGGCTCAATAACTGCAGAACAGAAAAGGTTAGTTATTTAAACTAATATGTTACATGAATATGATAGATATATTCATATATATATATACATATTTAATTTTTTTCTTAGTATCTCTTTACATTTTCTTCATCATGTTTCTACTCTTTCTTTCCCTCCATCTTTATGGAACTTCTCTTATCCTATACTCACTAAAATTAAATTTACCAAGACTCAGTTAGAATTAAATTATACTTAAATCCTTTTCTAAATGCTTGACAATTGGTGACAACTAATTCTCTGTTTCATGTGTCAATATGAATTACAGTAAAATTAGATTGTCTTTGAAATATGTGGGCCTGAGTAAGAACGTTACTTTATGGAAATGCTCACATAGTTTGTGCAATGAGCTGGATTTGAAAATTCTGAAGCTTATTTAAGTAGCATAAGCTGGGAGCTGATGCTACATGAGCTCATCTCCTAGGCATCTAGCCTTATGAGGTTGTCATATATGATGCTACGTTTCTAATACAGAGATCTGTCGAGTTATATTAGACAAATATGAAACTGTAAAGACATAATCATTTGCAAAAAACACCATGAACTTTTTTGTAGAACTTCAAAACTAAAGTTGTTGAATCTAATATTCTATAACTCTGTCCGAATTAGCTGTAGGATATTATAAGGCCATTGTCTAGGGAGAGAGTTGCTTTTCTTCATAAGTAATAACTTAAGATATTACTCCAAAATGTTCAAAATGATATACATTTATATTCAGTATTATTTGACTTATATTAAACTGAATTTTTTTTAAATTCTAGAATCCCATTTTTGTAGAGGCAGATAGGGGACCAAGTCAATAAAAGTAAAAAATGATCAGCTACTTAGCACTAACTTGAAAGTTAATCATCATGGGAAGCTTATGAATCAAACAATATTGTCCAGAATGAGCAGATTGCTAATTTGGATAGCTTTCCAGTTTCCCTAGGTTTTATGTGGAGTTTGATCAATAAGCTCTGAGAAGCCAGCAGACTGCATTAAGAATGTGAAATGTATGTATGATTTTATCACCAATGTATTTTTTCCACCAATTATAACAGGGGCGTCAAGGATGTAGAAGCAGTTCCAATTTTATTCACTCCTTAGGGAAAAGACCAAAGAAGGGGTCACTATACCACTCCCTGTGTGGCAGTAACTAAAATACAAAGAGGTAGGGCATAGGGACTTTAGGTTGCTTTAAATAGGAGAATACCAGAAGGGAAGGGGAAGAGAAAAGTGTCAACTATAAGAAGAAATGATCACAAGCATAAAGGAATTTATATTCAAATATTTAAACATTCTTGAAAGGATGCTTGAGCAGAAATTCCTTTTCTCTGCTCCCCATGTAGAAATGAGTTTAACACTCAGCCAGATGCTAATGCAAAGTGACTCAAGCTATTCCTCGCAAGCATAGCTAAATTGCCATTATTTGTTAAGCGCATTGAATTCAGCTGTGGATACAGCAGTTGGTTGCATTCACAAAGCATCTGTACCCTTTTTTTTTTTTAATCCTCCAAAGCAGAGACAACTCTACCTATCTCCCCCCTCTCTTCCCCTGTGCTGGCTGGGAATTGTCAAGTGACAACCGACCAAATCCTTTTGGACAGGAAGCCTTCATCCTGAGTTCTATATACTTGCAAAGCAGGCCTTGTGGTTGGATCAGGGAGCCCATTAAAAGCACTTTGATGGTATGGAAATTCATCTTCGTGAAGCGCCTAGGCCCCTAAGCAACATGCTGTTTAACTGTGGTTACAGATCAGTCATTCACATCGGAGGGCAGTAATTGTGTTGACGGCTTGTAAGGCAATGGAAGTACATAAAATAATCCTGGGCCCTCCACCATGGCACTGCAAGTTAATCTTCTTTAATACAAATCAGCTGTTGTTCTAACACATGACTTTATGCCGGCTCCAGTGACTCTGCACAGCCTTTTGATTAAGTAACAGGAGTGGAACCATCTGCATTCATTTTATTCTGTTATTTGCCCATTATGGGGGTAAACTCATTTCTTCTTATTTCCCCCATCTCCCCATCTCAAGTAATAGCTTATCCCTCTCTCCATTAGCACTTTATTTTAGTAAAAACATTATAAGTGATTTTCCCTTCCTCTTTTGTCAAAGGCAACTTTAAATCTCCTTTTTGATATATCTGAAAAAAAAAAAAACTGGCTGACTGGATTTCATTCTCAGTCATGTTTCCATCCTCACGTCTCTTCCTTATGGATGTTAAATGTGATTAAAAGTTACACTGTATTTTCAGGCATGTTTGAGTTTAAATTTCTTTGGCCTATCCTTGATAGCCTTCAGTGACATTGGAAGGGTTGATGCTCTTCCTTGTAAAGAAGCTTTTGTAACTCTTCCTTGAGTTGTCATTCAGTTCTTTTTCTATAGATTCAGTTATCAAACTGTTACTAGCCTGTCCTTGGGAATAAGATATACCTGTTTAATTCACAATATTATCACAAATTATCATTGAGACTTTTCTGACAGTTTAAAAATAATTGAAATTCTGGGTGAAAGTCCACGTATGCTTATATATATAAAGGAATTTAATAGAGAATGCCCATCTTACTAATCACAGCAGAATAGCAGTATTTCTGGAAAGAAGTAGGTTAGTGTGTTAATGCTTCCATACATAGAAACATCAACATGCAGGCTGTGAATCATATGAGGTCTCTTCCTAAATTCTTCCTTTTAGAGTTTAATAGCTACTTGAATTCTTAGCCACATTATGAACATGATAGTTTTTGTCTCTGGAAAATCTTAATTTAATTTTATCTACTGAATTAAGCATAGTACATGATGAAGATAGATTTTTCTTAAGGGGCAGTAACGACTTGAGACTTGGAACCTGAACCTATGATTTTATGAGTGCAGCCATCAAAGTGCAGCAATATCTTCATCGCATTCAGACTGGTGATTTGTCTATAATTTAGGGTCTTAGAAAATTGTCTGCATCAATGAGATGTTAAATGATTTGTCCATTGTCAAACAGCTTGTGTGTGTGAAAAACAGGATTTGAATCCAGATCTTCCTAATTGCAAGGTTGGCCACAATGCTCTATGATACTATAATCACTGTTACTCATTTAATTTTCCTTGCCCATAGACCCTTTATCTTCTGAAGACAAACTTTGACTTTTTTAAATCAAAACAATTGATTTCTCCAACCTAGGAAACTGCTGAGATAAGAGAGAAAAATTGTTCAGTTCAGGATAACTTGTAAAAATATAAAAGGTGATATTGTGTATTTCCACACTAAAATGGAAAACTCAGTCATAGAAAAGAGAAATGAGAAACTAGATCATTTCTAGCTTTCTTACATCTTCATAGAATATTTTCACCATTCTGCTTGAAATGTGAATTCCTAGAACACTAGCCACATCCATATTAAATTATAAATGATTTATGAATTATCACCATGCTATATTAGCCATATCATTCACACAGATAATATAGGAAAAATGTTTTCTTATTCCCGCTAGTTTCAAATATTCTCATGTGCCAAGCTGCATATATTCTTCTGTGCTTCTTGCTAACTGGATGAAGTTTTAGAAGTCTGCAAACTTTGGAAAACAAAATAACCTTTTTTATTGTAATAATAATAATTGATGACAAAGGAATTATTTTGTCCAGTTACTCTGAAATGGAAGAGTTAATAAGAAATCAAAGATTACATCACCAAGATGAACATATTACAAATGCTACACTTCACATAAATGTTGTCCCAAGTTAAGAGGATTTAGTTTCAAAAGTAGTAATTGGGCTAAACAAACACAATCAGAGATATGAATGCAGACAACTATGCTTTTCAGTGATATAGATCAAAATACATAATGAAATTCATTTTTACAAAAATACATTTTGATTGTGGATTCAAAGATTCCTTATTCTTATTTTTCTTATTTTCCACATACCTCAAAACAGTGTATATCAGATTTCTTGGAAAATTCTGGGACATAGAATAATTTATAATTGCCATCTATAGTTAATTGTAGCTTGATTGTGCATTCAAATATTGTTACCTTTTACCACATTGATCTGAGATTGCAGATTTGTATTTAGAGGGAATAAATAAGCACCTCAATCAGAAAAAAACAAAAAGACTCTCATTTATTTCTTCTGAAAAAAAAATTTTTTTTTAAATACAGCCCTACCCGATACATTGGTACAGATTTAATTGTGTATGTAAGCCCCATAGCAAGAGTTGAGAGTGATCTCAGCATCCACCTAGTTCAACACCATACACTAAGGAATTCCCCACTATAACATACTTTAAAAATGGTTATCTAGTCTCTGCTTTAAAACTTCCAATGAAAGTGAACCAAACGTCATTCAACTTGTGAACAGCTCTAGTTATTAGGGAACTTTTCTAAACATCAAGTTTAAACTTGCTTCTTGATTTGCAACTCATTGCTCCTGGTTTGACCGTCTATGGACACACAAAAAGTCCAATCCCTTCTTCCCATTCTCAAAGACAGTTATCAGCCCCTACCTCTAATTCTTCTCTCCTCCGGGTTAAACAAGCCTAGTTTCTTCAATAATTCTTCATATGATATGGATTCAAGGTTGTTCATGATCCTCATGGAACGCCTGGACGCTTCAGTTTAGCAGTGTTCTTAAATTATAGTGCGTAGAATTGAACACAATACTACAGATGAGGTCTATATTTATTTGTATCTATGGAATTATCACCTTTTTATTCCTGTAAGCAATGACTCTTGCAGGAGCCAAACTGAGCTTCTGCTAATTCAGAACAATTGTTTCATGTCACCATGTCTTATCTTTCTTATACTTATAAAATTAATTAATGCCTACCAATTGTGTATATGCACACAAACTCATACTCACACATCTGATCTTTTATATATTTCCAAACTCTTCAGGGGGTGCAGGTCCAGAACACCTAGAGTCACTGGGGTAAAAGAAACTTTCAGAAACTTCTTTTTCTCCCTCCAGATGTGACCACTTCAGTCAGATTTGCATCTAACCAATTTTAGAAGAGTTTCCAAAATCTTTTAAATATTCTTCTGCTTTATAATAAACAAATGCTTGTACTATTTTGCTATATTATAAATAGCAAAGTAAGGATTATATAAGTGAAGAATTATATTATACAAGCATTTACATGCAAATTGATTTTATGGATGTCTACATATGCTAAGATAAGAACTATTTACAAATTTATTACTGAAAAAAATTGTGCATTTGTATATTTTGTATATACATTTTGTATATTTTGTATATTTTGATATACATAATTCTTATATCAATTTAGAGATTCACACATTCACTCATTCATCCATAACTTTAGATAGCAACATTGGAGTAAAAATTCTTTATCTTAACTTTTAATGTTCTATATTATGCCATCAGTTCCTCAAAAATTAGTAGAAATTGTCCATAGAGACAAATGGCAATTTGGTAAGTGAATACCAGTGCCTATGGGGTGCCTTAACTAACAGTGTCCTTAAGAGGTTTTGACAAGAGATTGTGCTAAACTGTAAGCTCTATTTTATTTTATTTTATTTTTTGCTGTACAAAAATCTGAGTTTCTTCTTTCCCAGCACTACCTTTTCTCTTCTGCCACCTGCAACCCTAGTGTTGATTTAAGGTGGATGCTTGATAATGAAGATAAAAAGTGTGTCTGTTCCAAAGTTAGTTACAAATGGCCATAAGTGTCCTGGGTGGTAGCCCTGTAATAATTTTATATCATTCATTCTCTCCTGATGCTTCACTGGTCACCTGATGGATCGGACTAGCTGTGTTAACTCTTCAAAATCTGAAGCAATCTGTCTACTCAGCTACGGACTTCATACCCATGCTTTCCTTTCCAGATGAATGGTTGGCCTATAAAGAATTTTGAATTCAAATTGTTTTCAAGTCAGATATGGAAATTGAAATCATTTAATTTAGTGAAGGATATTGTAAACACTGATTTGTTTATTTTGGGTGGGTGATTCTTTTAGTTAAAAAGAATCTGTAATTAAATTCAGCTTTAAAGGTTGAATAAGCAGATTTTGAATAGGGAAATGAGGGAGGGAGGGGCTAAAACATCAGTCTTTGAGCTTACAAAAGTGAGGTCATTGTGGTATCTGGCAATGGCTAGAGCTTTATGCAAAAGTGTTTTAAAGGAGCTAAATTGTGCCCCCTTCAAAATGTTACTGAAACTGGACTAGAAAAATTGCAATAGCATTAATGATGAATATTTTTTCTTTTCAAATTATATATGTATATGTGTATGCTTTTCATCTAAAATACATTAATTTACACATGATAGCTAATCTTTATTTTTTGGAATAAAAGACATACTTAAAGCCTAAACTGCAATATTTTACCTTTTGAGTCCGGGCACCTCTCTGCTTTTAAGAATTATTTTACAATATGAAAATGGTATGTTTTCCAGACAATTGATTATTAGACAATTCAGATCAGCCTTTTATACAATAGTTGGCATTTGATCCTTAGGTTTTCTTTTGTTTTTCCATTCATAAAACCTTAATTCTGTTCAGCTGAGTGTCTAGGCTGGGGAACACTTCTTTTGGGACAGGGAGGAGGGGAAAGCCCCTTAGTGAATATTATCAGCAGAGAGCAGCCAGTTTTCAAAGACCGGAACAAAAAAGCAAATAGGTATTATGTCATCACACATCCGTCACTCTATGTGTCAGCCTTTTCAATAATTCCAGTTCATGTTCTCGATGGGATTTTGCAAGTTAAAGGGGCTGTTTGTTTCCAGAAAGCAAGTACAGACTGATTCTAGCCTCTTGTTTCAGAAGGCTCTTTTCTTTTCTTTTCTTTTTCTTCTCTTTTCTTTTATTTCTTTTTTCCCCTTTTCTTTCCCTTCCCTTTTCCTCTTCTCTTTTATTCTTTTTTTTTTTTTTTTGCATTTAATTGAAATACATGCCGAGTTTGCAGACTGCAAAGATCAGAGCTGTTTTCATCCAGCAGTGCTAACTATACATTAAACATTTTGAATTGTTTGAGCTTTAAGTTTCGTCCTTTTTTGCCATTTGCTTCATGTAGTTTGTGTATATTTACAGCCTCTGCATTTAATGGCTACATGCCTTATTTTCACAGATGGCCAGTAGAAGACTTTTTCTTTCTCTTAGTATAGTCTGCTTTCTGTTTTGCTACATTTGTCACAGTGCCACTACTTGCAGCTAGCAAGTGCCCACGCTTGGTGGGGAGCATTTATGGTGTGAGCTTTTTGTAGAGCTTTTTAAAGGTGTTTTTTTTTTTTTTTTTTTTTTTTTTTTTTTTTTTTTTTAGTAAACTTTTTATGGTTTAATTTCCAAGCCTGGAAAAGCTGTGCATGTTTTCAAACAGAGAGTCTTGTGTTCTTTACATCGTTCTAGTAGGGAGGCTTGTTCAGGATTGTCCAATAAAACAAAATGCATGGAACATGCCAAATTGCCTTTTCAGATAGATTTCCATAGGCCTAAAGATTATTAAAAGGAGGAAAATTTCCCTCCTGAGATCTATGACCTTCTCATCCTCTGTGTGGTTTCTTCTGATGTAAAGGGAATCTCTTCAAAACCAGTCAGTGAGGTGACTAGACTTAGAATTATGAAGACTTGAGGTCACATACAGCTTTAGACACTTGCTGTGTGACATGGAGCAAGTCACTTAACTTCTGGAGCTTCAGTTTCCTCATCTGTAAAATGGGGAGCTGTTGTAAGATTAAAATAAGGTATTTGTAAAGCATCTTACAGCCCTGTATCAATGCTATTATTGTTATTATTTCCTTAATAATTTAATCATGTTTCATTTTATATGTCTATTTCACCAATGCTAAATTTGGAAAATTGTCAGAAAAATTGTTCTGCATTTTACATGTTTATCTAAAAACTTTTTTATTTTTTTGTTGCTTTACAAATTTATAAATTTTCTCTTTTACAAAAAAGGAGAGACAAAAGAGATTTGTTTCTGTTGTCCCACATGATTAGAAAAGGCTCTGCCCCTATTATTTGCTTTTTGAAATGTCCCCTTCCTTTAAGATTCAATTCAAGAATCACCTTCTCCATAAAGCTTCCTCTCATTCCCCACTGATAAAAGTGATCTCTGCAACCTAAAATTTCTGATGGAATTTCACGCTATAATTTTACTAAGATGAATGTTTAACCCTTTCTGTGAGATTGAAAACTCATTAGGGGAAATTACTATATATGTCATTTCATCTTTATAGTCTCAGAGCTTAGTACAATGCCTTATACTTTTAAGTCATTTGAATTGGACAGGAAGTAGACTTAAGAATGGAGGCCAGACTATTTGTGTAATCTGACATTAGTCAGCTGTCTACTTGATTACAGACCTATACAGTTTTCTTACCCAAAGGAATTTCATTCAAATTACAGCTATCTTAAGGATAAAAACTAGTTTATCTTCTGTCCTTTTCTAAATCTTTGCTTTTACTGCTCTTGCTTCAGATTTTATTTATTTACTAGCATCTTTACCAGAGAGGAAAGATATTTTAAAAATGAAACTCAAAGTCATAGTTTTTCCACTGTTACCTGTTCTTGTAAAGTTTTGGAAAAGAGATGGAGAGGGGGGAAAGATTGAAAGTGTTGACTAAAATGAAGATTTTGATTATGTGTTGATTAACCCTGTCTCCTGTGATCATGGATAATCAAGAATTTACTGCAATCTTAATATGCCTTGCAGCACACTGAAAGAATTGGCATTATTGTAATAGGGCACTTATCTTAAAGAAAACTCAAATATTTTTATTCAGCAGTAAGATCCACTGGAATTGAATCAGACTTCTAACAACTTTGTACTTCCATTTTGTATAAAAGAGAACGGGAAAAAAAAAATCATCACTGTACTTTGCTGTCTAGTTACTAAGTCTACCAGTGTTTATGAAACAATTGCTAGCAAAATGATATTCTTATTTTTATGTTTACATATGTGCAGACGCTCCCACCCACTAGACATCCTTTGTGGGTTGTGAATTCTTCCCATTATTCTTTGGGGGAAGGGATGGACTACTGGCCTTTTCTACATTAACCCACATGATTTACCACAAGCTTGTTTCTACACTCTCCCTTCAATGGTTAATAGATCCTAGTTAGAAATTAGCAAAATACTATATGAAATTGTCATTGAATTCTGACAGCCTATGAAGGATTCATTTAAGTTATCAAAGAAACAAAGAATTTAAGAATTGGTAAGGGTCTCAGACATCAAAACATAAAGAGCTATATAAGCATGATAAAATCCTGGCCAAGTTGATCAAATGCTAGCCAGATCAGCAACTCTGTCTTCTCTACATTAGAATTATCTGGTCATGTTTCTTAGTTTTTTTTTTTCTCTTTTTCACACATTTCCCCCATTCCCAACATACCATGAACACTGTCTTTCCCTCTTATTAGTTAATTACAAAAGTAATTCAAATGTACCTTCTCTGTGAATGGTCTGATATCTATTAATTCCTTTGTGAGGTAACCTTATAATTTATACACTCTTGGTCACAATGACTTCATATTTCACATGTAGATCTTTTGGAAATCTTATATTTTACAAAATATCTAGTCCTGTGAGGCAGTGATTATAGATCTGCTTATACCACAAGAGAAATTCCCAATTTATACATGTTTTAACCTACTGAAATTAGTGGGGGAAAATATGTGCCATTCCTAAGCATTGGGAGTATATTTAAGCCGGAACCAACTATCACCTTATTCCTTGAGTAGGTTAATGTTTTGTGGATAAAAGAAGGTAAAAAAGCAAGCAACTTATGAAGTTTGTTTGTTTGAAAGACCTTAGCTTTGCTCTCAAGACACAATGAGCTATCAATTAAAAGGTTTCAGTTTGTTTAGTCTGACTGAATGAAGCAGATCTATGTGTTGTCAACCACTTAAAGTCACTCTTGAGAAGACTTGGAAGGAAGAGGTGAAGCATTTATATTATGTGACTGCTGCCACTGTGTTAAGTATTGCTATCTTATTTGATCCTCACAATAGCCCTGAGAGATCAATGCTAATATAATCTGTATTTTACATTTCAAGAAACTTAAGGCAATAGAGCTTAAAATTAAGTGTCGAAGACTAAATTTAAACTTCAATTTTTTCTGATTCTAGGCTCAGTGCTCTGTTCACTGTGCCACCTAGCTACCTCCAAATCTGGACTAGCAAATTGGATGCTATCATGAAATATATATGCACATATGTGTTTATAATAGTTTTCTAATAGAAATTTATTAAGTGCCAGGCAACATGCTTTGGTAGTGGAGATACCAACAGAAAAACAAAACAAAACAGTTTCTATCTTCAAGGACCATATATACTATTAGAAAGCTGAATGTATAGAAGTCTTGAAAGCTTTTATAGTATATGATTTTGAGAGTTGTCTTGTCCCATTGGTATATAACTGCTTAAAGTAGGTGGCTCATAATAATGAGGCAAAATCCTAGAAGAAACGTTTCCTGTTCTGGACCTTCCCACAATATGGCTCCTTCACCATACAAAAAAATTATCTGGAAACCCTTGGGAAATGCTGACAGATAAATGTTAACTTGGGCAGGGTTTGTTGGAGCCAAAACTTCTTTGATAGGAGTTAAGTTAATCTTAAGAAAGACAATCTGAATGAGCTCTGTTTTTCTTTTTAAAAAAAATACATATTTTTAACTCTATTGAAGATTTTAAAAAAATTATCCTCCACACTTCATTTGTTCTATTAGATTCCACTATGGGTAGATTGTTATTTCATAGAAAATAGAGATCCCCGATAAGCAAGACTAAAACTAAAGGTTGAGTGAGTGAACAAATTCATTGTTTCTGCATGTTTTACTTACTCTGACACAAAGCAAAATTCCATCTGATAAATCATATAAATATAAACATATAATCAATATAAATCATATAAACAATATAAATAATCTTTTATCTTCTTTGGTGGTCTAAGAAGTTCATATAAGTAGAGGATTAAAAACTTTTTTTTTGTTCTTTCTTCCCTTATCATTTGTGTAGTAGACTATTTTTTTTAAAAATAGTATATCCAAAAGAAGTTAAATAGTTACTTAGCATTTGGTGGACTTATTCTAATATCTCATACATATACTTTTTATGATTTTTACAGCTTTATGAGCATTATTTAAATAGTCTATTATGATAGCTGATCTACAATCAACCTTTCTTTTTTTTCCTGTGCATGTATATGTATGTGAATGCTTGAAGATCAAATATAAAATATTTTATTTGCCATTAAAATTTCTTCACAAGCTAGAAGAAATTTCCTACCTTTCCAGTCTTCTTACACTTTATTTCATCCCCTTCATTTTTATAATGTAGTCATCCATATGCCAATGCCTATTGCCATTTCTCATACACAAAACTTCTCCTTTCCGGCCATTTCTGAAGTAAGAGATATAGTAGTTAATTTAGTATTATTTAAGTTTAAAAAAAAAAAAAAAAACCTTTGAGTGATCTTTTTTTTTTGCTTACTTTTTAGAATATTGACACAGGAAATCTGAGGCTTTCTTATCAATTAGTGCAAATAAATCATTACCACAACTTCAACTCTTGCCATTATATGGAGGCTCAAATCACTTACAAAAAGTAGAAACAGCGAATATTTATGTATTTGGGGAAGAAAAAAATAAAATTTCATTTTTCTAACTATATATTTTCTTCCCCACAGTAATTTTCAAACATAAATTTTTAATGATGTTGGATTTTTTGCTTGGATATCCTGCTACTATTTCATATCAATAATCAATCAGCAACATTTTTAAGCACTAACTTTATGATAAAAATTGTATTGTGTGTGCACTAAGGCTAAAAAGAAAAGATATAAAACAGTCTTCTCATGGAACTCACACTTTAACAGGGAATATTAAATAGGTACATAGAGGATATATACAGAATAGATGAAAGGTCACTTTAATAGGGAAATCACTACATGAGATGATCCATAAAGGCCTTCCAGAGAAAATGACATCTTCTTTGAGTCCTGAAAGAAGCCAGATATTCTGAACGTAAGAGGTATGGAAGAAGAATATTTCAGGCATGAAGAACAGATAAAAAAGTTTGGCAGGAAGAGAGAAGTATTGAGGAATGGCAAGTAGGCCAATATGGATGGTTATGTTATAATAATGAAGGGAATGAAATAAAGTGTAAGAAGACTAGAAAGGAACTATCAAGGTTGTGAAGAAATTTCAATGCCAAATAAAATATTTTTTATATTTCATTTTGAGAATGAAAGCAGTAGAAGTAAAGGAGTAACATAGTTAAGTTTATGTTTTAGGAAAATAAAATCACTTTGGCAGATGTAAAGAAGATGAATTGGAGTGAAAGAAATTTGAGAAAATAGGATACCCCAAATGGAATAAATGAATTCCATTTCCCTACCCAAAACAAACAAGGAAATGGTCAATGTGTGTTCTTCCAATTTTTGAATGTTCATTAATGGACTTCATCATCCTATTTACATAGCCTTAAAGACAGATTTCTTTTTTTCTCTCCATATTCATTCATTAGTAAGTCCTAATTTTGCTAATGATGTTATATTTGTCACCTTCTTTTCCATTTATAAAGCTACCACCCTACTCCAAACCTCTATACTCTCAAAATACAATTATTCTAACCATATTCTAGTTAACAAATTTGTCTCCCCTCTTCAAATGACCCTATATGCAACTGTCAGAATAAGTTTCCTTAAATAATAGTTTCTTTCCTCAGAACCTTCATTCTGTATCAACTCAATGCAGCACATTTTTAAACATCTATTAGAAATATCTGGTTTTTTTTTTTTTTTTGTTGTTGTTGTTGTTTTGTTCTGTTTTTTTTTTTTAATTGTGTTCATGGAGCACAATGCTTTCTAAACTCTAGCAAAACTTTCTCATCATCCCACAAATCCCTTAGGTCTCTACCTACAAGATCTGTATTATAAGGAATGTCTATCTTTCCCTATCCATCCATAAAGGTCTTTACTATCTCTACAATGTTTAGTTCAAACACTATCTTTTCAATGGAGTCTTCTTGGAATATTCCTGCCATCTCTGGCATTGCTTTTCTATCAAATCCTATAACACTTATAGTCAGTCCATGCAAGATTTTTTGATTCATTCAATAAACAAAATTATTAAGTACTGCATGAACATTATATTAGACAATGGAAAATAGATAAGAGTCTAAATTAGACATGGAATGAAAAGTCTAGTAAAGGGTTAAGAGCAACACAGATAACTTAATGATAGATGCTAATAATCAGTATAGCTGCATGAATAAGAGGCACCATAATCTTCTAAAAAAGGACAATACTCAATACTCTTCCCTGTGCATACACCTCCACAAACATATAGATCACTTTATACTCTTTATGTAAATTATACTAAACTAACTTCATTTACCCAATGAAGGAGTAACTTCATTACTTATCTTATCTTCATAAGGAGTGACTGTTCAAGAAATCAAATGGGATGCAAAATGTCAACAATGTGCCTGACACAAGATATACATGTTCAATTAGTACTCATAATAAAGTTTTCTTGAGGAAAAAGAGAAAGAGGAAATCAACAGAACCAACAAGTCACAAACATGATCATAAAACCTCAGGGAAAACTTTGACACATTTGAGAAAATTATGCTATGGAAAATAAAAATTCCTCTGAACAGTCTTCTACCCTATATTCATTTGAAAAGTTCTAATTATAGACATTAATAAATATCATGAAATGATATAATACTTTTTTTCAAGGAGATATATGTAGTTTATAATTACCTTTATACACACACAAATACATTGCATAAAGATTTACAATATAGAGAGAAAATATTAAATATGTAGATATATATCTGAATATGTGGAGACTCATATAGTTATACAAATACAGAACATAGAAAAGGGACAACAGCAGCATATATTTAAGTATTATTTCTAGGCTTATTTATATAAGTAAATGTTAAAACCAAGATAGAAACTTGGTTTCTAACATGGAACTTATTCACTTAGATAATCATACTTACATTTTCCCCTGAATACACTAGTTCTGTTTTCTGATGAGGGAAACTAACATCCTGATTGGAGGTGATCTTTCAGGTCATTTATAATGAACTTGTTTATAAGACAATTATTTTGTAAAAACAAAATTCATATGTGTGTATATGTGAAAAAGAATTTTTTCAAAAAATGTTTTTCCTTCAAAAATTTAATGGCTAAAGTTATCACACTTGATATTATGAAATAATGATTATCCTTAGCTATTGTTCACTTGTTTATCAGTAATGCCAGAGTCTTTGTGACCCTCATTTGAGATTTTCTTGGCAAAGATGCTGGAGTGGTTTCCCATTTCCTTCTCCAACTCATTTTGCATATGTGGAAACTGAGGAAACAGGCAAATGACTTGCCCAGGATCACAAAACTACAAGTGTCAGTGCCCAGATTTGAACTTGGGAAACTAAGTCTTCCTGAGTCCAGGCCCAGCACTTACATGGCTAATTTTTCTTAAACCTATTCAGCATAACTGTTGATAGATATTGAGGTTTTAAATAAAACTGATAGACCTGATGTACTATATCCTTTGGTATCTTTAAGCTTACCCTGGATATCAGTGCCCTAGAAGGAAGCTTCTTCTTCCCCTACCTTATCTATAGTATCAGAATTGGCCAAAGGACAGATCCTACAGTGATATAATTTCAAGTACAGTGGCACCTGGTTGGGGGAGAGCAGAGGCCTTCTCAGAATACTTCCATTGCCTACTCATCAAACCAATCCTGGTTTTCATTTGTATTTCACCAAATAACCATAGTTATTTCAGGTGGCAATGTAATCAACTTTCTTCCTTTCCTCTCACTTCATATTTCATATGAATTTAAATCCTTCAGGATTATTGTAAAACCAGATCTCTCTTCTGGCTGTTCACACATCACCCAGTCTCTCTCAAATATATAAAACTTTCAGTATACTGACAGTCTTTATGTGGAATTATATAATTATTCTCCACTTGGGTTAAGAAACTGTTTCACCCTCATACCAAAACATATCTGTCGTCTTCTTTTAATCTCTGCTAGTGTTTGCTGAAGTCTGGCAACCTTACCATTCAGATTCACGTGTTGTTGTAATGTATCATAATTAAAGGCACATGGCATGTTCTCCACCTCCTCCTCCCTCCATTTCCCTTTCTGTGTGCCCGAGGGTTAACTAAAGTCACAGCGCAAAGGGGCAGAAGAAAAGCACAGCTGACTGTTTTGACATCTACTGTTTCACAGTGACATCCTCTGAGAATTATCTTAACTTCCACTTTACAGGGACTAATTGAATTATTTCATTATACTGCATGTTTTAGTAGTAGTAGGTTAGAGGTCACCTTGTTGCTAAAAACTGAGTGTGACTTTCCCCCTCTGATCACTTGTTCATTCCAGTTTTTTGTTAAGACAGAACAAAACCCATAGAGCTAAGTTCAGAATCTCAGTATTTGCCTGACATTTCTTTCTTTTACTCTTACTTCCTTCATTTTTCTTCAGCATTCTGAAAAACTGTCCTTCAGAATGAAAAACTCTCTAGAAAATATGTAACATTAAAAGCCCTATAGACTGTTAAATCAAAATCTGATAGATGATCTCTACCCAGTGTGTTTCCCATAGATAGTACGGAACAGTATTCATTGACCCAGGGACTATCATATCGTCTTGATGTAATGTGCTTTTGGGTATAGCGGCTTTCTATCTTAAGAGCTACATTTACTGCAAAAAGACATCTGTTCAGCTTAGTGGCCTTGGTACTGTTGAACTCAACTCAATAGTATCCAATCCTCCCAACTAAAAGAAACTTTTAGCATACCCTGAAAACTCCCATTTCAAAAAAAAAAAAAAATCTCATTAGATTGGCTCTTTATATTTGAAATGCGTAATCTGTTTTTAACACTGGCAGTTCTAGATCAATCAAGTTGAGTTAAACTAAGCAGTTCTAGATCAACCAAGATGAGTTAAACTAGGCAGTTCTAGGTCAATCAAGTTGAGTTAAAGTACTTTCCACTTTCAGTTTTATATGGCATCTGAAGCTTCTTCAGAATTGTTTAAAATTCTTACTTCATTCTATATAAATATCAATGATGAACAGTACATATTGTCATTGTTAAAATATTTTTATTTAGCAACTGTGTAGTTATTATAATGTCATGATTTTTCATAAGGAAAATTCAACCAATGTATTTATGAATTCAAAAAACTATTCTCATTGATTCTTAGAAGAAATTTTGATTGTATCTTATACATACAAAATAAATAAAGTTAGGAGATTTCTCATAGGAGATCTCCATTTGTGAGTATTTTTTTCAAATTGCACAGGCATAGATTTTATGTATGCAGTTCACATGCACAGACTATACAAATATTCTTTAGAAAATGGAATTAACCATCAGAAAAAGGGGAACGAAATGCCCCAAATTGAATGAAACTCCATTTACATCTTAGAATTACAATGGAAACCTACCATCCTTTGAACAATACAATGAAGATAAGAGAAAGATCTAAACTGACCACTGCAGGCTTATAGTATCTTTAAAATGAATCACTTTCCTGATTGGATATAGTACCATGTTCAACATAAATAAAGTTAAGACCTAACATTTTTCTTACCAAAAAAATTAAAAGGATAGCTTGTAGTGGCATGTTCTACATGAATGCAAATCATAATCTGCATGCTTTTAAATGACTTGAAGTCTTTACAGATCTAATTTTTGTATATTTGTGCCTCAAACAATTCGCCAATTCAATATTTTGGCTTAGCAGTCCAAATCAAATTGTGGTCCAAGTACTAGGCATTCACATTTGATGTACAGAGACTTGACAAGCAATTAGCAATGAATATTTAAGCATCTTCATTACCCTTGCATGAAGAATGCAGATGGCATTTAGGGAGATGGCAACAGAGGGCACTACTGTGAATTATGTTTCTATTATTTAGTCACCTGACTATTGGAGGACTCTCTTTGGGCCCAATGCCACATCTATACTTCAACAGTCTGGCTGGAAATGAAGCAGACATTTGAAATGTCAAAAAGCAGGTTGCTTCCATGAGATTTCTATGCGCATTTTGTGATTTGGGAAGTTTGGATCCAAGGAGCCAAACGTTTGTATCCTTAGTCATATCAAACATAAATTCCAAACCTCCATAAGTTTCTAGAACCTGAAATTCCTTGAGAAATTACCTGGATCATTTACCTTTATTCTCCTCATCTGGTAAATGGCCTGATGATTTTGCCTCTGAATATTCTTCATGACAACATTTATCTCGTCATTATTGTTTTTCAGGATAAAACAACACTAGAGAGCCTGACTCAGCAACTAGCAGTGAAACAGAACGAAGAAGGAAAATTCAGCCATGCCATGATGGATTTCAATATGAGTGGAGATTCTGATGGTTAGTGAAAATTATTTCTTCCCAGTAATGTGCAGAAAGGTCTACTTGTTGCAATAAAAGGA
Source organism: Antechinus flavipes (assembly GCF_016432865.1). NCBI lineage: Eukaryota > Metazoa > Chordata > Mammalia > Dasyuromorphia > Dasyuridae > Antechinus > Antechinus flavipes. Next base: position 176,434,641 of record NC_067402.1, read on the forward strand.
CAAAAAATTAAATAAATGAAGCAACTAGAATTCTTACATTCCTTATTTCTTGTACCTATATTTCCAGAGTTTTATATATTCATGGCTTATTTTTATGCTTATACCAATACTATACTTTAAACATGTTTTTTTACTTAGAACAAGACTTAACTAGGATATATTTCCAATTATAAAAATGATGAGTCAAAAACAATGTCAGGGAAGTACTAGAGTGGAAGTTGAGAAATCTGGTTTCTACTAGCCATTAAGTTACTATATGATTTTAAGCAAATTGTTTCACCTTTCTGAGCCAGTTTCCTCTTCTATAAAGAAAAAAAAAAAGGATGCTAGATTCAAGGTCTTCTAACTAAAGTATCCACCAGCTCTAAAAGTCTATCCATCTATGAAATAAATGGGGTCATACAAATGAATCTTTCCTGTCATGTCATTTGCTATAAATATACACTAAGAAAATGCTTTCAGTCATCAAAATTTATCTTCAGGAATTTCTCTTGCTTCCTAATTTTGAATATCTGATTTGCATTTTAACATCATCTTATACTTTCAGTAGCCACCATATTTTCATTTCTTTGCCCAAGCTGTCATAGCAGCTATCCAAATTTAAGTTCCCCATAACCCATGTTGAATCTCCCCCATCCTCTATCTTCTTCCAAGCTCTCTGTACTATTTAAACTATCAAGGTAGTAACTAGTCAAATCAGACACATTTATGAGTTAAGGAAAAAGTTAATTCCTTTTAACCCACACTTATATAGAAATCTTATCTCTATGAAATGTATGTATATTTTAACTGTCTTCCTGGAGACGTTACCCCATCTCTATTGTCTACCCCAAATGGATGACTTGGAATAATAGGCCAGATAGCAAGGAAACTAGCACCACAGCAAGCTAATGAGGAACATATTTTAAGTCAGATGAGTTTTGTAATAGCCCTTAGATCATACCTTTTGGTCATCTACTTTGCTTTTGTCTAATTCTGCTCAAAAATCAAATCTACATTTACTAATTAAAAATAAAACTCAAGTAATTTTATGGCTGAGGAGAAACTTAATGTTTGTTTCATACATATGTATGTCTGGGGCTTGAATTCATCCATATAATTTCGCTCATTTTTTAAAACTATGTTTGGCTAATGCAAACCTGGCTCAAGTATCAAGGCATTTTTATAGATTTAATGAAATACTGCCAATATTATTTTCTATTTTTATGTGACTATAGAGGTGTAAGAACAAGTAAAGGGAGAAGTGCATATAATTTTTTTCCAGTGAAACGCCTTTCTAGGTCCCCAGAGTTAATTCCAAGGGTCAGAAGATGATTAGGTTTTCTATTCCATTCACTAACGTTACTCTAAGAGAATAGTTAGGTGGTAAATGTTACCTCTCTGCCATTAAAAGGTAAAGGTAAAACTCAATGTACAATTAATGCATATTCCAGTAAAGATTTTGAAGCAGAATTCATAATTTAACCAGCTTTCAAATTGAAAATGGGTACAGAGAATGCAGAAGCTGTGGGGAATGCTTTTCCATGCCTACCTAGTTTCTGATCTTTCACCAGCCTTCCACATACTAATATCAATATCCATTTAAGGGTTACAAGTCCTCAGCAACAATACAGTTTGAGAATGTATTGTTCTTAGAGAAAAAATTCTACTTGTGATACAGATCTCAATAGATCCTGCCTCATGATTAATCTTGAAAGTTTAGGGGGACTATTTAGCCAAATCACATGTGGTTGAGTTCATGCATACTATTTACTTAGTCCATGATTGTTCTTTTGGGCAATTTGACTTTAATATACATTGAAGATCTCCTTTGACTTCAGATATAGGAGTCTGTTGTTAAGACACAAACCTAAGATAGGCAACTTCTTCTAATTAACTTAAGAATGAGATAGCATTCCATGACATTGGGAGACAGCGATAATATTGGGATGAGCAGGTTGACTAAGATACTACTAATTTAAGTGGATGAACAACTTTGGAAGAAATTATTGGTATCTTAGAATATTTAGCTTCAGAGAAAGCAAGAGTAGAGGAGATAGGGGTATGATTCAAGCCTTTTGCAAAAGTTACAAAGAAAATAAAACAGAAATGTTTAGCATATAAAAATACATAGAATGAAAGAAATATTCCAAAATGTAGTCACCCTTTCAGTTTCAACATATTGTCAATGATGTTGATGATGCTCATAATTATAGATTGAGCCATCTCTTAGTTTTACTTTTCCAAGAAAAAATTAATAAATCAATAGCACTTAGAATGGTGAGGTATAATAACACACACAAAGATCACCAGGACAAAATCTGCTTTTAAAAGATGAACTTATTTTTGTCACTAAAAATAGACTGCTTATTTTAAGTTATATAACCACTTTGCAATCTACCTCAACAGTCTTCAATTGTAAAACATCAAAAAGATTTTTTTTTAAATGTTGTTTTAAAAATTTGCATTCGGGCATACTTATATGCCCTCAAATCTTCATGAAGGCAGAGGTCATGACATGAATATAAACCAGCTGTATGTAAAAGAAGATGAAAAATTCCTGTTTGGTCTAGTTTTAGTTGGTAATTATGAGTCCTTTAATCTCAAAAATTCTTATTTCTAGATGTTTTGCTGCAATGATCTTCTGGCCTCCATGAATTGCAGTTGTTTCTTTGGGTAAAATATAAAGAAATGCAAGGAATTAATTTATTATTAACGAAAGTATTATAATTTACCAAGTTTCATTCTATTATTCTTATAGAACAAGAAAGTGGCAGACCTGATGCATCTGTTGTAACTGTATGCATTGAGAACCAGTTGCTTGGTGTCCTTAAGTACTAATTTGTTTTTCATTTTTTATATTCATCACCTAAGTTAGGTATCCTTGGAAACCATATTAACTTAAAGGAGGTAATTAGTGTAATAAGACGGTAGCTTAATGAGTACTAATATGGAATAGTTCTTCAGTACCTAGAGGAATCAATGTGACTTCCAAAGGTATCTAACACTATAAAGTTGTAACTGAATACTGGCAAAATCTAGCTTATTGAATCTCTATCAACTGAGTTACTCCAAAGAAATGCTTATTTTATATAACTTCTTTGGATTAATTCAGCTGATAGGAGGGAAAACTACTTAAGTGGATAGTTTTATATATTTTGAGGCTATGGTTATGTATTTTGCATATGTAACTACATGTTAATGCATTTGCTCTTTTTGCTATCACTTTCAGATGTCTATTTCATCTTATAGTCTATCATTACTATGCCATTTTGTACATTTACAAGCATGCTATTTCAAATAAATAAATGAAATTCAAATACATACTAGAGATATGTTTGTCACTTATTAGCTAGGACCTCTTGCAATTTGTTTTCAAATTTTCATCTAACGGTAACTATATTTTAAAGAACCCTTGCCTAGAAACAAGTTATATGTATTCTTAGGTATATAGCAACCTTTTAAGTTCCCCTGTAATTTCCTCTCCAATTATTATGTTTCACTCAAAACTGACTAGATTTTGTATTTTTCATGCTAGAAAAAAAGGACTTTTAACTTTTTTCATTATTTCTACTGCACTAATTATGATTTTCTGGCCCCAGTCTAAAGGTACTACATCCAACTTAGAGTAGAAATCATACAACAGACTACTGTTGTATGACTATAAAAGTAAATGAGGGTACAGCATCAGGTTCATTAAAGGAAGAAGTGTTACAACATAATTCAAAACATAAATCTCCTGTTTATTAAAATGAGACATAATTAAAATTTATTTCCAAAACCTGAAATTTTTTAATAGAGAAGGGATTCATACTTTTAAAATCTCAAAATTTACTTAAATGAGTTGACAAAATGCAAATATAAATTTGTAATTATTTTCATTGTATGTATATGGTTTTGTTTGTTTCTTTTAGGAAGTGCTGGGGTCTCAGAGTCCAGAATTTATCGGGAATCCAGAGGACGTGGGAGCAATGAACCTCACATCAAGCGTCCCATGAATGCTTTCATGGTATGGGCTAAAGATGAACGAAGGAAAATTCTTCAAGCCTTTCCTGACATGCACAATTCCAACATCAGCAAGATACTGGGTAAGAGATCTAGATTAGTAATAGGTAAAATAAGTATACTTTTAATTTTCAGTTTTTACAGTTTATAAAAAAAGATTTGTAGGGCAAAATAATTTAGGTTATCTGCGAGTATAGAGTATGCATAAATATTGTAATATTTTTCTGTGATAATATGCTTATACTAACATTTGAATAGTGAGATGAAAATTGTTTCCATAACTAATTTGGTTCTTGTTCTTCACCAATTTCAGTGATGTATGTATGTATAGTTATAGATAGATGTATATCTTCATAAATTATATGTGTAGCTAAAGTACACATATAATTCTTTCTAGCCTTGATTTGCAGAACTATTTTAAAAACCAACAACAAAAAAAACACTTTTTCTGTCTCTGCAGCTTTCAGTGTAATTTGGAAGCAATATAAACAAAACCTACATTCAAACACACAAATATATATACATATATATGAAGGAAGAAACAGAAAATCCACCATGTTTACAGAAAGTAAACACCTCAGTTTAAGACCCAGCAAGACATTTTTTTCATTTTCTTTGTCCTTCTACCTGAATGCCTTCTCTTTCTGTCACTGACATCAATATCATCATAAAATAATATATATTGAACATCATGAGGAAGTTAAATATATTTCTGTATTAAAAATGTTCATAATGAAAACAGAAAATAAATACTATACTAAACCAATAAATTACTATTTGGAGAATAAATAGCAAACGAGTCATTTCTTTCAAGGGATGCAAAGTAGTAAATAATAAATATGTAGTAAATACACTCAAAAAAAGAGTTCTTATAGAGGCTTCTGATTGAGGAAAAAATCTGCTGCTAATGTAGTTGCCATTATATATATATGTGTATATATCTCAGTTGTTAAGTCATCTTAAAGCCATGTTAAATAAGGTTCCACGCAACAGATGTTGAACAAATCATTTTGTCTTCTGTGAGTTTATAATCTCTATTTTCTGCATCTAAGTTTTGGAAGGGTTTATATTTAAATGTAAAATACTTTGAGGTCTTTAAACTACACAAATTCTTCTTTCTATATAAAAAACTATTCTGCTTCATAAAAATGAATTATTAAACAATAAATGAAATGAATACAAACACTTAAATTAACATTGTGAACATGTGTGTATGTATACATATAAATGGCCCATTTGTAAATTTTTATTCATAATAGTTTTATTAAAAGTTTTTTTTTAAATTGTTGAATAAGAAGTTATAAATAAGGGAAGGAATATAGGGCTACAGTAAACCAGATGTTCCAATTTTTTAAAAAAGAGAATATATTATGCAAACTATAGGCCAGTGACCTTGACTTCAATTACAGCCAAAATTCTAGAACATATTATTAATGTTATTAGATTAATGTCCAGTATAGAAAACTAAGTGAGCCAGTATGTCTTCTTCAAGAACAATTCACTCTGAAGTAATTTCATTTTTTTAAAAAATAGATACTAGATTGAGGTAATTGTAAATATAATTTGTGTTAATTTTAGCAAAACATTTGACAAAATCCCTCATTTTTTTCCTGTGAAAAAGTATGAAGAGATCTGGGATAGAAAATAAATATATATATAAGCATTCATAACTGGTTGAATGAGCAGAACCAATTAATTAATTGACCTTAATGTTTTATTGTCAGCTTGGAAAGAGGCAGCCAATGGAAGGCCCTATAGGGATCTGCAGTTGACCTTCTACTTCTTAGAAAAAGAAAGAGATAAAATACTTACCAAGTCTTCAATCACTTAAAACTAGGAGGGGTATCTAAGACTATAGATAAGAGTCATTATTCAAAAAATGTTATGAGAACAAATACGCATTATTTAACCTTGGTTCATAAGACCAACTTCACAAGTACCATAAGAGGAAAACATAAAGATAATGGTTGTTTGGGAGTCTAGGCTACAAGATCAATGTGAGTCAAAAATGCATTTTGGCAATTAAAATAGATTGTTTTAAGACACATTGGGAGAGACATACTTTCCAGACCTAGGGGAGGTCCCTAAAATCTACTGTATTATTCTCCAGTCAGATCATATCTGAAATATTATCTTCAGATTTGGGTACCAAATTTTAGAAAATCCTGTTAAAATGTAGAACATCCATAGATAGGCAATCAAGACTGCAAAATGATAGAGGAGGATGAATTCATTTCAATGGAGATGCTTATCCTCAAGAAAAAGAGACTTTGTTATGATATTGAATGATGTTTTCCAGTATTTGAAGGATAGTCATATTGAAGAAAATTTATATTTACTATGCTTGGCTCAGGACAGAATTAGAGAAATGATTAGAAAATGCAAGACATAAGCTTATTTTAATGAAAAACTTTGCTTGAAATGATGAAATATCGTCATCTGATTAGACATCTCTAGTTGTTAACAAAGACTAGATAATCATTTATCAGTTGTGTTATAGAGGGAATTCCTTATTCAAGTATAGGTTGTACTTGGTGTCATCTGAGATTACATGATGATGAGAATCAAAGATACTACAGTATTAATGAAACAAAATGATATTTTGTCAAATATTCCCAAAATATCCAAATGAAACAAGAAAGATAATACTATTTTTGGTTATTTTTTAAAGAGTATACTATAATTACAGTAGTATGATTTAATTATGTCAGGTACCCTTTCATAGAATAAGAAAAGGTATTGCCTAAATTTATTTCTTTTTGAGGTTAGAGAAATATCATTTATACAGAAAGCAGATTAAGGGGTTGTGTAGAAGATATGCCCTCAAATATCTACTCCTAAATAAATAAGTCATCTATTGAAATCTACAAGATTATTCTGAGCAAGTTGCCCATTTCATACAGAAAGTACAAAGAGAGCTTGATTGTTTTGGATAACAACCTCCGACAGCACGCTGCTAATTCATTCTGCTTAAAACAGGCGCTTGAGCTGGGTTGACATTTTACGTGGTCTCTAGGGATCCTAGTTGACATTTTAAAGGGCTTCTAAGCATTTTATAATACCCTAAAATCTGGTTTTAATAAGCCATTCTGCTGAAATTGTTAACATAAGGAATCACCTTTTACTGTTTGGCACTAGATCAGGGGGATATGGGGACATCTTTTTTTGATTAGATATACAGTAGTTGGAGTAAAATGTGTAAATTCATTACAGACCCCATAGAGGTGACAGACCGTGTAGCTCAGTCCAAGCTCATCCTTGTTTTGTTGTCAGTTTTAGAAGGAAAGGAGAGCTCTTTAAGACAATGTGAGATGTTTCCTTTATTTTGAACATCAAATATTATTTTCTGGTTTGAACCTTCTTCCTTTGCAATCAAGAGAAATAGCTGAATGTCCTCCTTAACAAACATATTTCAAAGGTCTCCTTTTGATTGCAAAAGACCAATCTTTTGAAATCAGCAGGTCTCTCTTAACTGGCCCAGGGTGAGTAACTAGAGACTCCCAGATCAAGTGGGCATTTTCATCTCTTTGTGAGGTTATCTAAAATGGTCTTTTCACCATCCATTCTTGATTTATTTGGAGGGAATTGTACCACAGCTTTGTGTAGGGGTCACAGGAATTTTGTTTCCACTGAAAATAGCCTAGAATGGATCAATATTTTTCATGGGATATTTAGAAAATATGAACTATATCATGATAAAAAAAAACCCTTTAAATATAATTTATCTAACAAAATATATAATTAGCAGAAAAGTCTGCATTTATTTCATAGTTATATTTAAAGTATTTGGGGAGTAATCATACCTCCCTAGGAATCATTTGCTGACACCAAAACATGTTTTCAATGTGGTTGGTTACCAAGACAAAATCCTATAATGCCAAAGAGGTGACAAAGGTTGTACTTGTCATTATCAAATAATGTTATTTTTTTCTCCTAGCTTTTTCCCCATATACAGATTTCATTTAAATGTACATCAATATGTTTTCTATGGTATTTCAAAAGTGTTGGCATTGTTTGCATCATTTCTCTCCAATAGTTAATATTAATTTTTTTTAATTTGTTCTAAAAGTTGATATGATTTTAGTTCTCTTCATACTTGAAGTTTGTAACTGGAAGATAGCAATTTTTTTGTTCTTGATGCCATCACCTCTTTACAAAAAATGTTTCTTAGATTTTCCTTTATTGATTAGTAAAAAAAAAAAAAAAGTTTCAATGATCTTACAATATCCTTATGAGACAGAAGAAAAATAAGATTTTGAATATATTTAGAAGTGGCTAGATTGAACCACACATTTCAGAAATGACTTGAAGATTAAACAATAAACATTTAGAAATTTACAAAGTGTAGTATGGTATTTAAAGTCACCATTAATCATAGTGCTGCTATCATTGTCCATGCGTAAGAATAATTTCTTTCCCCTTTAGAAAGTTTTGATGGGAAGACATATTATTGCCATCTTTTATCCCCTAAGGCTCAATCCTTTTTTTTAATGTTCTTTACTCCCTAAATATACTATCTATCTCTATACTTTGAGCAGCATTTGAAAAAATAGCAAATTTCACTGTAAAAATGCCTAGTGACTCACTCCTGAAGCCAAGAATTATATGCAGTAGATATCGGAAGATTACTAGATTAGGAGCCAGAAGAAAGATTCTTCAAGTTTCTATTAAAAGTATTGTTTCCTTAGAAAAGTCAATTTCTCAAAGTCTGTTTCATCATCTGTATAATAGGGATTATCTACCAAGCTCACTATAAGGATCCCATGAAATTTGGTAGAAATAATTACCAGTTATTATGATTACAAATCTATTTGCATTATAATTATGTTTCAATATAGTATGCTTTTCCTTATGTGTACTTTGCTCCATCTTGATTAGTTGTAATTCTTGCAATTCTTCAGTTTTTGGAATAACTCTTTCAAGTTTCCAGTCATGTAGAATTCTACATAGATGTTACACTGAAGTAATATATTTGTGAAGACTGTTTTTATGGATTAATCTACAAATATATTCCATCAAAGTAATCAAATAAGTTTAGGATATCATGTAAATAACACACATACAAAAATACTAAAATTGGTTAGAATGATTTGGTTTTTTATATACACAGACTAAGGAAAACTACTCTGATATGAAAATATCTAAGGAAAAAAATCTTTCTAGTTATTCAATATTAAATACAAGAAAAGATTAGTTTTTTATTTGATATCTATCATAAAAATAATATTGAAATAGCTATCACAAGGATAATGAACCTTTTTATTTTTATAAGTATTAGGCTTCTGAAGCAAAACACATTTCTTTACAATATGACAAATGCTATTTTTAACAAGAAAAATCAAAGGAAAGAACATGCTGAAATGATGATACTTGTCTTTGCTTCCTTAAAGAACTCAGAATAAAACATTTAGTACCAGTATATTCTAATGGAATAAACATAGACCAGACTGTCAGAAGATCTTGAATTCTTGCCATTGTATCAACAGTGTCTTTTGAAAACCACTTCACTTTTATAAAATGAAAATAATAGGACCACAAGAGTTATCCATGAGAACATACATCCATTCCAGAAAAGAAATTAACAAAACTGGTTACAACTGCTGGTGATTTGGTTCAATTCAATAAGAATTTATTGTACACCTATTATGTTAATGGCAATATACTAGGGATGCAAGGACAAAAAAAATTCACTTAAGGAATTTACATTTAACATATGGATTTATGGAGAAATATAGATATGTATAAGGTATTCATAGATCAAATACAAAGCAATTTCTTTTGAAGAAATGTGGAGAAAACACTATTATAGAAGTTAAAGGCCTCCTCTAGGATTTGATACTTGAGTTAAGATGTTAGGGAAAATAACATACAGAAGGATAGAGTCAGGAAACAAAGTACGAAGAGACTGTAGCTGGAAAAGACAATGGTTAAATAATAATAATAATAATAAAATTACTGCATTATTCTTCTGGGAGACAATCCTTGAGGATTTTTGTATGGAAAACTATGGCATTAGAAATACAATTAAATGTGAAATGTTAAAAGTAGTTAACAGTAAAATGCTAAACTTAAGTATTTTAAGTTTGTAAAATTTTCTTTATGTCAACCCTGGGAGGCAGATAGTGGCAGCATTGCTACCCTTATTTTTGAAGAAAATTTTTGAAGTTAGGAAGGCTTAACAGACTCTCTCCCATGATGACACAGCTAGTAAATTATTAGAGTCAGACTTTGAATGCAATTCTGATTCCAGGTCAAGAAGTTCTATGATCTTTTTGTTAATTTTTATTAATTTCATAATTTCTCTATCAACGAAGATGTGCATAGAACATAGAACAATAATATGCATTTTATTTATTAACCTATCATTCTTGAGCCACATATAATAGGCTAACATATTAAAAAAATGTCTGCTCTTGAAAAATTCACAGTGGATTTTAAACATCTCCATTTGGGTTATACAGGAAGAATGAAAGCTTGGAATTTCTGCATCAGATACTTAGGCATAAAAATCCTAAGAAATAATAGAATTCTGCAATTGGAACTAGTCTAACTTTACAAAAACTAGAATTATGAGAAAATGAATTTGTAAGGGAGAAGCTTCTACCTTAGTAGTCCTTTTATTTCTGCAATGGAGGCAAAAAAAGGTTTCGTTATTTGTTCTCTAGAACCATAAATGGTTTTTCAATTATTAAAGCTTCCCTTTAGTTATCTTTTCATTTTCATTATTGTAGTCATACATGTATATTCTTATAGTTCTATTTGTTTTTTTATTCAAAGTTCATACAAATCTTCCTGTTGTAAAAAAAAAAATTTCCTATACTAATAAAAAAAAAGTTTTGAATTATTTAGTTATGGGTCATGACCGAGCCTATATGCAACAATTTTTTTTGAAGTGAACAGACTTGCTTCTGATACAGGTACTGACTTCATTAAAAAAGGATAAATCAAGGATTCACTTTTTGGGATTTAAACTTGACAAAGATTTTAGTACATTCCAAGGAAAGTTAAATTAATAGGAATACAATGAAACACAGTATGCTAAATTTCTTCTACCTCCAAAGACTGATTTTCTATAGGCCAAATATTTCTATTAGATTCAGAGGCTGTGAGCTGATTGCTTACGCTCATGTCTGAATTGTAATGAGCAGCATACAACTGCAAAGTTGTTTTACAATAATTATTTAAATAGTATTGTCTTTATCACCTCCACTTTAGTGGAACAAAACTTAAAGATGAATTTTGGCTTTTACAACGTCGATTAACTAACATTTATTAAGCATTTATTGTAATGTTTTATTGCACAAAAATGCTGTATTCATAGACCAGGTTTATTTTCAATTACTCCCAAACTGGTGGATACTTATTATGCTTCCAGTTCTTTGCTACTACAAAGAATACTCTGCAACTTATTGTTTCAGCCAAACATTTTTCTTATTTTTGCTTTTGTGGAAAGTATGATCAAGAGAATTTATGAAATAGGCCCAATATCTACCAAATCTATGTAAACCCTTACAATTATAACATTTTAAAGTACTAGAATCCTTGCATGAAAATTCCAAAGTAGCCCTATTGCAAAAGTATTTTATATATTTGTGTCATGGCTTTGAAAATGATCTTAAGGACTTTTTTTTTGTCTTCATCTGCCGAATTCCCCATGAATGAATTGGATACATGAGACTTTAAGAGTTTAGTATTAGATATCTAAATAGTATGATTTGATGAACATAATTCATATTGCTGATACTTATAGCAGTAGATATATGAAAGCAATAATAAATCCAAAAGTATGCTATTTAACAATTGGATTTTTAATTATAGAAAGGGTATAATAAATGCACCGTTTTTCAGGCTTAGGCTTTCATGCTATGAGGATAGGGTATGTTTTTAGGATTTTTGTTTGTTTTCTAAATCAGAACCATGTACATAATGCATGAGTATCTGAACATTTAAAAAATACATGTATTTTTAGCATGAAAATATTGTAAAGAAATAGGTATCTTCCTTTTTGTAGACCATGTTACCTAGACTAAATGTACCCATTTACCCATTTTACCCATTTACAAATAGGCACTTTGGAAAGATGGCAATTAACAATAGTGAAGTTACCTGTCACTTGAGATAAGCAAAATAAACAAGCCTTATGAACTTTGCTTTGATGACTCTGAAAGCCAAACAAAAGCAACAGTATTAGTTCCTAGGTGAGCTGGGCCATTCTTTATTCTGTTTATCTTCTCTGAGCTAATATAGTTAATGTTTTTAAAATACCCTAAATGTTTTTTTTTTTTCAAATTTGTGGAGAACTACACTAATCACTTGCAGATAGGTATGCCTATCTGCAAATGAACTGATTTCCCCATATGAGCTATAATAAAAATATAACAATATCAGCAGAATCAAGGAATATAACTATGAACTTGCATGGAGAATTGAAATGATTTAGCAACAAAAAATAAAAACTCCCAAGAAGTTTGTTATTTTTCTGTTTGTTTTATACAAACTAAAATGGAATTGGAGAGAGAAGGGGGAAAGAGAAAATAATTTCTGGTTGATTTTGCTTGTCTGTGAACTAGCAAAGGCACCTGGAAATTGGAGTTCATCTTCCAGAGATGAGAACTCCTGTTGCTTCCAACTTGGAGGGAGTTTCCTGACTTGGAAATTCCTTATGCCCATGACATCACAGATACAGTTCCTATCTAGTATTATAAATTAATTCAAGTTGAAATTTTACTTCAAAAATTATTAAAAAGCTATTAAATTTATATATCTGGTGAAGGAAATGGCAAACCACTCCAGTATCTTTGACAAGAAAACCCAAAATGGAATCATGAAGAGTTGGATATGACTGAAAAATGACTAAGCCTAACCTCCTCCAAGAAAAATATACACACACAAAAAAAATGTCATCAGCACACTCATTTTTCTCATTTTGTATTTAGCCACTGCAGTGTAACATATATATATATATATATATATATACACATATGTATATGTATACGTATGTGTATGTATTTAATATTATATATTGTATATTTATTTTATATAAATATATTTATTGATAATTATAATAAATATATGTGGAAAATACACAAATATATATGTGTGTATATTGTCAGTGCCTATAATTATAAATGAATATTTAATATCCATTAATTTCATATACTTAATATTTATAAATGAATAATTAAATAGAATTTTTAAGGTTGGCATAGTCCAGTGCTCTAATACATTTGTGATTTCATCATATACCCGCTAATAACTCACAACTTATCCATGTCTGCCTGTTCTATGCAATACCCCTTTGTGAAGATGTATTTTTTCCCATTGTTTCATGGATTACCATAGCTGAAGAATTAACTAATAAGTGACCAAACTACTGTGAGAAGTTTCTTTGTCACAAGTAAGATGTGAGTCCTGTGGTGGTCCCAGCATCACAGACCTTGCCAAAGCTTATACTTTTCAAATCTCACAGAAACCTATTCACACCTTCATCAGATATGGAAGAACTTTGAGAAGGAAAGTGAATATATTTAATCTAAATGATGGCTATACTGATGTGTGGGTGTGGTGTATGTGTTTGCACATGTGCATGTAACTATATATACATTTTAGGTGACCATGTTATATAATCTATAGATCTGACTGAGGCTAGACTTACATCTTACATATCCACCCACCCTCATATGCTCTTGGATCCAGTAACATTGGTCTCCTTGTTGTTCCTGGAGCAGGATACATTTTGTAGACTTCAAGCATTTTCACTGCCTGGATGTTTTCCCTCCTCATTTCTTGGCTACTCTGAAGTACCAACTAAAATCCTGCTTTCTTCTGGAAGTTCTTCCTAAGCTCTCTTAATTTTAGTGCTTTTCTTTTGTTGATTTTTTCATATTTATCCTATAAAGAGCTTGTTTGTACATAATATTTGCATGTTCTCTCCATTAGATGTGAACTCCCAGAGAAGCTTGTGTCCTCAGCTCTTAGCACAGTGTTGACACGTGTTATTCAGCCTTTTTTAATTATGTCCAATTCTCCACGACCCAGGGTCATTGGGAATTGGACAACTAGAAAGCATAGTGGATAGAGTGCTGGGTCTTCAGTCAGAAAGATCTGAATTCTAATTCAGACTTAGATACTTATTAGCAGTGTGACTGGGAAGGTCACATAATCTCATTTGCCTTAGTCTCTTCATCTGGAAAATGAGCTGGAAAAGGGAAAGCGCAAAGCATTTTTTTGCTAAGAAAACCCCAAATGCGGTCAGTGAGAGTCAGACACAAGGGATAAATGAACAACAGACATTGTCAGAAAGAAATGTTTGTAAGATTGGCACAAGTCTCAAAAACTCTAATGCCATCTCTTTTTTGGATCATATTTGTGTTTTTGTTGGTATTGGAAATTCCGGGTGAAACTCCCTTCATCAGTGCAGATCAGCACAAACTCTGCAGTGTATATTCTTAGATTAGAGAATTATTAAAGTTTGGAATCCAATAAGTTTCAGAGCTAAAATCCAGAGCTTCCTGACTTTGGAGCAAACTACTACCACAGACTGCTTCTCTAATGTGCTTTTAATGCTAATTTGGGCTATATTAATTGAACAATTAGTTACATAATGAAGGAGATGATTGCTCTGCTTTTCTCAAACATTATCTAAAGTTATAGGTGCCACTTTTTCAAAGGTTCTTTGACAAGACGGAGTATATCCAAAGGACTATCAGTCCTTTGATTAGGGAACTTAAAAATGACTCATAGAGTTTAAAGAAACAACAGGATCTATATGTGTGTGTGGTGCTTAAAAAATAGTGAATTTCTGTTTACCCCATGGGACCACACAATGAGAGTGCCCTTTCTTTATGCAGAGGTACAACCTGTTCTAATACAATAATAGATCATATCAATTTTGGACCATATACAGATACAGTTTTCTATTTGTTTACTGTGGCAAAGAGGGATTTTTTGATTGGCTGCTAGACCAAAATGCAAGGTGCATATGAAAAGCAATGACCAGTTATATCAATTCCTCTCTCTGACTGAGTTTAAGTAAGGAGGATCTGAGTAGGAGAAAAACCTTTATCTTCTTTCTTCTTGGGCTGTGACTAATCAAAAGGCCTCTCTCTCTCTGACTCATGGTAATTTTATAGGAACTAGTCATAGCATAGGTGCATATAATCCAGAGTTTATACTAGGCAAAATAATTTCACACACTCGTAAGGACTGGACTTTCACTGGCCAGTATTTCATTACATTTGGATCAGATTTTGAATTCTTCCTTTGGAAAAAATAAGACTTAGAAGAGATAAAATCTCCATTCAAATATTTTAAAAATGTATTCTTTGTAGATCTAGAGAGCAGAACTAGGACCAATGGGTAACAGATTTTAGCTTAATTTGAAGAATAATTTCCCAAAAGAGTTGCCTAAAAAGGTAATATATGCAGCTTTATGATGATGACAACTTCTGTCTCTAAGATGCTAAGAAATACTATTACGAACTTATCTGATATTTCTCTTCATCTAACTACTAACTGGACAACTCATTTCCCAACATATTTTGCAATTTTCTATTTCCTTACTTTTGCTTACACCATTTTTTAATACTTTGAGTCTCTTTTTTCTTCCCTTGCACTTTATTTCCCCCTTTTCATCTAAATATTACTTGTTCTACTTCCTCTCAACCTGTTTTGTACCCTTCTTTATAATACTCTACATTGTAGTTTATTTATTTGGGTAAATAACATTTCTTTCCTCAATGGAATGGAAGCTTCTTGAAAGCAGAGATCACATTTTGTATGTTTCTCCTGGTAAATAGATTTATTCCAGTAAATATCATAGATGAATGAAGTAATAATGTTTCTATTAAAAATAATTATTCATTACAGGAACACACCACAGTTGTAATATTTTGCTGATGTAATTTATTTATTAATGTGAAGTAAGCAAAAAATAGCACTATTAATTATTATAGCTTCTGTAGCATACCATGACTTTAGTCAAAGCCTCTCTTCTTTAAGTATTGGGATTTCATCTTATGTTGATAAGTCATATCCATTTATTGATTATATGATGAAATTTAGACTAACATTGTAATCTCAAATTTGCTTTTTTTTTTCTGAATGCTTTTCCTTTTTAGGATGTTTTCAGATATCTATGTTAGAATGCTAATTCTGTTTGTTTGTTTGTTTTTTTAAGGCTCTCGTTGGAAAGCAATGACAAACCTAGAAAAACAGCCATACTATGAAGAACAGGCTCGACTTAGCAAGCAGCACCTGGAGAAATATCCTGACTATAAGTATAAACCCAGGCCAAAGCGAACCTGCCTTGTAGATGGAAAAAAATTGAGGATTGGTGAATATAAAGCAATTATGCGGAACAGACGTCAAGAGATGAGGCAATATTTTAATGTTGGGTATGGAGCATTCATTATTTTTTCTTCTAAACTGGGGAAGAGTACATTTAACAGTATAGCAGACTTACTTGATTAGTAACAACTTGCCATTTTAACATGAGTAAGCAGAAAGTTTGTTTGAAAACTGTCAGCCAAGTACCCTAGAGGTAATGAAAATTAAATAAAATAATAAAGGATTGCATGGAGTAATGGATAGGGAGCTATCCTTGTCAGGAATACCTGAATTCTGACATACACTGTTCATGTGACTCTGGACAAGCTTTTCAATTTTCACAGCTTTAGGCAACACTGCATTGAAGACAATGTGCCATCCTGGAACTGTAAAGGAAATTTTCTCACCTAGGACTTACCTATATCAATGATTATCCTTTATAATAATATTAACAGCAAACATTTATGTAGTACTCTTAATTTAGCAAAGTATTCATTTATCAAATAAATTAATTCATACGAAAAGTCATCTAACTCTTAAATGAAATTTGGCAATAGCTTATCAAACAGTCTAAATACAAAAGATCTTCAACTAAAATATTTTAAATTTGTGAAAACAAGGACAAGCCATTAGATCTATAAATTCTAAATTTTATTAGTTCTTTGGTTCATTAAATGAAATTCTGTGAGTTTTATTTTTTAATAAGACTACATAATGATAATTGTTCAAACAAGAAGTAACAGTTCACTCGAGGTCAGTGTGTCATAAAGCCTCTTTTAGGCATAAGGAAATACTTGACTGGTAGAGAGGGAATGTTTAGATGAAAAAGAGGAAATCATAAACCATAACATATGATTCAAACCAAATATATAGTCTTTCAGAATCTTTGTATTTAGCATAAGGATTATATTCAAGGAACAGGGAGACTATAGGACAGGAAAGACTTCCATTCTTAATTGAGAATGTTCATTTTAGGAGATTCCAACTCTGTCTCATATGTTAAGATTTTTGAGTCTAGATTTTTAAAAAATGGTGACATTAAAATGTGCTGTCTATAATGGTACTTATACATGGAATATACCATCTCATATGGTATGGAAATAGCAAGTGCATATGTTTAAAACTGAGGTTTTAAGGACACTCAAACTTCTTAGAATAGTAAATCCTGGGCCTAGTGTGGCTGGAATTCAAAATATAAAAAAGCATTTTCACATCTTCCTCATAATCTTCCACTTTTCAAAAAAGGTTCTCCTTACTGCCTCCAACACTTTGAAGTAGTACACTGCTTAATTCTTCCCATTTCCCGGCACAATGCCATACATATAATAGTTGTGCCTAAATGAATAAGCCAGAGTGAACTGACGATTATTGACTTTTTCCATAAATCTACTTATCCTTCTCATTACAATTGCTTCAACTGTAATGTAGATAGATAGTTACATTGTTTTAGTCTCAGTTTTGGGTTCTTTCTACTTCCCCTTTAATCACCTTTGTCAATTAAAATCCTTCTATCACCTTTGGATTTGAATTTTATCATAAAGCAGATTCAAGACCTCTGTTGTCAAGACTATGTTGTCTACAACCATAAGCTCAGAAAAGGGGAAAATTGCTGTAAGAGGGAATATAATAAGTACAATAATGTTAACTATTCGAAATCCGTTGCTAGAAGTCAGGAACTGATGATCAAAAAGTTATTGATTTAAGATGGGTAAGTTTACCACAGCTCCTGAAGTACCCAAATTCTCTTTTTATATTTCCAAACACAGGCAACAAGCACAGATCCCAATTGCTACTGCTGGTGTTGTATATCCTGGAGCCATTGCCATGGCAGGAATGCCCTCCCCTCATCTGCCCTCAGAGCATTCAAGTGTATCCAGCAGCCCAGAACCTGGGATGCCTGTGATCCAAAGCACTTATGGTGTAAAAGGAGAGGAGCCACATATCAAGGAAGAGATGCAGGCTGACGATATCAATGGAGAAATCTATGATGAATATGATGAAGAAGAGGATGATCCAGATGTGGACTACGGGAGTGACAGTGAAAACCATATTGCTGGGCAAGCCAACTGATAAAGAGTCATACGATTGTTGTGACCTTAGAGGACCTAAAGAAGCCCCAGCTGGTTCATCTTTACCAGTGGCCAAGCACATTAACTTTCTCATACACTGACTGTTATTTTAACTGTTAGTCTTAACTAGTTGGGACATCAGCTGACTAATAGACCTCAGCCTGCATCAAAAGGCTTTGGAAGGAGAAAAAATAAAACAGCAACAATATCAACAACAAGAGATTGAAATAAGCTATGGGTAAAATAATGCCAGTAATTCAGCTGCTATATCCAAGCACTGAAGTCTTACCCTTCAACTCTTTTTTTTTTTTTAAATAAACTTTATGGCTGTTTGTTCTACAATGTTCTAGAAATTCTCACTCAGGTACACAGTGCCAACAAGTGGCTTGTGAATGTGTTTTGTTGTTTTGTGCTACAGTTTAAAAAAAATAATAATTTTTTTTTGTTTTTGTTTTGGTAATGCACCTGACAGAAAAAAAAAGAAAGATAAACTTCTCTTTACTCCCTTCCACAGTCTCCATCTCTATACCTTTGCATATTTTAGGGGTGGATGTGTATGAGAGGGGAAGAGGGAAAGAGAGCCTGTTTTTGTTTTTGTTTTTATTTTTCTGCCATCTGACACCCAATAGGCAATTATTTTCTTCATTGAGGACTTGGTTCATCTATTGCACACCACACTGCGTCTTTGAGCAAGTGCCAAATTTGTACTGAAGTGTTGAACTAGTTCATTTTTTTGGTTTTGTTTTCTGTTCTTTCTCAGTTAGGACAGTATTATGTCTTAGACAATCCCTTAAAGAACCTAATATACCAGCAGCTGGTGAGATTTTAAGTTTTTAATTTTTAATTTTTTTTTTTTTTTTTTTTTTTTTTGGAAACTGTAGGTGCCGTTCTCAGGTGAAAAGAGAGAGAGAGAGAAAGAGAGACATAAAAAAATTTTAGAGAAAAATATTTTCTGACCTTGGATTTTTGTGTGTATGTGTGTATGTTTATGGTACTAATAAGAATAATATTGGACCATTGTGAGTAAAACCCACATCTGGGGATGAAATCCCACATCCTCTAAGTGACTGGTCTGGAAGTAACTTTGACCTTTAATTTGCACTTCAAATGACAACTTAACTTAATCAAGTATGGGGCTCAGAAATTATGTTTTTAAACTTCTAATATTATCTTCATGCGATGGATCTGGTGGTCCTATTTAACAGAAGTGTGCATGTATAACACGGAAGCCACTAACAATACACAACCTACTTACAGATGCCTTTTTCCCTTTGATGATTAGTTTCCCTAACCTTTGGCTATTTGAGGGTTTTACTTTGTTTCATTTTGTTTTCCCCTAAGATCTTTTGGCCTCTAAGATTATGCTTCACATTGAGTAAGTCTGGCCTTTTGGCAGAAATTGAGTAAGCATTTTTCTTCAACATTCCATTCTGCTCTAACCAGGAATTGGATCTGGTGATTTTATAAGGTGTTGTGTTGTGTTAAATTTTTCCCCCATTTTCCTTTGTGATGAGATAGTCTCTTTGTATTTCATGACAGTGAAAATGAGAAATATTTTCACAAAGTAGACAGCAGGATTCAATTAAAAAGCGACGACAGCCAAAGTAAATTGATAATATCTGAGCTCAAGCCACCATTGTCTGCTGAACTTGCCTTTGCTAAAAACATCCTCTAAAGACATTCTCCTGAGGCATGGTGTGCACATAGAAAGACAACAGGTGATGATTATTTTGTTTCTTTTTTGCTTGCCAAAGGGCCACTGAAAGTGTGAGACCTTTGCAAATAAATGCCGACTTTCCAAGGAAATTGACAACAATGGTCATGAAACAGGATAGTATACCAACCAGTAATTTGGATGTGCGATGTTATTCACTCCATCTTTTTACTCAACCCCGCCACTCCCTGACCTATACTCCTACCCCCACCAATTTGGATTTATACCTCTGAATAGGAACAAAACATCCTTTTCGTTTTTCTCTCTCTCAAAAGACTTGCTCTGGGGTTCTGCTTGGAGGAGCTATTCATATCCTGCATGTCAGAGATTTTGTTTCCTTTGTTCTTCTGTTTGTATTTGATGACTGTATATTTCAGTTGAACTGCCTCTTCTTGCTAGTGTTGTGATGATGATGATAATAATAATGGTCAGCTGTTCCCAGATTAGTAAATTATGTATAATTTATTTTATTTCCCCTATTCTATTTTATTCTATTCTGAATTGGAAATGCAGCCAACAAAGCTGTTAAGATATTTAAAACTAATTTCCCTTCTCCAACTTCTTACATATATAGTACAAAAAACTATATATATATATAAATATATAAAATATATATACAAAAAACTCACTTATCCCAACATCTTTTTTCCTTCCCCTTTTAAAAATTTTGGCCTCAGCAATGTCAAGTTCTGATGTTTATTATGAAGGAGTGAATTAATGGGAGTGTTGTGTTCAATCTTAATTAACTTCTGCTCTCTCATCACTCATTTTAGTTATTTAATTACCACAGTCATCTAGAGCCAATTTTTTGTTTTGTTTTGTTTCTTTTTTTTAAGCACTCTGTTTGGATAAGGAAAAACTAGACACTTGTTTTTATATCATTATTAAGTACAATGTGAAAACAGATTTTTAAAAATTTGTTCCCTGTCTTTGTGAACAAATTATTTCTGACTTATGTGGGTTCACCTCTCACGTTTGCTGGATGCTTATTTTCCACCATGTTATAAATATGCTTTGTTTTAATTTTGTGACTTTGGGCTACAAGAATACTTTGTTTTAGCTCCAGGTAGGTGCCATCAAGGCATTCGTGGTTAGAGCCAATTATGACACCCTTGTGGAAAATGTCAAAACTTTTTTCTCCAAGGGAGAAGGCCACATCCTCTATTCTGGGTTGTTGTTCATTGTGAACTTTAACGAAACTTTAATTTTAAACTCAGACATGAATTTTACTAAATTAGATGTGTGCCAGAAAGACCGAGCAAGTGTGTTCTGGAGCATAAAGCAAGCCAGCAGCCTATATCATATTCCTCAGTTCTGCCATTTGACTTACTATATGGCACTCCGTGTTCCAGTTTTCCCGTACTATTTAAAAAAAATCATGCTAATTTATAAGATGATTTGAAGTTTATAGGTGAAAGATAATAACTTACTATGTTAACACATTGCCTTTTCTGTATTTGATTGATTGACAATATGGTAATGTCATAAAGCCTTATTTTTCTCCTTGCTTTTGTTTGTACTCCTTAGTACCCATGATAGACAAGCTGGAGAAAAACAAGGTAGTTTTCACCTAAAACCAACAACAGAGGTATTAGTCTATATTTTGGTTAATCTTGCTTTCCACTATTCCCCTTGTGTCCACACTCACTCCTTCCTATAGCAGCAGTTCATTGTAATACATTTGGTGAC
The DNA here is from genome assembly GCF_016432865.1 of Antechinus flavipes. NCBI lineage: Eukaryota > Metazoa > Chordata > Mammalia > Dasyuromorphia > Dasyuridae > Antechinus > Antechinus flavipes. Next base: position 176,456,424 of record NC_067402.1, read on the forward strand.
AAGCACTGGAGAAAGTGGATTAAAGTTGCTTATATTTAAGCTGTTAAGAATTTGGCTGGTTACCTCAATGGAATGAAATATCATGGAATGAAATATAAAACTTTTCTCAATACATTCATGCCTTAAGTTAGTCAAATAAAATTTTAAGTACATTTAATATCCACATTTAACAGCAATTTAATCAGGCCCCAGAAAGAACAGTAACTATTGTTCTAGCTTATAAATTAGTTTGGTAACCAAACAAATCCTCTTACAACAAATAAATATGAAAGAATGTTCTTCTTTCGTAACATTAATTCAAAGATTTGGTTTATGCATAGAATTTTTCTTCACATAAGTCTATATTAGGAAGTAAATTGTCTTTAACTTTTTTTATATTCCACTTTCAGAAGTTCTCTCTTTTTTTTTTAATCCAAAGACATATGCAGTTATTTAGTCCCAAGGAAGCCTCTCATATCACATTTTAAATAACAAAAATATTTTACTTTCACCTATTCTACTAGGTGGATTGTCCACTTGTAACTAAATAATTACACATTGTATTCACATGTGTAGATTTATGAAATATCAGTCTACCAAGTTACTGACAAAATAAAAAGTATGGTTTTACAAGAAAAAATAAGTTCACTTAAAGTGGATTCAAGTAGCTCCTTATCTTATAGGGCAAGGATATTTGTTTAGCTTGGCTTCTAGAGTACTTACATTTAAAATTTTTCTTCTATCAGTTTCACAGACTGAAGATGATGTCATGTTGGGTTTTCTACTGATTGATTTCTATCCTCCCCAGTGTTTCTGTCACTGGTTCGCTAAAACAGTATTTATATAGCTCCATTGGCTCTAAAGCTCTTAGTCCTTCTTACAGTTTGATTTTTACATGTGAAAAGGAAAAAAAAAAAAAAAAAAAAAAAAAGAGAGACAATCAAATGCCTGGAGCTTAAAACAAAGTATGTGCAACCTACCATCTCACTTGAAATTTAATAAGAGAAATAATTATGTAAATATAACATAGAATTATAGATTTATATTTTGTTCATAACACATAGTGTAATATAAGTTGTATATTTTCATGTTTTTGGTTTTATGTTATCATTCATGCCACAATAAAATGAAAATCGGAGTTTATGTACTCAAAAAAAAAAAAAAAAAAGATGTGGGTTGCCACCATCCTGTTTTTGTTTGTTTTTGTTTTTGTTTTTTTGCATTTCCCTTTTTCAGTATTACTGCCCTAAAAGGCACCAATAAAAACAGCAAATGTGTTCTTTACCTATTACATTGTGTTTCTTTTTCCCAATTCTTATTTCAGAACTGTGATTTTTAGTCATGTTGTCAAAAAAACAAAACAGGAAATGATCATTTCTTTTTTGCTTTCAATGTAAAAATTCATTGTTGTGATTTTCAAAGACTAAAAATACCATGACTGAGAGGACCTGAATGTTATGGTATGTGCATACACCAATCCATCACTTTAATCCATATTTGCATTTTTAAATGAGAATAAGGAAACAGACAGTTCTGTTTTAGGAAGATCAGGTTGAAAGAATTTAGCATACAGGTGAGTTCTTCAAATGGAAAATGACTATTTTCTGTGAGATTTCACAATCAATATTTTGGTTTTGATCCGAGAACTGAGTGTTTAATTCTTAGAACTAGACAATATTACTTCGAAATAACAGCCAAATCCCATTGTAAAGCACCTCACTCTGCCACAAATTTTGATTATATTGTCGAATCAAGTAATCTCTTTTTTTTTTTTTGCCCTGCTAGTTCTTGTGCATCTCTCAAATATGTGTTCAATATGGTTTTTGATATGGATTCAATGATTTCATGATTTCTTGATATGGATTCTATTCTGTTCAGTTCTTACAAACATTAATTAAGTGCCTACCACTGCCTCAACCCAAGTTCAAGTCTTCATCAACCTTCAAACTGACTACTGTAGTGGCCTATTAATTAATCTAGTCCCATTTCAATCCATTCTGGATACCCCTGCTCATGTAATCTTCCTATAACACTGTTTGAAGAAAATAATTCCCCTTCTCAAAGACCTTTAGGGGCTCCACATTACTTACATCACAAAAAAACTCTGTCTATCATGATCTGCAACCAACATACTATTTTGGTTTCATCTCAAACACTCAAAATTCCAGTTAAACTAAATTATTCACTGTCTCATAATCATGTCCTCAGCTTCCTTTAAGTTTCAGCTCAGATGCAGGTCCTGTAAGAAATCTTTCATGATTTCAACTTTTTGTTAATTCTGTGCCTCCTCAAGTTTTCATGTGCATATTTGTCTTTTTTCATATTATTTTCCACTTAGTAGAATGTAAGCTCTTTCAGAGCAGACTGTTTTTGGTTTGTAGCACTGTACTTCTAATATCTAGCAAAATGCCTTACACAGAAGAGGCATTTAATAAATACTTGCTGAATTAAATTTAAAGCATTCATGATATGTAGGTGTAAGGCTTCTGAGTAGTCACAAGCTTTGGCCTCTTATTTCTCAAACATGTCATTTTTCTCAGTCATTTTTTTAAAACCATTTCCCTTATGCCAACCTCTGCCTTGAAGTTGCTGAGATTCAAAAGTATATATTAACTTGCTTTGGAGTGTCTAGTCTAGTTCACTGTAGAATTTTTCTACCTCTTCATCTTCTATGACAGATCTTGAGTTACTGTTGTAGATCAAATGAGATCAAACATATAAAGTGCTTTGAAAATCTTAAAGCATTATGTAAATGCTATTATTACTATAATTATTATTATAAGCTGTTACCTTCCTAATCATCTTTTTTTCATTTTCTAATCTTTAGCTTGGCAAGATAAATTCCATGTAGTGATTTTTTTTTCCATTGTCTTTAGACATAGGATGAGGACAATTTTGCAAAATCCATTGCTTCTCCAAGAAGCTGAGATCTATTTTTCCAATCAGTTGTAAATTTTTTTTTTGTCTTTTTGTCTCATTTATCATGAAAAGATCAATATTGATGTGTTTCAGTACTTCTAATAGCATATCAATTAATTGGTTATTGGACAACAACCTCATCTTTAGAGTACTTTCATTAAATTAATTTTAACAGACTCAGCACTGTGTGATTCTTAGCATTCTATGTGCCCTTTGACCACTCCCCTGGAGCTTTTCTAGTATAAAAGAAGTGTCACCTGGATGGAACATTTTATATATTTTACTATTTATGGGAAAACAGTCATGAATTATTCATAATTAAGTAGATTTACTACTTGCTGAATGACTGTGCCAAAAGCAGAGTTGTTAATGGTTCAATATCAACTTAGATGGTTTCATGAAGTGTCCCAAGGAGTACTTAGCCAATGCTGTTTTGAATTAAATACAGAGCTACCATATTTATCAAATTTGCAGAACGCACAAAACAGAGAGAGGTAACTAAAAGAAATGGATAACTGAGTTGTGGTTAAAAAAAATTCCTGACAGGCTAGAAAAATAAAAAAAGATACAATTGTAAAAAGAGAAATATAAAAATATAAAATCTTACAATTAAGTTTTAAAAAGTTAGTTTCACAAATTCTTACAAGAGAGGAAAACATAGATAGACAGCAATAAGTCTGAAAAAAAAAAAAGATATGAGGACCAAAAATACTTTTTTCTATATTTGCTTTGGTTTTATGTTTTATTTTATTTATTTTTATCCTCAACTTTGTATTTACTTTGTATATATTTTGTATTTACTTATCTGTGTACATGTTGTTCCCCTTCTCCTAATAGAATGTAAGCTCCTTGAGGGTAGGGACTTAAATAATTTTTGTCTTTTGTATCCTTAGCACCTAGAGTATAGTGCCTGACATATTATAGGTGCTTAATAAAGTCTTGTTGACTTTTTGAAAAAAGGCCTGGGAGCTTTAGTGCATTGCAAGTTCAATGTAAGTCAGCAATATGAAGTAGCTAAGAAATCAAATGAAATCTTAGATTGTATTAGAAGAGGCACAATATCCAAGAATAAGAAGATGGTAATGATGATGCACTGGTAGACTCCATCTGAAGTACTGTGTTCAATTTTAAGCATTTAGGAAGGACATTGTTAAGTTAAAAGAGCTTCCAAAAGACAGCAATCAAGTTAGCCTGATATGTTGTCTTATGAGCGTAGACTGAAGAATCTAGTGTAACCTAGAAAAAAACTTGAGTGATGCATGAAGACTATAATTATTTGAAGGGCTAACATATAGGGAAAGAAATATTTTTGACACTGTTAACCATCCTCTCTCTTTGAAACTTTCTTCTCCCTTGTTTTTTGTGATGCTGTTCTTTACTGGTACTCTCCTTGTCTGATTCCCTCCAGTTACCTTTATAGGATCATTATTGGTGTCATGTTCCTTAAGCTCAAATGTGCCACAGAGTTCTATATTCAGCTTCCTTTTATAGTGTCTTTATACACTTTCTTTTAATGATTCTCTTATCTCCTATCTCTATACAGATGCCAGAAATCTCTGTACTCCAGCCCTGATACCCACTCCTGTTACCACGTGGATCATGAACTCTTAACTTGAAATTTTATCATATTCTTTCTCCTTAAATCTTTCTATCTCCTAACCTTATTTCTTTTGAGATCTTTATCATCTTTGCATTCAATCAGGTTCACAATCTTTAATTGAACCTTGATTCTTCACTCTTCCTCATTCGCTATAATTTGTCAGCATAAGTTGCCATAACTTGTCAGCATAACCTTCATGGCATCTCATTTTTTATCCTTTTATCTCTATTTATAGTCACTAAACTCACTCAGACCCCAGTTGCTTCATCTCCCAACCCACTATTCACCTACCTAAGCAATCTTCTTGCCATCCATCTTGTCACCATATGTATAACTCTTTCTCCCTTAATCTCTTACTCTGGGAACTGTAATCAAATCAATGTGTTTATTGCTTCTGAAATGGGGATGAAAACAAACTTCTCTGTGACTCCATGGTGGCATTTTTTAACTTCCAAGGGAAAAAAAAAAACAACTCACTTCCCTAGGCACTACCCACTCATTAATACTGTGATGTGTTATTTCCTTTCTATTAGAATATAAGTTTCTTAAAGGCAAAGGCAGTATTGTTTTTTTTTTCCACTTGTTTTCCTAAAACTTAGCACAGTGTAAAATATATAATATGTGCTTAATACATTTTATCCAATCTTTCAAATCTTCCTTATTTGGCTCTCAGTGTTAGTTTTCCCTTTTCCAATCAATCCTCCACATAATTGCCACAATCATTTTTCTTAAGTTCACAAGTAACCTTGCTTAACTTACTCAAGACATTTCAATAGTCCCTTTTTGCCTCTAAGATAAAATAGTGCTCCAAGCTACCTTTTGAGATTTGTTTCTTATTGCTGAAATAATATATTCCATGTACTAGCTTCACTCATACATTTTGACCCATTTCCTACTTTCCTCAGTCTGTGCATGGACTGTCCAATCCAATCTATCCCATAAAGTTTTACTAAAGACCTACTGTGTGTAATGGATAGATCGCTGGGCTTAGAATCAAGAATACTCATTCATCTTTCTAATTTCACATCAAACCTCAGACAACAGCTATGTAATGCTGACCATTCACTTAATCCTGTCTGCCTCATTTCTCTCATCTGTAAAATGAGCTGCAGAAGAAAATAGCAAACCCCTCCACTATCGTTACTAAGAAAATCTTAAATGGAGTCTAGAGTTAGATACAACTAAATTAGACAACTGTGCAATGCACTGTTAGGTTTTGGAGAGACAAAGAGAAAAAAAATTCCTTCCTTTAAGATTATGTTCTATGGAGCAAGGTATAATGGAAATAACATGTACCAGATAACTATGTACACCATTATTTGAAGCAGAAGAAAACATTACCAACTGGGAAATTTGATAAAGACAACCCTTATACCACCATTTATGGCAAATGAGCTGGGCTTTTCAATGAAGTTAGAGAGTCTAAGAGGTAGAGTTAAGGAAGGAGTGCCTTCCAATCATGAGGGACATCGTATGCATAGGAACAGAGGCAGAGTTTACATTTATGTCATTCTTTCTTTCCTCAGACTACCCACACTCTATGTAGGTGCTAAATACAATCCTATTCTCTAGGAACTTATTAGCATTTCTACTACTATAGATTGTGGCAATAAGTATGGTAAATTATTTTACACTTCTGAATCTAATCTTAACTAGATTATAGGCTGCTATAGGACAAAGCAGGGATGGTGCCTTTTAATTTCTTTATATTCCACTTAATATCTAGCACAATCTTGTGCAGATAGTAGTTATTATACAATTCTCCTGTTGTCTTCCACTTTATTTGTCTTTTAATTTCTTTGTCTGTAAGCATACCTTTTTTTTTAAATATAGTTATAACTAGTGTGTAAGCTGTTTTTTTTGTTTCTGATTTTCTTATTATATGTTACTTCATATGCCTATACATTTTAAAATATTAATTAATTAATTGATAATAGATAAAGAAACTGATCCAAGGGAGGTGAATTAATCCTCCCGAGGTTTTACAACCAGGAAACAGTAGATTTGAGCCTTGAATCCAAGTATTTGGGGGGGAGGTGATTATTTGTTAAGTTTAATCCTCCTTTCATTATATCAAGTTATAATGATATTCCTTTCTCTTTAGGCATTGAACTATTCTGTGTTTTTCACAATTAAAAGCTGCTATAAATCTTTAAACAGATATTTTTTGTACCATTCTTAGAATATGTTCCCAATAATGAAATTACTGTGTCAAAGAGAATGATTACTGTAGTATCTTTTGTAGTTTATCAGATTACTCTTTTAAAAAGACCCTCTAATTTTCAGCTATACCAGCAGTTTATTGGCTCCAAGTCAGAAGACTTAAATGATACTCTTTCTCACTATCTTAAAGAAAATTTATTGTACAGCCATCTTTGCAAGAATATATCTATTTCAAAATTGAAGTAATATATTTCCTTGTAGAATTTCATACATTTGGACTTCACTTTTGTTTCCCTTGTTTAGAATTCCCTTCTTCATACTTTCCACTTCTCATCATCCCTTAGGTCTTGACTCAGATGCTAACTCTTACACAAAGTCTTCGTTGATCACTCCACCTGTGAGGTCTCTATCACTGCAATTACTTTGTATTTACTTTGTATATATCTGGTAATATATCTATCTGCTAATATGTTCTATCCTCTTCCTTCATCCTCACTCCTTCCATGCCCCAACCTGAGAATGTAAGCTCCTTGAGGGCAGAAGCTATTTCATTTATGTTTTTGTATGCCTAACACTGTGCCTTGCACATAGTAGGTGCTTAATAAATGTTTGTTGAATTGAATTGAAGGGAAATTAGATGTGGGTCCAGCTCGCTGTCTGGCTTCTATCCCTGTCTGAAATGTATGTAATGATGGATTAATTCAATAGATTACTTATCCAACCAACTGCATGTAATAACCTAGGCAATAATCAATTTCAATTCTTTTGGGATTTTGTATGGATTGTTGGCCTAATTTTTTTTTGAGAGCCATGAATTTCATTGAGTTGTGTTGTAGCACTTGACACATATAACAATTTCATTGACAAACAGGATCATTTGGAGGATCTCTCATTCTACAAAGAATCCTTCTATTTGAATTCAAGATAAGACATCCTGGATGACAATGGTGAGCATATATAGTGAATTTATACCATCCTGTTTCATATTTTTAGCAAAGTACTACATCTATAGCTAAGAAGTTAAAATCTTGCTTCAAATAGTGAACTTGTCTAAGTCACTTAGCCTTTCTGAATCTCAATTTCCTCTTCTGTTAATAGAAATAATATATAGTGCAATGCTTCTTAAACTTTTTCAATTCATGATCCCTTTTTACCTAAGAAATTTTTATATGACCTGGGCATATAGATATATAAAATAGGTATACAAATCAAACATTTAGTTATAATAAGTCATGATTTTATAACTCTCACATTCAGTTACAAGATCCTATATGGTATTGCAACCCATATTTTTAAGAAACTGGGATGTAGCAAACAGGCTTGTTGTAACAATCAAATGCTTTAATGTATATAAAGCACTTGCAAACCTTGTAACACACATACTTATGTATATACATATATCTATATATATATATATATATATTCTACTATATTGTTACTTTACTTGGTAGTGATAGTGAGAATTATTGAACAAAATTTTCTCTGTAATGCCATCTATCCAAAAATGTGGAATGGTCTTCAACACTACATTTTGCTCTACTGAGTAAAATGATGTGGGTTTTTTGTTTGTTTGTTTGTTTTTGTAACCAACAATAAATCTATAGGAACCTTGCATTCTCCATATCTTTCAGTGAATTTTGGATCTACTGCTTAAGATTGTTTTCAATTGTCGTCTAGTCATTTTTCAATCATATATGATTCTGCATATTTGAGATTTATTTGGCAAGATAGTAGAGTGGTTTGCCATTTCTTTCTCTAGCTCATTTTACAGATGAGGAAACTGAAGCAAACAAGGTTAAGTGACTTGCCCAAGGTCACATAGCTAGTAAGTGCTAATAAGTGTCTAAGGGTAGATCTAAACACGAGAAGATGAGCCTTCCAGACTTTAGGCTCAGCATTCTATCCACTGTATCCCCTAATTTCCCCCTTCAAAAGCCTACCTGTTCCTTTCTCATATTTTCTTCATGAACACCCTCAGTGTATCTCAGAATAACAGAATCTCAAATTTAGAAGCACCTAGCTTCTAGGTGTATACTAGCACCTAGATCAATCCACAACTGGGAAAGAAAATTTTCTTTAAAACTTACCCATAAAGATCTCTATTAAGGGGAAACCATGTCACTTCTGAATAACTCAAATCACAAGGAAATTTCTTTGTATATCAAGTTTAAATCTGCCTCTTTGCAGCCTCCAACTATTGTTCCTAGTTCTTCCCTCTGGTTCTAAGCAAAATAAATCTATTACTTCTTCCACATGACAGCCCTATAGATACTTTAAGACAGCTATCATGTTCCCCCCAAAATCTTCTGTTCTCCAGGCTAATCATTCCTAGTTCCTTCAACTGATGTTGATGTGGCATGGCTTTAAGTCTCCTCGCTATTCTCATCACTTCCTCTGGGCATGCTCCATCTTGTCATTTTAATTCTTAAAATGCAGCTCTCAGAAATGAACACAATACTTCATATGTAACTAATTAGGGCAAACTTCAGTGGGACTATAACCTTCATTGCCTTACACTTTATTAATGTGGTCTGATATCATATTAATACTGTGAAATTTCCCAAAGTTATTCCAGCTCCCATTATTCTATTTGTTCAATTCTGGATTCAGATCATTGTTCAGTCTCAATGTGTGTTCAAGTTCATATATTTAATTGCATGAGACATTTTTTGTGTGGCAATTAGATCAAATTCTTTTGAGCTTTTATGGATTTCATTAAGAATATATGCAATTTTTGAAAAAGATCTAGCACTATTTAAAACAAATATTCACTTATTAACAACAATATTCTTTTAGTGAATTTACATGGCTGGGGATAGTGGACTATTTCAATTTTTGAAGAATTAAAATAAGAGGTCACTGAAAGTACAATGAAAAAGGACAGAGTTCGATTTGGTAGTTTAAGACACATTACCAAAAGATACATAAAACATGTCTCTAGAGGGAAGGATGGACAGCTCTCATTATCCAGTGATGTGCCTTCAGAAAGAGGCAACCTAAGAGATAGGTAGAAGGCCATTTTTACATTCAAAAATATAGGAAAAGATTTTGAAATCTTTCCTCTAATACATAATAGTAGATGGCTCCTGCAAGTCAACACAGAGCAATTTTCCTAAGATTATAACTTAGAGAAGGCTTTCAAATCTACATAATACGTTCACCAAGAGTTTCACAAAACTGGACAAAAAAAAAAAAAATAAGCCCAGTAGTATCAAAGGATGTAAAGGAAGATTCCTAATATCTTAGATCAACCCTGGCAAAGATGTGGGGCAATATACACTCAAGAGCTTTGTAAGATGAAAAGATGTAGATGCTTGTAATATATTTCTTTGGACTGAATACTCATACTAGGGAGTCAACAGATCAAAGTAAGATCACATTAGCTTTTCTTTCTTTGATGAACACATTTTGTTCTTACATATTTGAGCTTTCTGTCTACTAAAACTACTAACTTATTTTCACATGAAGTGCTGTCTAGACATAATATTCTCATTCTAAATTTGGACAGATAACTTTTTGAGTCCATGTAGGACTTTATATTCATCATTATTAAATTGCATCTACTTAAATTTGATCTATTATTCCAGTCTGCTTAAGATTTGTTCAGTACTTATTCTATCTCCCAATCTATCTTTGTGCTATGAACAAATTTAATAAGCAAACTATTTATACCTTTATCCAATCAATTAACAAGGATTTATTAAGTACCAAATATGTGTTAGATTAGTTAATAAATACTGAAGTAAACAGACAAAAGCAAAACCAGTTCTTGCCCTAAAAGAATTTGTTATATAGGAAAAACATGTAAATTAATATTTAAGCAATACAAAACATCCATATTGGTTATAAAACTACCAAAAAGAACACAGCCAAGGATACAAAGATGCATGTCATCCCTCTAGCCATTTTCTAGGTTAATATTTCACTGTAACTCTTTAGGTCCCTTTCGTAAGTACCGTATCCAGGTCTAGCAGCAAAACTGAGGTCATTTAAACTCAGTAAATCTGAGTCAGCATTATGACAAGTGGAAAACATCAAGTTTCTTGAGCCTGAGTCTATTACACAGTCTTAGAAGGTAGCATGCAGTGAAGTATATAAGGAGAATGAAAAGATGTCAAGTAGATTGCTATAGTAAAGCCTTTTGGCTCCATTATTGCCTATAGGAAGTAACCATGATACTAATAAATTACTAAGAAGATTACACTATTGAGATTCTTGGGTGATGTGATAATCTATGTTAATCAAACCCTTGGTATCCAGATTTTTTGATTCTTTCTCAAAGTTTAATCACTTTTAAATCATCTGTGGTTTTATAGGTCATTTGTTTCTGACAAAAGATTGCTCACATGTTCTTCCAACTTTGCTATATTTTGACCCGACTCTAATATTTCTTTTTGTATTACTTAATTTTTGTATTTTGTTTCTTCATGCTTTTAAGGTGTCCACTACTTTGCTAAAGTTTCTAGCATCTGTTTTAAACTTTTCCTTCTTATTTCCAATTCTTTCATTAATGACTATGATTAAATATGCCTACTGTTTTCCTTGTTTTTTTAATATAATGGTAGTGGGTCTCTTGATATCACCTTGATTTTCAAAGTTATTTCTCACCCTCCCCAATCTAGAGAAATAATAAATTTTAAGCACTTCAAAGCTAGTCAGTACATCAATTGAGTTAGACAATATACATGAAGTCTTATATCTAAAGTTCCTCTTACAATCCTTGAAAGAGAGAGAAAGGTAGATTTTTCTCATCTATTCTTGGGAGCCAAAATTAGCCATTATACCCATCATACCCAACAATTACCAATTGTTCAGTTCTGTCTTCTTTTTATTCATTCCATTTTCATTATAATCATGGTGCATGCTGATTTCCTGATTCAGCTTCTTTTCATTTTGCATAATTCCCCATATTTGCCATATGCATAGTTTCTTATGGACCTATATATTTCACTAAATTCATGTGTAATTTGTTTAGGTATTCCCTATTCAATGGGCATCTACTTATTTCAGATTTTACTACTGCAACAAATACTGTTACAAATATATTCAAACATATTGGTCCTTTCTTTCTTATACTTTCGTTAATATGCCAAATAGTTTACATTAAATAATATAGACATTTTCCTCACTTTCTTATAAAATTCCAAATTGTTTTCTAAAAGGCTTGGGCCAATCTACAGCTGTTCCAATGGTGTACCAATATGTGTTCACAGTTCATTCCTACATAGAATATTCCCAATTTTTATCATATTTGTTAATTTTCTGGGTGTGAGATAAAAGACTGAGAATTTTCATAACCAATGCATTCCTTACTTGTAGCTATTGCAGAATTACTTTCTTTCTTCAAGAGATTCATCCTGAAATTGTTTAAACCCAGATTGATTCTTCACTGTATTTAAGAGTTTTCCTATATGTTTTCAATGTATCACAGTCTCCACTGTGGAATCTTAAACTAATGGACAAGTGGGGGAAGTTTTTGATTGAATCTCTGCCAAGAAGCAGATTCATTAAGGATGACTGTCAAAGGTTTACTCTACCTGCTGTTACTTCTAATTTATTTTGCTTCTGAGCTTGTATTATGTGTAAACTTCACCTCTTAGGAAAATTTCAATTCCTGAATCAGACTGGCAAGCAGGACCATGACCCTCCTGACTATGAGCATGTAGAATTCTCAGTCTTTGAAGTAAAGTCCTTAGACTGTAACCTTTAGTTTTTAAGTGAACTGAGAGTGGGAGAGGGACAGATAGAACAGCATGAGTGATTATGGAGACTCTTTGCTATTTTTTTTCTCTTTTGTTGGGAATTATCTTACAATTATTATTTTTAAATTTTTTTTCTTTAGTTGTTGATTTTTGTTTCTGACATATTTCTTATTATTTTTAAAGATTTTGTACAGGTAACTGGCCAGAAAGCCACATATGGTGTCTGCATTTCCACTATTTTTAGACTTTTTTTTTAATTTAAATGGCTACGATAGATCCTTTGGGGCTGATAGCCAGTCTCTTCTGATAACATCTAGGTTAGATATCTTAAATGAAAACCACATAAGTTTTCAAAATTATTTGAAATTTGAGAACATATTATATACCTTTGTTCAACAAATTTTAAATCTACTTGATTATACAATTATATATTTTTCAACTGTTCACCTACTTCACAATGATATTGTAAGGTCCTGTTCATGTAATTTGCTGAAGTCCATATGTATTTTATTTATAGCTCCCCCTGGTTTATCAGCATAGTAACCCTCTCAAAGAAAAATGTGATAAACTTATTGTGATTTGTTTGTAGTGAACCTACATTGGTTCCTAATGAGCACTACTTTCTTTTCTAAGTCCTTACAAGTAACTCTTTTAAAGACAGATTATAAATAAGTGGGAGGGGAAGCAATCTTAAGCATATTAGTTTATAGAATAAAAAATCTTCTTTCATTTAAAAAACATTAGAATAATGTTTTCCCACCTTTGCTAAGTCAACAACTTCTCCCTGTTCTGCTCGAGTTGTCAAAAATCACTTTTGGTGTCTGGGAAATCACATGTGCTAGTCTTTCTAGTACCCTTAATATCATTTGTTATGGGCCTAGTGTCTTGAATTATTAAGGAGAGGCTTATAATGTATTTTTACTCCAGGTAAATCATTTTTGCTCTATACTTCTTTTGTAGAGAAAACAGAAGCAAAACAAAAGTTAAACATGTCTGCCTCTTTTAAATCATCTTTTATTCTTTACTAGCTTTAGTATTTCCAACATTATTCTTATTTCAATTCATCCGAAGTAACTAAGCTTTCTCCTATAGTCTATATATTCTCCTTAAGATATTGTTGTATGTACTTCATATAAGAAAATGGAATAAGAAGTTATATCATAACCTAAAACTTCATACTCAACACCTCAAAACAACAAGAAATGAATGAAATAAAATAAAAAAATTACAAGGAAAGAAAAAAATAAACCATTTCCTCATAATAACATGACATTTGTATATCACTTCAAGTTTTCCAAAGAATTTTTTATATATTAACTCATTTTAACCTCACAAAAAAGTGATATAAAAGAAATAACATGAATAAATATTTTAAGAACAAGTAATCAAAGAATATGTCTTCTGCAAAGGAGAGATGATGAAATAATATAATTTATTAAGTAATAAATCAAAATGCCCAGAAGAATTAGAAATAGCAAAGCATAAATCAATGGAATCTGAAAGATTATATAATGCAAACAGATAACCCTAGGTTATTTCACCAAGAAACATAGTAGTTAAACTTCATAATTTCAAAATCAAATAAAAATATTGCATGAAGTTAATAAAAAGCTTTTCATTGCCATGGAAATAATCTGAAATGATTTGCATCTACTTATCATTTATGAGAAGTCAACCTTGGTATGATTTCTTAAAAAAGCAAAAGAAAAGTATATCCAATACTGTACAGATAAACTAATGAGTTGAGATAGGTTTAGACAATTAAAAGATCATTTTTTTCTTGGGACTGCCTCCCATTTTAGGAAAGGGGATATTGGGGTCCCAAAGGGCATGTGACAACAGAAGTTCAGTGGACAAGACAGCTATAAATATAGGGGCTACTAGCAAATACTTCAGGATTGGCATGTGATAAATACAAAAGCACTGAGTAGGACCAAACTCCTACATATGGAATACAAATAATTTTAAGACATTGTCTCTTTCATTGGGGAAGGGAAGGCAAGATGGGGAGTAGAGAGAAAAATAGTCCATTCTCTCTCTCTCTCTCTCTCTCTCACTCACTCATTTATATTCTCTACTTCAAAAGTTGCTACAATGAAGGAAGAAAAATAGTAATTAAGAACATCATAAGTGGACTTCTGGAGGTGGAGCTAAGATTGAGGAATGAAGCCAGAAAGCTGCTCTTGCTCTCCCAGTTTCCACCAGAAATCCAGTGAGAGAGTATTAATTATAGCAGATCAGCAACTGAGACCTTCAGTCCTGGCTCAGTAGCAGAGAAAACCATTAGGGCTGTCCCTAGTCCCACCTCAGAAGCAAATTCTGGGAAACCAGATCATTTCCTGAAAAGAAAAGGCAAAGCTAGTCTCTGCAAACTTAAGGGGTCCTTGTGCTCAAAGCCAAGGCTTAGAGCTGCACAGGAAACTTGGGACCATACCCCTTTTACTGCAGGAGCAGAGCTCAACCATAAAAGTAAAAAAAGAAGAAATACCAAAAGAAAAGAAAATGAGCAAGAAACAGAAAAGAACCTTATAGAAAGCTACTATGGTGACAGGGAACTGAAACACCAACAAAGACAAGGACAAAATATCCACAGAGGAAATCTCAAAGAGCAAACCCCAAGAAGCTTCTTAGAAGTGCTCATAAAAGACTTTAAAAGGCAAATAAGAGAGGCAGAAAAAAATGAGAAAAGAAATGAGATGTGCAAAAGAGAGTTAACAGCTTGGAAAAGAAAAGGCAATTCCTTAAAAAATACAATTAGCCAAATGCAAAAAAAAAAAAAAAAAAAAAAAAAAAAAAATCCACTGAAGAAAACAATACTTTTAAAAATAGAATTAACCAAATGGGAAAAGATACAAAAGCTAACTGAAGAAAATCATATATTAAAAATTAGAATTGGACAAATGAAAGCTAATGATGCTATGAGACATCAAGAATCAGTCAAACTAAAAAGAATGAAAAAATGGAAGAAAATGTAAAATGCCTCATTTTAAAAATAGCTGACCTGAAAAATAGAAGAGAGAATTTAAATTTTTTTGGTCTACCTGAAGGCAAAAAAGAACATGGATAGCATTCTTCTAAGAGATCATCAAGGAAAACTGCCCTAATATTCAAGAAACAGAGAAGGGAAACAGTTATTGAAAGAATCCATCGATCATCTTCAGAAAGAGATCTCATGAGGAAAACCCCAAGGAACATTGTTGTGAAACACCAGAATCACCATCTCAAGTAAAAAATACTGCAAGATCTCAGACAAAAAAAAAAAATTCAAATATCATGGAGCAAGGATCTGGCAACTTCCACAATTAAGGATCGAAAGGTTAGAATATGATATTCCAGAAGGCAAAGTACCTAGGTTTATAACCAAAAATTAACTACCCAGCTAGACTGAGCATCATCTTTCAAGGGAGGTGCTAGATGTTCAATGAAGTAAGAGATTTCCAATCATTTCTATTGAAAAAACCAGAACTAAACAGAAATTTTAATCGTCAAACACAGCACTCAAGAGAAGCAGAGAAAAGTAAACAGGGGAAAATATATATTATTTAAAGGCCAAACTGTTTACATCCCTAGATGCAAAAAATCTATCTATCTATAAACTCTTGAGAACTGTATCTGTTACCGGGGCAGACAGAGGTGGGCATCACATAGAGGATGTGGTTATGAATGGATTCTGGGGGCATAATATAAAAAAAATATTAAAGGAAAGAAAAAGAATTGTATTGGGAAAAGAGAAAAGGGGAGACAAATTACATCACATGAAGAGGCACAAAAGACCCATTACAGTCCAGGGAAAGAAGGGAGCAAGAATGCGCATTGTATGACATTTGATCTCATCAGTTTTGGCTCTAAGAGGGAATGATTTAATTATTCAGTTGGTATAGACATTTATCTAATCCCATAAAGAAGTAGGAGGACAACGAGGAAAGAAAAGAGAGGGGCTGGATAGAAGGGAAGGAAGAAACACTAGGGGGGAAAAAGTAAGAGAAAGGGGATGGGTGACAGATAAGATAGTAAGTTGACAAAACAAAACACTACTAAGAGAAGCTTGGAGGGATGATTTAAGATAAGGTAGTGGGAGAGGTAGGTAAAAATTACTAAGGAAAGGGTGGGGAAAAAAAGCAAATACAAGGGACAAAAGAGGATGGAGGGAAATACATAGTTGTTAATCATAACTATGAAAGTGAATGGGATGAACTCTCTGATAAAATGAAAGCTAACAGCAGAATGGATTTTTTAAAATCCTATAATATGTTGTTTACAAGAAACAGATTTGACATAAAGACACATAGAGTAAAGGTAAAAGGCTGAAGCAGAATTTATTATGCTTCAGCTGAAGTAAAAAAAAAAAAAGAGCAGAGGTAGCAATTCTGATCTCAGATAAAGTAAAAGTAAAAATGGATGTAAATAAAAGAGATAAAGAAGAAAAGTGCATCTTGATAAAGGGTATAGTACACAATGAAATACTAAGGACAGTAAATGTATATGCACCAAGTAGTAGACCATTCAAATTCAGTTAGAGGAAGAAATAGACAGCAAAATTACATTAATAGGGAACCTCAACCTTTCCCTCTCAGAATCAGAATCAGACAAATCTAACCACAAAGTTAAAAAAGGAAGAAACTAAGGAGGTTAAAGGATCCTATTAAAACTAGCTTATGATAAGACCTCTGGAGAAAACTGAATAGAAATAAAAAGGAATATACCTTCTTCCTCAGCAGTATATACATAAAACCTGACCATGTATTAGGGCGTGAAAACCTCACAATCACATTCAAAAAGGCAGAAATAGTAGATGTTTCCTTTTCAGACTACAATGCATTAAAAATTATATTCAATAAAGAGCCAGGGAAAGATAGATTATTTAATTTCCAATTGATTTTTTGTCTAACTCTAAAAAATGAATGGGTTAAATAGCAAGTCACAGAAACAATCCATAATTTTATTCAAGAAAATGATAATAATGACTCCGTATACCAAAACCTATGTGATACAGCCAAAGCAGTTCTTAGGGGAAATTTGATATCTCTAAATATCTACATAAATAAAATAAAGAAAAAAGAAAATCAATGAATTAGGCATGCAACTAAAAAAAGCTAGAAAAAGAACAAATTAAAAACCCCCAATTAAAAACAAATTAGAAATTTTGAACTTCAAAGGAGAGATTGATAAAATAGAGACTAAGAAAACTATTGAATTAATTAATAAAACTAAGAATTGGTTTTACGAAGAAAAAAAAAGACCCAACAAAATAGATAAACCTTTGGTTAATTTCATCAGAAAAAGGAGAGAAAAAACCAAATCACCAGCATCAAAAATGAAAAGGGTGAACTTGCTACCAATGAAAAAGCAATAATTAAAATCTATTTTGCCCCATTATATGGCAGCAAGTCTGACAATATAATTGAAATGGATAAATATTTACAAAAAAACATAAATTGTCCAGATTAACAGAAGAGGAAATAAGTTACTTAAATAGTTCCATTTAAGAAAAAGAAATTGAAGAAGCCATTAATGTACTCCCTAAGAAAAAAATCTCGAGAGCCAGATGGATTCACAAATGAATTCTACCAAACATTTAAAGAACAATTAATTCCAATACTATGTAAACTATTTGGAAAAACAGGTAAGGAAATCCTGCCAAATTCCACTTTTGACATAAATATGTTACTGATACCTAAATCAGGAAGAACCAAAACAGAGAAAGAAAACTGCAGACCAATCTCTCTAATGAATACTGATGCAAAAAATTTTAAATAAAATATTAGCAAAGAGATTATAGCAACAACCATAATTGACCCTAAAAATAACAAAACCAACAGTAATCATATGGTAATCTCAGCAGATGCAGAAAAAGCTTTTGACAAAGTATAGCACCCATTCCTATAGTTATAAAGGGAGCTTTCCTTAAAATAATAAGCACTATCTATCTAAAAGCAACAGCAACCATTATTTGTAATATAGAGAGGCTTGATGCATTCCCAATAAGATTAGCAATGAAACAAAAATCCCATTATCACCACTATTATTCAACACTGTATTTGAAATGTTGGCTTTAGCAATAAGAAAAGAAAAAGAAATTAAAGGAATTAGAATAGGTAATAAGGAAATAAAACTATCACTCTTTCCAGATGATATAATGATGTATTTAGAAAATCCTAGAAAATCATCCAAAAACCTACTTGAAACAAATTCACAGCTTTAGCAAAGTGGCAGGATATAGAATTTATTCAGTAAATGAATCATACAAATCAGCATTTCTATATATTATTGACAAAGCTCAGGAGGAAAAGATAGAAAGAAATTCCATTCAAAATAATTGTAGAAAAAATAAAATTGTCTACCTGCCAAACAAACCCAGGAACTATACGATTACAATTGGAAATTCTTCAAACAAATAAAGTCAGATCTAAATAACTGGAAAAATATCAATTGCTCATGGGCAGGCCAAGCTTATATAATAAAAATGACAATCCTGTCTAAATTGGTCTCCTTGTTCAGTATAGACTGAAAAAGGCAGAAATAGTAGATGTTTCTTTTTCAGACCACAATGCAATAAAAATTATATTCAATAAAGGGCCAGGGAAAGATAGATTATTTAATTTCTAATTAAATTGACAAAAATTATTTTATAGAATTAGGAAAAATAATACCAGAATTCATCTGGAAGAACAAAAGGTCAAAAATATCAAGATAATTAATAAAAAAAAATACAAAGTATAGTAACCTTAGCAGTAACAGACTAAAATTATAGTGTAAAACAGCAGACATCAAAACCACTTGGTATTAATAAATAGAGTGGTGGATCAGTGAAATAGATTAGATACACGCAGCAATAATCAAGGCCTATAATAATCTAATAGTTGATAAACCCTCCAAACTCCATCTTCTAGGTTAAGAACACACTATTTGACAAAAATTGCTGGGAAAACTGGAAAATAATTTGTCAGAAACTCAGTAAGACCTACATCTCACACCTCATATCAAAATAAGGTCAAAAAGGGGACATGATTTGGGCATAAAGGGTGATACCATAAACTAATTAGGTAAGCAAGAGATAATTTATCTTTCAAATCTTTGGAGAAGGGAGGAATTTATAGCAAAATGAACAACTTTGATTAAATTAAATTAAAAATTATTGCACAAACAAAACCAACAGAAACAAGATTAAAATGGAAGTACAAAGCTGAGTAAAAAAAAAATTTACAGTCAGTATTTCTGATAAAGGTCTCCATTTCTAAAATATATAAAGAACTGTGTCATTTCCCCAACTGATAAATGATCAAATGATATGAGCAGACAATTTTCAGATAATGAAATTAAAGGCATCTATAGTCATATGAGAAATGCCCTAAATCACTGATTAGAGAAATGCAAATTAAAACAATTCAGAGGTACTACCTCACACCTCTCAGATTGGCTAAAATGCAGGAAAAGATAATGGCTAATGTTGGAAGGGATGTGGGAAAACTGGGACACTAATGCATTGTTGGTGGAGTTGTGAAATGGAGTTCCAACCATTCCGGAGAGCAATCTGGAATTATGCCCAAAGTGTTATCAAACTGTGCATACTCTTTGACCCAGATCGGCATCCCAAGGAAATCATAAAGAAAGGAAAAGTACCCACATGTGCAAAAATGTTTGTAGCATCTCTTTTTGTTGTAAAATGCAAAATGGGTAGATGCCCATCAAGTGGTAAATGGCTGAACAAGTGGTGGCATATAAAAATAATGAAATATTATTGTTCTATAAAAAAAAAAAATGATGAACAAGCTTATTTTAGAAAGGCCTGGAAAGATTTACATGAACTGATGCTGAGTGAAATAAGCAGAAACAGGAAAACACTGTACACAGAAAACAGCAAGAATGTGCAGTGATCAACTATGAAAGACTGGGTTCTTCTCAGTGGTTCAGTGATCCAAGGCAATCCCAATAGACTTTGGACAGAAAATTCCATCTACATTCACAAAAAGAACTATGGAGAACTATGAATGTAAATCAACATATGCTAGTTAATTTCTTTTTCTCTTTTTTTCTCTCCCATGGAGTTTACCTTTTGATCTGATTTTTCTCTCCTAATATGATATAGAGAGCAATGTGCATTAAAAATAAATAAATAAATATTTTTTAAAGGAACCTAAAAACAAACCAAAAAACACTTACACAAAAGAATTGATCTAATTGGTTTTGAAAAGCAAAAACAATTTACCTTGGTAGAATACTGATACAATTTTACAAAGGATGCCATATTTTGATATATAGCTGCTTGTGTCCCACATTACCAAAAATCAAAATAAAACAAAACAAAAACACTTTATTGGGAAGGAGGAGGAGGGAAGAGAGAGAGGGGAAAAGGAAGGATGGAGGAGGAAGAAGAAGAAGAAGCAAAGGGATGCAAATCAATCGAGGATGGCTGAACATGTTCTGGAACATGATTGTGATGCAGTACTATTTTTCTGTTAGAAATGATGAAAAGGGTCGTTTTAGAAAGAAACAAAAATATCATGGCAAAAATTATATGAAGTGATACAAAAATAGGTGAAAAATACCAATAGATCCTTGAAATTATATAAAGCAACAATGTGATAACAATAATCAATTGTGAAAGATTTGGCTACTAATAATCCAAGATAATTCATGATGAAAATTCCTGAACACTGTCTCATACAGTGGTCCTTTACTAATCTTACCTCAATCAGAGGTCTTCAAAGATCTCTGGCTATTGCCTCTCCAAGCAGTGGTTCTCATGTCCAACAGAGACACTGGAATGTGAGCTCAAGACTTTATTCCATAGGTTCACATCCTGCCCTTTCCTGTACTCTTACTGATCTCTTTCTGACTCCTGTTGAACTCCCATTGAATTCCACTTACTTCCTGGTCCCCACTGCTTATATAGGTTCTATGAGGTCACCCGCACTAACCAATAAGGGAAGGAGACGTCTCCTGTTGATGATGCGTTCTCAATACCACCAAAGAGTTCCTGCTGGAGAGGCTGTGCCTGCTGGCTGCAGAAATTACATTCGGGTGCCTCAGGCTTCAAGGCCTCTGTACTTCCTCATATGCTATATGCAAGGTTCCTCCTCTGATCCTCATACATAAACATAAAATATGTGGAAGTTAATTGACAATTGCAAATTCAGGGCTTATATAACAACAATTATCATACATTTTTTATAGTAATAATGGAAAAGAAATTAATGCTTAACTAATAGAGGATTTATAAAACTAGATGAAATAATAATAGAATTTATTGGGGAAAATGAGAGGTTTAGAATTTCAAAGACAATGATAAAAGTAGAAATAAAGGCTGCATTGAATTAAGAGGTTTTAAATTATATTATACAGCATGATCATGGAAACTAGTATTAGTTAAAAATCAGAAAATAGAACGGTGGAAAAATCAAAAAAGAAAGACCTACAAGCAAACACAGTAGGCTAATATCCCCAAAAGAAGCCCAAAATTATTGAGATAAGGATTCTTTATTTGATAAGAACTATTAGGAAAATTGTCCATTTTATCAACAAAAAATAATTTTAGGTAAACATTTGATACTATGTAAAAAGAAGTTTCAAATAAATAATTGACCTAAACATAAAAAGTCAAATTATATACATATACATAATGCATTTGTTGTGTATATATAAAATACATATTAAATTACATATGCATATATGCATGTGATATATGTAGATGTATATATATATCCATACACATATGAAACATGAGAATACTTTCACATTTGTTTTTGTGGAAGAATCATTATAAGACAACACAAAAAAAAGCAAAATAATTTCAATTATGTAAAAATAAAGCATTCCTCAGAATAAAACCAATAAAAGTAGAATAAGAAAATGTCTGAGAAAAATTTTATATTAAACATCTCTAATAAAAATTTTGATATTAAAAATATATAAATACTTGACACAAACCATGAACAACTATGTGATAAATGTTCCAAATCACCAATAATAAGAGAAGTATTCATTAAAAGAATTCTGAGGTTTCACTTCACACTCATCAAACTTAGAAATATGATAAAAAATAAAAGTGTAAAGTGGTAAAAATAATATTCTAGTAGTCTGGGAAGAACTGGAAATTATTTTATTTCCTCTGGAAAATAACTTAGAATACACTAAAATTTACTAGAGATTTTCCTAATTTGTATGTATACAATTTATATTGTCTATGTGACATTTGTTCTAATAACATAACACTACTCATAGGGTTGCAAAGTGAAAAAAAGGTGAAACAGGGAATAAAGTGGTTGTAAAAAGCAACCAAAATCTTTGTCTTAAAAACAAAAGCTTTACAACTAATTAGTTCTATAAATTTGGCCAAGTCATTAAACTATCTACATTTTAATAACTATCTATAAAAATGAGTGGGTTGGAATATTTCATCACTAAGATCACTTCTATCTCTAATTTTTCATGATTTTTCTAAATATCATTTATTAAGTTGTTCATTGGACACTAATATAGAGCACCATGTTTGCTGATGATGAAATTGTGAAAACTTGTAAGATATTTCCAATTGAGCAAATCAAGAAAGTCATGATGAGTATACTATCTATGCCTTTATCTCTAACAGGAAGCAATGATGAACAGAATGGACTGAAACAAACATACTTTCATATTGGTTACCACATATTGAACTACAAATGATCATTCTTTGGATCTGTCCATTTCAACAATTCTAAATTCACCTTATTGAATTATTGTTGCAAGAGCCAGCATGTTGTCTTATTTAGCTAAAAGACAAAGATAAAAATGAAAATCCCTACCCTCAAAGAACTCATTTTCACAGAGACATCATATAGATATTAATGTTCCCTTTAGCAGTGAACAATTTTATTTGCAGAAAGGATCAGAAATATGAACAATTCTAAAAGAAACCAGTCGCTAAGAGGCAAGTACTAAAAGTACCAAGAAGAAGCCTCTGGTAGTAAAAGTATTTATTGAAGTCAAAGATGGCTAAAGTGTCTTATTTCCCAGCAGTTCATTTACATATGACTATATGGATCCAAAGCTAGTATCTTTTAAAGATCACTTGAATTTGTTCACATATTTTGTCTATATTCTCATACTAGTTTCTACAATTGCAAGTACCACAATGTAGGAGGTGCCATGCTACCTCAAAGCCAATCCAGAGGAATAGATCTGAATATTTCTGTAGATACTAAGTTAAAGGTTTATATGCTGCTTTCACTAAAGCACTTAACATTATTTCATCAGTTATCAAGAAAGTCAGTCATCAAGGTTTATAAGCCACACTCATGAGTTACTGTGGGTATATATGTTTCCCACTCATGTGCTCTACTGCCAGATTTCTGCAAGTTTATTCCAAGTCACCTCCTCAACAGTGTTGTATTGGATAGAGAATGGGTCATCAACCCTGTGATTTTTACTTTTTACTGCCTTCTTTATCAATAAATATTTTATGATCAAGAGATGATGCCCCCTATATACCATTATCACTGTATAGACCTGAGAGTTTAGCTTAGAAGCATAATCATCTCTTCTGGGAAGTCACTAGTATGGATGCAGGTATAGTGAATGAGCTAGCACACACCAGAAAGGAGAAATATAGCGGGGAGGAGGATCAAGTTCTGTTCCCCTAGTACATATGCAAAAAAACTGTATCTATAATAAGAATATTTAAAAAAAAAAAAAGATATAGAGTTGAATGCCATGTGAGAGAAAAAGAAAAGAGGTCAGTATGGTTTGACCAATGGATGAATAAAGAAAAAAATCAATTAATGTTTTAAATTATTGACTATGTGTTTGGCATTCTGCTAAATATTAGGGACACAAATAAAATATAGGAATGTAGGTTGGAGCCAAGTTGTGAAGGAGTTATAAAGCATCTACCTTGTGATTGGAGGTTTTATTTGGAAGATGTGAGAGACGGCAGGGGAAAGAATGTTTTTGCTTTTGTTTTTGTCTAGACCTATGATTTCATCACTATAAAAAACTCACGGTGCAAAAAAATTCCCCTTTTGATGCAGGTGAGCAACTGGTCTATAAATTTGGTTATTGTCTGAGGCACCAAGGAGCTAATCAACTTTTGCTTTATCATACAATTAGTATGTCAAAGACAAAACTTGATAAATCCTCAGCATTCTTATACACCACCAACAAAATCCAAGAGCAAGAGATACAAAGATAAATTCCATTCAAAATAACTGTTGATAGCATAAAATATTTGGGAATCTACCTACCAAAGGAAAGTCAGGAATTATATGAGCAAAATTACAAAAAAGTTTTCACACAAATAAAGTCAGACTTAAATAATTGGAAAAATATTAAGTGCTCTTGGATAGGCCGAGCAAATATAATAAAGATGACAATACTCCCTAAACTAATCTATTTATTTAGTGCTATACCAATCAGACTTCCAAGAAAATATTTTAATGATTTAGAAAAAATAACAACAAAATTCATATGGAACAATAAAAAGTCGAGAATCTCAAGGGAATTAATGAAAAAAAAAATCAAATGAAGGTGGCCTAGCTGTACCTGATCTAAAATTATATTATAAAGCAGCAGTCACCAAAACCATCTGGTATTGGCTTAGAAATAGATTAGTTGATCAGTGGAAAAGGTTAGGTTCACAAGACAGAATAGTCAACTATAGCAATCTAGTGTTTGACAAACCCAAAGATTCTAAATTTTGGGATAAGATTTCATTATTTGATAAAAACTGCTGGGATAACTGGAAATTAGTATGGCAGAAATTAGGCAAGGACCCACACTTAACACCACATACCAAGATAAGATCAAAATGGGTCCATGACCTAGGCATAAAGAACGAGATTATAAATAAATTAGAGGAACATAGGATAGTTTATCTCTCAGACTTGTGGAGGAGAAAGAAATTTGTGACCAAAGATGAACTAGAGACCATTACCAATCACAAAATAGAAAATTTTGATTATATCAAATTAAAAAGCCTTTGTACAAACAGAACGAATGCAAACAAGATTAGTAGGGAAGTAACAAACTGGGAAAACATCTTTACAATTAAAGGTTCTGATAAAGGCCTCATTTCCAAAATATATAGAGAACTGACTCAAATTTATAAAAAATCAAGCCATTCTCCAATTGATAAATGGTCAGAGGATATGAACAGACAATTTTCAGATGAAGAAATTGAAACTATTACCACTCACATGAAAGAGTGTTCCAAATCACTATTGATCAGAGAAATGCAAATTAAGACAACTCTGAGATATCACTACACACCTGTCAGATTGGCTAAGATGACAGGAAAAAATAATGATGAATGTTGGAGGGGATGCGGGAAAACGGGGACACTGATGCATTGTTGGTGGAGTTGTGAACGAATCCAGCCATTCTGGAGAGCAATCTGGAATTATGCCCAAAAAGTTATCAAACTGTGCATACCCTTTGATCCAGCAGTGTTTCTATTGGGCTTATACCCCAAAGAGATACTAAAAAAGGGAAGGGGACCTGTATGCGCCAAAATGTTTGTAGCAGCCCTGTTTGTAGTGGCTAGAAACTGGAAAATGAATGGATGCCCATCAATTGGAGAATGGCTGGGTAAATTGTGGTATATGAATGTTATGGAATATTATTGCTCTGTAAGGAATGACCAGCAGGATGAATACAGAGAGGCTTGGAGAGACCTACATGGACTGATGCTGAGTGAGATGAGCAGAACCAGGAGATCATTATACACTTCGACAACGATATTGTGTGAGGATGTATTCTGATGGAAGTGGATTTCTCTGACAAAGAGACTTAACTGAGTTTCATTGGAGAAATGATGGACAGAAACAGCTACACCCAAAGAAGGAATACTGGGAAATGAATGTGAACTATTTGCATTTTTGATTTTCTTCCCGAGTTATTTTTACCTTCTGAATCCAATTCTCCCTGTGCAACAAGAGAACTATTCGGTTCTGCAAATATGTATTGTATCTAGATATACTGCAACATATTTAACATATCTAGGACTGCTTGCCATCCTGGGGGGGGGGGGGAGGGAGAAGAGAGGGAGGGGAAAAAACGAAACATAAGTGATTGCAAGGGATAATGTCGTGTAAAAATTATCCTGGCATGGATTCTGTCAATACAAAGTTATTATTAAATAAAATAAAATTAAAAAAAAAAAAAAAAAAGACAAAACTTGGCTTCAAACCTTCTTGACTCTAAATCTAGGCTTCTATGCACAAGATTATTTTGCCTTTTAAGTGCACATAAAATGAAGCTAAATAACAAAGGCACAAAAACAAAACTAAAAACTCAAGTCTTTATCTTCAAGAAGTGAATATTTTGCATGATTGATTCTCTACCTTTCCTTATATAAAAATTATACATGGAAATAATTTAGATTAATAATTAAAAAGTAGCACTAACAGTAAAGACTGAGAAATATAAATAACATTTAATTCAATTCATTCAATGATTAAAAAGTAACCTTCTGATAGTAAAGACTTAGGAATATAAATAATTAACATTTATATTTATTCATATTTAGCAATAAAGGGTCATATTTTGGATTGATTACTATTTTATTCTTAAAATAAATCATGCTACTGTATTCATTTCACTAAAAATCAATTTAGAAACATGTTCCAACTATTAATCAAGCATTCTATTTATGTGTTTATTTAAATTTTCATTTATCATATTATATAGTTTGAGGAAAAGAGAAGTTTTGCATGTGGCATAATATAATAATACCCATTAAAACATAAGTTTCTAGTAAGTGAGCAAGTAAAAAGACTCAGATGTTCTTATCCATTATTATTTGGAGAGCAATAAAACTTAAGTTATCACAGCATAGATAATGGTGATACTTATCCTCTCTGCTTTCTAGAATCTTCATGTAACTTCCATGTTTCTATTTTCTATATTCAGTTTTATCTTCTATTTGGCTGAATATTTTGAATTTGAAATTTGAAATAAATTGAATCTGAACTTTTACATATGAAGTAGAATTGCCTATGACTGAAAAATTGTCAGTTCAATTTATCTTGACTCATGAAGACTGGGTCTTATAAGTAACATTGGCACTTTCATGCTTCCTCTGACTTGAGCTCTGTAGAAGGGTTACCCCCAAGGTGAAAGTGATCTTTCTTTCCTCTGAAAGGCATAAATGGCATACTGATACAAGTTGCCAATGACATAAATTTGAAAAGATAAGCTAACATGCTACATGAAAAAGTCAGAATTTTTTTAGAAAAAGGATTTTAATAGGCTATAATATCAGAATAAATTAGGTTAAACTTAATAGAAGTAAATGTAAAATCTTATTAGGGTTCAAAAAATCAACTTTACTAACAACAAAATAGGAAACATGACTGGTAAGGAATATATGTTTAAAAATATGGACTTTAAGTAGATTACATAATCATTATTAATAAACAGTATGATACAGCAAAGAAAAAGGTAATACTACTCTTGACTTAATGAAGAGGGACAGAATCCAAGGGTTGCTAAGAATCACACAATTTCTTGATTATCAACATTAATGAAGATTTGTTACTCTGAAAATGAAATTGTTTTTCAAAGACAGAAACTAGAGAAAATGAATCAAATCAGTACTAATATCTTACTCTATCAGAAACCAGAAAAAAGGGAAAGCTTTAGCTCAATGGTGGCAGGAGATAGTTTTGTCTTATATCAATGAGCAATAAGAAATAATCAACCAGCAGGCATTTATTAAATACTTACTGTATGCGAAACCCTAAAGTAATTGCTAAAAATAGAAAGAAAAACATGAAACTTTTCCTACCATAAAGGAGGCTACATTCTAATAGGGAAGATTGTGTGAGTGTGTGTGTGTGTGTGTGTGTATGTGTACATATATATGAAAATGACACAAGATAGTTTTACATGGGATGGTATTATGCATTCACATAATAAAGAAAAGTTTTATGGAGAATAATTATAATAACAATAATTAGAATTGCATAGTGTTTTAAACTTTGCAAATTGTTTTACATAGGTGATCTCATTTGATATTTGAGTAGATGCTATTGTTATTCCCATTTTAAAGATGAGGAAAAATTGAGGTTAAGAAACCTACAAATATCACAGAGCTAGTAAATGTGTGAGACAAGTATTGAATTCAGGTCTTCATAACTCCGAATCATGAATTCAAAGACAAACATAGCCCCTATCTTCAAGGAGTTTTTACAAAGACAGCAATGAGAGAGAGAAATGGGGAGACAAAGAATAAAGTAATAGCCAGAGATAGCTCTTTATTCCAGAAAGTTCCTGGAATGGTGGATGGCGCAATAGAAGAAAAGAATTTAGACTTCATCCAAGAAGAATGAATGAGTCGATGTTATCATGTCTTCTAGAGTTTCAGGGAGGAATATCTGCAATGACAAAATGACTGGTGAACAGGAAAAGATTGGAAAGGAGGGATACAAATATAGTGTATATTGCAATTTCCTGAAATAGAGTCCAGCACATACAAGGAAGTTCAACAGCAAATGGAAAAGCCCAAATGTCCTTATGTTACATAAATGAGTCAAATGATAGTACTTAGGGACTGCAGGACATAGAGATATGGAATATAATAAGACCTGGGGGATTTTATAATGCCATAATACATGGTGGTCCTTCACATCCTAGAAGGAACAGAGTTGTAGACGTCCACCTCCTATAAAATATGAACAATCAATCAGCAAGAAGGAAAAAGCACTAGTAATGGGTGTTCTTTCTATCCTACTATCTTGGATGGATCTAAGATGTCCTGGGAATCTCAGGGGCAACAAAAATGGAGAAGGGCAACACTGGTGCAATGGCAGAACTTTCTCAATAGTTCAACACAGGTACAAAATAAAGGTGATTTTGATTTATTTCACTTCATGTATTTCTACTTTATCTGATTCATTTTATGAGATCTGACCTGAGTGAGTAATATATCTCTGTGTGTGTGTGTGTGTGTGTGTGTGTGTCTGTGACTATATGTTTAAACATGTAATACCAAGGTCTCTTTATTTTTTTTGAAATATTAAGAAATAATATTTTGACAGTATTTTAGCTGGAAATAAATCCTTGTCAGTCTTTCTTTACTACTGTCAAGAAGACAATCGCTTACCTGAAGTCTTTAATTTCATTTTTATGGAAGAAATGATTTATTCTAATAGAAGACAATTGAATTCTGGGAGTGAGACTCTCCACCAAAACTAAGAAACATTTGTCTTTTCCATGTTGAAAAAAACCAGGAAGAGCCTTTGTTTAATCCAAATTTTACAGGGTATCTCACATTTATCTGTGACCATATTTAAAAGGTAAATCTTTATGAAGTATGATTAAAGAGGGAATGTCCTTTTGTTATTCAAATGGGATATCCCTTAGTTTTCAGACTAAATCATGTAAGGTCAAAAAACAAAAAAACAAAAACCTGAAATTGACTTTAGTCAACATATGAATGTTATATAAACAAACATATATATATACACACATACATATACACTCTATTATATCTGTGTGTGTTTTTATGTAATAGAATGAAGGGGAGAGAGGAATGAAGGAAAGATAAGGAAGAGGGAGGAGGAGATATCCACAGCTCTACAAGAAGAAACTTTGGAGGGCTTAAGCTTAGTCATTATAATTTTTCAAATAGTTTTAATTTACTATGCAATTTTACATTGCTGTGCTCATGTATCTGATTTTTACTTTATTTTATATCACATATATAAGATACCAATACTAATTATATAATTAATAATAACATCATATTAATGATAAATATACAAATAAACATGTAATATCATTATAAATATAAATTATCATTATACATGTACAATAAATAATAAAATTAAAATAATATACAAGATAATTTGAGAGGAATATAGTCAGGTGAAGTGATCTTGTAATTCAGGAAGACCTGAATTAAGATTTTCCTTGTGTATATATTTGTGAATAACCCCAGATGAGTCATTTAAGCTCTCAATGCCCCTATATAAGTCTGTATGACTATAAATTGAATCCCATATGCTGTTCTACACAGGCATAAGCAGCTTCATTTGAGAATTTTCATTTCCTCACCTATATCAGTGAAATCACAGATCTCATAACAAGGCAATGACCTCATTAACAACAGGTAGATTCTTATCTAGATCTAGGAAAAGTAAGGGCGGGGCATCTGTACACCTAATTTTCACTAATTTTCAACTGTAGGGAATGCAAGAATATTGAATTCTGATGATAATTACACCTAACAAATAGAATTGTTGGTTTCCTGGACTTGGAAAAAAACCTAATGGAGAAATGGTAATAATGCAGATTAAATTTAAATGTATGTGTTGGGAACTTTTATTTTTCTTGAACTAGTTTTGAAATACTTGGTAGCATTCTCTTATGCCACAGACATGCATAGAGGGCAAGCTGTAACAGGGTTACCAGAGTACACCGATACTCTTGACTACATTCTATGAATGCTAATGATAATAGTAATTTTTATTTAATTAATGTAATCTGATTTGAGCAGGTCATCTAGCACATGCCTCATTCTCCTCTAGAATTCTGGGTGGACTCTAATTACAAAAGATTTGGGGCTAAGGTTGATAATTGACTTATCTTAGTAATACTACAGAGAGAGATGCATATATTCATGATATATTTACTACTTTGAGTGAAATAAAAGATGACAAGAAACTTTTTTTTTTACCTTGGCTGCCAACTTAGAAAAACTGGAATTCTGTAATCCCAGCGCACATTTCTAGCATTTGTTTTTTTCTCTTTTGACAGCCAGCAAGGTGACAAATGGATTGGTTGGTTTTTTTTGGAAGTTTCTAAGTTTTGAGAAGAAATCTCAGTGAGTTTCTAGATTCCACATGAAAGAAATACTAAGGAACTGAAGTATGAGTGATTCCAAGTCTCAAAGGTTCTTTGTTTCTTTTCTGATTGAGAGTGAAGTTATATGTAGGAGGTGGGTAGTACAATTGTCACCAGCTTTATTCTGGCTGAATAAAGAAGGTCAATATATTATCATATCAGGGAGGAGGTAATTACAGAGACAAATCCCCAAGTAACAATAAAGACATTCATGACAGCTTGCTGAAAACAGCTGTAAAATTTCTTTTTTTTTTTTTGGACTGGAAAAAAAGAATAACTGAAATTTGAGTACTTAAATGACAGATGAAGGTAGATGATAAGGAAAAGGAACTATTCTTAATGTGTCTTCTAGGGTTTTTTTGTTTTGCTTTGTTTTGTTTTTGAGGATTTTTTGCCATAGAAATGTTATATTTTGAAGACTGAATTCAAATTGATTAAATAATAAGTCAGTTGTTAATAAAAGAGATGGGGTTATTGTCTGAAGCAGTGATTTTTTTCCCCAAAACTGCTTATTGTGCTTACAATATCTACCTTTATGGGAAATATTGAAAAAAATCCAGTAATTTATTAAAATGTAATTTTAAAAGTTGCAAAAAATATATAAAAGTTTACAGCTTAAAAACTTTCACTAGAGCAATAATGCATACTTTGATCAATGTTTTTACCAAAATGGATACCCTGTTCACTGCTATAGATTATATACTTCTAATCTATAAAGTTCTTATCCATATTTCAATAGATTTGTGTTCTCATTAACATGAATACTCTAATTCAGCAGCTTACTAATGTTCCACACCTTCTCAGTCTTGCATATTTTTTGACAAGTTCTCTTACAAATCCTATAGCAGTAATAGATTTAATGAACTAGGAACTTTCCACTAATTTCCTAACATTGTATGACTATCATAGGAGCACATAGGTTGCCCCTTATCCCTCCTCTCACTATGTGCCTACACCATATTTTTCACCCAGTCATATATTTCTCTAATAACATCCTTGTGACTGCTATTTCTGCATAGGTTCTTATTTATAAAGGGCTATAACTAATCGTGCCTATTATACATTTCTTTTTTGAACTTTGAGTAATCCTCAACTTTAGTTCTTTGGAGACTAGAGTATTTGGGAATGCACAGTAATATAAAATCATCAGAAGAGTATTGCTTTTAACAGATAAGTCTTTTAAATTCTCCCAAAGGTTTAATAGCCTACTTTCCTAAATTTATTCTGTCCCTCCTTCATTGTCCATTTTCAATATCTGTCCAAAATATATGCTCTAATGAATAAGCTCTAGAGGCTGTCGATATAATCACTTATGTTTTGTACAATAAGTTTTTTTTATCCATTTTTTTCCCTTTTGTAAGCAATTAGGTTACATTTTTTGAATGATTATGGATCTCATTTAGCAGATTCTGCAATGTATTAAGACTCAAAATCAAAACAATAGAATGTATAGACAGAAACATTTAGAAAATCGTTGCCATTTATAGTAAAACTTGCTTCGTGTTCTAGACTGAGCATCACTAATGATGATGTCAAATATTTTTAATGTCATTTATTTGCATTCATTTTTTCTTTTCATGCCTCAATTAATAATAATTGGAAGTTTAGCAAAATAATCTCAAGGAATCCTGCCTAATTTATATATGAGGATGTACATGATATTAATAAGAGAGAACAAGAGAAAAGAATGAAAAAGAAAAAGAGGAAAGTCATTGCAATGGCATTTACTTCATCAATTCTTTTTCTAGTCAACAAATAAAAAGCACAATATCATCTTGCATTCTCTACCCGTTTCAGCCAATTGTGTTTTTGAAAAGACATGATCAGTTGTAGAAAATCATCAGGGAAATCTTGCCATTCTCTTCTCATTCCTCAGATATTTTCAATGTATAGCATATGTTGGTAAATTTTTTGTAGAAATAACAAAAGGACATATAGGAAGCTACTAATAGTCTTTAAAGTCTCTTTTTTAAAACTGAAATTATAAGGCCCATTTTTTGATATCCTGAGAATTGATTTCTCAATGCCATCACAATTGCATTATCTCTAGCCAGGAACATTTCTGTGACTGGTTGCTTTTTCCACTTTCGCCTTCTTCAGTGCCATTTCCACTTTGTTTTGTAGCAAAGCTGAGACAGATAGGAGAGTCTAAATGTATCGTGTCCTTGATGATGATTTTTTTTTGTTTTTTCCTTCTATTACTTCTATTTTAAGATACAATATTGATCATAATGTTTTATTGCCCTTGTGAAAAGATTTTAAGTTTATTTTTTGTCTCCTCATTATGACAAATAACTCATATTGGTTAAGCTTTTCTGGGAAATGTATCTAATTAGTATCAATGTCCATTTTCTATTAACTTCTCAATTTCTTTTTACCAGCAATTATTTTATTAAATTATTCACAAAAACTAAAAGAGACTATGCTAATAAACTTTTTTACAGCATAGTTCTGACATATAAGTGAGATCTATACAAAGCAATGAAAAAAAGCTATAGAATATCAAGATACAGAATATCAAATAAAAAAAAATCAACAGGCAAAGAGATAACAGCAATACACCAAAAAAAAAAAAAAAAAAAAAAAAAACTTCCTATGATTAAGTTGGCTACAAATAAAGGAAACAAGAATAGCTCAAAAATGATGCAATATTTTTAAAATTCAAAACCAAAAAATTATGACAATTGACATGGGAAAATACTTTTAACAAAGTATAACACTCATTTAGGCCAAAAGCTATACAAAACATATTAAATATTATAAGATAATATATATCTAAAACCCAAAACTAGCATTATATACAATGGCAAAAGACTATCATTTATTGTTTCATAGTAAATATTGAAATACAGCGAAATTATCTCTCTTTGTTTCTTTCTATTTGATATAATTCTAGATATAATAAATATCTAAAGAATAAATATAGGCAAAAAAGAGACAAAACTATTACTATTTAGTGATTGTTTAATTATAAAATCAAAGGAACTAAATGAATAAATGAACTAATTGAATCAAAACTTCAGTCAAGTAACAATATAAAACAAACCATGAAAAATAAAAATCGTTTTTATGCAGATTAAGACAACTCTGAAATATCACTTCATATCTCTCAGATTCGCTAAAATGATATGCAAAGATAGATGTTTGAGGGAATAGGGGAAAACTAGGACACTAATACATTGTTAGTGGAGCTGTGAAATAATCCAACCATCCTGGAGAGCAATTTGGAATTATGCTCAGAGGGCTATAAAACTGTGTATACCTTTTGATTCAGCAATGTCACTATTAGGTCTGTGTCCCCAAAATATCATAAAAGAGGGGAAAAGACCCACATGTGCAAAAATGTTTGTAGCAGCTCTCTTTGTAGTGGCAAGGAATTGAAAATTGAATGGATGCCCATCAGTTAAGGAATGACTGAATAGGTTATGGTAAATGAATGTAATAGAATATTATTGTTCTAAAAGAAATAATGAGCAAGCTGATTTCAGAAAAACCTGGAGAGACTTACATGAACTGATGCTGACTGAAGTGAGAAGAACCAAGATATAACAAGATTATGTGATGATCAATTGTGATTTATGTAGCTCTTTTTAGCAATGCAATGGTTCAAGACAACTCTAATAAACTTGGGATAGAAAATGCCATCTGCATCCAGAGAAGGAATTATAGAGACTGAATGTGGATTGAAGCATACTAATTTCACTTTTGTTTGCTTTTTCTTTCTCATAGTTTCCCCCCCTTCCCATTATTGGTCTGATTTTTTTTTTTGGCATAACATGACAATTATGGAACTATGTTTAAAAGGATTGTACATGTTTAACATATGTCATATTGCTTGCTGTCTTAGAGAGAGGTAAGGGAGGGAGAGAGAAAAATTTGAACCCAAAATCTTATTAAAATAAATGTTGAAGGGGAGCAGAGCCAAGATGGTGGAGAGGACAAACATTTCTTTCTACCTTCTCCAATGACCCTCAACTAATTAGCAAATTCAGCCTCTGAATTTGTTCTAGACTGGCAGAATTCATAAATATTGGAACTTCAGCAAATTACCAGCAGAAGATAATTTTGAAGATCTCCAGAAAAGGTCTATTTCAGTTGGGCACAGAGGGAAGTGGCCAGGCACAGGATGTGCAGTGCATGCTGTGCAGCTCCAGGGAGGGATGTGGTCTTCACAGGGTGGTGCAGACTCTGTGTGGTGGAGAATCTACAGGGAGGATGCTACCATAGTGTTGGCTACTCTTCCCTAGTTGCAAGCCACAGCATAGAAGTTATAAAACATCCGACACAAACACAAAAGGTAAATAGTGAACCCTGAAATGCCAGAGTCTCATAGGATCTGGCCACACCCACCCAGCAGCAAGAGTGAGTCAGCACGATCCCAGTGCAGCTGATCCCAGTACAGCTGTAGCCACTTTGCTGCAGCTTGTAGAGGAATCTAGAAAAACCTCCCTTGCCTTAAAAGCAGGTCCCAATATTTAAAAAAAAATGAGTAAAGAGGCAAAGAGAACTTTAACTATAAATAGTTTCCATGGTGAAAAAGAACAGATTTCAAAACCTAAGGAGACTAAAAGTGGATTGTCTCCACATGAAGCCCCCAAAAGTGATATAGCCTGGTTCCCATCACACAAGGCTCTCCTAGAAAAAAATTTAAAAGGATCTCAAAAGAGAGCCAGAAGAAAAATGCAGAAAGGAAAGGAAAACTTTGCAAGAGGGTTTGGAAAAGGCACATAACTCATTAAAAGATAGATTTAATGAAATGGAAAAATTAAAACAACTCCCTGAAAAACAGAATTTGTGAAATGGAAAAGATAAATAACTTCCAGGAAAACAATCTGTGAATTGGATAAAGCAAATAACTTCCAGGAAAACAGATTTTGTGAAGTGAAAAAAGAAAATAACTCCTTAAAAAAACAGAATTTGTGAAATGGAAAAAAAATCCATAGAATAAAACAACTTATTTAAAAACTCAATTGGACAAATACAAAAGGAAGTTTAAAAAAAAGTAAAAGAGAATAATTCACTAAAAATCAGAATTGAACAAATGGAAATGAATGACTCAATGAGACATCAAGAATCAGTCAAGCAAAACCAAAAAAAATGAAAAAAAAATAGAAACAAAAAGTAAAATACCTACTGAGGATTATTGGACTTCCTGAAAACCATGATAAAAAAAAAGAGCCTAGACACTATTTTTAAGGAAATTATGAAAGAGAACTGCCCTGATGTCATAGAATCAGAAGGTAAAATAGCCATTGAAAAAATTCACTCAATACCTCCTGAAAGAGACCTCAAAATTAAAAGTCAAGGAATATCATGGCTAAATTTCAGAACTAATCACACCAAGGAAAAATTATTGCACACAGCCAGAAAAAAACAATTCAAATACCAAGGAGCCACAATAAGGATCACCTAGGATCTAGCAGCTTCCATCCTAAAGAATCAAAGGGCCTGGAATCTGACATTCTGGAAGTCAAAGGAACTTTGAATGCAGCTAAGAATAAACTACCCTGCTAAAAATGAGCATTTCCTTCTAGGGAAGATGATGGACATTCAATGAAACAGATGAATTCTATTTATTTCTGATGAAAAGACCAGAACTAAACAAAAAAAATGTGAACTCCAAATATAGGACTCAAGAGAAGCATAAAAAGGTAAAAAGAACTCTTGAGAACTGTATTTCTATTATGGGTATACATAGAGAGTACATGTTTAATTTGATTTTACTATTATAATATAAAAAAGAAACTAGAGGTAGAAAGGGACCAGAAAAAGGGAAAACTGGAAGTAAAATGAGGGAAATTACATCTCACAAAGAGACAAAGGAAACATATTACTTTTGAGGGAAATAAAGGAGGGGGATGAACCATGTATGAATCTTTCATCATATTTGGCTCAAAAAAAAATTAGACATATTTGGTTTACAAAGAAACTTCTCTTACCTTTTTGAAAAGTGAGAGGGGAAAGGCAAAAAGGAAAGGGGTAGGCTAAATAGAAGGGAAAAACAAATAGTAGGGAAAAGGTATAAGAAAGAGAAAGGAACTCTAAAGAGGGGAGGGCTGCTTGAGGCAAGTGGTGCTTATAAGTTAAATACTGGGTAGGAGGGAAAGAGGAAAAGGAAAAAGAAAGATAGCAGGAAATATAGAATTAGTAGTTTTAACCATAAATGTGAATGGAGTGAACTATCCCAAAAAGCAGAAGCAGATAGCAGACAGAATTAAAAGCCAGAATCTTACAATATGTTGTTTATAAGAAACACATTTAAAGCAGAGTGATACATACAGAGTAAAGGTAAAAGTAAAGCAGTATCTATTATGCTTCAGGTGAAGTAAAAAAAAGCAGGGGTAGCCATCCTGATCTCAGATCAAGCAAAAGCAAAAATTGATCTAATTAAAAGATATAAGGAAGAAAGCTATATCTTGCTAAAGGGTAGCATAGATAATGAAGCAATATCAATACTAAATATATATGCACCAAGTGGTATAGCATGGAAATTCCTAAAGGAGAAGTTAAGAGAGCTGCAAGAAGAAATAGACAGCAAAACAATAATAATGGGAAATCTCAAACTTTCTCTCTCAGAACTAGATAAATCAAATTACTTTAATAAATAAGAAAGAAGTTAAAGAAGTAAATAGAATATTAGAAAAATTAGGTATGATAGATCTTTGGAGAAAATTGGCGACAGAAAAGAGTACACATTCTTCTTGGCAGTTCATGAAACTATACAAAAACTGATGATATATCAGGACATAAAGACCTCAAAATCAAATACAGAAAGGCAGAAATAGTAAATGCATTTTTTTCAGATCACAATGCAATAAAATTACATTCAATAAAAAGCCAGGGGAAAATAGACCAAAAAGCAATTGGAAACTAAACAATCTTATCCTAAAGAATGAATGGATGAAATAGCTAATCATAGACACAATAATTTTATCCAAGAGAATGACAATAATGAAAAAACATACCAAAATTTATGGAAAGTAGCCAAAGTGGTAAGGGAAAATGTTATATCTTTAGATGTTTACTTGCATAAAATAAAGAGAAGATCAATAAACTGGGTTTGCAACTAAAAAAGCTAGAAAAAGAGCAAATTAACCCCCCCAATCAAATACCAAACTTGAAATTCTATAAATAAAAGGAGAGATTGATAAAATTCAAAGTAAAAAAAAAACTATTGAATTAATAAATAAAAGTAAGAGTTGGTTTTATGAAAAAAAATCAACAAAATAAACCTTTAGTAAATTTGATAAGAAAAAGGAAAGAGGAGAATCAAATTGTTAGTCTCAAAAATGAAAGGGGAAAACTTTCTACCAACGAAGAGGAAATTAGAGCAATAATCAGGAGTTACTTTGCCCAACTTTATGCCAATAAATTTGACAAACTAAGTGAAATAGAGGAATTCCCATAAAAATATAGATTGCCTAGATTAACAAAGAAAATTGCTTAAATAGTCCCATTTCAGAAAAAGAAATAGAACAAGCTATTAATCAACTCCCTAAGAAAAAATCCCCAGGACCAGATGGTTTACATGTGAATTCTATCACACATTTAAAGAACAGTGAACTCCAATATTATATAAACTATTTGAAAAAATAGGGAATGAAGGACTCCTACCAACTTTCTTTTATGGCACAGACATAGTACTGATACTTATACCAGGTAGGATGAAAACAGAGAAAGAAAATTATAGACCAATCTCCTAATGAATATTGATGCAAAAATCTTAAGTGAAATATTAGCAAAGGGATTACAGAATATCATCCCCAGGATAATACACCATGACCAAATAGAATTTATACCAGAAATGCAGAGCTGGTTCAATATTAGGAAAACTATTAGCATAATTGAAGATATCAATAACCAAATTAACAAAAATCATTTGATTATCTCAATAGATGCAGAAAAAGCATTTGATAAAATCCAACCCCCATTCCTATGAAAAACACTCTAGAGAGTATAGGAATAAATGGACTTTTCCTTAAAAATAGTCAGTAGCATCTATTTAAAACCATCACTAAGTATCATATGTAAATTCCCAATAAAATCAGGAGTGAAACAAGGTTGCCTACTGTCACTATTACTATTCAATATTGTATCTTTGGCAATAAGAAATGAAAAAGACATTAAAGGAATTAGAGTAGGTAATGAGGAAACCAAATTATCACTCTTTGCAGATGATATGATGGTATACTTGGGGAACCTCAGAGATTCTACTAAAAAGCTATTAGAACTAATCCACAACTTCAGCAAAGTTGCAGGATACAAAATAAATCCACATAAATCATCAGCATTTTTATATATTACTAACAAAATCCAACAGCAAGAGATACAAAAGAGAAATTCCATTTAAAATAACTGTTGATAATATAAAATATTTGAGAATCTATCTGCCAAGGGAAAGTCAGGAACTATATGAGCAAA
Organism: Antechinus flavipes; assembly: GCF_016432865.1. Lineage (NCBI taxonomy): Eukaryota > Metazoa > Chordata > Mammalia > Dasyuromorphia > Dasyuridae > Antechinus > Antechinus flavipes. The sequence goes on from NC_067402.1 coordinate 176,496,027, forward strand.
ACTACAAAACACTTTACACATAAATAAAGTCAGATCTAATCAATTGGAAAAATATTAAGTGCTCTTGGATAGGTCGAGCAAAGATAATAAAGATGACAATACTCCCTAAACTAATCTATTTATTTAGTGCTCTACCAATCAAACTCCCAAGAAACTATTTTACTGACCCAGAAAAAATAACAACAGAATCTATTTGGAAGATGAAAAGGTCAAGAAAACTAATGAAAAAAAAAATCAAATGAAGGTGACCTAGCTGTACCAGATCTAAAACTATATTATAAATCAGTGGTCACCAAAACCATTTGGTACTGGCTAAGAACTAAATTAATTGATCAGTGGAATAGGTTAGGTTCAGGGCAAAAGAATTAATAACTATAGCAATCTAGTGTTTGCCAAACCCAACGACCTCAGATTTTGGGATAAGAATTCACTATTTGACAAAAACTGATAGGAAAGTTGGAAACTTGTATGACAGAAACTAGGCATTGACCCACACCTAATTCCCTATACCAAAATAAGGTCAAAATGAATTCATGATCTGGGCATAAAGAATGAGATTATAAATAAATTAGAAGAGGGGCAGGTAAGTGTCGTAGTGGATAGAGTACCAGCCCTGAAGTCAGAAGGACTTGAGTTCAAATCTGGTCTCAGATACTTAACACTCCTAGCTGTGTGACCATGGGCAAGTCACTTAACCCCAATTGCCTCAGTAAAAAAATAATAATAATAATAAATTAAATTAAATAGAAGAACATAGGATAGTTTACTTCTCAGATCTATGGGGGAAGAAGGAATTTGTGACTAAAGAAGTACTAGAGATCATTATTGGTCACAAAATAGATAATTTTGATTATATTAAGTTAAAAAGTTTTTGTATAAACAAGACTAATGCAGATAAGATTAGAAGGGAAGCAATGAACTGGGAAAGCATTTTTACATTCAAAGATTCTGATAAAGGCTTCATTTCCAAAAGAGAATTGACTTAAATTTTTAATTCATCAAGCCATTCTCCAATTGATAAATGGTCAAAGGATATGAACAGACAATTTTCAGACAAAGAAATTTTAACTATTTCTAGTCATATGAAAAGGTGCTCCAAATCACTATTGAGCAGAGAAATGCAAATTAAGACAACTCTGAGATACCACTACATACCTCTCAGATTGGCTAAAAAGATAATGACAAATGTTGGAGGGGATGTGGGAAAACAGGGACACTGATACATTGTTGGTGGAATTGTGAACACATCCAGCCATTCTGGAGAACAATTTGGAACTATGCTCAAAAAGTTATCAAATTGTGCATATCCTTTGACCTAGCAGTGTTACTACTAGGCCTATATCCCAAAGAGATCTCAAAGAAGGGAAAGGGACCCACATGTGCAAAATGTTTGTAGCAGCCCTTTTCATAGTGGCTAGGAATTGGAAATATAATGGATGCCCATCAATTGGAGAATGGCTGAATAAATTATGTTATATAAATGTTATGGAATATTATTGCTCTGTAAGAAATAACCAACAGGATGATTTCAGAGAGGCCTGGAAAGACCTCTGAAATTGATGCTAAGTGAAATGAGCAGAACCAGATCATTATACACAGCAACTAAGACTATATGATGATCAATGCTGATGGACATGGCTCTCTTCAACAATGAATTGATTCAAACCAGTTCCAATTGTTCAATAATGAAGAGAGCCATTTACACCCAGAAAGAGCAGTATGAGAACTGAGTGTGGACCATCATACAGCATTTTCACTCTTTCTGTTATGTTTGCTTGCATTTTTGTTTTCCTTCTCAGATTTTCTTTTTTTCCCTAGGGGAAAATTTGAAACAGAAGGTTTTGCAAGGGTCAATGTTGAAAAAATTACCCATATGTTTTGTAAATAAAAAGATATAATAATAATAATAATATATAAAATAAAATAAATGTTGGAAATGATCTTTATGAGTATTTGGAAAAATAAAATAGTATTAAGAAAAAAACTCTGGAAAGACATGTACAAACTGATACAAAGCGAAATGAACAGAACCTGGGGGTATGGGGGGAAAGAAAAGGCATTTCTAAATGTCAATAAAAAATAATAAAATGGGAACAACTTCTAGGATCCAAGATGATGGACTAAGCCACAAATCCCTATAATTCTCAAGTTCCCCTCCAGGCAACCTTAAAATAGAATCCCAAAACAGATTCTGTAATAGCAAAACCAGGAGGGATACAGGGTGAAATAATCTTTTAGCCCAGGAACCATGGAAGACTGGCAAAAGGGGTCCATCTCATCTGGGTAAAGGGGGAGTTAGGGGCACAGTTCAGGAGAGGATGCTTCCCAGTTTGTCAGCAGTAAGATCATTTCAACAAAACAGCAAGAGATGGAGTAGGCAAAGGCCCACACAAGGATGCTCCAGGTCCCTTAGCATAGCCAGGGAGGCCTCAGACTCAGGGAACCACTCCATGCTTCTGTGAATGGCAAACAGATGCTAATCCTAGGATGCCTAAGCAAATATGCAACCACTGGCACAAACTCTACCACAGTTCAGTGTAGCCCCGAGGAAACCAGAAGCCTTTAGAGGCCGGACCCCTGAGAGAAATATAAACAGGTAAAAATTGAAAATAAAAGTTAAGATATTCAATAAAGCTAAACTTCACTAGCCCTTGGGAAACACAGAAACATCTTACTAGGCCTCAGCACACCTCTAGACATCACCACGTGGAGTCCTGCTCAACACCAGGTAAGCTGCCAGACCTCCACAGCCTCCGGCAATATCAGCCACCGGCAGTATTAGCCACCCATCACCTCAAACTTTCAGCATAGCACCAAACATAAAGGTCTCTTCTAGGTATTAGAGCAAAATCAGTGTAATTCCAGGTAAACAGCCAAGACCTAAAGCCAGTAGCACGAGAACCCTGAGACAATACTCTTTCCACCTTGGAAGTAGAGTCCTTTTTTTTTTTTAAAGCAAAAAAAAAACAAAAAAAAACAAAAAATAAGAACAAAGAATCTGACCATGGAAAGTTATTATGAAACAGGGAAGACTAAGACACAAACCCAGAAGAGGACAACAATGTCAAAACACTTATGAACAAAACCCCAAAGAAAAATGGGAAATGGTCTTAAACCCAGAAAACTCATGGAAGAGCTCAAAAAGTAACTTAAAAATCACACAAGTGAGGTAGAAGAAAAACTGGGAAAATAAATGAGAGTGATACAAAAGAATTATGAAAAAAAAGTCAATAACTTGATTTAAAAATATAATTGGCCAAATGGGAAACTAGATGCCAAAATTCATAGAACAAAATAATTCCTTAAAGAATACAATTGGCTAAATAGGAAAAAAAAAAGTACAAAAGCTTATTGAGGAAAAAAAAATCCTTAAAAGTTAGAACTGGGCAAGTGGAAGGCAATGACTATATGAAACATCAAAAATCAATCAAATTCAAAAGAATGAAAAAAGGAAGAAAATTTTAAAAATATAAAATGGAAAAAGAAATGGAAAAAATGGAAAAACAATTGACCTAAAAAACAGATTGAGGAGAAATAATATGAGAATCACTTGGACTACCTGCAAGCGATAATCCCAAGGAAAACCTATACAACATCTTTCAAGAAATTATCGAGGCATTGACCCACACTTAACACCGTACACCAAGATAAGGTCAAAATGGTTTCATGACCTAGGCATAAAGAATGAGATTATAAATAAATTGGAAGAGCATAGGATAGTTTACCTCGCAGACCTGTGGAAGAGGGAGGAATTTATGACCAAAGAAGAACTAGAGATCACTATTGACCACAAAATAGAAAATTATGATTATATCAAATTGAAAAGTTTTTGTACAAACAAAACAAATGCAGACAAGATGAGAAGGGAAACAATAAACTGGGAAAACATTTTTACAATCAAAGGTTCTGATAAAGGCCTCATTTCCAAAATATATAGAGAATTGACTGTAATCTATAAGAAATCAAACCATTCTCCAATTGATAAATGGTCAAAGGATATGAACAGACAATTTTCAGACTAAGAAATTTTAACTATTTCTAGTCATATGAAAAGGTGCTCCAAATCACTATTGAGCAGAGAAATGCAAATTAAGACAACTCTGAGATACCACGACATACCTCTCAGATTGGCTAAAAAGATAATGACAAATGTTGGAGGGGATGTGGGAAAACAGGGACACTGATACATTGTTGGTGGAATTGTGAACACATCCAGCCATTCTGGAGAGCAATTTGGAACTATGCTCAAAAAGTTATCAAACTGTGCATACCCATTGATCCAGCAGTGTTTCTACTGGGCTTATACCCCAAAGAGATACTAAAGAAAGGAAAGGGACCTGTATGTGCCAAAATGTTTGTGGCAGCCCTGTTTGTAGTGGCTAGAAACTGGAAAATGAAAGGATGCCCATCAATTGGAAAATGGTTGGGTAAATTATGGTATATGAATGTTATGGAATATTATTGTTCTATAAGAAATGACCAGCAGGATGAATACAGAGAGGCTTGGAGAGACTTACATAAACTGATGCTGAGGGAAATGAACAGAACCAGGAGATCTTTATATACTTCAACAACAATACTGTATGAGGATGTATTCTGATGGAAGTGGATTTCTTAGACAAAGAAAAGATCTAATTCAGTTTCAATTGATCAATGATGACAGAAACAGCTACACCCAAAGAAAGAACATTGGGAAATGAATGTAAACTGTTTGCATTTTTGTTTTTCTTCCCGGGTTATTTTTACCTTCTGAATCCAATTCTTCCTGTGCAACAAGAGAACTATTATATTGTATCTAGGATATACTGTGACATATTTAACATGTAAAGGACTGTTTGCTATCTGGGGGAGGGGGTGAAGAGAGGGAGAGGAAAAGTTGGAATAGAAATGAGTGCAAGGGATAATGTTGTAAAAAAAATTTTTTTCAAAAAAAAAAAAAAGAAAACAGAATAAGGTATGCAGAAGAGAACAAAAGAACAGTTTACAATGTCCAAAGATGGACACTCATGAATATAATTTCTTCTACTTCTTTCTACATATTTTCTTGAACTGATATTTGCCGTTATATATCTTGAATCTTCCCTGGTGTTCTGCTGAGCACATGACAATGTTCTCTGTTGTTTTGCATTCCTTTTCTGTTTTTCTTTTTCCTTATTTTGTTTATTTAAATATAATGAATTTGGGAGGAAAATAGAATTAACAGGACTTACCTTGCAGGGTTGCTGTGAGGATTAAATAAAATAATTGTAAAGCACTTAGCACCATGCCTGGCACATAATAGGTATAAAATAAATGTTATCTATTATTATCATGATTATGAGATTATTATCATTCTATCATTCTTAGCATAATAGCTTATTTAACCATATTTAATTAATTTTAAAATATAAAATGTATGCTATGTTCTACTTGCCCCATAAAAAGAGTTAAGTAGAATCCAATATAGCCAACTCTGCCCAAATTCCCTTACTGATTGAAAAACACCTTCTAATTCTTTTGACAACTGACCAAAAAGGATGTGGAAAATAACCAAAGATACAGAAAGTGGATGAAGGAAATCCCTGGAAAATTACTTTGAGATTATCAATAAAGTTTCTCTCACTCACCTTCTCCCCCAAAGGATCACTCTGCTTTGCATTAGCTCTTGAGTCTAGCTTGTACTGACACTAGATCTGGGTTATAAAGAGATTCCCTAAAATATTCAATCTTAATGTAATTGTAAGTTGACTGTTACACAAACTAGACATTGCATCTCTTAGCTACTCATTTTCTTTCTGTCTTCTTTTAAATCCCAACTAAATCCCACCTTTTACTGGAAGCTTTTCCAAACTCTTAATTCTAAAGCCTTCCTTTTGTTAATTATTTCTTATTTATCTTGTAAGGATCAAGCTATTTACATGTTGTGTCCCCAATTATATTATAAGCTCCTTGAGGGCAGTAGTCTATCTTTTGCCTCTTTTGTTTCCCCTAACCCTCAAGCTTAAGCATTGCCAGGTAATGCTTTAATGTTTAATGAATGTTAACTAATTCATTCCCCAGGAGCAGCCAGACCAGTTCACCTCCAGCTCATATTTGCAAGTCCCTAAAAAATGAAATGAGCAGTATGTTTTAAAATAATGTAACAATAAAAAAATAGATAATTTAAAAGATTTAAGGGAAAAAATCCTTAAAGAGAACTAAAGAGAAATATCAATTGATAAAATGAAAGAAATGTCAAAGAAGAAATTAGATCATAACTATATTAAAGAAATTAGTTTAATTTAGCACAAAGAGAGATGAAAGAGCAATTAGGAAATTATACAATGTCATTCAATTAATAAACATATCAGTGGAAGCAGTGAATAACAAAAATTAAAACTGAAGAAAGATCACTAGCTAACATCAATAAAATTGAAGAATGTACCTGATCTGTACCAAATCTGAAAAATCAATTATTTGATATGTAAGAGAAAATTTGGAAGACAAAACAACCACAAATATTGGCTTCAATGGGATTTTAAAAGTAATATAATTTTTTTAAGACATACATGAAGGTTTCAGTAAAGAAAAATTTCCAAAGTAGACAACATAGAAAATACTCCAAGCTGAGTGACTTCATAGGAGAATAGAAAGGAGAAATGCTATTTATAATTCACTAAGGCACAGAATTGTTAAACTCTACAATTATAAAGAAAAATATTAAAATGTTGGGAAAGAAAATGTTCTTTTTTTAAAAAATTCTATATTAAACAGCAAGCTTTTTTTTTAATGGAAAAATATTAACTGTGGAATAAAATATATCAAAAGTTTTAAAAAAGAATATAGGATTCCAAATTTATAAATATGCCAAATATGACAATATGGTTTGAAAACAAGAATTTACTTCAAGGACAAAAAAAGGACTTCAAACCAGAAATTACATAATAGTAACAAATACTTCAGAGACCATTTACTTCAATTTCATTTTACGTATGGAAAAACTTAGGTTCAATGAGGTAAAATAATTTGCCCAAAGTAAAACAATAGCAAGAGAGAAAGTAAGATTTAAATCCAGCTCCTATGGTTCAAGAAAGAGTGATCTTCCCTAAAAGCAGTATAAGAGGAAATTCAGTGATAGAATAAGTAATTAGACATGGTAATATAGTTAAAATCTATTAGTATTTATAGTTAGATAAAACACAAAATAGAATTCCATTGAACATTTAAAAATTTATGCTGATACTATATAAACTATTTGGAAAAACAACTTGTTGGAACACAAATATGATTTTGATACCTAAACCTGGAATAGAAAAAAACAGGGGAAAAAAAAGAAACTATAAACCAATTTCTTTAATGAATATTGATGCAAAAAACTTTAAATAAAACACTAGATTACAGTAATACATCACAAGCATTATATTCAATGAGTAGGTGGGATTTATAGCAAGAATTCAGGGTTCATTTAATATTAGTAAAACTATCCGCATAATTGATCATATCAATAACAAAATTTTTAAAAATCATATGATTATCTCAAGAGATGCAGAAAAGACTTTAACAAAATGCAATATCCCCATTAAAAAAATAATAGAGAGCATAAGAATAAGTGGATTGTTTCTTAAAATGATAACAGGTATCTAAAACCATCAGCAAGCATTATCGATAATGGGGATAAACTAGAAGTCTTCCCAATTAAGATCAGGATTATCACCACTGTTGTTCAGTATTATACTTGAAATGTTAGCTATGACTGAAGGAAGAACACTAGTCAATTAGGAAACAAAACTATCACTTTTTCAAGATGATATGATGGTAACTTAGAGAATCCTAGAAAATCAACTAAAAACCTAGCTGAAATAATTATCTTAGTAAGTTTGCAGGATACTAAACAAATCCACATAAATAATTAACAAATCTATAAATTACCAAGGAAGTCTAGCAACAAGATACAGAAGGAGAAATCAAGACAGAAGTGGCCTTTTGAAGTTATCCTTGTTTTTGATTTTATAACTATAAACAAAATAAATAAACAAAATATAAATATAAAACAAAATAAATACTTAGGAATCTACTTACCAAGATTAACCTAGGAACTATGAACACAATTTCAAAACATTTTTCACACAAATAAAAGCAGATCTAAACAATTTGGAAAATATTAATTGTTCATAGGTGGTTGAAACCAATATAATAAAAGGATAATTCTATCCACATTAACATACTTATTCAGTGTCATAACAAATTATCTAAAAAGTTTTTATAGAGCTAGAAAAAATAATAACAAAATTCATCTGGAAGAACAAAGGTTCAAGAATATCAAGCAATCAATGAAAAATCCAATAAGTAATGTGACCTAGAATTACTAGAACTCAAACTATATTATAGAGGAGTAATCATCAAAATATTCTGGTACTGGCTAAGAAATAGAGTAATGGATCAGTGGAACAGATTATGTACATGATACATAGTAGTAAATGACCATTATCATTTAGTGTTTGATAAATCCAAATTTCCAAGCTTTTAGATAAGAAATTGCTATTTAACAAAAAACCATTGGAAAAATAGAAAAGAGAATAGTAGAAACTGGGTATAGACCAATATCTTACATGATATACAAAGATAAAAATAAAATGAATACATGCTTTAGACAAAGACATTTATTTAGACATACCGTAAGCAAATCAAAGGAGTATAAAATGGTTTGCCTGGCAGATCTATTAATAAGGGGAAAATTATATTTAAATGAAAGCGAAAAACTGGGGGGAAGGGGGATTTATTGCAAGCATCTTTAAAAAAGGCCTCATCTTTCAAAAATATAGATAATTGATTTAAATTTATAAGAATACAAGTCCTTCCTCAATTGATGAATGGACAAAGGAAATGAAAAGACAGTTTTCAAGCCAAAAACAGAAAGCAAAACTAAGCTATTTGTGGTCATATGAAAAAAGTGCTCTAAATCATTATGATTAGAGAAATGCAAATTAATACAACTGAGGTATCATCTCATACCTATCAGATGGACTAATACGACATAAAAGGAAAATGATAAGTGTTAAAGGTAGTAGGGTTTTCTTAGAAAAGATACAGTAGTGGTTTTTCATTTCTGTCTCTAGCTCATTTTATAAATTAGGAACTAAGGCAAACAAGATTAAGTGAGTCACAGAGCTATTAAGAATGTAACCCCAGATTTGAATTTAGGGAGATGACACTTCCTAACTCCAGCCCCAGAACTCTATTCACTTTACCTCCATTTCCCCCAAGCAATGCTACGACTAAGTCTGTATCCCAAATATATCAAAAAGAAAAGAAAAGTAATAATTTTACAAGGATAGTTATGGCAGCTCATTCATTGGTGTCAAAAAATTAGAAATTGAGGGGATGTCCATAAATATGGGGAATGATTAAGAAGTTGAATATATAAATGTAATGAAAAACTATTATTCTATAAGAAATGATGAGCAGAAAGCTTTCAGAAAAACCTGGAAGGATTTACATAAATTGAAACATAGTGAAAAGAGCAGAACCTGAAGGAACTGTACAGAATAACAGAAATGTTACATGATGAACAACTATGAGTAACTTAGCTATTCTCAGTTTAAACAATTATCCAAAGCAATTCTACAGGACTCATGAGAAAAAAAAATGCTATCCCCTCCAGAGAAAGAACTGATAGAATCTAAATGCAGACTGAAACAGAGTATTTTTCACTCTCTTTTTTTTTTCTTTCTTTCCTTCTTCCTTTTGGCTTGAGTTTTCTTCCACAAAATAACTTATATGGAAATGTTTTAAACTTATGTCATATTTCTTACTGTCTTAGGGAAGGGGAATGAAAAAAAAAAGAAAGAGGGATAGAACTAAACTTTTTTTTTTCAAATGAATATTAAAAATTGTTTTTTCATGCAATTTGGGAAAAAACAATAATATTTTAAAAAATAATAACATAAAACACAGGTAAAATAAAATATATGCTCTTTTCTAACTAATACAATGAAGCCAAAGATTATATTAAAATTTGTATTAATCATTACCAAATATTTTCAAAAATTAAATATACCTGTTTAATAGCAAAAAATTAAAAAAAAAGTATTTGGCATAAATGAGGGGAGAGCAGGAAAAAATGGAATGGGTATATGCTATCTATCCCAAAATCCAAGCATCTTTGTTTAAAAAAAAAAAGTGACAATCCCAGGAGATTTGACATGAAACTCAGAAACATTCTTTTTATATTATTACACTTATTAGCTAAAAAAAGAAACAGAAAAATATAAAAGTTTAAATAGTAAAAGACATATAGAAGTTATTCTTCCTCTTTACCCTTCAGTAACATCAGGTATAATAAAAGGATACAAAGAACAAATCAAAGCAATTACTTATAAAAATAAATGGTTTAGAGTTTTTTATTAAAAGAACAAAGAGAATTCCTTGAAAATAAAAAATCATTAATATGTTACATACATAAAATATATTATTGCAAAATATCAATGCTAGATTCAAATTCCTTTGTGCCCCTACAATCTTCTTCCTTGTGTTTAATACACATATCCTTCTCCCAGATCAACTGTACTTTTCAACTGTGGGAATATAACTCAATATTACCATTGACCCTGTACCTTATTTTTAATCAATGTACTTTATTTTTAAATACCAAACAAGCATAGGAGCTGGAAGTAAGACCCTGCTTCATTAGGGCTGTATATCCTTTATTTAGTCTGGGTAGTTCACTAAGATTTAGTTCTATAAAGTTTTGAGTTCTAAATTCTATCCCTCTTTCTTTTTCCTTTCTTTCCCTTTTCCTGAGACAGTAAGCAATCTGATATAGGTTCTACATGTGCAATCATATAAAACAATATTTCCATAAGTTATTTTGTGCAAGAAAACTCAAACCAAGGAAAAAAAAGTGAAAAATATTCTTTCAGTCTGCATATGATTAGATTAGGTCTACTGTTCTAATCTAGAGGGTTTTTTTCCCTTTCTTAATTTTGGTATAGATGATAGTCATTCCATTTAGTGAAGCAGGATTGCAAAATGGATAAAGAGCAGGCCCAGACGAGCGAATATAATAAAGATGACAATACTCTCTAAACTAATCTATTTATTTAGTGCTATACCAATCAGACTTCCAAGAAACTATTTTAATGACCTAGAAAAAATAACAACAAAATTCATATGAAAGAACAAAAGGTCGAGAATTTCAAGGGAATTGATGAAAAAAAAATCAAATGAAGGTGGCCTAGCTGTATCTGATCTAAAATTATATTATAATGCAACAGTCACCAAAACCATTTGATACTGGCCAAGAAATAGATTAGTTGATTAGTGGAATAGATTAGGTTCACAAGACAAAATAGTCAATAACTATAGCAATCTAGAGTTTGACAAACCCAAAGATCCCAACTTTTGGGATAAGAATTCTTTATTTGACAAAAACTGCTGGGAAAATTGGAAATTAGTATGGCAGAAATTAGGCATGGACCCATACTTAACACCATACACCAAGATAAGATCAAAATGGGTCCATGGTTTAAGCATAAAGAATGAGACCATAAATAAATTGAGGAACATAGGATAGTTTACCTCTCAGACTTGTAGAGGAGGAAGGAATTTGTGACCAGAGAAGAACTAGAGATCATTATTGGTCACTAAATAGAAAATTTTGATTACATCAAATTAAAAAGCCTTTGTAGAAACAAAACTAATGCAAACAAAATTTTTTTTTGAAGGGAAGCAACAAACTGGGAAAACATTTTTACAGTTAAAAGTTCTGATAAAGGCCTCATTTCCAAAATATATAGAGAATTGACTCTAATTTATAAGAAATCAAGCCATTCTCCAATTGATAAATGGTCAAAGGATATGAACAGACAATTTTCAGATGATGAAATTGAAACTATTTCCACTCATATAAAAGAGTGCTCCAAATCACTATTTATCAAAGAAATGCAAATTAAGACAACTCTGAGATACGACTACACACCTGTCACATTGGCTAAGATGACAGGAAAAAATGGACATTGATGCATTGTTGGTGGAGTTGTGACTGAATCCAACCATTCTGGAGAGCAATCTGGAATTATGCCCCAAAAGTTATCAAACTGTGCATACCCCTTTGGGCTTATATCCCAAAGAAATACTAAAGAAGGGAAAGGGACCTGTATGTGCCAAAATGTTTGTGGCAGCCTGTGGTGAGCTTTTTCTTCTCAAAACACAGCCAGGTGATAAAAGCTCAGATCTTTTATTATCTCCAATATAGCCCGGTTAGCTTAGAGGTCCATCTCTCTGCTTGGTTCCAAGAGCTCCCTCCATGGTCGCCAAATCCAAAGGTTTTGTTCCTTCAGCCTCAGCCTCTGCTTTCTTCTGCCTCCAACCAGCACAGAGATGGAATGAATCTCGTCTCCTTCACTTGGGGCTCGGCTAGCTTTCTGGTGAGTCTTTCAGACCAGCTTGGTCTCAGTGGGGGGCATGCAGGAGCCCAGCCACCTACCACAGTGGTGTGAGATGAAGATGAATCTGGTTGTCCACTGAACTCTCGACTCATAGCTTCTTCCTCTGAAAACTCTTCTTCTGCCACCAGCCAGCCAAGTGGAAAATATTCTGCCTTGCCTCGGAGAGAGGGCTTCTGGCGTAATTCCGCTGAAATCTGTCAAAGTGCTCTCTGTCTGCACCAGAGTTGCTCCTCTCCAGTCCAGCTGAACTCTCCTCTGCGACCAGCCAGCCAAGTGGAAAATATATTCTGGAATAGCTCTCTCTTCATTGGCCTTATATGTGAATCTTCTGAGAGAATGGGATTATGGGTTTTCTCCCATAGTGCTCTCTGGCCCAAAGAGCTTTAAGGGAGGTGTGAACACAAGAATTGTACTAATTAGTTCTACTTAGTACCTTGTTTCAGGTTCTGGCCAAAATCTTCTTGTAAGATTAAATCAACTCTAATTAGTTAGCAGTTTGTAAAGATTCCAACAGCAGCCCTGTTTGTAGTGGCTAGAAACTGGAAAATGAATGGATGCCCATCAATTGGAGAATGGTTGGGTAAATTGTGGTATATGAATGTTATGGAATATTATTGTTCTGTAAGAAATGACTAGCAGGACGAATACAGAAAGGCTTGGAGAGACTTACATGAACTAATGCTGAGTGAAATGAGCAGAACCAGGATGTCATTATATACTTCAACAACGATACTGTATGAGGATGTATTCTGATGGCAGTGGATATCTTTGACAAAAAAAGAAGATCTAATTCAGTTCTGATTGATCAATGATGGACAAAATCAGCTACACCCAGAGAAGGAACACTGGAAAATGAGTATGAACTGTGTGCATTTTTTGTTTTCCTTCCCAGGTTATTTTTACTTTCTGAATCCAATTCTTCCTGTGCAATAAGAGAACTGTTCAGTTCTGCACACATATATTGTATCTAGGATATACTATAACATATTTAACATGTATAAGACTGTATGCAATCTAGGGGAAGGGGTGGAGGGAAGGAAGGGAAAAATCAGAACAGAAGTGAGTGCAAGGGATAATGTTGTAAAAAATTACCCATGCATATGTACTGCCAATAAAAAGTTATAATTATTTTTTAAAAAAAGTTTATGGGCACTCCCATAAAAAAAAAAAAAAAGTAGGCCTAGAAACCAGGAAGATCTACCTTCAAATCATGTTTCTGACATATTGCCCATATGAACCTAGTCACTTTAGCCTGTGTTGCAAAACTAAGTAACTCTATAAGCCTGTGAGATGTGGAGAAAATGCCTATCCACATTGCTAGAGGGAATTTTCTTACCTAGGGGTTCCCTATACAAATGAAATCATACGTCCAGTCCTTCTCACAAAGCTGCCAGCTACAAATTTGCTAAAGATGATATATATGAGACTTCATGAAAGCCATTCAATATACAGGTCCCAAGAAAGGACTCCAGGTAGTCTACCAGCAATCTTCTTCCATATTAAGACAAAACATTAATGAGCACTTATTGGGTTATAACAAGCATCTTTGAATCTACTGAGATACATTATCATCTTGTAGAGGGCAGGAACTTTGAAAAGGTATATTTAAAACTCAGTATGATTGATGTGATCTTACAACAAGATATTAACTCAGTGGAATTGATGAGATAATAGTTCCCTAGTGATATAATGATTGGCTTATACTCAATATGATGAATTGATGTAATTGTAATAGAGTATTTAAGAGGTCAGAGTCATACTGAAGTCAGAGACTAAGATGTGCAGACAGCTGACTGACTGACTGGAAGAGACAAGAGACTGTAGACTAGCCGACTGACTGAAACTGCTGGTTCAGACTGAGAGACTGAAGGGGACAATAAAGACTTTGGACTTTATTCCTGACTATTCTCATGGTGATTATTCTGCTGTGACCAAGGCTGGTCCCAAGGCCCTTCAGAAAGCTAACCTGGACATTACATTGTAATGTTCTTATTTGGTTTCCTGAAGGTCTTGGGAACAGTCTTCTTTTCAGTTTAGTAATCACCACAAGAATAATCAGGTGTTAAAAGTCCAAATTCTTTGTTATCTCCTGAGTCTGGGGCAGCTTTCTGGAGAGCCTTTCAGACTAGCCTTGGTCTCAGTAGGGGAAGTGCAGGAGACCAGCCACCACCTTGGTGTGAGATGAAGTGAATGAATCTGGCTCTGAGTCCCCAGGCTTGTGCTTCAGCCTCCAGCCACCACAAAGGTGGACAATGGGATGAATCTCTCTCTGGGTCCCTTCCAAGTCTGTATCTGTCCTTATGAGTCTGTCTCTGGCTCTCACTCTGGCTGAGTTTGTTCCAGCTTATATGCTCTCTTATAATTACATTATCATAGATGTGAATCTTGTAGAACTATATTAAGTACTAAGTACATATACTGAACTAGAGAACTATTAAGCACCATGCTAAACTAGATAACCATTGTCCCATCAATTCCACTGAGTTAGCATCTTGTAAGAATCCTTGTTTCAAGTTCAGAGTACTGGCCCATTACATCATCCAATTTCTTTCCAAACATCCACAAAAATAAAAGGAAATATATGTTCCTTTGATAAAATCTAGGCAAAGTATGTCTAGAAAATAGTAATTTTTCTCTGATCTGTCAAAAAAGGAAATGAGGTTAAATAGCATGAGTATATTGTTTCTTTGTAATTGCCATAACTCTTTCTAGATTCTTAGAATCTATCCAATTGTACAATTCACTCTAGAATTTTCTCCAAAAACTGAATATTAACTGGTTTGAAAATTATATCCTCTTCCTTCTTTTGAAAATTGGAATAAGATTTGCTCATCCATACATACCCAGTTAAAAATTAAAAATCATTACCAGAACATTTGATAATTAACCTCTCAATACTTCAACATATCCAACAATCTTTAATTGGATCTGTATTTGAAATTTTTCCAGGAAAGTTTTATCTTTTCTGATACAGCATTTAAGAGATATCAGAGTGGAACTTCAGTGGAAATGCTTACTCAAATTACTATGGATGAAGCACATCCTAAAATAGCAGTGAGTCCAGGATAAAAAATTAGAGAACTGTCATGGCTTACTTGTTACTTCAAAGGTTTCATGATTTTTGAAATCACAAGTCACTTCCATTGCAAACACTCAAATCTTATCTTAGAACTATCGATATCTTAGTAGTCTTATCTTAGTAGACACATCAATATCTTAGTAGACCTTTTCTATAACTTAAGAGATGATCTTGTTCTAGTAAATAGCAATTAGTTTTTTGTAAGACAAATAGTTTCAAGTACATGTTTTATTGAAATGTTTCTCTGAGCTGACCTAGTTTTAAAATTAAGAAATCAAAACTCTTACATCCTACATGGAGGCATCTATCAAGTATACAAGTTTAAGATGTGACTTTTTTGTGTATGGGTATCAGCTGAACATATGATGGCAAATAGGCCTGGGAAGAGAGAAGTATCTCAACTTTTAAAGAATGTAAAGGTCTTTTATTTCCTTCCTAAAAATGAGTCAGAGAAAATACTCTTTCAGCCTCAGAGCAGAAAGAAAAAAGAAAAAAATACTTGAAATGGACAAAGTATATGACTTTCAAAGTGAAATGATTAAATAAAGATATGCTAGTAGAGGAAATTTAAATGAGAGAAGTGCTGAAATTGAGGGTAACATTCAGAACATTCAAACTAGAAAAGCTTTAGCCATGTCTGCCAGGAAAACCAAGTTGCATTTTTCAATTTTCTTAGAATTTCTTCATGTGGATGACATCCTGTGAGTGAGGATTCCATTAGCACACAATCTAACAGGAGCTGTATATAGCAGAATGGAGAAAGAATAACCTGGTCTGTCTGTTCTGATATTTTAAAATGTGCTATGCTCCCCTTGTGTTGCTGAATATTTTTATTCATGTAGATGTGAATTTTTTTCCTGCAACAGCGGGGTTTTTCTATTGCCTTTTGAATCATAGATATATCCAACTTACTCTCTTTAGTCTAAGCAAAGTTTTCTTAAAAAGATGAAGCCAAATAACAGCATAACACATTCCCAGATTCATTGAGTTAAAGCTCAATATCCTGACATTTCCTTTCCTAGAATAGAAATCAAGAGAATCAGTAGACCACAAGGATTCCCTAAAACATGAGAACAAAAGAATGAAGTTTGAAAGTGGTTTTGGTGTTGGTCTTATTACATTATTCCTCTGGTGGTTTTAAAGGCCTCTATGTCAGAAACCAGATATGTAGCAAGATCTGACTTTTAGAATCAAAGGAGACTGGATCATTTAAAGCTATCAGTAAGTCAGATAGATCTCATCAGTCTTAATCCCATCAGGAATCAATTTGGCTTTTGTTCAGCCTCTATCTCTGTTTTGCTTTGGTTTCAGAATCTTGTTTGTGTCTTCAGATTCCCCTTGGGTCAGTGACTCAACTCTCCCCACTCTGCCCCAATGCTCGATCCTTTCACTTAAGCATCCCTTAGTGCTCAGATACGTTTATTTCCAAAGGATGGCCATATTCCCTGCCTCTTCTCTTCAATTGGAAAGAAAATATTTGTATAGTTTGCTAGAAAAGGAAATCGCAAACTTTCCAGTATCTTTACCCAAGAAAATTCCAAAAGGACACAAAGACTGAAATATGATTGAAAAATTATTAAATAACTATCATTCTTTCTTCAGGCAGAAGTGAAACCCATGAGACCCTGACCCATTAGTTAGTCTCACTGTTGACCTTATCAATTCAAATATTTTCTTTTTTGATTATGACTATGTAAAATTTTATTTATTAGACTGGAGAAAATTTCTAGGAAAAGTTGACTGCTTCAAAAAAAGTTTGTTAGGATTTGAATGAATTTAAGACGCTTCTGGTAGATTTTTTTTTTGTCCCAACAAGGAAAGTAACACAATCAATAATGAAGGATGACTTAATTTTAGAACTTACCCTAGGTTAGATCTTCAAAAAACATGTTCTTCACATGTCTTCCAGTCTCATCTCCACATGACTCCATATGCATGTGTGTGTGTTTGTGTGCAGAAAATTGTGTGTACTAAAAAAATCATATAAAATCAGAATTGTAAGAGGCCTCAAGGTTATCTAGTCTGAACTGTTCCTGAAGAAGAATCCCTTTTAAAATATCTCTAACAATTAATTCATCATTAAATCTTTACTGGAAGACCTTCAGTGGCAGTTAAGTCACTCTCTCCTGAGATAGCAAACTCTACTTTTTAATCCTAGATATCCAATTTATTTTCCTTGGCCTTTAAAAATATATATTCTTTAACACTTTTAATAAAAGATTTTCTTTTTTCCTTTATATTATTTAGATATAATGCAATGCAAATATATACATACGTGTGCATACCATATATGTATACATATGAGGAGAGAGAGAGAGAGCTAGAGCAAGGAAGGAGGGAGGGAGAGGAAAGGATAGAAGGGAGGGAAGAAAGCACTGGGGGGAAAAGGAAGAAAGAAGATGGATGAGAAAGGAGAAAAGGCAAAGGTCTGTTTTTGTGCATCTTACAAACATTATTCTTTATTGTGTCCTTTGGAGAGCCAGTTTTCCCAATATTTTAAAATAAATATTTCATCCTCCATGAATCGTCTCCATGCTACATATTTTCAATTCTTTCAAGTTATGCTTTTATGACATAGTTTTGATTTTTTTCACCATCTGAGTCACTCTGTTCTTGAATCATTTCTCAATATCTTTTCTAAAACACGGTGATCAAAACTGAATACAATATTGCAGATATGGTCTGAGCAGAGCCAAATACAATGGCACTGGCTCCCTTGTTCTATAAATGCTGCCTTTATGAATGAATGAATGAATGAATTATACAGAGTCAGCATTATATAGGAAATGGAGCACCAGCCTTGAAGCAAGGACACAGATTTAGGGCCTGCCTCTGTCACATAATGACTACGTGACTCTGGACCAATCACCACACATCCCAGTGTTCAAGTTAACTATTTAAAAACTATTATCAACCTACATTGATAGAGGGAATTTTCTTGCCTGGGAGTTCTCTATATGAAAACACAGGTCTGGTGTCCATGTGTATATGTGTATATATATGTCCTGCTTGTACCTACTCATTTATATGTAATCTTCTTGCAAGTGAGGATTGTTTCATTCATTTTCTCTGTGTACATTTAATGATATATTTACATGATTTTATTTCTAAATATATCCCTCCTTCTTTATTTTATTCATTGTACTTATATAATCTCAGTGCCCACAATAATCAATTTGATTTGGTAACAGGGCTTCCCTTGGCAAAATGGCAAGGTATTTGCCTCAAAATTATGGCACCTAAATTGATTCCAGTAATAAGAATAGCAGAGCTATCATGAAGGACTTTGATTTTTAAAAGTGGGCAGATGTGGGGATGGAAGTGCTAGAGGAGCACCAGGAATTCTGAGACTGGTGAGGTAGTTGTCATTTTTTAAAAATTTATTTTTATAAAAACTACCTTGTTTTGGATTCCTTTACCATTTCTCTAGTCAAAGCCAAATTTTTGGCTGTTTCCTTTTATTATTTAGTGTGGGCTGATGAAAGGGTAAAGACCTGTCCTTAAGAAAAAAATCTCACTTCTCCAGTTTTAAGGAATTTTTCCTTTACATATCTTTAAAAAAAAAATAATAATTTGGTTGATAAGTTTCCTAGGCATCTATCTAGTATAAGTCCTTTCAAAAAATTCCCATTTTTTTCTCCAACAAAATAACTTCCTTTTTTGTTTCGAGAATTCAAGAGTTGTATATAATAGTTTTTTTTCACATTTTTTTCTTATCTATTGTCCTTCAGATTTCATTTTTTAAAAACTCTTGTGATAGTTTTGTTTATCTAACACTCAGTTTGCTTGACTTCATTTACTTGCTTTTCCTTCCGCAGCTTCTGACTTTTATGATGTGTTACCAGTCATAATTTTCTACCCTCTTTTACATGAGGTTTTGCAAATACATATATTTGTTGATAAGTCTTTTCAGTCATATCTAATTCTCCATGAGCCCATTTGGAGTTTTCTTGGCAAAGAAAGAAAAGTGGTTTGCAATTTCCTTCTTTACCTTCAGCTTGCTTTTTATAGATGAGAAAACTGAAGCAAACAGGGTTAAACCAGAGTACACAGATACAAAGACTCAGTCTTTGCCACTTAACTGCCCAAATAAGTTAATGTTCTAAGCCAAAATTATGCTTAGTTTCACCACATCTGTGATTGGCAAAGAGATCACATTATTTGATATGTTTTGTCATCATTTTTCTTCAGTTTATATTCTGTGGGAAATAATAATAGTCTACACTGGTGTCTATTCCTTTATCTATTTCCCATTTTTCATTATCAGTAATTTATTTGAAAAGATTAAATTAGAGCTATTTTATTTGCAAGCAAGACCTCAACTTTGTCCTTTTTTTCCTAGTCTGTGAAAGTTTGATGTTGATTATGGATTTGGATAAAACATGAAAAACACAAACCTAGTATATTAGTATGACAGATAATATTAGTAATTAGAAATCAGAACCTGAACCTTATTAATACTTAAAAAAAGAGAGATTTATCACATACAAGTACTCACTGATCATGTCAACATGCCTTCAAATCTTCAATTCAGTTTTAGTAGAATGTGCCCAAATTGTTCAGGTTAACAGAATATAATATTTTTCATTATTTAGGAAACACATTTTCTAAGGTAGAATTTTATCTGTCTTGCTCAATAATTTTTTTTCCCATCTAAGATATTGAAAAAATAAACAGATTTTACATAAGAAAACAAACTAAAATATTAAATTAGTAAATCATAAATTTAAAAAGACATATGCACAGAGGCCTACAACAGAGCCATTTCATTTAATAGTCTCCATTAATTAGAAAAGAGACAGTTTGGCCTCAGTTTTGTGGAGGTTGTTTTTCCTCTCAAAGAAAAAGCTGAATAATCATTTCCAAAGAACAGATGTAATTCTGCAATTTGCAAACTGCTTACCAAGACAGATAGTCTAGGGCAAGTGAAGAACTAGGATTTTTTCCCCCCATTTGGGTACATGCCCAGGCAACACAGGGGCTAAGTTTTAATGGTTTCAGATGTAACTTTGGTTTAAAAAACTGCCTAGAAAACACCAAACAGGTTTTCTCCTAAATCATTTCCTGGTTATAGCTACTAACCTAACATTTCTTCAAATTAAAGCCAATAATGGCACCTTTTAACCTGTGTGCCCCACTAGCAGCACTTGAAACCACTCTATACCGAGTGAGAGAAGGCAGATTCATCTTTAAACAAAGAATTTAGTTCAATTGATTCCATGTGAATTTCTTCAAGAATATGAGGTGAATGAGGTGATAATGTCAAGGGGGGTAGGGAGAGAGAGAAACTGAGTCTGAGTACTTGCTCTTTAGCTTCTTTATTGTTCAGTCTTTTGTTTACTTCAGGGATCTCTAAAGGAAAAGAATCATCATTTTCACTCTTTAATCCATTATTGTTTTAGTGCCAATAATCTATACCAGTAATATAAACCCCAATCTCAACTTTTTATTTTTCATCCATAATGCTTATTGTGAGATAAGGTTGGCTTGATTAGTAGCTTGAAGAGACCTCTTTATCTCTTTCCATTTTAGATGGAAGCCACCTTCATAAGGCCTTCATTATTACGCAACTTGCCAGATGCAACTAGTTGTTTTTCCCTATCCTTGTGTGAGGGATGTAGAAGACCCTTACCCAAAATGACTACTCAGAGATCCCTCAGTAGAAGGCAGAAAAGTTGTTTATTGAAAAACCTCCGGAGGATGAGCCGTCCCATCGCAAGATAAGCTCGCAGTAGGAGGGCTAAAGAAGTAGTAAAGATACATAGCTTTTATACAAGAAATTACATCACAAGTAAGAGAGCAATGAGAAGGGGAGGGGGAGGCATCTAATTGGTTGTTGCTAGTTGGAGAGATTGGAATGGAAGGTTTCTGTTTCCCTGAAATCTCCTGATTTCTGGGAAACAAAGTCAGGCCTTCAGGCTTAATCAAGCAGACAGTGGTCCAGCTAATAGACTAAATATTGATAAATGTCAAATACTAATAAATGTCATCAGTTCAGGTTAAGTAAATATGTTTCTAGCTGGCCAAGGCTCAAATAGATATGAGCCTGCACATATTATACAGGTCATAGGGGAGACACAGAAATAATAAAATACAGAAAAAGAATTCATACATTCCTGTAAGTTCTTCACCTTATCTATTCCCCACACTTGCATTAGTAGCCAATAAGATTTCTTTTATCTATTTTCTCATCCCACCCCCTTGTAGCTGTTCTTCCCTCCAATACTTACAATATTGTTGTTACTCTGTATTATGTTTTCATGGTACTATTTGCTTCATTTTGCATCAGATTTTGCAAGTTGTATACCTTCTCAGGTTTTTCTAAAACCATCTTGTTCATCTTGTTTTATAGCACCACAGTATTCCATCACAATCATATGCCATAACTCATTTAGCCATTTCCCAATTGATAGGCAATCTCTTAATTTCCAAATCTTTGTCGCCACAAAAAGAACTAGATAAATAGATCCTCTTCCCTTTTCTTTGATGTCTTTGGGATACAGACTTAGTAGGTCCAAATTCCAAAATCAGAATGGTTGGACTAGCTCACAATTCTACCAGCAAGGCATCAGTGTTCTTTTTTCCCCCATGTTTCCTCCAGCATTAATTTCCTTTTTTGTCATATTAGCCAATCTGATAGGTGTGAGATGGTATCTCAGAATTGTCTTAATTTGCACTTCTCTAATCAGTAGTAATTTAGAGTATTTTTTTTCATATGACTATTGATATCTTTGATTTATTCTTCTGAAAACTGCCTGTTCATATCCTTTGGCTATTTATCAATTAGGGAATGGTTCTTATGTTTATAAGTTTGGCTCAATTTCACATATATATATGAGAAGTGAGGCCTTTGTGCTGTAAAAATGTTTCCCAGTTTTCTGTTTTCCTTCTAATTTTGGCTACATTATTGCTAAGGCTTATGAACCTTATTTCAAGCAGAGTACACTTAGAAATAAGGATAGGGAGGGAGAGTATTTATAAATTCTTACAACAGACCTAATAAAATATGAAATTTAATAAACCTAAGAAAATTAACATAATAATCAAAGTATGGTAGATTAATCATAGCAATCTTCATTATCACATTAACCAGTGTTAACAACCCAAATTTAATTTTTCAGTATAACCAATACAAACTTAATACTACTTTCCTCGATTTACTAATATAAACACTAATACCCTTAACTCACAATGATCTGAGTAAATGCAGATTAAATTGAGTAAGTAAGCATATCAATATTGTTTTCACAGTGTTTGTCAAACACTAGATTACTATGGTCATTTGCTATGTATAAACATTGGGTACCAAATCTATTCCACTAATCCACCACTCTGTTTCTTAGCCTGTTATGAGTTCAAATGTGGGGTCCCTGTTCGGGCGCCAAAATGTCGGAGTTTGTTCTTCTCAAAACACAGCCGGTTTAGCTTAGAGCCCTCCGAATGTCTCCAAAATCAAAGGTTCTCTCCTTTAGCCTCTGCCTCTGCTTTCTTCTGCCTCCAACCAGCACAGAGATGGAATGAATCTCTTGTCTCCTTCACTCGGGGCTCGGCTAGCTTTCTGGTGAGTCTTTCAGACCAGCTTGGTCTCAGTGGGGGGCGTGCAGGAGCCCAGCCACCTACCACAGTGATGTGAAATGAAGATGAATCTGGTTGTCCACTGAACTCTCGACTCATAGCTTCTTCCTCTGAAAACTCTTCTTCTGCCACCAGCCAGCCAAGTGGAAAATATTCTGCCTTGCCTCGGAGAGAGGGCTTCTGGCATAACTCCGCTGAAATCTCGACTTGTAGCTTCTTCACTCTGAAGAACTTCTTTGACTGGCCCATTGAAGCTCTATTTATGCTCCTTCAAGAGAGGGATTGTGGGTTTTCTCCCATAGTGCTCTCTGGCCCAAAGAGCTTCAAGGGAGGTGTGAACTCATTGAACTCCAATGAGTAAAGGTGTGAACACAAGCCTTGTATTAATTAGTTCTACTTAGTACCTTGTTTCAGGTTCTGCCCAAAACATCTTCTTGTAAGATTAGATCAACTCTAATTAGTTAGCAGTTAGTAAGGATTCCAACATTAGCCAATATCAGATTGTTTTGATGATCCACAAAGACTTGGAAATCAACTGGATATCCATCATTTGAGGAATGGCTGAACAAGTTATTGCATAGAATTATAATTTAATACTATTATGCTATAGGAAATGATGAACAGGATGCTTTCAGAAATACCTGGAAAGACTTACATGAACTGAGATAAAGTGAATTGAATAGAACTAGGAGAATATTATATGAATGCATATCATACAACAATATTATACAATGACTTAGCTATTCCCAGCAAAACAAAGCTCCAAGACAATATCAAAAGATTTATGAAAAATGCTATCCATCTCCAGAGTCCGAATGCAGATTAAATCGTACTATTTTTATGGGGTCTTTTGCTTGTGTTTTCTTCCACAAAATGCATAATATGGAAATATATTTTATATGACTGTGTGTGTGTGTGTGTGTGTGTGTGTGTGTGTGTGTGTGTGTGTGTGTGTGTAAAACCTATATCAAATTGCTGCCATGGGAGAAAGCGGAGAATTTAGAATTCCATTTGTTTCAAATGAATATTAAAAACTATTTTTACAAGTAATTGGAAAAATAAAATATTTACATTCAAGAAGAAAAAAAAAGATTGATAGAGCCATTATTTTAGCAAAATGAATGAAGACAGCTAGTTTGAAAATAATCCTAGAGTAAAGAAAAAATAACTATAATTCTCTGCATCATAAATTTATCTGGAATTTAATAGCTCTGTCTTGTTAACCTCTTCTTGCTCATGAAAAGAAAAAAGATTGTTTAAATCAGGGGGCAAGTTAAAATGATAAAATGTAATGAAAGTATGGAAAGTGAAATTTGTAACAAATAGGGATCAGTGAAGAGGGACTGCCTACTCTATCCCTTCCATTTCCTGGGCTCAGATCCTTTTGTCTTCAATAATGGGGATAGATAGTCACAGTGACCTAAAGGAGGGAAGTGACAAAGAACTAGAAATGTCTTTTGGGAAGCTTTGGAATATTCAAAGCTTTCCATAATGGAATTAATTGGTTAGGCAAATTAGAAGTCCTTACAGGACCAAAAAAATACTAGTTTGCTACTAAAGGAGATTGTTTCAAATTGAGGAGTTTTTTTGTTTGTTTTTGCTAAATTACAAAAGAGAAATACAAGGAAAGATTAGTTCTTTAGATAATTTAGGGTATGATTAGGAAATACAGTACTCTGCCCTGTAGTAGGCATGTCTTTTAATCTTGTGAGTTCCAAAGCAAAGGAATGGAAATGTACTACTTAGAGCCTCTCCTTATGCTTTACCCATAGTTGAAACTGAAAAGCCTCTAAAAAATGTGAAAGGATGGGGCTAGGTAATGAACATGAAAGAACTAATTTGACTAAGTAGGTGATTTCTGAAGAAAAACAAAAAAGTTCATGGAACGGTGAAAGTATAATCACAAATCTTTGAAAATTACCTAATTGTTTTCTTTGGGCTTTAAATTTTAGAACATGGATTCCTAATAGCCAGGGAAAATTAAGATTTTGTTTTTTTTATCTTGTAGTTTTAAATTGAGATTTGATCAGGTGGAGATTCATATTGTAATAAATTATGATGTATTGAAATGAGCTCTCCACTTAATTTTGTAGCATCAAATGCAAAAATAAATAAATAAAAATAAAAAAAGAATGGATTAGGGAAACCTAAAATATACTCTAGCCTCAGAATGTAATGCCAGAGAAACTAAGCAAGATAGAGATTAGAGAACAATTTAATAGTTTGTTAAATGGAAAGATTTACTGGGACCAAATGGATCCATGATTTGGTCCCAGAGCTGAATGAGACTATTGTCTCAAAGAATCCAGCCCTGAATGTCCGATACAAGATTCTTTTGTAGGGTTAAAAGACCGATGACATAATGGGGGAGATACTTAGATGGGAATGACCTAATGCGGGAAGAACCTAGGATGAGGATGACACAGTGGAGGCAGGCACCTAGGATGACATAATGGAGAGAGGTACTGAAGAGGCTCCTGATATGCTAATGATGTTTAAAATGGATAAAGACCTTTATCCCATTAAATAAGAAGAAGGAATAAGTATAGCCTAAGATCTAAAATATAAGACTTTTATCCTATCAAGCATTAAGAGGGAATGGTTATAACCTGAGGCAAAGTAACTAAACAGAACAATTAGGGAAACTGGGTCAGAACATTAAAAGAGAACTGTGGCACAACAAAAAAGTTCTTACTTATGTAATCCAAGACAAGTTACTTTATCTCTTTATCTCAGTGTCCTAATCTGTAAAGAAGAAGATAATAATGGTACCCACCGGCCAGAGTTGCTATGAGGGTCTGTAATAACAATATAAATATTATTGTTTCTTTGTATAATATGATGACTCTATCCTGGATGGAGTGGCCCCGTATAGAGCAATTACATTTCTTTTAATTAAATGTCTTTTATTTGCTGAATTATCATGCTGAATTATTCTTTTTTAATGTCTAATATAATTTGAAAATGCTTTTGGTCAAATGGATATCATCTGACAATAAGTTTTATTTCATCTTTTAAATACATGTCATTGTATATGTGATTGTATTTCCAATTTTTTTATATTGCTGAATATGAAAAACCATTGTATCAGAAATGTGGTAAGACAAAGAACTCTTTAAATCGGGATAGTGTTAGATTATGAATTGAGCTGTTAAAAGAATGTGATAAAAAGTGGATATTTAAAAACTGCTTAATATTTAATGTGGTTTATTTTGTTTTAAAACAATAATAATGATGATATTGATGATAATTTATTGTTGGAGGAAACGTTGCACAGACCTTTAAGATGTTTTATCTGTAAGATCAGTTGAGATTTTGTATTCAGGCAAGGTCATAAGATCTTATCAGCCCTATTGATCTTATGTTGAAAAATCTCAGGTACTGAAAGTGAAGAACCTAGAATTGAGAAAAGAAGCTCCCCTCTTTTTCAAAGGGAAGGGAGGGAATTGATAAATTTACTATACAAAAAAAAAAAAGAGAGTTTTCATATGAAAATTTTTAGCTTATAAAAATTATGAAAATGTAAAGAATGTCTTAAATATGTAACTTCAATATAGCAATGAGTCAGCTCTCAGGTATTTGCTAAATGACTGACACCCATTGTGTAATTAGTTTTAATGTATAAATAAAGGGTAAATCTCTTTAGGGAAACATGAGAAAACTAATGATTCAAGGCCTAAATTAATGAAATTTTGCTATATGAGAAACTCTTGGGGGACTTTAATCTGATATTCTTTTTTTTTTTTTTAATAACTTTTTATTGATAGAACCCATACCAGGGTAATTTTTTACAGCATTATCCCTTGCACTCACTTCTGTTCCGATTTTTCCCTTCCCTCCCTCCACCCCCTCCCCCAGATGGCAAGCAGTCCTTTACATGTTGAATATGTTACAGTATATCCTAGATACAATATATGTGTGCAGAACCGAACAGTTTTCTTGTTGCACAGGGAGAATTGTATTCAGAAGGTATAAATAACCTGGGAAGAAAAACAAAAATGCAAGCAGTTTATATTCATTTCCCAGTGTTCTTTCTTTAATCTGATATTCTTTTGAGTTTTATTTTAGGTTTTGTTGTTTGAAGTGTCATTAAGCCAATCAGTATGTGCTAAAGTCTGAGAACTGCTACAGATAGATGTTTGTCCTGAGAAAAGGTGAGGGGACAACTTTGAAATGATCTTGAGAAAGAATCCTTTTGACTCATTTTCCCCATGTCCTTTTCGAACAGGAAATTTCCCAACTTGGGGAACCTGGCTTTTGATACCCTGTGATTAATATGGAGTTCTACAACATGATTGTCTCTTAGATTTGAGCTAATGGAAGTTTTCCCCATTATGGTATATGTCAGGTCAATCTATGCCCTTGTGGGGATGAGTTTTAACCTTTTCCTTTCCTAGCAAATTTCTATAATCAGGATAGGTGAGCAATAGAAGCTTTGAAGTAGAATATTAAATATATTAATTAATAAATTGGTATCAGGATATCTCTGAGTTAATATAATAGTATGAAAATGTAAAAAATCATAACATTTTAATCTAAATTTGTGGTCAAATATTAATATAGGGATGACAGTTTGGGGGATGTGGATTAGACTAATAAAACAAAAATGTATGGTAAAAAATGTTAATTAATTGGAATAGTAAATTTTGAGAAAGTAATAGGATTATTTTTCTAAGAATGTACATATGTATATGATCAACTTCCAAATGAATTTTGTATGGGAATTCAGATGCTCTGTTTTAGTATTAAGTTCTCAAAATTGGATTAAGGATTGTACATACAAAATTGCATTAACTGTAAAGAAGGTAAAAATTATTTTCCCACTTAAAATTACTGACAGTTTTAGCAGAATTACCTATGAAACTCCACAAGTAATTTGAAATCAAAGAAGCAAAGCCCTCTGCAGAGCCGTCCTGAGCCTGAGACCAATTCCAGAATGTCCAAGAGAAGATGTTTCCAAGGACCAGACAACTAAGTAAGACATCTGGGATTCAAGACAAAATTTGATAATTAAATGAGCAATAATTAATGGTATTTAATATTGATGATTATGGTTGTAGCTTTGGTTTCATATTGTTCATGTTTGCTATTTTCTTCATTATTTTAGTGACATGTAAAACTTTTCTCTCATGGAGAGTGAATGTAAATCAACATGCTATGTTCACTTTTTTTGATCATTCTTTTGAGATTACACATGTTTACTGATTGTTGTTGTTGCTTTAGATCAGAGAGAACTGTCATTTCATATAAATAGTATAAGAAATACAAATTGGGATCAAGATCCCTATGAAACTAGTTAAATAAACTTAGGTAAGATAATGCGTTAGATATAAACTATTCAGGTAAAAAAATAAAATAAAATAAAAATTTGCTTCTTACAGATTTGTATGACATTGTTAGTTTCTAGTTATTTGCCATTTCAAGAAAGAGCTGCTATAAATATTTTTGCATATGCTGGTATTTTTCTTATTTCATTGATCTCTGTGTATATAGGCTTAATAATGGTATTGATAAAGTCAAAGTGTATGCTTGGTTAGTAATTGAGAAGGCATAGTTCAAAATTGCTTCCAGAATGGCTGGATCAATTCAAAATTCCACCAACAGTGCATTAATATGCCTATTTCCCACAGTCTGTTTTTTTTTCTTTTAAATTAATTTGAAAATACATTTATTAAATAAAAAAAATAATCGAAACTTTGAAATTTTAAAATATGCTACATAAATGCAAAAGTACTATTTTATTATTATGAAAACATTCACCAGATTTACAAATATCCAATTTGAATGGTGTGCAAGGATGAAGGGGTAGGGAGCCTTGCACCATGCAATAGGAAGTACAAAGGCCTTAAAGCCTGAGATCCTTGGGTGTGGCTTTCTGTGACTAGCACAGACCCCCTCATGGATGGAAGCTCTGGTTGCCTTGAGATCCATGTCATCAACAGGAGGAGTCTGCTTCTCTAATTGGCTGTGCGTGTGAGACCTCATAGATCCTATATAAGCTGTGGGGACCAGGAAGTAGGTGGAGTTTTACTAGCAGTTTACTATGAGTTCATCAGGAGCTCACTAGGAGTAAGCAGGAGATCAGCTAGGTCAGGATGTGAACACATGGAATAAAAGATCTTAAGCTTGCATGTGGCTGTCCTTGGGTGCTCAGCTGAATGTAGAACTACCACTCAATGAGGCAGTGGCCAGAGATCTCTGAAGACCTCTGATTGACGCAGTGGCCAGAGATTTTTTTGAAGGCTTGGGAATTAGGCATTGTTATGAGCCAGAACTTGAAACATGGTGATAACTCAATGGAATTGATAGAAACAATGCTTAACACCTTTGAAAGTTCACACATTAGTTCACACATTTGGGAGATTTCAGGGTTCAGTATGAGATATCCAAATTCACACCTCCCATAATCCCACTCTCAGAGGAGGAGTCAGTCTTTGAGTTTATACCTCTAAAAGAGAATAAAAAGAGCTTCAGTCAGTCAGTCAGTTCAGAAGATTGCCAGGAGTCGGAGTTGAGCTAGAGGCAGAAGCTGGAAGAACTAAAAGACAAGCTGCAAGAGCTCTTGGAACCAAGGAGTGAGATAGGCCTCTAAGAAAACTTACCGGGCTATATTGAAGGAGACAATAAAAGATTTGAACTTTTAACACCTGGCTGCATTTGGAGTGATTATTACTTTGAACAGAAACTAAGGCTGCCTCCAGAAAACCTCCCCAAGAAACCTGCTTCCCAGAGGACCATCATATATGAAGAGAACACCAAAGGCATGACTGGTAATAGTAGTTTTTGGGTAGGAAACCACAATGGTGGATATCTTACAACAATACTGAGCCATTTGTTTCAGATCCCCATTGTAGCTTTGCATAACTGCCTTTGGATATCGATCTTCATAAGCAAAATATGTTCAAAGTAGAATTTTTTCACCCTAGTAATACTTCATGTCAAACAGATTTACAAAAAAACAACTAATGAACTCCTACAAAGAATTCCCTTTTGTTTTCATGGCTTAGAATTAGCTTAACTCAGTGACATGTTACTGGCTGGAATTTCCTTCTGTAAGCATATGATTTATAAGCTTACAGTCCCTGAATTCCATGAGTTTGGTTTAGCTTTACCAGACATTTAGAGTTTGGCAATCCCTTTGGTGTTTCAATCTATTTTGAACTAAAATCAATTTGCCCTCTTTGAAAACATGTGGCAATATAAATCGGGCAATACAGTTCACTCTCTAAACATAATAGGAACTTGTTTCATTTTTCTGAGCAAGAAGGGGCATAACAGTTTCCCCCAGTTTCAACAACATCACTGTTATATCACAGACACTTTGACAAGTATGTGATTCATCCATCCAAATTTAATAGATGAAGAAAACAGAGGAGAATGAGGTTAAATAATTTGCTAAGATGATCAATCACAGAAGAACTCAGGAGGAAAGTAATATAGAGAATTCTTAGTTCCTGAATGCACAACCCATCCTTCTATTTATGATGTAGCATCACCAAGTTTTGATACTTGAATTAAACACTCCCACATGTTCAAACTAAATCAAATAAAATCTTGGCACCCATATAATGTCTTTTATACACAGAAACTTGAAAAATCTCTGCGCTTTCTTCTGTCACTTTAATGTAATAAATAATATGAAGAAGTAGCCTTCTAAAAATTGGGAAGGAATTAAAGTAATAAATGAAATAATATGTGCAAGGTAATTTGAAAGTATTCCCCAAAACCAAACAAACTGTATGCCCTTTGATCCAGTAATACCATAACTTAATCCGAATCCCAAAGAGATCATTTTTAAAAAGGTGTGTGGGTGAAGGACCTACATATGAAAAAAATACTCATAGCCTTTTTGTGAGGGTCAAAGAATTGAAAATCGAGGGGATGCCCATCAATTGGGGAATAGCCAAAAAAGCTGTGGCATAGAAATGTAACATAATATTATTATGCAATAAGAAATGATGAATAGGCAGATTTCAGAAAAATCTGTAAAGACTGGTACAAACTGATGCAAAATGAAATGAACAAAACCAGGGAAATATAGTATACAACATCAACAATACTGTGGGATAATCAATTATGAATAACTCAGTTCTTCTTAGCAACACAATGATCAAAGACATTACAAAGCTGTATGTACAAAGGACTCATGAAAACAAAATGCTATCTATATCCATATAAAGAACTGATAAACTCTAAATGCACATAGAAGCATTTTTTTCATATGTCATATTTTCCCTTATTTTTTCTTCTGATCTGTTTCTTACAACTGTGAATAATGTGGAAAAATATTTTACATGATAGCATATGTATAAACAAATAGGTAGAAGAGGTAGTGGTATGGGGAAATGTAGGAAAAAGTGAGAATAACATTACATATTAAGAGTTATATGAGGGAAAATTAGAAAGTAGTGGGGAAGCATGGTGATAATATAGGAAAAAAACCAGAAGCAGTGTTGTCATGGGGACCTATACATAAAGAAACAGATTACAAGTTTGGTGAGGTTTCATAATCTGTGAAGGGACTAAATCTACCTTTCTTCTTCTTCCCAGATTATAAACAGGAATTTCACTGCTTTTTTTTTTAATATACAAAAAAATCAAAAGAGGACTTCACAAGAATGAAAGCCTGAAGAAACAAAAGAAAATATTCGAGTGAGAAGAGGACAATTGCACAAAGTTCAAAGTGGATGCAAAAAGAACTAATTCAACAAACTTATACATTTGAAAAAAATGGAAATAAGGCTAGAAAAAAGTGACAATGAATTTAAAAAAAAGGCTTTTTTTTGCCTGCTAAAAAAATTAAATGAATATAGAATAAAAAAGAAAAACTTGAAAAGAGAGAAAACTTCATATCAAATATCAAATATTGTATAATGACAAATATATGATTAGGAATCATTCCCCAATGGAAAAAAGTCAAAGGATAGAAAGTTTTCTTTTCATTAATTTTCTTCTTTTCATTATAAACTTAACAGACCCCAAATAAAGCTAAGATTTCTGTAAACAAATTAGAATATAAAGATAAGATTATAAATGAAGCTATATCTATATATTATATATAGCTTGCTTTTTCTTTTAAATCTACAAGAAAATAAGATTGTCCAATGTATTTATTTCCTTCTGACCTTCTTTATGTTTTTGTCTGTGATTTAATTTTTTTTTCTTTTTTTTGGACAATCCTTAATTGTACTACCTCCCCCTAACTCCTTTAAATACATTCTTAAAAAAAAAAAAAAAAAAAAAGCACTTTGTAACATATGAATGACAAAACAAAATAAGTTTCTGGATTAGGCTTGTCTGAAAATGTATGTCTCATTCTATACATTGAGTATATAACTCCTCTATCAGGAGGTAGATGGCATGCTTCATCTTCAGTCCTCCGGAATCATAGTTGGTCATTAAATTGATAAGAGTTCTTAAATTTTTCATAATTTTTCCCTCCTTACAATGTTGTTGTCCTGCTTTTGACACATTCTGATTGGGGGACTCTGAGCAATTCACTAAATTAGTCACCCAGAAAACTCTCTAAGAAAGACAATAAATTGCAGGATAATTACTGATCTGCCTTGGTAGGAAGAGTTTCTTCACTGAGAACTTCCTACACTGACGAATTAATAGGTCTAGACAAAAAAAAAAAAAAAAAAAAAAAAAAATCACTACCCAATACTTTTTCTCTCATACCATAATACCCTATTTTTTAAAATACAAAATCACCAACAAATCAATCAAGCAAAGAAAAACAGTTAAAATAATCTGATCCAAATACTAGAAATAATGAGGTACATAATATTTTGTGTCTATATCTTATTATCTCTTTACACTCTCCTTAGTTATAAACTGGTATAGATTCAATACCTTGTTCTCCTAGATTTCCTATTTTCTTGGGCATTTCTCAGATTTCCTTTCAAAACTCACAAGGTCACATACTGCAACTTCCTTCACCTAAAATAGAAAAGAATAAACAGCAAAGCATCTAAGGTTTGTATTCATGGGACCAGTTTTCAATCCAAGGAGAGGATTCATGGTATTGTTCCTTACTAGATGATAACAACAAAGGAGATGTTGTCAGAGGTTCAACTAAGAAAGAAGAGGCCTTTTGAAGGTATCCCGGGTTTTGATTTTACAATTGTTACCAAAGAAGATAATCTCTGCTACAGTTAGCAGGCTAGAACCAGTTACCGAATAATTATACATGTTTCAAAGTTTCTAAAAAGCACGTCTATTACACAATATCACAATTCTCCCAGCAGGTTCTTCTCCCTTCTACGTTTGCAATTTGATCAGCCAAAGAGGTTAAATACACTCTGCCCTGATTCCAGGGCCATAGCCACTTCCCTGCCCTCCTCTCCCATTACAATATAACACTTAGGATTTGAACAGAGATTTAAATTTTGCAAAATAATTGATCATTTTATCCATACAAGAGCACTGCAAGTTAGATACCACTTTTATTCTCAGTTTACAGAAGAAACTGAAGCAGGTTAAATGATATGCTCAGGGTCATATAGCTAGTAAATGGCTAAGGCAAAATATGAACTAAGTTCTTAGTATACTCAAAGTCTAGCCCACTGATCATTGTGCATTTGTATATGCTTTTCCTACATTTTATGCAAGATTTGTATAAGTAGTGAAAATATTAACTTTCTCATTTAGTCCTTTTGTTCTATCCCTTCACTTCTAGAGAAAATAGTTCTTTTTTTCTTTTTAAAATAAATTCACTTTTTTTTTTCAAATGTAAAGAGAAAATACTTTAACAATGATCTCTCTGAGCCTGGAATTATATTAAGTCTCTTTGGTTTCTGTATTATTTAGAAAAAGTATATAGTGCATAATATAATTTTATATGACATGAGTAGCATTATAGCATTATACCATTATACCACATAAAGATAAAATTCTATGATGTTACTACATGT
Organism: Antechinus flavipes; assembly: GCF_016432865.1. Classification (NCBI taxonomy): domain Eukaryota; kingdom Metazoa; phylum Chordata; class Mammalia; order Dasyuromorphia; family Dasyuridae; genus Antechinus; species Antechinus flavipes. Next base: position 176,530,001 of record NC_067402.1, read on the forward strand.
CATAACTGTCATCATGATTTTTCCTAAGCATCAAAAATGTCTTTGTAAGATTATTACGCTTTTGGGTATCTTTTTTCTATATTTATGATAATTACATTAAAGTATTTATTATAATTAGGTCATTTGATGAAATTATAGTAATTACATTGAAAAATGATAGCACATGACTAATGAATTCAAATAGTTTGGAAATTCACTAATGTTAAAGGCCCAAGATAATATGCAAAAGCAAGAAAATATGTAATAACTTAAACTTTAATAATTTGATTCACAAATTCTATTAGAAGCAGTGAGATGATATAGCAAATAGAGAGCTGGACCTGGAGTTCATAAGACAAGTTCAAAACTAACGTCAGGCACTCTGATTCTATGACTCTGGGAGAGTCATTTAACCTCTACCTTCTTCAGTTTCCTCATTATAAAAGTGGGGATAATAACAACATCTGTATCTTGGTGTTATTATGAAAATCAAATGAAATAGTATTTATAAAATTCTTTGTGACCATCAAATAAGTAATCTTCTTTTCACCTTTTTATAGCTAACACCTTACCTTCAGGCCCAATCATTGTTTTAGCCTTTATCATTTATTGTATTAGACTCCAAATTGATCCTTGCTTTCATTTCTTTCCCTGTACAACTGTTTCTCTATATAGCTGACAGAATAATATCTTTTCTCAAATATTACTGTCCTTATCAGTGATATTAAATTGAAATAGGAACAGGGCTATCAAATCTGACATATGGATACCTGTAGCAATCATATTGACTTGGAAAACGATATAGTAATATTTATAGTTTACTTTATTTTTTGTTTATTTTGTCAAATATTATCCAATTACATTTTAATCTGGTTCAAATCATACTTGGGACAATACCTTGTCTGTATCGCACACTTCTAGAATATAGTATAAAATACAAACTTTTCATTTATAGATCTCCAATGTTGGCTCCAACTCTACTTTCTGAGCTTTACTTTAGTGTAAATTTTTTATATATTCAATTTTTCAGGCAAACTGGACTATTAGCTATTCCTTATACTTTATGTTTTATCTCTATTACATTTTCACAATTTATTCCTGTCTGGATTTCAGTTATCCCTAATTCAACTTTTCTGTATATTTCTCTTCCTCCAAAGTTTATCCTAGTTGCTGGCTCATCTAGGAAATTATCTCCAACTCCCTTAGACTGAGCTGTCTCTAGGATTTTTATACCTTGAGAAAGAACCAAAAAGAAAAAAAAAAGGGTGTCATCCACAGATCTTAAATACCTTTACCTTGATTATGATCTAGTACCTTCCAATTCAATGTTTAAATGCTTTCTATGCACAAGGCACCATGAATACATGAAGATATAACAACAAAACAAAATTCAAAGTAATCTGAGCCCTTTAGGTTATATTCTATTGGACTAGACTATGTAGCTGTCAAAGTTATATTCTAAACCAGAAGTGTCAAACTATCTGGGCTGCATGTGGCCCACAACACTTCCAAATAAACCCAAAAAAGATTAAAAATGTAATCTGGAAATAGTTAACAAACAAAAGAGGTGATCTTATTTTGTGACTTTTTAAATCAATATATGACATTCAGGAATCTTCTATTTATTTGAATTTGACACAACACTTCTAAAGAATAGGTTTAACCATACATCCTCCCCACACATTCTAGTGAACTCCAGGATCACATATAAACTCCATTGTCCACTTCAAGTATTCTTCATCACTCTGACACTGTATACATTTCCACTCTTCTTACATTTTATTTCTCTCTATAGGTCACATATATACCGATTAGTTTACATGATTGTCTCCCTCGTTAAAATGTAAATTTACTGTGGTCAAGACGGTTTTTGCCTTTCTTTGTAATTTCAATGCTAAACACAATGCCTGACACATAGTAAACATATGTGAATTGACCTAACTGAATCACAACTCTCATTCAACTATTTTTTTTCTTTACTCAACCTCAAAAGAGTAAAACCAAAAGAAAACAAATTTACATTCAGGATTTAGTCTGAAAACATTTAAGCCTACATCCTGAAGTCACACCAATCCTAATTCCTCAAATTTTTACATTTACAATGCAATACTTTATTAAGAACTGAATTCCATAATAATAACCCCAACATCTACAAGATCATCAAATTAAAATTAAGCTAAAATTCTCACACTCTACTTAAGACTAGAAAATAGAATAATGGGTTTTAGATGAACTTTCAATGATGAAGTTAAAACAAAAAAGGGATCCTCAATTAAAAAACAAAGCTCAGTGGAACATTTAATTCATCAAAGAGGCAGTAAGTATGGCATAAAGGATAAAGGGCTTGCCTTGGAAGATCTAATTTCAAGTTATGCCTTTGACAAAAATTAGCTAAACTTAAATAAGTCACCTAACTCATTACAGAAAGTGCTGAGCTGCATTGTTAGGATGAGTTTCCTCATGTAAGAATTCGCTATACCAATCACAGGTCCAGTGTCTATTTCCTTATTCATGAAAATACCCTTTTATTGTTATATAAACAAAGCAATTCTTAATGCTTGCTGAATTGAATTTCCACTTTTGTTAACCCTTAAAGGTAAGCATTTTGAGGGGAAAATGTTATCATATCTGTTTTCATTCCTTTTAGATGATTGTTTAAAGAACCAAAAAGCATTTTTTTTTAAGTTACAAGGTCTTAGTCAAGTTTTGTTCAAAAATACATGATTTAACTCTTCTCTATAAACCATTTCCATTACCTCTAATCTTTAGTTCATGAACATACCTTGGAAGGCTTCTGCAACTGAATGGGTTAATCACAAGACATGGAATCTGGTAATTTCAGGTCACTGGTTTATGTCCAGCTAAAGTCAGCAGTGTCTAAAGTTCATTACCATCTGGCAGCTTTTCCATGGTTTATGTGACTGAAACAGTAGTCTTAGTTTAGTACATATTAGACAGATGTCCAGGTCATAAAATTCACAGCCACATTTGGCATTGACTTTCCTCTAGTTGACAGTATCAGCAGATAGGTCTGAGACTGAGATGGAATGAAGAGTGAGCTACATTCTCCCCATTTAGGAGTCCACTGACATGTTGTTATCCAGGGCTTGTGTATTCTGTAGGGGAGGGAAAAAATAGCATTTTACAATCTTCTCAAAGATAATACTAAAAGAATAACAGATTCAGACTCTCACTCAGCCTTGGAAGGAATCTCAAAAGTCCTTAATTCTCATCTATACCTGAACAACAACAACAACAACAAATTCTTCTATTGGAATATCTGTGCATATCTGACAAGTGAATATTCAGCCTTTCCTTGAGGACCTCAAATGTGAGAGAATCTAAAGATTCTTGAGAGTTGATTTTACTTTATGGCAACATTAATTGTTAGATTTTTTTTTCTCATTCCTGATATAAGGCCTAAATTCTTTACCTATTACCTTGGCTTCTAGTTGTCTTCTGGAGCCAAAGAGAACAAATCTAAGCTTCCTTCCACATGATAAAACTTCAAATATGTAAAGACATTTTTAATGTCTTAAAATTTTTTTGCTTCAGACTTAAAATTCCCATTTCCTTCTGTGTGCAATAGAGAGATAAGGTGAAGAACTTACAGGAATATATGAATTCTTTTTCTGTATTTTATTTTTATTATAATGTTTCCCCTATGACCTGTATAATATGTGCAGGCCCATATGTACTTGAGCCTTGGCCAGCTATAAACATATTTACTTAACCTGAGCTTATCAGCATTTGACATTTATCGATATTTAGTCGATTAGCTTAACCACTGTCTGCTTGATTATGTGCAGGCCCATGTTTACTTGAGCCTTAGCCAGCTATATCTAAAGCCTGAAGACCTGGTTTTCTGTTTCCTAGAAATCAGGTGATTTTGGGGAAACGGAAACCTTCCATTCCAATCTCTCCAGATAGCAACAACCAATTAGATGCCTCCCCCTCCCCTTCTCAATGCTTTCTTACTTGTGATATAATCTCTTGTATAAAAACTGTGTATCTTTACTACTTCTTTAGCCCTCCTACCATAAGCTTTCTCTTTCCCTTATCTTGTGACGGGACAGCTCATCCTCCAGAGGTTTAATAAACAACTTTTCTACTTTCTATTTTGAGTGATCTCTGAGTAGTCATTTTGGGTAAGGGTCTTCTAAATTCCGTATACTTCAATTTAAATGCTTTGGCCATCCAGATGCCTTCTTTTATATTCTCCACCTTATTAATGCCTCTTCTAAATGGGCTAACCAAATCTGAACACAAGCCTATAGATTTAATCTTACCAGACTAAAAAGATCATCTTTGTAATTTTACTTCTTTCAATGCTGCATAAGATTTCATTGGCTTTCTTAAGTGCCATATCATACAATTGACACACACTGATCTTGATTTAAAGGCAAGCACAAATCCCAAAGGCAATTCCCCAGACACCCTCTGATCCAAGACTTACAAATTGATCTATTATTAATAGCATTATTTGTAAATAGCCATAAAATTGCCAAATAAACCTAATTATAATATCACATGGCTTACTTCTCTGTACCTTTTCCACAAGAATAATAGAGCAGATTTTGTCAAGTACAGTCAAGAATGGGAATAATTTCAGTGCAACATGGCTTTTTCTTAAATCTTGCTGGTTCCTTGACAACATCACTGCCTTTTCTAGTTATTTACAAACTATTCCTTTAATAATTCATTTTAGGAATTAAAGTCAAGAGAAATAAACTATAAATCAAAGATTCTCTTCTCTTCACTTTTTTTTTAAAATCAAGATCACTTTTGCTAGTTTCAAATTCTGTGATTTCCCTTTCACCTTCCATGATCTTTCAAAGATCACCCACAGAAGTTAGCAATCATTTCTATCCTTTTCTATTATTGTTTTTTATCACCAAAGAATAGAGTATTCTTACTTATTTCATTATAATCAATATCATTATTGTTCTGTCCACTTCAATACAAATAGCTTCTGTAGCAGAGTGTACAGAACCATAATAAGAGCTGAACTTCTTTCAGTAATTCTCTTCACTCCTTCCACCTATGTAATCATCCCAGGCCTGCTCTGTTCCTCCTCTTCTTCATAGTTCCTCCACCATCACCCAAAAAAGAAAAATCCAACTACAACAAAAAGAAAAACATCAAGAAAACCAACTCCCCAAAAAAGTTATGGATGGGGAGCTATGGGATTCACATCCTGATCAGTTGTCCTTTCCCAATTTTCCACATTGTTACTGGAATAGTTGTGTTACTTAGAGGCTAAAGAACATGAACTAGACTGGGGCTTGGGAAGTGGGGATGAGCCCAAGATCAGGCATTAATTCTCTGAGGAAAGGCAGGGACAGCAAATAAAGGGCCACTCACCATAAGAAACTGTGGAGTGCAGGAGTTACTGTTTCAAAAGACTTTCTTGCAGAAGTCGCACATATTCTTTATGTCCTATCACCATTCTACCTGGGCTTGCAAGTGAGTCAGGTTCCCCACCTCCTGGTCCCATAGTTCAGCAGTTAATTTTCTGGCTCAGGAGAGAACCAGCAAGACTCAAAACCAGCTCGTTGAATGGTGGAAGGTGGCAGATCAGTGTACTTCGTTGGGCATAGGAATAGGGACAATTAGGGGCCATGATGGAGCCATTCTCCCACATGGTCAAAGCAAAAACTTTTGCAATAGAAATCACAGGAGCGACTTCGGGTTCAAACAGCAGTTGCTGCTTCTTCATCATCAGAAGACAAACCTAGTCCATTTTGGTAATCAGCCTGGCCATGGTTTTCCTGAGCATGACAGAGGAGGACCCTAGCTCCCTATGATTCAGCCCAGTCGCTACATGAGAAAGTTGAGAACTCCAGGAATTCTGGGACCAACATCCACTAATATCTGGGCTGGCCTCAAATGGTTCTTCTTATGCTATAAATAGGTGAAGATTTGGCTCAGCTGGAAGGTTAGCAGCCATTAGTCAGCTGGTGAATTGATCCAGATGACTGAATTCAGAGGCTAGTACCAAAATCTGAGGAATCTAGGCACAGTCTAGGCAGCATAGAAAGGAAAGTGCTAATGGAGGGCAAGGAAAGCTTTGAGCCCTCCCTGGCTTTGTGGCTCCTCATGAGTCTGTGGCAGATCAGGTTGCCCTTCCCCTTCCTCCCTCCTTCTCCCCTTTTTTCTCCCCCCCCCCCCAACCCTCACCTCTGCCCCTCTTTGTCTCTGCCTCTGGCACCCTGAGTCCTCTAGAAGGTTATATTCTACTAGATTAGACTACATAAGTCTCCACAAGGGAGATAGGACACCAATATAGCTTTTTTTTTTTTTTAATGCCCAGAAAAACAAGCAAGCACAAACTTTTCTTATTCTTAATTTTCATTGATTGAGTTTTATTTAGCACTAAAAATTTTTTTCAAAGAAAAACAGAATGAGACTTGTAGATTTGGAAAAGACTTCAGTAACTAAGTAGTTCATTCCAAATCTCAAAGAAGTCCTCACTACGAAATATCTAATAAATGGTCATTTGATTTCAAACTGAAGATGTATAATGAATGGAAACCCATGATCTCCCAAGGCAATAAATTCTGCTTTTGCTTACCTGTCATAGAAGTTTATTTTGTTTGTTCTGTTTGTTCCCTTGAAATCAAGCTTTGATTCTTTGTACTTAACACTTGATGCTTTTTGTTCTGTCCATAAGAGCCAAAACAAGAAATCTAATCTCTCTTCCACAGGACAAAACCTTAAATACTTAAAAGTACCTCTCATATCCGACCTGAATTTTCTCTTCTCCAGCTTAAATAACTCAACACTCAATTCTCGCTCATATAGCTAATAATAGCTAACATTTATATAGAATGTGCCAGGCACTGTACTAAGCATTCTACAAATATTATCTTATTAGGTCCTCACAACAAAACTAAGAAGTAAGGGCTGTTTTCGGGGTTTTTTTTTGTTTGTTTGTTTGTTTGTTTTTTTTTTGCTGAGGCAATTGGGGTTGAGTGACTTGCCTAGGGTCACAGAACTAAGAAGCATTAAGTGTCTGAGACCAGATTTGAACTCAGGTCCTCCTAACTTCAGGACTGGTGCTCTATCCACTATACCACCTAGCTGCCCCCAAGGGCTGTTTTTATTATCCCCATTTTACAGTTGAGTAAATTGATACAAATGGAAGTTAAAAGGTTTGCCCATGGCCACACAGCTATTAAGATTTGATTTCAGTCCCAATGCTCTAGTCACTGTACTACCTTATATATAGTCATATAAAGTCAAGGTCCTTTACAATCCTAGTTGACTTCCCATGGATGCTCTCCAGCTTATTCATATCCTGTCTGAACTGTAGTGTTTAGGAGTCTGAGTACAGGGTAGTACAGCAGTGGTAGTATTTTTTTTTTTATTTCTGAAAGCTATGCCTCTTAATACAAGACAAAAATGTGTTATGTTTATTTGTTTATACACACACACACACACACACACACACACATACACACACACACACACACACACACACATATATATATATATATATATATATATATATTTGTGATTGTTATTTGCTTCCATGTGACACTAAGTCATAGTGATCGTTAAGTGCACTTCAACCTCCAGATCTTTTTCAGACAAACTGCTAACCATGCCTCAAAATCTTGTATTTTTGGACATGATTTTTGAAAGCATAAGTTTTTACTGCTTATTCCTATTGAATTTCAGCTTCTTAGCGTAAGCCCAGTGCTCTAGCCTGTCAGAATCTCTCTCTTTTTTTATTATCCTGACTGTCAGTCATTGTATCAGCTATAATTCCCAGTTATATATGGTGTACAAATCTGATAAGCATTTCATCTGTGCCTTTATCCTAGTCACTAATAACAATGTCAAACAGCAGGGCCAAACACCAATCCTTTGTACTCCACTGGAGACCTCTAGTTCAGTTTTCATTTAATAAGAACTATATATAAGAATCTAGCCAAATAGATTTTAATCCATTTATCTGTATTATTATCTAGTCTACATCTCTTCATTATTTCCATAAGAATATTCTAAGAAGTATGTAAGATGCTTTATTTAAAACAAACAAACAAACAAACCCCAAGGACTAGCATTCCCAAGATTTCCAACCCAGGAAACAAGTCTTTTTTTTTTTTTTTTTTTTTGCTGGAGGGGGAGGGGGGAATCATTTTTCAAAAAAAATGGTTGTGTAGTCTTGTGGGCTAAGGTTTGAAAGATGTCTTGTGGCACATGACCAAAGAGCTGAACATTTCTTGAGCAAAGGAAATATATGAATGTGAAATTTATTTTATAAAAGAAGACATTTAAACCTTCTCTATCAGTCTTAGCATTTGTATGTTTCCCTTTTCACTGCATCTTTGAGATCATAACACTACTATATATACTTTCAGCTTTCCATTTCTAATGAACCTAAGCTTCTCTATTAATGTAATCATAACTTGAGTTCTAATGATTTAAGTGTACCATTCAAGAATGTGATGTTCATATTTATGAATGAATTAATATATACAGCTACATTGCCTTTAACAAATTATTATTAGGCAGGGTATGAAATGCATTGCTAAAAAATGCTTAACAGATGATACTGTGACAATGTGCTACTAAGCATGTCACTGTGATGTCAATATTATTAAACCTATGTGCCCAGCTAATACATGAATACAAATTACTTTATATTTGACACACTTTACATATAACTAGCAATGGGCTAGTGATAGTTATTATATAGCAACAACAGAATTTTGGATTGAATAAGCCTGGAGCCTGGAGAGTTGATGAGTTCTAACATTGGCCAAGTTTACGGAGAAACTACGTATTTGAAAGAAATAGGCCTGCTTTGGCCCTGTTACTGCTCTGATCCCCCAAACAGAGGAATAACCCCTGTGGAGAATCCACCACCCCAACCAGCCATTGCTAATAATGTCTCAGATAGAGCAACCTAACTAAAGCAACAAATTAACCTAAAAGAAGGGAAATAAAGTAGAGTGTGTCAGGCCTTCCACTTCTGCAACATTTATCATTATTTGAAATATTATTTATTTAAATATAAACTAAATATTATTGTTGTTATTTCTTATGATGATTTTTTTTAGATAGCAAGACATAAAAAAGGAAAATTCTTACCATCATATTCCCTAGCATTGCATAATAATTCAATATCAGAAAAGGCAATGGTTTCATCCAAGGAAATAACACTAAGTAGAAGGCATCTGCTTTGCTGCTAAGCACTAAGGATCTATAAGCTTTCCATCTGCCCCTCATTTGAAATCTTCTATATGTCTTGTTTTCCTATTAGAATACAAGCTCCTTAAGAACAGTAACTGTCTTGCTTTTCCAGTATCACCCCCAGGACTTAGTACAATGTTTTGTACATAATAAATGCCTAGTAAATTCTTTTTTCATTAACTTTATTCACTCAGCAGAATTAGATCAAGATTCACATTCTGTAAGTTAAACCAAAAGACAGAGAAATTAAAGCCTAGTAGAAGTAAACAGAGAAGTTGGAGTTAATTTCACTATGTGCCCAAAGGCAACAAAAAACTTTATGATGCTCTTACCTTGCAGTGCTGTCACTGAGCATAAGCAAAGACTATTGTGAAAAGTTGTAGCTTATCCGCTTGCAAAAGATGAAGAGATAGAAAGATGCCATGAAGAATTTGACCAGATCTTCAAAATCAAATCAATATATATTTTGAGATTAAATTCAATAGCAAAGATCAGTACAGTATATTGGAAAGGATACTAGAAAATATTCTTCAGCTTTAAGAAACTAAAGGGACCAAGCTTCACATCTCATACACAGTGAATACTTTCTTTGAAAAGAAAGGTAGACTTCACACCTCTCTGGTTGGCTAAGATTGACAGGAAAAGATAATGATAAATGTTGGAGGGGATGTAGGAAAACTGGGACACTGATGCATTGTTGGTGAGTTGTAAAATAATCCAACCATTCTGGAGAGCAATTTGGAACCATGCCCCAAAAGTTAAAAAGTTGCACATATCTTTTGATCCAGCAATTTTGAAGTCCTATTGAGTCTATATTCTAAAGAGATCATAAAAAAGGGAAAAGAACCCATATGTGCAAAAATGCTTGCAGCAGCCCTTTATGTAACGTCAAGGAACTGAAAATTCAATGGATGCCTATTAATTGGGGAATAGCCGAATATTTTATGGCATAAGAATGTAATACGTTATTGTTCTCTAAGAAATTATGAGGAGGCTGATTTCAGAAAAGCCTGGAAAGATTTACATAACTGATACTGAGGAAGTGAACAGAACAAAGAGGGTATTGGTCACAATATCAACAAGATTATGTTATGATCAGCTGGGATGGACTTCACTCTTTTTAGCAATGAGGTGATTCAAGGCAATTCCAATATATTTGGGATGAAAAATGCCATCTGCATCCAGAAAGAGAACTATTTACTGAGTATGGCTCAAAGCACCTTTTTTGTTTGTTTATTTTTTCTTTCTCGTGTTTTTTTTTTCCCTCTTCATCTGATTTTTCTTGCACAATATGACAAATATGAAAACATTTTTAGAAGAATTGTACATGTTTAACCTATATTGGATTGCTTGATGTCTTGGAGAAAGTGTTGGGGGAGAAGGAAGGAGGGAGAAAAATTTGGAACACAAGATTTTGCAGAGATAAATGTTGAAAATTATCTTTGCATGTATTTAGAAAAAATAAAATATTACTTTTAAAAAGAGAAGAAAGATAGAAAGCATTGTAAATGATGAACAATAAATATCACTGAGGAAAATAAAATTGAGATTTTAACTTACAGTAACCAATTCATTACAGATGTGACAGGTATATCATGGTAAATTGTCTTTATGCAGGCAGACCACTTACAAGTCAGAGCAGAAGTCAAAATTAATTTCAAATTCAGAGAAGGGTCACAAATGAGATGATGTTTCATATAAATTCTATTAGTAAATTATGAGAAAAAGAAAAATGTAATGACACTGATTGTGTTTATCACCATTCCCTTCAGAAATGTAGCTTATACAAAGAAATCACTATAATAGGAAGTCAAAAGAACCTAGAAAACACCTAAGTCAGAAAGCACTTGATGTTTTGGTCAAATTAAAAGACATGGCAATTGAGAGAAATAAATTTGGAATATGAAAAAATTAGTGAGATATAATAAAAGAGTATAATGAAAAGGTATGACAGTAAATCTGACAAAGTAACAAGTGATAACATATGAGATGAGGGAGAAAAAAGGTAAATATAAACAAGTATAAATGTTTTGATTAATATGGATTTAAGAAGAACATAACTAATATCATAGTTTATTAAGAACAATTAAGAGGCCAGGAAGACCCTTGCACAGAAGTGAAAAGAAGGGAAAAAGAATTCTTAGCATTTCTGCTTTGGTCTTTCTCTATTGTTTCTGTTCCTCAGACTTTATCTCAATAGCTTAATGATGAGGATGGTAGAGATTGATATGAAGAGCTGGTAAATATTATACTTGAGGGCCTTTTTTAGGGTTCACCACCAGTAAAATTTTTGATCTAAAGTTCTGAATTTTGATGGTGAAGATAGGATATTTGTCTCCATGCCCTGCTGCTTCTCTTTCAAATCCATGACATGGGGTACAGAGAAAGAGGCCCCCAGGATAGGAACAGTGTCTTGTATGTTTAAGAATGCTAAGTGTGGAAGATAAGGTGAAAGGTACCTACCAGAGCCAGAGTCCCAGGGGTTCTAATATATTATTGACCAACTTCATAGAGATGTCACACATGAAGAAAGTTTTAATTCTAGTCTTGAATCTTAGCCAGTTCATATAATCCATCAAGAGGAAAACCACCTTTGTGTTACATTTAACTAAAACAATGACGTTTACTCATTTTGCTATTGCTAAGTGAACTAATATCAGATTGTTCCACTTTCTGTAGATTTTTAAAAATGATTTTATAATGTACTCTATGAATGTCAATACTCTTTCTCCTTTTATTTTTGGCAAGAGAGTGTTAATGCTTATCCTTGGAGTGATGGGCTCTAAGTTTCATTACTATTATACATTTTTCTGTTATTATCCTTTCCAAATTTGTTATTACTCACCTAACAATTCCAAAAGTATACTGAGACTGAGATCGTATAGGCATGAAAATATTTCTTTAAACACATTTTTTTAAATTCCTTTGATTTTAAGACTCTAACAAGTTATCTTTGCATACTCTGACCACAGCTTTCTCTTTGATACCTTTATACTCAATGTATTTTGCCCAAAGAAAGCCAAGAATCTGTAGGTATTGCCTTTATATAGAGATTCAGTATGAGGTCCATATTCAGGATAAAGATTTTCAATCTTTATCTTTTCTTGGCAGATGTTAAGAATTTTACACTTATTGAGTCTAAATGATATTTTAATATCATTCGAGAAATTCTATAAGATGGACAGTTTGATATGTTTGAAATGGGTGGGTGGAGGGACTCAAATAACTTCATGTTATCCAGGTACATCATGTATTAATATCTATTCTTTAATAATAATAAAAACAGCAGTAACAATAATGAAGATACCAGACTTGTTATTCTATTAGGACAGGAGACTTTGAGGTGAGGAAGGTCCCTATATCCATGCAGTCCTAGACAAATTCCTAGAAGCCTGAGAAGTAAAGCTACTTATTCAGGGTAACAAAGCCAATATGTGTCAGAAATGGGATTTCAATCCGTCTTTGAATCTGGCTTTCTAAGTGATACTATTTCTGTCTAACTAATGCTTCTGCATTTGTTAATTCTACTGTTAAACAATGACTATAAAAAGAAATCAGGAAGCTAAACAAATATTGTTGAATCTGTTTCAATCTCCTCACCTAAACATTGAAATAAAGAACAAATAATCTTAAATTATGCTTTTGGAATTTTGCAAATGACCAATTCAGCCCAAACTGTAAAATACCTGCTTCACAGCTATTTCTTCCTAACTAGTGGGTTTCAATTCCACTCAAGCTCATTCAGTTGCAGATCAGGCCATTATTGCTAAGTCAGCATCCCACTCTCCAATCTAATAAATCTCACTAAAAGCTAATTCCTCTCTACCTGTGTTTAAAGATCCAACTAGGTTTTAATATATCATACATTAAACTCATTTTGGGGTATAAATATTGTGAAGATTTTTGGTGCCTTTAACTGTTTGGCCAAATGTTGATTGTCTTTACCAGTAATCAGTAAATTATGTTAAAATTAATAGAAGCAAAAAGACTAGTAGGAATTTAAATATAGTTGAAGTGTGACATTAGTATAAAAGTTAGAATATCATTTCCTAATATATATCCTATAAGTAAATAATGTAAATAAATCTTTTGTTCTACCTGTCTTTGGACAAATCAATTTCCAGAATTTAGATTTTGATTAGGAGCAAATTTACAGGGTTTTGCTAACTTTCCCTTCCTTTCCTTTTTTCTACCTTCTTCCTTTATAATTTCATCTTTCCTTTCCTTTCCTTTTTCCTTTTCTTTCCCCTTTCCTTTTTCCTTCCCTTTCCTTTTTCTTTTCCTTTTTCCTTTCCTTTCTTCTCTTCTTTTAGTCCTTTTGGAGAAACCTTTGTTTTTCTTCTGTTGAGGCTCTCCTCATAGTTGCTGCAGAGTCACATTCTTCTTTTGAGTTTATCTTTTGGGCTTCTCTTTGTCTATATAATTTACTCATTGTATTTGATGGTTTTTCCTGTTTATTCATATTTTCAGTTTTAGTTCTTAGATGGGAATTTTGTTTGGGGGCCAATCCCCTCTTGTTCTCTTGGATGGTTTAGAGAGGGTTTTTTAAAGGCCTGTTTCCTCCATAGTCTAGATTGGATAATACAAATTAGAAATGGCATTAATAAACTAGAGAGGATTCCAGATGAGATCAATGAAGATACTTGAGTTTTTACCATATGAGGAGCATTTGAAAATAAGGTATGCTTAATAAAGTATGTTTAGCCCAGAGAAATCTGGGGAGATAAGGGTAAGGAACCTGACAGCTAAATTCAATTGTTTGAAAGATTAACATATAGAAAAGTAATTAGATATGTCCTGTTTGTCCTCTGTGGGCAGAATTAGTAGCAATAAATAAATCTGCTCTTTTCCTCCTCAGCTATGCACAGAGATGGTTTATATACTTTTTAGTGCTGCACTTTCAGATTTATATAGCTAGAGATCACTTTATCTCATCACAATCTTTCCAAATTTCCCAACTATGTCTTACGACCCCCATCTTATTCTCAATTTTCACAGACTTGACCATTTCTTTTATCCTTTATTTCTTTTCTAGGCTATCATTCCCACAAAAGTTAAAATTTTTCTCACTTCCTTCACTTCTCACTTCCCATCCTTTGGAGAACCAGTTCAATGAATGCCATACTGCCCTTTACCTGGAGGCTCCCATTACTTCTTGTCCTATTGCTAATCATAACTTTACCAAATCCCAGCTCTAGGTTATTCCCATCTTCTGTCCCAAGAATAAGAATAATTCTTATTCTTGTGCTGCTAAATATAGATGGGGTCAATTTCAAGTTTGATTTATGTAATCTAAACTGGACCTTCACTGCAGTAAGAAATTCCTTCTGTGTTATAGGAGCCTCCTGTTAGTGGCTGCTGGAGGTCTAATTCTCACCAGCACAATAGATCCTTTCATGTTAGAAGATAACATACAAGGAGACTTAGAGGCAGGTGCATTCTCTGACCTCTTTCCTCTTCCCTCTTGCTTCCCATTTATTTCATTCCCAATTCACAAGCAATATCTGCATCAATAAAGGCTGATTTGCAACTAATTTCTTCAAGTATATTATGATTCCAAGCTTTGGGGACTTTCAGAGAATTGACCCACCCCTTCACACCTAAGTGTGGTCCTCAATACTTCTGTACTATTCTAGTCAATTTGCTATCTTACTTATCACAGTAGTTATTTCCAAACAATTTCATCTCTCTTTAAGCCTCACACTATCTCTTTAAGGCTCACCTTGGGGCCTTATCTCATACTTCACTTAAAAAACTGAGTCCAGTATCATATTATTTGAAAAACTTCTCCCCAGCTACTTATTATTATTACCTTGATCCAGAGGTAAAGCCAAGATAGCAGAGTAAAGTCAGGAAGTTGCTGGAGCTCTCCCAGTTTCTCTTAAACATGAAACCAGGCCTCTGGACAGTCTGATGGAAGAAAGCCATTCTCCAGCTTAAGATAGACTGAAAAATCTTCAAAAAAGGTCATTTTCATTGGGGTGAAAAGGGTGTTCAACTCAGCTCAGATAGGTTGTGGGAAAGCTGGTTAGAGGATCTTAATCATAGCAAATCAGCAACTAAGACATTCAGTCCTGGCTCAGTGGAAGAGCAAATCAGTGGGGCAACTTCTAGTCCCAGCTCAGAAGACAAACTCTGGGAAACCAAGCTGTTTCCCTAAAAAAGCAGGCAAAACTACCCTCTGCAAACACAAAGGGCTTCTATGCTCAAAGCCAAAGATCAGAACTGAACAGGAAGCTTGGGACATTGCCACCTTTACCACAGGAACAGAGCTTAACAGTAAAAAGTAAAAAAAAAAAAAAAATTGACAGGGCAATAAAAAACCAAAATCAGTTCAAACAAGGACAGAATGTCCACAAAGAAAATCTCAAAGAGTGATATAAATTGGTCTCAAACCCAAAGAGGCTTCTTGGAATGCTCATAAAAGACTTTTAAAGGCAAATAAGAGAAGTAGACAAAAAAAAAAATGGAAAAAGAAATGAGAGATATTCATGAGAGAGCAAACAACTTGAAAAAGGAAAGAAAAAATTGTCTGAAGAAAGCAATTCCTTAAACTATAGAATTAACCAAATGGAAAAAGATATACAAAAGTTAACTGAAGAAAATCACACAATAAAAATTTGACCAGTGAAAATGGAAGCTAATTACTTTTTGAGATAGCAAGAATCAGTCAAACTAAAAAGAATGAAAAAATGGAAGAAAATGTGAAATACCTCGTTGGAAAAACAGCCAACCTAGAAAATAGATCCAGAAGAAACAATTTTAAAATTAGTAGCCTATCTGAAAGCCATGATCAAAAAAAGAGTTGGGATAGTAGTCTAGAAGAGATCATTAAGGGAAATTGCCTCAATATTCTAGAAACAAAGGGAGAAATACTATTTGAAAGAATTATCAATCACCTTTGAAAAGAGATCCCATACAGAAAACTCCAAGGAATATTGTGAAACTCCAAAACTGCAAGCTCAAGGAAAAAATACTTCAAACTTCCAGACAAAAACAACAGTCAGGGTTACCCAGGATCTGGCAGCTTCTCCAATAAAGGATCTGAGGGGATGGAATACCATATTCTTTTTTTTTTTGGTTGAGGCAATTGGGGTTAAGTGATTTGCCCAAGTTACACAGCTAGGAACTATTAAATATCTGAGGGCAGATTTGAACTCAGATCTTCCTGACTTCAAGGCTGGTGCTCTATCCATTGTGCCACCTAGCTTCCCCCAGAATACCATATTCTTGAAGGCAAAGGACCTGGGGTTAGAATTAAGAATTAATTACCCAGCAAGATTCAGCATTATCTTTCAGGGGAGGCAATGGAGCTTCAATGAAGTAAGAGACTTTTAATCATTTCTATTGAAAAAAAACAGAACCAAACAGAAAATTTAATCTACAATCATAGGGTTCAAGAGAAGCATAGAAAAGTAAATAGAGGCAGAATATATATATGTAAACAGTTTAACATTTAAGTTTATATATATATATAAACATTTAAGTTTATATAAGTTTTATTTGTGTATATATATATATATGTATATATATATATAAAAACTTAAATGTTAAACTGTTTACATCCCTAGATGAAAAAACAATATCTCTATCTCTAACTCTAGAGAACTGAATCTGTTATTGGGACAGACAAAGAGGGACATCACTGTGGACTAAGGATGTGGTTGTGAATGGACTCTGATGTAATGACATCAAAGAAAAAGACATTAAGGGGTAGAAAAAGATCTGTAAGGGAAAAAAAGAGGAAAGGGGAGATACAATGGAACAATTAGTTCACAAAGAGAGATGCAAAAGACCTATTAAAATTGACGAAAAGAAGGGAGGGAAATGAGCATTGTCCGAAGCTTGATCTCATAAATTTTGGCTCTAAGAAGGAATAACTTAATCATTCAGTTGAATATAGAAATTTATCTAACCTTATAAAGTAATAGAAGGAGAAAAGGAAAAGAAAAGGAAGGAAGAAGATAGAAGAGAGGGCAGAAACTCTAGGGGAAAAGATAAGAGAAATGGGGAAATGTTGATAGAAGATAAGGTAGAGGGTGGAGTGGGCTAAAAAAAAACATTACTAAAAGAAGGGGAGAAGGGTGAAAAGAGATAAGTATTGGGTGGGGTGAGGGAAAACATAAGTAAGAGAAAGGGGAGTGGTGCTAGGAAATAAAATAGGGTGAGGAAAAAACACAGGACTAAAAACAGGGTGGAAAGAGAGAACAAAAATATTTGCAGGGGATAAAATAGGATGGAGGTAAATAAAGAATTGGTAATGATAACTAAATATGAATGGGATGAACTCTCCCATAAAATGGAAGGTAATAGAATGGATTTAAAAATAGAATCCTACAATATGTTGTTTTACAAAAAACACATTTGACATAGAGAGACATACAGAGTAAAAGATAAAAGGCTGGAATAAAAATTATTATGCAATGGTAGCAATTCTGATTCCAGGTAAAGTAAAAGTTAAAATAAATCTTATTAAAAGAGATATGGAAAGAAAGTACATCTTGACAAAGGGTATCATAAGTAATAAAGTAGTACTATGTATTAAATAGCACATCAAGCAAATTCTAGAGAAGATTTTAAGCCAATTACAGGAAGAAATAGACAGTAAAACTATTTTAGTGGGGGAATCTCAATCTTCCCCTCTCCAAATCAAACAAATTTAACCACAATATAAACAAGAAAGAAACTAGGGAAGTTAAGAGCATCCTAGAAAACCTAGATATAATATACCTCTGGAGAAAGTTGCATAGGAACAGAAAGGAATACACTTTTCTCTTCAGTATATGATACCTATACAAAAATTGACCATGTATTAGGACATAAAATCTTTGCAGAAAGGCAGAAATAGTAAATGCTTACTTTTCATACCACAATGCAAAAAAAAAAAAAATTATATTTAATAGAGTCAAAGATAGACTAAAAACCAATTGGAAATTAAACAATCTAATTTTAAAGAATGAGGGGGTCAAACAACAAACCATAGAAATAATCCACAATTTCTTTCATTCTCTTGAAACAAAACAACATATCAAAACCTATGGGATGTAGCCAAAGTAGTTCTTAGGGAAATTTTTATATTTCTAAATAGCTATATTAATAAAGTCAAGAAAGAGGAGATCAGTATTAGGTATACTATTATTGGGTATACAACTAAAATAGCTAGAAAAAGAACAAATTAAAAACCCCCAATTAAATGCCAAATTAGAAATTCTGAAACTCAAAGGAGAGACTAATGAAATTGAAACTGAGAAAACTATTGAATTAATAAATAAAATTAAAAGTTGGTTTTGTGAAAAAAAAAACAAAAACAAAAACAAAATAGATAAACCCTTGGTTAATTTGATCCAAAAAAGTAAAGAAAAAAGCCAAATCATCAACATCAAAAATGAAAAGGGTAAATTTACCACCAATGACTAAGAAACTAAAGCAATAATTAGGAGCTATTTTGCCCAATTGTATGGCAGCAAGTCTGACAATCTAATTGAAATGGATGAATATTTATAAAAATATAAATTGCCCAGGTTACCAGAAGAGGAAATAAATTACTTTAGTTCCATTTTAGAAAAAGAAATTGAACAAGTCATTAATGAACTCCCTAAGAAAAACTATCCAGGACCAGATAGATTCACAAGTTAATTCTACCAAACATTTAAACAAGGATTAATTTCAGTACTATATAAACTATTTGAATTTGAAAAACTATCTGGTTTTTTTTCTCTTCCATATTTTTTCCCTTTTGCTCTGATTTTTCTCTCCCAACATGATTGTGTATTAAAATTAAAATAAATCAATAAAATTATTGTTAATTTTATATATTAAATAAATGTATTAAAATAGTATTTTATGAATTAAAATAAATCAATAAATATTGTATTTAAATAATATTAAAGTGAATCAATAAATAACTAAAAATAATAAAAGAAACTGAGTCCATTCCCTAAGAGTTCTTTTTTCTAGCCTCTCCCATTTCACATTGTTCAGATATTTCTTCTCAATATCTCTTCCTATATTATATTGTCTGAGGAAGAGCTGGTACTTTTCCTTACTGAAACAAACCTCTTTGTAATCATTCTTTTTTTAAAAAATATTTTATTTTTTCAATTATATATGAAAAAGCTTTTTTAAACAATTCTTTTTTAAAATTTTGAGTTCCAAATTTTTTCCTGTTTTCCCCTTCCTCCCATCTCATTGAGAAGGCATCCTTGTGTTCCTTTTTTTTTTTTTTTGCATTGTCTTTCAGAATATAGATCTGCTTTATGTCAAATGTATATATAACTGGTTTTGTATCATCTGAGGTAGATATGATGCATTCCTCTAGAAGTTTTTCTTCAGAAAACTACAATTAAATTTCTATTTTCTAATTAATGCAGTATTTCTAGCTTAGTATTTCCAAATACCACCAAAAAAAAAAAAAAAAAAAGATAGGAACACTATTTTCCATTAACTGCCAAAGTAATTCTCCTAAAGTTTATATTGAACTATGTCTCCCCCCTGCTCAACTATATCCACTAGCTCACTATTACCTCAAGGATTAAATATAAAGCTCTCTGTTAGGTAATTAAGCCCTTACACCATAGCTTCTTCCTACCTTGCCAATCATTACATTTAGTTTTTATTTACTCCATGTTCCAGCTACATTGACCTATATTTCTATTGTTCTACATAAATGACATTCCCTCTCCTAAGTTCAGGTATTTTCACTGGTGATCCCTCCTTCCTGGAATAATACTTTCTTTCCTTAACTCAATTTCCTGGTTTCATTTTCCTCCTTTAAAATTTAGCTCAAATTATCTTTATTGCTAGTGTGTTCTCTCTCAGATAACCTTCCATATATTCTTACATAGCATGTAGATACATAATTATTTTAAATACCCTTTTTTTTCAAATTTAATTTAATTTTACTATTTTTTCTGTTTATTTAAAAACCAGAATAGAAAAAAATAGAAAAGGAAAATAAAGCTAAACAAAACAGAACAGAACAGAATCTTTTCATATGCTCAGCAGAACATCAAGGAGGATTCAAATTTCTCTAGTAAATTTCTAGTTCAAGAAAGGATATGTAATAGTAGGAGAAATTATATTAATATTATTGTTCTATAAGAAATGATCAAAAGGATGATTTTGGAAAGGCCTGGAGAGATTTATATGAATAAGTGAAGTGAGTAGAATCAAGAGAATATTATACAGCGACAAGAAGATTATGTGATGATCAATTCTGATGGACTTGGCTCTTTTGAAAAATGAGTTGATTCAGGTTAATTTCAATAGATTTGTGATGGAGAGAGCCATCTGCATCTAGAAAGAGTACTATGAGGAGTGAATGTGGAGGATCACGTAATATTTTCACCTTTTTGTTGTTTCTTGTTTTTTTTCCTTCATTTTTTCCCTTCTAGATCTGATTTTTCTTGTGCAGCATGATAAATGGAAATATACTTGTTAAAAAAAAAAAAAAAGAAATTACATTCACAAGTGGCCATCTTTTCTTTGCTTCCTTGTAGATTTTTTTTTTTTTGTTCTCTGCTGTGCACATTTTTTCTGTATTCTTATACATACACAAACACACACACACACACACACACATTTTTACATATACACATTATCCCTGCTACCTTTTATACTTTAATTCTGCTCCTTAACTTGCCTTGCTATTACTTAACCTTCCCCATTCATGGATCCCTTTCTTGTTTTCTTCCCAGACTCTTTGCATTCCCCTCTGCCCATCCCACTCCCCTTATTTCTTTATGGATTTTAGAGAGTACTATACCCTTCGTAGTATATATGTAGTCTTGCCTATGTAACCTATTCCTTATTTGAGGTTTTCAGGACTATTCTTCCTCTGTACCACATTTATATATGTATTTCTTTTGAGCAACACAATTATTGATGTCAATCTGAAATATATGGTATACATTTCCATTTAAACATAAAAAATTTATTCATGTTAAATTCCTTGAAATTAACCTTGGATATTCATTCTTATGTGTTAAATTTTCTATTGAGTTCAGATTTGGTTGGAAGAAAGTCCTGAGAATCTAAAAGTTCAATGAATGTCCATCTTTTCCCATTTAATACTATGGATAATTTTGCTGGATATATTTTTGTGTGGGGCTTGTATTTTTAATTGCTGGTATAAATGATTCCAGGTCTGTGGTCTTTTACTGTGGCTGCTACTGAGTATTGCATGATTCTAACTGTAGCTCTAACATATTTAAATTTTATTTTTGTTTCTCACAAAATTTTCTTTTTTAGATGGGGGTTTGGAAATTTGGCAGTAATATTCCTATGTGTTTTCCACAAAGGATCTCTTTAAGGTGATGATTGATGGATTTTTTTCCTATTTCTATTTTCCTCTCAAATTCTATCACATTAGAACAATTTTCTTGGATTATTTCTTATATTATTGTGTCAAGATTCCTTTTTTGTTCACAACTCTCAGGCAGTCTAATTATTTTTATATGTTCTCTTCTTGATCTGTTTTCAAGATCTATTTTTTTTAATAAGATGTTTCACATTTTGTTCAATTTTTTCATTCTTTATATTTTGTTTTGTTATTTTTTTTTAATCTCTTATGGCTTCATTGGCTTCCCCTTGGTTAATTCTATTTTTACTATAGCTTTTTATTTTTCAAAATGCATGCAAATATAGTTTTCAACATTCACCTTTACAAAACCTTGTGTTCCAAATTTTTCTCCATTCCTCCCTATTCACCCTCTCCCCTAGACAGCAAATAATCCAATATAGGTTAAATAATATGTACTTTTTCCAAAGATATTTTCTCATTTATCATGTTGCACAAGAAAAATCAGATCCAAAAGGAGAAAAAAAAAAAAAGAAAATAACAACAACAACAACAAAAACCCAAGCAAATAAACAACAGCAAAATGAAATTCTATATTGTAATGCAAATTCATTCCCCAGAATGATGGCTTTTTCCTGTATTCTTTTTTTTCTGTATTCTTATACATACACACACACACACACACACACACACACACACACACACACACACACATATTTTTACATATACACTCTGGATGAAGATGGCTTTTTCCATGCTGTGTACAATATTCTCTTGGTTCTATTCACTTCACTTAGCAACAGTTCATGTAAATCTCTCCAGGCTTTTCTAAAATCATCATGCTGATCATTTCTTATACAACAATAATATTCCATATAACATTCATATGCCATAACTTATTCAGCCATTCCCCAACTAATGAGCCTCTACTCAATTTCCAATTCCTTTCCTTAATGCCTCTCATTTGATTGTTTAATTCTTTTTTGATTTCTTCTATAAATTCTCTCTTGGTGAGGAATCAAGAAGAAGCTTTTTTTTTTTTTTAACTTCAGTGTTCTCTTCTGAAGATGAACCCTGGTCTTTGCTATTTCTATAAAGTTTCTATAACTGGATTCTTCTTTGCCGGTTCATTATTTTCTTTTTAATGAGAAATATCACTATAAACACCTCTAACTGTAGCGTATGGGGGGTTACCTCTAGTTTCACTTTAGCTCTCTCCTCTGATCTGGAATCCAAAACCAAGAGGTCCTCCCTCTTGCAAGTGCCTGCAGCCAACAGCATCCCTGCCCCACTGCTTCTGCAAGTCAAACCCAGCTTGCCTCAGGGATCCACACTTGCTATTTGGGGCAGCTTTCCCAGAAGTATTTGCACTTTACATAGGTTAATCCCAACCTAGGGTCTTTTTTGAGTCTTCTTGAGTTGTACCTCTGTTCTGCCCCAAGTCTTCTTGATTTTTCCATAGTCTATGTTTGCCCTGAGGCACGAATTTGTTCTGTTTGTAGGGGATCTCTGGAGAGCTTGAAATTTACTGACCTACTACACTATCTTCCCAGAATAATCCTCCCTACATAATTATTTTTTAAAATGTTGTTGAGATTTGCTCCTGTATCCTTCTCTCTCACCCCTGTTAGAGAGATATACATTATGAGGAGAAGGAAAAGAAGAATTATGATGGCTAGCAGTTATTACCTTAAGGTTTTCAAAATGCTTTTCATTTTTTTGTCTCATTTGATCTTAAGGAAAAAAGAGAAAGATGAAGAGAGAAATCATTAAAATCAAGTAACACCAACAGAATATAGTGTCATATGCAGTTTTCAATGACTGTGGACCTCAATTTCTGCAAAAGGGGACAGGAAGAAGGAAGTAGTATCTTCTCCTATCTTTACCTTGAATCCAAATTTATTTTTTACATTTTCACAGCATTCATTTTCTAATGCTTTGTGGCTGTTTTCACCACCTATATTAGTGAGTGGTATCATCCCCGTCATTGTCTATATCGTTTTCTTGACTCTATTTATTATTTTGCCATCAGTTTAGTACCTCATTCTTCACATGTTGCTTGCACCATTAGAATGGAGCTAGGTGAGGGCATGGATAGCATTTTTTGCTTTTGTTGTATTCCTAGCACTCATTTCAATGGCTGCCACATTGTGATGATAGTACTGATTTTAAAACTATTTCAAAAGCAAAAAGTGTAAAGCAGGGAGAAATTGGCTGTCCAGGGAGTCCCTTATTGGAGATATTGAAACAAAGAAACAAAGATAACTCCTTGTTAACTATGTTGTGGTAGAGATATTGGGCAACAAAAATGAATAAAGCTATATAGCTGAAGAAACAATTTAGATTAAATAAATTACTAACTAGCAATACCAATCAATATAATTGCATGAATTGTATGTGTCATATTGGAGTAGAAAAAAATCATTTGGATACCTAAATTTTATTGCTGACTTGTTTGTTCTTTGTTGACCAAATTAATTACTACATAACCACTTTGATACCACATAACATTGTGATATCGCTATTTCTACCCAACACTCCAATGTGTAGACTATGGCCATGTCTTTACAATCAAGATAATTTGATCCCACTTGAACCATCCAGGGCACTAGGCCATCACCCAAATCTCTACCACAAGATAATTAACAAGAAGTTATCTAATCTTTGCTTCAATATCTCCAGTGAGGGACTCATTGGGTAGTCAGTTCCAGTTTTCAATACTACATTGTTAGATTGCTTGATCCATAAGTATGAGCTAGCATAGACTATATCTAGTTAATCCTAGATCATGTTTTACAAACATCTCAGGCTCTGTTTCCACCCTAAATTATGCATGAACAGAAGAATCAATATGTAAAAAACCTCTGTCATACAACTAAAACACTATGAACTAATCTTATGCTATTCTTGTGGACAAGATAAAAAGATTTGGTCCAGGAAAGGATGCAATTAGGTAGATTTGAAATTGAGTGTCTAGGTTTTTTCTAAATGAACATATATAAAAGAGAACTTACTATTTCTCTCCCAAAACCCTTCATCTGAACTTTTTTATCAGCATCCACGTTGTGCCCTGAACTTCCCATAAAATTCTTTATGCTCACACTCTGGATAATCTCAGCCACAGCAAAATACCAGAATTGTTTCACACCAGTATCAGTGTGGACAAGTACCTATAGTACCATTTGTAGTACTCAAGAAGCCCTGTTATGAATCAAATTTGTCACATTGTTACTGCTACCCATCATTGTTAGGGCCTCACTTTTTAGCCATAGGTATACACTGCCTCATATCCCTTCCATTAGGAGAGGGGCTCTAGCACATATATCTTTGCTTGCAAGCTGTGTTCCTTATTTTGAAATTAAATTTCTGTTTATGTGCTGACTCTTGTCTTCAGTCTGCTTTGTTTGACTTCAGGCACCCACATGTGAGATGCTGGTCCAGGCCAAGTCAGCAGGATCTAATGAAATAATATTTATATAGTACTTAGCATATACTAGGTGCCATGTAAAATTTAACCATTTTATGAGTGTGTATTTTATGTGTTTTTCTTGAGATAACAAACCATTTTGGGGTTGCTATTGAGTTTTTTGTTTGTTTTCTAATAGCTTTTGCATCTAGTATTTTATCTGGCACATTGTATGTGCTTAATAAATATTTGTGGATTAAATGATTAACTGGGTTCAAAGCATTGTCATTAATGGTTTGACATCAACTTGAAAAGAGAAGTTATTTAATACGATGTCTAAAAGGTCTCTCCTTGGCTTTGTAATGTTCAACATATTTATCAATGTCTTGAATTTTTAATATTTTTATGAATTATTTGCTTATCACATTTGTAAGTACCACAACATAAAGTAGGCTAAGTAAAATAGTGAACATCAAAGTCAGGGACTCAAAAAATGTCTTTGTAAGCCAGAAGATGGGGTCAAAACTAATAAGAATATTTATTAGAGATAACTGTAACATCAAATTAATTACTACATAACCACTTTGTTATATAGTTACATATATTTTAAAATCATGTTTCCTTAAAAGATGTAGCAACAGAGATAATTTGGTCACCTTTTGCTTAGTTAAAGCAAGCAAGACATAAAAGGGTAGGATCTTTCTATCTAAGACTAATGTAACTAACAGTGGAGAGAAGGCAAAGCTGTTCCTTTTCTATTTTGGACTTTGGTCTTCTCTTCCAGAGAGAATAACCTTTAGCCCTGTGAATGACTGAACAGAAATTACTAATAGCAAGTTGATATCTAAGATAAGAAAGGAAATAATGGGAGCACCTCTCTATCCTTGACAAAATTAAAGTCACCTCAATCAGATCACTTACATCCTCAGGTACAGAATGAACTGGCCAATTGGATTGCTAAGCCATTACCAGAGTATGTTTGAGAGGTCATGGAAAACAACAGAGGCACAACAAGATTGGAGAAAGGCAAATATTATCCTGATTTTTAGAAAAGAGAAGAGAATAGAGACTGGAAATTATAGGTCAGTAACTTGATTTTTTAATTCCTGAGAAAATTCTAGAATGGATCATTAAATAGATGGTTGGTAAATATTTAGGAAGGAAGTGGTCCTTTGTAAAGACCAGCATAGCTTTAAGAATAATTGTCAAACTAAAATGGAAATATGTTGTAAATCATACAAAACACAATGGCATGTGTACAAGCTATGTCAAATTGCCTACCATCTTCAGAAAAAGGGAACCAAAGGAGGAGGGAGAAAAATTTAGAACTCAAAATATTGTAAAAATGAATGCTAAAGATCCTATATGTGCAAGAATGTTTGTGGCAGCCTTCTTTGTAGTAACCAGAAACTGGAAACTGAGTGGCTGAATTGGAGAATGGCTGAATAAATTGTGGTATATGAATATTATGGAATATTATTGTTTGGTAAGAAATGGCCAACAGAATGATTTCAGAAAGGCCTGAAGAGACTTACATGAACTGATGCTGAGTGAAATGAGCAGGACCAGGAGATCATTACATACTTCAACAATAATACTATATGATGATCAATTCTGATGGACATGGCCCTCTTCCACAATGAGATGAACCAAATCAGTTCCA
Source organism: Antechinus flavipes (assembly GCF_016432865.1). Lineage (NCBI taxonomy): Eukaryota > Metazoa > Chordata > Mammalia > Dasyuromorphia > Dasyuridae > Antechinus > Antechinus flavipes. Next base: position 176,556,551 of record NC_067402.1, read on the forward strand.
ATAGAGCAGTAATGAACTGAACCAGCTACACCTAGTGAAAGAATTCTGGGAGCTGACTATGAACCATTACATAGAATTCCCAATCCCTATATTTTTGTCCACCTGCATTTTTTATTTCCTTCACAGGCTAATTGTACACTATTTCAGAGTCCGATTCTTTTTGTACAGCAAAATAACTGTTTGGACATGTATACTTATTTTGTATTTAATTTATACTTTAACATATTTAACATGTATTGGTCAACCTGCCAACTGGGGAAGGGTGTGGGGGGAAGGAAGGGAAAAATTGGAACAAAAGGTTTGACAATTATCAATGCTGTAAAATTACCCATGCATATAACTTGTAAATGAAAAGCTATAAAAATAAAAAAAAATAAATAAATATGAATGAATGATAAAAATTGTTGACATTCTATTAAAAATAAAGACAAAAAACTTAAAAAGAATAATTGTTACCCTATTGCTTGGTTTCTCAATGGGTAGGACAGAGTTCATTTAGTGGGAGTAAATTTGGAATTCAATAAAATTTTAATGAATTTAAAAACAAACAAATAAGAATGACTCATGTCAAACTAAACCCATTTTTAAAAGGAGATTACTAAACTAGAAAATAAGGAGAATAATGCAGATATACTTTGTGCAGATTTTAACAAAACTTTTGATAAAAAATATTTCTTCCTATTCTTATAAAGAAAATGGGAAGATATGAATTAGTTAATTGTACACATAGATGGATTCATAATTGGTTGATAGCTAGATTCAAGAAAAAGTTTTGAATAGTTCAATGCAACTTGCCACTGAAGTCTCTAGTAAGTAGACTTTCCCAGATTTTTGTGTTAAACTAACATTTAAATTTTACATTCTTAGCAGTGACTTGGATAAAGACTAATTTAGCATGATCATCAAATTTGTAATGACACAAAGTTAAGAGGTGTGGCTAAAATTCTAAGAAGGTCACATTGCTAAAAAAGACTATGACAATGACCATTATGTAGGAGAAGAGAACTTTAATTCTGAGAAATATTTGACAGGAATGTCTTTTCCATTTTATGGTAAAACAATGAAGTTCTGGAGTTCTTTTTTTTTTAGATTGACTAGCAGAGGTATCAAACACACACACACACACACACACACACACACGCACACACACAAATACACCAAATGTTGATTTGCCCAGGGTCACACAGTTAGGAATGTTAAGTGTCTGAGGCCAGATTTGAACTAACTTCAGGGCATCATTTTTTTTTTTTTTTAAATAATAGCTTTTTACTTTTCTAAATATAGGCAAAAGATAATTTTTAACATTCACCTTTGCAAAATCTTATGTTCCAATTTTTCTCCTTCCCCTCAAACTCTCCCCTAGATTTCAAGAAATCCAATATATGTTAAAACACGTGCAATTCTTCTAAATATATTTCCCTATTTGTCATGTTGTACAAGAAAAATTAGCTCAAAGGAGGAAATTTTTTTAAAAAGCAAACAAATGAACAACAGCAACAAAAAGGTGAAAATACTATGCTTTATCCACATTCAGTCTTCAAAGTTTTCTCTCTGGATGCAAAAGATTCTTTCCATCACAAGTCTTTTGGAATTTCCTTGAATCACCATCACAGTTGATCATCATATTATGTTGTTGCTGTGTATGACATTCTCTTGGTTCTACTCACTTCATTTACACATCAGCTCATGTTATACCTTTTTAGGCTTTTCTGAAATCAGTTGGCTCATCATATCTTATAGAACAATAATATTCTATTACATTAATATATTATAACTTATTCAGCTAAACTGATAGGCATCCACTCAATTTCCAATTCTTTGCAAAAAGGGCTGCTATGAATATTTTTGCCCATGTGGGTCCTTTTTCCTCCTTTATGACTTCCTTAGTCATAAAGTCAAAGAGTATGCACAGTTTTATAGTCCTTTGGGCATAATTCCAGATTGCTCTCCAGAATGGTTGGATCAATTCACAAATCTATCAACAATGAGTTAGTGTTTCAGGTTTTCCATGTCCCCTCCTACATTTATCATTATTTTTTCTTGTCATCTTAGCCAATCTAAGAGGTCTGAAGTATACCACAGAGTTTTCTTAATTTGCATTTTTCTAAGCCATAGTGATTTAAATCATTTTTTCATATGACTACAAATGACTTTAATTTCATCATCTGAAAATTGTCTGTTCATATGCTTTGATCATTTATCAATTGGGGAATAGCTTGATTCTTATAAAATTGAGTCAATTTTTATTTTAGAAATGAAGCCTTTATCAGAAACACTAGATGTAAAGTTTTTCCAGCTTTCTGCTTCTCTTCTAAACTTGGCTGAATTGGTTTGGTTTGTACAAAAACTTTTAAAATTTAATGTAATCAAAATTATCCATTTTGCATTACATTATGTTCTCTGATTTTTCTTTGGCCATAAATTCCTTCCTTTTCCACAAATCTGAAAAATAAACTATGCCTTGTTCTCCTAATATGCTTATAATATCATTGTTTATCTCTTTTTTTATCCACTCTTTTTTTATTTTATTTTATTTTTTTTAATAATTATAACTTTTTATTGACAGAGCCCATGCCTGGGTCATTTTCTACAACATCATCCTTTGCACTCACTTCTGTTCCAATTTTTCCTTTCCCTCCCTCTATCCCCTGCCCCAGATGGCAAGCAGTCCTATACTTATTAAATATGTCACAGTGTATCCTAGATACAATATATGTGTGTAGAACCGAACAGTTTTCTTGTTGAACAGGAAGAATTGGATTCAGAAGGTATAAATAATCCGGGAAGAAAAACAAAAATGCAGATAGTTCACATTCGTTTCCCAGTGTTCTTTCTTTGGGTGTAGCTGCTTCTATCCACTGTTGATCAATTGAAACTGAGTTAGATCTCTTTGTCAAAGAAATCCACTTCCATCAGAATACATCCTCATACAGTATCGTTGTTGAGGTATATAATGATCTCCTGGTTCTGCTCATTTCACTTAGCATCAGTTCATGTAAGTCTCTCCAAGCCTCTCTGTAGTCATCCTGCTGGTCATTCCTTACAGAACAATAATATTCCATAACGTTCATATACCACAATTTACTCAACCATTCTCCAATTGATGGGCATCCTTTCATTTTCCAGCTTCTAGCCACTACAAACAGGGCTGCCACAAACATTTTGGCACATACAGGTCCCTTTCCCTTCTTTAGTATCTCTTTGGGGTATAAGCCCAGTTGTAACACTGCTGGATCAACGGGTATGCACAGTTTGATAACTTTTGGGATAAAAGGCAACTAAAAGGTATAAATGAGGAAAGAGAGCATTTCAGAGAAGGGTAACAGTCTATTAAAAGGCAGAGAGTCAGGAAATGGAATGTTAAGTTTGTTAAGTTCAGTGGCCAGCTGGTAGTCCAATATGTCTGGAATATTGAGAGCCTGAAGAGAATGATGGAAAAGGAGATTGGAGCCATGTTAAAGAGGACTGTAATGGCAGACCTAGAAGTTTCACTTTTTCCCAGAAGTGATAGTAAGCCACTGGAGGTTTTTCAGTAACAGAATGGTCAGATTTTTTGCCATATGACAATTATATTAATAGGTAAATGGGTTTGTGAGGGGGGAGAATAAAAAGAACATGAATGGGGCAGCTAGGCAGTGCAGTGGATAGAGCACCAAATCTAAAGTCAGGAGGATCTGAGTTCAAATTTGGTCTCAGACACTTAACACTTTCCAGTTGTGTGACCCTGCACAAGTCACTTAACCCCAGCTGCCTCAGCAAAAAAACAAACAACAAAAACAAAAAATAACATGAATAATGAGATGGATGTCCCACCAGGCAAGGTAGCTCCCTGCTCCTAGGAAGACTTAGACTGAATTTTTATCACTGAAATCAATACCACATTCATGGGTGCCTAAAACTCAACATGTCTAAATCCTAACTCATTGTCTTTACTCCTCCAAAATCTCTCTCTTCTGAAGTTCCCAATTACTATCAAGTACTATGAAGTATTGCTCCTCTAAGTTATTGAGATTCAAAACATCAATGCTATTTGAGCCTTCACTTTCATTCACTTCATATATTATATTGTCAAATTTTGTTATTTTTACTTTCACAATATCTCTTGTATGCATTCCTTTCTCTATTGCACACAGTCTCTACCCTCATTTAAACCCTCATCACCTCTCTTCTAGTCTATTGCAGTAGTCTTCTAATTGGTCTTCTTTTCTCAATTTTTTTTCCCCAAATCATCCTCAACTCCATGGTCAAAGGATTTTTCTATAGCTCAGGTGCGTCCATGTCAAAGCCTTATTCAATGAGTTCCAGTGGCTATAGATTATCTCCAGATTCAAATATAAACTCTTTTGTTAGGCATAACTTCATAACCTTGCCCTTTCCTATACTTTTCTCTACTTTATCCACTCTACAATCCATCTGACATGTTTTCTTGAACATGAAGTTCCATCTTTATTTTGTGTCCTTATCATTTTCTTCACTATATCTATAATACTTTTCTGTCTCACTTCTACCTCTTAGCTTTCTGTACTTTTCCCAAGAAATTGTTTCAATCCCACTTTCTCCAGGAGACCTTTCCAGATCCCTTAGCTTCTAGTGCCTTTTCCCTCTGCAATTACTTCCTATCTGTTTGTTATATGTCTATGTACCTAGTTATTTATGTATTTTTTTCCCCTTTAGAATATAATTTACTAGAAAGAAGGGAATGTTTTTGCCTTTCTTTGTAGCTCCTGCATTAACACAGTACCTGACACATAATTAGTACTTAATAATTGCTTAGTAACTTGGCTTAACCAGAAGTGAGTCAGCCCATAGGTAATGAGGTTTTGAACTAAATTGGGTAGCTGTCAGAAATATAAATACCAATTTTGGAGCCAATGTTAAGTTTTACACACCATGCCCAAGGACAAGTGGTATGAATGTTCCTTCAGATGAGTTTAATCATTTAATGATTAAATCATTTGGGGGAAAACCAAACACCCTAAGATGAGAGTCCTTAAGGATCAGGACTTCAGGACCACTACAAGATTGCAGTTGAGGTGAAGTTTTTGGAGTGGTTGAAGAATAGAGTGGAACTAAATTGAGGAATAATTTATCTGAGTACATTCCATTCCTCCTAGAGGGAGGAAGCACAATTTCTATCAGATTTCTATTTAATTAGGATATAAAAAGGTAAACACAAATAATAATTAAGACGAAGGTAAAGTATTAACATTTAAATATAGGGAGGTGACATATATATACACATATGTGCCCTCTGATACAAACACAGAGGGGAATTCAATCATCAAAGAATCAGAATGGTTCTGTGTCTGGACCATGCCAGGGTAATTTTTTACAGCATTATTCCTTGCATTCACTTCTGTTCCAATTTTTCCCCTCCCTCCCTCCACCCCCTCCCCCAGATGGCAAGCAATCCTTTACATGTTGAATAGGTTACAGTATATCCTAGATACAATATATGTGTGCAGAACCGAACAGTTTTCTTGTTGCACAGGGAGAATTGAATTCAGAAGGTATAAATAACCCGGGAAGAAAAACAAAAATGCAAGCAGTTTATATTCATTTCCCATCCTTGATCTGTTTTCAATGTCAGTTATTTTTGCTATGTGTGCACAACCTTACATTTTCTTATATTTTTTCAGTCTTTTTATTTTGCTTTAATATTTCTTGCTGTCTCATGAAGTCATTGGCTTCTATTTGGTCCATTCAAAATTTCAGGGAGTTTGTTGCTTGTACAAGATTTTGTCCCTCTTATGCCAAGATTTCCTTTCCAAATGTTTTCTTCTATAGCTCTCATTTATTTTCCAATTTTTTTCCTCAAGTGCTTTCATTCCATTTATAAACAACAATAACAACAACATTTTAAAACTCTTTTTAAACTCCTACTTCATCTCTTCCAGGAATTCTATTTGAATTTGTTCCCAAGCTGTTTTTTCACTGAGAAAATGTTTATAGATATATTGAAGTTATTCTCTTCTGCATTTGTGTTCTAAGCATCCCTGTCACTATGATAGGGTAAAGTTCTTTTTTGTTTGTTTGTTTGCCCATTTTTTCAACCTGTTTTCTCATTTGGGATTTGGTATTAGGGCTGCAATACTTCTGGGAAGGTCTGAGCTGGTTCTATTGCTGCTTTCTGGGGTATTATATGTTAGGCTACTTCAGGATCCTAGAAGAATGTTAGGAACCTGCAAGTTTTCAATGTTCCCAAAGTAGTAGGATGCAGAGTAAAGTCTGATTATGGCCTCACTGATTTTGAGCTCTACAACTTTCTGGTCTAAGTTTGGGTCAATAATAGACTACTGCTAGAGTCTTCTCCCATCAGCCAACTGAAAAGCTTTGTGTTTTCAAGTGACAGAATTGTAGGCTTCCCTTTGGCCTGGGATTCTCTCCCTGATTATTCCTGTTCAGACAAGGCTAGTCTCTACTGCTCCTTTGTTCATAAATTTCTGATTCCATTCCATGTTCTGCTATGGATTTGAGACCTCTTGACCGGTACACAGTCTTTCCTTGGGCACAGGAGTAGTCCTAGTCTGATTCTGTCCCCGGTGTCTGCAGACTAACCTCTGTTTCCCTGGGTTGAGTTGGGTTGCACAAAAGACTCACTATGACTTTTTATTTGGATCCTTCCATCAGAATTTGGTTTGGTGTACTTTCTAGATCTATTTGGAAAAAATGTGGAGAGGAACTCCAGTTTTTGCTTCCTATCACTCCGCTATCTTAATTTCTTCTTTACTATCTTCACTTATATTCTTTCTATTACTTCTGCTCTATTCAGAGGTCAAATGTAAGAGTTCAATAAAAATAATGCAACATACACGTGTACCAGCAGTTTCAGAAGACACTTAATCTAGTTACCCCATCAATACTCTTCTGTTTACCTCTGAAATTAAGACCATCCAGAACCATAATTTCTGTCCTTGATCCAAGACCCAAAAAATCATTTAGCTTGTGCCATTTTTGGTTTACATAGATCAAAGGCAGGAAAAATGCAGAAAGACCCTCTTCCATCTTAAAAAGAATGACTATTCTCTCTATCTAGTAATCTCTCTTCTGGCAGAAATTTTATGGCACACACACAAACACACACACACACTCAAAGGAACACTGGATTTAGAGATCATCTACTTCACCTCATTTTGCAGAAGAAAAAACTGACACAGAGTTAGTACTTAATAATTGCTTAGTAACTTGGTTTTACCAGAAGTGGGTCAGCCCATAGGTGATGAAGTTTTGAACTAAATTGGGTAGCTGACAGAAATATAAATACCAATTTTGGAACTGGAATAAGTAGTTTGTCCATGTGTCACAAAGGTAGCAAAAGCTGGGATTCTAACCTGTCTCCTTTCCACTTTACCACACTGCCTTTCTAGCACAAACAACTCAAAGGTAATGAGGTGTTTATCTCTAGTGACCGTGTTGCCACAGGGCTGCACAATGCAGGTTCCCTAGATTTTCATAAATTTATCTTAGTCTTTCATGAAAACTGAAAGAATGGCAATAAGAGCAATAGGATAACACTAAATATCCTCTTACTACTCCTCCATCTCATCCAGAATATACACATGTAACACAAGGGAGAAGTAGAATGAAATGGAACAGTAGTATTTTTTTGTTGTCTTTTTTCTTTTTATTAATAACACTGATCAAACAGGCCATTTTCCAAATCCACCACAGATGTACTGTTTTTACTGCTTCTTCTGTTTTTGTTTCCCAATTAAATCTCCTATCATCCTGGTTCCCAAGATAAACCTTGGTTTTTTAATTGTCTTTTTCTTAATCTTAACAGCTTTGAGATCCCAGGGGCCTTTATTGCCATCCTTTATTGCCAAAGTAGATTCCACAAACCAGTTCTTCTTCCACTTAGATATAGCTACCCAGGTATTTTTCATGTCTGGAGATGCTCTTCATAGTTTTATCAGTTGTTAACAAAGGAATATTTTCAGTACTCAAGAGGATGAGGTTAAATGGATACAGTTTTTATGCACTAGCTGTTTTTCTTTTCTTTTCTTTTTTTGGGAGACAAGGGAACTATTACTAACTCATAAAGTAAGGTATATTGCAGAGCAATTCATGCCTTCTTTTTATTTGATTTTTTTCCCCTGGCCAACTGTTTGGAGTTGAAATCCTAGCTACAATTGTTTTCAATGTGTTTATCTTTCAAATAAATTGTAAGTGTTCATTAGGACTTTTACACTAAAATACTTGCAAAGCTTTGACATATTATGTTTCTTTACTGATGTTTAAAAGTTATTCAAACTAATATAATCTTATGTAGATTCTCTCAATATATATCTCATTGTACCTCATTGGTAGAGCCCCTAGAATATTTTTGGTGTTTGACCAAAATTAAATAATAAATCAGTCAACAAGTATTTCTAAATCTCTGGGTTTAGTCCTGAGCATAGAAATAGAAAGAATGAAACAATTCCTACTCTCAAGAAGTTTACATTATATTATAAGTACTAACAAAGTACTTCTTTATCTGGAATAAACAGTACATTCATCTTTCATTCTTGATCATAATTTTGTAAATTTTATTAGTGAGAAAAGGTTTGGCCAACTCAGAGAACAAAGTCAATCCTGAAGGTGCACTGCATATATTCTTTTCTTTCATATGAGTGAATGAAGGAATGAATGAAGGGTTTAACAAGCACTTATTTAAGCAAAATACTGATCAGAGAGGTGGAAATAAGAATAGAATAGGAAATTAAGGATGGCTGTCCCCTTATTTATAGGAATTTATTTCCCAGATGATTATCTATGTGGCCTGGGGAAGGTGAAGGGTTGGTTCTGCCTCTCAGGGTTTTGATGCTTATCTTGTTGGAAGTTGGCCAGCCATTGTTGCTGGTAATAAAAAAAAAGGTGAATTCTTTTTCCACATTGATTTTTCCTTTAGATGATAGCTTCAGGAGCTGAACTAGAAGATCTAGTAGTTTGAGGTAAACTATTATTCATTCCTAAATCTCAGAGATTTGGGCTATTTCCATTAAGGTCTTAAGAAAGATAATAGTCAACAGTGGTGACTGTGGCTTATGCTACATTGCATGTGGTATTTCCTAGCTCTACTAAGGTACTTTGCTGCTTATTAAAAACAAATGATAGAGGAGGATTCTGGGAAGACAGAGGAGTAGGTTGGTAAATTCAAGCTCTCCAGATTCCCCCCACAAATAGAACAAATTTGTGCCTCAGGGCATGCATAGACTGGTATCAAGAAAACTTGGAGTACAAGGAGGATCCTACTGATACAATTCAAGAAGATCCAAAGAAAGACTCTGGGCTGGGGAGTAACCTGTTTGAAGTGCAGACTACTCCATTCTAGTTCCACAGAAACACCAAATGGGAGTCTTGTGGGCTAGCTGGGTGTGTCTAAAGCCTCGGCAGGAACTATGGAGACTTTCACCTTCCTGACTTTTTATTGAGTGGTAGTTTGAAGACAGTAGATTAGGAACTCCAGGCCCAGCTGTGCTGCTGAGACCATCCCTGGTCAAGAAGGAACCAGCACCTGTGAGTGCAGAGGCAGTGGGGCAGGGACGCTGCTGGCTATGGGCACTTTTAGGAGGGTGGAGCTCTTTGTTTGAAGCTCCTGGTCAGAATGGAGAGCTAAAGAAAAACTTGAGTTACTATCCCCCATCCCACAATTAGAGGTGCTTACATTTATTACCTCTTATTTAAAAAATGAATCTGCAAAGAAAAATGAAATCCACCATTGAAATATGTTATGGGAGTGGGAAGATCAAGGTTCATCTTCAGAGGAAAATTAGAATTGGGCAAAGTGAAGCTATGAGACCAAGAAAGAACAAAATAGATTATAAAGAGTGAGAAAATAGAACAAAATGTGAAACATTTTATTTTTTTTAAAAATGGCAGATCTGGAGAATATATCAAGAATAGAAAACATAAGAATAATTGGACTAACAGAATATTGATACCAAAAAAAAATCCTCGACACAATAATGCAGGAATAATCCAAGAAAATTGTCTTGGATTGATAGAACATGAGGGGAATATAGAAATAGGAAAAAAATCCACCAATTGCCACCTCAAAGAGATCATTGATGGAAAACACACAGAAATATTATTGCCAAATTTTGAAACCCCCAGATCAAAGAGAAAATTTTGCAAGAAAAAAGGAAAAATAATTCAAATATGCAAGAGATACAATTAAAATTGTACAAGATTTATCAGCAGCTGCAATAAAAGACAATAAAAGACAAAAAAAAAATCTACTGACAATCAAAAGAATTAGGCCTGCAACCAAAAATATCATATCCAGCAAAATTATCTATAATTTTGAATGAGATAAAATGGACATACAAAGAACTTGCAAATTACCAGGAATTTCTATCAATCAAATCCAAACTTAACAGAAAATTTAATCTATAAGAGCCAATAGAAAAGAGAAATTTCAAGGAACTTAACATGAACAAACTGTTTAAATATGGACAAATCATTTTGGATTTTTTTTTAACACAGGAAAATGCATACTGTATATTTAAGATTTACATCAGCAATAGAGTAGCTTAAAGGAAAGATTAACAGAGTTAAGGTAAAAATAGTAATCATGTTATGCAAATGAGATACAGAGAAAGAATATTCATAGAGGCATTATAGGTGGGAGGAATTCTTGTAGTTCTGAAAATCTATTCACTTCAGGAATTGGTTCAATAGGTAATACTACATATATTCCATGAAGGATATAGAACCCTCCAAAATCTATTTAAAAATAAGGAGGAAGGGATGGGATGATGGGGAAACAAAGGGTGAGGGAAGAAGAAAAGGGAACAGTAAGGAAAGTTATGAAGTATAATTTAATTAAAGAGACAACAGGGATGTGGGATGTATATGGGTATGAGTATATGTATGTACATATAAAACAAAAAAAAATGAAAAAGAAGGTATGAAGACATGCATCTCTATTTCTTTGTACCCTGATCAATTCACTCCAAATCAACAAACACTTTGTGAAAGTCAATATAGTGGGCATTAGAGTCTGAAAGTTTAAAAAAAAAAAAAAAAACAAACAAACAAATCTCTGGGCTCAAGGATATTATATTTTTAAATATGGGATTGGGGGGCTTGAAAGGGAGAAAAAAAAGAATAAAATAAGTAAGGTGCTCAGCAGAGAACTAAAAAACAATTTACAAGGAAATAAAGAAAAAATGGGCATTCATGAATATAATTTCTTCTATTTATATATATATGCATATATATATATATATACTTTCTTGATCTGATAATTATTGTTATATATTTTGAATCCTTCTGATGTTCTGCTGGGCACATGACAATGTCCTCTTTTGTTTTGCTTCATTTTGTTTTGTATTTCTTTTCTGTTTTTCTTCTTTGTCTTACTCTTTTTTTACAAATAAAATAAAATTTTAAAAAATAATAGAGAATAATTTGCAATAAGTTCTCTCTGTGTGTGTGTGTGTGTGTTTTAAAAATAGGTTGTTTTGTCAATGTTTTATTAGATTCCAGGTGTGTGGAACTGTTATTTCTCTACAATCTACAAAAAGTACCATAGTTTAAAAGTAAAGGCAATTGATTTTGCCTTTTAAACTGCTATTGAGAGATTCTTCCTCCTATGAATAGATTAAGGGTTATATGAAAGTCAAACCTTGCATATTTGTCCTCTCTCTGAATAGATTTCACATGTTTGCTTATCTCTTAGCTCTTTCTTGATATGATTTATCAAAATAATTTATACCTTTCGTTCTTTCTCTTTTTACATATTTCCTTCTATTTCCCTCATACATGTTTCCCTTTTTAAAGTTGCTTTAAAAAAAAAAAAGACCCGTAAGAGGAGGGAAGAGGGGAGGGGAGTGGAATGACTTATTTTAACAACAAGAAGAAAGAAAACATCTTAGAATGAACAAGTCATCAGTTACTCTTCCCTAGGATCATACTTTCTTATTAACATATTAGCTATATTGACACTATCTGTTTGAGGTTAACCACCAGCCAACCACTATCTCAGGATAGTTATAAAACATTGCTCCCATAAACATCCAAGCACACTCACTCTCCCACCAATACTCACAACTTCCATGGAGGACAGTGGACCTAAATTTATAGGACAGTGATAAATATGCACAAAAAGGAGGGATATATGTGTCCAAGGAAAATCAAACTCCAGAAACTCAAAGCATGATTTTCTTCACATCTCTGTAACCATCCTCAAAAAACTCACTACTCGGTATTGCCTCTGTGGCTTTGCTGCTAATGTGGGTTTGCTCAGATTCTTTGTTGGGCTAGTTACAAAGCATTATGTCTTAGCTAGATTACACTATCTATCTCCATTAGCCAGGGTTCTGATACTAGGATGGCTGTTTTTCTGTTCACCTGCACTTGTTCCTCAATGGTATCTGTATTCTCTACTACTCTACTTTAGGTTCCGTATAAGCTATCAGCTGAAGATAGTATTGTATTCTTTCCAGAAGAACAGAAATAGCCTAGAAATGGCAGAAGATTCCATTTCTGTTCTCATTGCTGAGCCTGATTTTTATCTTAAATTCACTGGCAGCAGGAAGTAGCATATAGTGTGTGTGTGTGTGTGTGTGTGTGTGTGTGTGTGTGTGTGTGTGTGTGTGTTTGTGTGTATCTGTATCTGTGCCTGTCTGTCTGCTGCCTGCCTTTCTCCCTCTCTTCCTCTCCTTCTCTTACTTTCTCACCTCAAACCCTTCTTGCTTTGACTTATGGTGACTGAGTACAGTCCCTCAAATCTTCATTTCTGAAGTTTATGACCATTTAACCTAATTACTCTGGGGATCAGGGTTCTCCATTTTGATTTTAAGTTTCTCTTTGTGTTTTTTTAAAATAGATTTTATATAAATTTTTAATATAAATATATATATATATATATAAATATATTTTTATATAAATAGATATCTGGGGAATAGAACCATAAGGCAATTTCTATGCATGGGGAAAGTATACTATTTCTACTACTTTTCCAAAATTTACATACTATCTACTCAAAAAACTCACACTGAATTTGCCCTTTCTTCAGTTCAGTTCCTAATCAAATCAATGCTACTCTTGCTGCTAGAAAGAGTCCACCACTTCTTAAGTCTCTGTTCATCATCCTTCTAATTTTCTAATCCAAGATACCATGCTTCCACACTGCCAGCCTCTGCAGCTACTACTACCTTATATGTTGAGGGATGACCTTTAGATAGATAATAAATAATAAAATAGATAAATAGATAGATAGATAGATAAAAAAAAAAAACAAACAAACAAATCTCTGGGCTCGAGGATATTATATTTTTAAATATGGGATTGGGGGGCTTGAAAGGGAGAAAAAAAAGAATAAAATAAGTAAGGTGCTCAGCAGAGAACTAAAAAACAATTTACAAGGAAATAAAGAAAAAATGGGCATTCATGAATATAATTTCTTCTATTTATATATATATATATATATATATATATATACTTTCTTGATCTGATAATTATTGTTATATATTTTGAATCCTTCTGATGTTCTGCTGGGCACATGACAATGTCCTCTTTTGTTTTGCTTCATTTTGTTTTGTATTTCTTTTCTGTTTTTCTTCTTTGTCTTACTCTTTTTTTTTTCAAATAAAATAAAATTTTAAAAAATAATAGAGAATAATTTGCAATAAGTTCTGTGTGTGTGTGTGTGTGTGTGTGTGTGTGTGTGTGTGTGTGTTTTAAAAGTAGGTTGTTTTGTCAATGTTTTATTAGATTCCAGGTGTGTGGAACTGTTATTTCTCTACAATCTACAAAAAGTACTATAGTTTAAAAGTAAAGGCAATTGATTTTGCCTTTTAAACTGTTATTGAGAGATTCTTCCTCCTATGAATAGATTAAGGGTTATATGAAAGTCAAACCTTGCATATTTGTCCTCTCTCTGAATAGATTTCACATGTTTGCTTATCTCTTAGCTCTTTCTTGATATGATTTATCAAAATAATTTATACCTTTCGTTCTTTCTCTTTTTACATATTTCCTTCTATTTCCCTCATACATATTTCCCTTTTTAAAGTTGCTTTAAAAAAAAAAAAAGACCCTTAAGAGGAGGGAAGAGGGGAGGGGAGTGGAATGACTTATTTTAACAACAAGAAGAAAGAAAACATCTTAGAATGAACAAGTCATCAGTTACTCTTCCCTAGGATCATACTTTCTTATTAACATATTAGCTATATTGACACTATCTGTTTGAGGTTAACCACCAGCCAACCACTATCTCAGGATAGTTATAAAACATTGCTCCCATAAACATCCAAGCACACTCACTCTCCCACCAATACTCACAACTTCCATGGAGGACAGTGGACCTAAATTTATAGGACAGTGATAAATATGTACAAAAAGGAGGGATATATGTGTCCAAGGAAAATCAAACTCCAGAAACTCAAAGCATGATTTACTTCACATCTCTGTAACCATTCTCAAAAAACTCACTACTCGGTATTGCCTCTGTGGCTTTGCTGCTAATGTGGGTTTGCTCAGATTCTTTGTTGGGCTAGTTACAGAGCATTATGTCTTAGCTAGATTACACTATCTACCTCCATTAGCCAGGGTTCTGATACTAGGATGGCTGTTTTTCTGTTCACCTGCACTTGTTCCTCAATGGTATCTGTATTCTCTACTACTCTACTTTAGGTTCCGTATAAGCTATCAGCTGAGGATAGTATTGTATTCTTTCCAGAAGAACAGAAATAGCCTAGAAATAGCAGAAGACTCCATTTCTGTTCTCATTGCTGAGCCTGATTTTTATCTTAAATTCACTGGCAGCAGGAAGTAGCATATAGTGTGTGTGTGTGTGTGTGTGTGTGTGTGTGTGTGTGTGTGTGTGTGTGTGTTTGTGTGTATCTGTATCTGTGCCTGTCTGTCTGCTGCCTGCCTTTCTCCCTCTCTTCCTCTCCTTCTCTTACTTTCTCACCTCAAACCCTTCTTGCTTTGACTTATGGTGACTGAGTACAGTCCCTCAAATCTTCATTTCTGAAGTTTATGACCATTTAACCTAATTACTCTGGGGATCAGGGTTCTCCATTTTGATTTTAAGTTTCTCTTTGTGTTTTTTTAAAATAGATTTTATATAAATTTTTAATATAAATATATATATAAATATATTTTTATATAAATAGATATCTGGGGAATAGAACCATAAGGCAATTTCTATGCATGGGGAAAGTATACTATTTCTACTACTTTTCCAAAATTTACATACTATCTACTCAAAAACTCACACTGAATTTGCCCTTTCTTCAGTTCAGTTCCTAATCAAATCAATGCTACTCTTGCTGCTAGAAAGAGTCCACCACTTCTTAAGTCTCTGTTCATCATCCTTCTAATTTTCTAATCCAAGATACCATGCTTCCACACTGCCAGCCTCTGCAGCTACTACTACCTTATATGTTGAGGGATGACCTTTAGATAGATAATAAATAATAAAATAGATAAATAGATAGATAGATAGATAAAACACAAATACTATTGATATATAAACAAATCAATGAGCATTTATTAAACACCCTGTCATTTATTAAATATATTGTTTACCAGGTACTGAGTGCTGGGGATACAAACAAAAAGAGTCACTGCTCTCAAGGAGTTTAAAGTCTGATGAGGAAAGACAACACATAAAAAGGGGACAATGTGGAAAATTAGTCTGGGGAGTCATGGGATGAGCAAGATTTGAAGTGAGCATAGTTGGCATTGATTCTTCCTTAAATGGAATTTTCAAAAAGTCGCCAATCAAAATCTAAGACATAGGCATAGGGTATAATCAATATGAGAAGGCCAGTGGGAAAGAGGTGGAAAAGTTCTCCAAGGAGTCATGAACTAGATTGGGTTGAAAGAAATAACTTTGCTTTATATGCACACACATACACTTACACGCACATTCCCAACATTAAGCACATGTCTACCATTTTATCTTAATCCTTTTATTCTTCCATTAATTGAACATGTACAGCTTTTATATATTCTTCCCTCTCTTGTTTTTCTTGATAAATTATTCTCTCTTGGTTCTTCCAAACATCTGATTGCTCCTATTCAGTCTCCTTTGCTTACCCATCATTTATCATGCTTCAACCTGAATCTTAACTTAATGGTCATTGTTGAGACTGAAGTATAGTATATAGAGATTCTAACTAGACTAATATAAACTTTTCTCTCCTATCCTTTTGTCCTCTCCTTTTCTTTTTTTCCTTTTGGTGAGGAGGGAAGGAAACCATTCATCTTTCCATTCACCTTTCTACTGATAAATCAAAATCAGCTGAATTTCTGGGCCATTGTAGTTGTACCATGTAATTATATGCATGTAATTGGCTATTCAAATATATTTGTTGAGTGAATAAAATACAAAGAAAATCTCAAAGCACTTAGATCCATATTTGTTAGTTTTAGCTTTCTCAGCACAGGACATTGAACCTAGTAAATATTTAAGAAATGTTGACTAAATAAATGTTTGTGAAATTAAGTAATGTTTGTTGAATCATCTATCCTAATCCCCAACATTTTCTAACTGATTGCCAACTTCTGCAATTACAAATCTGTGAAGAGAGATCAAATCAGGAAGATAAAGAGTAGTTTATAAATGAATGATGGATTTAATTGCTTAGGAAAGGTTCCATTACTGAAAAATGAATTATTCAATGACAACTTTAAGTGATAAAAGTACCCAATGCAGATTTTTACAAGTTCTTGTTTGGTTAAGTAAAACATGATCTGCTCCTCAAAGAAAAATTGAAACTGAAACAGCAAATTAAACAAAACAGTAAAAGAAGATATCATCATAGTATTCACATGGATGAATACATGACCATATTATTAAGACAATTAGCAGGTTAAGAATCTGTGTCATTTCTAAAATATACAAAGAGATGTGTCAAGTCTTTCCCCAATTGATAAATAGTCAAAGGAAATGAACAGACCATTTTCAGATGATGAAATTAAAGCCATCTATAGTCATATGAAAAAAAAATGCTCTAAATTACTATTGATTAGAGAAATGCAAATTAAAACAACTCTGAAGTACCACCTCACATTTCTCAGATTGGCTAAGATGACAGGAAAAGATAATGACAAATGGGAAAACTTGGACACTAATGCATTGTTTGTGGAGTTATGAAATGATCCAGCTATTCTGAAGAACAATCTGGAACTATACTCAAAGGACTAAAAAACTGTGCATACCCTTTGACCCATCAGTTCCCGTACTAGGTCTGTATCCCAAGGAAATCATAAAGAAGGAAAAAGGACCCATGTGCAGAAATGTTTGTAGTAGCTCTTTTTGTGGTAGCAAAGAATTGGAAAATGAATAGAAGTCCCTCAATTGAGGAATGGCTGAACAAGTTGTGGGATATAAAGGTAATGGAATATTATTGTTCTATAAAAAATGATGAAAAAATGATTTTATAGGAAGACCTGAAAAGATTTACATGAACTGATGCAGAGCAAAAAAAGTAGAACCAGGAATATATTATACACAATAACAGCAAGAAAATGTGATGATCAACTATGAAAGACTTGGTTCTTCTCAGTGATTCAGTGATCCAAAGCAATCCCAATAGACTTTGGACAGAAAATACCATCTCCATCCAGAAAAAAAAAACCATGAAGAGTAAGCAATAAATCACCATAACTCTCCCATATCCATCTCCAAAAAAACATAAAATAGAATCCCAAAGCAAGTCCTCGAACAGCAGAAGCAGCAAAAATATGAGCTGAAACAAACTTTGACTCCAAAAAAAACTTGGAAGATGAGCAGGAAAGGTTTATTTCATTTGAATAAAAGGGGAGCTCTGTCCAGTCCAGGAAGAGTTCCAATAAGCTAGCAGCAAGCCCTACCTCAGCAAATCAGCTGTAGATTCTGAAAGTCTGTGTAGTGCAACAGGATCCCCATGCTTCGTCACAGCCAGGGAAATGGGAAGATACTAACTTTGAGAACTGCCATATGAGCTCTGGGCAAACAGGCAGTCATCAATGGTTATACAACTGAAGAAAATCATTCCTTTAAAGTTGGAATTGGATAAGTGAAAGCTAATGACTATGAGACATCAAGAGTCAATCAAATAAATAAATTCAAGAGAATTAAAAAAATAGAAGAAAATGTAAAAACCTCTTGGGGAAAATAAATGACCTGGAAAACAAATCATGGAAAGACATCAGAATCATAGGAAAACTTCTGTGATATCCTGGAAGCAGAGGGCAAAGTAGGCATTGAAACAATCTACTAATCACTTCAAGAAAGAGATTTCTGAAATAAAAACCCCAAGAAACATTAGAGGCAATTTCAGAACTATCAGGTCAAAAAAAAATATTGCAAGTCTCTAGAAAGAAACAATTCAAATTACAAAGAACCCTCAATCAGGATTACACAGGATTTAGCAGTTGTAACATTACAGGATCAGAGGTCATAGAACATGATATTCTGGAATGCAAAGAACCTAGGATTACAAATCACAAATCACTTGCCTGGTGAAATACATCAAGGAGAAAAACTTAGTCATTCAATGAAATAAAAGGATTTCAGGCTTTCATAAGAAGAGTAGGACTGAATCAAAAATTTGTTTCCAGTATCAAGGCCTAAGAGAAGCATAAACAGGTAAAAAGAGGAAAAAGAAAACAAAGTATTTGATGATAATTATAATTCTTTGTTTTTTAAATTTTACTTACATATTTAATTTTTTTATTATTATGAAACTGACAAATATCAATAAACATGAACATTTTCCTATGCAAAAAATAAGAGGAAAGAAGACTGCATGTGAAATTATGAATCTTCATTTCATACAACCTTTTAAAAACTGTTAAATTTAACAGTATCAAATCTAACAATCCTTTGTGTCACTGAACTTCCATCAACTGTGTTTTTAAAAAGTTCATTGACATTCTTTTCTTTTCTTCCTTCCTACTTTAAAAAAATCATTTATTTAAAACTATTTAAATAAGAAAAAACAAAATACAAACAGAAAGTCAGAAAAAGGGGGTAAAACATTGTTATATTATGTACTCAGCAGAACATCAAGGAGAATTCAAAATATGTGACAATAAATTTCCATTTCAAGAAACACATATGCACACCTGTGTGTATAAATATAAATATATACATACACATATGTATATATTTATTTACATACACAAACATATACCTACATACATATATCTACACATATGCATTTACACATTCATAGACATACATCTAAAAATATTAATATGACTGATATATAATGTAGATTTCTCTCTTGATTGAATCTTTAAGTTTGACTTTGCCTGAGATCAGTGATTAGTAGCCCTATTTTTTTTTCCTAATACATTCTTCTCTTGTTCTTTGTTATTGTGTTTGTTCATATCTCTTATTTCCTATCCCTAACTCTTCTATTTTAGCTCTTTAATTCTCCTTGCTATTATTTAATACCCCCCATCCAAGAATCCCTCTCTTTTTCTTTTCCCCATCCTTTCTCTCCCTCATTATCCCATTCCCATTCATCTATACCCCGTATCCCATTCCCATAAATCTGTATTTCACCTTATCCTATGTCACCCTTTCCTCACCACTTTATCCCTTTCCGTTTAATTTACACATCCTGTCCCACTGTCCAATCTGGACACTCTTGTATACCCCTGCTTATCCTATTCCTTCTTCCTTGGTTCTTTATAAATTTTGGAGAGTCCTATGCCCTTCATGGTCTCTGTGTGTGTATGTGTGTGTGTGTGTGTGTGTGTGTGTGTGTGTGTGTATTGTTCTCTAATTCATTCCTGATGTGATTAGATTTTCAGAACTCCTCCCCCACTACCTCTGTGTAGGTTATTCTTCTGCATTTCATTTATATAACATAATTATTATTTTTACCTTTTCCTAGATGGTTCTACTTTTTGGAGTCATATCATACTCAGCTCTGCCCCCATTTTTCTTTTGAATTACCCAATTACTGATGTCAGTCTTAGATATATGGTTTACATATCTTTATATATCTATATCTATCTATATAAACATATATATATATATACATACATATATATTATATATATGGATAAAACATAAAGAGTTTGTCCTTATTAAGTCCCTTGAAATTAATCTTTCATATTGACTATATGTTAAATTTTCCATTGACTTTAATTTGGTTGAGACAAAATCCTGAAAATTTCTGAGTTCAATGAATGTCCATTTTTTTCCCATTCAGTATTATGATTAATTTCTCAGGCTTACTTCTTTTGATTATTGTTATGTAATATTCCAGAACCTGCAGTTTTTTATTGTAGCTACTGTTAGATCCTATATAATTCTAATTGTAGCTGCAGAATATTTGACTTTGTTTTTCTCTGTTTCTTATAACATTTTCTTTTTGGTCTGGGAGTTTCAAAATTTAGCAATAATGTTCCTATGTATTTTTCTTGTACGATCTAGCAGGAGGGGAAGAAGGGGAAAAAGAGAGAGGAAGGCTTGAAGCCAAGTTGGCAGACAGTACGCAGGTTTTTGTTTGAGTTCTTCGTGGTGTCCCTCACATCAACACCAGATAAAGCCTCTGAATGGGTCTTAGAGTGACAGAATCCACAAATATCTGTAGTGTAATAAATTTCCAGCAGAAGATATTTTGGAAGAACTTTAGGAAAGTTCAGTCTCAATTATGAGAAGTGGGGTGGGATGAAGGGAGTTTGCAGCTCAGCTCAATGAAGTGCAGGGAGACCCAAGGCAGAGAGGCTTCCATGAGCTGGGGGAGTCTTGTAGGAGGCTAGTAGCCAAAATTCAGCTACTCTGTCCTGATTCAGAAGCCAGTGGACCAACAGACTAGCTATTAAGACATCCAATACTACAAAAAGCAAATAGAGAGCCCTTGAACTCCAGCATAACTACCAGGATGTGGCCATGCCTACCCAGCATAGGAAGAAAGCCAACAGCACTAGCCTCAGGGCAGAATGCAACTACTGTTGCCTGCAGCAGAAGCATGGGACAATCTCCCCTTTGCCCAAGAGCAGACCTCACCATTTAAAAATGAGCAAAAAAGCAAAAAAGAGCTTTAACCATAGATAGCTTTTATGGAGACAGGGAAGAACAGATCTCAAATCCTGAAGACACTAAAGGCAAAACCCCTCCAGATGAAGCCTCAAAGGGTGATATAAGTTGATCTTCATCTCACAAAGAATTCAAAAAGAATCTTAAAAGAGAGTTAGAAGAAAAATGGTGAAAGGAAATGAGAGTTCTGGAAAGGGAAAGAGAATTATCTGAAGAAAATAAGTCCTTAAAATAGTTTTGGTGAAATGGAAAAAGACAACAACTCTTTGGAAAAAAAAAAAGAAGAAGAAGAA
The DNA here is from genome assembly GCF_016432865.1 of Antechinus flavipes. Taxonomy (NCBI): domain Eukaryota; kingdom Metazoa; phylum Chordata; class Mammalia; order Dasyuromorphia; family Dasyuridae; genus Antechinus; species Antechinus flavipes. The sequence goes on from NC_067402.1 coordinate 176,577,827, forward strand.
GAAGAAGAATTTTTGCTGAGCAAAAGAAGCAGAACCAGGAATATATCGTGCACAACAACAGCAAGAATGTGCAATGATCAACTATGAAAGGCTTGGTTATTCTTAGTGATTGAGAGATCCAAAGTAATCCCAATAGACTTTGGACAGAAAATACCATCTGCATCCAGAAAAAGAACTAGGAGACTAAATGTAAATCAACACATGCTAGGTTCACTTGTTTTTTCTGGTTTTTTTTTTTTAATCTCTTATGGTTTTTCCTTTTTGCTCTGATTTTTCTCTCCTGACATGATTCATAAAGTATATATTAAAAAAAATTACTACAATAAAAAAAGAAAAACTAAAATGGAAAAAAAAAAAAAAGATGCAGTGAACAAAACAACTCATTTAAAAGTTCAACTGGCCAAATGCAAAAGGAGGATAAAAAAGGTAACTGAAGAAAATAATTGACTAAAAATTAGAATTGAACAAATGGAAGCAAATGATTCAATAAGACATCAAGAATCAGTCAAAAAATGAAAAAAAAAAAAAAGAAGAAAATATAAAATATCTTATCGGAAAAACAACTAACCTGGAAAATAGTTCCAGCAGAGACAATCTAAAAATTATTGAACTATCTGAAAACCGCAATGAAAAAAAAAAGAGCCTAGACAACATCTTTCAAGGATCATCAAGAAAACTGCCCCAGTGTCCTAGAAACAGAGGATAAAATAACCATTGAAAGAATCTACCAATCACTCAAAATGAAAGAGACTCCAAAATGAAAACTTCAAAGAATATCATAGCTAAATTCCAGAATTATCAGGTCAAGGAGATAATACTGCAAATAGCCAGAAAGAAATAATTCAAATAGCAAGGAATCACAATCAGGGTTATGCAGAATCTCATAGCTTCCACTTTAAAGGATCAAAGGACCTGGAACATGATATTCTGGAGGACAAAGGAACTTGGACTACAGCCAGGAATCAACTATCCAGCAAAATCTTGTAGGATCTCTTTGAGAGAGATGTAATAAATGTGTTTTTTTCCCCACCTATTTCTATTTTCCCCTCTTGTTCTATTATTTCAGGACAATTTTCTTTGATTATTTCATGTATTATTTGTCAAGATTCTTTTTTTGGTCACAGCTTTTAGATAGTTCAACTATTCTTATGTTTTCTCTTCTTGATCTTTCTCCAAATCTGTTGTTTTTCTTATAAGATGTTTCACATTCTCTTCTATTTTTTCATTATTTATATTTTGTTTTGTTATTTCTTAGTTTCTTACAGCTTCACTGGCTTTCCCTTGCCCAATTCTAATTTTCAAAGAATCATTTTTGTCTTTAAAACTCTGGATGTCCTTTTCCAGTTGATTGGCTTTTTTAAAATAATTTTTCTTAGATGTTTTCATATTTTGTTTTTTGTTTTTCCTTAATCTCTCTCATTTCATTTTTAAAGTCTTATTTTGCATTTTTCTATAAATTCTTTTTGGGCCAATAATCATTTAACATTATTTTTTATAGTAGAAGAGGCTTTTTTTTTTAACTTCATGTCTTTCTTTGAAGATGAACCCCAATCCCACATACCAAGATAAGATCAAAATGGGTCCATGACCTAGGCATAAAGAACGAGATTATAAATAAATTAGAGGAACATAGGATAGTTTATCTCTCAGACTTGTGGAGGAGAAAGAAATTTGTGACCAAAGATGAACTAGAGACCATTACCAATCACAAAATAGAAAATTTTGATTATATCAAATTAAAAAGCCTTTGTACAAACAGAACGAATGCAAACAAGATTAGTAGGGAAGTAACTAACTGGGAAAACATCTTTACAATTAAAGGTTCTGATAAAGGCCTCATTTCCAAAATATATAGAGAACTGACTCAAATTTATAAAAAATCAAGCCATTCTCCAATTGATAAATGGTCAAAGGATATGAACAGACAATTTTCAGATGAAGAAATTGAAACTATTACCACTCACATGAAAGAGTGTTCCAAATCACTATTGATCAGAGAAATGCAAATTAAGACAACTCTGAGATATCACTACACTCCTGTCAGATTGGCTAAGATGACAGGAAAAAACAATGATGAATGTTGGAGGGGATGCGGGAAAACGGGGACATTGATGCATTGTTGGTGGAGTTGTGAACGAATCCAGCCATTCTGGAGAGCGATCTGGAATTATGCCCAAAAAGTTATCAAACTGTGCATACCCTTTGATCCAACAGTGTTTCTATTGGGCTTATACCCCAAAGAGATACTAAAAAAGGGAAGGGGACCTGTATGTGCCAAAATGTTTGTAGCAGCCCTGTTTGTAGTGGCTAGAAACTGGAAAATGAATGGATGCCCATCAATTGGAGAATGGCTGGGTAAATTGTGGTATATGAATGTTATGGAATATTATTGCTCTGTAAGGAATGACCAGCAGGATGAATACAGAGAGGCTTGGAGAGACCTACATGGACTGATGCTAAGTGAGATGAGCAGAACCAGGAGATCATTATACACTTCGACAACGATATTGTATGAGGATGTATTCTGATGGAAGTGGATTTCTCTGACAAAGAGACTTAACTGAGTTTCATTGGAGAAATGATGGACAGAAACAGCTACACCCAAAGAAGGAATAATGGGAAATGAATGTGAACTATTTGCATTTTTGATTTTCTTCCCGAGTTATTTTTACCTTCTGAATCCAATTCTCCCTGTGCAACAAGAGAACTGTTCGGTTCTGCAAATATGTATTGTATCTAGGATATACTGCAACATGTTTAGCATATATAGGACTGCTTGCCATCCTGGGGGGGGGGGAGGAGGGAGGGAGGGGGAAAAAACGAAACATAAGTGATTGCAAGGGATAATGTCGTGTAGAAATTATCCTGGCATGGATTCTGTCAATGCGAAGTTATTATTAAATAAAATAAAATTTATTATAAAAAAAAAAAAAAGAAGATGAACCCCAATCTTCCCTATTCCCATGGTAAGTTTCTATGGTTGGGTCCTTTCTCCTGTGCCTGCTCCTTATTTTTTAAAATGGGAACTTATTAGTATAACTACTTCTAACCCTGAGGTGGAGTGGGGGATGGAGTCCTCTGGTTTCACTTCAGTTCTCCCCTCCAGCCTGGAATTCCAAACCAAGAACTCCTCCTTTCTGTAAGTGTCTGCATCTAGCAGCTTCCCTGACCCACTTCTGCATTCATAGGTTCCTTTTTACCTAAGGCCACAGTTGGGTCTGATGTTCCTTATCAGTAGAGGTTTTCTCTATCTTCCTGAACCAAACCCCTGACTCCCCACACAAGCCAGGAGTTGAAAGTTCAATTGGTTGGAGTTGTGAGTTTCTCCGAATCTATCTACCCCAGAGGTTCTCATTTACTTTTTCTGTGGAGCCAGTTTGTATTTGTTTACGCCTCAAACCAGTAAAAACTCTATCCTGGGGTCTTTTCTCAGGTCTTCTTGGGTTGTCCCAGGAGGATCTCTGCTCTACTACAGTCTCATTTATTTTTCATTGGACTATGTTTACCCTGAGGCACAATTTTGCTTTGTTTGTGGGAGAAATCTGGAGAATTTGGAATTTTCTGACCCACTTTGTCATCTTCCCAGATTCCACTACCCCTAAGATTGCTTAAAAATTATATCATTAATAATCCAGCTAAAAGGAATAAACCTCTGCCAATAAGAAACAGCAGGACCAGCTGTGCTGCTGAAATGTAGCACTGGGCAAGGAGGAACCAGCACAATAAGTGAATACCAAAGCTCTGGGACAGGGAAGTTACTGGAAGCAGGTACTTAAAAGAGAGTGGAATTCTTGGTTTGGTATTCCAGATAGAGGGTACAAGGATAAGGTGAATTTGAGGAAATGACCAAAAAAAAAAAAAAAAAAAAAAAAAAAGATCATAAAGAGGAATACACTGAGTGCAGAAGGAAAGGGGAGGTAAAATGGTATAAATTATTCCACATGAAGATATAAGATCTATTAGAATGAAGAGGGAATGAGGAGGGTGGGCAATGAGCATCACTTGAGCCTTACTTTCATCAGAATTGGCTCAAAGAAGGAACATACACACTGAGCTGGGCATAGAATTCTATTTTACTTCACAGGCAAGTAGAAGGGATAAGATAAAATAAGTTAGGGACTGTTAGAAAAGAAGGTAAATTAGAGAAGATGGTAGAAGCAAAACACTATTGAGAAGAACAGGGTAAAAGGAGAGAAAGAAGGACAAACAGGAAATAAGATGGAAAAAATATATAATAAGAATTGCAAAAAAAAAATTTATAACAAGTTTCTCTAATAAAGACCCCCATTATTAAACAGAACTAAGAAGTGAAATGAGAGTCAAACGTGTAAAATTCCCTGATTCATAAAAGGTCAAAGGTTATAAATAGACAGTTTTCAGATGGAGAAATCAAAACCATCTATAATTCTATGAAAAAATACTCTCAATTGCTATTGTTTAGAAAAATACAAATTGAAACAACTCTAAGGTTATCAGACTAGCTACTATGACCGAAAAAGAAAATGACAAATGTTGAAAGGAATGTGGGGAAATTCATTGTCATCACAAAAAGAGCTGCTATAAATATTTTTTTTTCCATACACATTCTTTTCTTTTTTCTTAAATCTCTTTGGTATACAGATCTAATAGTAGTATTGCTGGATCAAAGAGTATGCATAATTGTATATGTAGGCCTTTGGGTATAGTTCCAAATTGCTTTCCAGAATGATTGGCTCAGTTCACAACTTCAACAGTGCTTTAGTGTCCCAATTTTCCCACAGTCAATATAAGACGGAAACAACTGAACATCAAGATAAGCCAGAAACAATTGAACAATAAACAGCAGAAAAAAGTTTAGTTGCATTGTACACCTAGCCGATGGTTTTAGAAAATTCAAAACTCTACATTTGGAGCAGAGAATCTTTATATATATAAAATAATAATTTCTTGAAAGATAATGTCTAAATTTTTTTAAATTATGACTTTCAGATAGACCAATAATTTTAAAATTATTTCTCCTGGATCTATTTTCCATGTCATTCATTTTTTCCAATGAGATATTTCAATTTTTTTATTTTTTTCTTTTGTTATATTTTATTGCATTAATTGATTTCTCACAATGTCATTAGCTTCCATTTGCTCAATTCTAATTTTCCTCAGTGAGCTTTTGTACCTTTTTCCCCAATTTGGCCAATTTTGCTTTTTAAAGCATTCTTTCCCTCATTAGCTTTTTGTATTTCCTTTTGCACCTCTTTCAATTCTTTTCTTAATTTTTCCTCTACCTCTCTTACTTGATTTTCAAAATTCCTTTTTTGCTGTTCCATGTTCTGAGCCCAATTCTTACTTTTCTTGGAAGCTTTGGATGTAGCAACTTTGACTTTATTATCTTCTTCTTAATATGTGTTTGGGTCTTTCCTGTCACCAAAGTAACTTTCTATAGTCAGAAACTTTTTTTTATTGTCTGTTCATTTTCTTAGTCTATTACTCAGCTTTTGACTCTTTATTAAATTAAGACTGTGTTTCCAGGGTGGAGAATGCATTATCTCAAACTTCAGGGATTTCATGCAATTTTTTTCAAAGATCCTTCTAGGGACCTGACCACCAGCCCTCTTTTCTGCTTTTGAACTGTTAGGAATGTCCCTGCTCCACCAGAGTTATAAGATCTACTGGGCTAAGGCAACAGAGTCCTACTTTGCTGACTCTAGGACTGGGGTTGGAGCTGGGGCTATGCTGACATGGCCTGCACTGGGACTGTGTGCTGGATTCCTACTCTGTTGCAACAGACTTGTTCTGCTGACCTTCCAAGTACTCTCTGGGCTTAGAGGACTGGAAACTACTAGTACTGCTGCTGATTCAGAGGTCCTGCTTTGCTGATGCTGGGTCCACTGGAGCCAGGGTTTGCAAAGAGTCTTTAAAAGAATTTTAATGAAAACAGGAGCTAATCTGAGCAAGATTAATTTTCTGATAGTTTAAATTTGATGTTGGAACCAAATGAGACATCAACACAAATGAGATGTGTTGAACATTGTTCAAAAGTTAATTAAAATAGATTTATTTAGTTATAGCAAGAGAATATTCACAATGATAAACATTGAGTAAACTTTAAGTTGATTCAGATCAGTAAAGCTTGTTTGATTATGGCTTTTAGATAATGCAATAATTTTAATCTCTCCTACATTTATTTTCCAAGTCGGTTATTTTTCCTATGAGATAGTTTGTATTTTCTTCTATTTTTGAGTCTTTTGACTTCATTTTTTTTTATGTTTCATGAAATCATTAGCTTCCATTTTTAAGGAATTATTTTCTTCAATGAAGTTTTGTACTTTTTTTTTTTTTTTTTTACCATTTGGTGAATTCTGATTTTTAAGGAGATATTTTCTCCAATATTTTTGTAGCTTTTACCAAGTTATTACTTCTTTTTAAATAATTTTCTTGAATATCTCTCATTCCCCCCCATTTTTACTTTACTTTTTTTTTGACTTTTAAAATAATTTTTTGCTCTCTTTTTAAAAAGTAAAACTCTCTTTTGGGAATTCTTCTTGGGTTTGTATCCAATCTGCACTTTTTCTGTTTGATGCTTTGTGTTGTTGTTCAGTCATCTCCAAATCTCCATGACCTCATTTGTGGTTTTCTCAGCAATGATCTTGAATTGATTTTCCATTTTCTTCTCTAGTTTATTTCACAGATAGGAAACTGAGACAAACAGAATTTAATCATTTGCCCAGGATCACCCAGTTAATAAATAAGACCAGATTTGACCTCAGGTCTTCCTGACTCCAGAACTAGTACTCTAGATATTTTGTAGATATTTTCAAGTCACTATCTTCTTTTGAGTTTGTGTTTTGAGCTTTTCAGTCACCACAGTATCTATTTTATAGTTAGGTTCTTTTTCATGATTGTTTTGGTCATTTTTCCATTTTATTTCTTAACTTTACATTTTCTGTTAGTTGGATTCTACACTAATACATTGTTGGTGGAATTGTCAATGATTCAAGCATTCTGGAGAGCAATTTGGAATTAGGACCAAAGGGCTATCAAATTGTGCATCCCCTTTGATGAAGCAGTATCTCTATTTGGTCTGTATCTCAAAGAAATCATAAAAGAGGGAAAAGGAGTTGAGTTCTGCTCCTCTCTGGGAACAGAGGGTGATGTCTGGTGTGAGCTTCTGTTTTGTATATCTTATTAGCTCATTCTGGGATGCTTCTAAAGTGTTGTGATCCAAGTCGAAGTTTGGTGACTGTCCTACTTTGCACTCTGGTCCTTACCCATATAGATCCCCTGCTCCATTCATGTCTGTAACTACTTTTCTCTGGCCAGGAACTGTGACTGCTTGTCTTTTGTGCTTAAGGAAGACCAATAACATCAAGATGTTGGGGTCAAACTACATTGTATTTGTCCCATCAGCTCTCCCATAGGTCGGGCACAAATAGTCCATTTGAACACTTAGGATGGAGACATCTCTAGATTTATGTATCTCACATTTCCTTCGTGATGGGTAATGTCTTGACTTGCATGTGAAGTGGATTTAAGTAAGGCAGAGTCATCAGCCTCACTCTACTTTCCAGAATCATCAAAGTCCTCTGGCAAGAGAAAAGTCAAAATGACTGGCAATGGCCCCAGATGCAGTGGATGGCCTTGACAGCTTTCCTATCTGACTAAGCTTTAAGTGCTCCACAGTGACTGTTTCTGCCATCTTCATGGCCCATTGGAACAAATTGCTCTCCTGCTCATTCTGCCAAGAGGAAATCTCCACATGTTTGGAAGAGAGATCCCCCTAATTCACCTATGGATTTGTGGTCAGTCAGTTACCTTCAATCTGATTTAACCTGTTTTCTGAGACAGTTTTATCAGGGTATGGTCACTGCACATACAATAACTTCTTGGTAACAGAATTAAGAGCTGAACATCAAAGCTAAATGAACAGCCCTGAAAAGGAGTCAGCAAGCCTTCATATTAGAGGTGCTACCCCATACACCTCAACGCATGGATATACTGAGTAATAGAGCTGTCAAATAGCACTGGGCTCTCCAACTAGGTGCTGAGTCCTTTCACTGTCCTTGGGTACTGGCTCACTCCTGGAACCTATGCTACCCCCACAGCCTATAACTAATATCACTTCTGCAGCATCTTACTCCCAGCCAGCCTCCACCCAAATGTCTATAGATCTTTTTTCTGTCTTCTCAAGATACCTTGGAATGTAAAAACCACTCACTATGACTTTTTATTGGCCTTTTCACTCAAAATTTGGGTGCATTTTTCAGTTATAGAGTGATGTGTTGGAAGAGCTTGACAATAATGCCGGCTTCATTTTACCATCTTGATTCTGCCTTAAGCTCCCTTGTCTGAAAAAGTCATAGTATCCACCAATCAAATGTCAGAGATTGGTCCTAGAGTTCTTTGTATCTACTTTGGCTCAGGCAATGAGAAGGTGATGTTAAAAGTCTGAACTTTTAGCCTACTTAGCCAACCAAATCTCAAGGATGATCTCAATGCCTTTTAATGAAACACTAGCCTATCTTGCATGCTAGGGAGAAGATGGGAGAAAAGGGTTAAAATATTGTTCTTGCCCCAAGAACAGACTAAGAAGTCAACTAAAACCATATAAAATGTTAGAAACAAAATGGGTAGATTATAAGTCAGCAACCTAAGAAATCAAAAGAAAAATCAACATCTCTTCTGCCATTTAGTAAACTTCTAAGAGATAAAGTCCTTTGGGAGAACAAAAATTGGAATAACATTCTTCTAATTTGTCCAGATCATTAAGGTAATAGAAAAGCAGGGGGAAGATCTTCATTAGACTCATTAAATTTAATGTTATTTATTTTTTACTAAAATCAGTGCCTCATGGACCTATTGAAAACTTTTTAATACCTTGCCAAAATTGAAAACCTATTACCCCTAGAACCTAGGATAGTAGCCAATCTCTGGATCCAAATTTGAGAGTACAAGTTGGGGTAATAACTCTAGAAGAAATTCTGCATTACTTTTCTATGTTAATCTACTTCTCCTCTCTTATTTTATAGTACCATCAAACTAACTTTCTTATTCTCACACTTGAAATTCCATCTCTGATATACTAGTTTTTCCCTGGCTGGCCAGAAAGGGTAACTGGAATATACTCTTTTCTCCTTTTTTATCTTTTGGGATCTCTAATTTCTTTCAAGATTTAACTCACATGTGACCTTGTACAGCAGGTCTTATAGGATTCCTCCTAGGCATAAGTGCATTATTTCCAAGGGTTAGTAGCAGTAGTAGTAGTAGTAGTAGTTTTTGTACATGTTTATTATGGGTGTGTGTGTGTGTGTGTGTGTGTGTGTGTGTGTGTGTGTGTGTGTGTGTGTTTGATGGCCATAAAGTATTATGAGGGCAAAAACTGTTTTACTTGTCTCTTTATATCTTCAGTATTTCAGACAGAATCTGATACATACAGTAGGCATATAAGTGCTTTCTAATTGATCAATCTCTTGTTTTCAGGTCAATGTATTTTCCTAACTACAATTTATGAAACACCTATTAATGTAAGATATTTTTTCTCCCAAAGTTGGTTTTTTTTTAAAATTTTTCTGGGATTGCCATGGAATTTCATAAAGAAATTATGTGATATATGTAACCTATATCAAATTGCTTGCCTTCTCAGTGAGGGAAGAGGAGAAAGGGAGGGAGGAAGATACAGCAGAATTCAAAAATTTAAAAGAAAAAAAAACCAAATGTTTAAAAATGTTTTTACATATAGCTGGGGGGATAAAATGTTAAATATTTAAAAAAAGAAATTATGTGATCTTTATCAACTCATAAACAATCTTAAAGTTTTTGTTCACTTATATTGTTTTTGTTCCCTGACACTAACAGTGACAAGGAGAGGGAAGGCTTTTGGCTACCTATATAACAGATGCAGATTCCAGTTTATTGTGGTCTTTTTAATTCAAACAATTGTAAGTGCAACAATGTGCTTCAATTGGCTCTCTATGAAGAATGTCTGTGATCCAATATCTAATACTTCTCAAAACAGGCCAAAGGAATGGTTCTAATGCTGGATGAACCAAAAGACAGAATTAAAGAAAGAGGTGTTTAGTAATAGGTCATTGAATGAGGCTTAAATGAATTACTTATTTAGAGTTCAAAGGATATTAGGCTATTCTTGAATGGATGATCATAGGTCTGAAGGTTCACTTTCTAGAACCTATCCCCATCCTTTCACTTTTTTTGTTTGTTCCCCTTCTTCCTTATTTCATTTTCCTTCCCCTTGTCTTCTTATCTTTTGCTCCAATTATTTCCCCTCCTCTTTGTCCATATATTTCATAAAAGTCCCATTATACTATTTTCTTCCTAAAGTAATACACAGAAAGATATATATGCACATACATATTTTCTTTGCTTATAAAGATTAGTGCTTTGTGTGAATTTGTGAGACTAGCAGAGCTGTTAGTTAACATGGCCTCATCAAAATGATAGAACATACTATTTTAGAAGAGTATACTGCAATTTCAAAAAGACCTATACCTGTATTTACCTTTGTAAGGTAACTGCTTCAAAGGAAATCCAGATGAGACCCAGGGGCCTAATCCACCATGTTGTGCTTTCAACTTATACTAAATATGTTTATATTTCAAACTTTTACATTTTTACAGTTACAACTTTTTAATTATCATGAACAGCCTTTCTATACTTCTTTTCTCTAAGAATAGCATTCCCTCACAAAGTAGAAGTACTAAATTTATGCAAATATCTGTAGTGATGTTATCAGAATTAATACATTTTGGATATAATGGTTGAGACTTATTGGCTTGAATATCTTGCCTTGTTTGCTTTCGGTGAGTGTAGCCTGAGGCTGGGGCTAATATTACTTTTCTTTAGTAAATAATTTTTCATGAAAAACAAGAATAAGACAGTCTTAAAACCATGTGAAATGTGAACTCAAAAACTTTCCCTCCTGATCAGTTTTCATGGTCTTCAAATATGATAATGATGAATAATTGTAGAAGTATAAACATTCTGTTTTGCTTGAGAGATTTTGTATATTTTCTCAAAAATCTCAAAAAATTGTTAAGTTTGATCTCATCTTCTGCTTTAATATCAATCAACTGATCAAGATATAGGCATTTATTATGCAATAAGAACTAGGTATAAAGACAAAAATAAACAGCCCTTGCCTCCAAAGACCTCAGATTATATCATCAGAGGAAACGTGCATATTTAAATATATATAAAATAAATACAATGGTAGAAGACATAAACGATTGTCTGAATCTTTAGTTTTTCTCCTGCTTTTGAAAAGTTGTAGTTTCTTGTAGTTGGAAAAGTTACAAAAGTAGGAAGGAGAGGGAGAAAGAGAGGGAGAGAAACATATAGAGACACCAAGAGGCAGACAGAGAGAAGCTGGGCACTCCTGTAATTTTGAGCCTGATTTCCTTTCCTTCCCCTCCCCTCTTTCCCTCTCCCTCTCCTTCTCTGCTTCCCTTCACTCTTCTCTTTTTTTCTTCTTTTTTCCTTTTCCTCTTCCCTCATCTTCTTCCTCACTCTGCCTTCTTTTTTAAGAAACTGAATATAACTTCCTTTAAAAAAAAATTTCAGGCAAGGAATTAGAAACTATGTTCCTATTATTATGAAGTACTCTTCATTTCCCACCAAGCTGTACTTGTCTGGACTTTTCCTACATGTCCTCAGAAACTTCTTTATCCAGGAAAGTCTCTTTAGTCCTGAAATTCACACCTTAGAAGTACTTTTTGCCCATCCTTAAGATCTCAGAGTTCCTCCTAAAACCTCTATTGAAGGAGTAACTCAGACCAATTATCTCAGCATCTCTCATGGGGCTGTACTATTCTATACTTTTTCTAACATGCCTACCAAATGGGACCTTTCTCCCCTGACCTTTTTTCTAAATTTTCTTCTCAGTTAAAAAATCAAAGTTCCCTGAGGCAGGGATTACCTTTCTTTTTCCTTGTATTCTCAACACTTAGGACGGTGTGAGCACATAATAACCACTTGAAAAATGCTTCTTAACTAACTGGTGTTTTGGTTCTGGTCCCACTGAAAAAAAATTCTTATTTGATAAGCCACTAAATATTTCCTTTTGATGATATCCCTACAAATATTGCACATGATTTCATAGTTTCACTTAGATCAAGTGATTCTGAATGGTCAAGCATTTAGAGTTGAAATGAACCTTAACTCTTCTAGTCTAAATTACATATTTTATAGATGAGGAAACTGATATCCAAAGAAATTAAGTTAGTTTCCTGAAGATATACAAGAATCTAAGTGGCTTAGATGAGAATTAAACCAAAGATACTCTGATTCTAAATATGTCCCCTATATCAATGTAATATTGAAAAAGGAGAGGAATAGACATGGAACTATGTTTTCCTTGTTACAGATAACTCCAAGGTGAAATATTAGTCTACCAATGCATCTCTGCATCTTCTCTGCACTTTAGTGTTAGAAAATAGCCCAATGCACTGAGAGATTAGGTGACTAGCCCACGGTCACAAAGCTAGTATGAATTCACTTCTTCCCTGGAGACTGGCTCTCTGTTCATGACATCGAACTACTTTTATCTAAGGTATTATTTCTAAAAGTCCTATTTAGATGCATCATTGTCCCCTGTCAAATCATAACTTCTCAAAGATATCAAGCTAAAGAGGCTTCATTTAAGGGACCAATAACTCACTGAATTTCTGTCATTCCAGGTTCAGTTTCACTAAATTAAGAAATAATCATCATCATCACCATTAAAACTGAGCAGAAAGTGATTTCTTTTTTTTTCTTTAACTAAGTCAATTCATGGAAACAAAGAGGTATTGTGGTCAACATCAGAATGGTGCCTACAAAGAAATCTCAACTCTTTTAATATAGTCAAGAAGGAAAAATGATACAACAAATTCAAAGTTATTACAGTTTTGAATGATTTCCTTTTCAACATGTAGAACTCTCATTTTCACAAATAATTTCATTCTTCAAAACATTTCCCAACTTTTATTTTTGTACCATGTTTCTTTTTGCTTGCCCTGAGTATGTTGAAGTTTGTTTGTGAACAAATAAAGTTGTGTTATTCCAATTGACTATAATCAGTAAACGACCCAGTTGTGGAAGGTTAGTATTGAAACTTGCTGTTCTTCTTCCCAATTTTTCCCATTTAGTTCAAATGTTCAACTGTTTAGCAGGCTTAGATAACTTAATCAATGAAGCCTTTATTTTTGGCATTCTCATGTTCCAAATTAAAATTACATTATATTTTTTTTGGGAAAACCCCCCACCAGTACCATCTGTGAATTGAATGGTGTCATTACATCAAAGTACTGCAATTAGAACAATAGGGTAAAATTAATGCCAATGTTAAGTACAGATGTGCCAAATATGATGGGTAATTGATACACAATTCAAATTGACAACCACGTGCAGTATGGAAAGCCTCCAGGCATAACCCCAGATCCATTTGGCTAGTGGATGTCATGATTGCCTCAAAGAAAGTATATTTAAAAGAGCTTTTATCCAAAAACTTAAAAATAAACAAACAACAACAAGAACAAAAAACTAGTTTCAGAGAATCCTATTCTACTAACCATATTGAACTCTCACTAAATTCAAGGTAGAATTTGATTTGAACAAAATAATCCAGAGATTTTTGTTCCAGCCCCAAGGAAAAATTAACTTCGTTTCTATTTAGAAGAAGTACATTTTCCTATCTGTGTCCCAAGGAGAATCATATGGCATTGTTAATCCAATGGGTTTGCTTTCCTCTCTTGGAAGCCGTGTCAAGTTATTATGCCAATTGTATAAAGTGGGCTTTTCAGAGTATACTTGTGACATAATAGATTTGGATACTCAGTTTTCCCATCTGTAAAAAAGAATTACTGAATCACACAATTTCAGTTGGCAAAGTTGTAAAAGGCTACCTAATCCATCTAGTACTTGCCAAGGTAAGTCCTTAGGTGATATGAAACAAAGTATCAATTTATTTGACTTTCAGATAGCTCTGTTTGGAAGTTTTGGAATTTTTTTTCTCCTTACAATATACATATATTGTGTATGTTTATACACACATACATTATACATACACACACACATACAAACATATCCATACTACTTATACCCACCATTAATGGGTTTACAAGGCTTTAAACAGATATCATGTTCTATGATAAGTCTTCTTTGCTTCAAGCTAAACTTTTTCATTTCTTCAACCAATTCTCATCTCCAAAAATTTGAGGTATTATATCATCCCAGTCACTTATTTCTTCATGTTTTCCAGCTTGGCAATGACCTCACTAATGTGATCATAGAAGTGAACATAATATTACAGATATAGTCTGATTGGAGCAATATTTAGCACAAATACCATCTCCCTAGATTTTGATGTGTCCAGAAGTTGTGGTAAATATTTACAAGTTGGCTCTTTGCAGGAGGTGGGAGAGAAATATGTGCCCAATATACTTTTAAGTATAATATGTATTATGCTAACATTTTCTCCATCATTTTCTTAAATTTAAAAATGAACAAAATAATAAATTGGGTCCTGATTTGTAGCATTTTCCCTGATTTGCCATTTGTAAATGAGCATACTGAAAATTTAACAATCAACTCTCTGGAGCTGGTATGGGCTAGCTCCAACACACTAATGAAACATAAAACATTACCTTTTTTTTAGCTGCCATCTCACACTTGAACTTATATTAAACTTTTAGTACAATAAAATTCCCAAGGATTTTTTAAATTGTTATGCCACAGTTCTCTTTAACTGTCCTGACTCAGTTTCCCTGTACAAGTTTCCCTTGTCCCAGTTTCCTTAACTGTTCTGTCTCTGACCCAGTAAAACTAAGGATTATTCGCTCTTGGGTTATAAATTAGCAAGATAAAAGAGTAGATCTCCTGACTCTTTTATGGATTTACAATATCCCTTAAAATATTCCAAGATAACCCACGATATCTTTACTTCTTTGTCTCTGGATTTTTTAGGATTTTATGGCTTCCCCTCCCTGATAAAAACTTTCCCTCCCTTTCTCTTCTTTGTCTCCAAAAAGATATTTAAGAAGTTGGGGTTCCTCCATTCATTGCTGGAGTATGGCGGCTGGCAGTTGTATGCTGGACTCCTCCAGCCCATGCATTCCTTGGTCCCAGTATACTTATCTTTGTCTGACTGGATAATTTGAGATGAGAGTCCTGTCCAGTCAATCTTACTCTCCCATTAATAAAATATTAAAACTCTTTAATCTCTCTCCTGCCTCAGTTTCTCAGTTTCTCTCAGTTACAAAATGAATTCTGTCTATCCACATTTTCCCACATTTTGTTTTTGTTGTTATTATTATTGTATATATATATATATATATATATATAAAATATGTTTATAATATATATGTGAACTATGCTTTACATATATATTTATCTAGGAACATTTTTCCAATACCATTCATCTAAATTAAAAATAAAATTAATCAAAAAGTGTATTAGATTGACTAAGGAGACTCAGCCATGCCTTATGATTCTTGTAAAAAGTAGGAAGCTACTTCCTAGATCATTTCATTTCATTTCATCCAAGGATTTTTATTCCTTCAAATTTGATCAAGCACTCTTGATTGATTTAATGGAGGCATTCCCACCTGAATGGGGTTAGAGAATAGCTTTAATTAAATAGGGTAGAATGATTCAATTGACTCCGCCCTTACATTAGAATGTACATTTATTTCTATTAAATTTCATCCTATTTTATTCAGTCTAATCTTCTAATCTATGGAAATGAATCCTGATTTTATCATAAAATGCAGTTTCCCTTTTAGCCTTGTAATAGCCATTACTCTGATAAGCATGTCATCTACAGTATGTCTTTCCCAAAAGTTGATAAAAATGTTAAACATCATAAAATAAAGCATAAATCTTTAGGACAAGACAAGAACTTTCTTTCATTTTGACTATTGATGATTGAACTATTCATGATTAATCTTCGTATCCAGGCCATTCAACTATTTTTGAATTCACCTGACTGCTACTGTCTAACCCATATATTTCCATTTTATCCATAAGAATAGTATGAAAGATTTTATAAAATATGTCCTAAATTCTAGGTAAATATTACAGTGTTATCCTATGTGTCAATATAGCAATCCTGTCCAAAAAAAAAAAAAAAAAAAAGATATAGTTAGTCTAAAATGGCCTATTCATGATGAAACTATTCTGACTCCTTGTGCCCCAACTACTTTTTCTAGATGTTTGCTAATGATTCCTTTAATTTACACATTTTGGATATCCTTATGCTGAGAGAGATTGAGAGAGAGAGAGAGAGAGAGAGAGAGAGAGAGAGAGAGAGAAATAAAATACAAAGAATACAAGGAAACATGAGAAGACTTGTATTGATGCTAAGTAAGCAGAATTAAGATAACTACAATTATGTAAATG
This sequence comes from Antechinus flavipes, assembly GCF_016432865.1. Lineage (NCBI taxonomy): Eukaryota > Metazoa > Chordata > Mammalia > Dasyuromorphia > Dasyuridae > Antechinus > Antechinus flavipes. Next base: position 176,594,192 of record NC_067402.1, read on the forward strand.
AAAGGACAAAACCAATTTTTTAAACTGAATACTGTGCAGTTCTATAGATCTTGAAGAAAAATTATATGAGATTGTAGATCCCCTTTATTGAAGAGTTGGTGGTCTATGTACGTGAAATAAACTTGCAAAGATTTCCAATAGTGAGAAATAATAACATCTTCTAGTTCCTTCAGTTATCTTATGAAACCTGGGTCTCATTTGCATGACTATCAGTTGTTGGGTAAAAATATACAGCCATTCTCTTTTCCTCAATTAGAAGGATTTATTTATCTAAGATAAACTCTTTGCTATTCTATATTTGAGAGTGTGCTAAGTAGTACCCATATGTGTGCCTACATGGGTCTTTCTAAATGTGGCTTGTAAAGAAATATTAATAAATATATTCACAATCTGTTTTCTTCACTTTTTTCCCAAGGGAAATTGATTTCGTTTACCAGGGGCAGCAGAAAGTTGGGGCCAGGAGCTGGTCAATCTATTCCTCTCCGAGGAAGGAGTTACCAACCTAGAATTATATCTATGTGCTTCCTTAAATATTGTTAGCATAAGAAAAACATTTTTTAGGTTCAAGCCTAACTCCTCATTGCTAAACCTTACTGAGGAAGAAGGGACCCAATCTATGTACCCAAGGCTTGATTCTCTTCCTATCAAATGCCATTTCCATAATGAATACATATCAAATGAAAACTCTCAGATCAACCAAGAAGAATTCCAGATATCACCCACAGGGATATTGCCTACAGTCTCTAGAATAGAAATCTGGGGACAGGAACCAATTGTGGTGCTTGCTTTAGCTCCTTTATATCTTAGTTTCTTCTCAGATTCTTTCTCTTCTTTCAGGGATTTGAAGAGACTTTGGAACTGAGTCCTCTGTCTTGAAGCTGGAAGCAAGAAGACTACGATCTTTCTTTTCCCAAGCTCTCAGTAGGTATGGAATTACTACCTCAAATAGATTTGGAGTACTGAGTAGTCAGTCTCAAGTAACAAGGAGAGTTGGGTTACAATTATACCCATCTCTTTTCCTTCCACTTACCCAAATCCAACCAATTCTTCCAAATCAACTCAAATTATCCTTCCTTCGTAAAGCTTTCCTTAACTTTTTCTATCCACATAGCTCTCTCCTTGTCTTGCAAATTCTCATATAATTTAATAATACTGTAAAACACAGCACCCCATATTCTACAGCTCCCCATAACCATCAAAATTTAATTGTCCTGTGTCCCATTCTATTGGGGCCACATTCTCTGATGATGTGAGATGATAACAAGTGTTGATAGATTCATGTCATACACTTTAGAAATAACAGATTATATTTCAATGCAAAGGAATGATTCCAATCATAGAGTGTCTAAGATTATGACTGCAAAATAGGGGAAGAATTCAAGTTAAGATAGGGCTTTCATCACATCACATACACAGCTGCTTAATCTGCTTAAACATGGAGCTGATTCTGTGTATGGTTATAAAGTACATTCTATATTAATGCAGTCATCTATTAATTCAATAAACATTTACCCTGAGCAAGACATTATGCTAGGTACTTGGGGAATACAGAAAATAAAGCATGTCTAGAGGGAGCCTTCAAGAAGCTTACAATTCAGTAAGGGATATTAGGCTTGTCAAATAGCCAAAATAAAAGATTGACTGTGAAAATAATGGAGGAATGAAATATAAGGAGGGAAGAAGGGAGGGTATCTTCAGAAGAGAAAGAAATTTACATTCCTCTTTCAAACAAGATCAGATTTTCCTTCTAGAGGCCCACATGTCTTTCTCCTTCTGTTCACAAATAAATCCTTTATATAGTCCACTTCTTTTGCCATCCCCATTCATCTCTACTGCTCTGTTATGCATGTTTCTACTTTGAGCAGCACATCAAATACCATAATAATGCATGATTTAACTAATATACTATAATGCAATACCCATTAGTGCAATACAAAATAATATTATGAGATTTTATTAGCTCATATTAGTAAACACAGATTGCATTAAAGCTGTTCCTGTTTTATTTTTGAAAGGGTTGGATATGATAGACTAATATAAAATAAAAAAAATTATGCTGTTCTAAAACTGTAAAATTGAGCTTCCTGCTGAGCAGGTTATGTTAAGTCTTTCCCACTTTCTTTCTTCTTATAATGGGTAAGAAATGGTAGCTCTGGGTATTCTTTGTTAACCCTCCTAGTTGAATAGAAAACAGTTTAAGAGTACTAACCAAGACACTATCTTTTACCTCTTGCCCTGTGCCCTCGATTAGCCATTAGTGAAAAGAACAGTTGATACTAAAGAATTAGATTTAGCCTAGCATGTGATTCCATCTACACAATATAAAGTGAAGGAGAGATTTGATAGTTATCCAGTCCATTGTATCAGTTCAAGCCAAAGAAATTAATTCAGGCCCCAAAATGAATTATTCACTTTGGCTGATGAATTATAATTATTGCTATTTTTCAAATGGAATAATCTATTATTTAAATCACCAATAATCATAGCAATGATAATAAAGATTAAACACAGATTTTACATAGTGATTTATAGTTAATAAATGTTTTCACACGCATTATATACATTAATATCCATAATAACCTAGTAAGTCATCTAGTTTAAATATTTTTAGTGTTCCCATTTAGTAAGTAAGGAACTGAGCCTCAGAGAAGAGTAGATTTACTTGTATAATATATACTGAAGAAGGAAATGACAAACTACTGCAGTATCTTTGCCAAAACAAAACAAAACAAAACACCAAATAGGGTCATGAAGAGTTGACTACAACTGAACAACAAAAACCAATTTAAATTTAGAAAATTTAGACAAATACATCTTAAAATATCAAATTAAGAATCTGGAGTTATAGAATCTAGCCTTAATTCTGCCATCAATTCCCTGTATGATTTTAAATAGGATAAGAGGAGGAATGGGGTAGGCTTTCTTTAAAAAGGCTCAGTTTCATTGCTGTTCATTTAATCCAGGAACATGAGTCACTCACAACCAAAGATTTTAAATTTCTCCAACCAGTAAATCCTTCCACTCCCATAAAACTCTACCAAATAGATAAGAGAGTACAAAAAAAAAAAAAAAAAAAAAAAAAAAAACACCAACAACACCAACAACAAAAAAAAAACTCTTTGCTAGAAGGATCTTAGAATTTATCTAATCCAATGCTACCATACTTTAGAGGAAGAAACACTCATGATTGAAACTCATGGGTATTTCTTCCTTTAGACTGGTGACTGGCTGTTCTGTATTCTTCTGCACTGTAAATCAATGTCATAACAACAGAGAAGGATTATTTACTATGACTCCAAGCCTTGTGTATGTATTTTTTTAATGAGAAATCACAGAATTTCATGTTTTAAAATAGCCATCTAATCCAACCAATGCTTGAAAAAGAATCTCCTTTATAATACCCAATAATTGATCAACTAATCTCAAATTAGAGAGAATCTCAGCATCTCTTAAGGTAATCAATTTTTCTTTTGATAGGTCTATTTACTTAAAAATTTTTTTTCTTGCAACAAGCATAAAATGTCCTCTTTTCAGCTTCCACCCATGTTCCTAGTTCTGCCTTCTGACGTCAAGCAGAAAAGACCAAACCTCTTTTACACAATAGTTCTTCAAATAACAGTTATCATATATTCTCTAACTCACCTCTGTCCTGATTGAAATTAAGGCAAACTGGAGCACAAAGCCCTGAGAATAATCAATTTATTAACAAAGCATAAATTTGCCAATAAATCGAGTCTCAGCCTCTTCAGCTAAGACCTTAAAGTAGTGCTTAAAAATCATTTTCATAGGGAAAAGAATTAGAATCTAAAATAAAAGGCAGCATCTCTGATGGGGAAAACAATATGATTAGTCACAAAGCTTGTAAAATCATAGATAGGAAAAACAATATGATCAGCTGGAGATCAAATAAATGGGGCTAGCAATCACCTCTTGTTACTGATTAATAGTATCCACCTTGCAAGGTTTAGTTCGTGGTGTATGGATCACAAAGTTGACTTCCTTGAAGGATTACTAGTGATTTAGAGATAACAGATTTCCTTGACATAATATACCATTGATTTCACAGAAAAACAACTTTTAACTATAACATAGAGATGAGCAATTTACAGGAAAGCTGAACTTAGAAACTTAAAAACAATAAAACATGCTTTAAGCAGTTATACAAGTATCAGCAGTGATACAGAATGAAATCAATTGTGAGGTAGAATCAATTTGATGTTATTTTTCATCTCTACTTAACTATCCTCAGTTGCTTTAACCAATTTTCATATATCATGAGCATAAGACCCTTTACTGTTCTGGCTCTTAACTCAATAATATCTTTGCTGTTATCTAAGCAAATGATAAAGATTGTTTTACCTTGCTATGTCAATAAAGCAACACTGTAAAAAAGAGGAATTAAAGTTATTCTGGTATGACCTAGCCTTAATGAAATAATACTGGTTCTTTGTAATCATTGTGTTGTTTTCTAAATGTTTATTAAACTTCCCTTTAATAATACATATAGAGTTTCACCAAAAGAGAAATGAAGCTAACTAGCCAATTGTTTTTTTTTTTCCTTTTTAAAATACTAACACATTTGTTCTTCAATCCTGCAGCATTTCCTTTTATTTTTGAATTTTCAAATATTTCTACCTATGGTCCAATAAATTAGATCTTCCAAATCTTTCTATACCTACATTATAGGCAAGTCAGTCTCACTGAAGCAGTAAGGAAACTGAGCCTCAGAGGGGAGTAGATTTACTTGTATAATATATACTGAAGAAGGAAATGACAAACTACTCCAGTATCTTTGCCAAAACAAAACAAAACAAAACAAAACACCAAATAGGGTCATGAAGAGTTGACTACAACTGAACAACAAAAAACAATTTAAATTTAGAAAATTTAGACAAATACATCTTAGAATATCAAATTAAGAATCTGGAGTTATAGGTTCTAGTCTCAATTCTGCCATCAATTCTCTGTATGATTTTAAATAGGATAAGAGGAGGAATGGGGTAGGCTTTCTTAAAAAGGCTCCCTAAAAAAGGAGACATGGGAAGCAGAATGTATTAGATGAAGAAAATTGCTACTACTTCCTTCACCATAATCTCTTATCAGACCAGGATGGAGAGAGAGCAAGGATCTGAACCCAGGAGGCTTGGAAATAAGTTTCCCCAAATCATTAATCCTGCTTCTAGCCAGGTCCCCACATCTCTTAGTGAATGCTATACCAGTTATTGATCAATTGCCATTATTGGGCAGATAAGACCAAGAGTATTGACAGTATTAGCACCCCTCCCCCAGAGGATCCTGCTTTAAGCCCAGCCATCATTTTTGGAAGCAACTTTCATGAAGATATGGTCTGTTAAGAGTATTTCTAGATGCTGCAGCCTCAACTACTGAAGGCTTAGGGGAAAAAGTTCTCACCTTCAAAGTTCTTGACACTGTCAAATGATTCAATGTCAGAAAGTGAGATTTTATCATTGCAAATGAAATTAAAGATGATGCTGCTATATTACCAACTGTGTTCTGATTGTACTCTAAGGACCATGGGACCTTTCCATCTGACTTAAACTGAAACCTTTCACATGTGTTGTTTTCCTCTGTTAGAATATGTTTCTTGAGAGCAATGACAATCTTACTTTTTATTTGAATTCCTAAAGTTTGGCCAGATATTTGAAATAATAAGTGCTGTATAGTTTTTCATTTATTTATTCATTCATTCATTCATTCCATATATGCACTCGTTCATTTATTTATTCATACCTACCAGTTTTAAACCAGTCAACTAGAATTCATCCAGACCAGCTAGGTGCTCTCTTATTGTCTCCTTAATTATTTCTTTAAGTCCCTGTTATCCAATTTTAGTTTCTCTTTGCTCGAACAAATATCATTCTCCCTGATAGAGAAAACAAAAGGAAAATAACAACTGAGCAGCTATACCTTCTCTTTCCTTTGCTATTATTTTCATTACTCTTGAATACTTAGTTGGTGCCAGGCAGACATAAAAATCTAGCCACAGATATACAACAACTGTGTGACCCTAGGCAGGTCATTTGACCCTTTTTGCCTTAGTTTACTCATTTATAGAAGGAGCTGGACAAGAAAATGGTAAACCACAACAATGTCTTTGCAAAGAAAATCTCAAAAAAGGTCACATAGAGTCAAGATGCTAATAAAACAACAATTATTATTACCTTGCCTACTGGAGAAGTTCTTTTTTTTTTTAATTGGATATTCATCTAACATCTTAAGAACAAAAAAAAAAACAAAACAAGACTTTTTATTGTTGACTTTGATATTCCTTGCCAACCTCAGCTCATTCTGAGCATTGGCATCTTGATACTATTTTAATAAATTATACCACACTTTAGTATGCACATTCTATTACCTGCTTTTGCTTCCATCTTATGTACTTCCTCTGTACATGAGTAGCATCCAATGATGCAGATTGAAATTCATCCGTGTCTGCTCATCCTTGGCCATTTCCTCTCATCAGTTTGACAAAATAGTGCACCCAATGTCATAAGGTTTTTCTCAGTTTCCTGGGTACCAGTAGAATGCTCTAGCTGTCTATTTGTTATTCCTGGCCCTTCCCATTTCTCTAGCCCATCTTTTTCCTATCATGTAAATCCAAATGGTGTCAGTTATTCCTGCTCTTCAGCATTCCTTTTGGTTATTCCTTGGAGTTTCTCTGTGTGATACTTATTTTTAATTTTAAAGAGAATGTCCCCCAGCTTTGGGCTCAGGTGACTCAAATTCCATCCTGGATCATATATTAAAGAAGAAAAAAGAAGTTATTAGACATAGGGACAATTTATATTTTAGACTGATTCCAAAACTATATTCAATATTATTTCATAAGAAATAATGACAGAGAAATAATAGATAGCCTTCATAAATCTATGAAGAACAAAATCAGAACCAATAGAATGATAAGCACAAGGAGTATAATGTAAATGAAATTAACATTGAAAGATATTTGAATTTAGATCAGTCTTGGTCAAGTTGATCAAACATACTCCTATCTTCTCAGGAAAGAAATAGGGAATTACAGGAGTAGAATGTTTTTTGTGTTTGATGTGGTTTGTTGTGTGTGTGTATGTATGTGTGTGTGTTTGAGGTAATTGGGGTTAAGTGACTTGCCCAGGGTCACACACCTAGGAAGTGTTAAGAGTCTAAGGCCAGATTTGAACTCAGATCCTACTGATTTCAGGACTGATACTCTATTCACTGCACTACCTAGATGCACCTAATCAGTATATTTTGGTTTAAGTTTTTTTTTTTGTTATTAGTGTAAACCAGGTTTCAAGCCTGAGGTATTTAGCAAACTACTACTCATGTGTCTTCCAATTTGGTGGAAAGAATAATGAATTATTGTTGCATTAGTATGTGAGGGACAGAGATCATACTAAAGCTTTAGCTAGGAGAAACATCTTTATTCTTATTTTTAGAGAAGATGTGCATAATTCTAAACTCCCTAGTTGGAGATCAACTCCAGGACCATGGGAAAAACATACAAGCAAAAAACTTTGGAAAACAGCATAAATCTATGAGAGCTAATGCCTCAATGTGATTCTCCATCTTGTTTCCTAAGATACTTCAAGGAATTTTCCTTTGGGTGAGATTGGGGCCTCTCTGTTAAGCTATTTCATTCCCAATGGGAGAGCTCTTTCACTCTGATATTTTATAATCTGCATAACCTCTCTAATTTTTCTTTGCTTTCTCCTTAAACAAATGGGTTTATTACCTATTCACTATTTTTTATATTCTTTTCTACAACTAGGACCAGAGATATCTAGGTGTCACAGTGGATGGAGTGCTGGGCTTGAAATCAGGAAGACACAGTTTAAATCTGGTCTCAGACACTGATAGGTTTATTATTCTTGACACATCATGTAAGCTCTTTCTGCCTCAGTTTTCTCAACTATAAAATGGGGATAATAATAGTACCTACTTCCCAGGGTGGTTGTATCAAATGAGATAATATTTATAAAGTATCTTGCACAGTACCTATAACATATTAGTAGCTTAATAAATGCTGGTTCCATCCCCTTTCAATTCTTTCTTTCAGAAAACATTTCCTGATCCCTCAGGTAGAGAGTGACCTCAGAACTCATAATGAACTGCAATTTAATACATTAATGCTTTTGTCATGTAGTGTATTTTATGGCTGCCTGTCATAGTTTTAACCCATATAACAGTTTAAATTTCCGGAGGGTAAGAAGTGTATCTTAGTTAAATGTTGTAGCTCTACAAAGCATCTCCAAAAATAGTTATTTTTGTCATAAAGAAATTTATTTTGATCAATTAGAGGTCACATTAAAAAATAGGAACCTACATCATGTCTATTAAAGATATAAAAGTAGAAAGGACAATCTTTGAAAATATGCTAAGGGTGAAGTTACCCCAACACTTGATTGCCGGTAGAAAGGGGTACAGGTTTTTACCTATAGGGTAATGAAACATGAAGCAAGATCTAAATATCATGACGAAGGTTATCTCTAGGACAAGTCAAAATTAATGAATTAATATCCTTGGGATATTAATAAAACCAGGAGGAAAAAATTCTCTTGACAGATACAGAAAAAAAAATTAAAAATACAATTTCTTAAAAAATAAAAAGAATTCCTGAACTGACATAAAACTTAGAAGCCTATAGCTCAGTCAGCTTGTCTAATTTCTTTTTAATATAAAAGAGAAGGAATTGGTCATAAAATACTCTTCCTTAGGCAATTATATTTCACATGACTGTTAGGCAGCTGTCAATGTCAATAATGACACTATGGAAATGGAAAGCTAAAAATGTCTGTTTTTATTGATAAAAACTGCTAAGCAAGGAAAGGAATCACAATAATGAGAAAACATATGAAGAATGAACTAAACATATGCTTCTTTATTATCCTTGAATTCGCCTAAGAAAATTCTGATCTAATGAAAAGCAAATCTGAATGTCTAGAAGAAAATGAGAAATAATATCAGATTTGAGTCAGAGGTAGATGACACTGACTCCAGTTTTTTTCTAAGAATGAAAATTGGTTCCATAATAAAGATCCATAACAACATCTAATTTTTTTCAAGACATCATGCATATAAAATCAGAATAGCACAGAATCTTAACAACCATCTCATCTAATCTATCTGAGCATAAGAATCTACTGTATAATAAAGCCAGCAAGTGGTCATCCAACTTTCCTTTATCTGAAGACTTACTTTGTAGGGGAAACTTAGAGAATTTTATGTTACTTCAGGATGCCGTTCAACAAAAGAGTGACAACTTGAATATAATGTGGAGAAGATTCTTGTGTTGGGATAGGTTGGAGGAATTGGCTTTTCAGAGATCTAGTGATTCTATAATTTGTGACCTAATATCTTTTCAAGTATGTGCATGTGTCAACAATCCCATGAATTGCCTTTTAAACTTCAGCATTTCCAAGTCTGTGAATTTTTTGATATAACACCAGTAAAACAAAAAATCGCAACTTGTCTGCAACTTCTCATCCTGTGTGATTCTTGTCCACATCTTCCAATAAATTCTCCACAAAAGATCTAGTCAATGCAATTGAAGTATTTCCCAGTGAAATTTGTAGTTCTACCCCATTCTTACTATATAACCCTTCTTCTTTCCATTCATTATTATTTGTCCCACTACTCTGGCAACATGCTGCAAACTCTCAACATCCACAATCACCTGCAATTTTTATTCTTCAGTATTTATGGTACTCCATGCTATACTTGATCAAATAAAATCCTAGGCATTCCAGCACTTGCTTAGAGTCCAGAGGCTGAGATAGTGCTGGGTTCTTCTTTGTAATGGGCATCTCCCCTGTATCTATCCCCACCTCAGTTCCAATCCAGAATTTTCCTCTTACATCTACTTTCTGACTCCCATCCAAGCTCCTGGATTACCAGACTCCTTCCTGCTCTTGTCCTTCTGTGATCCTGGCTTCATAAGGTCTTTTATAACACAGCAATAACTCAAACATCATTATCTACAAGACGCCTCTTTGTACCTGAAATTGATAAAACCTTCTCTCAAATAATCTCATTCTACATAGATCTTGTATGTACTAGATTATTTACATATTGTCTCCCCATTAGAATATGTGTTCTTTAAGGGCAAGGACTATCTTTGTCTTGCTATGTATGTCTAGTTGCAGAGAAATTCTTGAGCTGAAATAGACAAATTTATGAATTATTTTGTTCTTTATACAATGATTTAAAGAATGGCCCAATTTTCTTTCCATTCTTTTCAATTTTCTTTTAATTCTGTTTAATTTGGGAAGAAAATCTCAGTCAGCCATTGAAACATCCCTATTTTCCATCCTCTAATATTATACTGTGGTAATGAATCTACTGACAATAGAGGTCAAAATCAGAATGTGAAAACGTTGGCTCCAGTTACCAATTTTATTGCTTATTTGAGACAATTGACACTCATCTAAATTTACAAAAGGTCCAGTCAGGAAGCATTACGGAGATTTTCTACTACTTTTTCATAATTCTTAAGTGAAAAATCATGCTCTTTATAGACCGAAAAGATCCCACACACACACTCTGCCTTTGTCTTCTGATATTTTCTAATCCATCCCTTCTTCACTCTGTCCCCAATGCCTGATGCTTCTCTTCATGACTCAGTGATTCCAATGTGTACATTATGCCTCAGGACACTCTCTCAGAATCTATCAGGCTCCTCCTTTGATGTCCTTCTATATAAATCTTTGGAAATCCTACCTCATTCATAAGGCCCTAAAGAAATGTCTATTTAACATATGAATAGTGCATCTTACTTAGAGGCACTATCTCTTTCACTGATTTCTAAATGATCACTTTCAACATCCCTTTAGTTCTCACTTTATATTTTATTTCTACTTTAATTCCTATGTATCATTTCCTACTTGGCTGCTTCTCTTGTTATCATTTGGTCCCTATATTGTCACCTGTTTGAGTTTGTCAGCTTTAAAGAACAGTGGGAAGTATGTCTGTGGGTCTGCTTTTGTGTGGCACCCAACAGAGTACCACACAGAGATTAGTGCTGACTAGATGCCCTTTAATGATGGGGAGGAAGTTCTGTATTTTCCTGGGTCCTTCTCTCATGGAACGTGCCATATCTGAAAGGGCATTCAGTCATTAAAGCCATCATTAAAGCCAAATACCATTGGAACAGTACTGTTCCCTAATTGTCACCTGGATCACTGCAGCCTTGGAGTTTGAATGAAGAAGGGAAAGGAGGGAAGCTTTCTTTTCCATGGCAGACACTATTATCCCATAGTGTTCAGGACATAATATTTTATTGATGTAGAATTATGAAGCTATACTGGTTACACCTGAACTATTCTCTGAAACACTCATTTTTGCCTGAATCCATTCTGCCTTTAACAATTAAAATGAGCAAGATTTTCTATCTCAAATGCAAACTCATATTTCCATGCAAGAAATATATTTAGTTCAGGTTTCAGTTTCAACAGAAATACGTTTTACCTTATTCTATCAAAAATTACCTCTTACCAAACCCTCCCCCCACATACACCTCAAACAGAATTTTTTTTTTCTAGAACCATTTGGCTTTTCTCATCTATCTGTTTAGCCATCTCTCCATCAGTATATGCATGTGTGTGTTCACAAAAACAATCCTTTTTAAAAAATTTCTCTTGAAGATATCTAAGCAAAGTTTCAAGTAGCCAATTAGCTTTTTGACCTAAGCTTTGTTGGCTGCAGAAAGCCTGAATCACAGGAACATTTGGTTCTCAAGGCATTTGGATCTCATAAGAACAACTCTGTGCCAGCACCAATCAGAATGGCTGCCAGTTGTTATTCTTCTTCACAACTGGCAGCCGTTTCCAGCACTGTTACCGAGCAGTGATCAATCTCTGAACCTATCTATCAGGGGATGTGCATAGAGGGAGAAATGTGGAGCTGTTGCATGAGAATACCTTTATACAACTCAAGGAGAGGAAGGAGAATATATGTACTATGCAAATATGTAAGTGAGTAGACAATGGGAGGAGAAATAAAGGCGAGAAATACACAATAGATGTGTTATAATTTAAGATGTGAATTAAAGAGTCTAAGAATTTACATGTTCAGTTGACTATATGAAAATAGAAATGTAGGAAATTTAGTTTTTGAACATATCTATATTATATTGGTATCTAAATATTTCATGTATTTATATACATGCTATCTATCCAATAACATTACAAGTTTCTTAAAAAGGATATTAGCTGTGTATCCACAAACAAGCTATTTTAATTCTGAATGTCTCAGTTCCCTCAATTATAAAATGAGTATAATAGCATCTACCACATAAGATCAAGTGAGATAACATATGTATAAGTATTTTGAAAACCTTAAACAGCTATTTAAATATTGTTACTGTTATTATTACTTGGCTAAATAACATATATCTATATATATGCAGACACATATATCTATAAATATTTCAAAATGCTGCAATTTCATCCATGTGGACAACTCCTTCCACAATGCAGATTTTCACTCCCCAGTGACATAGTGTCATAGTTAATGTTATTTGTAAACTGTTTAAGAAAAAAAATAATCATCAACTTCTTGATTAACCTTATGTTGAGTGTTTCAAAATCAGTGTACTAGTGTTCATGAGATTCTAAGAGGAAGTGCTTTGAATAAAATCTCCATTTAAGTCTTATGGGAAAATTTGGACAAAACTCACATAGGATGAGAAAGTACACAGGATTGTAATCTGAATATTCATGGAATACCAATGCTAATGAAATCACAGTTCAATAAGACTATCAAACCATTTTTAAATACACATAAGCCCATTCTCAGAATCTTTCAAGATTAATAAGGATCCACTACAGCATGTACTCTTCTATCAAAGTCTTAAAGAAACTAGTATCACTTCTATGCCACTGTGAAGCATTCGAATAAGACTTGGGGATAAAGGGTCAATGTGCAGAGTATGTGTCTGCTGAAACCTCAGTCTAACCAGATTTGAAGAGCCTTATCACATAAAGGTTGGCTTCCAGGACATTGGACAAAAACAATTTATAATACCATTTATTAATTTGTGGAAGGGTTGAAATTTTGAATGATGGAGAATATCCTCAGATCAGTGAAATCCTAAATTTCTAAAAGTATTGAAATTTATGTGTGAATAGTTCTATACATGTAACATATAAATTTATGATATAGACATATCTGAAACTATGTGGTCTCAGATTATAACCTAGAGGGATATATGAAAACTGTAATTTGAAGTATACACATAAAAGACCATAATGCAAATGTAGTCATCAACGCAATTTCATAGCTCTAGAGAGAGGAGAAAATACAACATCATTGAGAGTTCATGGAGCTTGCAACATTTTCATTTAATTTGAAACAAGAAATCCTTGACACATTACTCCCTAAACAAAAATTTGCCCTTTATTTGAAAAGTGTATCACTATGTGGCTATAACAGAATAAATATGGCCATCCTTATTGTTGAACTTATACTTTTAGATGTAATGTTGAAATAAATCAAATTACTTAGGACGGATGCAAGCTAGCTATGGTGACTTTAGGCAAATAATTCTATTTCTTTTTTTTCCTCAGTTTTCTCATCTATAAAATGAATAGAGTGATTTATCATGAACTTAAGATATTACTTTATTGTCAGTCAATCAGCAATGTTAATTTCCTTAATTTTTAGTTCAAAATGCTATTGTGTAAGTATTATTTTATATGCCCAGATACAAATCTTTTTAGCTTCCTTGATACAATTATTTCCCCTTGGAGGCAAGAATTTACATTCTCTAATGAACAGAAGAACTCAAATTCAGTCCACAGATAAGAGATTTGGAGAAGAACTTATTAAAATGTCTATTTCTAACCACTAACTGTTGCAAGGCATAATAAGATACAGTTGAAGAAGCAAAAGACATGAAAATAATGGTAAAAACACATTTATAATATAAGATAAAAAACATTAAGGGTGGATAATACTCATGAAAATATTATGTGATTTGTGATTGAATACAGGATGATTTAGACTTCATAGCAGTAGAGATAACAGATTCTGTAGCAACCTGAGATAATGTTAAATATATGTTATTTTCTATCTAAAAAAGTTTTTTATTTTTAATTTTGGGTTTTTTCCCTAAAAGATTGGACTTGGTCACATTGTCAGCAAGATGGCAGGATAATTATATTCAGCATAATTCCCTGAATCCAAAAATCTCAAAAAAAGAAAAGAATATCCCCTCAAAATAAACTAACTAAAGCTACATCAGCAATATAAGACAGAAACATGGCACAAGGTAAAAACTATGTAAATTAGCATTGGAGAGTTGAATTCTCCCACTTTGCTGCCTTTAATCTATTGCATACATAAAACAAAAACAAATTGACAGGCTATGTTGCATGTATGGTGACTACATTTCCTGCACAAACTCTACACACTTAGATCCTAAAAAGGAGGCAGAAGTTCATTCTATTAAGTTATTTAACAGAAAGAGAGTATTACTCTAGAGAAATGTGTGTGGGTTTGAGAGCATAGTGTGGGGTGCCTCTGTGTGTGTGTGTGTGTGTGTAGGTGTACTAAATATTAAAATATCAAAAGAGAAGCAAGCTAGGAAAATATTTACATGCCCAATAATCACATAATTGCAGTTAACATCTATGTGGAACTTGAAAATTTACAAAGACTTTACAATTTTTTACATATAGTTTTTATGCTCTTTTCTGATTTTCCCTTTTGTGAAAATGTGAACCTTTATCATTCTTGAATGTTGTCATATCTCTCCTATTTTCAAATATTATTGATAATCATGAGCAATCATACCTACCAGCTCTTTTAGCACTCAGGAATGTGATTTAGGTTATCTGAATCCACAGGGAAAGCTAGGAGCTCTCTTCTTTCCTTCTTTATCCTTATTTATTTATTTAATCACCTTTATTCATTCATTCTTTCATTTATTTATTTATTCATTCATTCAATTATTTATTTATCTAACTATCTATCTATTTATTTATTTATTTATTCCTTATTCCCAATTAATTTTTGTTCTGATATTTCCAGTGCAGAAGTAATTTTTTTAGCAGAGAAAACAGAAGCAAAATACAATTTTAATAGTTCTACCTTCCTTCTATTGTCAATTATCATCATGTCATCTTTCCTAACATTTATTTGTACTTCATTTTCCCCCAATATAATTGTTTTGTTTTTTAATGTAATAATCTCCTTAATCAGCCTCTGCTTATTTTGAGTTTGAGCATTCCTGGAATCATTTTTGCTGCATCATGGCATCCTTTTATATTCAACTTTAGTTCTCTGACCTTGTTTACACTTTGTATACATTTCTTTTAAAAATACCATTTGATTGGTCAGGGCTCTATAAATTCAAATATAACTCTGGACACATATCCCTTCAGAACTTAATTCTTAATCTCTCTCTGGGGCTAATTTGCCTGTAGCTTTTCAGTCCATATAATCCTATCTATTTGTCCTGTGAAATCTGCTTTCCAAATGCTTTAAATCACTATTGATTAGAGAAATGCAAATTAATACAACTTTGAGATACCATTTTGCAATTCTCACATTAGCTAAAATGATAGGGAAAGATAATAATAAATGGTGGAGAGGATGTGGAAAAATTGGGACACTAATGCATTGTTGGTGGAATTGTAAAATGATCCAACCATGCTGTAGAGCAATTTGGCCTAAGGGCTATAAAACTGTGCATACCCTTTGCTACAGCAGCATTTCTACTGATAATCACTTGTGATGGACTTGGCTTTTCTCAGCAAGGTGGTGATCCGAGATATTGCCAATAAATTTGGGATGGAAAATGCTATCTTCATACACAGAGAGACTATGGAGATTGAATGTGGATTGAAGCATAATATTTTCACTTTATTTTTTGTTTGCTGGCTTTTTTCCCTCGTGGTTTTTTTTCCCTTTTGGTCTGATTTTTCTTGAGCAATATGACAAATGTGGAAATATGTTTAAAAGAATTGCACATGTTTAATCTATATCAGATTGCTTGCTGTCTTGGGGAGAAGGGAGATAAGGATGAGAGGAAGAAAAAATTGGAACACAAAGTCTTACAAAATGAATGTTGAAAACAATCTTTACATATATTTGGAAAAATAAAATACTATTGAGGAAAAAAATCTGCTTTCCCCAAATCTAGTACAACAAACTACCCAGATATCCTCTCTCTATATGAAAGTCATATATAGTTTATGACAGAGACTCCCCGCAGTAGTCCTATTATTTTTACCCTAGCAATCAATTCCTCCTTGTTAGTGAGAATCATATCCATGAGAGTATTTCCACTTGGTTCTTCCACCTTTTGGCAGATATAATCATCACTATGGCAAATCAAGAGACTTTTAGCTACTGTTTTTGGCTAAAAGAAAAGAACAGCAGCTGACTGTGTAATTAAAGTTACTTTCATTACTATTGTAACATGCTTCTCTCCCTGGTCCATTATCTGTTCTCCAGTCTTTTCATCTATTTCCTATATGCTCCAATCACAAAATAGTTTTGTTCTCTCTTTATTGATTTTCATTCAAATACTCTCCATTATCTTTAGGTCATTTGATTTTAATATTTCCTCACACAGATTTAACTTCTTAATATACAGTGCTACCCCAGTCCACCCTCTTTTACCTGTCTTCTTTCTTTTCAAAAAAGCATATTCATACACTCATGTTACAATCACAGACCATCTATTGTAATGTAAAACCTTTAAAAGTAAGGACCATTTATTTCATCCTTTTTGTTTGTATCCTTAGCACTGAGTACAGTGCCAGGACCATAGAAGGCACTCAATAAGTGCTTGGAAGCATAGTGATGAGTTTTATCCCAACAATTTCTTCTTGCTTATTGTCTAAATTTGGAGTATTTGGAGGTAAATTGGAGGCAAACACTTTTTATTGACTGGTTTCTTTCTTGCATGGTGTCTCCTATGAATTTTTGTAAGTCTCAATTGTTATTCTTCCTTTACTGTCACTATTCTCTTTGACAATTAGCTTGAGGATATATGCTGGCAGTTTTCTCCTTCCCCAATCTGTAGTTCTGGAAACACTGGGCAAATTCATTCTTACTAACTTTTATTAGGTTGTTCCATCTAGTTGTATTCTATCCATAACCAAGCATCTGTCCCCTGTGTTTAAACTACATCCAAAAAATATAAATACAATAAACAGAAACCAGGTTTTTTTTGGGGGTGAGGGTTAGGGTGTGGAAGGGGAGGAAGAAAGGGAAACAAAAATTATTAAGTACCTTTTCTATGTCAAATACTATACCAACTATCTTACAAATATCTTCTTTGATTTTCATAACAACCCTATCATTGTCCCCATTTATTAATCAATTGAGGAAACTGGGACACCAGAAGGTAAGTTACTTTCCCAGGGTCACATGGCTAGTAAGGTCACATTTGAACTCAGGTCTTCCTCATTCCAGTTGCTGGACTCTATGCATTGTAGCACCTAGCCAACTCCAGCTAACTTGAATTTTCTCTTGTACCTCTTGCTTTCAGGGGATAAAAATTAGGAACATATAACCTGTGCTGCTATGATTTTGATTCTTCCCTATTATTACATAACCTTCATCAATATTTTCCATGCTTCTTTGGCAAGATCATTTATACTCACACAAATCACTAGAAAGGGATGGCTGTCATTCATTCTAAGAAATCTTGGGTTGAAAGACAATAGAGTTCTCTAATGATTGTATCATATCAACAAATAGATGCCTTAGTTTTCTGTATCAATTATCACTACACTTCTCTAACATGACAGAGAGCTTCTATGGCTCTCCATCACTCTTTTGAAGAGAGGAAGCTTTGTGGTCCTTAGAGTGTTTAGCTCCCTCTTCTTAAAAAGAGCTTTAGATCTTAAACTCTAATTGTATAGTTGTCCTTTAACTTCCTCTTCTATATGACATTTTCAAACATCGTCTCTCCTTCAACTAAATCTTTTTTCTAAATTCTATTTTCTAAAATAATATCTCCCTCACTCTAAGATCAGTCCTACATTACCCCTGCTGGATCTCATTAATAAATGCTATGACAACAAATTCATAAAGGAGAAATGAGTAGAATTGTGCAAAAATAAAATAATAATTCTAAAAAATTTTAATATTCCTTTTAAATAACAAAGGATGAATATAATAGAAGAACAAACAAAAAGGAAAATTTATAATTTAGACTGAATACTTAGATTGGACATATATGGTAACTTCTGAATGGGAAATTAAAGAATATGTATATTTCTTAACATTACTGATATCTTTGTAAAAATAAACTGTGTTCAGGCACAGAAAAAATTACAAATAATTGCAAAAAGACAGAAATATTAAACAAATCCTGTGGAGGCCATAAG
This sequence comes from Antechinus flavipes, assembly GCF_016432865.1. Classification (NCBI taxonomy): domain Eukaryota; kingdom Metazoa; phylum Chordata; class Mammalia; order Dasyuromorphia; family Dasyuridae; genus Antechinus; species Antechinus flavipes. Next base: position 176,612,536 of record NC_067402.1, read on the forward strand.
CCAATAAAAATTACAAATAATACCAGAATGACAAGCACAATATATAATTCTAAAAAAGATCTTTAATAATTCTGAATAATGAATGGGCTAAGAACACATTATGGAAACAGTTTGCAACTACTTATAAGAGAATTATTACAATAATTAACTTACCAAAATTGTTGGAATTCAACAAAAATAAATTTCATTGAAAAATTATATATCAAATCATAAATTGTTCACAAAATGGGAAAAAAAAGGATTAATGATCTGAGCATGTAATTAATAAAACTTTAAAAACTAAAAACCAGAGGAAAACAGATAAAAGAGGAAAAAATATAGAGAAATTATAAATAAAATGAAAAACAACTTTTAAAAATGCTGAATATATAATTATATATTAAATATATATATATATATATTTGGCCTAAGACCAATATATAATATATAATAATTGTATTTTATGCTCTAAAATATATAATATATTGTACATGTTAGTTTTAAGACCATCTTGATTGTCTCTTTTTTTTTTCTGAATTTCCCTTTGTTTTCACCTATGGGCTTTAAAAATATTAGTATCTATTATTACTAGTATCTAATATTAGTAATATTATATCTCTATTTTTGTGATCATTACTACTATACTCAAATATAGTAATTATAATGAAAAAAAAAGGGTAAGAGAAACTATAAACCAATATCATTAATATTGATTGATGCAACAATTTCAAATAAAATTATACCAAGCAAGACAATAGCCATATATTTTGTAAATTGCTTGCAAGATGGGTTTATAACAGAGATACAAATGTGATATAACATTAGGAAAACAAAATAATTAAAAATATAAATAATAAAAAAAGTGATTTAAAAAATGGCTGCCTTTAACAAAATAGTCATGATTTGTATTCAAAAATCATGAAGATGAACATAAAATGAATATGTTTAATATGCCAAATACATATTTCTAAAAACAAAAGCAAGGATTATTTGAAATGGAAACGCATTAGAAGTTTTTCCCAAGGGAAAAACAAGAATTATTCAGTTCCCCAGTGTGTTTGATATATATGTGCTAGTGATAATATTAGGATTAAAAAAAAGAGAGAGATTCAAGGGGAAATGAAATCGTCCTTATTAGCAGATAACATGGTGGTTTATTTAAAAGTCCCAAAAATGTGATATTATAGAAAAAGCATTGACTTTAGAGTTAGAGGACCTAATTTCAATCTGTCCTGTGTCACTTACCTCCTGAATGACCTTGTCAAATCATTGAATTTCATTGGATTTCAGTTTTCTCATCTGTAAAAAAGATAGATTTGAACTTGAAGATTTCTGAGATCCCTTCCAGTTCTAAAACTATGGTCATATGATCATAAAGAAACTAATTTAGATAATTAATACAATCAGTAAATTACCAAGATATAAAAACAAATTCATAAATCATTCATTTTCTATATAGCAATATATTTTTAAAATAAAAAATTATAGAAAAGAAAATCCCAGTGAATAGATCTATAAAATACACTAAACATCAGAGATGCAATCTACTGAAAAACATTTTAAGACTTATAGAAATTCAATTACAAAATATCCTTTAGAAAAGCAATTGGAGGAATATTCATTGCTAGGGAGTCGGGGTTACTTAAGAGATAGACATCTTGTATCAAAGTCAAGAAGATCACTTCAAGTATTACTTTTGGTCATACTGTGATGTGGGGCAAATTAAGCATTCCCAGGTAATTCTCTTAGTTCTCCAAACCCATATATGAGGGAGTCCAAGAAGAAGTGCTGGTCAACAGTATCATGTGCAAAAGAAGTCGGGAAGAGTAAGGACTGAGAATATCTGAGAATTGTCTGGTATAAGAAAATAGGTCTTTCCTTTTTCCTGTAACAGACTGAGATGAGTCTTTCCTCTGCCATTTTTGTAACATTGTGACTTTGTTTTTTATCTGTAAAATGGAAATGATAACACTTACTTAAAAGAAAAATAGTGATCTTAAAGGTCCAACTATCTCATTTTGCAGTTGAGGAAATAGTGAGCAATTGATTTTATATTTAATTTGTTTTTTCCTGATTTTTATTTTTCTACTCTATTCATATACTTTTCTGTATTTTGAATAGAATCAAAGTTCCAATAATTACTGTTTTATGATATAATTTGAGGTCTGTAACCAAGAGGTTAAATAAATTTCCTAAAGTCATACAGGTTGAAAGGGGCAGAGTTGAAACTCTAAACCAGATTGATTGACTTCAAATACAGGACTTTTTCCACATAGTATGTTCTGAAGTTTCAGATTTCCTCAGTTTACCTGTTGACTACCATGTCTCTTTGTTCCCACCAATACAGTGGTGTTTCCCTCCTGCTCCCAATTCCTTTAGATCTTCTGAGCTTCTAGAGTTAATCTGATCAATGTATTAGAATAGAGTATAAGACAAAAATGGCTTCCTGTACTTACTGAGTAGTTTTAGGAAAGTCACTTAACCTCTTATTTGCCTCACTTTCTTATCTATAATCTGAAAGAGTTGGATTTAATTGCACAAATAAATAGCCATTGTAGAGTTGCAAAATACTTTACATACATTATCTCATTTGATCTTTATCATGATTATTTGAGGTAAGCAGGGCAGGATATTCTAATTTTACAGATGAAAAAACTAAGGCCCAGAGAAATTGTCACATAGCTAGTAAATGCTTTTGCTAGGACTCACACCCAGATCCCCTGATGCTAAGTCTGTGGCTATTTCCATAACACCATGCTGTCAAGAAGAATGAGTAATATGGGAATTTCAGATGCTATGGCAGGGTCAATGGGAAGTTATTTTTGATCAAGAGAGCTTTGCCTGGTGCTTCTCAAATCATAGCATATGGAAGGCCTGCTCTGTCAGAGAGACATTTTGCACTATTCCTTAGACATTGTGGAGATATGAGAAAAGAAAAAGCATCTCTGTCCTGGTGTCTGATGCTTTTCAATTTCCTTAGAAAGTAGCTGCAGTCGACTTAACTAAAACTGCTGTTGAAATAGCACCTGCAGTTCCAGGAGGTGGTGACTCTTACAGAACAAAACCAGAATGTGAAACAGTAAGCTCTAAAGCTCATTAACAAGTTCATGTTCCCCTAGTTTTGGTTCCAATCCAGTAAGCCTGAGTTTCTGTCTCCCTCTTAGGGTACCATTATCACTTTTCTCCTCTTTTCCCCCTTTGAACTCTCCAGCTTTTGTTTTCTCTACTTTACCAATAGAAACTGTCAGGCTTGCAATTGTCTCCAGAGTTTCTCTAAAAAATGAAGGAAGAAAGTGAAGAAAGAGCAGGAAAGAGCTTATTTTTAGACCTTTGTTTGACTTTAATGAGGTGAAGGGACTTTTGTAGAACACCACAGTTTCATATCCTGACAGCATGGAACTGCACTGCCATATGGCACCTGGTCCCTACCGAAAACAGAATTCTTGAAAATGAAGCTAGAGGAAGAAAAACATCAAGTCAGTCACTTTTATTGTAATATCATTTTTACAACTCTTCATATGACATTGTTATTTTGAAGGGGAACAGAGAAAATGGAAGAACTCATTGTCCTGGCAATAACAAATCCTTTAAAGAATTCCCAGTTTGCTGTGTATCACGGACCCAATTATTTTAACATATCTGTACAATTATCTCTTCATTTCTAAATTGCCACTAATCAAGATTAAAATATGACTTGGTGCTAGACCCAGCTTTTCTACTAGCTGGCTATTGATCTTGGGCAAGTTATTTCACTTTAGTGGGCTTCATTCAGTTTCCTCATGAACAATATGAAGAGATTAAACTGAAAGAATTCTCAAATTCTTTCCAATTTCAGTATTCTGTGATTAGATGTAGAAGGTTCCTGCCTTTATGCTATTTAACTTTCTATTTGGTGAGTAAAAAACTAAATCCTAAGCAAGGAACAGAATAAGGAGTTTTCCCTTACTCCAATTAAATATTTCAATGTATTTAACAAATGGTAATTGAGTACTTTCACTGTACAAAGCACTATCCTGGGAGTTTGGGGGACGCAAAAATGTGTGTGACATAGTCTCTGCCTTTACAAAGTAAACCGTGGAATTGGTTTTCAATCTAATAAAACATTTTTCTAAGGTTAGAGTTATATTTCTCTATGGGAACATTAAAATGAAAACTGTATGAGTATAAAGTAAAATTAGAACTTTTCAGCTTAATATTATTATAATTTAAAAGGGAATTATATATTTCTTTCTTTGGGGTAGGTAGGAAGCAGCCTCAAATAACTTTAATAACTTCATCCATTGGGCACCAGAAGAACAATTTTCTGTTCACGTGCATGTGCACCCATGTGTGTGTGTGTGTATGTCCTGTAAATCTTAATAGAATGCAGGAATTATTGATGTGTTAGAAACATGTCACCTGGGAAGAGAAAGGATGAGTGGTAGTAAACTTCACCAGGATCCAAACCAAAGTGAATGACAAAGTCTATTCAAAAGCTAGTGTGAAGTCATAACCTCAAGGGAACTACAATACAAGCAAAAGGCGACAGAATCCTGCTCTTGTCTCTCTTTTGAACTATCACGGCAACATCGCCCCCCCTTATCACCAAAAAAAAAAAAAAAAAAAAAAAAAAAAGAACCATCCCATTCTGCCACAGTGAGAGGGGCAGATGACATCAGAGATTTTCTTCAGGAAAACAGGTTGCAAAGATTATTGATTGGGAGGCATTGAAGAGAGACACTGAACAACATTAGTTGAAACCTGCAGAGAGATGGAGAAGAAACTACTGGAAATAATACTAGGTTGTAGTACTACCTACAAAGAACAGGACTGGAAGGAACTGAGGCTATATCAGTCTTTGGGTAAAGTTTATAAAGGTTATTTTTTGAGAAGGTTCAGTATTTTCCAAGAACTCTGATAAACTCCAGTACTTTTCTTTGACCCATAACTATAATTATATAACTATATAATATATATATATGTATATATATATACTACATATATGACTATATGTAGAAAAAACTATATATAATTAGATATATAACTACATACATATAATCATATATATAACTATGCAATTATATATATAAAATTATATATATATGTTACTATATATAATCACATATAATTATATATGTATATATGACTATATATGCATTATTGCATTATATATATTATTATATATATAATTATATATAACTATATATATTTGAGCTTTAGTACCTATGTGATTGCAAGGGATATTGGTAAATATCCCATATATTTCAGCCTTAGAAGTTCACTAGCTATGTGACTCTGGGCAAATTATTTAATCTCTTATTTGCCTCAGTTTCCCCAATTATAAAATGGGAATAATAAGAACACCTAACTCCCAGGGTTGTTGTAATGATTTGATAAGATAATATCTAAAGTTCTCAGCAGAACGTCTGGTACATAGTAGATATTTAATAAATTCTTATTCCCTTCCATTTCCAGATAACAGGGATGGTTAAGTGTCAAGGCAGGATATTAATCTGTATCTTCACTGTATCATAGAAACTGACATCACTAAAGTTAAAACCCTCACTCTCCTGGATATATGAATTTTCTGAGAATTTGAGAAATAGTTCTTGCATGTAAAAAGTAGTGAAATTGATCTGCTGCATGATTTTTCTTTGCTATTTTATTTGTATTTTCTAATTATTTTGTTCATAGAACAGGTATTGGATGAGGACTCAAGCTGTATTTCTCTCACACATTTTTTTTGGATAGTTTGGCTGATGCTCAGACACATCCACAAAAAAAGTTATGTGCTTCTTGTTCTGCATTACATTAAATATGTGCATCTATAATCTTGAGCCGAATAATAACTCAAACAATGGGGCTGGGGTTGATTCTCACACTCCGTCACAATAACAGAGGGTCCTATAGAATAGCTCAAATATTAGACCTGGGACTTAGTCAAAGAAAAGCCAAAAATTCCCTCTGGAGGGGTGGCACTGTTAAGCGCCAGCCTGTCAATCACAGGAGTGCAAGAATCCTGAGGGAAACTAGGTGCTCCCCCTAGCAACACTCCTAATTGAATGATGTGTCAAAAAATCAGGAGAGTATTCCTATTTCTAGTGTCCCCGGGGGGTTGCACAATACTGTAGATCAGAACAGATGGTTGCCACCTGGTGTTAGCCAGGTGAGTATTATAAATCCCATTTTTTAAATTGGAAAAGAATTCAGAGGGGATCATTGACTTGGCTACAACAAGTAGAGAAACCAAAGTGTTTTTAGGATAGAAAGGAATCACCAAAAGAATAAAAACACTGAAACAAGCAAAATGAACTTGAATACTTGCAAGACATTTTAAAGATCAGAATACACTTCATATAACTCTTCCATTATCTGTGTTAGTAGAGAACAGAGAGGAATAAGTGCGAGCTTTGGCAAGTCAGTAGAATAATTTGAGTTTCATTTGCTGCCACTATTAACTTATATTAAAGGTATTAATGTACTAAGAAGGGAGATGGTAAAGTGACAATAAGAATTTGCAGAACTAAGAAAAACAAAAGAATTTAATATCTCACAAATTAGCTAATCAGCCTTTAGATAATATAACAAAATATGAACAGACCGTTTTTAAAGGAACATCTGGTCAATGCAAAAGAAAATATGTTTGGCTGGAACTCCTAAAGAAAAGAAAAGGCAAGAATAAATGTCTCCAGCATCACTAGATTTTTTTTTGTTGGTTTTGTCTTGCTGAATTCATTTTGATAAACTAGACCTAGGAAGGATTTGGAAGGAAGGAAGAAAGGAAGCAAGGAAGGAAGAAGGAAGGAAGGAAGGAAGGAAGGAAGGAAGGAAGAAAGGAGGGAGGGAGGGAGGGAGGGAGAAATTTCATTTCTCTGTTTTGAAACCCCAAAATCTGTTCTGTGACTTCAATGTGGCCTCCAATCTCTTTATCTTTCACTTCTTTACTAAGACATCATTGCTGATAGCTACACTTTTCTCCTTTCTCCTATTTTGAACCCTTGATGAATTAGTTCAATTCTATATTTTCCTCTTATCTCACAAGCCTTGTGCCCTTATCCTACCACCAGTTTTTCCTTGTTGCACCTTACCCTTGGATCACTCTCACTATATTAGCCTTTGTTCTTATTAACAAGCTGCTAAAGGAAGCTACAGAAAATTACAAAACCATGCTGGTTCACAACCAATTTATATTAATCTCAAATGGACTCTAATTGTGGCAAGGCAACCTCCTTAATTAACTCACTATTGAACTCATGACAGTGACTTTTGTAAACCTTTTCCTCCATACTCAAACCTTCCATTACTGCCCTTCCTCAAATCCTTTCACCCCAGAACATTATTTCATAATATATTTCACTAAAAAATAATTGAAATCATTCACTGAGAACTCCTTCTCCCCTTTTAATTTTTCATCATTCAGATACCTTTTGCCATTATTTTTTCTTTCATTTTTGAATTATATGAAAATTGACCCCTATCCTTACTCTTGGCTAATTTCTCTAAATGCAAAAAAGTGATCCCATTCCAACCTTGTTTCTATAGAAATCAGTTCCTCCATAATTCTTACTGTGTCACTTATCTTCAAATTTTCTTTTTCTATCTGCTACTTTCCTACTGCCAACAAATATGCCCATGTCTCCCCAATCTTCAAAAAATTCTCACTTCATTAATCCATCCCCATACTATCATGCTATATTTTTTATTGCTAAATTTGAGAAGATCATGTACATTAGTGCCTTCAATCCTTCATAGTCCTTTTTTCTAAACTCTACATGTTTTGGCTTCCAATCTCATAATTCAACCAAATAGTGAAATCTGATACTTTTTTTTTCTTCAAACCTCATTTTTCTTAATATCTCTGTAGTCTTTTTCACTGCCAATCATGTTCTCCTCCTTATTGTTCTCTTCTTTGTGGGTTTCTATGACACTGTTCGAGCCTTTTCTTCATCCAGGTCATGCCTGAAAACAGCGGGTATCCTCTAAGATTCTGTTCTGTGCTCTCTTCTCTTTTCACTCTATATCATTTCATGTGATGATCTCACTATCATCTCTATGTAGATAATTCTCAGATCTACTTCTCCAGACCTAACCCTGCTCCTGAGTTTCAATCTTAAATCTCCAACTGCTTATTGGACGCCTCAAACTGGTTTTCCTATAGACATCTTAATTGTAATATGCTCTTTGACTTTAACACAGCTTTCAAATCTACCTTCTCCCCCCACCCAAAAAAAAATGTTCTCTTTATTAGGCTAAATAAACCTAGTTTCTTCAAGCAACTCTCATATGATATGGACACAAGTCCTTTACTATCCTAATAGTTCTCTGTGTATTTCCCAGCTTTGCAACATCCTTTCTAAGGTTTGTTATCCAGAACTCAATTGAATTTACTAAGCTCTGATTTTTACTAAGTTCTGTTCCAGGCACTGTACTAAGATCAGAAAGATAAATACTTGGTCTTTGTTCTCAGTTCACATTCTGAGGAGAGGAGTCAACATATAAATAATTATGGCTTTACAAATATATACAGAGTAGATAGACGATAATATCATTATCTATATCTATCTATCTATCTATCTATCTATTTAAATATCAAAGGGAAAACGCTAACAATTGGGAATAAGGTAAGAGAGATACTGGGAAAGATCTGCAGAAAATGGCATTTGAGCTAAGTCATAAAGGAAGCCAGTACTTGAAAGTAAGGAGGAAGAACAATCCAGGCATGGGGACTGCTAGTACAAAGAGTACAAAGTAGAAAATGGAATGTCATGTTCAAAGCAGCAAAAAAGGTTGTGTAAGATATCTTTGGGCCTTTGGTTTGAGAAATCCAAAAGGAGATGGTGATGCAAGACTGGAACTCAGAAAAGAGATTAAGACTAGATAAGTAACTTGAGAATCATCTGCAGAGATAATAATTGAATGAATGGGAGCTCATCAAATTCCAAGTGAAATAATTGAATGATGAGATTGGAAGTCAGACTGTAAAGAGTTAAGAGGAAAGTGAGAAGAAATGAAGTAGAAGCACTTAATGTACATGTTCTTTTCAAATTTAGCCACAAAAGAAAATAGAGGAGGTATAGAACAATAGTACATGCATATAAATGAATCAAAATGAGAATTTTTTGAAGATTGGGGGAGACATGGGCATGTTTATAGCAGTAAGACATAAGTAGCTTACTTGGGGAAGTAGCTAGAGAAAGGTTGGAAAGAGGGAAAGGTGTGAGAGTAGGAGTAATAGAGGAGGCAATCTTTTGGAAGAACCAAAATTTTTCTATTTAGTTACAAAGGGAAGGGAGCAACTAGATGATATATAGCATTGAGCCTGGAACCAGAAAGATCTGAGTTTGAATTCAGCCTAAGACACTTATTAGCATGCTATTTTGGCCTGTTTACCTTAGTTCTTCATCTGTAAATGAGCTGGAGAAGGAAACAGCAAACTACTCCATATCTTTAAAAAGAATTTGGCAAGGAAGAAAAGTTGGATATGATTGAAAACAACTAAACAACAACAAAGAACAAATTAAATGGAAGTTGAAAATAAGCCAATTTTAGTTTGATGGGGGGTGGGGGAGGAATACTTCCTAAGAATTAGTATTATCCTAAAATGGAATTGGCTCTTTTAGGAGGGATGGGGATTCCCATTACTGAAGGTGTTCAAAGGAAAACTGAGTGGCTACCCAATAGGTATGTGTAGTGAGGATTCTTTTGGGAATTCATTGGGTCAGATGTGCATTGAAATCCTTTTCAAGGATTGAATTCTGTGATTCTGTTTCTTGATTCCTGTTTAGTATTTCAGCTCCTGACACATTAATGCTGGATTAATTTTCTGAGTCTACATGTGCCAATTTTGTCTACAGTACAACAGTAGACAGTTCAGCCATTTTTGAGATAAATTATTGTTATTTTCCCAAAACCAGCCTGCTTCAAATTGTTGAGTCCCCTTTGGCCTTCCAGAAGGAGTAACTATTCTAACTAAGTTACTGAGACCCTGTTCTTGCTATAGAGGTGTGAGCATATGTTTTTGGTTGTCTTTTTTTCCCCTAATGCCAATTTCTTTTAAAATTTGGTTAATAATAACTTAATTTATTGGCTTTCCAAATACAGTACCTTTGATTACCACCCTATTCTACATTGTACTCACAGAGCTAAGTCTGAAAACTTGCTGGAGAGAGAAAAAACAAGGTGGGGATGGTCGGGTGGGGAGCAAGAAATGATGCTAAAGTATATCTTAGAATCTAAGGAAAGGGGGGCAGAATTCCTTGTATCCTAAGCCCCAAATAAATATCACAGGTAAGCCCCCCAAAAAACATAAGAAACATAAATAGAAACCAAATAAAATTAGAGTACTATTTTTGTTGTTCAGTATTTTCAATCATGTGCGATTCTTTATAACCTCATTTAAGGTTTTCTTAACAAAGACACTAGAATGGTTTGTCATTTTCTTCTCTATGGTCATTTTACACATGAAGAAACTGAGACAAACAGAATTAAGTGATTTACCTAGCAAGTAACTATCTGAAGCCACATTTGAACTCAGTAAGATGATTCTTCCTGACTTCAAAATCAGCATTTTTTTTGCCACTCAGCTGCCCATAATATTTTTATTACTTATCTTAAAACAGTAATATTTTTTCAAATAAAAAATAAAATTAGAGTAAATTAGAAATAATGTAGGATGATCTTGTGTCCCATTCAGAGATGAAAAATCTTTCCCAGACACATCAGTGGGGAAGGGAACTAAGCCCCCAAATATTTATGCTTTGAAGTGGAAAAGGGGTTCTAGCTTCTGGATGGGTACCTTGTTTCAAGACTAGGGCAACTTCTCTTTCCTGAGTCTGGTTCTTTGTTCAGAGTGCCAGGTTGGCTTCCTGGTTCCTGCTGGCTTGAATTTCTGTTGTTCTCTGGTGAGATCCTGGGACCTTCCTTACTGCTCCTAAAGCTTCACCCTTTGCCCCTGTTCTTTATTTCCAAAGCAGCTACCCACTATTTCCACTTTCTGTCTCCCATCCCATGCTGTTTGTATTATGCAGAAACTCTCCATTACCCATCCCTTCTTGTTGCTATCATGGACACTGATGTTTCCCAGGAAGTGGTATCTCTATTAGGTGACAGGCCAGCATGCCTCAGGACACATTCCAAACTATATTAGGAGTTCCACCCTGAATGGTGCACAAAAGGCAGCTGGACTGCTAATTAGAAGGTCCCCAAGCTTTTAGTTCTAGGTGAGTTAGGGTCATTACAATTAGGGTATCCCCACACATAGTGAGCACCTCCTGCTAAAATCTTTTCCCTTGAGATTGGGCATAAATATATACTTCTTTTTATTTGTCTGCTCACTTTGGGTCATGCTCCTCGATAAGTATCATTGAAAATTATCAAAGCTTTGAAAAGCCTGAAGAAAGCACAAAAACCACTGGAGGGGAATGGGTACAAGCTGATGTCTTATGTCAGCAAAATACTTTCCCCATTACATTTAATAAGTGTGTGATGAAAAAAAAAGTAGGAAGTTATTTAAGATAAGTAAGCCTAACTATAAATCACTGAGAAGTAATCCTTTTGCCCCTACAAATTATTTGCTGTAGTAATCATTATTTTTAGTACAGTAAAGAGAAGATAATTTTTTTCTGTTACAAAATGAAAACTTATCAGTAGTAGTTTCCATTAGGAGCTATTTATTAATTGTTGATTTTTAAACTGTTGTCTATACTGTTTCACAACTTAATAAAAGGCAAGAATGAGATACCATCTAGAATATGATATGCATTTCTTAAAAAATAGATTTACATAATTATGACATATTATGCTTATTATTTTATGTATCTCAAGAAATGGTATACAAGAAAAACACAATTTTTAGTAACTTACTTCAAAATCTTAACTTTAGAAGGCTTTATTGTTAAGTTGTTTCAGTTACATCCAACTCTTCATGACCCCATTTGGGATTTTCTTGGCAAAGATACTGGAGTAGTTTGCCATTTCCTTCTCTAGCTCGTTTTATAGATGAAGAACTGAAGATGTTACCTTCTTCTAATAACACTCTTTGCTAGGGACAATATATTTAAAAAAATTGAAATGAGTTTTGAAGATAATTAAAATAATCAGTCTAATTACTTGTGGAGATTTGTTTATCTTTTTTCAAATATTTTGCCCTACAGAATAGTCAAGTTGTGATAGAAGCTGGAGAGACAGAGAAACAGAAAAAGAAAAACAGACAGTCAAAGAAAGACAGAGACAAAAGAAATGACATAGAAATACTGAGGGGGTAGAGAAGGACATATATAGAAAAAATAGAGATGAACAGAGAAACCATATGACAATGAAACTGAGTGAAAAGGAGAAAAAGACAGAGAACATGGAAAGGGAAACATATATACAGAAAAAAAGGAAGAGGAAGGGATGGAGTGAAGGCAGGAAAAGGAGGAGAAAGAAAGAAAAAGGGAGGGAAGGAGAGACAGACAAACAGAGAGGGAGAGGGAGAGGAGAGGGAGAGAGAAGAGAGAGAGAGAGAGAAGGAAAAAAAAGAGCAAAAAAGAGAGAGAAGGAGAGAGAGAGAGGGAGAAGGAGAGAGAAGAAGGAGAAGAGAGGGGGGAAGAGAGGAGAGAGAGAGAGAGAGAGAGAGAGAGAGGAGAGAGAGAGAGAGAGAGAGAGAGAGAGAGAGAGAGAGAGAGAGAGAGAGAGAGAGAGAAGAGAGATTAAGCTTCCCAAATGCAGTAATTGATTTAGCAGCAGTTTAAAACAATGTTGAGCACTGTCAGAGATGTTCCTTTGTGGCACTAAATCAAGTTCTTCAAGATAGATTGCATGCTAACCACACACTATCTAAAAATCTCAAGGGCTGTTTATTGTTCAGCAATTTATGATCGCCTTGTTAGAGGATTGCATATCAGGCATCCCTCGAGTCTGGGAACGAACAGAGACAAATAGCATACAAACGATATTGAACAATTCATTATATTATATTGTAGAAACCTAAGCACAGTGTGCAGATAACCATTTTATGCACCCTGCCTTATTGAACAGTAATCACTCTGTAATGCTTTGGATATTTAAATCATATTTATAATAACACATATTAATGTAACTTCCTTCATAAAGTTCTCAAGGCATTTTACAGGGCACATAAACCAAGGAAAAATACAAAATTTTAAAAAGCAGATATACCTACCATGGGGTCTTTGAAGCAATCTAATGAGGTAGATATACAAAATCCTAAGCTGACAGTTTAACTATTTTTAAAAGTATATGGGATAATTCAACCACATTTTAATATATTCCTGCTTATAAACTCATTCTTTATCTAAATATTTGGGTAGGTTATGTAAGCACTTATTTTCATTTTATAGTTATAGGGAGAAAAAGGGATTTTAAAAAATTATTGAGGACATTTTCTCTGGAAGTTTTCAAAGCCACTTGCCTAAGGATCAGTCACTGATTTGGGTTTATGTGTACAATGTATTCTTTAAAAATGCCTTATTAGAACAGAGGGAGGTTAATTTTAAGGCAAAAGAAGGTGTTTATCTTGGCATGACTTTTCTAGCAACTAATACTTAGTGCAGTGCTGTGTACCTTGTGGATATTCAATAAATACCAGTTAACTGATTATCCAGTTCATACTGGTCCATATCTAAGCCTCCAAAATATAAGTTGGAGAGTATAGGTCTACTTCTAAGAGGACACTTTGTCCCTTTCACAGTAAGGGAGGAAGCCTACAAAGAGATGAAAATTGACTTAGTAATTTCTCTCATTGTGTGTGTGTGTGTGTGTGTGTGTGTGTGTGTTTAAACATGCTGTTGCAATTGTGAAGTATTACTAGACTATGTGTTATCAAGTCATGAATGTTCTTTTAGTAAGGGAGGTATCTAAATTCACATCCCATTCAAAGACTGCCATAGATAGCTAGAAAAGATTTTGCAATCAACTTAACTGTGTGTTTTGCAGGTGTAAAAGTATCACTCTTCTGAAATTCTCAGCATTTCTTTCCTTTTTTTTATAGCATTAGAACTGAGAATTATGCTAAATGAAAGAAAGGTTTCCACTCATTCTTATACACCCTGCTTTTTTTTTTTTTTCCTTTGGCAGAATTGCATGTGAAATCTATTACTAGCTGAAAACCAAAACGATGTAAAGGAATGGGAGACAGAGAGGACTGGGGGGAGGGGGAAAGGAGGAAAGAGAGAGGGAGGGAGATAAAGAGAGAGAGGGAAATAGAGGGAGGCAGAAACAGAGGGACAGAGACAGGGAGGGAAGGAGAAAGAGAAAGAAAGAAGGAGAGGAAGGGGGAGAGAAACAGAGAGAAAGACAAAGAGGCAGAAACACACAGAGAGAGATTGAGAGACAGAGAGAGGGAGGGAAGAAGGGAGTGAGAGAGGGAGCAAGAGAGCAAAGGAGGAAGGGAGAGGGAAAGGAAACCTGAGAGGATAAGAAGAGGAGAAGGAGAGAGGAAGAGAAACAGAGAATGAATGACAGACCGAGAGACAGAGACAGAAACAGATAGAGAAGGTAACTATGTAGTTAAAGAAGGGATGAAGAAGAGAGGGAATAAACATAAAAATTCTTGGTATGAGATGATTTCAATCAGGAATAGCTTTAATAAGAAACTCAGCCTTATATTTCATTTTAATTCACCCAGATTCATTATTTTGTGTATAGGTGAAACACTGCACATTTTATCCAGAAGCTGGGACTTTAAAAAATGTTCCCAGTATGGAATAAAACTGCTTCCCCAAGTCATCCAAGTACCATTTAGAGGACATCACTTATTGCACATTAATACAATTTTGATGTTTCACATGAAGGAGGAAGTGTGAACAAACTCTTTATTAGGATTCTATTTCTTTTTTCTTGGAATAGAATGGGACATAATAGGAAACTACTACTAGCTTGACTCACTTGTTTCAGTATGTTGAAAAATGATGTAGAATCATGCAGTATAAGTTATTGCATTTGTTTTAAAATGTTAAGAGCATCATTAATTTAACAGAGAAGTAGTTCCAGGTCTGGAGACTAGAAGACATCTTTCTGAGTTCATATCTGATTTCAGACACTAGTGTTGAGATGAATGAAAAGTCTAAGAGACATAGTTTCTGAGTAATTAATAATCAATTTATCAATTAGACTACTAGGTAATCAATAAATTGAGGTCAGTGATTCCTTTGGTAACCAAAGACCCCACATGGAGGCTGCTGAATATTTCAATGTCCTTGGAAAAAAGAATGTTCCTCTGGGTAAAAATCAATTCTGATTGTTTAAAAATGAGAGAATGAATATTTATTGAGAGGTGGGCTTTTTCTAATGAGGGACTGGGGTCATAAATTTAAAAAAAAAATCAGTCTTCTCTCAGATCATTCCATTCAGTAATTATATAAAAGAACCTATTTTTCACCCAGCACTGAGTAGAACAATGGTGGGGTTAGAATTCCACCCAAATAAGATGATCTGGGTGGGGTGAAATTTCAAGCAAGGTCAGTAATGTCCTTGAGATACAAGGGTTGGAATAAACAAGGAAAAAAAGGATCTTTTGGTCTTGTACATAAAATTGGTAATTAATATAAGAAAAATAATCACTATGTGATCTTGGGCAAGTCACTTAACCCTGTCTGTTTCCTCATCCTTAAAATGTTCGAGAGAAGGAAATGGCAAATCACTCCAGTATCTTTTCCAATAAAATGCCAAATGAGGTCATAGAGAGTTGAACATAACTGAAAAAACAAACAATAAAAAATGTGTATTGGAAAGATGATTGACCAGGAAGACCTGGATTCATTCCTACCTCTGCTCCATATTAGCTGTGTGGCCATGGGTGAGTCATTTGCCTTCTCAGTACTCAAGCTGATGCTTTAAAACTTTAAGTTACCAATGTGTTGTTGATCTGTATCAATTAGAAATCTTTACACTGGAAATTTGCTAAATCAATAAAATGGACTTCTGAGTCAGACCACCCACATAAAAAGTTAATTTAAAAAGTCTGCATGCTAATACATTCATACTTCTCACATGGAAATACATACATATGGAACTGATGAAAGAAAGAGTCTTCTTGGATGCAAAACTACATTTAGGTTTTGCCTTGGCAAATTTGTCCTGGTTAAGCCCTTAGAGAATGATTTGAAAATAAGAGAGGATTTTCACATTTCTAATTAAAATGAAGGAAGCAGCTGGGTGGCTTAGTGAATGGAGTGCTAGGACCAGAGTCAGGAGGATAGAGTGCTAGACCTGAGTTCAAATCCAACCTACTTGCTGTGGGGCTGTGTGGCTCTGTTTGCCTTAATCCACCAAAGACAGAAATGACAAACCACTCTAGTGTCTTTGCCCAGAAAACCCTACAGATAGTATTGGTGTGATATGGTCCATGGGGTCATGAAGAGATGTACAGAACTGAACAACAATTAAAATAAATTGTGTCTGTGTGTGTATGCACACACACCTCTCAAAAACTGATTATTCTAATCCATTTAAGTCTGTTTTTTTATGTCATTGTTACTCAAATGGCTACCCATTAAATTCAATTTCCATAGAATTAAAAGATTTCTTAATTTTTGTATTGAAAATCATTTTTAAAGCCTTATTGATTTTTTCTTTTTTTCAACCAAAGTTTTTAAGTTGATCCACTCATTTACCCTCTCTCTTGTAACAAAGAAAAAGTAGACCAACAGAAAGGATTATCAGTTGACAATGAATGCAGCATTCCATATTAATGGCAAGTCTCCCCCACCAGATTCCATAGTCCTAATATTGCCATACAAACTGACAAGAACTGAGATAAATTGATCCCATATCCCTATGGGCTTTTGTCTAGAACCCATCCTGCAATATCCTCCTTTGAAGAACTGCCATTTCATCTTCATCTAGGTAGTGCCCACTATCTCCCCATGGCTCTGTCCCAGGCCCTCTTCTCTTTTCCTTCTATACTATTTCACTATCTCCTCCGCTCTCGATTTGATTATCATCATTATTATTTGATGATTCTCAGATCCACCTGTCCAACTCTAACTTCTCTCTTGGTTCTACCCTTACATCTCCAACTGCTTACTAGACATCTCAGAATAAATTTTAAGTCTGAATTGATTCTGCCTTCACAATATTTCTTCTTATATTTGCCTCCTTCTTTCCTGATGCTGAGTTTCTTAGGCATTTTATTGGTTCAGATACCGTGATGTGATAAAATGAGGTACTGATTACACAGTTAACAACAGTCTTATTAATCCTTAATAGAACAAATATATATATAACAAGGATAAATTAGAACTTAGCTTCTATAGACTTGCCTCTCCATCCACCCATTCTTCAATCCTAGTCCCTTGATTCCATACAAAAATTTATTTTTTCAGCAGGGCAGAAGGTGATGATTCTCATATGTTTCAGATATCCAGTAAGATGAAAGGGCCCTGATCTAAAATAGACAAGACCTTTATGTCCCTCCATGACCAGGAAAATACTTCAACACAATCAGAGAACACCAGAAAATTTTATCAAGGGAGAAACATTTAAACCTTATCCCAGACTCCCTGAGACCAATCCTACAGTGACTGGCCTATGCGATACAGCCAGTGGTATGGTGATATGGCCAGTCCTATTGATGAGGTCTTCAGTATTAGGTGTGGCTAGCAGTGTAATTGATCCCTGAGGTAGGCAGGGAGAAGGCTAAGATAGATCAGTTAGCTCCATGGTCCCACCCTTTGGGGAGGTCCTCCAGTCTGAAATCCAAGTCATGTCAAACTCCCGAAACCCACCCTCTCTGGAAGTTTCAAGCAGTCTCACCCTGCTATGTCCCATCAGAAATTCATGTCCTTGAGGCTAACTTTCCCCTATATCTACTTATGGGCCATCTCTTAGCTCCTGCTTTCCTTTGAGTTAGTCCACTATCCTACTCTTTTTCAAGGTGTCTTTTCCCTTCCCCTTCCCCCATTTCACTATACTTCCTGACCCCACTTCTCCTCCTTACAGTAACTATTTCTTTTAGGGTGTCAAGTCCCCTTGAGGAGTTAGCCTACCAGCTAAGGGCATGCCCCAGTCTCATGGGGTACTCCCTTCCTACCGGATAACTGTGAGTTCCCCTGAAAAATTTGTCTTTCATATTCTTTTTCACTCTATCTCATATTTACCATTCCTGGTGTCTATTGTATCCCTTCATTTTGTCTGTAACCTATTCCCCTAAATAAACTTTCATTTTGCCGAAGAGAATGGCCATTGTGAATTCTTCACATGACCAAATCCCAACTTTTGGAGCTTCCCATCATCTGGTATTTACATCAACTACAACATGTTGGGTCTAGAACTACATCATTTGGTGTCAAAGCCCACATGTAAATCACATCACTATGGTCTTAAGGACCCACCATTTAAATGCTTTCAGAACTTTCACTGAAAAGTCCTTCTGTTGTTGACAGTTCTAAGGAGAAAAATATTACAGCTACCCCATTCATGTCTGCCTACAAGAATCAGCAGAGATGGAAACCTATTACCCTAGTGGAGACAGGGTTCCTGGGTTCAGTCAGTATCCTGAAGACACTCTTTTTAATGTTTTCTACTTTGAATGAATAAATAAATGCATGAAAAAAGCACTTAATAAACTCTTACTTTATTCCAGGTAAGATGCAATGCACTATAGTGGATCGATAGCTGGCTTCTAGCTGTTTGGTGATGGACAAGTCATTTAACCTCTCATTGTCCTCAGAAAACTCTCTAAAGCCAGAAGTTGCAGGGAAGTTGGTCCTCTGGACTGGTAGAAGTTCCTCACCAGGAACTCATATAGTTCATAGGAAAAATCTTATATTTCAATAGAGGGAGAACACACACAAACACACTGATATATTGCTATTGTTATTTATACACCACAGTGAGTTAGCTGAATTATACTCACTCTCTAATCAAGAAAGACGGCTTGACCCAAAGTGGAAATTTCAAGGTTGAATTGATTAATTTTTCCAAGAACTAAGAGCATGTTATTTTGGTTGTCTAGTCTGAAGATACTATTTCTGTGGCACACAGAGCTAAACACAATGATCCCAAAGTTGTCTGAATAGAGCATTAGAGAGAGAGACTCATCACATTGTTCCTGGAAATTATGCCTTTTTGAATGAAGCTCAAGACACATTAGTTTTTTTTGTTGCCACATCACACTGCTGACTCATCTTGAATGTTCAGTCTACCAAAAACCCCAGATCTTTTTTTTTTCTGGAAAAGAAAAAATAAAAACAAAAACCTCAGCTGTATAACTATGCATCCCGTATCTTGTATTGGCAAAACTAACTTTTTTTGAACCAAAATGACATTTATCCCATTGAACAATTTTAGTAACCATGACAAAAAAAGAAAACATTAAATTTTGTGACCTTTTAATTTAGTCTTTTTTTTAAGCAAAAAGCCTGAAAATCACAAAGCTCTTATCCAATATTTCACAATACTCCTTCTTCCTCTCTTCTTTAAGTCAGTTCCTCCAATCCTTGCTTTGGCCTGATTTAAAAATAAATTAATGAATTACTCTTCTTATGACTCTTTGCTCTCAAAAGCATTTTTTTTTCTCTTTTTCACCTCTGATCCCTCACAAGATATCTTGGGATTTACTGGTTAGATTTCTTTCTTAAGGACCAGGGCTTAAACTAAAACCAAGCTGATTCTCATTGGCTACCTAAGTCCTAGGTCAAGTCCTATTCGGTCTTTGTTGGGGTCCTGATTAACTTAGATTAGATATAAATAACACTCATTTGAGCTTTGGCCAGAAACCCTGAAGATCTTTTCCTCCCACATTTATTTATTTTTTTGGAAGGTTTTTTAGGAATAGATAAAAAAAGGAGATTCTTAATCACTGAATAGGGGTGGCCTTAATCAAGCTGACACCTGTTGAAGACCTTAACTTAAAAAGCCCAAGGTCTCCCAGTGCCCCCAGGACCATCTCTAGTCATCCTGATCTATATCTGGCCACTGGGGCCAGATGGTTCTGGAAGGGAAAATGAGGCAGGTGACCTTGCCCAGCCTCCCTCACTTAATTCTAATTTATTTTTCTGGTCATGGCATCCCCTCCCTGAAGGTCCTCTTTTAGAATGAAGGATAAACAGCAAAAATAATGTCTCTTTGCCCAAGAGAAGCAAAGACCCTTTTATCCCTTCCTTCCTATAATTTCATTCTTATTTAAGGGCCTATTCCCTTTATAGAATGTTTACTTATAGAGAGTAGGAGAGGGTTTCCCTAAGAGTCCTGCCCAGAATAGGGTATAAAGCCAGAAAAATCATTTGCTAAGGCAGCCACAAGTGATGATGATTAAAATCTAGATACAACTTTCCACTGCTAGAGTTCTATAGGCTGATATTTTTTTATGGCTTCTGAATGATGTTATAAATATCCACATAACCCTTGGGAGAAAAAAGGTTCCTCATCTCCACCCCTGTCCCAGGGGATCCTCAGTTTATTTACTTGAATGGTGATTTTCATAACCCAAGGCAAACTTGGCCATGCCTTTGTCATACTTTACTAGAAGAGGAAATATCCTGAGAAACTGTCCCCATATATGCTGGTGACTTCTGACCAAAGGCGAAAGGATCCTATGAAGCAGATTGAAGGCAGCAGAGAGACTGGTGACATGGAAGACCTAGAGAATCTAAGATGAGACTAGAGAAATGCAGGACCTTTCTTTTGCCTCGATAAGTAACTGTTCCCCATTTTTATGGCCAAGTATTTAGTGATAAGTCTCTTCAGGTGAAGCTTGAGTGGTCCCCAGCTAGTCAACACAGTCTGTTAAAGGGACAATGTTTGCTATCTTTTCAGTTTGATAAAAGTGGCTAGAGCTTATGTTCCACTGGTACGGCCTTTAAGAACTAAAGATCATTTCCACCTCATGATTTTTGCCTTCAGGTACAATGGCTATTCTCTCTTATCTATGACAATTTTTTAAAGACTGCCTCTCCCCCATCCTTTAGTTCTCCATTAGAATGAATGTAAGCTCCTTGTGGATAAAAGGATTTCCTTTTCAACAATGCTATTCTACCTCTCATCCCAGAAAGTGGAAAAGGATAAATGTTTATGCTGATTGACTGACTCCTAAGGAAATATTGCTAATCTTTTTCATTCAATCTGCATGTAACATACCTTTGGGTCTTCTTACCATCTTGGTCACCTTTCTTGGGCTATACTGTAGTCTGTCAGTGTCTCTCTTAAAATTAAATGTCCGTTAAACAAATGTAATTATTAAATGTGAAGACTGCAGTGGGACAATAATCTGCCTTGATTTGGATACTATACTTAATACAGCCTAAGATTACCTTAGCTTCTATAATAGTTGTCATGTCATATTGAGCTTGTGATCAATTAAAAGCCACAGGCCTTTTCCAATGAATAGCTGCTGCCAAGTCACCTCTCTGATTCTGTACTTGTGTGATTGATTTTTTTTTTTTTGATAAAATTCAAAACCAGGATGTCAAATTAACCTATGAAAAATTTAATTGTGTTGCTTTGGGGTCCTCATTCCTGAAGGCCAAGATCATTTGGACCCTTGATTCCATCACTCATTGTATTACTTTGTAGAATCACAGCTTAAATTTTATTTTTTTTTATTATATTATTTATTTATTTTTGCTGGGGCAACTGAGATTAAATGACTTGTCGAGGGCCACACAGGTAGAAAGTATTAAATATCTGAGAACAAATTTGAACTCGGGTTCTCCTGACTTCAGGTCTGATATTCTATCCAGTCACAGCTTAAATTTTAGAATGCTTATCTGAAGCTAATCTAATATAACCTGGTATTATATACATGAGGGACATGAGATTTAAAGAGACACCAAAGTCACAATAAATGACTTAGTTAATTACCTAATACTGTTAGTAGCAAAGTCAGTAATTGAATCTTATTGTTGTTGTTCAGTCATTTCCAACTCCTCTAAATTCATTGGGGGTTTTCTTGGAAAAGGTATTAGAGTAGTTTGTCATTTTCTTCTCCAGCTCCTTTTACAAATGAGTAAACTAAGGCAAAAAGGGTTAAGTGATTTACCTAGCATCAAACAGCTAGTAAGTATATGAGACCAGATTTAAATTCACAAAGATGACTCTTTCTGATTCCAGTGTACTAGTACTTGAATGTATTCTAGTCTAATTCTTTCTCTTAGCAAGATGATTTTTTTTTGCTATACAATTATCACTACAGCCCAGTACACTACATCACAACACATTACACTAACCACACTATCTTACACAATATTACATGACTTGATACTACACCATCACATACAGTTCTACACTAAATCACACATTTTTATACTTCACTGCTGTCACTAGTATTCTGGTGGTGATTTAATTGTGTCCAATTTCGGGGGATTTTATTTGAGATTTTCCTGGCAAAGATACTGGAGTGGTCTGCCATTTTGTTCCCCAGCTCATTTTGCAGATGAGGAAACTGAGTCAAATAGGGTTAAGTGACTTGCCCAGGATCACATAGCTAGTGAATGTCTGATGTCAGATCTGAACTCAGGAAGATGACTCTTCTTGACTTCAAGTCCAACATTCTATCTGCTATCCCACCTATCTGCCCTAGATATAGAATATAGGGCTAATGGAAACATAGGAAAGATTTTAAATAGCAGATGAGATGAAAAAATGGTATTTGTATCTCATTAGACAACTGCCTTGTGTCTTGTGTGCTGTGTATTTTTATCTGCTAAATAAATGCAGCGATGGACAATGAAACTTGGTTCCAACAAGTATGGAATGCAGGAAGAATTGTGTTGTTGTTTTAAATGTTTTATTGATGTCTTTTGTTTTCTTACAGCACAGTCACTTCACCACCCCTTAGACCATTCCTTTTTAGCAAACAAAAGCAATTAAGCAAAATTAACTAATTCAGGGACAACATCTGACAGTGAACAAAACATTCTGTTCTCTTAGTTCCCCCTTCTGAGGGATGAATGTCTCATCATCTGTTCTCAAGAATGAAGATAGGTCATTGAATTTTATCTGATTTCAGATGTCTTTTAACATTATGTCTATTTGAATAATTACAGTCTTTGTGTTGGGCCTTGTTAACTTAGGTCCATCAAAGGATTTGGACTTTTCATCAGCCTTGTAGAAGCATCCCTGAGACAGTAGCAGTTGGTGACTGGCAGCAGTATCCACATCAGGAGGCTGGTACACAAGGAGGGAAAACTCCACAGAGAGTTCAGCAGACAGGCTACATCGTACCTAATGGGAACATCTTGAGGACTTCATGAAAAGGACTTCTAGGAGCTTCCCTTGTCACATGTGCTTCCTAAGCTCAAGTCCTCTTCCCCTTAGACTTGATATATGTATCAGTAGGTGAGTGGGGTAGGGATATTTTATACCAATTAAGCCAAGATATTAAATATCTTAAAACTAATTAAGTGTGAATGGGTAATTAATATGTACTGATAATCATTGGTATGGAGAAGACCAGAGAAGCTCATAATCTATTGTCTTGAAGAAACAACTGTCCAGATCTTCAGGATTATATGTATAGAACTGAGGAGGACAGTAGCCATATTCTGGGGATTTGATCTGACAGTGATCCTGACACAACTATTGTCCTGTCTGGACACATTCATTGATTCTAAGGAAGAATTCATTACCTCAAAAGAAAGTCCATCCAATTTTAAAGACAGCTCCAGTTTATTAACAATTTTTTTTCCTTATAGTGAGGCAAAATTTTCATTTCTGTAACTTGCACAATTGGTTCTAATTCCCATTGGAGTTGAGAAAGATTTTAGAGATCTATTTTAGCCAGTTTATTTTCTGGTTTGTTTTTTTTAACCACTCAAAATAAATTTGATCCCTCCTACATATCATAGTTGTTGAACTATTTTAAAACAAATATTATGTCTACTATATATCTTAATGTCTTTCTTCCAAATATCACATATTGTTTCAAGTAGTCCTCATATGACCTGATTTTTGGACCAAACACAAACATGGTTGTGCTTTTGGAAGGGAAAATAATACAGTTTTTCAATAGTTCTAAAATGCAGCATCCTAAACCAAAGAAAGTTCTGTATATGTGATCAGACCAGAAAAAAGTATGTTAGAACTATTACCTTTCTAGGTCTGGATGTAATAACTCTATTAATGCAGACTAAGATTATAGTTGCCTCCACTCCCCCTTTTTTGTTTGTGTAACTTGTGCTCAATATCTATAAGTCTCTTACATGTGATCCCAATTATTTACATTCATAATCTCATCTTGCTTCAAAATATATCTTGGGTTAAACATCAAAAATGTTGTCATTAGTCATGCTTCACACATGAGGAAACTAAGAAAGAAACTAAATGATAAACTTAAGGTAACCTCAATAGTTAATGGAAGAATAAAACTTATAAGCCATTTTTCCTTTTTCTCTTGTAGAGGCCAATATAACTATGTGCGGCTCCACTTGAAATAAGTATCTGGATATATCCCATTTTTCACCTGAAAGATTAACTTTCAGGGGAAATGGATAAAACATCAGCTAAGAAAATAAAATAACTGCCATGGGTTAGGCTTGAAAGAAACTGCCAAAAGAGATGTTGACAGAAAGAATGATTAAAGAAGGAATATTAAAATATCACCAGCTAGAGAGATAACCAAGTGAAAACTGTGAAATTTAGATGACTCTAAATTTGGTCAAGATACTTAATCCATTTTTTAAATCTCTTTAGAGATTTAAAGAAGAATTTGGGCTGCTAAGTCATGAAGATCTTGTGGAAAAAGCTATCAACAGAAAGCATGTTTCAAAGTACTTTACTTGAATATAGATCAGTGAGTCCATATGACATGAATCCATAGGTATTAAGGTAAATGATAAATGAACTCACTAAGCTCTTTGCAGTTACTTTGGGATACTTTCCCAGTCACAGAATGTTCTGAGCACTACTTTCTTGTACACTCTGTCCAGTTTCTCAGATTAAGTATTGATGTATAAGCACTCCTTTCAGGATTACCTGGTACTTTTCTGAACTAAAAAACTGAAAAGTCTGGGTGCACCCAGGAGGGTTGGGGCTCCCAGTCTTTAGAAAATCACAGCAGGGAAACCCTTAGCCTTGTTGTTTTCATATAAAAATGCTATGATTGTGTCAGTAAATTTAAGCTGTTGGCTGTTTTGGCTGACTTAGCCAAGCCAAACAGGCAGTCTGATGGCCCTTTTTGGCAGACTCAACAAGTCGGTTCCATTCCAATGAATCAGCCAAACCAATGTGTATGTGTCAACATAGATATAGGATCTCTGTGTGTCTGCATATGAAATACCTCATATAAAAACAGAGACACAGAGGACAGGACTTTTTTGTTTTGTATATGAAACCAATCATTATTTTAAATGATTTTTAAGCATTTAAAGGAACTTTTATTTTTATAAATATATTTTAAAGTATCTAATGTACTATTTCGTAAAACTAGTGTTACAAAAATTTTGAAGTTATTTGCATATAATTTTGACTTCTGAAATAGAAACTAAAAGAAAAATCATAAATAAAAAGACATAAGTAAAAGAGAGGTTAGTGTTAAATTTTTAGCTTCTTATTAAATCATTCCAAGAAGGGACATAGTCCCTGATAAGTCCACAACCAAATTATTAAGTTTATATTATTCAAGTTATACCTAGGGGCACCAACTTTGAGCCATATGTTAGCCATCCTAGTAAAGCTGCTACTGACTCAAGGTATTCTTTATCTTCATCTCTTCCACTATCTATTCCACTTAGAATAAGAAACTGTCATACCCCCACTTATTCAGCATCGTTCACTGGCTTTTTCAAAAGAAAATCTCCTACATCCTAATTCCTCTAGGTTTGCCAACTTGGACATTTGGATTTTCTTTTGGTCCTCCTGGTAAATGAATATGAGTAAGAAAGACAAAGAGTGGGGGGACAATCACCTATAGATAGTATTAAATAAGGCAGATATCAAAAGTATGATAATACAAGGGGTGAATTTCAGAGCATTTTTTAGAAGGGCTTAGAGTTCAGTCCTTTAAGTAAATTGTAAACTTATTAGCAGCAAAAGATTGTAGAATTGCCAGTGAAATAGAAGTCAGGAGCTTTGGTTCTAGAATTGTCTCTTCCACTGATTTTGAACAAGTCATTTTTTTCATCTTTAAAATGAGGGAATGAGGTAGATAATCTCTAACATTCTATGATTCTTTGAAGTCTCATGTTCTGTGGTATTAGGAATCAAACTATCCCATTCACAAAGATTACATGGGAATAGCAACTAGTGCTATACTCAGAAAACAATTTAAAGAAATAAATGGAATAAAAAAAAAATACTCAATTGGGAAACAGTACGATGTAGTAAGAAGGAAATTGGATTTGTATTCCAGAAAATAAAACTTGGATTCTAGTCCCATTCCAAGATTACTGGACTGGGGCAGCTAGATGATGCAGTGGATGAAGCACCAGCCTTAAATTCAGCAAGACCTGAGTTCAAATTCAGCCTCGACACTTCAATTCCTGGGCAAGTCACTTAACCCCAAATACCTCAAAACAAAACAAAAAAAACAAAAAACCCAAAACCAATATTACCAAAATTTGTGAATTTGGAATCTTAATATACTTAGGCACATTTCACTCTGCAACTACTACCTATGTTGACAATAAGCAAGGAATTTTTTTTTTCCTAATCCTCAAGTTCCTTGGTTATAAAATGAAGGGATTGGATGATTTCCAAACTCTTTCTCTAGCTCTAAAAATTTGATGATTCAATAATGGTATAAAAAGGGGGTGAGGAAGTATGGAATTGGTCCTTACCTCATTATCAGTATAATCATTAAAGACCCAGGCACTTCTGTCAGGGCAGTCACAGAATCAATCAATGGGTCAGAACCAGTCATGTTTGGGGGCCAATTGATTGATTGATTCCATGACCTTAGTTGAGATTACTAGGCCTTCAGTAATAGCATTAATTGAGGTGGAGGAGTGCAATGTTTACCCCTTACATAAATTCTATGATCTTAAAGATGTTTCCATGAGAATGACCTATCACAAAAACAATCATTTGCTTCTCACTGGCTTGTGCATGTGAATTAAATGCCAAAAATACAAGCAAGGGTATCTCAGTCACAGCATGAAGACAGAGGAGAGACAACTGATATTCTATTCATTATTGACGCATGAAGTGAGCAGCCACTACTGCTGAAAAGATGACATAGACAGTTAATGCTGACTCTTAAGGCAATAGGTTTGCTCATACATAAGATCTGATTTAATATATACTAAATAAATGGTGTTGACTGATATGGAGAAGGGATGGATTAGAGTATTGTGTACATCAGATTTTAGGTAAAATTGAAAATAAAACAAAGGGCATAAGTCATGATGGGGATACAAATTACAGAGATTCACATCATATCACTGACACTTTATCCCACTGAATATTAAAAAAAAAAAAAAAAAAAAGCCCTACCCTAGATACTAACCTAAATTGAGGATTTTCTCCCTTGTGTATTATTGTTGTTGTTGTTGTTATACCTTTTGGTCTAGTCATAATATATACCAAAAATAACATGTGAGGAAAAACTTTGATTTAGTACATATTATGTGGTTTGAGCACATGGTTCATTATAGAATTGCTAGCAGTCTAAGATTGGCAGGCTTACTTAATGGAATAACAGATAGAGGGCAAGAATAATAGCTCCCTTGTCCCTTGATCTATTAATAGTGGAACCATTAATATTGTAAAATGCCTGATAATAAGAATATTTTAAAGGGTGGGGGTGAGACTTGGCAATAAATGAACTTTCACAGCTAAAAAAGTTGTTAGAACATAAGTCTAATGCTTTCAAAAATAGAATGCCAGTTTATGAGGCAGTTATATATTTATTATTTGTTATTATTATTTGTTTACTATGTTATTCTTCCTTTCAGAAAATGTTTAGTCATTTCCTCTCAGCATCAATGTCCAAAAAATACATGGCAACTCATGACCTAGAAATATATTTATATAACATCACAAACGTTTTCCATGGCAGCAAGCCTTGTCAAGCTGTCAGATGCCATGAGACAGATTTCTGAGCAGTTCTCAAACAAATATAATTCTAATATAGAAATGAATAAGATTCTTGCTTCTCTACAGTGACATGTAACTGTGAACCTCTGAGCACATTGGGTATACAACCAAAGAGTAGATGATTTATGTCAGAAGCACATAACAGGTAAGTGCCAACTATTTAAGAGAAGGCATTTTATTGTTGGAAACTGAAACAAAACAAGATTAGTTGATTCTGAATTATCATCTTGAAATCAAATCAATGAAATCCATCGAATACACCAATCTGACTCCCAACGTGGCTCTCAAAGAGCTCTCAGAAAGAGCAGAAAAAATAATGTTGTATGGCAGAAAAGTTGGACATGGAATTCAGATAAATAAAGAGGATAGTGCCAATGTGATTTAGAGGATTTTTGAATTGATAAGACCAGAAACTGAATTTGAGCAGGAGAAATTTGGAGAGAAATTGAGGAAATATTAAAGGAAACTAATTTGAAGTAAAAGAGAAAAAGGATTTAATCTGAAGGAGAAGTGAATTTGAAGGATAAAAATTACTGAGGAAAAAATTGCTGAGGATGATTCAAAAAGAAGGCTATATTGTTTTTAAAGAAAATATAATTTTAAAAAAAACTAAATAAATTAAATTGATGAGTTAAAAAAAAAAGCAAAACAGATTAGAGAAGGGAAAAGAAGTTGAATATGACTGTTCTGCTGATAGGAGATTATTAAAGACTTGATGGAAGTGAAAAGAATAAACAAAATTGGTGCAAAGGACTTTAAAAATCTGCTTGTGAGGTATAAATATTCACCAGAAATTTTAAAGATAAAATTGGAAATCTCAGTTAGTACAGAGAGTAGGATGGCATTTTGAAATGATGAGAAGTAAGTTCATATGTTTTTATTTTTTACATGTCTGGAAAACCACTAGCTATATTAAAAATGCAGACTAATCTTTCCTATAGACAAAGTGAAGAGGCTCCAGGAATTTTTCTCCACATTTCAGGTTATGAGGGAAAATGAAGTTTCCTATTAAATAAAATGAAAATAGAGCTTTAATGTAAAAAATGTAGAAAAGAGACCTGAAGTTAGAGGAAGAATGTCATACAGAGGAAAAAGTAAAGAGCTCCACTGAAAAAATAAGGTTCTAGCAGAAGTTTCTGTATTCTCTGATATAAAATGAATTGCTTGTCCTCCAAGCATGGTAAAGTATATCAACAGCATTTGTTCGGGTAAAAGCTCATTAGAGGTACAGACAAAAGAGAGAGAGAGAGAGAGAGAGAGAGAGAGAGAGAGAGAGAGAGAGAGAGAGAGAGAGAAAGAGAGAGAGAGAGAGAGAGAGAGAAAGAGTAGTGGTGGATGAGGACTAGAAATGGCTATTTGTCAATCTGATAATAACAATAGAGAGGTCGATTGTTTTCCTTGAGTGTTCATTCAAGACAGAAATTAGAGGTGTACTGGAGCCAGCTTGATGAACGACTTCAAGGAGATTGTTGCTATCGTTGAATTTTGAGTGTGAGGTTTTACATCTTGGAAATTAGTAAAGGTTCCAAATAAGGATTTAATAAATTGGTTTGTTCAATGTCTAGACTTAATAAAGTGATGGAGAAAATTAAGTAGATAATACAGGATATTGTATCATGCATAGATAGATAGATAGATAGATAGATAGATAGATAGATATGTGAGTGTGTGCAAAATCTCAAGACTAACCTCCCCCAAACTATATTAATCTAATAAGGTTTCTGAATTAATTCCCTTCACTAATGACAGAGAAAATTATCTTGAAGCTAAGTATATTTTCTAAGTTTTCTAAGAGGTATCTGTTGATTCAAAAGAACAATGTGTATACTAAATAAAAAGCACACTCTGGATATAATCTGCATCAAAATAATGGGTATGTAACCATTATCTATCAGAAACAGCAAAAGCTAAAACAACCACAAAAGCCCCTGCTATTAAGGCCCTTTTAAATAAATTAACCTGCTTCATTTTGTCTAGTTTAATTGTGGTCATTTCAGAGAGACAAGGAACATTAAATCACTACCATAAACTATACACTTTAACCAACCAAGCAGTTTTAAAACTATTTTTAAAACAGTGTTTGTGTTAGAAAACAGGGTGGTAGTGATGGTGTAAGGCCCCTGTGATACTGATGTATATAAAAAGGCTTTTCTGCAAATAAGGGAGGCTGTGCATGAAAATGTCTCTTCCCTTGAGACCAAAATAAGTAACAAAATAACTATTAAAAGCTTGTGTATATTTCCCTCCTTTTTTTCCTTTGAATTTTATGTGCCACTTCTTAGGGCTGGCATCAGAATCCTGGAAGAGTTTCTTTTTGAAACTACTGAATAATTACAGCATGGCTAGTCACATTCTCTCTTTCCTGACCTCTCAGTTATAGTTTCACAGTTCCCTTGGGGATCCATCTCCAGGGATTTGAACTTCAGTTTTCTGTCCCATTCTATTCCCATTCTATTCTTTGGTCTTTGGCATCTACTCAATCTGTCATTGGTTAAATTAGCAACCATAGTTAGCAAGGACTGAAGTTTGAGAAGAACAAATGAAATAACCTAAAAAGAGCCCCTAAAGTCATGTGGAAATGTTCACAAGAAATTCAGTTAATTTATTTATAGAACATTTTTCATATTTTCCCACTTTTTATATTTTGTAGTTACTTGTAGAACTGACAATAATAGCTTCACTAAAGATTCCTACAGGAGAACCTTGACTGGCTTATTTTATTTCCCAACCCATAACAATTTCCTATCAATTCCTAATTCCAACTTATTTCATAACAAAGTAATAATTATATATTTAGTAATGATGTAACATGAATACATATTATATATGTATTCATATATATGTTAGATTTGTTATTCATAGATATGTTAGATTTGCAAAGTACTTTACATAAGGTATTTCTTTTAATCTTCTCTCTCCCCTCCCCCCCAGGAAATTGGGGTTAAGTGACTTGGCCAGGGTCACACAGCCAGGAAGTGTTAAGTGTCTGAGATCAGATTTGAATTCAGGTCCTCCTGACTTCAGGGCTGGTGCTCTATCCACTGAGCCATCTACTTGCCCCATTTCTTTGAATCTTCATGACAACTTACATATTCCCATTTTATAGATGAGTAAACTAAGTTGGAGAGAAGTTAACTGACTTGTCCAAGATCATACAGCTATTAAATATCTGAAGATTCAAATTTAGGGCACTCTTTGTCTAAGATTAGTGATCTATGCTCCATACCACCTATCTCTAAATGCAACCAAATTGCTTTTGGCAGAATATTATTTACTGGTGTAAAAATGTATGTATCTTACAATATACACATTAACATCAACAACTAAAAAAGGGCTGTAGAAATTCCTCAATTCCAAATTTCAATGGAATAATCTGAGTTAAAGTTGTTTATTCATGATAGACATGATGAAAACTAGAAAATAAAATCTATGATGAACTTCAGGGCTAATTTTTAAAATTTCTATCACAAATGACTTTTTTAAGCTAAAATTCTCTCATTATTTGTCCATATTCCAAAGGATGATCAATTGGTTCAGTCTAGTTTTAAGCAGTTACTAAAAAATTGGCTCCCAAATGGGGGGGTGGGGGTGGGGAGAGGAGAGACAGAGAGAGAAAGAGACAAAGAAAGAGAGAGACAAAGACAGAGAGAGAAAGAGACAAAGAAAGAGACAGAGAGACAGAGAGAGACAGAGAGAGTGAGAGAGAAAGACAGAGAGAGAGAGAGACATTGAGAGAGAGAGACAGAGACAGAGAGACAGAGAGAGAGAGAGACAGAGACAGAGAGAGAGACATTGAGAGAGAGAGAGATAGAGAGACACAGAGAGAGAGAGACAGACGGAGAGAGAGACATTGAGAGAGAGAAAGAAAGAGAGACAGAGACAGAGAGACAGAGAGAGAGAGAGAGAGAGAGAGAGAGAGAGAGAGACAGAGAGATAGAGAGAGAGAAAGAGAGACAGACAAAGAGACAGAGTGTGTGAGAGTGTGCCAGGGTGAGAAAAGTTTCTTATTTCTTCTATCTTGGAATTATTCCCAGAAGAATAAAACAAAAACTAGTGTAGCTATAGATCTTTGAGCCAACTATATCTATCCAATATTTGTAATAAGGAAAAGTCAAATGTTTTTGCTACTATTGGAAGATTAATTCTAACCATGTCTTCAAGGCCCCTTGATAAAAACAGATTTTCCCCCTTCCCTCTTCCCACCCACCCCTCTCAATAACCAGCAGATATCAATTCTTCTCAGGAGTAGAAAAAAAGAGGAAACAGGGCTTTCCCCTCTTGACATGAAAAGGCTAAGGTGGGTGTTATATCCTTTTTTAAAAAAAGAGATTACAAAGGTCTTTTTTAATAAATCAGTTGTATAAAGGAAAGTGCAATAATGCCTAATGATGGAAATCTCATGGAGTCCAAAGATCATGGAACAACATGAAGAAATTCCATGTTGTTTTAAAAAAGAAATAAAATAGATAAAAGAAGAAATCAGAATTGAATGTGTTAAATATTATAATGCTCAATGCAGAATTTAAAAATTTAATTAGTAGATTAAAAAATATAATTCACAGTGGAGAATCTTTTTAAAGAAGTGAAGGCAGGGGCTGCTAGGTGGTGTAGTGGGTAGAGCACCAGCCCTGAAGTCAGGAGGACCTGAATTCAAATGTGACTTCAGACACTTAACACTTCCTACCTGTGTGACTCTGGGCAAGTTACTTAACCCCAATGGCCTAAGCCAAAAAAAAAAAAAAAAAAAAAAGAAGTGAAGGCAAGATTAACACATTTAAAACACAAGAATATTAAGGTGGAGCAAATATACCATAAGAAATGCAAAAGGCAAAGAAGAAATGAATTCTGCATAAATCAAAGTGATTTGCTTTGAAGATAGAATACAAAAATATAATGTAAGAAACATAATTCTCCTAGAAGACAATGAAGTTTTTTTTAAAAATCATACTATAATGTAGGGAAAAGATAAAAGGAAACTCTTTAGAACTTCTGGATTCAGAAAGAAAAAGAAGAAAAAAATAAACTAAAATTTTGGAAGAGATGAAAAGAGATTAAATAACTTAACCTAGTGGGGGAAAAGAAGAAATAAAAAATGTGCCAAAAAAGATAAATAAACTAAATAAATGAAAATAAATTAATAATTTAAATAAAACCTATGAACAAGAGAAAGGGTAGATAAATGGGCAAAAGAGGAGAAGAGAGCCTTTGGAAATAGATTAGCATGAAAATAATGTGAGCAAAATCAATCACTGGAACAAAGAATTCACTTAACTGATAAAGAGGATAAAAAAAAAGAATTATTTTGTAATGAGCAGGATTCTTTCTCTCAAAACAAACAAACAAACAAACAAACAAATCAGGAACCTGGAAATTCCTCCATGAACTCAAGCAAAGTGAAATGTACTGTATACAAAGAAATAGCAATGTTCTGTAAATGACTTGGCTATTCTTGGTAGTACAATCATTCATAACTATTCTGAAGGACTTATAACAAAAAAATACTATCTATACCCAGAGAAAGAACTGATTGTGTCTGAATACAGACTGAAGCATTCTCTTCATCTCTCACTCTCTCTCTTATTTTTTAACTAAATAACTAAATTTTTCTTAAGGGTTTTTATTTTATTTTTCATTAGGGTGAGAGATCTATGTTTTCTTTTACAACTTGAATTTTATGGAAATGTTTTGCATAACTTCCCATGTGGTTTCTTAATTGTAGGTGGGGATAAGAGAGGGAACCTAAAAGTGAAAAAATTTTAAAAACAAATGTAATATTTTTTTTTAGTTTTGAATATAAGTGGGGAAAATATTAAACAGATAAATCCAAAACAAGAATTATTTTAGAGACAAATGGAGAAAAACACAAGCTTAGAAACCATAAATTTAAATGTAAATGAATTAAAAACTCCAATAAAATAAGTGACAGAATGGATAAGAAAACAAAACCTAACAACGTGTCACATATTGTTAAAAAAACATCTATGAAGTTATTGTGCAGAATCAAAATGAGAAGCTGGAATAAAATGCCCCATGTATCAGGAGAAGCTCCAGAACCAGAGTTGCAATAGTGGTATTAGACAAAGTAAAGGTAAAAATTGAATAATAATATGCTTAAAAGAAATATAAATAATAACCCAATATCAACTAAACCTACATAAACAAAATGACATAATATCATAAGCTAGTCTGAAATAAAGCATTTGTAAACCATCTTATTAGTAAACAAAGGAAAGTTTACTTAATCATATTAGATAAAGGCTATGCAGCATGGATAGAATATTAAAGTGGAAAGAAAAAAGAAAAAGGCTTAAATATAGGCAAAGAAAAGACAAAACTATCCCTATATGACAATAACATGAATGTTTGTTAAATCTTAGCAAATTCACTAATAAATTAATCAAGATAATTAATAGCTTCAATAAAACAGCAATATGTACAAAAGAGATCCATAAAAGTCAGCCACAGTTCTAAATAGTAATAACAAAATCTAGAAAACAGTAATAGGGAAATTTCAATAAAAATAAATACAGAACTCATAAAACATCTTGTGTCAATATTCCAAAACACACTCAACACTTGTATAGATATAATTACAAAATGATTCATAAAAAAAAATAAAGAGCAACAAAAATATCTGGGGAAATACTGATTGCTCCTTTCTGGACTGTGCCAATATAATACAAAAGACAAAAGTATTTAAAACTAATGTATAAATTTAATGCTAAAATGATTAAACTATCAAAGAGATACTTTATAGACATCATTTATTTGGAAGAACAAAAAAAATCTACATTACAAAGAGAAATGATGAAAAACAACTAGGAATAAAGGAGGAATAACACTTTCAGAGCTCAAACTATATTATAAACGAATAATTATCAAAAACATTTGGTACTCATTTTTTTAAAAAGGAAAGTAGATCAATGAAACAGACTAAATGAGAAAAAATTAGAAATATTTAAGACTCAAAAATCTAATATTCATACACTCCAAATAATTATTACCCAGTGAAACACTCCCTACTTGACAAAAACTTCCAGAAAAAACAATCTGATATAAAATTTGTTTAGGCAACTATTTTATGCTATATTACAAGATAAATTTGAAGTGGATGCATGATCTGGATATTAAACAACATAGTAAGGAAAAAAAAATGAGATCATGGACCTGTCACAGCTATGAATAGGTATTTGATAAGGCCCTATGGACAATACTCTCTTCAGGTTTAATATTAGATGAAGTAAGGTGATTAATTCCTTGAAATGTCATTCAAAGAAGTTAATTCAGTAAATATGCATAAAGGACATGGTGTTAGTTAGCTTTTCAGGACATAGTCCCAGTTTTTCCTTATAAAAATGGGTCAAGTCAGCAGGACAGAGTACAGGGGTAGGACTATGGCTCCCATGATCTTCAGAAATCCATTATTAGAGAGGGAGCCTTCTACCCCATTACACAATGATGGAAATTTTTAATTCTCCAGGTGAGCTATGATAAGGAAACAAAAGTCTATCAAGTTTCCTGGACTATCTCCTTTGAGAGAAAACCAATTCCTTTTGTAGGAGTGAGGGAGGATGCATAGGACTAACCTGAGCTATAAGAAAATACTTCTAGATATTAATTCTGTATTTGTAGTAGGAGAATATTAGTCTCAAAAGAAGAATATCAAACTATTAGCAGTCATATGAAAAACTACTTCAAATCACTAATAATAAGAGAAATGCAATATATATAGTGTTGTTCTCATATATTTATAGGTTGAATTGTATAGATGCTGAGATATTTTCAAATGCTCAACTTCTGTGAAATTGTAGGTTTCTGTGATTCTCATATTCTCAACAGACACCTTTAAAATGTACAAGTAATTTTCATAAAGATTTTGAAGAGACAAGAGAGTTGACACATAGAAAGCTATTGATATATTTTTGACACCTTATTTCAGCAATGATACCATTCAAAATTTTACTAATTGTTTACCATCTCTTGTTTTAGATGAATGAGTGGCAAAAAAATGTACATAGAACATAGTAAATTATTTTATATGAATGTAATACAATATTACTGTACAATAAGAAATAACAAATATAATGAAAAAGAAACATGGACTTAGATGAACTGACACAAGATGAAGCAAGCATAAACAAGTAAGCAATATACACGATGCATACAACAATGAAAATATAAACAATGATTATAAAACAACCCCCCAAAAAGAATTACAATAAATAAACTTGGTATTTGATACAACTGTTTATTGGTCAACTATTTCCAAAGAAAAAATATGAAAAGACATCTCTGTTGCTCCCTGCTTTACAGTAGTAGGGGGACCATAGATTATTATTTATAGTGTTAGATTTTTTTTCAACATTTTAATTGGTTTTGCTAAATTTTTTCTCTTACCTTTTTCTACTTAAAAAAAATCTTTGTCACAACAGATACTCATCTGGGAAGGGGGAGAAAAAAGAACATAGAAAGAAGTCTAGGCAATGTAAAAATAGATGGTATCAATTAAATCTATTTTAAAAGAGGGGAAAATATTTCTAAAATACTTTATATAAGTAAAGTACTGGGGAAAGAAATACAAAAGAAAGTTGGTCCTTATGTTTCATGATTTTAAATTCTAATAGGATAGGAAAACACATGGAGTGGAATGGAGTGGAAAGTCACATGGAAGGTGAGTGGAGACATAGGAGAACTGTTTCTAGTAGTATTGGCAGTAGTACTTTGATTATTGTTCTAGAGCTAAAAGAGGAAAGGGATGTCAGTAATAAGGGTAGATGATGCAAAGATGAGACATTTTTTAGAAAGCTAGATACAAAGGGCTATATGAGATACTTATCAATAGGATAATCTAATATCCCCCAAATATTCCTTAAAACTCCAATGGGGAAGAGGGAAAGCCTTCTAAATTCATCTTTTTAAACTATTTTGTTTCAATTAATATTTTCCTCCTCCCCACTCCTCCAATAAAAAAAAAAAAGGTTTTGTAACAAATGTGCATAGTAAAGAAAAATTATTTCCAGCTTTGGCCATGTCTAGAAATATTTGTCTCATTCCACATCTTGAGTTCATCTTAACTCTATATCAGGAAGAGAATATTTAACATTGGACTTTTGAGATTGTGACTAGTTATGTAGTTGGAGTTCTTAAATATTTCAAAATTATTTATCTTTATAATATTGTGTAAATTGTTTTCCTGGCATTGCTTACTTTGCTCTACACCAGAGAAATTTGGACAGAATTATATTAACTGATAGAGAATAAAGTGAGCAGTACTATTGTATTCCATTATATATATTATAATTTCTTTAGTAATTCTCCAGTTGATGGACACTTTCTTAGGTAACAGTTCTTTGTCACTATAAAAAGAAGCTGCTATAAATATTTTTATGTACAAGGGTCAATTGCCTATTCCTTTTATCTCTTTCAGAATTAAGTTTAAAAGTGGTATTACTGGATTAAAGGATATGTACAGCTTAGAGACTATGGAGGGATAGTTGTAAATTGTCTAGAACAATTCACAGTCCCATTCCCTCATTCCTTTCAACAGTGCATAAATGTGCGGTTTCTGATAGCCCTTTCAATGTAGTCTTTTTGGATCATCTTTGTCAATCTTATGTATATAAGATGAAACTTCTGAGTTATTTTAATTTTCATTTCTCTAATTATTAGTGATTCAAAACAGTTTTTCTTGATAGCTAAGATTTCTTCCTTTGATAACTGCAAAAGTAAGTATAGTTTTATTATTAATGTTTAATATCTTGAAAAAGTTATCTTGAAAATAAGACCTTTATCAAAGAAGCCTGCCACATGGAAATTTTTTTTTCTGCAGTTAGCTATTCCCTTTCTAATTTTAGCTGCATTGGTTTTGTTTGTACAATTGTCTTCATCAAATTGTCTGTTTTACCTTTTGTGGTCCTTTCCTTCCCTTGATTTATCTTCCAAATCTGAAAAATTCCTAATTTGAAGTTTTAAAAATGAGATTACATATATTCTATTTAATTTGGGGGAAAAATACCAAATTGATAAGGCTACCAATATTTATAGAAAAATAAAAGGAAAATCATAGGAATACATCACTGACTTTCTCTTGTAACAAAATTTTGATTTTTTGGCATTTTCCATGAAATATTCCACATCTTACAAAAATAAGTACTACCAATATATTTATTTAAAAGGGTATATTGTAAAGGAAAAAAATTGAGATTGAAGCATTTTCTGATATCCTATATGGTTGCATCATTTACTTTACTAATGGATTAGATTTTTTTTCTCCCACCTTACAGGGTTTTCATTCCAACAGATATTGAAGTAATATAGTATGCATTTATGAAGAAGTAAGCCAATAATATTCCTCAGTGATACTTTGGGGATCCTTCTAACAGTGGTTAATAGAGTGTTCCCTGAGCTAAATGCTTCTTTAATCTTCAAATTTTTTGTAGGACTTCTATTTCTTGCCTTTTGTGGGATGCCTTATTAATTTCTTACACTTAGAGTAAGCCTCCATTTTGAAGATGAGCACTTGAAATATGGTGCTAAATTAACAATTATCTTGACCTCTATACTTTGTTCTTTCTTTCCTTACCTTATGTTTTTTTAATTTCCCTTTTTCTTGTTTGGATAAGAGATTGAATGCTGATGAGTGAAAGTTTGGTCTAAACCCAACCTTCCATATTCATGTGATAGGTTTGTGTGCCAAGTCCCAGATATAAATTTGAATAATGTTACACTCCACTCATTTTGGAAAAGAAAGTAATTCAACTCTGAATCATATCTATTTACAATCAGTGCTATAAGCATATGTTACATCAAAAATATACTGCAAGAGAAAAAAAAGAAAGTAGAGAACAAGCTACTTCTGAGTTATCTAAAACTCAATCTGTTGAGCTTGAGCCAAAAGGAATAATGATTGTCAAATAATATTGTTAAGTTCCTAAATTCCAGTTTCCCAAACATGTACATATTGCATGGAATATTTCAGAGAAATTCGTTTTCCTAATGCATGAAGAATGCATGTTTTAAAAGTGGTATATTATTTATCTATATCTTTTTTGGGGGGGTTGTTTGTTTTTTGCAGATCCATCTACTTTGGTGGCATTGTAGGTAGAGTACTAGCTGGGAGTCAGGACCACCTAAGATCAAATCCAATCTCATATACAAGTCAGTGTGTGATCCTGGGTAAGACAGCTAGTTGCTGTATGCCTCAATTTCTTCAACTGTAAAATGGAGATAATAATAGCACTTACCACATAGGGTTGATATGCAGATCAAATGACATAATATTTGTAAAGTGCCTAGTAGGAAGGTAATAAATGCTTGTTTCCTTTCCTCCTATCTTTCTCAAATTTATACCATATGTGGAAGGGAATGTTATTGCTCACTGAATGTGCTTGAAGGCACAAAAAATTGTTAATTAAGACAAATTGATACATATTTTTTAGTTGAAGAAATGAAGAGATTACTGGACCCACAGTCCAATTCTGTGGTTTTTGTGGCCAAAAAAAAAAAAAGTTTGACTTGATTCTGTTATTTCTGAAATGTTGATCTGAATGAAAGTCATACCATTATTGTTTTTGTATTGTTGGTTAACAATGACAAGTAAATATCACCTAATAAAAAGGTGAGTTTTTTTTTATTAAAAGGAAACTATTTCTCTGAATTGAATCAAAATGAAAAAAAAATTCCATCAAAAGTAATAGCTAGCTATAGTTTCTCACCTCATTTCTGCATATCTCCACGTCTACCATACTTTAACCAACAAGTGGCTTTCCCTGGCATTAGTTTATGTATCTATGTTTATAATTTTAACAGATACTTCATCAATATGAAATTGGGCTATTATCTTGATAATGTGCCACTTTTCTACAAATATAGAGATTGGGTAATTACCACTAGAACTATTTGATAAAATTCAAAAATAGATAAATAATGAATAAGAATTCCATTCAGTCATTAAAATTCAGGGGAAAAAAACCTACAAAATATATTTAGCTATTATCCTTTTGATGAATTTGGCTCCCTGCCTCCAAACCACTACCAATTTCAGCTGGCGCATAAGGAACATTTTATGAATACTGCCCAGGGTGCGCTGAACGGGAGACACTAGTCAATAACAACTCATTATCATCATCCAGATGAAGAAGCAAATTAAGCATGAAAGTATTCTAAAAAAAATTAAGTTGGAATAGAAAGTAGTAAAAGCTAGGAAATTTTGAGCTAAGGTTATCCTCCTGCTTTCTACTTTGGGTTGAGATCTAATACAAGAATATATTCTTGTATGAGAAGTAGGATTATTTGTGAAACTCATTGGATAAGTAGCTTTCTTTAACATCATATAGCTATTGTTTTAAGTAAAGCAAAATAATCACAATTTCTTTTGCTGAAATGGACTTATATCAGTACTATTTTGAACTGTTAAAAAGCAGATATCATCCTAAGTTATTAAGAACATTCAGACCAAAGAATGTAATAGTGTCATTATACTCTGTACTACACAAACCTATGTGAGATGATAAGATTGCCAAGAGAAATAGAGTAGAGAAAGAAGGGGAAAAGCTGCAGAGTACAATCCTGCTGTATATTCATACAAGGCATGTGGGACATGGAGAATAAGCTAACAAAAAGGCCTGAGAAGGGATAGTTAGGCAGATTGAATAAACAATAGAGAATACTTTCATTAAAAAAATCGATGGAAAAAGAATGTTTAGGAGAATTGGATAATCAACAGTATCAAATAGTAAAGACAAGTCAAGAAAGATAAAAACTGAGAAAACACCACTGGACTTGGCAATTAATAAATTATTGAAAGAATAATTTTTGGTTGAATCATGAGGTTATACAATAGACTATAAGAAGTTGAGAAGTGAGTAGGAGGTGAGAGAGTAGAGGCACAAGAGTAGAATTTTTTTCTGAAATTTTGGCTATGAAAAGGAGGAAAGGTATAGGATGAAAGCTTGAGGAGACATTACTATCAAGTGAAATTATTTTTAAGAATAAGGGAGATCTGAGAATGTAAAGAAGGAGTCAGTAGATAAGAAAAGATTGAAAATTAGTGAAGGGAATAGCATATTTTAAGGAATAAGTTTCACATGAAAAGGATAGAAATCAAAAGCACCAGATTAGGAGTGATAGGAGAAAGAAGGCTTATATTTCCTCTAAGATACAAAGGAGGAGATTGGGGATAGCATTTAGGTAATTTAAAGTGTAGTGATGGGAAGAAAATTGGAACTTTTAAACTTACATATGAGCTGATATTCTCTAATGTAAGGGAGGGGAGAATGTATTTGGCTTGAGAAGAGAAAAAAAGGTTTGGAACAGACCTGGATGGGGAGGATATCTCCTAAATTAGGGAAGAATAAAAGAAGTATAATATAGCAATAATGCAATTGAGATTATATAATTAGTAGATTTAGTCAGAATATATGTGTGACTTTTTTTCATTTATATTCTGTAGAACATATATAAGAGCATAGTTGGAAAATAGTAGGAATGATTTGGAGAGGAATCAGCAGTATTAGGACACAGGACCAAATTGCTATAGGGGTAAAGATTAGTATATAGTTGAATTAGGTAAGTATAGTATCAATATTTTGAAATCTAAAGTCGTATTGATAGGAAGGACATTTGGGGTAGCTTGAGAAAAAAGGGAGGGGCAAAGTGACTAGAGGTTGTAATGTGAATATAATGTTCTGTGAACAGAATACAAGTCCTTACCATCACAGAAGCAAGTTTTTTTTTTTTAAAGCAATGAAAAAGTTTAAATAAAAAATCAACTTAAAAGTGCAATGTTTATAGTCAGGTACAAGATATAATCACTAACTGGGTTGTTTTGCTAATAGCCAATTTGAATCATGGCTAGTTATAGCATTTTAGGTGTCAAAGAACTGAATTACAATACTTGACTAAATATATCCCAGTATGCTTTTGTTTTTCATCTCTGCCATTTGAAAGAATCTGTTCCCTTCAAGGTCACTAATAACTTCTTTATCGACAAATATAAACTATTTTCTTCTACCCCTCTACAAGATTTGACTACCATATTGCTGAGTTAGATTTTTGATCTACCAAGTTTGGTTCTTCCCCTTATTCATTATGGCATTTCCCAGCATTTTCACTTAGCAAGGAAAAGTGCTTAACTGCCAGAATGAACATAGCTCTCCCCAGATCTTTCCTAACTAACAAATCAGGTTAGTGTCAGTAGCTCCCTAGTGTCCATTTAAAAACAAATATCATATTAAACAAAATCTTATTGGAAAAGACCATAAATATCATTGGATTTAGCCCATAGCTGAATAAGAATTCATTCTATAATATCCTCAACTTTAAGATTAACAATGAAGGTAAACCAGTCTTCTCCCAATCTCCAGCTTTTTCCATTTTTTATAACATTTAATTTTTAGGAAGTTTTCCCTTATATAAAACCTAAATCTGTCTTCCTGAAACTACAAATCTGATCTTCCTTCTATACAGCCTTCAGATAGTTGAATACATGTTCCCCAGATTCTCTCACTTCCAAGCTAATCATTCTCCTCTAATTTTCTTAACATACTGGTCACTCTTTTGTGGACCTGCTCTGTAGTTGTCAAAATACTTCCTACTGAGGTCAGTTCCAATGATCTTGTAATGAAGAGAGCCATCTACACCCAAAGACAGGACTGTAGGGAACTGAGTGTGGATCACAACATAGCATTTTCACTTTTTGTTGTTATTCGCTTGCATTTTGTTTTTTCTCATTTTTTTCCTTTTGATCTGATTTTTCTTGTGCAGTAAGATAATTGTATAAATATGTATACATATGTTGGATTTAACATATATTTTAATATGTTTAACATATATTGGATTACTTGCTACCGAGGGAAAGGGGTGAGGGGGAGGAGGGAAAAATTTGGACAAAAAATTTTGCAAGGGTCAATATTGAAAAATTATCCATGAATATGTTTTGAAAATAAAAAGCTTTAATAAAAAAAGAAAAAAAAATATTGAGATAATTTTAAAAATACTTTCTAAAGTGCAGGACCCTCACAAAAGTGAAAATCAAAATATGAAAATGAGAAAAAAAGGACCTAGGAAAGTCTATATTCAAGTTCAGTCTCTGATACATATCGTGTGATCATGAGAGCACCTAACTGCTCAGTGCCCCAGGCAATTCTCTATGAATATAAGTTATAGATGAGGTACAGATTTATATTAGTGGAAATAGTTTCCATTCCAAGAATTCCTCACAACTATAAATAACAGGTATGGGGTTTTTAGAAGCAAAAAAAAAAAAAAAATGTCAATCATATAGTAAAATTCTAGCATAGGTATTTTAAGAGTTGAATTTTTTTTTTCTGGAAGGAATAGAGAACATAATTCTTTATCTTCTGGAATTTTATGAAGGATTGGTTCTCCAGCTGGAGAGGTATAGTGAGAGAAATTATCAGGTCTTGACTTTTGTTTCAAAGCAAATCAGAAGTTAGAGGATTTTCTATTTTATACCAAGTAGCAGGAAGAGGCAAATTCAAAGGAGTTAGAGCAGATGTTCAGCTGCAAGGTGCCTCACATAAGCCATCTTACACAAAGAAACTTTGAATGCAGATACTAATAGCTTTTCATACTCCACAGATGATTTTTCATCCAAAAGAATATGTATTTATAACCCCAGTTATAATGAATTGACAGAATTTTGCCTTTTTTGCATCCTTCCCATGAAAATGACAGTTATCTCTAGTCATTCATAGAAAGCTTAAAAAAAAAACTTTTTGTAATCATAATATTATCTATTAGATTATTAACATT
This sequence comes from Antechinus flavipes, assembly GCF_016432865.1. Lineage (NCBI taxonomy): Eukaryota > Metazoa > Chordata > Mammalia > Dasyuromorphia > Dasyuridae > Antechinus > Antechinus flavipes. The sequence goes on from NC_067402.1 coordinate 176,656,240, forward strand.
TCTGGTATTTATTTTGTTGGCTTTCTGATTACAATCCTTCAATATACTTTGTTCTGACATTGCTTCACATCTATTTATATTATAGATATTTGTAAGATTCTTACTCATTTCATTCTGGTTCCAAAATGTTTTGACAAGATAAAACTCCACCCTGCCCTTGGATATTATTATTAATCTTCATTTAAAATCATACTTTGGTTGTGAAATATTTTAAAGGATATACTGAGGGACAATAATAATAAAAACAGGCACTAGTTGTACTCCATTTTAAAGACAAGACCATTTAAAATCTCTGTATGGACAGCCTCCAATTTTTATTTATTTTATATCTTGTCACTTATGACCAAAGTCATAGCAAAGAAAAAGTAATTTATTGTGTGTGTTGTTAAGATATCACAAATGTATGATTTTAGTATTAGGTATAACTTCATGTTTTAACAAATTGCATTGCCATGTGGTAGCTATCCTATTCCACAGTCTGTAGGATGAAAAGTTTTTATTACACCTGATACAGTATGTTCCAGAAAAATGAAACACAAACTGAGGTTATGTGATCAATTGTGGCAAAATGAAAAGTTGGCATTTACATCACTAGCAAAATGGAAAACTCTAAAGACCCAATTGTTACCTAGTGAAACACAGTTTGATAGTAACCCCTGGTCAAATTTTGCACATATCCCTTTTTTAAAAACCATATTTTTCCCAAGGTTATTTATTGAAACAGATTGTTTTTGATTAGCTAATTTCTCCCAACAACAATAAACAAAACAAGTAAATAAATAGAAGGCTTCTCGTGGATAATACTTCCCCCCATCCCATGAAATTTAAAAACATTGACCACAAAGAAATACCCAAGGAATCTGTGATCTCATTGATGTGGGTACTCTGTAATGTGAAATCCAACAAATCCATGTCTACCTATCCTTTCTGATTCTTGCCATTGCCGCAAATGTTCATTTAATATGCTTTTCCTACTTTTTCTTGATCTTGTAGAAGTATCAGTCATGATAGGACCAGATTTTCCTAAGGTTTCCTCTAGTTTCTCCAATAGTCCTTGTTCCCTGATGTAGCTTCCTAATCAAGAGACATAAAAGTTTTCAGTTTTACAGAGTCTGGCCTCTCAGATTTGGTGGGTGCCTGAAATCATGAGAGTTGCCATACACTAAAGATTGATTAATGACAGAATTTCAAGATAGACACAAAGTAGAGGTGAAGTGTTTAGGGGAAACTAGTGGGTCTATGTTATATAGTCTCCCTGTTAGGGGTTCAGACTTGTAAGTACCTCATTTTGTATCAACCTGAACTAAGAAGGTCCTGGCTTTAGAGTTGTGTCTACAATACCAGTGGTACATACAGGTTGCCCATTGATAATCTTTTGTTACCTTAATGAGATCAGCCCATGTGCTTTTTTTTTTTTTTTGCAAGAAAGATTCTCTATTGATTACACTATACTTCTTTGCATTCTAAGGTCAAATATTTTTGCAAAAAAAAATCTAGCTGTGCCCTACTAATATTTTCAGGCAAAATGTCCTTAATGTATTTGCAGACTCTTGTAAAAATTGTATATATGTATAGGAAAGTAGACCTGCAGGTTAGTAGAAGTTGTTATTCTCTCTATCATCTTTTTTTGTAAATTCAAAGATTCATTTCATGCCTTCAGTAATTGAAATGTATACTGTACTCTTTACAAGAAATAATTTTTCTAACTTAGTTTACAAAAAAGAAATTTGAAGTGTATTGGTTTGGAGCAACAGGATAGACAGTTCCAGGATTCAGTTTTTTTTTTTCTATTGTATCAAAAGCCATTTTTATGTAGTAATTCATTTTCAACATGCGATCTTCAAAAGTTAGAGAAATAAATTAAATTTTCCTAAGTTTTTTTTAGTAAAATCATAATGAAAGCTCCTGGAGAACAGGCACTTTTTTTGGCTTTTTTTCTGTATCCTGAGTGTTTTGCACAGTTTCTGATATAAAGTAGACAATTGATAAATATTTATTGAATTATTGTGGTACCTCATAACCATATTCTCAGCTTTGTTCTGTTTTTTCCAAACATGGATTACATGCATATCAGATTTGCTGATGGAACAGAATTGAAAAAGATAAGTAATATATTGATTTTCAAAATCAGTATTGAAAGAGATCTCAGTGGAATACAATAATAGAACAAAACAAAATAAAAAAGCAATTTACTTTCACATTTTACTGCATTATCTGTATTTTGAGTAGCAATATCTTTATCAATTAATCAATCAATTTTTTAAAGCTTTTATCATGTGCCAGGCAATGTACTGGGTGCTAAAGACATGTTACAAAGAGAGAAATATTTTTTATTTAGAAGAAGATTATATTGTTATGAGGAAGATAAATACTTATATAAAGCATAAATGTAAAGTGAATAAATACAAATGTGTATATAGCAATTAAATATAAGGTAGTTGAGGAGGAAGGCACTAGTGGATCAAGTAAAGCTTCATGTAGAAGATGCCTCAAGGCAGAGAAGATACACGTGTTATTCTGACTCTCTTTTACCCGCACTACTGATGACCAAATTCAGCTTCATAAATAGTGATTGACTGGTAAAATCCACGAATACTGGGAGTACAGCAAATTACCAGCCAAAGATAATCTGGAAGATCACCAGAAAAGGTTTGTCTTGATTGGCGGGAGCAGGACAGTGCAGGCAGGGAGGCAGAAACAGAGATGAGCACATGAGCAGATGGGGTGGGGGCAGTCTCTGAGGGTGGAGAATTTGCAGGGAGGTCTCTACCACAGATTGGCTGCTCTGCTTTGGTTGCAAAGCAGATCAGCAGAGAAGTTACACAAACACCAAAGGTAGAGGGTACTCCAAAAAACTCCAGAATTTAACAGGACCTGGCCATACCCACCCAGCACTGGAAGTGACTCAGCATGGACCACAGCATAGCTGTGCAGCTGCATTCTGCAGCAGGGGCTCTGCTGGGACAGCCACAAATCTGCACAGCGGGAGGGCTCTGCCCAGGGTATTAGAACTTCTGCAGGGGGCTGCACCTTCCAGGGTAGAGACACTTCCAGTATGGGGCTCTTCCCAGGACAGCATTTATTCTAACAATGGGATTCTGCCCAGAGCAGTGACACTTTCACTGCTAAGCCACTTGTCCCGGGGTAGCTGTGGATCTACATTGCCAGGCTCTTCCGGGCACTCTCGGCTGCGCTTCCCAGGGCAAAGACATTTGCGGTGCAGGGCTCTTCCCAGAGCACTCCTGCAGCTTGGCCTCTCTTAGCAGCCTGTTTGCAGGACAGCTACTGTCCATATATCTATCCCTTTTCTGCAGAGGAAGCTGGTAACCTCCTTGCCCTGAAAGCAGACCCTAATGGCTTTAAAAAAAAAAAAAAAAGAGTAAAAAAGCCAAGCCAACCATCAATAACTTCTACACAGAAAGAGAGCAGAATTTCAACCCTGAAGAGACTAATAGCAGACAGTCTCCAGACAAAACCCCAAAGAGGGATGTAACCTAGTCCCCATCACACAAGGTTCTCCTAGAAGAAATTATAAAGGATCTTAAAAGAGAACTAGAAGAAAAATGGAGAAAGGAAAGAGAAGCTCTGCAAGAGCTTGGAAAAGGCATAAAACTCACTAAAAGAAGATTTGATAAAATGGAAAAAGAAAACTTCCTGAAATGTGAATTGGAAAAGATAAAGAACTCCCAGGGAGTGCAGGGAAACAGAATTTGTGAATTGGAAAAGATAAAGAACTCCCAGGAAAGTAGAATTTGTGAATTGGAAAAAGAAAATAAGTTTTAAAAAATTGGTGAAATAAAAAAATTCCATAGAGCAAAACAACTCATTTTAAAATTCAATTGGACATATACAAAAAGAAGTAAAAAAAGAAAAAAAGCTAATGAAGGAAATAACTCATTAAAAATCAGAACTGAACAAAGAGAAAGAATGATTCATTGAGACATCAAGAAACAGTCAAGCAAAACCAAAAAAATGAAAAAAAAGTCAAATATCTTCTTAGAAAAACAACAAAATTGGAAAATAGACCTAGAAGAGATCATCTGAGGATTATGGGAGTTCCTGAAAATTATGATGAAAAAAAGAGCCTAGATACTATTTTACAGGAAATCATTAAAGAGAACTGCCCAAATGTAATAGAATCAGAAGGTAAAATAGGAATTGAAAAAATACATCAAACACCTTCTGAAAGAGACCCTAAAATAAAAACTCCAAGGAATATTGTGACAAATTTTTAGAACTACCAGACTAAGGAAAAAATATTATAAGCAACCAGAAAAACCAATTCAAATATCGAGGAGCCACAATAAGGATCACTCAGGATCTAGCTGCCTCCACATTAAAGGATTGAAGGCCTGGAATCTGATATTCCAAGAGACAAAAGAACTCAGAATGCAGCCAAGAATAAACTACCCAGCTAAGCTCAGTATGAGCTGTATTTCTGGTAGGACATACATAAAGAGTGCATGTATAATTTGATTTTACTGATATAATATTTAAAAAGAGGGGGAAGTAGAAATGGAAAGGGGAAAGTATCAGAAAAAGGGAAAAGGGGAGATAAATAAAGGAAAACTACATCTCACAAAGAGACAAAGGAAACCTATCATATCTAAGAGAATTTAGGGAGTGAAAGAAACATTGTGTGAATCTTACTCTCATCAGATTTGACTCAAAGAGAAAATAATTGACATATTTGGTTTACAGAGAAACTTCTCTCACCTCATTAACAAGTGGGAGAGGAAAAGGGAAAAGGAAAAGAGTAATAAGTGAAAGGTATAAGAAAGGGGAAGGGATTCAAAGGGGGTGGAAGGAATTCTAAAGAGGGAGAGCTGCATGAGGCAAGTGGTGCCCATAAGTTTAATACTGGGGAGGGAGATAAGGAAGGTAAGAAAAAGAAAAGCATAATCTGGTGATAATAAGATGGTAGGAAATACAGAATTAGTCATTTTAACTGTAAATGTGAATGGGATGAACTCTCCCATAAAGCAGAGGTGGATAGTAGACTAGATCAAAAGCCACAACCCTATAATATATTGTTTACAGGAAACACACCTGAAGCAGGGAGATACATACAGAGTAAAGGTAAAAGGCTGGAGCAGAATCTATTATGCTTCAGATGAAGTCAAAAAAGCAGGGATAGCCATCCTTATCTCAGATCAAGCAAAAGCAAAACTTGATCTAATTAAAAGAGATAAGGAAGGAAACTATATCTTGCTAAAGGGTACCATAGATAATGAAAGAATATCAATACAAAACCTATATGCATCAAGTGGTATAGCATCTAACTTCCTAAAGGAGAATTTAATAGAGTTACAAGAAGAAATAGACAGCAAAAGTATAATAGTGGGAGATCTCAACCTTGCACTCTCAGAATTAGATAAATCAAACCACAAAAGAAATAAGAAAGAAGTTAAGGAGGTAAATAGAATATTAGAAAAGTTAGGTATGATAGATCTTTGGAGAAAACTGAATGGAGACAGAAAGGAGTATACTTTCTTCTCAGCTGTTCATGGAACCTATACAAAAATTGATCATATATTAGGACATAAAGACCTCAAAATTAAATGCAGAATGGCAGAAATAGTAAATGCATTCTTTTCAGATCATGATGTAATAAAAACTACATTCAACAAAAAGCTAGGGGTAAATAGACCAAAAAGTAATTGGAAACTAAATAATCTCATCCTAAAGAATCAATGGGTGAAACAGCAAATCATAGGCATAATAAATTTCACCCAAGAGAATTACAACAATAAGATAACATACCAAAATTTGTGGGATACAGCCAAAGCAATTATAAGGGAAATTTTATATTTTTAGAGGCTTACTTGAATAAAATAGAGAAAGAAAAGATCAATGAATTGGGCTTGCAACTTAAAAGCTAGAAAAAGACCAAATTGAAACTCCCCAATCAAATACTATACTTGAAATTCTAAAATTAAAAGGAGAAATTGATAAAATTGAAAACAAAAAAAAAAACTATTGAATTAATAAATAAAACTAAGAGTTGGTTTTATAAAAAAAAAAACAATAAAATAGACAAACCTTTTGTAAATCTGATTACAAAAAGGAAAGAGGAAAATCAAATTGTTAGTCTTAAAAATGAAAAAGAAGAACTTTTCACCAATGAAGAGGAAATTAAAGCAATAATTAAGAGTGACTTTGCTCAACTTTATGCCAATAAATTTGATAACCTAAGTGAAACGAATGACTACCTTAAAAAATATAGGCTTCCCAGATTAACAGAGGAAGAAGTAAATTGCTTAAATAGTCCCATTTTAGAAAAAGAAATGGAACAAGCTATTAATCAACTCCCTAAGAAAAAATGCCCAGGTCCAGATGGATTTACATGTGAATTCTACCAGACATTTAAAGAACAATTAACTCCAATGTTATACGAATTATTTGAAAAAATAGGATATGAAGGACTCCTACCAAATTCCTTTTATGACACAGAGCATGGTACTGATACCTAAACCAGGTAGGAGCAAAACAGAGAAAGAAAATTATAGACCAATCTTCCTAATGAATATTGATGCTAAAATCTTAAATAAAATATTAGCAAAAAGATTACAGAAAATCATCCCCAGGATAATACATCATGACCAAGTAAGATTTATACCAGAAATGCAGGGCTGGTTCAATATTAGGAAAACTATTAGCATAATTGACTATATCAATAACCAAATTAACAAAAAGCATATGATCATCTCAATAGATGCAGAAAAAAGTATTTGATAAAATCCAATATACATTCCTATTAAATACTCTTGAGAGAATGGGAATAAATGGACTTTTCCTTAAAATAATCAGTAGCATCTATTTAAAACCATCAGTAAGCATCATATGTAATGGGAACAAACTGGAACCATTGCCAATAAAATCAGGAGTAAACAAGGTTGCCCACTATCACCATTACTATTCAATATTGTATTAGAAATGCTAGCTTCGGCAATAAGAGTTGAGAAAGAGATTAAAGGAATTAGAGTAGGTAAGGAGGAAACCAAATTATCACTCTTTGCAGATATTATTATGACAAACTTAGAGAACCCCAGAGATTCTACTAAAAAGCTATTAGAAATAATCCATACCTTTAGCAAAGTTGCAGGATACAAAATAAATCCACATAAGTCATCAGCATTCTTATATATCACAAACAAAAATCCAACAGTTAGAGTTACAAAGAGGAATTCCATTTAAAGTAACTTCCAATAGTATAAAACATTTGGGACTCTATCTGCCAAAGGAAAGTCAGGAGCAATATGAGCAAAACTACAAAACACTTTCCACACAAATAAAGTCAGATCTAATCAATTGGAAAAACATTAAGTGCTCTTGGATAGGTTGAGCAAATATAATAAAGATGACAATACTACCTAAACTAATCTATTTATTTAGTGCTATACCAATCAGACTTCTAAAAAACTATTTTAATGACTTAGAAAAAAATAACAACAAAATTCATATGGAAGAACAAAAGGTCAAGGCTTTCAAGGAAACTAATGCAAAAAATTCAAATGAAGGTGGTCTAGCTGTACCAGATCTAAAACTATATTATAAAGCAGCGGTTACCAAAACCACTTGGTATTAGCTAAGAAATAGACTAGATGATCAGTGCAATAGGTTAGGTTCAAAGGACAAAATAGTCAATAACTTTAATTATCTAGTTTTTGACAAACCCAAAAACCCCAGTTTTTGGGATAAGAATTCACTGTTTGACAAAAATTGCTGGGGAAATTGGAAATTAGTATGGCGGAAACTAGGCATTGACCTACATTTAACACCCTACACCAAGATAAAGTCAAAATGGGTTCATGATTTAGGCATAAAGAATGAGATTATAAATAAATTAGAAGAACATAAGATAGTTTACCTCTCAGACTTGTGGAGGAGGAAGGAATTTGTGACCAAAGAAGAACTAGAGATCATTATTGATCACAAAATAGAAAATTTTAATTATATCAAATTGAAAAGCTTTTGTACAAACAAAACTAATGCAGACAACATTAGAAGGGAAACAATAAAACTAGTCAAAGGTTCTGATAAAGGCCTCATTTCCAAAATAGAGAATTGACTCTAATTTATAAGAAATCAAGCCATTCTCTAATTGACAAATGGTCAAAGGATATGAACAGACAATTTTCAGATAAAGAAATTGAAACTATATCTAGTCGTATGAAAAGATGCTCCAAGTCATTATTAATCAAAGAAATGCAAATTAAGACAACTCTGAGATATCATTACATACCTGTCAGATTGGCTAGGATGATAGGAAAAGATAATGCTGAATGTTGGAGGGGATGTGGGAAAACTGGGACATTGATACATTGTTGATGGAAATGGGAATACATTCTGGAGAGCAAGTTGGAACTATGCTGAAAAAATTATCAAACAGTGCATACCCTTTGATCCAGCAGTGCTACTACTATCCAGCAAAGAGATCTTAAAGAAGGGAAAGGGACCTGTATGTGCCAAAATGTTTGTGGCAGCCCTCTTTGTAGTGGCTAGAAACAGGAAACTGAGGATGAAATCATTTGGAGAATGGCTGAATAAATTGTGGTATATGAATGTTATGGAATATTATTGTTCTGTAAGAAATGACCAGCAGAATGATTTCATAATGGGCTGGAGAGATTTACATGAACTGATGCTTAGTGAAATGAGCAGGACTAAGAGATCATTATATACTTCAACAACAATACTATATGATAACCAATTCTGATGAACATGGCTCTTTTCAACAATGAGATGAATCAAACCAGTTCCATTTGTTCAATAATGAATAGAACCAGCTATACCCAGTAAAAGAACTCTGGGAATTGAGTGTGAACCACTACATAGCATTTCCAATCCCTCTGTTTTTGTCCACTTGTATTTTTGATTTCCTTCACAGATTAATTGTACATTATTTCAAAGTACAATTCTTCTTGTGTGGCAAAATAACTATGAATATGTATACATATATTGTATTTAACATATACTTTAACATATTTAACATGTATTGGTCTACCTGCCATCTGGGGGAGAAAAGGGGGGGAAATTGCCATTTGTCAATGCTGAAAAATTATCTATGGATATATTTTGTAAATAAAAAGCTATAATAAAAAAATAAACAAAAATATATAATAAAAAAATTCCAAAATACAAAAAAAAAAAAAGATGCCTCAGATACATCTTAAAAGAGCAGAAACACACTCTATGAGGCAGAAGTGAGGAAAGAGTACATGCCAGCTATGAAGAATAGCCAGACAAAAATATGGAGACAAAAGACAGAGCCTTCTGTGTGAAGAACAAAGAGAACAGTTTTGCTGGATCATAGAGTGTGCAAGATGGGAGAAATGTCCATTGAGACTGGAAAAATAAGTTGCAGACAGGTGGTGTAAAAGATCTAAAAATTAGGCAAATAAATTAATTTTATCTTAGAAAAACAAGTAACCATTGTAATTGACTGAGTAAGGTATTCACAGATCCGCACTTTGAGGAAAATGACTTTAACAGCAATGTAATAGAGTGAGAAGAGTTTTGAGGCAGGGAGACCAATTAGAAGCTTGTCACAATAGTCTAGGGAAAAGGAGATGAGAGTTTAAATTAATTTGGTAAAGCTGTTTGAGTGAAGAGAAGGTGTTTTGTGAAGTTATAAAAAGAGAGATTTGACTACTCACTGAATATCTGGCATGAGGGAGAGTGAGGAATTCAAGATAATGCTGAAGCTTTGAACAAAGGAAAATAAAAGGAAGATGAAGTAATTAGTCTGAGGTGCAAAAATTTATTTGATTTAGAAAGTTCCGAGATTATTATTTGTTTTCTTTGCTAAGGCTATCTTTGTTTCAAAAATAGATTTTGCCTTATAACTATGGAAAAACACTTTTTCCATATATTTTTTTCTCCCCCATAGAAAGCAATTATCTTTAGAGTCTCAGATAAATTTGTTTCTTTCTGTATATATACTTGAATTGTTTTAATGTAATTTTTAAATTTTTTTGTTTTATTGGGTTTTTTTTGGAGGTATAACAATCTTATCTTGGCTTGGCTTCATCCATTGTTTTTCTTAAAAGACTGTTACTGTATGCATATATAATTAATTGCAAAAGTTGATATATGAAAAATTCATCAATATTATTTTCATGATTTGAATTCATGTCTTTTGCTCTTTGAGGACCATATCTTAATCCAATAGAATATTGCTACTTTAATACTGTACATTGATTAATTGCATTGTGTATTAATGTGGATACATGTAATAATCTCTACAAGAGACGACAGGTAAAGTAACTAAAGGGTACTCTTTTGCTTTTGCAGCTAAAAAATTAGAATTTTGACATTATAGACAAACATAAGTAATTAATAGTAGGCAATTATTTTTTCTCCCAATATTCTTATAGTTTATTGTTTACCTAGAAAACCCTAAGGAAGCCACAAAGAAAATAATTGAAATCATATTCTCAAAAAAAGTACCAGGATACAAAATAATTGTATAAAAATGATTATCATTCCTATAGGAGTTTAAAAAAAAGGAAATGATATAAAGTAAAATACCATTTGAATTACCAGAAAATAGATAAAATCTCAATGATCTGATAAGAAACCCTCAAAACTTACAAAGACAATTACAAAACACCCTTTATGGTAATAAAACATGACTTAGGTAATGGGCAGAGCATTTGTTATTCATTATGAACTGTTCCAATGTCAAAATTTTATAGATCCCTAGAAGGTCCTGGCATGTGCAAGTATATACACACAAATATACCATATTCATAATATCAGTCAAACTAGACCACAGAAATTATCCAATCCAATTTATACATGAAGAGGAATTGCCTTTTTCATATTGTCTGGTAAGTGTTCAAAATTTCCTTAAAGACAACCTATAATCAGAAAGTCATGACTTTCTAAGATAATAATTCTTCCCTCGAGTAGCTCTATGTAATAAATCATTTCCCTTTATATTAAGCCTAAATTTGCTTCTTTGCAACTTTTGCCCATAAGTTCCTTTTAGGCTCGAGCAGAAAAAAGAAACCTTATCCTTCTTCTATTTGATACCCTTTCAAATACTTGAATGTAATTGATACATCACTCCTAAGGCATCAATCAAATAAACAATTCAACTCAATAAACATTTATTAAGCATTCACTGTATGCCAGGTAAAATGCCAAGTGCCTCCTATCAAAGAGCTTACAATCTAATAGGGGGAGGATACACAAAAAGGCAGACAAGTTGGGGGGGGGGAAGGAGGGTAATGAGACATCAGGAAATATAAAGCATGGGTGGGTTCTGTCCTGTGGAGCTGAAACTTGGTGTAGCAACAAAAGCAAAGTAGAGTGTGTTAAAAATCCAGTTCCTGCCCTCTATCAAGGAAAGCATTGAGAGGAGTTTGGTACTCTACTCTCTAGCTCTCCAGTAAAAGGGAAGAGGAAGCTGAAGAAGATGATATTAATGAAGACTTGAGTTAGCATCATGGTAATGAGACTAGAAGTAAGGAATTTATTCTGAGAGATGAATCTTGTTCCCATGAAATTATAACCAATCAGAACAGCAGATGCAAAAATGAAGTAAAATCACATCTTAACATAAGACAATATATAAAAAGCAGTGTGCTAACTTTAAAATGTCATAAAATAAGAACAACTTTTAAAAATGAGTCTCTCTATGCTTGTCTTCATCTGGATTTTCATCATCAGAGATTTTACAGCACTCTGGTAAAAAGAATTTAACTTCAGATTTGGCTTGATCTCTTTATTTCTTTATTTCTCATAGCTTTGCCTGTATCAATTCAATCTAAGATTTCCTCCAGCTGTCAAATCACACCAATCATTCAGGTCAATCTTTCAATCCAATAAAACATCCAGAGTTTCCCCCACCAAACTGTTCTCTAATCGTTTCTCTCCCATCTTATATTTGTGAATTTTTTACATCAAATATATGTTATTGTTATTCAATTGTTTCAGTCATTTCTGACTGTTCTTGACCCCATTTGGGATTTTCTTGGCAAGCATACTGGAGTGATTTCCCATGAAGTGTATAATTTTGTATTTATCTCTATTAAATTTCATCTTAATAAAGTCAGTTCTTTGCTCTATCCTCTAGGTTTTTTGTGTTTTGACTTTATTCTCTAGCATATTAGCTCTGTTGCCCAATTTTTTGTAATCTGAAAATTTGATAAGAATGATATTTATATCTTTATCCAAATCATTGGTAAAAATTACAAACAGCACAGAGACAAGCACAGATCCCTGGGGAACTCCACTGGAGACCCCCTGCCAAGTTGACATTGAAACATTAATTCCTGATTAAATTCATCTTTTCAACTAGCTCTGAATCCATATAAATGCATAAACCATAGCAGTCAATCTTTTCTCCTAAAAACATGAAATATTTTATCAAATTCCTGCATGGAACACATACCCCAAGGAAATCAGAGACAAAGACAAATGTAAAGATCTCCTCTACCTTATGACTAAAAAATCATAGTAGTACTTGTTATGGTCTCTAAGAAATGAAAAACAGGTACACAATAACTAGACAATAGCTAAAAAAATAATCATGTGGGATAGTAATACAATGAAGGAATTAAGAAATATTGTATCTGGAAACTGATGCAAAGTAACATACAAAGATAATCACTAAAATGTACATTGAATATTGTAAATGAAACAAATCACAAAAAATAAAAAAGCTCATCTTTCTCTTTCTCTCCCTCTCCCCTTCCATTTATAAATTTATTTATCTTTCATCTTTAAAATATGAAAAATGCTTTCTAAACATTACCTCATTTTGTATTCACAATAGTTCTGGGAAGTATATTCTATTATTATTCTCATTTTATAGATAAAATAATTGAATCAGTAAGAGGTTATTTGTCCAGTAAATTCATATTCATTTTACCACCTAATTGGCTCTAGACAACAACTTCAGCCACAATAAACTTTCTGTAAAACACTGAAATATATATATATGTCTCCTCTGGTCCCTAGCCCCAACCATCATTGGCAGAAAGCTGAAGAAAGAAGCTGGATATGTTTTCAAACATGGTTACTGCAACAATATGTTCATTTTATATTATTGCATATGATTACATATAATATTATTCATTACATAATTATATTAATGAACTATTATATATAATGAAGTCGACAAGTGTTATTATATAGTGGATAGAGTATATATAATATGTACATATATATGTATATTATATATATATACATAAAATTTCTGTGTGTATGAAATCTTAATTTAGCTGACTGAGGAAAGCAATGGCATTTTGCAATAATTTTGGCTTAACTATGGCTTTCTTTTCTTTTCTTTAGCAATCAAATGGACATATTATTTTTTTGTTGTCATAGCTGTTGTTCAATCATTGTTGCCTATTTTTTGGAGGGAGAGGGATATATCTCCAGTCCCATGCCAGTTCGTCAGAATCCAAACATATCACTTATTTTTTTTTTCATTTTTCTCTAAAGTCATCTCATTTCAAATCATACTTTTTTTGCTAGCTTCCTGTAATTCATTAATTGGTAGCTTAAACCAAAGTAACAAAATAAAAAACCTAATCATAATTTTAGGGTTTTATAGATGTGTGCATATAAAATTTCCATGGTACTAAAAAAAAATGCTTCCAGAATCAGGTAACTGAATTATAATAGTTCAAATACTTAGCATGAAAATGTTACAAGGAGTTTTCAATCATGGATATATAAGAAAACATTTAAATTTTTATGTTTAATAGAGACAGCATAATATAGTAGAAAAAGAGTTGTCCCTAGAAAGAAGACTTGACTTCAAGCTGCAGTTATGATACACATTGACTGTGGTACCTGGACAAGTCATTTATGCCTTCTCTAACTCCAAGCAATTCCCTTAAGACTTAATTTTAGAAAGCAGATGCCAATCTGTAATAGCAAAAAATATTAATCCTCAAAAGTTCCCCACAGCAGTGAAATCACAGGTCTGGTTTAAATAAAATAAAAATATTATATTTATTCAAGAGAAATAACAATGAAAATAAGCACATGTATACTAAACATGTCTGTCAAAATCCCCAATTAAGCGTGTTGCTCATTTTATTCCTAAAAAACGAAAGCATTGTTTTAATGCTTGTTTATTTAAAATCTGTGCAATATCATTTCCGTTCTTCCAAAATATTTACATACAAATTAAGTTCTTGGGAGCACATGCAAGTTTCTACAGCTTGCTTGTGGTTTTACAAAATACTCTGAATCAAATATTCAAGACTAAAAACTGGAATTTAAAAATATACACATATATAAATATATGGGTGTGTATGTGTATATATACATATGTGTGTATGTGTGTATATATATGTATATACATATATATATATATATATACAGCAAGAGATACACAAATATATATTGTGCAATGTATGTGCATATAAATACTGATATTCCTGATCCAAAGGATCAATGACATAAAGATTGGAAAAAGTAGCACAGATCAATCAATCACCTGCTTTTCTAAACCTAACCTGTCCTCCTTAGGTCAGTTCCAGTGGCCCTTGGGTTTTTGCTCCTCTACTAACTAGGTAGAGGAAGAAGCCTAGAAGCTTACACGAAGTCAGAAAATAAACATTAGAACCAGTATTTAAACTCATTTCTTCTAATACCAAATCTCATCTGTTATCTAACATATTTTCAGATCATGAAAGATACTACAGATGTGAAATTGATAGGACTTGGAGAATGGAGAATCAAATATAAAACCAAGATTTTGAGGGAAGGCATGCAAACATGGATACTATTCTTTAAATGGTTTAAGGGCTAAAATGCTTGATCCCAGATTTAGAAATATAGGTAGAAATTGCAGAGAGGTAGACTTTAGTTCAAGGTAAGGAAAAAATATTTCCAATAATGAGAACCTTACAAAAATGGATTTTTCACATCTTAAAAGCTAATGGGTTTACTACCACTAGAAATTTTTAAGTACATGAATACTTGTTAGGAATATTACAACGGAGTTTTGTTTTCAGTTGTAGATAGTTCCTTGTTGTTCAGTAATGTGATTCTTCATGATCCCATTAGGGGTTTTCTTGGCAAAGATATTTGAGAGGTTTGTCATTTCCTCTCAAGCTTACTTTACAGATGAGAACCTGAAACACATAGGGTTAAGTGACTTAGCCAGGGTCACAGAAGTAGTAAAAGCATCTGATGCTATTTTTGGATTCAGAAAAATTCAGAAAGATGAGTGTTCCTAACTTGAGGCTTAGCACTCCGCTGTGCACCTTAGCTTCCCATTATCTATTGATCTTTCTGTTCAAGAGTGTTTTATAAAATAAATTTGTCTCCTTTAATTTCTGTTCAGGGATGTTTTATAAAGAGCTTATTTATATCAATTTTATGTGTGTATTGCTTAGTTAACTTTTTAATATTTTATATACTTTAGAGCTTTTAAAAAGGAATTTTTCTTATCCTTTCTTCTGACTAGTACTATAGAGAAATACTGATGATTTATTTTGTATCCTACAAATTTACTGAATCTTTAATAGTTTTACTTAATTTCTTTGCTAATTCTGTGGGGTTTTCTAAGTGCACTCACATCTGAATTAGGTATAGTTTTTTGACTCATATTTCCTGATCATTAAGTTTTTGTTTATCTTCTCATCATATCACTATAACTAGCATTTGTAGAACTACATCAAATAATAGTTGAGGGAAGGGACCTTCTTGTTTTATTCATCTTTTATTTTAGCAGGAAAGCTTGTAATATGTTTGTAAAATGCAATTTATGGTAAGTCTTATTATTAAATATATAGTTTGAAGAATATTAAAGAAAAAACTTTTCTTTGTAAATGTTTTGGGAAGTATTGATATCAATGAATGCTGAATTTTGTCAAAGATGTTTTTCTTCCTTTATTGAAATAATCAAGAAGTCCATAGCTTTCTTGTTTATATAATAAAACATACTTATTACTTCCCTAAAACTAAATTGCCCTTGTATTTTATATATGAATCCAACTTGGTTATGGTAAATTGTTTCATGGTAATTATTTCTAAAAACTCTTTATGAATATGTTATTTAAATTTTTTATATCAATATTAATGACTGTTTGGTCTACAATTTTTTTCTCTGATTTATCTCTTTGTTTTGTCAATTATTCAGTCAAGAAGCACTTATTTTGTATCTATTATGTAATAGACACTATGCTAAGCATTAGGAAAACAAAAAAAAAGGCAATAGACATTCTTTGATCTCAAGGAACTCATAGTCCAATGGGGGAAGACAAGAAACAATTTGTGTACAAACAGGATATGTGCAGATGATTAGAGATATTCAATAGAAGAAAGAAAATAATATTAAGGGAGATAAGCTATGTCTTGCAGAAAATAGGATTTTAGTTGGGACTTGAAAGAAGCCAGAAAAACCAAGAGGTAATGAGGACGCATTCCAGATATGAAGCACAGGGAGTGAAAGAAAATAGGAGTTAAAGTTAGATTGTCTTGTTTTGAGGAACAGCAAGGAGGCCAGCAATACTGAATCATGAACCATGTAGAAGGGAGTAAGTTTTAAGAGGAATGAATGCAAAGTTTAGGAGAGGCTTTGAACACTGAACAGATTTTTCTATTTGATTGATATTTATTTTGATATCAGGACCATAACTGTTTCATAAGAGGAATTTGATGGAACAATTCTCTTAGTCCAGTTTCAGGTTGCTATTTTATATTGCATAAAACTTGCTTATTTTGTTATTCCTTTAGTTATCATTTTCTCACGTTTTCCTTATCTGTGTTTTCCTGCTGACTTATTAGATTAGGAGCTTTTCTATTCATTCTTTCTTCTTTCCTCCTTTACTCCTCTAGGCACATAGTATTACATCTGCTTCACCACCTCATGTCTACACTTTTCAGTATTTGGTTCCTCCCACATCCACCATCAATTATTTTTTCTTGCTCAAAAACTTGAAAATTGTAGAGATTTTCAATAATTTTTGCACAGAAGTAAAAAAAAAGCTATCTGTCTGGACTTCTGCTTTATAGAAAAATCCTAGAGAAAAAGACTACAACTTTGTTTATTCCTGCTTTTCCTGTAAGAAAGAAAATCTCTTATATGTAACAATTATATTAGTTTAGATATAATTATATCATATTATACATATATGTACACATATATATAATAATAACATAAAAATTACGTAGCACCTAATATGTGCCAGGCATTATGGTAAGCACATTAAAATTATTTTCTTATGTAATTCTTACAACAATCCTAAGAGTCAGATGCTATAATTTTTCTCATTTTACAGATCAAGAAACTGAGGCAAAGAGCAATTAAGTTATGTACCCAGGATCACACTGCTAATAAATGTCTAAAGATAGATTTGAACTCAGACCTTACTGACTCCAGCTTCAGTACACTATCCACTGTGCCATTCAATTGTTCTTGCAGTTTCTTTTATGCTTTCTCTCATCACCAACATATTGTGAGTTATTGGCTCTCTTTCTACCACTCCAGCTTTCTGATTTCTTCACCATAGGGCTGAGAAAGTTCAATATATTCACTGTACTGGTGTTGGAACTGGGTGTTAGGTTGGTTCAATTCTGAGAGGGGATAATATAAAAAATACCATTAACAAAGTTTCAAATGTGGGACTATTGAGATTCCTGTTGTCTTGATGGATCACCCCACTAATGCAGTCAAGGGAGCTATCACTTGCCTGCTCATATTTTAGCTATAATTTGAAATACTTCAGTGCTGAAATACTTCAATGGTTTAAAGGTGTCAAATTCAAATAGAAAAAGAGACTACTAAGCAAGATGTAGGGGTCCTTTGGATGGGATTAGTCACCAAATATTGTAATTTGGGAGAATATTGGAGTTATGAGCCAGTGTTTCAAAAGAATTTGTAGACTTAGACTTTTTTACAAATCAAGAGGCAAAGATTTTATTATTCTGCTAAGAGTGGGCTAAATGCATTTGGGGTTTTAGCAAGGAAAAGAGGCTCTAGCAATTAACAACCAAAAAGACAAGAGCTAAGTTCCCTAGTGGAACTCACAATTAACCAGGAGGAAGAATCCATTAGGGAAGAAGATGCCATTAGGTAGGAAGATGTCATTAAGGTCTAGCAAGTTCCTAGAAAACTCTGGATGCTATAAAGGTGGACTAAATTACACTTAGCAAGCAGATTAACCCTAAAAGGGAGTTAGCAAATTAGTGAAGTACATTAAGTTTTTTAATAGGGAAACTATAACCTCAGGGATTGACATCATAACTTAGCTTTCTGATTGGAGATAGTAAACTATGGGATCATGATGTCCATGCAAGGAACAAAAAGCCCACTTAAAGGCCTGAGATAATTCTATCAAGGACCCCTAATTCTATCAGGGGTCCTCCTAGCCTTGCCTCAGAGAGTAGCTTGGATGATCAACACCCATCTATCTACCAAGGATCAAAGACTTCATCCCTTTCAGGCTACATATTGACTTAGTTTTAAAATGTAATTATCTATATTGTGTTATATTCTTATTTATCACCCAAACACATTTTAATTTGCCTCAGGCTGTATTCAAAAATGATATGAGTCATATGTTTGACACCTCTACTTTAATTAACACAATTTGGAGGATGTTTTGAAGTAGTGGTGGTGGAAATTTTGCTGAGTAGCAACCACTTACTCAAATATATTGTTTTAATTTACTTGTGTTTCAATTTCCTTCTGTGTCTTCTCTATGAAACTGGTCTTAACAAAAGTAGGCCTATGAAAATTTGGGACATTATAGGATGCTTTGCCATGTTCTAACAACTTAGTGAGAGAGGCATGAATTAGAAAGAAAGAATGCAGGAGAGAAAAAAGTGATATGTTCTTCCATTTTCTTTTCTGTTCTGAGTGTGTCCTAATTCAGATTCAATTCCCAGATAGTTTATACTTGATGTTTAGAACAGAATGAAATATTCATGGGTCATTCAACAGTTAACAATGTATATTTATATAACCATAAAGGAAAAGGATATTCAACAATGAGGATGTCCTATCTGAATCAGTTGATTCAGCTTCCCAAATATCCCTGACCTGAATTGTCCCTTGTATTTTATCTTCTCAAACATCAGAAATGGGCAAGAATGGCTTCTTTTATTTCCTAAGCCAATAAAATCTTGAAGATGTTTTCAATACCCTTTGTGAAAAAAACTCACCTAATCTTGCATGGCAGTAAAATTTGGAAATTGTTTCCACCATGCACTATTTAGCTAGGGGATCAAGATTTCATGATAGATAGAACTCCTGTACTGTATTTTTCTTTATAAAAGTACATGTTAGAGATACCTACAATATTTTCCTCTTGGATATAGAGGAGAAAGAAATCTGAAGGGATTTTTATTATTTATTAACTATGTCTTTCATTAAAAGAAGAATGTCTTTAGTCTCATTTAATTACATTAATCATAATTAACTTTCTTATTTAGAACTTGGCATTACTGAGGTCTAAATTCTATCTATACTTAGCTTTAGTTCTATGTTACATCTCATCCCTTTTGTAATAAAGCAGCAGAGAGGAGTGTATGGTATAATAATAAAGTATTACAAGGTGTGTGATTATTGTACATATAATAAAATATACCCAGGGTGCAAAGAGAGATTTTTGAGCAAAGCACAAGACATTAGAGAATTCTAGCTGTGCAGTTATTATAATTTAGCTACACATTAGTTATATCACTTTTGTTAAGGGTTTTTTTTTTTAAATTACAATATAAATTGTTTAAAAAAAAGAAAACATTGAGAAGTATTGTAAAGAAAATGCCAATTTATGAAATCATTTGACTATTTTTATCTTCATTATAGTTAATGTTACAGTAGATGATAATTTCCCTGCCTGTTGGAGACTGGTTAAAAAAATACACACTTCTAAAATTGGGTAAAATATTATAACAAAACTTACTTTTTTTTCAGCTAATAGTCAAGAAGATGATTTATAGGAAGGGTTCCTTAAACAAATTAGAAGTATAAAAACAAAATGTTCAAGCTTTCAAAGATGGCAGCATTTAAAGTTTTCAGTTCAGAAATCGAAAAGTTTATAAGGCTGTCAGTAAGAAACATAAAAACTGCAAATTAAACTAAATATGACTTAAAGGCTTAATATCTATATTTAACTGTATGTAGGTGGTTCAATAGAGAAGTAGGTCTATTAGGATTGTACTATCTTTAGACTAATTTTGCCTAGAGGCCATCCCAAAGAATATTTAGTCAGACTATAGAGTTTGGGGTTTTTTACATTTACAAAACACAGGCTAATCATTTAGGGGCGTAAAAATCAATTATAATAGCTTTCATGAAATGAATACTGAAAATGTCTACAATAGTTTATGAAGAAAAAATCTTTTAAAACAATTTAACTGCTTTTAAAAGAGATCTGTGAAGGAAACTAGATACCAAATTGGCTTAGGAAGGAGATTTTAATCCCCCTATATAATACTGAAGACTTGGCATTTAATAATTCTTTAAGTAGTCATTGAATGAATGAGTCAATTAATTAATTCAATCACTGACTCATTTCAGAGTTCCTTCACACATGAAACCATTTGTTGAAACTTGTATGGGAGGAAATATAAAGCTTGTCTCTTAGTACTAGATTTCATCCAGATCATTCAGGCTTCTGTGAATTGTTTTTAAGCATATGATGCCACATCTCCATCTTCTTTCTTGTCTATTTAGCCCATGTCTTTTCACAATTTGAAATAAGTTATTACCATTAGACAGATTGATCACAATCTTAAGACTTGAATATCTTTTACTAATTTTAAATTTTTCTTCACACATCTAAGTCTCATTTTGCCCATTAAATTATAAACTATTTGTGGATAGGGAATTGGCCATATTCTTATTCCTACCCATATTGAACTTGGGGCCTACCCTAAAACTTCAAGAAATGTTTAATGACAGAGTTTGTAATGTTTGGTGATTAATATTGACCCTCTATCACATTACCCACAGGGAATATTCAAAAACTTCTGTTCTCATGTCTCTTATATCACCTCTTTCCCACATTCATCAGAAAACCTTACCTCCTACTTTTCTGAGAAAATTTAGGTCATTCATTATGAACTTTCTCTTCTAACCTATTCTACACCTCAAAATCCTTTGATATCAGTCTACATTCTCTCCTCCTTTGTTCTTCCATTTTTAATAAAGAGTTGCCTCTTCTCCTTTCCAAATTCAATTCTTCTAATTAAGCCTTTAACTCTACCCTCTCCTATCTTTAATTAAAATTTACTCCTGAGATCATCCCCTCTCTTTCTTTCATTTTTTCTTTTCTACCAGTTCCTGGAAGTATGTCCACATTTTCCTCATCCTTAAAAAGTCTTTGTTGTTGTTGTTGTTGTCATCAGCTGAGGTTATTATGTAACTCCTCCAATTCATATCCAAATTCCTAGAAAATGTATCTACATCAAGTAATTCAACTTGTTCATTTTACATTTCTTACCTCCTGGTGATTTTGTTTTCAGGACTATTTATAAGATTAGGACTAAGAGGGAGTTTGAATGTCAGCTAGTTCAATTCTCTCATATTTACAGATGAACAAAACAAGGGCTAAAAAAGACAAGTGATTCACATAGATAGTAAAATTTTTTCTTGGACTTTCTATTCACTCCCTAGACAATTTTTCTCCATTGTAGTCCCATCAACTCTCATAGGTTCAATGATCAGTTTTCTGAAGATAACCACAATATTTTTATTTCTAACATTCATCTCTCCTGAATTTTAGTTATGAATGTTCAACAATAATATTGATCCTTGAATATCCTATAGACATTTCAAATGTAATATTTCTTTTCTGTAAAGCTATCCCTCTTTCAAACTTCCCAGTTTCCTTTGAGATTAACATCATTTTTAACTGTATAAATATGTATACATATATTGGGTTTAACATATATTTAACATATTTAACTCCCACAGAGGAGATGGGGGAAAAGAGGGAAAATTTTGAAATAGAAAGTTTTGCAAGGGTCAATGTTAAAAAATTATCCATGCATTTGTTTTGCAAATAAAAAGCTTTAATAATAAATAACTAAATATGAAATGAACATCACTTTTCCAGTCATCCTAATCTCTGTCATCATTGAGATTTCACTCCTCCTTATATTCCATATCTAGTTAATCTCCAAATCTTGTCAATTTTCTTTACAAAAATTTATTTTATCCATCCTCATTTTGTCACTCACATGGCTACTGTCCTACCAGATGCATAGATCATTGTAGTAGCCACCTAACTTATTTCCTGGTTTCAAGTTTAACAGTTCTCTAAGCCATCCTCCATGGAACTACAAAAATAATTTTCCCAAATCATGGGTCTGACTAAGTCACTTGCTCAATAACCTTTAAAAACTTCCTCTTGGAAGTAAAATATTAAGTCTTCAGTAAAATACTAATTTCTCATCTTAGGACTTAAGGTCTTTGATTGGTTACAGCCTACCTTTTCAGATTTACTTCATATTACTCATCTTCAAATAGCCTATTTTCAATCCAAACTTCCTTGTTATTTCCTGAAATTAGCATTATTTCTCCTGCTTTGGGACCTTTGTGGAGGTTGTTCTACACCTCTTCGTTATTTTTGCCTCTTAAAGTCCTAACTTCCTTATTTAAGGAACTCCTGGGGGAGTTAAATATGTAAAATCCTAATCAAATAAATTTTTAATACTTTTTTATTTATTCATTCATAATATCCCATATTGTTGTTGAGGAAAGTTTCACAGAATAGTTAATCAGTGGAATAGATTAGGTCTTATGAACCTAACTTATATAAACTATAGTCAATGATTATAGTAATCTAGTATTTGATAAATCCAAAGACTCCACCTTTTGGGATAAAATAAAAATTGATAAAAATTGCTGAGAAAATTGGAAAGAAGTATGGAAAGTAAGGTTGAGAAATGTTAAATGACTTCCCCAAAGTCATGCAGCTCATAGAAAAGGTTGGATTTAAGCCCAGGTCTCTCCAGGATACTTTCCAGTATACCATGCCAAATTTCTGATTGATTCTTCCTAAACCTAATCATCATCATCATCAATATGCCCTTCAGTCTTTCCATTATTCTTTGCTTTCAAATTCTAAAGCACCTGCTTTGACCTTATATTTCTTCCTTTTGTTAAATTATTGTGTGGAAGAGCTTGCTGAAGGTGTGAGAGAAGACCAACTTTTCCAGTCTTTCCTTTCCTCCCCAGTTTAGAAGCAAATGCCTTATAAATATTAAAAATAATGTTAATTAATGTTAATTCTTCTCATAGAATAATGGAATTGTCTCATCTGTAGTAGATTAGATGGTGAGAAGGAATAAGTATTTATATAATGCCTACTAAGTGCCAGCAACTATTCTAAGCACTTCACTGATATCTCATTTGATCCTTAGAACAATCCTATAAGGAATAATCATCATCCCTTTAGCAGTTGACAGAAGTGAGGCAAATGGAGGTTACATAACTTTCAATGTCTGAGCTCAAATGTGAAGCCAGGGTTTTCTTGACTCCAGGCTCAGAGCTCTAGCCACCACCAAATTGTCTCTAAGATATCATTAACATCTCTTTCAACTTTGAATTCTTTGATTCTGTAATGAGTGGGTGATAAGAATCAGTCACACCAGAAAGATGAGTAATACCCCCATGCAAAATTTCTATATATTTGGAGCCAAGTTTATTGGAATAAAATTTTGATTAATAGTTATTGGTTCTAGGTTTCATGGTAAGGTACAGCAGCAAGACATTGATGATGAGATCCTATGCACTTCAAGTTTAGGTTATATTTATGTTCAATCACTGGGACACAGATTCATGAAGAAGCCAAAGATGGAAGTTTTTACAACTTCCCTTCTATAAAAGGAAACCTCATCTTTCCATGTTGGCTATGAAATTGGTAACAATTTTCCTTATTTCTCAGTCTTACTTTAGACCTTCTAATATTTTAATTGTTGATGATTCAAAAGTTTTTAGTCCTTTTAAGATTAACAACAAGCCAAACTGGGTCCCTCATTTCTTACATAAATATACAAATTGAATATACAAATTTAGGCCGTTTGAAAGTTCATACTAGTCACAAGCAAATAATATGTTTATTATGAAACAGGTCAGCTTCATTATAAAAATCCAGGAACCATCTTAGCTAAAGACAAATAGAAATAAGACTTTCAAATCATGCTCTTGTTGAAGAATCCTGCAACAGGAAACACTATCCAGTTCACATCAGTCTTGCTTCCATTAATTAAACACAGAAGTGAATTTTACAATGAAAAAGTAGCATTGTACAATGATGCATTGAAGTAGAGAAAGGAATCACAAAGCCCATCATGTCTTTTGGTGGCTAATAGTCTATGACACTAATGTGGTTTCAAACTCTGGGTCAAACCAAGAGGCTACAAATCAGTTGTGCTCTCTAACCTTGTATAGCTATGAGAAGCTGACCTCATATAGATGTCACATCTGGCTTTCCTTGAGCTACTTTATCAGTGTCATCCTCAAGCTCTACTGCATGTCAAACGGCAAGACAAGATCATCACCAACAAGTTTCTGGAATGGAGCCAGTTCATCAGCTTTGAAGCAATACTGATCACAAGCTATGTGCTTTAGGACTAAGTAAGAAGAATGGAGAACAGTGATATGTGCAATCTAAAGTTGTATAGTGGGAGGAAGTTTAAAAAAAAATACATCCCAAACAAGGAGGACTTGAAGAAATTGAAGAAGTGTCCTGAAGATTTATTAAAGTTTAGCCTCAAACAGTACAACATAATCATGCAATAAGGAATAAAGTTATTCTTATTGAATAGATTCTCAATAAATCTGGATGTCAATTCAAATGCAGTGTAGCATAGTCACATTATAGTTAGTTCCCCTTGACAGTCATTAAGCTTTTAGTAAAATTGATAGGCAGCATATATTTTATTAGTTCAAGTCAGTCACTTCTCATATTTAGTTATAAAGTCCTGTCAGTTTTATATTCACAATATGTTTTCTATTTGTCCACTCTTCTCTACACACACTGTTATTAGAGTAATAAAGGCCCTTTGTAATACTCAATTGTACAGTTCTACTTTTTTTTTTTTTTACTAAACACATTGTCTTGTTATTGTGATAAGCTACTACAGTTTCCTTATAGGGGCTAGCCTTTATAATAGTACTTTAGGGTTTTCAAAGCATTTTTTCATATATCATTTCATTTAATCCTCACAATATTATCCTCATTTTACAGCTGGGGAAACTGAGGCTGAAAGAAGTTCTGACTTGCCCAGATGAATTCATCTCTTCCTCATTCTAGCATACTATCATGCTGCCAAATTAATGGCTCAGATACAATTCTATCACTTCACAGATGGGGAAGGAAACAGACTCAAATCAGGTTTGCCCTTCTTGTCCATGATCACACAGCTAGTAAAAGATGTGGCTAAGAATGGACTTGAACTCAGATCTTCTTGACTTTAAGTTCAAGATTCTATTCTACTTGAGGATGATTAAAAGGTGAACCCAAAGTCTCAGATGGTTTAATGACTACTAAATATGAAAGGCAGAAATGGGATTAAGAAAAGATGAGGCAGGAATAAAAAGATGGCCCTGCCCCCATCAGCTTGGTTGGTGTCTTTCTTCATTCCCCCACTCCAATTTCTTGTCTGTACAGGAGAACAAAAGTTTTGGAATTGAGATACTATTAAGATTATCAATGCCTTCCAAAAATGTGGCTGATTATAATACTTTAAATGTGATTTGACTAAGGCAGCATATAACAGGATATTGAACTCCACAGAACTGGGCGAAATGCCTCTCTTAATTCAGTCTAAGACTGCATTAGCTTTTTTCCCCTTGCAATAACCCCCTATTAAATTAATTAAGAATGCCTTCTATATCATCTCCAGCAAATTACTCTCCATCCCCTGACAGATTACCTCCAGTGAAGTGAACTCTTTACTTCCCAAGCAACCCCATTCTACATTTGGACAGTTGTGAGAATTAGAAGGTTTTTCCTTACATCAAGTTTAAATTTGCCTGTCAGCTACTTCTACTCATTATTTATCATTCTGCCTTCTGGAGCCAAGCAAAAAATCTGATCCCTCTTCTGCTTGTTAGCCCTTCAGAACACTAAAGATACTTACCATGTCCCCTTTGAATATTTTCTTCAAGTTAAATATCCCCAATTCCTTTATTTGATTTTTCCCCATTACCTCCCCATTCTGGCCACCTTTTTCTTAACCCCATCCAAATTGTTTAAAAAGTTCTTCTTCTAGTGTGTCTCCCAGACCTTGTCTGCTAGTACTTTTGTGACATATGAGTAAGTTATTTAACACTCTGAGCCTCAGTATTCTCGTTGGTAAAATGAGGGGAGTTGAATAGAAAGCTTCTGAGGTCACATGCAGCACTATATCTGATTCTAGAATCTGCTCATTTATTTCCTGACCTCTAACCTTCTGCATCTCTCCTCCCCAGGAAGAAGATTGCCATATAATATCAATCTTGACAAAACAGAGTTCTAATTATGTCGCAACCCTACACCATTCCATATAAAACAGAGTAAAACTTCAGTGAATACCTATCACTTAACAAATACAATCTAAAGTCCTCCTGTTACTTAAGGTAACATTTTTGTCCCAATCTGCATTTTCAGACCTGTCTTTCACTATGTACCAGGTATCCCATAACTTTTCAGTCTTCTTAAAATTCACTACTTGCCATATACTTTGTTATCCAATGATACTGTCCACCTTGCTGTTTCTTTCTTTGAATAGTCCATCTCCCAAATCTTTGTTTTGGTTTGTTTGTTTGTTTTTATTGTTGTTTTGAGTGAGAGGCCTTTAAAAAAAAAGTTTATTTCTTTTTAACAGTCACTTTTTAAAAATTTTGAGTTCCAAATTTTCTCTCTTCCTTCAGCCCTCATTTGAGTATTTTCTTTGGCTGCCCCCCATGCCTAGAACATAATTCATCACCATCTCTACCTCCTAGCTTTTTTCAAATCACAGTTAAAATTTCACCTTTGAAAAGAATTCTTTCCTAATTCTATTTAATTTCATACACGCACATAATACATGCATACATATATGTTTTGTTGTTGTTATTGTTCATTTGTTTAGTCATGTTCAACTCTTGGGGACCCCATGGACCCCAGCACATTAGACACTTTTACCTTCCACTATCTCTTAATGTCTATCCAAGGTCAGGTTCCTTGCTTCCATGATACTATACATCTCATCTTCCACTGTCCCTTTCTTTTTTTGCCTTCAGTTTTCTCAACATCAAGGACATTTCCAATCAGTCCTGACTTCTCATTATACGGCCAAAGTATTTAAGCTTCAAATTCAGTATTTGTAAATCCAAATTAATTTCTTTAAATGTTGGCTGATTTGATCTCCTTGCTGTCCAAAGTCTCCCAAAAGTCTTCTCCAGTACCACAATTCAAAAGCTTCAATTTTGTGGCACTCAGCTCCATAGTGCAATTCTCACAGCCATACATTGCTACTGGAAAAACCATAGCTTTGAGTATACAGACCTTTTGTCAGCAAGGTGATGTCTCACCTTTTTAGCATGCTGTCCAAATTTATTATAGCTTTCATTCAAAAGAAGCAAGCCTTTTTAAATTCCATGGCTATAAGTCACTACCTAAAGTGATTTTTGAGCTGTATAAAAGGAAATCTGACACTGCTTCCATTTCTTCTCCCTCTATTTGCCAGGAAATGATGGGACTGGTTTCCATGACCTCAGTTTTTTTCATGTTAAGCTTCAAGCCAGTTTTTACACTCTCTTCTTTTACCTTCATCAAGAGGTTTCTAAATTCTTCTTTACTTTCTGCCATCAAAAATCTGCCATCATCTGCATATCTGAAATTATTGATGTTTCTCCCAGCAAACTTAGTTCTAGCTTTTGATTATATGTTCTCCTGGATCACTGCCTTATCATAGCAGAAGGGCTTACATAGCTCAAGGAAAGTATGAGTTACCCAAGACAGACAAGTCATACTGTAGAGTTCTGACAAAAGATAATCCACTGGAGAGGGAAATAGTGAACCACTCCAGTATCTTTGCGATAGTGAACAGTACTAAAATGATAAAAGATAGGATACTGGAAGATAAGTAACTTAAGTCAGAAGGTGAACAAAATTCTCTTGGGGAGATAAGAAGACAACTAAACCATATACATGTATACTTATATAACTAAGCATAGACATATGTGTATTTATATGTGTATATGTATATATATATTTCTATCTATATCTCTCTTTATATATCTATATAGATATATAGATATCTAGTTAGACAAGTAGATAGATAGATGGATAGGTAGATAGATAGACAGATAGATAGATAATAGAGTTTACATATAGATGTTTGTTTTTTTGTGTCTTCCATTAAACTGACCACCTTGAGAGTAGGGACTAAGCTAGTTGATAAACATGACTGACTCATCTACCATAGCATTTGTATGACAGAATTAATATTTACCACAGTGCTCCATAATATAGGAAAAAATGACTAAGGCAAGACTTGATTGATGGTTTCTGGGGGGAAAGGGCAAGGTTCAATCTGTGCTTCCTTAAAATTAGCTTTCTCATTGCCTCTGACTGTTTTTAACATGGTTTTCTGCTCATCCAAGGCCATGAAAGAGCCTATCTAGGTGTAGTGGATGCTCTTCACACTGGGTGGATGCTAGAACATCATTCCAGTCACCACATTCCCACTACTTGCCAGACATCTCCATATGGAGGCAAGTGAGTGAGGAGGAGGAAAAGTCAATAAAAGCCAAGGATTACTATATTATTGTTTCAAGGATGCTATGTTAAGTCTAATGAAACCTTCTTTTGTTAACTATTCAATGATTTATGAGCATCTCATTTTTTTCCTAAACAGAATCTAAGTTCCCATTGATAACTCTGTAGTTGTCATTTCTCATTCTACTTTATATTATGATTATTTGGAAGGATGCTTTATCTTCCCCATTAAATAACAATAAAATATGTAAAGATAGGTTGTGTCTTTTTTTATATCCCTCTACAATACCAAATACAAAATTTTTCACACATTAATCACTCCATAATTGTTTGCCAAGTAAATGAATGGCCAGAAGCCATTGGCTTTCATCACACTGTGGTTGTTTAGTCATGTGTCTCAATCATGTTGATCCCATTTGGAGAGAAATTGGATGGTTTGCCATTTGCTTCTCTAGCTAATTACAGATCAGGAAACTGAGGCAAATAGGCTCAACAGACTTGTCCAGAGTCATATACCAAGTAAGTATTTGGTGTAGGATTTGAATTCAGGAAGAAAATCTTTCTGACTCCAAATCCTGTATTCTATTTACTGCACCACCTTTAGTCTCTTCTTAACTGCTCTGTCCTTAGTCATACCTATATATAAAAATGGCACAAGATCAGCAAAGCAGAATCACTTTTTAAAACAAAACCAAAAATACCTCAGCCTTAGTACTTACCAGGGTATTTTAAGATTTGATACAGTAGTCCTTCCATACGTTTTGTTTTTTGGATTTGGTTTTGGTTTATTTGTTTTAAACAAACCTTAATAGGTATAAAACAGTATTTGAGAGGCAAGGTTTTTACCCTGCTTTGTACATATTTTGTTTTGTTTTGCTTTGATTGGAGATGGGAGGATAAAAATGTTTTGACTTCTGATAGAAATTTCTTTATTTTGCAATTACTAGCTCTAGGGCATGGGGGTCTTTCTGGAATTTTGGTTTGGGGCCTAAAATTTAAAATGACATCCCTGCCCCACCTCAAAAAAAGCTAGTTCTGCTGAAAACCATTCATACTATTCATGTATATTTAAAGTGGAAATAACCCTTGACATTATCCTGCAGTGAGGAATTTGCAAAAGTCAGTTCCAGTTTTATAACTGTTCAAAAAGAGAAATTGGCCAATTTTCATAACTCTTCAAACATATGGCATGGCACAACATATTTGAAATATCAAGAACATTTACATGATACTTTTCCAGATGTTATCATGGATGTGTATCAAAAAGCATATTACCTGATAGCATTTCTAAGCATTTCAAATGCTTTTTCTAACAATGGCAACTTGGAATTTCATTTTACATATAGTTTTATATTAAAAATGGTGATGACTTTGATAAAACTGTGTGACTTCACCCAAATCATGCTTTCAGACTTCCCTTAAAATATGATTTTTCTCTTTATTGGTCTGATGGGGGAAAAGTAACATATGAAAAAATAATGGGAAAGCTTTAAAAGTATGAAAAATATAATGCATAGATTTATTTTTGCTTTCACAGGACCTAATATTCAAATATCCTTTGTCATTGTTATTGTTGTACAATCATTTCAGTCTATGGCTAGCTCTTCCCCACTTGGGGTTTTCTTGGCAAAGATATTGGACTGGTTTGCCATTTCCTTCTCCAGCTCATTTTACAGATGAGGAAACTGAGGAAACAGCATTAAGGGTGCTCAGACTCACACATTTAGTAAGTGCATGAAGCTAGATTTGAACTTCGCTTTTTGTGACTCAGGACTAGCACTCTATCCACTATGCTACCCAGCTGCCCCAGTCAGCCTTAAGAATGCTAGGTAATTAAGAATGTTAAGGATTATCACATTGAGTTTGTATAAGAGCAACGTGAAACTCAAAGTTAAGTAAATATCCATGGAAAACCCTGAAAACCTTTTCTCTTCTCTATTTTCTCTATTATGGATCTTGTCTGATATCAAAAGTAGCTTGACATAGTGAATCGAGATCTATCTGGTCACCTACTGGGAAAACATGGGTTCACATGTCTACACTCTCTGACACACTGGCTGTGTGATATCAGGAAAGTTATTTAACCTCTAAGTGCACTATGCAACTCTGCAAGATTATAAGTCACAAAGTAGGTATCAATGATAACACAGGTCCAGTACCTCACCTCCCATCTACTTCCTGGCTGCCTCTCTATTATGTTTATTCCACTCCTACCATTATTCCCATGACCCCCAATGCTTTTGGGACTATCTTGTTTGTTCATATTTGTATACCCAGCACTTAACACAGTACCTGACACATGGTAACCACTTTAAAAATGCATGATGTTTGGGGTGGGAGAGGAGGAGAGAAAGAGAGACAGAAAGAGAGAAAAAAAAAAAGAGGCAAAAAGATAGAGTAGAAGGAAAAGAGGGAGAGAAAGAAGAGAGAGTTAGAGAAGAGAGAGAGAGGGAGGAAGGGAGAGGAGAGAGAAGAGAGATAGACACACACAGAGAGTGGGGGGAAGAGAGAGAGAGAAAAGAGAGAAAGAGTGAGGGGGAGAGGGACAGAGAAAAAAAGAGAAGAGAGAGAGAAGGAAGGGGGAGGCAGGAAGGGAGAGGAGAGAGAGAGGCAGAGAGAAGAGATAGACAGATGGGCACACACAGAGTGGGGAGAGGAGAAAGAGAGAAATAGAAACAGAGAAACAGACAGAGAGACAGAGACAGACAGAAAGAGGAGGAGGAGGAGGAGAAAGAGGAGGAGGAAGAGAAGGAAGAGGAGGAGGAGGAGGAGGAGAAGGAGGAGGAAAAGGAGAAGGAGGAGGAGAGAGAGAGAAAAAAGAGAGAGGGAGAGAGAGAGAGAGAGAGAGAGAGAGAGAGAGAGAGAGAGAGAGAGAAAGAAAAAAGACAATATTTATTAAGCATTTACTATGTGCCAGGCACTAATTCTGGGATAAAAATACAAGCAAAAAATAAGATAAATCTTGTTCTTAAAGAGGTTAAATTATTGCAGAGAAAAACAAGACATAAAATTGAACTGAAAAGAAGTGGGGAAAGATATTTTTGTGAAAGAAAGGTCCAGAAGAAATTTGGGGGAAAATAGGCTGAACCACATTTGGAGTAATCATGGTTCAAGTGAGTTGTTTCTTCAAATGGAGATTTTATAACTAACTCCTTACATAGAGTATGAGATCATAGAGGCAGAAGCACTAATCTTAATCAACCTACTTTCACAGGATTATGGATTTGAGGCTAGAAGGGATCTCAAAGATCACCTAGTTTAACATCCTTATTTTTACAAATGATAAGTTGAGATTTAGAGAAAGTAAGTGACTTGCCCCATGGTCCTACAGGTAAATATTGAAGCATCTGAGAGAGAATTTGTACCCATGTCTTCTTCTTTGTCCCTTGGGACAAATTGTGTTTCCTTTCTATGGGTGTGCCTAAAAGTAATACCAAAAATATGAAATCCATCAGCCTATATTTCTTTCTCTTCAGGATCTAAGAGAAACTAATATTTTCTTCCATCTTTGAGTAAATTATCCAAGTTACATTTTTTTTCCTTTAAAATGTAGGGTGTGTATGCTTTTCTTTCTTATCAGAAAATGTAATAGCATATTTGGTCTCAAGAACAGTATTGTTTCTATGAAACACAAGAACCCTTGTGGAGTTAGAAGCTCCGAGAAACAAGAAAATAATAGAAGAACTCAGAGTGTCACTGTAGCAGTGACATACCACTAACACCCACTACTTGCTTCCTAAATAGGAAAAGTAAAATATGTTCTAATTAGTTGCTTTAACCCCATTGCCAAACAGACATGTCCTGTTGATGCTGTTGCAAACATAGGACCATACAGACCAGAAATTTTCAACAAAGTGTGGAACTGCCGTACTGAAAGAGGAACAAACGTGGCTGGTTATTATAAACCTTGGTGTGCAACTGGTAGAACTATTGAAACAAATAGGCAGGGGAAGGGGAGGAGGGTGTGGAAAAAGAAGACCCTGGAATCTGTGCCCATTGAATCTCTGCCATTTTCTAAAACAGAACCTTTTTTTGAAATGTTCTGGCAAAATGTTGTTTTCCATTACTTTCCATTTTCTCTTGCCAAGACCCAAGCCAGATGTTCTGAGATATACCAATGCCTTGCTTTTCACAGTATCAAAGCTTGTACCCATCTCAGGAACTCTTAGATATTTAAAGTGAAAAGCTTTACAGGTGACTGTCAATCACATTTCTGAGATGTCTGACATTTTGGTGAAGATAGGAAAGTCAGCATCATTCAAGTGAATATGTTTGAATGGCTTATGTGCTTTACTAGATATATTCGTCTTTATAATGAAATGAATATACTCATATACATTATCTTGCAGCATATGATATAACACAGTTGATCAAAATCCATGCTATGATTTCACCCCCCAAAAAACATTGCTGCACTATTAATATAAACAGGACAGAGAGGGTGTGTGCAAGAAATCCAGAATTTAAATTTAGCTCACCACAATAATGCATGAGAAGGTTCCAAGTTGAAATGGAAATATGGAACAAAAATGATATTTTACAACTGGGCTGCAGCTTTGGGTGGATGTCATTTCCTTTGCCTCCTTTGCCCCTTGCATCAGAACCATAAAATAATGGACTTGAAAACTACCATTATATATAAATGGAACTAAGATTTTATGCATGCATATAGTTAGAATGCTTAAACCCAACCTACATTTGTTGTGTCTTTTGGCATACAACTTAATTATAGGCATGTGTCTTTGCAAAGAATTACAGAAAGGGACCCCACCTCCTCTGATGACCTGATCAAAACATTTACATTCTGTTAACTACTAAAGCCCTCTGACTACCAAAAGAAGTTCAGTCTAAATCATGAGGAAGTTTCCTGCTGAAATGGCCAATTAAAAAAGTACTGACCAGTCAGGCATGGTTGTACATGCCTGTCATTCTACCCACCAGGGATGCTCTGCCTGGAAGATCTCTT
Source organism: Antechinus flavipes (assembly GCF_016432865.1). Classification (NCBI taxonomy): domain Eukaryota; kingdom Metazoa; phylum Chordata; class Mammalia; order Dasyuromorphia; family Dasyuridae; genus Antechinus; species Antechinus flavipes. The sequence continues at coordinate 176,689,882 of NC_067402.1, forward strand.
GAGCTTGGCAGGTCTAAGCCACAGTTGACTATACTGATTCGGTATCCACCCTAATTTACCAGGTTGCCTAAGGAATAATGAATCAGTATGAGTGAGAAAGAGTAAACGCCTAAGTTGATCAATGGTGATTTAGAATTTGAGTAGTCCTTGTACTTCTTGCTTGAATAGGATGAAGATTGAGGGTAAAAAATGAAAGAGGAAAGAAGGAAGGAAGGAAGAAGAAAAGACGGAGGGAGGAATGGAGGGAGGGAGGGAGGAAAGAAGGGAAGAGGGAAAGGAGACAAGGAGGGAGGAATGGAAGGAAGGAGGGAGAAAGGGAGAGAAGGAAGGAGGGAAAGAGGAAGAGAAAGAAGAAGGGAGAGAGGAAGGGAAGAAAGAAAGGGAGGGAGGGAAGGAAGGAGGGAGAGAGGGGGGAAGGGAAGAAGAGAAGAAAGGAGGGAGGAAGGAAGCAAAGAAGGAAGGAAGGAAGCAAGGAAGGAAGGAAGCAAGGAAGGAAGGAGAGAGAGGGAGGGGGGAGAGAAGAAGGGAGAGAGAGGGAAAGGGAGGGAAGGAAGGAAGGAAGGAAGGAAGGAAGGAAGGAAGGAAGGAGGGAGAGAGGGGGGAAGGGAAGAAGAGAAGAAAGGAGGGAGGAAGGAAGCAAAGAAGGAAGGAAGGAAGCAAGGAAGGAAGGAAGCAAGGAAGGAAGGAGAGAGAGGGAGGGGGGAGAGAAGAAGGGAGAGAGAGGGAAAGGGAGGGAAGGAAGGAAGGAAGGAAGGAAGGAAGGAAGGAAGGAAGGAAGGAAGGAAGGAAGGAAGGAAGGAAGGATAAAGAGAGGGAGGAAGGGAAATAGGGAAGGAAAGAGGAAAGGAGGGAGGGATATTGATCATGTGAGGTAGAGTAGATTTGAATCTTTTAATTTTTATTTGAGAGTACATAAGATTTTATATTTAGAAGAAACTCTAGAGACTTTAGAGATTATCAAGTTCAACTCTTTTTATTTAACTAAATCCCAGAAGTATGTTGCCCAAAATCATACAACTCCAAGTTTCTGACTCTAAATGCATTATTACTCTTTCCACAACTTTTTGTTGCCCAGATGCAAACTAGATTATGTAGAAGGAGCTGAATTATTGGTAAAGAAAGTCATTCAAAAGAAGATGTCTTTTCCCAGAGCAGGGTAAAGAGGTAAAGGGAGGGAGAGACCCTGTTTTACAAATCACATTGAAATTGAAACTGGAGGAGACCTCTCTCTGGAGGAGAATGGATCTTATTCCATTCCTTTTTTGAGAATAGAGAAGCCAAAAGTCAAAGAAATGAAATTATTCTATGGTACTTAATTAATCAATAAGCATTTCTTAAGGTGCCATTATATTCTAGGCACTCCTGCTAGGTGCTAGACATCCAAAGACAAGAAATAGAACATTCTCCAATTTCAAGAGCTTATGATCTATCACTCACACACACACACACACACACACACACACACACACATACACATCCAGCAACATGCACATATATAAATATGTCCATAATAAATATAATGTAATTTATAGAGGGAAGTCACTCTCAGGAGGAATCCATGTAGAAGTTAATTAATACTTAACCAGAGTTTAAAAGGAAGTAATAATGCTACTAGCTAATTTCATGTGGTCTGTTGACGTTATCAAAGAATATTATAAACATTACTAATGTATGTATCACAAAGCTGTGAAGCAAGAGCTATTTTAATTTTTCTCTCTTTAATTTTTTTTTTTTTTTGAGGCTGTTTGGGTTAAATGACTTGTTCAGAGTCACACGGCTACTAAGTGTTAAGGGACTGAAGCTGGATTTGAACTCAGGTCCTCCTGACTTTAAGGTACTGTCTAACTGTCCCCAGAAGCTATTTAATACCTGACATATATGACTTGCCCTGAGCCACAAAGCTAAGAAGGGTTGGATATTTGACTGAACTCAGGTCTTCCTGACTCTAGCACTCTCTTTACTGAGCTTCCTAAGTAAAGGGTTCTTCTGTGAGCTGATGGTAAGAAAAGAAAGCATTTTTGACTATTCAAATACATGATGCTAAGAGATGGATTGATATATACTTATACATATAGACATATCATATAGATGTATAGATAGATAGCATTAAGGTTTGTAAAATGATTTTATATATTTATCAAATCATACGAACCCATATAACCCAATTATAATAACCCGACAAGGAAGCTGCTATTTTGATCTCTGTTTTATACATGCATAAAATGAATAGGTAAGTGACTTCTCCATGGTCATACAGCTTAATAAGTATCTAAGAGAGAATTTTAATTTGGTCTTTATAACTTTACATTTTGCCCTTTAAGCATTGTATCATTTAAATGCCTCTTTTGTGCAATTTGATCCATACAATTGGTACTTTCTTTCAAGGTCATGTGTGTGTAAATGACAAGAAAAAAGGATATTTTTGCTGGACCATAGAGTGTGGAAAGATGAGGAGGAAAGTTATAAATAAAGTGGATGAAAAGGGAAGTTGGTATCAGGTTCTTTAGGTCTTTAAAAGCCAAAGAAAAGAATTTATATTTTATCTTAGGGAAAATAGGGGTCCACTATATTGTACTAAGTAGGGAAGAGACATGATCAGACCTCTGTTTTAAGAAAGTAAGTCTGGCAGCCATGTGGAAGATGTACTATAGTGGAGAGAGAGAAACCTGAGGCAGGGGAACCAAAGTTCAGGTAAGAGGTGATGACAATATGAATTGTCGGTGCCCAGGACTAAGGTGTATGAATAATGAAAAAAAAAGATGAATGCATGAGATAGTGTGGAGGAAGAAATAACAAAATTCAGTGCATTACAATCCTAAATTTGGGATCAGACATCTTTATCTAGCATAATGGCTAGTCAATACCAACTTGGCTGAAGGCACGGAGGCTAATGAACTGTGTCTACTCCTATCCTTAGTCTTTCCTCACTGTTTGCCCAGGTTCCAATGGGAAAGTGGTGATATTTATTTTTAATTTTTCAGAGACTATTATACTCTAATTACCAAACAGTAACACCAGTTGGGTAAAATGTTCTTCTTAAAAACATGAGCTTTCCTTTCCATGGCCCTGAGGACCATTAGAAGATCTTTGAATTGTTCTTTTATTGTCCTTTATTGAATCCTTATCCTTAGCCTTCTTTGAATGTCAGCACAAAAACTACTACATATATGAAACCATTCCTTGTTCTCAGACAATAATGCCAGCATTTCCTCAAAATATTGTGCATTTATTTATATATCCCCATGCTGTCTTTGCTTCTTGTCCATCAAGATTGCAAGCTCCTTGAAAGGAGCATCAAAATAATTTTTTTCTTTATATTTTCAGCACCTGGAAAAAGATCTGGAATATAATAGGTGCCTTGATAAATGCTTATTGATGGATTGATTGGTGTGCACTCACTTGTGAATTCATATCTGTAACTGTTACTCAGGATCATCAACCATACTAGTTACACTGTATTCCTTGTTACCATAATATTCCAACTGACTAAAAACTCCTTGAGGACAGGTTTTGTAACTTTTTTGTCTTTGCATCTTCAGTACCTAGAACATTATCTATCACGTGGTATTTAAATATAGCAGAAAATTAAGCACATAGTGCTTAATAAACTTGGAGAGTTGGAGAGGCGGGAGAGGAAGGGAGAGGAAAGAAGAAAATCTTTGAAGATTAAGGCCATGATTAAAATCTATGACAAGGAAACCCAATGCATGATATATATATATATATATATATATATATATATATATATATTCCACTTAAAGATAGTGACTGAATTCTACTACTTGTGTATTATATTATCAAATTCTACCTCTAACATTATACCATTTTTTGATTTTGATTCTCAGGAGTTTCAAAAGAAAATTGTATTATGATATCTAACGTAAAAGAAATTTATAGGACAGAGTAACATGCAATGTGGTCAGGGCTAATTGTAGATAAAATTATGAAAATTTCAACCATTTAATTTAAATAAACATGCATGTGACTATTCTGGGCAGTTACCTGGGTGAAATATAAAGTTTAAATAAGACGATATTCTCAGTCTCTGTGTTCTCCCCATTTTAAGATTTTTCCCACTAAATGGCACATGCTTTTCCCCCCTCATGTACACAGTGTTTTCAAGGTCTATTTTCAATGAAAATTAGTCTCCAAAAAGGACCAGATCAACTCTTTGACACAAATGCAAAAATGGCATGTATGTTTAAAATGCTTTTGGTTGGTCAAGGATATTCCCATTTGGGAATCAAAACCTTAAGGTAAGAGTGTAAAGGAATAGAGCCAATAGTCAGTGGCAGGGATAGGTACTTGGGGGAGGGAATATAGCAACACTTTCCTGGAGTCCTTGGAATTGTATGATATCACTTAGGTTATGATCTAAAACATAGTAACATAAGCCCCTGTAATGAACCTGTTATCAAACTTTCAGACACCAAATTGTTATTCATCCCACTGACTACTATTATAGTAATTTTCAATCTGCTGAAGGTTAGCTTTCAAATGTAAGTTGATATCATAAATGTCAAGGTATTTTTGAGTTAGGGATTGATTTCTTTTCCATTTCTCTACTATTTCTTCTAAAATTATTTATTTTTAGAATAATAAACAACCGCAAAATGTTACGTTTAAATCTGATGTAGAAATAGTTGAAGTACCTTTCTCCATCCAAATTACAAGTTCAGAGTTAAATTTTACCAAAACTAAGAACACCTTATTAATAAATTTTTCACTCTATTAAACTATAATAAATATCACAGGGTCACAGAATATTGCAGCTGGCAGAAAATTTAGTGATTTTTACAATTCTGCCCTCTTATTTAGGAAACTGAGGGATAAATTTAGATAAGCATTTGTCCAAAGGTTTATAGCAATTAGTGATAGAACTTACTGTTCCTTATTTCATTTGACCACATTAATATAGAAATTCCTAATAATTCACAAAGGAATTAATGGTAAAAGTTAAATTCTGAGCCCTTAAACAAAATTTTGCAAAAAAAAAAAAAATTCCCCTTTATTATGCCCAATAATGGTTTTATCCTATATTAAAGCACTTTAGGGACTTCTTTAGCCTTTAACTCTAATGATTCTTTTTATGAATTTAATATGTTGATACATTTTGTTTTGCTAGAAAAGACAATGATTTCTATCATAGATTGAAAGCTGAAAAGAAACAGTGACCATCTGGTCCTTACTCCCTCATTTTTTACAGATGAGGAAATTGAGACCTAGAGGGATTAAGTTACTTGTCTATGACACATAGATAATATATTGCATGGCCAAAATTTGAACTCAGTTCTTCTAACTATAAAATCAGGCTTGTTTCTACTCTATCATGTTGCTTTATTTGAAATGTATTTTTGGTTTTGTTTTATTTGGTGTCTTTCTGACAGTGCAGGAAGAAATCACAAAACAACACAACAAAGGTTTTCCTCACAGCTGCTTCAACCAGATGGTGAATTGGAGTTCCTGGAGATGAATTTGGAAAGCTGATTCCCATATAAATTTTCTCTCAAGCTTAAATGTTCTTAAGGGCCCTATAGGATATGGCAAATCATGTTGACCTTGAGATATATAACTGAATGAAGACTCTTGACCTCTTGTCAATTATCTACCATGAGTTCAGATTTTACTTTTTACTTCTAATATGTAAACATTTAGTCATGAATTGGATTGCTGTTCCTATTACCATTATTTCCTTTGTATTCTATACTTTTTAGTCTGTTGTGCTACTCAAAGTATTCAAATAATCTTGGGTTTTTTATGACCACAATGAGGCGACTTTTCTCACTCATAAACTTTGAGGCAACTCAAGTAATTGCTGTGTGAACTTGAAAGATTTTTAAGTGGTAGTGGCTCCCTTCTGAAACATTAGCTTTTGAATTTCCTTTCTTTCTTGTTGCCACCATTTGGGATTCATTCAAATAGCCTTTAAGTCTAAACTTCTGAATGCTTATTTAGAGAGATGTTAAAGAGCTCAGGAGTGTGACATTAGCTAATACCTATATAACCCTTGTATCCTGGGATTTCTATGATGTCTAGGTAAATTAGATTATGATTAAGATGGAGGAAATATGGTTAACAGTATATAGCAGTAGCCATAGGTCATTCTCTACCTCCTTCAAGACCACCTTTTTTGTGTAGGTGCCTGTCAATGAATACCATATTATATTTTCCTATTGATCTAAAAGTGGAATATTCCATCTAATTTTGTTTTTTTTTCATCAAGGGTTTGACTAAGGATAAGATACTGATCAAGAAGCTTACCAATTACAAAGGGTTGATTTATTTTGCTATTGATTTATTATGCTCTTTTATTTTATTGCTTTATCACATTTCTCTGCCCTGGAGATTATCAACCCAATTCTCTTGGAAAAAAAAAATCACTTCAAAAGGATATGTTCCACAGACAACAAAGTGAAATGAGAATTGGGTATCTAATCACATCAAGAAAGGCAGCATGCTTTTTGGCTGACTAATAAGCCACTTCTGGTACAAAGGAAAGTGTCAAATCTTAGATTTATTTGTCATAGGAAAAGGTGATTTTTATTTTAAAGATTATTGCTGACACAGAAAGCATTATATAAAACAAGATTGCCTCTTACACCAATTAATCAATCAATGAAAAAAGTTTTAATTGCTTACTATATATGCCAGGTACTATATTAAGCACTGGAGATTTAAAATTAAAAACATTTTTTAAAACCAGCAATTGTCCTTAGGCTCCTGACATTCTAATAATTTTTTGTCCAGACAATTGGGGTTCAGTGACCTGCCCAGGACCACACATCTAGTCAGTTCTGAAGCCAAGTCCTTCTGACTTCAGGAGATACTCTATCTACTGTGCCTTCTGGCTTCCCCCTTCTCTTACTCTAGTTCTTCCAAATGATTACTTCCTTCATTATTCCTACTCTCTCACCCTTCACTATTTGTTTCCAACCTATCCTTCTGGAATGATCTCACAATATTCCTCTTCCCATCACACCCAGCCTTATATAATCCATGTCTTAGCCATATCAGTCTATTTTCTCTTTCCTGTCTCTGCCATTCATTGTCTAACTTCATGCACCTGCACAGGATAACTGCCTTCTTTTTCCTTACTGCTACCAAATGCTCTTCGATCTAACTCTACTGGTCCCCATTAAGGTTTATCTCAAATAACCTGCAAGAGGCACTTCCTGATTGCCCCAGTTTTAGGAGCCCCTCCCCAATTCATTTTGTATATACTACTGTGATATTTAAAAAGTTTGAGAGACAAAATTTCTGAGTAATTAATCATTATATTAACAATGCTAACATATTATTAATAAAAGGAATGGTCATTTGGCCATCTCTTGCACCAAAGACAAATCGTAGTAGCAGATTCATAGTTTATACGCCTTTGAAATAAACACCCATTCTAACAATAAATTCTGATTAATGAGAAAGAATGACTATTATAATGAGGTGGGCCTATTATAAAGAGGGGTTAAGAAAATGTATCTTTGATCATGTCATTTACTTCCAAATCAACCTTAGCCTAGGGATGTCTAGATAAAGGATCTATATTTCCCATTCAAGCCCTAGCAGAAGACAAAGGGACAGAGTTTCATATTAGATTAAATTTCTTCTAAGCTTGGAATGGGTAATAATACCTAGATTGAGGAAAATGTTAATCCTATCTGCTATTATCACCTCATATTGACTATCTTAATAAATAGATAAAATATAGATCCAACATCCTCCAGGAGCCAATTATTGTTCATTGTTCATTCCTTGCACATGCCAGATGTTTAGTAAATATTTGTTGAATTAAACTGATAAGACATTACAAAAGACTTGTCAATCTACAACAAATTAAGGCAACAAGCACACACTCACCCACATATGTATGTATACAAGTATATGCATGTATACATTCATATATATTATATACTAAGTTTTAATGTAGTTTTAAACTAATACATATATGCATACATACACATATGTATATCTCTGTGTTTTATGTATATGTATATGCATGTATGTTTCCACAACTGTAAAAGGGGGATAAAAATAGTCCCTATTCATAGAGTTATCTTGAAGATCAAATGAGATCACATTTATAAAGCATTTATCACAGTGCTTGGCACATAATATCCACTATATAAATATTGGTTAATATTATTATCACTACTTAAAATACTTATATGCATATGCACAAAATGAGGGAGTTTCTACCCTGTGAGTTTCCCATTCTATCAAAATTATAGTCAATCTAAAAAGTAGAATTGTTTAGGTTAAATATATTAGTTATATGTTCTCATAGATATTCTGAGTTAATAGTAACATCTCCACTTGGTTCATAGATCTTTGCTTTAATATTTTTACATATCCCCGTGAGCAGAAAGATTTATAGACAGTAGTCTGTACAGACTATTCGAGAGCTCTGTCTATATACACTAGTAACACTTTCTCTGTGTTTGAGCTAAAACCTTTCTTCTCATTAGCCATCATGTGACTTGTGGGCTGTTAGTGTCACAAGGTGATAATGAGGGCATAATGCTCCAGCCATACCTATCCTACAGGGATAATAGGAAAAACTGCCTTTTAACTTGTTTGTAATCACATAAACAGAGTCAAATAATGGAGGTAGAGTCAGCAGAAAGGTGGTTACTCACAGGTTTCTGGCTAGAACCTTGGCTACTTTCCTCAGAGACAATAATAATTAACCATAGAGATAGGAAGAGAAAACTTAAAGGCAAGATCATTCAAAGAACAGAAGTAATAACCATTAGATTCCAAAATATTATCCTTTTAAGATGCGCCCACAATTCCTACAGAGAGCTCTGATTGGGAACTCCTGGCTCCTAAAAACTACCTGAAACTACCTCTTGATTTTGGAAGTTAATCTCTGAATAATTTTAAGTATCTGCTTTCTACCAGTCATTGTGCTAAGAACTAGAAATACAAACAAAAGCAAAAACATGGTCCCAGTCTCTAAGGAGCTCACATTCTAACAGGGGAGACAAACATGCAAAGCACTAAGATAGATAGAATGCTGAAAGACGATAATCTCAAAGAGAATGAATGGAGACATGAAGTGAGCAATAGGGAATATAAAAGGGGAAAAAGCTAAAATCACTAGTGATCTCAGAGAGAAGTTAAAGATCTCAGTTAAAGACTTTGAGCATAAGCAGATAAAGCAGGAAAAATATTAATAACAGAAAAGCATACAGTCTGCAAATCAGCAAAATGAGCCTAGACATCTGTGAATAATTGTGCAAGACAAAGGGAAATGAATCAACACCTGATGATGCAGAGAATTTGATGGATTCCCAAGAGAGCATGTAACTACAGCAGGATTTTCCTGAATGGTTTGAAAAAGAGATGAGAATTGTGAAAGAAGAATTTATAGTCTACCCAATATAAATAATTGGCAAATAGAAAAACTTGTATCCATGGTAATAACAGTTAACATTAATAATAACTAACATTTGTATAGCACTTAGTATGTGCCAGGCTCTGTGCTATGTGCTTTACAATTATCATTTCATTTGATCCTCATAACAACTCTGAAAGGTAGGTGTTGTTATATCCCCCTTTTACAGATGTGGAAACTGAGTTAGCTAGAATGTGTCTCCAGGCCAGATTTGATATTATGCTACTAACTCCAGGTCTAGTACTCTATCCATTGTACCATCCAGCTGCCCATGCATGATACTTTGTCATGGTGGCAAACCTCACTGAAGAAACAGAGAGAGAAACACTGGTTCTAAATATAAGTACACAATAAAGAAAGAAAATCTGAAAGAAGTAAAGCAAAAGCAATAGTGTTTAAAAATAAATATATGATCTCCAGACAAGCAAAACATATAATCTTGAAGACAGGACACATAAAGACAATTTAAAGATTATACATCTCTAAGAAAAATACAATGGGTTAAAAAAAAATCCTTGAATACCAAGATATACTAAAAAATCCAAGGCAATTACCCAATACCTCTGAACATAAAAAACACAATACCAATTGAAAGAACCAACACTTCACCTATGGGTGGGAATATGAAAGGGAATGCCATGCTACAAACTCCAAGACCTAAAGTGTGTCCATCTAGATGCCTTAGCTTTTCAACCATAAATTGTAGGAGGAAATGAAATGTATTCAAAGCAGCAAAGAAGTCCAAGATGTAATCCAAGATGATATACCCTGAAAAATAGCCTGATCATTTAATAAGGGGAAAAAAATGAGCATTCTACCCAAAAAAAGTGCTCAAAACATTCTTAGAATGAAAATCTAAGCTGAATAAATTATTTGTTTTCCATACGCTGCAGACAACAAAAATAAAGGAAAGGTAAATAACTATTACAATAAAAAAGAATAAAGAAAATTACAAAAGAGGATCATTAAGAATTTGTCATTATTTTTTCCCCAAAAGTATACATAAGGAGAGAGGAGTGAAAAGAGAAGAAGTTATAGAGAAATATCAAAGACTAAACCTCACAACATTCTGCCTATAGATGAATCATTATATTGGTGGACTAAATTATGGAACTGGAGAACACATATAAAGGAAGAGGATAGGACAGACAGAGAGATTTAAGGGATGTCCCCAAATCAAGTCAAAGATTAACAATGAAGAAGAAAAGATAATTGAAGTCTCAAAAAGAATGCCTACAAAAGAAAGGGTGAAAAAAGAGATTGAAGTGGGGCTGGGGAGAAAGTGGCTTATCTAGTTTCATTGGTAAGACAATGCCACTGATGAACACTCACATGGGGAAAGATATTTTATTTTAGGAGATGGTAACTTTGCAAAGAAATCATTCATCTCATCACAGAAGAGTTGAGGAAAGGAAAAAAAGAGGAAGAAGTTAGGAAGGAAAATGAGATATATCCTAATCAAGGGGATCTAAGAATCATAAAAACAATTCATTATATGGATTAAAGAAGAAGAAATTAAGAAGAAAAAATATCCCCCAATTTTTAAGATGTAGATAAAGCAGTCCTGAGGGAAAAAACCATATACTTGTAAACATCTATTAGTTAAATAGAAAGTGATCAATAAATGAATAGGCATTTTTTTAAAAAAATCATAAAACCAACAAATAAATCTAAAATAAATGTTAAAAGATTTATTAAAAATTAGAAGAGAAATATACAAAATGAAAAAAACCAGAAAATCCCTTTAGAAATGATAAATAAAATCAAAATGTGATTCTTCGAAAAGACCTACAAGATTGATAAACTATTAGACAATCTTATTAAAAAGAAGATGGGAATTCAATCAACAAAATAGCAAACAAGTAAAAAATAACAAGACCTGAGAAAATAAAAAGCACCAAAATCTATTATGCCCAGTTATATTCTAACAAAGGTGAGAATATAAAAGAAATAAAGGAATATTTCCAAAATTATAAAACATTCAATTTAGCAGAAAGCAAAAAGAAAACCTAAGAAATATGAGAATAAAACAAGGATGCTCTTTCTTCCCACTACTATTTGATGCAGCCTTAGAAATACTAGCAACAAGACCAGAGGAAGAATTAATGCAGAAAGAGAAGCAAATAAGTCATAAGCTATTCCAATTTGCTGATGATACAATGGAATACTTGGAAAATACTAGGGAATCAGCAAAGGTATTAAGACAATCATTAATTTCAAAAAAGTTGCAGGCTACAAAACAATACTCCATCCCACTTCTCCCACCAATCAGCTATATTTTTATAAAATAATACCAGGACCAAAGAGGCAATTATAGGAAGGAAAAAATCATTCCAAATAACCACTAAAAATATAAATTACACTAATCTACCAAAGCAAACAAAAGGCTGTGTAAAAAACAAAAAACAACTTATATAGCAAGAGGAATATTCTGTGCTCTTGACTGAACTGTGGCAATATAATAAAAATGACAAAATTACCATTTCTAATTTATACTTATAAAATTATATAAATTACATAATCAAAGCCATACTTTATAGAACTTGATAAAGTGCTATCAAAATTCATTTGGAATGGAAAAAATACCTAGAATATCAAGGGGAATGAAAAAAAGAAAAAGATAAGGGAGGAATATTATTTCAAGCTATATTAAGAACATTCATTAAAACAATCTGGTATACCTCACCATGTTGAAGGGAATGTGAAAAAACGGGGGCATTAATGCATTGTTGGTGAAGTTGTGTTATGGGCCAGAACTCTGTACTTGAAACAAGGGTTCTTACTAGGTGCTAACTCAGCGGAATTGATAGAGACAATAGTTATCTAGTTTAGCATGGTGCTTAATAGTTCTCTAATTCAGTACATGTACTTAGTACTTAATATAGTTCCACAAGATTCACACCTATGATAATGCCATTATAATGGAGTATATAACAGCCAGCAAGGACTAGAGGAGATTCATTTCATCTTTGGTTAGGCTCCTGGTGGCTTTCCTGGGGGACCAAGAAGCTCGGAGACTGACTTGGAAGAAGATTTTTAAAAGCATAAGATAGAAAAAGTATCATTTATCACACTTTTTCTATATTATGCTTTCAAAAATCTTCTTTAGTGAGGCAGTTCTTTTATATTTCTCTGATTCTCATGTTGAGTTTGGGAAGAGGAACCCCAAAAACCCCAGATTGGTGTCACTAAGTGTCTCAAAGGGATTTACAGGCTTGAATCCATCTCCTAGTCAAGGGGCAAAGTTTATTGAAAATAATATAACACCATTACTAAGCAGACTAAATTGTAAGGGAATTCTGTAAAGAAACAGAACTAAGGACAGTCATTTTATCCACCTTCAACCATAGATATGCTAATTCTATGGCTCAAGGATAGGGATAGGAAGTAGTCTCCAGATTGAGGGGTGGTCTTCAAAATTTGATTATCACTGACGAGATTATCAGCCAGCAATGAACTGAGAAATAGTCTATTCAGAATCAGCCAGATTGGGCCTAGGAGTTTCCTAAGGCAAACTTCAAAACCAAAAGTTTTAGGGTTTTATATTACATCATTCTGTTTGACATAGAATTGTATTTCAGTATATTGTCTTAGCCTATGGGTTCAATTTCATCGTAATTCCCAAGTTCATTGATGGACTCTTCTTGAATACTCATGGTACACATGGTACACAGAAGGCTCTCAATGTTTAGGGGCTTCTTATAATACTGATAAGTTAGGACTCTTGGTCATCTTGTGAATGGGAGGATTGTAGTGATTCTTCAGGGTTTCAGGCCTGCATCATGTACCATACAAGTTATCCAGGCTGCAGAAGGCACTTTCAGTCCAAAACCAGAAATGTCCTACTATGCCCCTCATGAATAAGTCTCAAGTGGTTGCATTTGTTCCCAATAAGGAGAGCAATATCAGGAAGGTTTCTGAAAGCCTTGATAAGGACTATTATCTTTATTATGTAATGCCAGAGAAACTGGATTAGAGAACAATTTAATAGTTTATTAAATGGAGAGATATACTGGGACCAAATGGATCCATAGTTGGTCCCAGGACTGAACGAGACTATCGTCTCAAAGAATCCAGCCCTTTATATTTGGACAGCAAGATTTTTATAGGATAACAAGAACAATGACATAATGGGGGAGGTACCTGGATGGGGATAATCTAATGGGGGGAGGCACCTAGGATGACACAATGGAGGGAAGTACTAGAGAGGTTACTGATATTCTAATGATGTCTAAAATGGATAGACCTTTATCCTGTCAAACATTAAGAAGGAATGATTCTAGCCTAAAGATATAAAACCTTTATCTCATCAAACATTAAGAGGGAAAAGTTATAACCTGAAGCAGAGTAAATAGGACAATGGGAAAACTAGGTCAGGACATTAAAAGAGAACTGTGACAAAACAATTATAGATGATAAAAAGTCTGGATTGTAATACAATTTCTTATTTTACCTTTATCAGTTCATATACACTAAGAAACATAGACCTTTTTTTATGTCATTCCATGCCTTCAGCTTCTTGAGAGCAAAACTGCTTCTTTGTCCTTCTTATATCCATCAACTTTATTTTCAATCACTAGAGGAAGTTATGGGATTTCTTCAATTTGATGACCTTTTGCCATGACTAGTACTATGAAGGCAGAAACAGTCAATGCAGAGCAGATGGCACAATATTGTTTTTTGTTGTTTTTTCATAACGTGTTCATTCTGGGATTCTACCAGAACCAATTGTTGGTGGGAACAAATTGTGACCTCCTCAGCACATAGTTCCAGAAGCACCCTGACCAGAGCAGTGAATCCTGCTGCATCCTATCCTGAACATGAGGGACTAAAGCAACAGCTCTGCCAGTTCCCAAAGATTAAGTACTGTTCTGATGACCTGTTAATTCAATGACAGCATAAGATTGCAGGTTATTTTTTCTCAAGTTGGTATGAAAAAATTCACATTAGCTGGATGAATTGGAGCCTTCATGCAAGACAACATTTTTGCCAGATACTTCCCTCTTTTTGGAGTACACAGATATCAAGGGACATATGCAAGCCATGATTGGCACTGGAGAGTAAAAGTCATCCCAATTCTCTTTTCCAATCAGAACATTTCTTTCCACCTAACTTCCTTTCCATCATTACATTTCTATCTTTTATCAAGAAACTTCCTCCAACCTTCCTCTTCTCCATCAGGTATTTGCCTATGTACTCCTCTTAGCAAAAGACTATTCCTTTTACATAAAATACCACTCTAATGACTTGTCACAATATGGAAACGACCATTTGTTGAGGGTTATTCCACTGATTCACAGTTTCTAGTTGAGTCTTATTACAGTGGAAAGGGCTCAGTAATGAAGCTACTCATGGATCAAGTCAGCTTTCTGGGAACAGTTTAGCTAAGTGTTGGTGATGATTTCTTTGGCTGTGGAAAGCAAATACAAATTTGCGTGGAATTCCCTTTTCTTTCTACAAAGGTCATACCATGGTGCTGAAAGAGAAGTTAGAAGAAGGGAAAAAAAAGATGTCAATGAAACATTTTTAAAATATTCAGAAAAAGAGCAAAAAGAAATTCAGGAAGGGTAACAATCAAGGTAGTATTGGAACTAGTATGTTAAATTTACAAAATGCTTTTATTTTTAAAAGTGAGCTATGTTAAGTAGAGATTTGTGGTTTCATATATCTTTTCCTCATCTTTGTATAGCACTATTTGTTGGTTCTTGTTTTTCTGTTATATTCGTAGTTTAAAAAATAAATAAGGCAGAAGGTGCTAAGAATTAGTTTCTAGATTGTCTAAAAACCTTTAGATTGTCTAAAAAGCTATAATGAAGATCCTCATTCAGTGATTAATGCATGGATATACTACAGTAGGAACTGAATCATATCAATTGACATTTTCACTGCAAATGTTTTCTGCTGTAGCTAAAAGGAAAGATACTCTCTAGATTCTCCATGGAGAAATAAATAAAGGAGTTAGCATCATTTATAAATCTAAAGTTGGGACTTTAGAGGCCACTTAATCTCATTTTCTTTTTTTCTTTTGCAAATGATGGAACTGAGGCCCCCAGGAGTTGAATGACTTATCTTTGACCTGGAAACTCTGAATTAAGGCTATAATGTACCTGGGAGTATTTGTTTTGGGTTTTCTTTTAGGAGATAAACAATGTATTCTCTATTTCCACTTTGCTCTCTGGTTCTTTGAAATCTGAACAGTTTTCTTTTTCTAATAATGGAATTCAGACAAGCCAATGATTCTTAAGTTTTTTCTTCCAAATCTGTTTTCCAAGTCAATTGTTTATACTATGAGATATCTTACATGTTCTTCTATATTCTCAGCTTCTTGACTTTTAAAAAATATTTCTTGTTAGCACATAGAGTCATTAGTTTTTATTTGCTTCCTTTAAGCTTTAAAGGAATTTGTTGCTTAGGCAAGGTTTTATATTTAATGTGCCATGCTATTAAAATCCCTTTCTCATTCTTTCTTCCATAGGTATCATTATTTTCCATTTTTTCCTCAAATTTTCTAATTTCATTTATAAAAACACTTTTAACTCTTTTTAAAAGTGCTTGATGCATCTTTCCCAGGAATTCTAGTTGAGTTTTTGCCCAAGCAATGTTTTTCCCAAAAACATTACTTATAGATGTTTTAGAGGAATTCTCCTCTTCTGAGTTTGTGTCTTGAACATCCTTGTCATCATTAACAGTTCACTCTGGTAGAGTTCTTTTCTTGTCTGATCCTTCTTCCAACCTACTTCTTGATTATAGACTTGATGTTATGGGCGGCTCTGTGATATTTCTGGAGGGAAGGTCTGGCCTAGTCCTGTTTCTACTTTCTTGGGGTATTAAATATTGTGTTATTCAGGATTTTATCAATAGATTGGGATGATTTCAGAGTTCCAGAGTGGTATGATCCATGGTACATCTGACTACTGCCAACCTGGTCTGAATTCTTTAAGCTCTTGAACTACATTTGGGCTTGAGCAACAGCAGAATGCTGCTGAACACAGCATCTCTTAGCCAACTAGAAAAACTGTCTTAATTCAGAATGGCAAAATTTTAGCATTCCCTTTAGTCTAGAGACTCTCTGATAGGTGCTTGGGATGTGATCCAACCTGATGCTGCATGCTTTGAAGCTTCTTTTTTCCATACATTGTCTAGATGGAACTCCATCTTTCCTGAGACCGTCCCCAGTGCAAGTCTGCCCTGATTCCATGACATAGAACTGGATAATAGGCAGTATAAAGTTATCAATTTAGACCTATTCCTGTTGCAGTGTCTCACGGAGACAGAGTAACTAAATAGGACAATGGGAAAACTAGGTCAGGACATTAAAAGGGAATGGTGGCACAACACCACTAGGGTCTGAGTTGTAGTATAGGATTTGCTTTTGTGCTGGGGTCTGCAGGCCCTCCTTGGGCTCTGTAATACTCCACGAGCTTCTGGCCTGATCCCAGTCCTCAGTGACCACAGAGTTTCCTGCCTGTCTTTTTATTTTGACCTGGGCTAGACAAAGGACTTACTGTGACTTTTTCTGGATTTCTCCATCAGGATATGGTCTGGTAAATTTTCTAGGTCTGTTTGGAGGAGTTTTGTGGATGGGAGTTTACCACATTGCTTTCTAATATTCTGCCCCAGATCATAACTCAGTAAAACATATTTATATAGGGAGATTTAAAGCATATTCAAAAATAGTTCAGATAGAATGTACAACCTGGAAGAATGCCCTGATATTAGAATGAGGAGAAATTAAACAAATTTGTCTTAGAGGAATGATGAAGATAACCTAAAGATTAGACAGAAATGATAAAATTTAAAATAATATTGCCAGCTATTCTATATGAGATTCATCTGTACTTCAGTGAATGTTTTCAATTAGATGGATAATATCTCTCATTTAAGCTTGGGTAATGTTGCTGATGACTAACAGTAGCACTACTTCTTTCCACTCTGATCAGTATAATGCATCTATTTGTAACTCGTGATTTTGGCAGCCAGGGAAAGAAGCTAAATTTACCTTCATATTAACTTTCTAATTGATGTGACTGCTGGTAGAGGTAAATAAGAAAATGGACTCTTGGTTGTGATGAAGTCCTGGGTTACTAGGTAAAGTTGTCAGAGAGAATCATAAGTACTAATAATATTATTCCCTGAGGAAAGCACAGAAGAACTCTAATAGGGATCAGCTTAACCTTACAGGTCCACTCTTTGTGGAGGTCTTGGGAAGTCCCACCTTGCTGTGCCCAGTCAGAAATCTGAGTTATGTCAAATCCCAGTGGTTACATTTCCCTTAAAATTCTGTCCAGGGCTCATGACATCTTTGCTGAATCCCTTCTGAGGTTGCAGCTTGCCATGGCACTCAGTCTTCTGGTATTTTTCCATTTATTCCCCTCAGCATGCCTCATAGTGTCTTTCTCCTTCTTATAGCTAACTCTTTTAGGGTCCTAAACTCTTCGATGGATTTAGCCTATCAGTTAAGGGCATATTGCAGCCCCATGGGGTGTTCCCTTTCTCCTGGTCAATTGTGAGTTCCCATAGGGAAATTGTCTATTCCATTATTAATTGTCATGTGCTCTCCCAACTCTATTTCATATTTACTATTCCTGGTGTCTATTGCAGCTCTTGATGTTGTCTGTAACCCCTTCTCTTAAATAAACCTACCTTTTGCAAAGAGAATGGTCATTGTGAATTCTTCACCTGACTGAAAGCCACTATTTGATGCCTGAACCTCAATCTCATCATTTGGTGCTAACCCCAACCACATTATTTTGAGCTGAAATTTGCCACCCCCTCAAACCACATGAATAGGTTTGTAATTTAGTTAATTACTTTTGCTAATTAGATTCTATGCTACTGAAGCAAATGTTATCAAAATACAAACATAACCTTTTAATTGCATAATCTTTTATTTTATTTTACTTTATTTGCTAAACAGCTGGGTAGATAGAGGACTGGACATAAAGTCAGACCTGTATTTAAGTGTTGTCTCTGACACATACTAACTAATGTGACCATAGGCAAATCATTTAATTTTTCAGTACCCCAATTAGAGCTCTAAAACTTTTACATTGTAAAATGAATTGTTGGGCTGCATTGGTTAAAATGATTTTTTTAATTTAAAAATTTTATTTCTTTAAATTCAATTTCTTATTGTGAACCTTATTGCCAACAAGCAAACATTTCAATATATGAATATAGAGGCTTTGAAAGAACTTTATAGAGTCACAGACAGCTTAGGGTGTTATGCCATAGTTCCCTTTTGATATCCTGACCTGGTTTCCCCAATTCTCCTATTTAGTTATTCTGCCTCAGGTTATAACCTTTCCCTCTTAATGTTTAATGAGATAAAGGTCTACCTCAGTTGCTCTGCCCCAAAACCCCAGGCTATAATCTTTTCCTCTTAATGTTTGATGAGATAAAGGTTTTATATCTTTAGGCTATAATCATTCCTTCCTAATGTTTGACAGGATAAAGGTTTATCCATTTTAGATATCACTAGAATATCAGTAACCTCTGCAATACCTCCCTCCATTGTGTCATCCTAGGTTCCTCCCCCCATTAGGTTATCCCCATCCAGGTACCTCCCCCATTATGTCATTGTTCTTGTTACCCTATAAAAATCTTGCTGCCCCGATTCACAGGGCTGGGTCCTTTGAGACAATAGTCTCATTCAGCCCTGAGACCAACCATGGATCCTTTTGGTCCCGTAAATTTCTCCATTTAATAAACTATTAAATTGTTCTCTAATCTCTGTCTTGCTCACTTTCTCTGGCATTACATTTTGGCGCTCCCCAGCGAGATAACAGAAACTGAGAACGGGACTAGGGGTTAGAGACATGTCAAGTCTCCACTTTGGGCCTGGTTTTCTTTTCCTCCAGAGGCTCCAGGAAGGAACAGTTCACCAGCTGGGGCCACACCCGACAGTGGATACTTTCAATTCCACCAGGGGAGAGTAAGACACAATCTTAGCACCTGGATTCTCAGAATAATAAAATGCTGCCGGAATGATGGGCATTGAATTTTGAGAAGGTTATTATTCAGGACATTGGATAATACCCTCTGGTTTTGTCTCCTAGATCTGTATTTGTACGTCTGTCTGTGTTTTGACTTTGGTTTTGATTAGTGTCAAATTGGATGCAGTTGTCACTACTAGGTATCTTTTTAAGACACATCTGGTTCTGTGTGACAGTTGGCACAACTCTGGGCATTTCAGAATATAAACCTGGGTGTTTTTTAAAGATACCATCTGGCAAAACAAAACAAAACAAAACAAAAAAAAATGGCAGGCTCCATTTGGATTATGGGAGGGGAGGGCAGACTGGAGCTAACTTTGAGTGCTGGACAGTCTAGGTGTCCTCTGTGTTCTGTGTGAGTTTTTTGTCTGTGTTAAATGTTTGCTGGACAGTCTAGGTGTGTTCTGTGTTCCGTGTGATTTCTCTGTTTTGTTAATTTTAAGAGCTCTGTTAAATTTAAGAACAATGATCAAATTTGGGAATTGGGTTATTTCAATGCTGAATTCCAGCTGGAGAAAACATTTGATTAGGAATTTTAAGATGATTCTAAATTTTGGAAATAAATTTTACTGTTGCCTATGCAGGCTAGAATTAGTTATCTTTAAGCATAAGATCTTAAAAGAACAATAGCTTGTTCAAGAAGTTCTGTTAACTTGCCTGAAAGGGGTCATGTGCCTCTAATTAGGTAAAGTATATAGCAAAAAGGATCTGACTTTTCTGAAAGCTCCAACTCTGGCCAAGTTGGAGCTTAGGAGGGGTCCATTGGGAATAATGGCCACTCGGGGCCAGAGGGAGAGAAAGAAACTATGCTGCTTCATTATTTGAAATGAAATAGGAAAAGCAGTTTTATATTATTGGGAATTTAAAGCTGTATTTGGTTCAGAGTTTGTTACCTATATTATAACATTGTAAGTTATGCTTTAAATCCAGCTCTGCTGGACATGTGGGTTTTATGGAATCTTCCTCCTCCCCCACGCTGATTTCTGCTACTTTAAATGTTGGGTGGGGTAGGGATCTTTTGTCTTCAAAGATAAAGATTTAAACTTACCCTCCACTTCAGCTATTGGAGCATCTAGTTAGCCTGGAGTGAAGTTTAGTTAGACTTCCCTCCCCGCATGTCTCTTTGGAGATAGAGTGGGGGGAAGGGCAATCACATGGAATCCTCTCCTCCCACTCCCTCTAAACTATTCTAGACAGTTTTTTTTTTTTTTTAATCAAGTTGTAGCTACCCAGTTCTTGGCTAAAAGCAGCAAACTGATTTGTATACATATAAGGTTATGGTAAATATCTGTTTAGCATTTGTTACTGGAGGTAAAATTTCTTAGGTTTGTAGTTAATATGTCACTGCATTTTTTTTTTCCTCCTGTAACTGATTTCTATAATCAGAGCAATGGTCAATAAGAAATTGTTAATGCAATTCAATTATGTCATACCTTGTTGTTTCCAATCTGGTTATCTGTAATCATTATATCCTAAATACTTGAGCAAATAAGTATTTAGTCTGGTAATCTATTGGTTACTAGATATTATGTCTGGATATTCAACTTTTTTTTAAAGTTTATAATTAATGAGAGATCGCATCTTGTAGCAGTCCTTGTGGACCAGTCTTTTTATCTCAAACTGTTCTAACTTTTCTTTGATAGATTTGTTTTTGTTTCTAGATTTGGTAAATTACAGATATGTTGACTTGCTTCTGGGACCTAGATCAAGCTTTGACTGTCGGCACACCATATCACACCCATCCCCCTCCCTGGACTAAGCATCTTCGCCCATCTTCAGTAGGAAGCAGCTTTTGAGAAAAAGCATCACCCATTCTCCTGATGTAATTTGGACTGATATGGGGGAGTGAGAAAGTGGCTGAATTGTTAGAATTTTAACTGTATCACTGTTTAAGATGTTTAAGATTTGGGATGGAAATTGTTAAGCTTGTGCTGTTATGTTTGAAGAATTTTTAGTCTGTTATATGCATGTATATATGATTTATATGTGGGATGGTTATTTGATAATTCCTTTCTGTGGAAAAAAAAGGGGGGGGGGAGAGGAAGAAATAAGAAATTGGGAAATTGGGTGTATTTTCTTAGACACTTCTACCCTACCCCTTATCTTACTAGTTCAGATTTAATTGAAGTCCTTTAAATTAATTGGAAATCCTTTAAACAGTCCTTTTCACTTTTTTATTCCTTGCTTAAATTTATTAGACTATGATTTGCTGGTTGTGCTTTAATTTTAAAATCCCTTATTCTGTTGGAATTGCCCTGGCAGACTCAGATTTGGGGATTATTTTTTAGAAACAACCAGAAATCAGATTCCTGTCTTGGGACTGGCAGTCTCTCTGATCTGTTTCTTCACTCCTATTACCCCAGATCCTTAATTAGTATTTCAGCATACTTAAAAGGACCTTATAGTTTGATATCAGGCCTCTAAAAGTTTGGGGTTTGTTTGCCTAGGTCTAACTGTGCATAATCTGCTCAGAAATCTGATCCTTTCTGCAGCCCTGTCTGTTCCTCTGGGCAGGACAGGTGGAGTTACTCCAAGCCTCACTCTTCTCCCCTGGAGCGGGTTGCCCCTCTGAATGGGCAGCACAACTGTCTTGAGCCCTGCTGCTCTGTAAGCAGAGGCTGAGTCATGCACAAATGACCACAGATTTCTGTCCATGTGCTCCCCACCTGCAGAGGACCTGATATGATTGCAAAAGGAACTTTGTGTATTGCTGATTAACTCTGGGCTTATCAAGGAGAGACTTGACCTTGCCATAAGTCCTTGCATTGTTCTCACTTTATTTTGATTTTTATTTAGTCTATTTATTTCACATAGGGTTGGTCAAAATTATGGTTCTAAGACCTTCTAGAAGAAAATAATTCAAATATTTGAATGTTAGAAGAGAGAGAGTGTGGAATGTTGTGCCACAGTTTCCTTTTAATGTCCTGACCTAGTTTCCCCAATTGTCCTATTTAGTTATTCTGCCTCAGGTTATAATTTTTCCCTCTTAATGTTTGATGAGATAAAGGTCTACCTCAGTTGCTCTAACCCAAAACCCCAGACTATAACCATTCCCTCTTAATGTTTGATGAAATAAAGGTTTTATATCTTTAGACTGTAATCATTCCTTCTTAATGTTTGACAGGATAAAGATCTATCCATTTTAGATGTCATTAGAATATCAGTGACCTCTCCAGTACCTCCCTCCATTGTGTCATCCTAGGTGTCCCCCCCCATTAGGTTATCCCCATCCAGGTACCTCCCCCATTATGTCATTGCTCTTGTTATCCTATAAAAATCTTGCTGTCCCGATACTCAGTGCTGGATTCTCATTCAACCTGGGACCAACCATGGATCCATTTGGTCCCAATAAATCTCTCCATTTAATAAACTATTAAATTGGTCTCTAATCTCTGTCTTGCTCAGTTTCTCTGGCATTACAAGGGGATTTTGCTAAGATGATCGTTTTTGCATTGTTCAGAGATATTTGAGAAAGGTTAGTTCCTTTGGGGTTTCTAAAGACTTTAAAGAAGAAAATTTGGCCTAAATATTTGGGAGCCAACAGAGATTTTATAAGACTTAAATGAGATAATGAATATAAAAATCTTTTTAAACCTTAAAACACTACATAAATGTCATCATCATCATCATTATTATTATGACCATTATTATTATTATTATTATTATTATTATTAGCCTATAGTCACCAGACCTGGAATGTGGTGATGACTCCATTCCCTCAGGTTTCTATTAGGATTTTGCTGATTCAAGCAATATTTATAGAACAATACAGTATATCCAGTAAAATGTTTAACAATCATCTTATCTAGAAAAATAAAATGCATAATACTTAAATCTAAGTAATCAGCAAAATAATAAATCAAGAAACTAGCAACTTCTAATTATTAAGGTCTTGCTCAATGTTGCTACTAAATTCTGCTACTGAATTTAACAATGGGCTTTTGCAAACTAGTTACAGCAGACTCCAGAACATCCCTGGTTATCAGGTCAAAGAAGCTGAAAGGTACACCTCACTCTTAATATAGATATAAATGTATATACATAGTGTGAAAATGAAATGATTAATGACTTAATTAATCAACTTGATTTGTTTAAGCTCCCTGACCTGAAAATCAGATAAATCTGAGCATTCCTTGAGTTGGGTGTATGGGAAATTTCTTGTGATTACCCCTCTACTTCTATCTCCACCCCTAACCCCTTAGTTTTGTCTACACTACCCTCTCTGGTTTCTTATGGCCACCCTGATCTCAGTTCTAACTGTGCTCCCATGCATACATATACACCTACATAGGAGGAACAAAGCCACAGATACCTTTCTCTTATGCCTTTCTCAGACCAAACTTTGATTAAAAAAAAAAAAAGGTTGACAATAGATACATTCATACACATATACATATATACTCTCACATATATGTATATATATACAAATATACTTATATGTGCTTATGTGTATGTATTTATATGTATGCATACACACACACATAATTTTTTAATGTCTAGTTTCATTTCTTTTATGTATAGGTAATAAATTACATGGCAATTAACAATGGTTTTATCTGATTTTGCCCTTTCTGTACCCTCTTATGAACCTCTTTGTTTTTAAAATATTTTAACTGATTCTTTGCTTTTTTTTTTTTTTTTTTTTTTTGCTTCTTTATCACTATTACCCTCATCTTTTTAACCTCCTTAGGAGCTTTCCCTTCTCATCCTTAGAGGATGGAACCAAGGAACTAAATTGATCTTCATCATCAGAGCCTTCTTCCTGTTTGTCTAAGGGATTAAATTTTATCCGTTTTTCTGCTAACCACACCTAACACTAAAGGTCTTATAATTCACTTTTTTTTTTCTGAATCCATTTTATTGGTTTATTTGTTTTTTAACTTGTGACACTAATATCCTTTACATGCTTATGCACAATTTGTGTAGTCATTCCTCAACTTACAGATACTCACTTTCATTTCAATGCTCCAATAAAAAATTCTATTAATAAATATTTTTGTACATATAAGTCCTTTTCTTCTGGTCTCTTAATGGATATCAACTTAATTAGGTTAGGGTTCTGTGTGTTATATTTCCCAAATTAAAATCTAGCCCTTTAAATTGGGGGTCACTTGAGAAATTCTAAAAATATCTTTCAAAATATTTTGCTACATTTTTTAAAAATGATTTTCAAAAAGTTGGGACAATTTACTTTTTGTTCTGCGCAGTTTTCATTTATTATTTGTTGAAATATAGTTTTGGAAAAACAGACTTTTAAAAATCTTCCCTTCAAATGGATTAAAAGACTAAGCTTTTAAATCCAAATCACTCTGGTTTCATTGAATGGCCAGTAATAACCCCCAACCCTATCTTGGGTGATTATTCATTTAGGTTTTGGTGAGGCTTAGAATAAGTTTATTTTTTTTTTAATAAATAGCCAAGAAGAAATAAGATTTATTCATAAAACTTGAGATTACTACACAAACATGAGGAATTGCAGAAACAAAAGAAATAGCATGTTCTTAAAGCTAAAGAAGTTAAAATAGATTTTTTTTTATTTTTATTTTTTATTTAATGATTACTTTATATTGACAACATTATCCCTTGCACTCGTTTCTTTTCCGATTTTTTTTCCCTCCCTCCCTCCACCCTCTCCCCTAGATGGCAAGCAGTCCTTTATATGTTGGATATGTTGCAGTATATCCTAGATACAATATATGTTTGCAGAACCAAACAGTTCTCTTGTTGCATAGGGAGAATTGGATTCAGAAGGTATAAATAACCTGGGAAGAAAAACAAAAATGCAGATAGTTCACATTCGTTTCCCAGTGTTCGTTCTTTGGGTGTAGCTGCTTTTGTCCGTCATTTATCAATTGAAACTTAGTTAGGTCTCTTTGTCAAAGAAATCCACTTCCATCAAAATATGTCCTCATACAATATCGTTGTCGAAGTGTATAATGATCTCCTGGTTCTGCTCATTTCACTTAGCATCAGTTCATGTAAGTCTCGCCAGTCCTCTCTGTATTCATCCTGCTGGTCATTTCTTACAGAACAATAATATTCCATAACATTCATATACCACAATTTATCCAGCCATTCTCCAATTGATGGGCATCCATTCATTTTCCAGTTTCTAGCCACTACAAATAGGGCTGCTACAAACATTTTGGCACATACAGGTCCCTTTCCCTTCTTTAGTATTTCTTTGGGATATAAGCCCAATAGAAACACTGCTGGATCAAAGGGTATGCACAATTTGATAATTTTTTGGGCATAATTCCAGATTGCTCTCCAGAATGGTTGGATTCGTTCACAACTCCACCAACAATGCATTAGTGTCCCAGTTTTCCCACATCCCCTCCAACATTCATTATTATTTTTTCCTGTCATCTTAGCCAATCTGACAGGTGTGTAGTGGTATCTCAGAGTTGTCTTAATTTGCATTTCTCTGATCAATAATGATTTGGAACACTCTTTCATATGAGTAGTAATAGTTTCAATTTCATCCTCTAAAAATTGTCTGTTCATATCCTTTGACCATTTATCAATTGGAGAATGGCTTGATTTCTTATAAATTTGAGTCAGTTCTCTATATATTTTAGAAATGAGGCCTTTATCAGAACCTTTAACTGTGAAGATGTTTTCCCAGTTTGTTGCTTCCCTTCTAATCTTGTTTGCATTAGTTTTGTTTGTACAAAGGCTTTTTAATTTGATGTAATCAAAATTTTCTATTTTGTGATCAGTAATGGTCTCTAGTTCATCTTTGGTCACAAATTTCTTTCTCCTCCACAAGTCTGAGAGATAAACTATTCTATGTTCCTCTAATTTATTTATAATCTCGTTCTTTATGCCTAGGTCATGGACCCATTTTGATCTTATCTTGGTATATGGTGTTAAGTGTGGGTCCATGCCTAATTTCTGCCATACTAATTTCCAATTATCCCAGCAGTTTTTATCAAATAATGAATTCTTTTCCCACAAGTTAGGGGCTTTGGGTTTGTCAAACACTAGATTGCTATAGTTGACTATTCTGTCTTGTGAACCTAACCTTTTCCACTGATCCACTAATCTATTTCTTAGCCAATACCAAATGGTTTTGGTGACTGCTGCTTTATAATATAATTTTAGATCAGGTACAGCTAGGCCACCTTCATTTGATTTTTTTTTCATTAATTCCCTTGAGATTCTCGACTTTTTATTGTTCCATATGAATTTTGTTGTTATTTTTTCTAGATCATTAAAATATTTTCTTGGAAGTCTGATTGGTATAGCACTAAATAAATAGATTAATTTAGGGAGTATTGTCATCTTTATTATGTTTGCTTGGCCGATCCAAGAGCACTTAATATTTTTCCAATTATTTAAGTCTGACTTTATTTGTGTGGAGACTTTTTTATAATTTTGCTCATATAATTCCTGACTTTCCTTTGGTAGATAGATTCCCAAATATTTTATGGTACAACAGTTATTCTGAATGGAATTTCTCTTTGTATCTCTTGCTGTTGAGTTTTGTTGGAGATGTATAAAAATGCTGAGGATTTATGGGGATTTATTTTGTAGCCAGCTACTTTGCTAAAATTATGAATTATTTCTAATAGCTTTTTAGTAGAATCTCCGGGGTTCTCTAGGTATACCATCATATCATCTGCAAAGAGTGATAGTTTGGTTTCTTCGGCTTAGAATAAGTTTAAACAGCAACTATTTTTTGTTCAGGCCATAAAGTTTGAGAATCTTCCCCTCCCAGACTGATATTTTTGTGATAGTAAATTAGACCATCTTTTGTCTAATTCTTACCTAGCTTTTAGTTATTGAATGTACATTGCATCAGACAAACTGAGACCTGAAAAAGACCTTAATTTAGAAAGACCAAGATCAGCCACTACATCTCAGGCTGTCCCCACGTCTTCTTGACTTTTGTCTTTCCATTGGACTTTGATGACTCTGGAGGAGAGAGTCCAGTGATTTGGGATTCTGCCTCACATAAATCTAATTCACAGTTCAAATCAAGACATTGCCCTAGAGATGTAATTGGTCATCTTCAAAAACCAAAGACAAAAACACTAGGAAACTAGCTTTAAAGGGACAGAGACATCTTGGATCTAATCCATACTGTTATGAGGATGAGCATAAACCTATATGAATAAGCTATCACTGATGAGGTGGGGACAAAAAGATAATAAGTACCTTACATTTATTTTAAAATGTACTTTACAATTTACAAAGCATTTTTATATGCATTATTTCATTTGAATCCATTTAGAAGATGACTTCCCCTCGTGGCATTAAATTGCAAATTTAAGAAAGGAGTGAGAGTGATGAGAATTCAACTGAGGTTGTGGATATTGGGCTAGAAACTTGATTTTAGAATAGTATGAAAAGGGGAAAATGCTTTTCAGTTTTAAGTTTCTTCGCTTTTTTTACTTCTAAAATTACATTTGATTGTATTACTTTTTTTTCCCCCTGGGAAGTGGGGTTAAAAATGATGACCTGGAGAAAGATTCTTTCCCTGAATGTCCAGAGAGTGACTATTTTCT
Organism: Antechinus flavipes; assembly: GCF_016432865.1. Taxonomy (NCBI): domain Eukaryota; kingdom Metazoa; phylum Chordata; class Mammalia; order Dasyuromorphia; family Dasyuridae; genus Antechinus; species Antechinus flavipes. The sequence continues at coordinate 176,717,784 of NC_067402.1, forward strand.
GCCCGGTGACCATACAACCTATGTATTTCTTTTGGAGAGTTGGGCCTGTATGCCATCTGTACTTTTAGATAGCAACAAATATGGAAATTATAGCAGCACTAGATGAGCATGACTATCAATTCTGATCAATATACATCTCTGATAGAAAACTTGGAGCATACCTAATCCACTTAACTAGGCCCCTGACAATGCCATGGGAGCTCTGTATCACCAGTACCTTGCCTTTCTTTATTTCCATTATCCATCAGGACAGCCCATAAGGGAATGCCGGGGAACTGTGTAGTTCTCTGTAATAAGCCACAATGCTAATGAGGCATAACAAATTTAGCAAGTCTCATGTATAATGTTGATCTTTCATTGACACTATTACCCATATAGATTACAATTTGCCATTTGTTATCCACCTAATATAGATGAAGTAGGAGGATGGAGCTACTCTTTCTGTAGTTAAAATATTTTTCAGATGGTTGTCATGTTCCAGAACTAAAACTCAGTAGCCGTAGCCTCTGTTTTTGCTGCTGCTGTTTCTCAGCAGGATTTGCTGTCTGCTCTTCTAGGAGGTCAGCCAGATTTTGTCTTTCTCACAGTTTCCATTTTCCCCTGGGATTAAAAGTCTAATATATTTCTGTAACCCAACAACTGAACCCAAGATAAACAAGGACCCAGAGAAAACATGGCCCTGGTACCATCCTTTCTTTAGAAATAAGGAGTCTGCACTGTTTTTTTTCTCCGTGCATGTGCCTTGATAAATGTGCTGAGGTGAGAGCATGCTTCAATGACAAGAGATTTTTTTGGTTGAAAAAATGCTAATTTGTTTTTGAGGATTCAATTGATTCAGTTCAATTTAACAAATATTTCTTAAATACATGAAGAGGAAAGAAAGAAAAAGAGGGTCACTGAGGCATCTTTTTGAAGATGCAAAAAACAAAAGAATAGAAAGAAACACAAAAAAGCAGGATGGCTTTGAAAGTGACAGGCTGAATATATTAAATATTTAAAAAGAAAACCAAGATGTCCATAGTAGAGATCTGAGGTTTCATGTACATTTCTCTTTTTTTAGTTCTACGATATATAAGTATATAGAGATATATAGATATGTATGTATGTATGTATGTATATGGAAATAACCATTCTCTGTATATTAGGTTCAGATTATAAAGAAATAATTTTTTAAAGTAATTACTTCCTTCAAGGTACAGATTTGAGTGTCATTGTAGCATGGTCAATAAAACCTGAGTCAATAAAACCTGATTTCAAGTTTTATCTCAGACACATACTGAGTGGTCCTGACTATAACAATTAAGCTCTCAGTGTCCCAGGCAATTGAGTTGCAGAGTAGGTGCTAGTCAAAATTGGTAGAGGGAGGTAGTTTCTTCAACAGGAGCTCACAGACTTATAGACCAAAAGATGGAAGATACTTTGAGCCATCTAGTCCAATCCCTTCTTTTTACAAATAAGAAAAATAAGACTTATAAAGAGCTAAGTGACGTGTCCATGGTCACACAGGTAGTAATAGAGGCAGGTTTTGAATCTAAATCCTCTGACCTTTAATCTAGTCTCCTTTTCCATTGGACCTGTTATAAAATCACAGATTCAGTTAAAGAAATGTGTAACAAGGCACTAGAGAATCAACAATAGGTAGCTCATTGTTTCTAGCTTCAGGAAATAGTAATTCACATGATAAACATTTAAACAAGTCTTTAAGAAGCATATTTCTTTACAATAATTCTAAGGGTTTAATAAGGCAGGCATTCTTGCTGACTTTTCCAGGTGAAGAAACTGAGGCACAGAGAAATTAAGTGGCTATTTGCAAAGCCCTTATCCCAATGTTAGGTAAGCATAAAAGAATTAAAATTGCTTTTTTCTTTCCTGAACACTTATCCAGGATTGCACAGTTAGTACATCACAGAAGTTGGATTTGAACCTTTTACCTAAACTCCACAATATCATGATCCCCGGTTTTGTTTTATCTTTTAATTAATTATTGCAAAGAAACCATCCACAAAATACAATCCCCCAACAGTTAAGCAAAACCACATGAAAAACATAGTACTAAAAATAAAATTTCAACTTTACACTTTTACATTAGAGGCATCTAGGTGGTACAGTGAATAGCCAGTGTGCATAGATCAATGTATCTGTATTCAGGAAAACTCAAATTCATATCCTACCTTGTATACTTATTGGTATTTAATCTCTGTCTTCCTGAGTTCCATCACTTGTAAAATGGGATAATAATAGCATCAACATTCCAGGATGGCTGTGATGACTAAGTGAGACTAAATGATTTGTAAAACTTAAAGTACTATATAAATTTGTCATTATTAGTATTTTATTTCTGGTAATAGAAAATATAGGATGTATTGCTTTACCTTAATAATTTCATCCTACAGGGTAATATAGCAAACAAAGAGCTGGTCTCTGAGCTAGGAAAACCTGGATTCTGTCTCTGACATTTACTGGCTATGTGATCATGAACAAATCACTTGTTTCAGTGTTCCAGGCAACTCCCTAAGATTTCAATTTAAAGAATAATTGTTTATCTGCATTGGTAAAGAGTTTCCTCTCTGGGAGTTTTTAAACCAACAAAATCTCAAATCCAATCCAAATAGTCTTAAGATTCTTCACTAGTTGCCTTCTTCTGGAGTATGGTTCTCTAGCTTATCATCTTTTCTAAAATATTCTTCTTAGTGCTAAACACAATACTTTAAATGTAGTCTGATGAGAGTAGAATATACCTGGACTAATAATTCAATAATCCTGGATACCATATCTCTTTAAAGCAACCCAACTACATCAGTATTTTTGGCTGCTATATGATATAATACGATAAACTTATATTGGGTTTATAGTCCTTTAAAAGAAAAAAAATTTTTAGAAAAGCTAGTATCTAAACATACCTTTGCATATCTTGTACTTGTGTGGGGGAGATTTTTTTAAACCTATGGATTACTTCACACGCATCCATCTTAAATTAAACATTCTTTTAAGAAATTCATATCAACATTCAAATCTGTGAAGATATTGTTGGATCCTGACTCATCTAATGGATAAGCTGTCCCTTATAAATTAATGTCATCTTGATACTTGATTGGCATGCCATTTTTCCTTTAAACAAGTTCTTGATAAAAATACTAAGCAGAACAAGACAAAATACTGATCCTTGAATTCCTCCACAAGTAACAAAATGGGATCATAACATTAAATGACTACTTTTTGGATCCAGCCATTTAACCAATTCTAGCCAAATCTTGTTCACAAGAACAGCATAAAATATTTTTTAAAAGATTCCTTGAAAAATATAGATAAATTATATCAAAGGTCTAGTCATCTTATCACAGAAGAAAATTAGGTTAGGATAAGATGCATTAGTTTTGATTAAACTTTTAGTGATCACCACTTCCTTTTCTAGATGTTCATTAGCCATCTTCTTAATAAGAACTGAAGTTTATTTAGTAGCATATTGTTCACTAACCACATATATACTCTTTCCCTTTTTGAAAATAAAAGCTTTTATTCTTCTCCATTCCTATAGGTCAGAAATCTCTTAGCCTGGCTTTTAAAGCTCCCTTTAAGCTAGTTTATTTGGCCATGGCACCTTTAATTCACCAGAACTAAGTGGGTGATATTTTAACATCCCAACACTCAATTCCCTATTATCCAGTCATTTCTGTTACATCCTTTTCAATTCAATTCAGTAAGCAGATATTACTTATCTGTTGTGTGTTAGTCATTGCATGAGATACTCAAGCACAGGAAAATAAATGTAAAAAATTATCCCTATTGTCAAGGAATTTCCATCCTATTGGAAAATATAGCATTCAATCCAATCCAAAAAGTTGATTGCTTAAGAATGTGTTAAATACTGTACTATGTGCTGGAGATAACAAACACAAAATTAAAAAGAAACAAATCCTACCTTCAAGGAATTTCCATTCTATTTGAGTGGTACAACATACATGCATATATACATGCATGTATATATGTATATGTATGTATACATATATATGATTCTTAGAGGAGGGAAGGTGCTCTAAACTGGAGGAACTCTAAGCCAAAAGAGAAGGAATGCTTTCCTACAAGAAGAAAGTGACCCAAGAGCTGAGCCTTGAAGTAAACGAGTTTCTAAGAGGCAAAATTTCTAAGAGGCAAGAATGAGGAATAGCCTGTACAAAATAAGAGGTGAAAAATGGTATGTTAAGTTCAGAAAACAGCTTGTTTGATTGTGATGTACATAGTATAAAAGGGAGAAAGGTGAAACAAACCTGAAAAAAATAGTCAACAACTAAACACAGAAGTGAACAGAGGGTAATTGGGTGATAGAGAGACCACTAACAACTAGTGAAATCACAAGAGGCTTTTCACAGGAGATATATTCTTAATTGAGCCCACAAGGCAGCTAAGATATAGAACAGGAAAAAGGAGGGAGGGTATTCTATCCATAAAGGATATGTGGTTAAAAAAGGTATGGAGGTGAGGGAATATTGCCAAGTACTGGGAATAATAAGTAGGCTAGATTGCCTAAAATACAGAATGTGATGAAAATGATGTATAAAAAAAAGTCTAGAAATGTGCTACAGAGCCAAGAATTTGAAAACCTTTAAATGCCAAGCAGAATTTGCATTTTATCATATAGTTAATAAGAAGTCATTGAGGAATTCTAAACTTGGGAATTGACTTAGATTTGTGATATAGGAAGATTATTTTGGCAGATGAATAAAATACTAATTGGAGTGGAAAAAGAATAGATGCAAGGAGACCAATTAATAAGTTATTGCAATAGTTCAGAAAAGATATGATGGAAACCTAAATAAGGTAATGGCTATGTGAGTGGAGACTTGATAATTTATGATACATGAAGGAAAACGTTAAATAGTTGATGATCTTGAAGCTGTAAAGGGAGGTGAATATAAGGATAGTGGTGCTCTCCAAAAAATGGCATTTGGGGGATTTCAGGATTAAATTGATAGAGAAGTGAAAGGCTTCTTTTTTAAATGTGCTGATTATTAAGTTGCCTAATGGATATCCACTTGAAAGTGTCCAGCAGACAACTGGTGACATAATAATGGGGATCAGGCTCTTTTTTTTGGTTAGGGTGAATTAAATAAACTTAAAGATCATCTGATTAGGGTTTAAAAGTGAACCTATGGGAGATGAGAAGATGTCTAAGAGAAAAGAAAATAGGATTGAGAATAGAGCCTTATTTGAAGGATGTCCATAAGTAGGAAGCTTTCAAAGATAGTTGTCCAGGGACAGCTAGAGGGCTCGATGAATGGAGTAGCAACTCTGAAGTCAGGAGCATCTGACTTCAAATGTGACCTCAGACACTTAACACTTACTGGCTGTGTGACTCTGAGTAAATCACTTAACTCCAATTGCCTTGCCAGAAGAAAAAAAAATAGTCCAGAGAAAAATACAGAGGAATGGTCAAACAGAAGAGAATCAACAGAACGTAGTGTCAAAGAAATAGATAAGTAGGAAGAATAAATGGTCAGTAGATTAGAGAGATGCCAAAAAGAATGAGGACTGAGAAAAAAATCTATTGCATTTTAAAAGCTTTGTAACCTTTGTAAAAGATATTTTGTTGTTGATATGAACAGCATGTACAGAACTAGAAAAAATGACAATAGACTTTTCTCATCTATATCTTTTAAAAATGTTGACATTATCTTCTATTTTTTTCTCCTTTGTTGCAGTCTCTAATCAAGGTACTATTCTCACCAGCACTAACAATATTCATGTACAATTAATTCTATTCCCTATCATCTCTTCTAACAAATGACTTCCCATGGAAAATGGAATATGGAAAATGGTCATTGCCATTTTTTTCTTATCTTAAAAGTCTTGTCAATTAGTTACTTAATTTTTAAACAACAAACATGCACAGGTTTTCCATATACTAAAAACAAAGCAAAAAAAAAAAAAATCCCAACCCTCCTATTTAACCCAACCACCAGTCACACTATCTTTTCTCATTTCTCAACCCTTTAAAATCTGGCTTCTAACATGATCACTCAACTAAATTTGATCTCTCCGATGTTAAATCTTTTCTTAATTTTCATTTCAATTTTATCTCTCTGGAGCATTCATACTGTTGACCATAATCTTCTAGAGACTTTCCCCTTGATAGAATTTGACACTGTTCTCTTTGATCTTCATTTTTCTTATATGACTATTCTTTTCAGTCTCCTTTGCTGAATTGGATATAACTGTCTAATTGTGGGTAAACCTGAAGGATCTATACTGAGATCTCTTATTTTCCCTCATTACACTCTCAGTAACCTTACCAACTAATATAAATTTAATTATAAATGCATAAATGTGATTTTTATGAAGTTAATACTAAGTTATCAATATATTATTCTTTAATTTTTCTTCTGAGCTCATTTCCCATGACTAGCTGCTTATTAGATTCTTCCAAATGGATCTATAGTCATCTCAAACTCAACACCTCCAGAATTCAACATGTCCATCATCTCTCTCAACTAATTTATCTCTCATTTGAGTTCTCCTATTTCTACATAGTGAATTATTTTCCTTCCAGTGATCCAGGTTCAGAACTTTTGGAATCATCTTTAACTTCTCACTGTCCTTCACCCCTTCCTATTTCCAATACCTTGTTCTTTCTACCTTCACAATGTGTCTCTTATTTGCCCTCTTTATATTTAGTGTCATCTCTTCTATTAAACAGGAATGAAGGAGCAGTATGGAATAGAGTGGGACTGAGAAGAGGGTAGGATTGGGAGATATAGCCCAGGCAGAAAAGAAGCAGTTATAAAGTTGTAGATAACTGGAGAAAGTAGCTAGCTGGAGTGTTGTTCCAGGCAGATGTCAACTGGGTGAATGTTATAAAGTTTAGGTGATAAGAGAGTATTCCAAATAGTTTTTCATGACCACTGGTGTGTGGTATGGGCTAAGATCTGGTGCTGCAAGCTTCTCTTTATTACCCTCACTTTTTTTTTTGGTTGTTGTTGTTGTTGTTGTTATTTCCCTTTAGGATGTTGACTAATTACTTTTCCAAATTAATTTTGTATAATTTTGTCTAGTTCTCTAAAGTTATCTTTTGGTTATTTGGTTTGTTTGACACTGAATAAGTAAATTAATGTAACTAGTATTGTCATTTTTATTATCATGACTCAACCATAAGTAATTAATATTGTGGTATAATTTATAAGTTCATAAGTAATAAAATATATACACATATATAATATTCAACCATTTTATATAAATTGTGGTTCTGATTGGCATATGATAAGCAAAATACATTTTAATATTTCCCTTATTTCTTCATCCTTTAAAATTGTATCTTAATTTATTTGTGATATGGGAAATTTGGCTTTCTTGCTCCCTTAAAAAAAATTAGATTGACTAATATAGCATATTCTATCGAGTTAAAAAAGAGCATACTTTTATTTATTAAATCAGAGAATATTTTTCCTTTAATTTTAATAATTTATTCTTTTATTTTCAAAAATATATTTTGGGTTTTTAATTGAATTTTAATTTTTTTGTTTTAAAAGTTATTTTTAGCTGCATATCCAATTGATTTATTTGTTCTTTCTCTTTTTTGTTCATGAAAAATGTTCAAAATATATACTTTGGTATCATCACAAAAATTTTTGTATATTGTCTCATTTTTGTCATTTCTTATTTTAATTGATGAGATTTTTTAAAATATTTATCCAATCTTTTGGTATTGTTCTAATTTTTTAATTATTTAAAGGACTAATTTATCTCTGTCCAATGTTTAGCATAGTATTTGACATATAGTAAATGTTTTGTAAATTCTGGTTGTGTGTTCAACTGTCTTAACAAATAGGATTCTCAAGGAGTCTTTGGTAAGGATTTGTAATTTCTATAACAACTTCTTTGTAACACCTTTATTTTTTAGTTCTTTCCTCTCCTCTTCCATTTTTTTGGGACTCTCCTTTCTTTTCATTTAAAAATGCTTGCTTCCAAGCACTCATAATGCTATGACCAAGTTATTTTTTGTTTGAGATTTTTCTTATATATACATTCAGTATCATCTCTACCCTGTTGTACTCTATCTTGCCACTAGACCCAGATAGCTCTGGAGGAGAAAGTGAGGCTGATGGCTGCATAGTCTTCCCTCACTTACATCCAGTTCACTTGCAAGACATGACATCACCTTCCTGATGTCATGGTCCTTTTCAAGAAAAAAGAATAAATAAGAGCTTGTAGATGATATAGAGTTATTTCTTTTTTTTTTCTCCTGAGATTGTTTCTTGAACATAATATTTCTTTATCATTAACTTTTTTCTCCTTTCTATTCTTTTTTTTTTTTTTTTGGCTAAAGTAATTGGGGTTAAGTGACTTGCCCAGGGTCACACAACTAGGAAATGTTCAGTGTCTGAGGCCAGATTTGAACACAGGTCTTCCTGACTTCAGGGCTGATGCTCTATCCACTGCACCAACTAGCTGCCCCTTTATTCATTTCTTTAGCTTTACTTTATGAATTTGAATTTTATGTCAGAGTTAGATTCTGTACACTTCTGGAAGAAATGGTAAGACTTTTCTTGGTGCTTATATATGTTATTTGATATTAGAGTAATGAACATTGTGTTCTTCAAGAATATCCGGGAAAGATAAGATATCAAAATGCATTTGAGGGGAGTGATATCTAATTGGATTATATTCTGCATGCAATAATCTATAGGAGTGATCTGTCTGGGTGGATTCTAGGGAACCCCTACTGCATAATTGCAGGTTCAAAGCATCATTTGGCTAGCCCTTGCTCTGGGCTTTCATTTCCCTCTTCCACCAACCAAACAACCAACACATACAGAAAGAGACAGAGTAGAGGCAAACTCAAACACACACATACACAAGGGGATGGGAGGAGAGAGAGACAGAGAGATGAGACAGACAGAGAGAAAGAGAGAGGAGAGAGAGAGAGAGAGAGAGAGAGAGAGAGAGAGAGAGAGAGAGAGAGAGAAAGAGAGAGAGAGAGAGAAAGCCGACCAAGAGAGTGACAGAGAGATAAACAGAGAGACAGATAGAAAATTGGAGAAAGAGATGCTCTAGAATTATTAACTAAATTTCCTCTGATCCATTCAAGCTTGGAAGGCTTCAATAGGATGCTTTTCTGGTTGAATCCTTTCAGTAGTACTCTCAGATTTCTGGCTTCCTTCATGAGACTTTTCCTATAATTTTTCCTTGTTGAAATAATTATGAAAGGGCTGGAGTTTTTTTTTTTTTGTTTGTTTGTTTGTTTCTTTTGTTTTGTTTTTGCATCTTTACTATAAAACATCTTGAGAAGAGTCCCCTACATGCCTATTTTTTTTTTTTTTGGCTGAGGCAGTTGGGATAAAAGTGACTTGTCCAAGGTCACACAGCTAGGAAGTATTGTCTGAGGCTAGATTTGAACTCAGGTCCTCCTGAATTTAGGGCTTGGTGCTCTATACACTGACATACACTCTATACACCGAGCCATCTAGCTGCTCCCTCCTACATGCCTTTATAAAAATCTATGTTGGTGAATTTCCTATGCATCTCTGTTCAATTTTTTTTTTTTTAGAGAACTCCTCTCCCTACTTCAATTCTTGATTTCCTCACCAAAAATGTTCCTCTATGTTTTGACAATTACAAGTTTGAGAACTTTGCAACCCTTTTAACTCCACTTTGAATTTGATTCCAAAATATCTTCCCTTTCAAATCAACTTTTCTCAAATCTAAGTACATTTATGTCTGTCTTTTTTTTTTTTTTAACTTATCTATTTCAAAATCCAAGGTGTTGTGGTCACTTTCTCTCCTCAAAATTTCCATTATGTTCACCCCAATTATCAAGTCCTCTTTCTTTGGGGAGAAAATCAGATTCAACATAAGAATTTTCCTTAATGTTTTTTCAAACTTTTGAAGTAATGTTGGCATTAAGGCAAGTCAAGAAATAATTAACTAATCTGCTCTTGGCAGAGAATAAGCTGCCCTAGCCCTGGATAACTGAACTTTTTGTTTTTTGATATGTAATACCTTATAGCTATATCAAGTATCTACTCTATTAATTTTAAAATAACTGAAATTAAGACATGTTCTCAAATATCAGACTTGAACAGTTAAGATAATTTTGAATTTTAAGATCAATTCTATTTTCAGTCATTCTAATCTTATTATCTCAGAGATTTAAATACCAAAACCATTCTTCCAAAAGTTTACTTCAATGATATGAAATGTCACTGGAGAGAAAGTTAATTTTGTTGGGACAAACTTTTAAAGGATTTCTACCTTCACCTGGCTTTTAGAACACAATTAAAAGACTGTGGAGTTGTTTTTAATCAATAACTAATATTTTTTGAGTGTTTACTTTCTATATAGTCCCAGGTTAGCAGCTATGGGGACCCCCTCCAAAAAAAGAAACAGAGCCACATATAATGGCCAACTGTTTGCATAAGCAACTTATGTATCAGGCCACTACTCAGAAGCATTAAAAGCACATTTCTAGAAAAAGAGGCTACTGTAAAAATGATACTGTGATATAAAAGCAATCCAGATGCACTATTTCCCTCAACTTCTATTGCCTTATACCATTAAAAGAACTTGTTTAAAATTATATAATGTTAATTTTTTTCAGAAACACATGGAAAATGGAAGAATTTATTGATTTTTATGAGCACAGTGCCAATTTTCTATACATACCTATAACTACAAAAAACAATTATGAATTGAAACATTCCCTTTTAAATTTCTTTTGATGGGTTTTTTTTTTAAAGATGATTTCTTCTTTCTGGTTATTTATATATAACTAGACATTGTGGTATTATAGAAAGATCTCCAGAATAGCTTTCAAGACTTTGGGGGTCTCGTCATCATTCTGACAATGACCTATGTGCTATTTCTCAAAACATTTGATCTGTTGCAGCCTCAGTTTCCTCATCTTTAAAATGAAAGAATTTGACAAAAAGATGTAAAAGAGCATTCCCAGCTTAACAATTCTACAATGCTTTTATAAGAAATCTCATTGGATAGCCTATTACTATGACAAATTAGATGGCATATCTTATCAGATAAGTATTACCAAATTTGAAGATCTTGTTTAATTTAACATTAATATAAATTAACTAAATTTTTATTTATCTATATTACTTTCATTAATGCTATGGGGAAATATTAATTGCAATGATTCTTTTTCTTTTTAACACATATTAATTTGAAAGAAATTTTGTTAGCTTTGATTCAGCTGCAATTGATTCAGAGAACATGGTAGGGATTTTTTTCTTTTAGATATTAAATACTTGAAAAGTTTATTAGAAAGCAAATCATAAAGAACAGATGGTATCTTATTTCTATATGCATAATATTTTCAATTTTAAAATAGAATTTTCTGGATTTTTAATTGAAGTGTGTTTTTGCAATAAAAATTTTTTAAATGGAATTTTTATCTTAAACAAAAAAAGTCATGGATGCTCTCCGGGGGAAAAAAAAAGAATACCACACAAATGCCAACAGCCAATATATTTTTCTCTGTAATAGACATTAGCAGAAAGAACAATAAGGATATTGTTTAGAGACAGGCAAATCTCAAAAGGCTGAGGATATTGGTTAAGTAAAATTGAATTTCACTTTAACATTTGTCTGGACTATCTGAACACGATATTTTGAAGAATTCTGGTGAGAAATTTCGTGGAAATGGATTTATGGAAGCTGAAGAACCTTTCCCATCTTTTTAAGACAAGCATACTAAGTGATTCACTTATTCATAGAATAGAAGTGCTGTCTAGTCTTGGTTAAAAATCCCAACAATATAGTTCATCTGAATATCATGTAACAATAAGAAAAAGTTAGAGTTACCTTTTGAAAAGGGTCAAGATTTTCAAGAAGATTTGTTCATCAAAGAATTTTAATATGTTAGACATTCTGGATACTTTCTCTTTCATTCTGTTCCTGACTTTTTGGACCTCAAAAATATGTTTTCTCTACTGAAAGCTCATCCTTGAATTCCTGAGCCTCAAACCTCTTTAACATTGAACAGCCTATCATCCCTACTCACTCTGAAATATGCTTCCTTAAGGCTTGTCCACTTTTCAAATATAACCAGTGATTCCCTATATCTTTGCCTTAATTCATTCTCTAATAATGATAATAATAATAATAGCATTGTGTAGTAATTTAAGACTTACAAAATGCCTACAAATATTATTTCATTTTATCCTTATAACCATCCTGGGAGCTACATACCATTATTATCTCCCTTTTACAGATGAGAAAATTGAGGCAAATAGCTTTTAAGTGATTTGACAGATATTATACAGCTAAAAAGCATCTAGGTAAAACTTGAACTGAGATTTTCTTGACACTAAGTCTAGTGCTCTATCCATAGTGCCAACAACCTGACTGTTCCAAATACTTGCAATGCTTTCTCCCTATATCTTTGCCTATTACCACACTCTTTAGGGTGTTTTACTTAATTTTTTAGGATTGAGTTTGTTTTTAATGTTTATTTTATATTTTGTTTTGTTTGATGATCTATATAAAAATGTAACATTTTATATGGGTATATAAATATGTAACATATTTTATATATTTGTATGCATGTATATACATATATGAACTTATATAAATAGGGTTTACTATGTGCCAGGCACTGTACTAAAATTCTGTAGAACTATTCTCTCATTTGATCCACACAACAACTTTGGGGAATAAGTGCTATTATCATTCCTATCTTAGAAATCTTACACTGAGACAAACAGAGGTTAAGTGACTTGTCCATGATCAGACTTCAGAGTCTGTGTATATGCTATTCTACTGATTCTGCTTTTATCTGGTCTACAATATTTCATGTAATTAACATTTTTTTCTGCTTCACATTAATTCTACCTCATGATACAACACTGCATTATATTAACATATACTAATTTATTTACCAATCAGTTGGTTTCCAGTTTTTCATTATTACAAATAAAGTTGCTATGAATACTTTTTATACATATCAGACCTTTTTTTCCTTTCCCTAACCACTTTAAAGTTGATAATCTGAAAACTGGATTACTGAGTCTAAGGAATGAACATTTATAAACTATGAATAATGTTATATAATAAATATCTTTATATAATTCCATGATGTTTTTTAAAGGGACCCAATTCATACTTAGCAACATCATTCATTTCCCCCAACATTCCCAACACTCAATTCTATCTTCTTTTGCCATCTTTGCCATTTTGACATATACAAGGTAGCAACTCAGAATTATTTTCAATTACCTATTTTTGATAAGTAATTCTGAGGGCCATGTAAAGTGTTTGCTTATGTATGTGTTTCTCAAGCGGGAATTGCCTGGACCTGGTCTTTGATCTTATAACTATTGGAGAGTAGCTATATCATTCATATAAATTTGTATCATAAATTTATTTCTCCATAAATTTTAACTCTAAGATTTGTGTCAGAAATGTTTAGTGAAAAATATTTATTAATAGTTAATGAATTTACTTTTCACTTATTCAGAAGGCATTGAGGTTATTTATGTTAAAATTTGCTACTTTTAATTATTTTTTTTGTTTCTTCTTTCCTTTATATGCACATCTTTTGTCTATAATATTTCTCTTATACAAAGTATAACTTTCCATCACCTATGTTTTTATGAAGACAAGTTATATTTAGAGCATTGATCCATTTTAGTATTTATTATAACACATGGTGTTGGATGTTAATCTAATTTCATTTCCTATAAATCTGCTCTCTAGTTTTCCCAATGGCTTTTGTTGAATAATGTGTTTCTTCTCCAGCAATTTGTGTTCTTTGGTTTTAAACAATAACCTACTATATGCATTTGGTCCTAAATCTATCTTATCTAATCTAGTCTATTTATCTAATTTCTCTTTTTGTCTGTAGAAGATAGTTTAAATAATGAATGTTTGGTAGCATAATTTGATATCTACTAATACCATTTCCCCCTTTCTTACTATTGTTTTTCCTTTAGTTCAAGAACTTAAGAACTCTTATTTTTTCATATGAGTTTCATATTTTTTGTCTAGTTCTTTAAAGGGTCTGATTGGTATTTTCATTGTTTTCACATTAATTCTGTAGATTAATATCATGATACCACTTAAAGACTATTGACTTCTACATGCATTTGGTTCAAGTACATACTGCATTTAACTATATTTTATTTATTATTTTATAAGTGATAGGATACAAAATTTTAAATTTACATTAGTATATTTGTATATTATACATTTGTATATTATATTAGAGAAGCAAAATCTAGAACCAAATGCATAGCACAATTTATTGTTTGAAACCCAAGAACATAATTACTAAGGATTGAACATATTATTCCACAAAAACTATTTGGAAAATTGGAAAGCAGTTTTACAGAAAATGAAATTAGAGTCCCTCCTCTTGACTTCCGGGGGTGGAGCCAAGATGGCAGAGTGAAGCCAGGAAGATGCTTGAGCTCTGCCAGTTTCCTCAAAAACCAAGCCTCTGAACATATTTTGATGGAATGAAACCACTCTCCAGCTCAAAATAGAATGGGAAAACTTCAAGAAAAGTTAAACTCAGTGGAGTGAAAAGAGTGTTCAGCCCAGCTCAGACAGAATCTGGAAAAGCCAGTGAGAAAGTCTTAATCACAGCAGATCAATAATTGAGACCCTCAGTCCTCTCTCATTAGAGAAGCAGACCAGAGGGACCATCCCAAGTTCTAGTTTAGAAGGCAAATTCTTGGAAACCAAGGCTGTTTGCTGGAAAGAGCAGATGAAGCTATTTCCTACAAACACAAGGGGCCCCTGTGCTCAAAGTCAAGGCTTAGTTAGAGTTGCACAGGGAGCTTGGGACAGTATCCCCTTTACTGCAGGAGCAGAGCTTGACTTTAAAAATAAAAAAAATAATAAAATAAAAAGAGGGAGTACAAAAAGAAAAGGAAAGAAAATGAACAAGAAACAGAAAAAAACCTTGACCATAGAAAGCTACTTGACCAGGAAAGACTAAAACACCAAATCAGACAAGGACAAAATGTCCACAGAGGAAATCTCAAAGAGTGATGTGAATTGGTCTCAAGTCCAAAGAGACTTCTTGCAAGTGCTCATAAAAGACTTTAAGATATAAAGAAAAAAGGTAAAAGAAAAAATGAGAAAAGAAATGAGAAATATGCAAGTAATTCCTTAAAAAATACAATTGGCCAAATGCAAAAAAAAAAAAAAAAATCCATTGGGGGAAAAATCTTTAAAAAAGAAAATTAACCAATTGGAAAAAGAGATACAAAAGCATAACTGAAGAAAATCACATTAAAAACTAGAATGGAGCAAATGGAAGCTAATAACTTTATAAGACATCAAAAAACAGTTAAAACTAAAAAGAATTTTAAAATGTAAGAAAATGCAAAATATCTCATTGGAAAAACAGCTAACATGGAAAATAGATCCAGAAGAAACGATTTTAAAAGTATTAGTCTACCTCAAGACCATAACAATAAAAAGAGAGAGAGAGAGAGAGAGAGAGAGAGAGAGAGAGAGAGAGAGAGAGAGATTAGATAGCATTCTTCAAAAGATCATCAAGGAAAACTGCCCTGATTTTCTAGAATACAACAATCACCTTCAGAAAGCGATCCCACAAGGAAAACTCCAAGGAACATTGTTGCAAAACTCCAGAACTACAATCTCAAGGAAAAAATACTGCAAGCTACTAGATAAAAGCAATTCAAATATCAAGAAGAAGCAGTCAGGATTACTCAAGATCTGGCAGCTTCTACAGCAAAAGATCATAGAGCCTGAAATTCCATATTCTGGAAGGCAAAGGATCTGGAGTTACAACCAAGATTTAACTACCCTAGCTAGATTGAACATCATCTTTCAGCGAAGTTGATAGATTTTTAATGAAATAAGAGACTTTCAATCATTTTTATCAAAAAAAAAAAATAGAACCAAACAGAAAATTTAATCTTCCAACACAGGACAGGTGTGTAGTGGTATCTCAGAGTTGTCTTAATTTGCATTTCTCTGATCAATAATGATTTGGAACACTCTTTCATATGAGTAGTAATAGTTTCAATTTCATCCTCTGAAAATTGTCTGTTCATATCCTTTGACCATTTATCAATTGGAGAATGGCTTGATTTCTTATAAATTTGAGTCAGTTCTCTATATATTTTGGAGATGAGGCTAAGGTAAACTGGGGAACCATGTACTTCCCTAGATAGAAAAATGATATCTATAACTCTTGAGAACATCTGTTACTGAAGTAGTTGGAGAAGACATTACATGGATGGAGGGTGTGGTTGTAAATCTATTCTGTTGTGATAATAGCAATATCAAAATATCAATATAATATCAAATAAATATCAAAACAATATCAAATATCAAAATAAAATATCAACATAATATAAAAATAAAAGAAATTAAGGGTTGGAAAAAGGATTATACTAGATGAGGAAGGGGGAGGTATAATGGGACAAATTAGATCACATGAAGAGGCAGAAAAAAACTATTAAAATCCAGGAAAAGGATCATCTCAATAGATGCAGAAAAAGCATTTGATAAAATCCAACATCCATTCCTAATAAAAACACTTGAGAGCATAGGAATAAAGGGACTTTTCCTTAAAATAGTCAGGAGCATGTATTTAAAACTTTCAGTAAGCATCATATGCAATGGGGAAAAACTGGAACCTTTCCCAGTAAGATCTGGAGTGAAGCAAGGTTGCCCTCTATCACCACTATTATTTAATATCGTATTAGAAACACTAGCCTCGGCAATAAGAGTTGAGAAAGATATTAAAGGAATTAGAGTAGGCAATGAGGAAACCAAACTATCACTCTTTGCAGATGATATAATGGTATACCTAAAGAACCCCAGAGATTCTACTAAAAAGCTATTAGAAATAATTCATAATTTTAACAAAGTAGCTGGCTACAAAATAAATCCCCATAAATCCTCAGCATTTTTATACATCACCAACAAAACCCAACAGCAAGAGATACAAAGAGAAATTCCATTCAGAATAACTGTTGATACCATAAAATATTTGGGAATCTATCTACCAAAGGAAAGTCAGGAATTACATGAGCAAAATTATAAAAAAGTCTCCACACAAATAAAGTCAGACTTAAATAATTGGAAAAATATTAAGTGCTCTTGGATCAGCCGAGCGAACATAATAAAGATGACAATACTCCCTAAACTAATCTATTTATTTAGTGCTATACCAATCAGACTTCCAAGAAAATATTTTAATGATCTAGAAAAAATAACAACAAAATTCATATGGAACAATAAAAAGTCGAGAATCTCAAGGGAATTAATGAAAAAAAAAATCAAATGAAGGTGGCCTAGCTGTACCTGATCTAAAATTATATTATAAATCAGCAGTCACCAAAACCATTTGGTATTGGCTAAGAAATAGATTAGTGGATCAGTGGAAAAGGTTAGGTTCACAAGACAGAATAGTCAACTATAGCAATCTAGTGTTTGACAAACCCAAAGCCCCTAACTTGTGGGAAAAGAATTCATTATTTGATAAAAACTGCTGGGATAATTGGAAATTAGTATGGCAGAAATTAGGCATGGACCCACACTTAACACCACATACCAAGATAAGATCAAAATGGGTCCATGACCTAGGCATAAAGAACGAGATTATAAATAAATTAGAGGAACATAGAATAGTTTATCTCTCAGACTTGTGGAGGAGAAAGAAATTTGTGACCAAAGATGAACTAGAGACCATTACTGATCACAAAATAGAAAATTTTTATTACATCAAATTAAAAAGCCTTTGTACAAACAAAACTAATATAAACAAGATTAGAAGGGAAGCAACAAACTGGGAAAACATCTTCACAGTTAAAGGTTCTGATAAAGGCCTCATTTCCAAAATATATAGAGTACTGACTCAAATTTATAAGAAATCAAGCCATTCTCCAATTGATAAATGGTCAAAGGATATGAACAGCCAATTTTCAGAGGATGAAATTGAAACTATTACTACTCATATGAAAGAGTGTTCCAAATCATTATTGATCAAAGAAATGTAAATTAAGACAACTCTGAGATACCACTACACACCTGTCAGATTGGCTAGGATGACAGAAAAAAATAATGATGAATGTTGGAGGGGATGCGGGAAAACTGGGACACTAATGCATTGTTGGTGGAGTTGTGAACGAATCCAACCATTCTGGAGAGCAATCTGGAATTATGCCCAAAAAATTATCAAATTGTGCATACCCTTTGATCCAGCAGTGTTTCTATTGGGCTTATATCCCAAAGAAATACTAAAGAAGGGAAAGAGACCTGTATGTGCCAAAATGTTTGTGGCAGCCCTGTTTGTAGTGGCTAGAAACTGGAAAATGAATGGATGCCCATCAATTGGAGAATGATTGAGTAAATTGTGATATATGAATGTTATGGAATATTATTGTTCTGTAAGAAATGACCAGCAGAATGAATATAGAGAGGCTTGGAGAGACTTACATGAACTGATGCTAAGTGAAATGAACAGGACCAGGAGATCCTTATATACCTCAACAACAATACTGTATGAGGATGTATTCTGATGGAAGTGGATTTCTTTGACAAAGAGAGCTAATTCAGTTTCAATTGATAAATGATGGACAGAAGCAGCTACATCCAAAGAAAGAACACTGGGAAATGAATGTGAACTATTTGCATTTCTGTTTTTCTTCCTGGGTTATTTATACCTTCTGAATCCAATTCTCCCTGTGCAACAAGAGAACTGTTCGGTTCTGCAAACATATATTGTATCTAGGATATACATATCTAACATATATAGGACTGCTTGCCATCTAGGGGAGGAGGTGGAGGGAGGGAGAGGAAAAATCGGAACAAAAACAAGTGCAAGGGATAATGTAAAAAAAATTACCCTGGCATGGATTCTGTCAATATAAAGTTATTATAAAATAAAATAAAATATATAATAACAAAATAAAAATAAAATAAAGTTACCTTATACTTTACTACATCAATAAGCATGTTGTCTTGGAATTTCTGCATCTTTTACTCAATTATATAATTATATAGATGTAGTCTCTTATAAAATATCTATTATAAAGGTCTTTCTGTTCCTTTCTTATTATTTCATCAAGAATTTCCTCAATGTTTAAATTTGTTCCCATGTTTTATCATTAAAAATAAAACTCACAATTTCAACTACATAATATTTAAAAGTCATTAGAATACAATCAATATAACAAAATAACGAAAAAAAATACAGAGAATATGAGAGGCAAAGTGGGAGGGAATCATCACTGACTCACATCTTTCTAGTAGAGGCTAACATCTGAAATATTTAAAAATTGAAACCAATCTATAAGAATAAAAGTCATTGCTCAAAAAATAAATTGCCAAAATCATATGAATAAACAGTTTTTTAAAGAAGAAATACAAACTTTGAACAACTATTGGGTAAAGTTCAAATAAATGAAAATTAAAACAACACTGAACTATTAGTTCATATCCATCAAGATAGCAAAAAGTTAAAATATATTGAAAGAACTATGTATGGAAAAAGAGAATGTGTTTATACAAATCTGGGTAAGATATAGATTGATTGAACAATTCTGGAAAATAATTTGGAATTATATGAAAGAACTTACTAAAGTATTCAGATTTTTTTTTTTTGGCCCAGGATGAAAGGTCAAGAATATCAAGGGAATTAATGAAAAAAAAAAAAAATACAAAGATGGTGGTCTAGCAATATTAGATCTAAAACTACATTATAAAGTAGTAATCTTCAAAACTATTTGGTGCTGGCTAAAAAATAGAATGGTGGATCAATGGAATAGGTTAGAAAAATAAAACACAATGATCAGTGACAATAGTAATCTACTAGTAGTTGATAAACCCTCAACCTCTAGCTTCTCAGATAAGAACGCTCTATGTGACAAAAATTGCGGGGAAAGATGGAAATAATATGTCAGAAACTCATATAGACCTACATCTCACATCTGATACCAAAATAAGGTCAAAATGGATACATGATTGAGAATAAAAGTTGATACCATAAGCAAATTAGGAGAGCAAGGGATAATTTACCTATTAGATCTTTGGAAAATGGAGGAATTCATGATCAAAGAAGAAGTAAAGAACATTATGAAAAGCAAAATTGCCAACTTTGATTAAATTAAATTAAAAAAGGTTTTGAACAAACAAAATCAATAGAAACAAGATTAAAAGAGAAATACAAAACTGGGGAAAAATCTTTACCACCAGTATTTCTGATAAAGATCTCATTTCTAAAATATATAAATATTAAAAAAATAACATATAAAGAACTGTATCAAATTTTTAAGAATACAAGTCATTCCCCAACTGATACATAGTGAAAGCATATGAACAGATAATGTTCAGATGATGAAATTAAAGCCATTTTTAGTTATATGAAAAAATGCTCTAAATTACAATTGATTAAACAAATGTAAATTAAAACAACTCTGATTTACCACCTCCCACTTCTCAGATTGGCTAAGGTGACAGGAAAAGATAATAATAAATGTTGGAGGGGATGTGGGAAAACTGGACACTAATGAATTGTTGGTGGGGTTGTAAAATGATCCAACCATTCTAGAGGGCAATTTGGAATGTAGAACTATGCTCAAAGGACTATAAAAGTGTGAGTACCCACTTCTGGGTCTGTATCCCAAGGAAATTATAAAGGAGGGAAAAGGACCCACAGGCACAAAAATGTTTGTAGCAGCTCTTTTTGTGATAGAAAAGAATTAGAAAATGAGTCAATGCCTGTCAATTGGAGAATGACTAAATATGTTGTGGTATATGAAGGTAATAGAATATTTTTGTTCTATGTAAAATGATGAACAAGCTGATTTTAGAAAGGCCTGGAAAAATTTACATAAACTAATGCTGAGCAAAACAAGCAGAAACAGGAATACATTATACACAATAACAGCGAGACTATGTGATGATCAACTATAAAAGACTTGATTCTTCTCAGTGATTCAGTCATCCAAGGCAATCCCAATAGACTTTGGATAGAAAATACCATCTGCATCCAGAAAAAGAACTATGGAAATTAAATGTAAATCAATACATGCTATGTTCACTTCTTTTTTCTGTTTGTTTTTCCTCTCCCATGGTTTTTCCCTTTTGTCCTGATTTTTCCCCTCCACATCCATAAAGCAATGTGCATCAAAAAGAGAAAAAGAAAAAAAAAAAAGAAAAATGAAATTAGAATGTAAACTAACAAAATAAAACCATCTACATCAATGAAATCACAGATAGAGATAAATATGACTTAGTTTATTCCTATAGATTTTAATAACATAAGGTATTCACAATGATGAAACTCTCTCAACTAGTGCAGATTGGTATCTTTTCTGTAATTTATAACTTTAGAGATTTTTATGTACTATTGAGAGATTAAGTGATTTTTGTTGGTCACATAGTCAGAATGTGTCAAAGGCAGGATGTGAAACCAGGTCTTCCTGACATGGAAGCTGGCTCTCTATCCACTAAGCAATATTGTCTTTTTAAATCATTACTAATAATTGATAGCATTTAGATAGAGTTTCAAGGTGTGGAAAGAAGTTGCATGTGTTTTCTCATTTTATCCTTCTAACAATTCTGTGAAACAGTACTCTTGGTATTATTATCTTCCCCACACACACCCTTCCCCCTCCAATGAGAAAAAGTTAGTGACTTTCTAAATCCCATAGATATTACATCTCAGAACAAGATTGAAACCTGATTCTATCTTGAATTTAAGTCCAGTTCTACTACATAACATTATATGAGCCACAATTGTCCATTGAAGCCTGAAGATTCTCTGTAATTATTTTAATCTTCCTTCATTTGTATGAAACAGTTTTATAACTACACATACATAAGTTAACTCTCAGATAATTAATATATTTTCCTATTATTTTAAATTGCATTCATGTTCCTAAATTTTTCCTTGGTTTTGTTAGTAATGCATAGAAATACTACTGATCTTTGTGGTTTATGTTTTATTCTACTACTTTTCTAAGATTGTTATCCTGATTAGGTATCTTTTGTTGTTGATTCTATTGGGTTTTCTAAATAATCCTGCATATACTCTGCAAATAAAAATATTTTAGCCTCTTATTTGCCAATGTTTATTTAAAATTTTTTTTCTTGTCTTATTGTTACAGTTAGCATTTGTATAACTGTATTAAAGAGTAATTGTGTAGTGGGAATTTTTTTCAAATAATAGTAGCTTTTGGTTTTAGATGAATAATTTTAATCATGTGAAGGAAAAATTATTTCTTTTAGTATCTATATCAAACTTTTAAATGTATTTATTCAATTCAATCTGTGCAAGGCACAATGCTAAGTATCTATTGAAATGAATGGGTCAGAAAAAGAAATGAGAGCAGCCAAAAATCTGTGGATTCCACATAGGCCTCCTGTCTTTATAGTCTAAATATTTTCTTTAAGAAAAAAAAAATCAATTTTGATTCTAGACATTGTGATAACTAAATGGATTATATTTTATTAGACAAAAAAGGTTCTTTATTATTGTAGGAATCATTCCTAAATTAGGTTTTCACTACAGCCAAATCACCAACTTCTAAGAGCAAAAATTTGAAGCAGTAAAAATCTAAAAAAAAAAATCCCAAGAGGGATTGTGTAACTCCCAAATATCGCAAGAAAGCTCTAAATACTCACTAGATTAAAAAAAACAAAACAAAACAAAACAAATAAATTGGCTATAAAAATCTATCCAATCCAGGTCTAAACAAAAAGACTTCCCAAATTTTATAGAAGCTAGAGATAAAATAAGTTAGATATAAGAATGACCCATTATAAAGGACTCCAATCTCAAAGAGGGTAAGAGAAAAAAATAGGATGCTTGAGCTAAATGGAAGCAAAAAAAAAAAAAAAAAAAAAGTTTCAGCAGAAAGGTAGCTTAAAGCCACTAGTCACAGAAAAAGAAAGACCAGAAACATTATCTAATATTCCTGGGCTAACCAAGCACCCAAACCTCCTGGACCTAAAACTTGGTTGGAAACAAAACCAAACAATTTCTGTAGAATGTGGGAAGTACTGTTAACCACTATACTCTGAACCAAGCAGGGACTAACAATACTATCCAGGCATATAGGTGCATAAATTGACCAGAAACAACTTCCAACCCAAACATTGTGGATGGTGATATATGCAAACCAAGGAAAACAACAAAAATAATGAAGAAGTCTCTTGGATTGAGAGATATTCAAGGAGTAAACCCAGAAGAAGATAATATCTCCACCACAAACCAAAATAGAATATCAGAGGAAAAAATGTTTGGACAGAAGGACTACAAGAGCACTTAGAAAACAAGAAATGCAAAATGGAATTGCTGCAGTGAATTGAAAAGTAAGGAAAATTGATAGTGTAGAACATATGGAGAAATTTTTCCCAAACTGAATGTCTTGAAAATTAGAATAGACCAAATAGAAAATGACTCAGTGAGAAAATAAGGAATAATAAAAACAAATCAACACAGTAGGGACAATTGGTTAAAATGTAAAGAATATAATATCAAAAACAATTCAACTGAAAAACAAGAGAAATAATCTAAAAAACTGAAAATCATGCTTTAAAAAAAGATTTGTTTTGAAAAATAATCAATGAAAACTGCTTAAGTCTTTTTCTCTTTACTAGATGGCAGACACAAAGAATCCAATGATTACCACCTGAAAGAAATCCCAAAATGAAACTTAGAGCTTCTAGATCAAAGAAAAGATACTTCAAGTCCCAAAAAAGAAATTGTTCAAATATCAAGGAGTCACAGTAAAAGACAGGGATAAGAGAGTTTATAATATGATATTCCACAAGGCTAAAAAGAATAAATTCCCCTTAGACACATAAGTCTTCTGTGATCTAGAAATCCATGTAAAAATCATTGACCCTCCCTTTGTACCAGAGAAGAAGTCTGAATTTTTACTTTTTTATGGGATATTTAGAATACCTTATTGTAAATTTTGGGTTGATATTATACAATGCTACATATATATATATATATGTACACACACACACATATATATAAAATTCATTTTTGAGTTTCTAAATTATTTTCTGTGACATCTCCTGGCCTTCATGTGTTGTCTCTGGTTTCCCAATACTCCCATAAAATTCCCATTTAATTTCTTATGCTAATTCACAATACAATAAAACTATGACAGGTAAAATCAGGATGTATATGGAAGAGATAAGTGTATAATCTCATAGGAGGAGGAAAATGTTTAACAAAATAGAGGAGTTCCTTTTGAAAAGGCCAGAATTATGTAGAGCTTTGAAATTGAAATATAAAAGTCAAGAGAAACATAGAAAAGTACACACATATCTTTACTTAAAAGGGATCAATAGACATGAACTGTCTACCTAATAGTAGGAAACAAAAGCTTTCTCAGAATCTTAACATCTTCAAGGATTCTAGAAAAGGGTAATGGTTTTATCCTGTTTTGCTAAGTAAACTGTATTTTTTACATCCTATAGTTATTGTGAATGAAATGTCTTTTTCTATTTTTTCCTACCAGATTTTGTTGGTATTATGCAAGTATATTTATGATATGTGTAGATGTATTTTATAGCCTGAAAATTTGCTGAAGTTATTGTTTAACTTTTTTTTACTTGACTCACTAGAGTTCTCTTAGTAAACAATTATATTTTCTGCAAAATTGTGAAATTTTATTTTCTCTTGTCTGTTTATTCTCCCAGTTTCTTTTTATTATTTTATTGTTTTAGCTAGCATTTCTATCACTGTGCAAAAAGTAGTGGTTATAATGGACATTCTTGTTTTACCTATGATATTACTTAAAAGACATAGTAAATCCCATTATATATAAAATATTAGACAATTGTTTTAAGTAGTTATTACTTATCATATTAAAGAAAGGTCCATTTATTTTGAAATCTGTTTTAAATAGAAAAAGTATCATATCTTTTCAAAGAGTTCTTTTGTATCTATTTATATAATACATATTTATTTCTATTGTTAATGTGTACAATTATGCTAATATCATTATTTCAAATGTTATTATAGTAAAGAGAATTCATAAAGTAAGATAAGAATAAAGCTACATTATATTAAAGATTTGTTGCTGAGTCATTTTTAAGTCATGATGGATTCTTTGTGATCTCATTTGGAGTTCTCTTAGAAAAAATATTGAAGTAGCTTGTTATTTACTTCTCCAGTTTATTTTATAGAAGAAGCTGTAGAACCAGGCTAAATGATTTGCCCAGGGTCACACAGCTAGTAAGTATCTGAAATCATGAAGAGCAGTTTCCCTAACTTCAGACCAGAAGTTTATCCACAGTACTATCGAATGTTCTCATAGTAAAGATACCATAGATAATGAATCAATATCAGTACTTAATATATATATATATATATATATATATATATATATATATATATATATAAACTGAACATTGTTCTATCTAAATAATTAAAGTACTAATTCATCTAATTGCAGGCAAAAATAGTAAGGTTGTAATGTGGAGGATCTAAGTGTACTACTTTCAGATCTAGACAAATCTAACCAAATGATAAAAAAAAAAACCAAAGTGTAAGAACCTAAATAGAAGTTTAGAACAATTACTGGACAGGAATTAGGCTAATAAGGAAACTTAAAACTACATTTAACTCCTTAATAAGAAAGAAAGGGGAGAGAGGGGAAAGGGAAATAAAGAAGGTGGATCCAAAGAAGATTTATCAGCAGTGGTAAAGCATTGGAAACTGAGAGGGTGCCCATCAATTGGGGAAGAATAACATTACGCAATAAGAAATGATAAAAGGAACAATTTCAAGGAAAGCTAGAAATACTTGTATGAACTGTTTCAGAATAAAATCTATAGAAGCAGGAGAAATTAACATCATGAGAGCAATACTGGTAAGCAACATTGAAAGGCCTAGAACTATGATTGGCATAATGATCAATCACCCAGAAGAGTCACAATGAAACATATTATATACACACATGCACACATTTACAGAGACATATGGTGTGTGTATGTATATATGTATACGTGTGTGTGTCACATGGTCAGTGCAAAAATTGTGACAGGGATTTTGCTCTTCTTTCATTCTCAAATGGGTGGCAGAGGTGAGAGAGAGGAGGTTTTTGATTGAAGAAAAAGTGTTTAAGCAAAAAAAAAAAAAAAAGTGCAGCTCAAGTTCCACTTTCTTCTGCCACCTCTGAAATTACCTTGTATTAACTTTCCAAGTATTTTTTATTTACTTATACATTCACACGATCGTTCCCCAGATGTAATAAAAGTTCCCTGAAGGTAAAGACTTTTTCATAGTTTTTTCTTGTATTCTTAGCATCAACACAGTACCTGAATGTACTAGCCACTTCATAAATTCTTCCTTTTTGTTGCCATTGGGAACTTTCTTGAGACAATCTCCATGTATAATATATGAGCCAATATTCACTCTGGGATTTTGGTTCAGTGTTTTACATATTTGAGTGAATATAAGAAGACCAGATAATAATATGGGTAAATATGCTTATGGATACATGTGCATGTCTTTATATGTGTCTTTATTTACATGCTTACAAACATATAGATAGAAATATATACATATGCCGATACACACATATATGGTTCTAAACATGCCATTTCAATCTGCTTACATTCACAAAGAAAGGATTGTACTTACAATTATTAAATTCCCAAATAATAAACATATCTTTAAGGGAAGTTATAGAAGACACAAACCAAAAATTATGAAACAATTTTTGCCTGTCATAATAAACTATGAACTTAACCTATCACTTGACTTTATTTGCTATATCTAACAGAAACATCCATGGAACATGCTCTTGTTAATGTTGGTCATTGCTGTTTTGGGTAAGGCAAGGATATCTTTTTGGACTACTGTGACTAGTTCATATCCAACTTTTGGCCACCTAGGCCCTTTTAGATTTCTTAATCTGGTTATCCATGTTTTACTGAGGCAAAGGTCAAATTGGAAATATGAACTAAACTCTAGAGCCTTACCTCATTCCATTTATTTCCTACAATATTAGCACTATGGTTAGTTTCCCTTATTGTAATTGAGCTTTTCTATGGCATCCTTTACTTCCTCACTTTGAATAGTCTTCTATAGAATAATAGCTGAAATTTATATAGCACAATAATGTCTGCATAATACTTTATACTAATATTTCATTTGAATTTATCAATGGTCCTATAATCTGAAAGCTATGCCAGCCTTCTTCTCATGAAATGTTTCTGGGATGGTGGAAAGAAGTCATTGACATTGCACTTAGGAGAAGAACAAGGCAGAATCAACCACGGGGTACAGAACTTTGACTACATAGTACCAGAGGCACTATTCTGAAAGTGGAAAAATGCAAAAGATTAAGTGTTGGCTCTGGCCACCAAAATGACTAAAGTAGACTTTACACACACACACACACACACACACACACACACACACACACACACACCACAGAAAACAATGCTTAGAAAGGTTAAGAGTCTTAACCAAGCTGTAGAGGTACTTTTCAAATCTATATCTGCATATCTCCAAATCCAGCTCCATCCATTAGACCCCAGCTTCTTAAACTGTGATTTTTGACTCCATATGAAAGTCTCATAACTGAATGTGAGGATCACAGAATTATGATTTATTTTTTTGTAAATGTTTGATTTGAATATTTATTTCATGTACCTAAATACTTAGGGTCATGCAAAAATTTTTCAGGCAAAAAGGGGTCACAAGTGGAAAACGTTTAAGGAGCACTGCATTAGACCATACTGGTTCCACATAAGATGTGGTTTGGATTTCCACACCTAGGATATTGTGGTGGGGTGGGGAAGGAGGTATTTGGTGTTTTACCGAGTAGTTATTTTCTAGGCTAATTGTGTATAAATCTCTCTAGAGTATAGATTTTTTAAATGTATACATGCACAATACCTCCTATTTATTTTTCTTGACCTCAATCTATCTAATGGAAGATTAATTCAAATTTTGATTTTATATGTTGTTGCATTTTCTAGCACTAGTAATTTTTTTAATAGTGAAGAATAATACTGATATTGCTTATAAATTAAGAGTCAAATAGGTATACAATCCCCAAATTATTCCCACAGGAAGTAAACTGCCTTGCAATGTAATCCCCTTCTCTTTATTAGTTTGCCAAAAACAGATGATGACAGCTCTCTCATTTGCAGAGTGTATCCAGAAGGACAGATATTACCCTTGAGAAACACAATATACCGTACATGACTTTTTATAAATTGGGAAACCATTTATTAAATTTTAAAGAAAGCACATTCAGAAAAATTACAAAGAAAAGAAAGCAATTTGTATAGAAATCTAAAAGCCAAGCCAGCCTTCTCTTTCATGAAATGTTTCTAGGACAGTGGAAAGAAGTCATTGACATTGCACTTAAGAGAAGAACAAGCCAGAATCAACCATAGGGGACAGAATTTTGACTACATAGCACCAGAGGCACTATTCTGAAAGTGGAAAAATGCAATCAATTAAGTGTTGGCTCTGGCCACCAAAATGACTAAATAGATTTAAACACACAGACACACACACACACGCACATGTACACACACAGACAAAGGCAAATATCTTAAATAATAACAATAACCCATCTCTATTTAACTCAAGGAATATTTATTCAATATCTGTTAAATGAATACTCAAGCATTATTCTTAATATTTTTGATGATTACAAGAGTCTGCTGATGGATCTGATTACTTCAATACTTTCTCGACTCCAATCTATCTTCCATTCAGCTACTAAAGCAATTTTCCTAAAGCATAAGTATAATCATGTCTCATCTACCCTACCTTGATTAAATAAATTCCAGTCGTTTCCCTGTTACCTCTAGGATAAAATACAAAAACTCTGGTATTCAAAAAGCTCTTTATAATATATATAGTTTTTATTTACCTTTTATCTACCATTCCAGGTATCCTGCTTCTTGAGAACTATATTCTTCAACCCGATGACACTGGCTTTCTGCCCATATCATAAACAAAAAACTCCATCTCTCAGCTCTGAGGAAAAGAAAGAGAAAGTTCACTGTTTATCTCAATTCTTATACAGCATAGTCCCAGCATGTTCCAAATTCAAAACCCCTCCTTGAGCTCAAGTTCCAGGCTCCCTGACTTCCTCAGGGTTTCCCTAACTGGCTGGACATCTGGCCTAGAATTCTGGCTCTAAGATTGCCATGCCTAGATCCCAGGTATGAGGATTCTACCACCTGTTTCTATAATTGTAAAGGACAAATAAAACAGACAAGACCAAAGAAGGGGTGCTACATACCCTATAAAAGGAAAGGGAAAAAAGTAGCTTTTCCTCCCAGTCACTCAGTTCATTGCACCCTTACCATAGGTGTACTGATACAGGTGCAGGGAGAAACAAATAGATTGTTTAAAAGGTACTCAACTGTTCCAAGTATTAAGGCAATGGAAAGACAATGCTTCCATCCACATGGAGAGGAATACAGAATATCTTTTTCCAGAACCAAAATGCCTTAGCATTAGGTGAATTAAGAATGTATAGCAAAACCCATTTGACATGCTACTTTATCCAATAAGCATCTGTTATTGTTCACTAATCATGTTCACAAATATAGGTCTCATTCTGCTTCTTGAATCCATCACCTTTCGATTAGTATGTGGATGCCATGTTTCATCAGAAGTTTTCTAGAATTATGGTGAACATTGCCCTGATCTAAACTTTTGCCCTGATCTGAGCTTTTAAAGATGTGTCCCTTTATAATTTTGTTGTTATTATATCAATATTTCTCCAGGTTCTATTCAATTCACTCTACGCCATTTCATATGTCATCCTAAGTTTCACCAAAACCATTCTTTTTTTTATTTCTTTTAGCAAAATAAAATCCTGTTATGTTCATATACTATAATTTGTTCAGCCATTTCCTAACTGAATGGAATTCCCTTACTTTTCAATTATTTGTTACTGTGAAAAGAGCTTATATAAATTTTTTATCTCTTTTATTGAAATTTTTTGGGATAAAAGCCTGAACACTTTTTTTTTAACAGACCTAACTAGACCACATCCCCAGTGTCCAAAATCCTCTGACTATATCCTTTTTTTTTTTTTTAATTTATACTGAAAAAAAATGTTATTGTGATTTCTACTAAGATTTCCTAATTACCACTTGGCTATTGTTTATCTTCAATTCCTATGGAATATTTGTGATAAAGAGATGGACCATCCCACCATCTTTGTTACTCATCTCTCACAGTTTTCTACTCGCCCCCAACATCATTAGGATTCTGCCCAACTCCAGGGGGTCTTTTTTTACAAATAGAACAATTGCCTCTCACTTACCCTTTTCAGGAAAAAGAGAACTAGTAGTTAATGGTGGCTTGTCATATCTCAGTGGCTGAAATGGGACTTTTGTGGAGCTGGGGAGGTAGGTGTCCACTTCCAGCAATTGAATCTTCCTCAAGAATCAGAATTCCTAATTGTAGTTCTACTCATTTGGAACAAAATTGGCCTTATGGTAAACATGACAAAGATGTGTCCAATAAATCTTGAAAATTATATTTGGCAGTTAATGTCCAAAAAGAAGGAATCAAATCGGAATCAGGGTAATGTGGAAATTTTAATTATAAATCAATTTTTTCATTAATACAAGAAAAATGGAACATCTGTACTTCCAAAACTGCAACATTCTTTTTTCCTCTCATGAAAAACTTAAAGTACTATATGAATATTGGTTGTTATTATATCATCATTCAGAAATTTTGGATTTCTAGTACCAGTTGTTCTTGTAAAGCGTGGTTTTGATAGCTGCACACATCATAGTCCAAAGTTTCAACACCAGAGATTTGGTCCTGCCATTGGACAATTATTATGATCACTAAATTTCTTGACAAATACATAAGTGGTGGGGCCAAGATTTGGTTTCATAGGAGGCTTGAGCAATTTCCTTACAGCTTGCCATTCATCTTTGCTTAATGTCATACACATATAGTAGATAGGTTTTCACTGGATGTTTAAATACATTTTCTAATTTACAGAGAAGCCTAGTTTAGTGGATCTAGCTAAGGGACTTTGAAATCTTTTATTGGTGACATCTGCCTCAGTCAGCCAAAAGCTTTTGACCTATATATCGAATGAAAAGTTCATCTTTAAATGAAATAGAGAATTCATGTTTCCTTGGGATTTAATTGGGAAAAATATTTAAAACAATGATGGAGTGGGAGGATTCATTTATTGGAGAGGATCTCTTTCTTTTTAACATTAGGTTGGTCATTCTCTAAAAAAGGATTTAGATATGATCATATTGCTGCCAACATAACACTGTTCTAAGAACTATGGGAGTGAAATTATCATAATGAAAGAAGAAAGTTAATAGAAGGCCACATTATGACAAGTTAACAGTTATTTTTTTCCCCAAAGATTCTGCTTTCACTTTCAATTGACATTGAAGTATTTTTGATGGAATTGGGAAAACAAAAACAGTTTCTACAGATATCAAGGAGAGAGGAGAACATACTGATTTCTCTTGTTGAAGAATCTTGTCAGAACATATTCAAAGATAAAAACGCAATCCCTATTAGTACTAACAAGTGAGGTGGGTGTAGTTTCCCTATTTCAGGCTGAAAACATTTCCTAAAGTGATTTTCCCTTGACTTGCTTTTCCTGTTCTTATACATTCCCTTGTTGAAAGAAAATATGCATCCTGCACCCCCTATCACAGTAATTTTTAAAAAGTACAGTAAACATAAACTAATGTAATGGTGGGCTACACAGAATGCTCTGTTTTCATGAAATAAACCACTAAAAATACTCCTCAAATTAACAATACAAAAGGAGCAATATTGTAGTTCCAAACAATTCCCAGCTATTCTTATTTCATTTTGTAAGATGTTGTTGACAGAATCTAGCCTCAATAATTATTTTTTTCTAAATAAGAAGGGGGAAAGCTATATTGTGCATTTCAATTCAGGCACTAAAAATAACTGAGAACCAAGTACACAGAGTTCAGACTATTAACAGCATTGAACACTGTCAGTTGGTTGGGGTGGTATACATTTCTTTAGCTTATGTGCCAAGATCTAGGCTTATTGCAGAGAGATGTTCTTTGGATCAGTAGAAAGCTTAAAAGGTGAAGAAAGGGGTTGGTCTATGACAGTGATTACAAACTCTGGCTTTGTAACACCTCAAAGTGTCACCAGTTAGCTAAAAGGCTGTCACAAGTTCTCAGAAACTCTCAAACCAAACTGAATTTTAATTCAATTTGATTTTTAAAAATAACATAAGCCAGAGATCACTTCTGGGGGAAGGGTGCCACAAAGTCAAACAAACTAAACAGCAAATAGGTTCTTGAAATGTCTAAGGTTTTGAGACTCATTGGTCTGTACATTTGTCTCTATGTTTAGTTAATATGTGGTTTGACAAAGGACAAGGATGCAGTACTGTTCCACAGGGGACTCCATTTGTCCACCTTAAATGCTCCTGCAGTGCCCCACATTCCCACCCACAAAATTTTATGCAGCTTTATCATTATAAAGTACGAGAATATTTGCCTAGGAACCTAACCTCTTTGTTTCAGTTTATTAATAAAAATAGTATTATGTAAACCTTAAACCAGCAAAACTAATTGTGAAATAGAGAATTTTTATATATGTTTATTTAAAGGAGTAAAAAAATTAGTAAATAAAGAAGAAAAATAAAATTGTATTGAAAAGGGAGCAAAATATTTGAGGCACACATCTCATTCAAGACACTGAAGGAGATAAGACCTAACTACGAACAATATGATATCAGTTGCTCTATTGGACACATTTACCTTCCCTATAGTTAATGTAAATATGCATTGAAATCTGACACTAAAATTATCTCTAACTTTGTATTGAAAAAAATTGATCTTAAATAGAAACTACATTGCTTAGAAGGACAAAGTCAAATAGCTCTGCCTTATCAGGGATGGGACCCATTGAGTGTGATCATACAACTGACCAAATTACACAGGGAAGTTTGTCTCTCAGGCTCCAGGGAGCTAGCGTCTACAGTGTTTCCCATTCACCATTAACGGATGAACAAATAAAACACATACTAAATGCAAAGCACTTTCCTATTTTTAAGCAGATACAATTACAAAAGTAAGACAGTTCCTGCTTCCAAGGAGCTCACCTTCTAATGAAGTAGACAACCCATATGGAAGGTTTCAGCTACCAGTCAGATGGAAAGGTCTCCTAGTTCTTGGAACACAGCAGCAAAGCAGATGGGAATGCCTCTTTTTAATGATAATTCCACTGATGAAATCATATCATTGTCTGATGTTAAGCCATTTGACAGTGCCAAGGATTCTGGTGACAATAACTTTCTGTTCTGCAAATTCAATAGATATGGCTGCAGCACATGAAGAGGTAGTTGGCAAGCTAACTCTCTACAAGTGTTGCTTCCCAAGATGATAGCTCTAGATGCATATACATGGTCCTGATATCCATTCAGCATAAGTTTTCCATTCATTTAAAAAAAAACTATTTGAGAGATAAATAGGCATAAAGAAGACATTGTTGCTCTTTGGTTTAGTAGAACTGCGTTAAAAAACCAACAAGATAAATTGGAAGTAGTCTCAAAAGGAAAGTGCTAAGATTAAAACTTTTTTTTTCAGATGATGGGACTTTAGCTAAAACTTGATTAATCCAGGGAAGCTAGAAGGCAAAAAAGCATAGGGAGAGAATTTCAGGCAACAAGGAGAGGCAATGAAATATCCAAATGTGGGAGATGGAGTGTCATGTTTAAGGAATAGCCAAGAAGTCAGTGTCACTAAATTGTGGAATAAGTGGAGAAGAGTAAAAAATAAGAAATCTAAAAAAATAGGAAGAAGCCAAGTTGTGATGGACTTGATTTTTTAAAAAATTTTTAAAAAAGCTTTTTATT
Source organism: Antechinus flavipes (assembly GCF_016432865.1). NCBI lineage: Eukaryota > Metazoa > Chordata > Mammalia > Dasyuromorphia > Dasyuridae > Antechinus > Antechinus flavipes. The sequence continues at coordinate 176,751,611 of NC_067402.1, forward strand.
TACAAAGCATATGCATGGGTAATTTTTCAATATTGATCCTTGCAAAATCTTGCGTTCCAAATTTTTCCCCTCCTTCCCGCCACCCCCTTCACTAGATGGCAGGTAATTTAATACATGTTAAATATGTTAAATCCAATATATACATATATATTTATAAAGTTATCTTGCTGCACAAGAAAAATCAGATCAAGAAGAAAAAAAAACTGAGAAAGAAAACAAAATGCAAGCAAACAACAACAAAAAGAGTGAAAATGCTATGTTGTAGTCCACACTCAGTTCCCACAGACCTTTCTCTGGGTATAGATGGCTCACTTCATCACAAGATTATTAGAACTAATCTGAATCATCCCATTGTTGGAAAGAGCCACATGCATGTGATGGACTTTAAAAACCAAAGAGAGGATTTTATTTTGATTCTACCAACAGGGTAGGATTTTATTGAATAAGGGAGTAACATGCTAAGACTTGTGCTTTAGGAAGATTAATTTGATAACTGAAGATGATAAATTGGAGAAGGGGAGAAACTTGAGACAAACACACCAAAAGGAAGGATATTGCAAAAGACTAGGTATGAGGTCATGAGGGTCTGGATTGGAATGAGTGATAGCGTCAGGGGATTAAAAAAAAAAAAAAGAATTTAAAAAAGCTACAAAGATAAAGTAGACAAAGCCTGACAATAGATTGGCTATAATAGGCCAGGAAGTGAGGAGTCAGAGATAATATTTATGTTGAAATCTTGAGTGAATGGCAGGATGATAGTGCCCATAATAACAGAGAAGTTGCAATCAGTGATTTAAGAGAAAGATAATGAGTTAAGTTTTGAATGTGTTGAGTTTAAGATGTCTACAGGACATTCCATTTAAAATGGAAATGTTAGGCCAAAGATCCAGACAAAGATTAGGCCTGAATACATAAACATAGGAGTTATATGTATATTAATGATGATAAAAGTCATGGGAGCTGATTTCATCAACAATTGAAATAGTATAGTGGGAGAAGAGATGAAGGCACAGGAAAAAAAAATGTTGGGCAATGTCCTTGATTTGCTGGATCAAAATCCAGCAAAGGAGACAGAAAGAGTGGTCAGGTAGGTAGAAAGTGAAGTAGAAAAAAAGCAATGTCACAAAATCTAGAAAGAAAAGAGAATCAAGGTTAAGAGGGTGATCAAAAAGTGTCAAAGGTTATAAAGACATAAAGAAGGATGAAAATTAAGAAAAAGCTATTAAATTTGGCAAATAAGAGATAATTAGTAACTTCTCAAACTTTGGTACTCAAAAATTTCATAGGCTGGCCCAAGGTGAACTGATGAGTAGTTCACTGAGAAAGCATAATCATGAAAGAGTTAACCATATTCCCTTTTTGCTTGCTCTTTTATAAAATAACCTATAGGTCACTTACACTAAAAGAACATTATAGAATCAATTCACTGACTTTTTCGAAAAATCTTTAAAAAAAGGAAAGTAACTTACAGAAAAGTAGAAAGATAAAGTAGAAAAGAATATATACAGCCTCTGTCTCTGAAAAATTATAATGTCCAATATCAGTCACTAAAAATAGGAATAGAAAATATTCAAAGTTGGCTGTTACTAAGACTACTTTGGGTGACCAGGATTCAGAGTGAAAGTAAGGAAGTGCACCAAAAGCTACTCAGCCTCTGCCTGAGAATAAAATTCTCAATTTTTCCTTCAAAGCTAAATATCAAGATCAAGATCACCCTTCAGTTTTTACAATTGACTGGGGCACTATCATCACCTTTTTCTCATTCTCTTAAAATACTTGAATAAGTCATACTCTTTGAAGGAGGGGAGAAATGTTTAACAAATATCTTCATAGGCCTAAAGTATCATTCAAGGATTAAGCTTTAATCTATGTTGCAGATGTGGTAGAAATAGCATAGAATTTACAGTTAAGAGTTCATCAGATTCTTCACTAATTAGCTATGTGATCTTAGTCTGTGTTCTATTTATCATCTCTAAGCCTATATTTCTTCATCTAACAAATGAGGTAATTAATATTAATGTGATAATCAAACCAAAGATGTTTGTGAATTGTAAAGCACTATACTATCTATCTATCTATTTATTATTATAACCTATTATAACCAACATGATGCTCTAAATGGATATTACTCAAGAAACTTCAGAGGTTTTGAACATTTAATCTGAATATTTGAGCATTCCACTATTTGTTACTAAGTCTAATAATAGTATGTCTAATACAAATATGCACTGCATTATTCTTTTCCAATAATCACATTTTTTTCCTTTCCTTTTCTTTCCTTTTCTTTTTTTTTAGAATTCCCAATGAGGAAGGGATTGAATAAGGCAACATAAGTCCACCTAGGAGGCCAAATTCCCACTGTGACTTCAAATATGTGTGCTACAAACTTATCTCATGCTCCTTGATTTCAAAGGGAGCTCTGGATTCCAAATAGCTCCAATGGGGTCGAGAATAAGTTGAGAAACTCGTTCAGTGTTATTTGAAAATAAATCTGCTTTATGAGGCAGCAAGATGGGAGAAGAGAATGTTATTTTAACACTTTTGCTACTCAGTGCTCAGATGGAATATTCTTCGATTCTTTGTTTCTCTTTATGTTCATTTCAGCAGCAAATCTGTACTATATTTGGAAGTTATAACTCATTGGGAAAAGTTTACTGTGATGGTTAGGGATGCAGTGGGGCCAATTATTTGCATGACCAAAATAGATGGCAACTTACAAGCACATGGTTTAAGGATCCTCCCTTGCTCAAAATCGGCCAATGGCATATCAGTAGTATCACTTTTATCTTCTATCTGGTCTAAAATCTCTATAATAATAGTAATTGTCTCCAGAAGGCCACTCTCAAAATATATTCCCTGAGAATAACTTCAATAGTCTGCTTCAGTCTTTGCTTATTATTATATAAGTACACATTGGTTTCACAGCTTATGAGGTTTTTACTTTAGTAACACACAGAATCTGAAAAGACAAAACACAGAGAAAATTAATTCCAATGTGGGGAAAAGAGAAGGTCTAAGCCAGAAAGAAACCACAGAAACTAGCAGACATAATGAGCTACCAGCAGATACCTAGTTGAATTAGAGGAGGTAAGAAGGGCACTGCAAGAGTATATAACAATACAGGAGAATAAGTGTCAAAGATAATTGCTCATATCAAAATTTTGCCTATATAGTCTGATCAACTCTGAACTGAGCTTTTGTATACTTTCAAAATCAATGATTTTGCTTTTCTTTGTATCTTCAATGCTTAATCAATGTTTATGGTTGTTGATGATGATGATGATGATGTTTGAAGATAACAAATCTGAGACTTTTTGTTCTAGTTAAATCACAATATCAAGGATGACTTGCATTTATTTCTTATGACTAAATATTTAACAAAACTCTACATAGCAATATTTTTTCTTTTTGTTGTTTCTTTCTTTCTCCTTCCCTCATTATTTCCTTTTTTCCTCTTTCACATAATCCTTCCCTTCCTTTTTTTCTTCCATTTTTTTTCTTTCTTTCCCCGCTTCTTTCTTTTCTTCCTTCCTTCCACATCCAAACACTAATGGTATTATGAAAAGGTGAAAAGTATAAGATACTGTGTTAAATATGATGAAGACTTTTTTTCCTAGCTTGAGAGAAATATATGGCACATCTGCAGCATCAAGAAATAGTTTCTAACTTAGCAAAAACATCATAAAGATGTTCAGTGTCCAAAAAAGTAGCTAACCTTCCGGAACCAACTTTAGGAGCACTAATCTGTCACAGTAGGCTCTATCTTGTACATGTAAACAGCTGAGACTCTGTAATCAAATTCTAAATGTGAATTTGTAGCAATATGACTTTTTAGAGAAGTGTATGATGGGATGCAACAGACAGAGCAGGGGACAATTAAAGAGAATAGCACCACGTTTAGGGAGACTTTTTACTCTGAGAATTAAGCTTCCTAGGACTGCAATGATTTATGAATGTTCATGTTTATTTACCAGGTAGAGCAACTTTATTAAGACCCCACAATGCCTCTTCTATGCTATCACCAGCAATGCAAATACTATCACAGCTAAGTCCAAGTTATTTACCAGAAATATTTTTTCTCCAAAGACATACTTTTCCCAGAAACTATTGCCAGTAGGAAGTCTGTCTCAATTCACATAGTCGTACAGGATTTTTGGTTCTGCCTCAGGTATATCTGTTTCTCCTACTAGATAAGGGTACAAGCCTCTTTCATTTTCACTACCCATTGAAGATTCCCAGGTTTAATTTTGTGTTTTGTGATTCTACTTGTTAACTAATCGGTGAGGTACCATGTAAGAGAATACCCATCCTAATGGCTGACAAAGTCTTCTATATTCAGAAAAACCAGTTCACTGATATTTGAATATGGCAAGACTATTCCTGCCCAATGTTATAGCAGGTGGTTTTATAATTGGAAGCCAGGTTAAATTCTGCCATTTTGAGATCTTCTCTAGGATACTAACTAAATGCAATAGACTGAATGCTTTATGCAGATTTATAGCATATATGAAATAGCTGCCTCAGATATGTCACTTAAAAACTATCATTACTCTGTTTCCTTCCCAGACTTCAGCTGAGAGAGACCCATGGCACTGATTTATCTTTTCCTGGTTTGGAAAATAGGGGACGTTTGGGCTGGGATTTGGAAAGCTAAGAAGTTTCTGTGGAGATGAAATTCAAATTTGAAATATGAGCAAGCTAAGATATTGTAGATATGGAACTTAGTTAGGAGGGCCAGAGGCAATAATTGTAGGCAGCATCTTAAATAGAAGCAGGATGATAGAAGCATAGGATCTCAGAAGTAGAAAGGACCTTCAATTTAACCTTTACCTAGAGACAAATTCATTCTACACAGGAATTACCCAATATTTGATGAATTATATAACTTTGATTAAATACCTCCAGTGGTAGAGAACCCACAATATTCCAACACAACTCTCTATACTTTGGGATGGTAGAAATTATTAGAAATTTTTTCTTACATAAAACCTAAATTTGTCAGAGACCTATCAACTTATCTTACTTGCTTCTAATTCTTCTCTTTTAAACAAAAATAAGCTCTAAAGCAGATGGGTGATTTGAGACTAGCAAATGAAATGACAGTCTGGTATTTAAATTGCTATGGTTCAGTCTTTTGCAAGTTAACAGGACAAGCAAGACAGAACTATATAAATTTGCTACACTTGTTTTGTCTCATTGTTCAGTTTAGTCATGTCTAACCCTTCATGATCCCACAGACCACAGCATACCAAGGACTATTCTCCATTATCTCTCAAAGTTGTCCAAGCTCATATTTGTTACTTCCATGATGCTATCTATCCACCTCATCTTCTTGCCATTTTTCCTTTTGCCTTCAATCTTTTCCAACATCAGAGGGTTGTTTTGTTTTTGTTTTTGTTTTTAAATGAATATTGTCTTCTCATTATGTGGCCAAAAGTATTTAAACTTCATCTTTAATATTTGCTCTTCCAATGAATTATATGAATTAATTTTCTTTGTGTATTAATTTATTTGATATCCTTGCTACCCATTGGACTCTCAAGCCTTTTTGAGCACCACAGTTCAAAGATGTTCTAAGGCACTCAGCTTTACTTATACTCCAACTCTCACAGCTATACATACTACTGGTTTTTCCAGTATTGGAAAAACCATACCTTTTACTGTATGTACAAGCTGATGTTTCTACTTTTTAGTATGCTGTTTAGATTTGCCAGTTTTCCTTCTAAGGAGCAAATTTCTTATAATTTTATGTTGCCATCACTGTCTATAGTGATCTTTGAGTGCAAGAATATAAAATCTGATACAGCTTCCATTTCTTCTCCTTCTATTTGCCAGAAAGCGATGGGACAAGTTACCACAATCTTAGTTATTGTTTTCTTTTTCAATCTTAAGCTTCAGGACAGCCTTTATACATTTTTCTTTCATATTTATTAAGAAGCTTCTTAATTCTTTGCTTTTTGTCATCAGCGGTATCATCTACATATCTAAGATTGTTGATATCGCTTCTTGCAACCTTAATTTCAGCTTTTAATCATCCCGCCTATTATTTCATGTAATACTCTGTGTATAAATTATATAAATCAGGTGACCATACACAGCCTTGTTGTATACCTTTCCAAATTTTAAACCAAACAATTGTTTTACATTCAGTTCTAATCACTGTTGCATATAGATTCCTTAGGAGAAAAGTAAGATGATTTGGCACTTCCATCTCTTTGAGGATTTGCCACTTTTTGTGGTGATCCACACAGTCAAAGTTCTTAGTCTAGTCAATGAAGCAGAAGTAGATTTTTTTTTCTAGACCTCCATTCCTTTCTCCATAATCCAGTGAAAGTTGGCAATTTGGTCTCTACTTCCTCTGCCTCTTCCAAAACTAGCCTGCACTTTTAGTAATTCTCAGTTCATGTATTGCTAAAACTTAGCTTGCAATAACTTAAGCATAACTATACTGATATGTGAAAAGAGCACAATTGTTTAATAATTTAATCATTCTTTGGCAGTTCCCTTCTTTAGGATTAGGACATGAATGGTCTTTTTTAATCCAGTGGTCATTTTTGATTTTCCAAATTTGCTGCTATATAGAGTGCAGGACTTTAAGCATCATTTTTTGGGATTTTAAATAACTCAGCTAGAATTTTATTACTTCCACTAGACTTATTGTTATCAATGTTCTCAAGGCCCACTTGACTCCTTTCTCTAGATCATGAAAAGTAATAGATCATAGTTATTAGTGGTGCTGAGATCTGTCTTGTACAATTCTTTTACTTCCATTAAGTACATACTATTTTTGTCTCTTATCATACCTATTTTTGCATGAATTCTTCCATTTATATCCTTAATTTTCCTAAAGGAATCTTCTGTCTTTTGCATCCTGTTGTTTCTTCTATTTCTTTGCATTGTTAAAAAAAAAAATCTTTTTACCTCTGCAATTCTGTATTCAGTTGAGTATATCTTTCCCTTTATCCTTTCCTTTTCCCTTTTCTTCTTTCCATAGCTTTCTTGCTCTTCTTTTTTTTAGGGATTTTTTGTTGTTGTTGTTGCTGACTCCTATATAATATTCCAACTCTAAAGCAACAACTATGGTGAAGGCAAAGGAAAAAATCTTTCTTTTCAAGTAGCAAAACTTCTTCCTCCAATGAGAAACTCCAAGCAACAAAGATTTCTTTCCAATTAGCTCCTTCAAGCAGTAAAGCTTTTCCACCAATCAGCTCTTAAAAGCAACAAAGTGTTTTAAAACAGTTAGCACTTCAAAGCAGTAAACTTTCCTCCAATTATCTCTTTTAAACAGTTAATCTTGTTTTATTTCAGTCAGCTCTTCCAACTCTTGGGCAAATTTATATAATTCCAAATTACAGAGCAGGTTCTTATCTGCATTGGTAGAGGGAATTAATTCTCAATAATCTTGCTACACCAATGAAATCAGGGGACCAATAAAGCAAAATCCAATATTTTCATCTGCTGTAATGTTTAGTCTTTTTAAAAATAGTGAACATTCATTCTGGTTTCAGTTTTTTTGCTACAACATAATGATAGCAGTGATTTTGTATGAGCAGTTTGGTAACATATGAGACCTCTTTCTGTGTTTTTGTTTTGTTTTGTTTTAATTTGATTTCTCTTGGACAAATAGCTGTAGGAAGATATGTGAGTCAAAGCATATGAACAATTTAGTCATTTGCTAAATATATTTCTGAATTGTTTCCTATAAAAGTTGGATTAATTTACAGCTCTCCCAATATACTCCTGTCTTCTCAAAGCCCCTTCAAAATGAACTATTTCCATCTTTTAGATGTGTGCCTCTTTGCTAGGTTAGTGGTGAAACCTGAGAGTTTTTCTATTTTAATAACATTTATTTTATTATTAGCAGCATGGATAATTTTTTATATGGTTGTTAAGGTTACAATTCTTTGGAGAACTGTTAATAACTTAATCTTTGGGAATGGGTTTAGGTCACATTTATTTACATTGATTTCTAACATCTCAAATGTTAGATCTTTATCAGTGATATTTGTTAAATTTAGCATTTCCTTTCTTATTTTAAATATGTGTATTTTGTTGAAGAAATTTTTCAATTTAAGCTCATTAAAATTGTCTATATTATTTTTGCTGATTTCTTTTATTCTTATTTAGTTCAGAATTTTTTCCCTTATAACTACACTAGTAAAAGATATAATCTTCCTTCAAATGGCATAATTTTGAACTCCTTCTTCCACTCTGGAGAAAAATAGCAAGTCAGAGGCAACCTAGACCTAGGACCAGCACTTCTTGCAACATTCTATGTAAATTCTGAACTTCACTATTCATTCACTATTACTTCTATGTATAATCATTTCCTGACTCCTATTTTATTACCCATCCCTGTATTAAGCAATCATTGGGAATGCAGTGAATTATCCCTACCTCCTCTCTTTTCATCCTTATTCTTCTGAATCATATCCCACTCATATATAATTTGAACCCCATCCACTCTTTCTACTATTCCCTCTGGAATTCTTTTCCCATAATAAATAAACTTCCTTTGTCCTAGAGATATTTTTCTCATTCTCCTTCAATCTACTAACTCTCATTGAGATTTGGCTCTTCCACCCTCTTCTTCTCACTTCCTTTTCCTTCTCACCAATAACTTCTCATCCCTAGGCATCCTCTCTAATATAGACTAGATCTTTTTTTCATGTCACATGACACATTGATGTTGGAATAATCCTTACTTTCCATTGTCACTTTCAGACTTTCTTTCCCTTTAACATTATCACTCAGTAAGCTCTCTTTTTTTTTTTTTAAATATTAACTCAATCAGAATTTCTCACTCAGTCCACATTATGGTAGCTATTGTCATCTGGCCTCCAAGTCATTCTCTATCCTTTCCCACTTCAATATGTAGCTTGCCATCTTCTTCTTTTCCCCAACTTCTACATTTATACAAGTCTGTTCATATTAATTTAACTCCTTAACCTTCCCGTTCTTCAGCCTCCTTAAATCACATGACTTAATCCTTCACTCCTCCCCACACACAAAGGGACAGATACATTTAGTAAATTCCATTACCCACAGCATCCTACTTCCTTAAACAGAAGCTCGGACATTCTTCTTTCTGACCACAAACTCCTATCAGTCCATCTCTCCTAATGGTTCATCAGCTCTAAACTGATTTTTTGTTCTTATTGAGATCTCCAATCTTTCCACCCATCAGTACTTTCTCAGAGTAAAACCTATATTACATTGACTTTATTCCATTTCCAACACCAATTCTACACTTTGCTATTTCAAAGTGACACTGTCTTCTGATCTGCCTTATCTCTTTGTGCTATTATATCTCTTGCCAAATTCTTCACTGGATGGAGCTGAGGAAAGTCACACAATTGTGTGAATGGTGTAAACTATAAATTCACATTATCTATCTTTAACAGGGCATTTGTATCAAGGCACTGTTTTTACCCCATCCCATATCCTACACAGAAGCTATTCAGAAAACCTTATGTTTCCTCCTCAAGCTTCCCACATCTCTTTCTTCCCTCTTAGTCAAGGCCTTGACTTTAACATTTCTTTAAAAAAAAAATTTTTTTAAGCTATTCAACAGGAACTAAAATGACTTTTTCTTTCTTTTTCACCAACAACATTCTTTTTTCCATCTGCAATCTTTCTACTTGCCATCTTCCATGCCTTAACTCTATTTCATAGAATGTTTCTCTTCCTTCAAGATGCAGCTGATGAGCCATCTTTTACATAAAACATTTCCAGATCATTTCAAGTACTAGCCCCTTCTCTGCAAACTGCTCATATTTTAACTATTTTATTTGCATTACATTTATTTTGCAAATACTTACACAGGTATTTATAATCATTAGAATATATGTTCTTTTCAAGAAGTAATCATTTCATTCTGAGTACTTAGGTTACCAGTGTCCAATACAATGCTTGGCACACAAGTTTTACTCAATGAATTTTTGTTAATGGATTGTTTGATTAAATTATTTGAAATTTATCATATTAGACTGAAGAACTGAAAGGACCTATGAAATGTAATGCACCTCATTCATTGTTAAAATTGAAGAAACTAAGAGTGCAAATATTTAAATAATTACACAAGCTAAGATTTGAACCCATTTCCTCTACTCTAAATCTAGCACTCATTCCTTTCTGCCATATTATAGTAGTATTTTGGTACAACATGCTGTTTGTGTAGTTCCTTTTTTTTTTTTAACCAAATTGTTCCTTTTTTAATTTTTAAGGGTAAATCTTCAATAAGAAGTCCATCTCCAAATAGCTTATGTTCCTTAGTTTATTGAATGGGCTATTGAATTTCATTATTTTTTTATTCTTGCTTTCAAAGTATTTCTTTAAGTTTAGATTTTAATCAGCACTAAATAATTATGACTTTATAAATGGATGATATAATTTGAAAATTTGAAGAGCTATTCCTCTTTACCCTTACTTTTTTCTTCATTTCTCTGGATATTCTAGAATTTTTATTGCTTTAAAGAAATTTATTTTTATAATAATAATTTATTGTCTTAACTCCATAAATTCACCTATTGATATTTTGATGATATATTTCAATTATAATTGAATGCTAATTTAGTTAGGATCATAGGATCATAGAGCTCCAAGGAGTTTTTAGAGGATATCTAGTCCATTCTTCTCATTTTTTAGATGAGGAAACTAAAGCTTGGTGAGGTAAAGTGACTGCTGTAAAATTTTAAATGTAATAAGTGCCAGAGACAGAATTGAAATCCATAGCATTCTATTACAAATTCAACCCTCTTCATTGTATTGTGTTGGCTCCACAATCAATATTAACAGCCACACATGTCAAATAGACAGGGATATTGTAGAGTCATGGTGTCTACCTTTTTTTTTTTTTTTTTGACACTGACAACTTCTTTAGGAAATTTTAGGCTTTCTTTGATGTTTTCTAAATATGGATAGTCTTTGTCCATCAGTCCAAAGAGTCATAGTCCTTTTATAGGCTTGACAGGGATTTTTCTCAAAAGTCTTTTATAGAATGCCTAGAATAGAATAGTCACTTTGGGATCCACTGACCTGAACAGCAGGACACTATATATCTTCACTTTTTAAATGTATTCTTGCATGAGGTCTTATGAATTCAGGTAAAACAGACCCTTAAGCAGGGTGATAAACTTGGGCTCCCTTTGGTCTTACTGACCTTTACTCACTTGATGTTTTCTGCTTCTTTGAACAATCCTGCTACTTTTCTGCCACTCTCTGTGGCAGACTACATATCTATATCACAAAGTTAAAAGGTTTCTCATTTTTTGCTTAGCAGTAATTTTTTGGAATTTAGCATACACCCAGACATTATGATCACTGCCAAAATGGATTTCAAATCTTTGCAAGCATTCCTGCCAGGTTACATCAGTCACTGGGCTTTGCACAAATGTAAAAGCTGGTCTTTCCTGCAGGTTACTCCTTTTTCCACCTTAGTAAATTGCTAATCCAGTAGTAATTCATTCTCAGTAGAAATACAGAAATTTACTGGTTCTGCTTCAGAAATACATGGGACCTTTCCTGAGAAAATTCTTAAATTAGTCTTATGCTTTCTCTTTGATATGTGAACTTTAGAACTAGTACCATTTTCAGGTCCCAATGTTTCCCAACTCGAGCTAGCTTTTCAGTTTGTGTACCATCAGTCCTTCTCTGGACTTTAAGACTTCCAATTGTTTAATTAATTCTTACTCTTCAGAAATAAGTTTAGTGATCATTTCCCACATCTTCTCCTTTACCATCACTACATCAAAAATTCATGAATGATCACTTCTTTTTTGTAAATCACAAAAGCCACACTGACCATTATTTCCCTCTTTGGACTTGATGGTGATTCCTACACTTTTCCTCAAACCTCTAAAATTCTTTCCCAAGTTTTTATAATATTTTTGCTGTTAAACACAGTGTCTATTCTTAGAATAAAATAATATCTTCATGTTTTTATATCCATTGTTTGATACTGAATTTCTCTATTTTTTTTCATTTTGTTCAAATCCTAGTTAAAATCTTATTTAGTTCATCAACAATGGGACTAAGATAATTTTTTTTGTCTGATTACAGAGGTTTTTGTTGCAGTTTTTATTGAAAGCTTTTTGTTTAAGTTTTTTGCTTTTTTTCTAAACATATTGGGGAAAACAACTTCAGTTGAAGTCACTCTATATGTCCAAGTGCCCTAAAATATATATATATAATATATATATATATTATATATATATATATTATATATATATATATATTTCATCATCCTCCATTGATGTATTTACTTTTAATGGTTAAGTAGAGAATATTAGTTCAAATTAAAGGGATTTAATAAAGAAGCCACTGAAAGAAAAGTTTTAACAATCATTTAGACATACATAGAAAACATCCATGCAGAGGATCACATGGAAAGAATATGTGTGACCAGATGGGGGTGCACACAGGAGGATATATATATGGCTAAGAAACATACATATTAGAGCAAAATATGCTTCTGACACTATGAGTTTTCTGATGTATTATATGATTTAATGGTGCTGTTCCCAACAGATATTGATCTCATAGTATCTGCTAGACAGAACTACTTCCAAATGGCATTGCAGTTGTTCCCTGATAATGCTCTGCAAAGGAATTTACTATTGATTTTCTGGACACTTATGCTAGATGCTGCTTTCCTTTAGTTTCTCCCATTCTTAGTTCCCAGCTCAGTTAAAATCCTGAATCATTTTCGTAGGTATGAGCATGTGATGCCATATTCTCTTAGTTTGTTGTTCCTTCTTCATTTTTGAAGAGGACCAATGGCATCGTGAAGTGATGTCTTGACTTAAGTGAGATTAAAGTGAGACAGTTGCACAAGGTGGCAAAACAAAAGTCGAGACCACTGGCTATGGACTAGGATAAGGTGGATTATGTTGCCTTCATCAATGTCTGACCAAGCTCTGAGTGTTCCACAGCTCCTGGCTCAGCTGCCTTCTTGGCTGATGGAATAAATTGATCTCATTTATCCATTCCACCATGAAAAGTCTTCATATATTTGGGGTAGAATTCTTTCTAACTGACTAAATGAACCTATGAATTACTCTCAACCAGTTTAGCCAATCTGGTGAAAGAGTTTTTCCAGGATGTGGTTACTATACGTGCTACAGCTTCATGGAGCCATAGATAAGAATTCATTTAGCTATCAGTGATCTTCCCAAGTGCAGATCTGACTATGTCACCTGCCTGTTTAATCAATTCTACTAATTCTAGAAGCTCCTTCATAATATAGCTTGGACATAGTTCTATTTATGCTCTTATCAATCAATTAATCAATCAACATTTGGCTTTTCTCAGTTTTTTTTTTTTTTTTTTTTTTTTAAGAAAGGCAGAAAACGCAAGGATCAGCCAAAAAAAAAAAAAAAAAAAAAAAAAAGCAGCTTCCCTGGGTCGTGGAAGGCTCAGCTACCTAAGATTTTTTTCTTCTCAGTAGCATATTTTGAGCCTCAGGCTCCAAGCTCAATAGAACAAAAAGCAGAGTCTTCCCAGCTAGTTAGTGCCTGTAGGTTTAGGCTTTTTCTTCCAAGTCCAGGGGTTGGGACCCGCTGAGATTTTAACCTAATTTATATTGATTATTTCATATATGTCTCTTTTTTATTTTCTGAAAGTTAGATTTTAAGACAGGTAATGATAATTTGCCTATTACTTACAAATCAGAATTCAGGATTCCTGAGCTGTTAAATTGTAAGTCTCTTCAGTTCTCCCAACATAAATAATTAGATATTGAAGATACAGAGAAATCATAGTAAGTTCTTAGGCAAGTTCAATGTCTATGCTAGCAGCTCAGCTGAATTCCTGAGCTTTTCATATGCAGACAAAGCCAATGAAAGTAGGAAAAGGATTTTGCCTCACTCCTTTGCAAACCAGTGATGTGCTACATGTGGTAACAGACTCCATTAAATGATGATAATACCTGTGATAAAGAATACTTTTGTAGTATTTTCTTGAGTATTTGTTTGCAAGTATTTCAAAAATAAAAATATAGTTAATGAATTTCAAGTAATTCAGAATAAAATATCACATGTCAGGCTGCTTTACACATCCTCACAAGGCACCTGATCTCATTTGTATTTGAAAAGTTTAGGGAATTATCCAAGAAATTCATTCAGATAATCAATAACATCAATAAATTAAGATACAAAAATAAATCCAAAAAATTATTAACATTTCTATATGGCAATCACAAAAAGCAGTATATATGATAGAGAAATCCTATAACATCTTATAATGTAATCCTCTATCTGTTTTAAAAAAAAAAAAAGGATAAAATAATTGGAAAGCAAACTAGAGGAAATGCACTAAATGAACTAATTATACTAGAAAGAATGCTGAATTTAGACTCATAGAGACTCATGGTGTCTGAATTTGAATCCTGTTTCTGCTACCTTGGATAAGTCACTCTCATCAACCTTCAGTTTTTTTATTTATAAAATGAAGCGTTTGCATAAAGTTTCTTTTCAACTTTAGCTGTATGATCTTTTCCCAAAGCAACATCAAGATTCATATCAGTATAATTTCCAAACTTCCTTTTTTAAATGAAGGTGAATATGTGAAGGGATATTAATTATGAATGGACTATATCAATATAAACCATGATCACACTCCTTTAATTAATTTACAAAATTAATACAATTCTAATCAAAGTACAAAGTAACCTTATAGAACTATTAACTCTCAATTATTGTTAAAAGGATCACAGATTTAGAGTTGGAAGGGACTTTAGAAGCCACTAAGTCATCTCTCTCATTTTACAAATAAGGAAACTGAAGACCAAAGAATATAAAATGAAATCATAGAGAGAAAAGGGTGGAGAAGTATGACTGAAATAGCATTTCTGGACTTCAAATTGTATTATAAAACAATCATCAAAAGTAATCAGTGCTTATTTTAAAAAATTTTCAAAGTGCAATAAACTATACAAACAAGAATCAGAATTCAGTGAACTTAGTAGACTAGGGCTCAATAAATGCAAAAGTATCAATTACATGAAGTAGAACTCCCAATTTTACACACACACACACACACACACACACACACACACACACACACACACACATTCTGGGAAAATGGAAAGGAAGTTAGCAGAAAAAAATTAGGATTAGACCAACATTTTATGTCATATGCTACCATAAGTTCCAAATGAACATGTGAACTATATATATCACATCATAAAAAAAATTACTTAACAATAGAATGAGACATATGTCACAATATAGAGGAAAAATTCTTCACAGAATTAAAGGATAAAAAACATAAAAGATCAAGACCCTAAACTATAAAGAATTTAAAAGCTTTTATAGGACAAAATGAGGAAAGGATTCATGTAAAAGGTGAGCTTAGCCAGTGTCTTACAAAAAGAAAGGGATTATCTGAAGTGGAAGTGAGAAAGTGCATTCCATGCATGACAGATGGCCAGTGCAAAAGCCATAAGAGGGGAGAGGGAATGTGAGGAACAAAGAGAAAGCTGATATAGCTGGACCTCAGAAAGGAGGAGTAATGTGCTTTGAAGGTGGAAATATATTTTAAGGCCACATTGTAAAGAACTTTAAAAGCTAAAGAGAATTCAGTTTATCTTATAAACAATAAGGAGTTACTAGAGTTGACTGATTAGGGGAGTGACCATCTTATCCCTGCCTAAGAAATGACAATTTGACAATAGCATGAAGGATGGACTGAAGTGCAGAGAAACTATATTAATCAAAGGATAAGAACCTGAACTAGGATGTTGTTTGTAAGTGTCAAAGATACAAACAGCAAGGTTTTGGTGATTATTTGGTATGTGTGGAATGAAGGAGATTGAATACTGCAAAGTAATGATTAGATTACGAATCTTGGAAATTGGAAGAATGATGTCAGCAACAGAAATGGGCAAGTTTGGAGAAGTATCAAGAAAATATGATGACTTCAGTTTGGAAATGTTGAGTTTCATGTCTTAAAATGTTCATTTGACAGTTGATTGCAGAACTCAAGTTCAGGGAGGGGAGACTTCATGAGCAGTTCTATGAATCATCTATATAGATATGTTAATTATATCTTTGAAAACTGTTGAGGAGACCTCAAGAAAAAAATGTAGAGAGAAAAGAGAAGAGGGCTCAGGTCACAGCTTTGAGCAACACCCATACTTGGGGGCCAGAACATAGAAGAAAATCAACAAAGAGAGGGAGAAGAAACAGAGTAGATGAGAAGAGAACCAGGAAAAAGTAGTGTCACAAAAACCCTAAGAGAAGATTTTCGAGAGGACAGAATAGTCAACAGGTCCTCAAGAACAAGGATCAAGAGAGAACTATCTGATTTAGTAATTAAGAACAGGTTGATAACTTTGCAGTGGCAATTTCAGCAAATATTGAACTTAGAATGCATATTACTAAGTGTTGAGGAAATAGAACTTTTTCTGGGAGTTTCCATTAGATAGAAAAATGAAAGGACAAAAGCTTGCAGGGATAGTAGGATCTAATGATACTGTTTTTTAAGTATAGAGGAGATCTGGTTAGTAGGATAAGAAATCACTAAATAAAGAAAAGTTAAAAAATATGAAAACTCCTTCAGTTTGGCTGTCTTTTACTTTTCTTTGGTGCCCTACTACTTAGTACAGTGCCCAGCACATCAGGAGACACTAAATAAATGCTTTTTAAATGAGGGAGAAAAAAATTAAGGTTGAAATCTTTGGGAGAAAATGAGAGACAAATGGATCAAATGAACACAGAGAAAATGGTCTTGCCAAGGAGAAAGGTATTGTCATTGCCTGAAATTGAAAGAAAAGAGAATACTGGATGATGTTAAGGGATTTTGAGATGAAGAAAATGAGAAAAGATGGAACTTAGTTTTAAAATGATCTCAATTTTCACAGTAATAAGACAAGATCTTCAGATGAAGGGAAGTCTGGGAGAATCTTGAGAATAGGAAGAAGTTTGGAATATCTTCTGTGAGTAGTGAAGAGACTCAAGAAGGACTAAAGGAATTTAATATAGGAAGGGCTCATTGAAGATATATAATATGAATTTAAAATGTATTCAGTTAGCCTGATTATCAAAATTCCTTTGCCTTTGAATTGGAGCAGAGAAGGTGGATGCTGTGCCAGTCAAGCCCCAGAGACAGCTTTATCCTATCCTATCCCATGTTAGTTGGGGAGAAGGAGTGTAAAGAAACTGTATTAGGGAAGTTGCGGTCAATCAAGTAAACCAAAGCTGCACTGTCCTATCACAGGGAGTAAAAACTGAAAAGAGAGGAAAGTAAAGGTCTAAAAAAGTACTAACAAGTGAAAGATTTGGAATCATTAATACTTAATGTTTAATAATAAATATGTGTTGCTTTATTGGAGATCTTCAAAATCTGTATGACCAAGTGCTGAATATGTTGTAGGAAGAATTCTTTGGGAAAATGAGTTGAACCAAATGGCTACTGAGATCCCTTTTAACTCTAAATTCTGTGATTGTGCTTCTCTTGTGCGTTAAAATCAGAGTGATTGGGCTCTAATTGCTTAGAAACTAGATATTTTGGATTGTAGGATTCATGAGAAAAGGCAGGATTTGAGCAGAGTGGGTATAACTTACACAAGGTAAGGGAGTTGTTGATATGAGGCAATATTTCATATATGATTACATAAATGGGAGCCACTTTTTGGCATAATTGAGACTCAAGTGAAGGAGGAATAGAAGAGTGCTTCAAGATAATGTACAAAAACGTAGCCTTTCAGCAGGGTAAATCCTAACTAAAATTACTCAAAAGGGGGAATTGAGGATGACTAGAGAGAAGCGCATTAAGGGAAGAACTCAATCTTGCTGGGACCACACTAGAAACATCAAGAAGATATTTTAAAAGAGCTTTCCTCCTAATTAGAGAAAGAATAGACAGTTGAATAAAGCCCTGATCAAGGCCTGTCTGCTTACATTCAGCAATGTTATTTTTCTGTGTTCTGTTCTTATAGTTGTGACTAACAAATGAGCCTTTTCTTCAGAGACAAGAGATGACTTTTTATTTATGGCAGGACATGTTGGGCTGGAGTTACATTTTACTTGGGTTAAACTAGGGATCTCAGGAAGAATATTAAAAGTGTTCCCTGATCATCATTCCATTCTCTGCCCTCAAGATAGCATAAAGACTGAATTTTAGCCCAGGGATAGGATTGCTTCCTAGTAAGTAGCCTAGAAGAGGGTGGAACTATTGGGGGCTGATTATTCTGGGATGGTCAACCTGATAAGAGGCATCAATGTACTCAGAACAACTAACAATGCCCTTAATTACAGAAACTGAGCACTAATTAGGTCTGTGGATGCTTCTAGCATCTGTTCACAATTTTTTTAAGGGAACCGATTTTAAGGGGACTTTTAAATTATTTTAGCTCCTTTTTAGGAGAAAAAACTGACTTCTTTATCACAGCGATCTTTATTTCTATTTAGGCAGCAAAAAAAATTTATTAAACAATGAAAGTGTTGAGTTCATATTGACCATTTTGATCAAGCACATGGAGTGAGGGAATAGTTCTTAGTTTTCAAGAAATTTCATTGTCATGCCCAAAAAAGTAGGTGAAGAAAAGAGGCAAAATGTGGATATAGGACCTAAAAGAATTCCCTCTCCAGGGGAATATTCCCCACTGCTTATAATAGCCGAACTAGTGGAGAATAAATCTCAGAGAAATCAAATGTGTTGCCAAAGCTAGGAAGTACCAAAGTTGGTCCTTAAGCCCTCAGATTGTCTTGCTCCAGATCTAGTGTTCTTTTTGGTAAACTACACTGCGAAATGGAGACACTGAGTTATTGCCATTAATAGACACAGCTACAGAAAGTCATGGGAACCAAGCCATCAGAAATGAGACTGATTGGGAATTGACAGTAAAAGGACTAGTTGATAATTCCTGGATTGGTAGCTGAGATAGACCATAACTATTATAAAGTTTCATAACTAATGTTTTCCTTGGACTAGAAGAGATGCCTATTTGAGTCCCTTGATAACAGATTTGGGGGAGCTATTGAAGAAACAAGAAAAATGGGAACATATATATATATATATATCTGATATATAACTTACATATACATGTAACTGATAACTGATGATCAAGGCAACACCCTCTTCAGCTGATTACATGTTAATCTCAGGTAAGGTTACCACCATTCTCAAGAGACTTCCAGTTAGAACAGCTAAAAAGGACAATCCTTCCATAGTTGAGGAAACTATGTAAGGTACACTTATTCAAGGAGCACTATAATTTTCTTCCAACATCAGTAAGAATTATGGATTTCAGCTTACTGTTCAAAATAATTGGAGCCTGTGAATAGTTCAAAAGAGAATACATTCACATTGTATATCTTATGCTTTAAAAGGGCAGAATGCAGCTTTAGGTCTTGGGATTTTTGCTGAGTGCTACACTCCCCCTCCATTGAAACCTCCCCAGAGAGAAAAGAAGCATGTGCAAATGTTGCCAGGCTAGTTGGTTCCATGCCAATCTATTTTATACTGGATGACCTACAGAGACTCAAAAACTTCAGCTATCAAAAAAAAAAAAAAAAAAGAATTCCACTGGACTAAAAAAGAATCTTAGATTCCTTCTGTATAACGCTATAATAGACTGAACCTAAATCAAGCACATCCCATGATAGTTTAAGTTCTATAATGGTACAAAACGATCCCTTTATATTATATAATTTAATAGTTAACAAAAAGAAATTTACTTAGATATAGCAAAGAAAAAAAAAAAAAAGAATGTTCCATAAGGATAGACATCAAGGACACTTTGAATTAATTCACTAAGCAAAGTTCTCCTGTCTCTGAGTTACCCAAGGTGGTCCACCAGCCAAACATCAGAGAGGATCCTGAGTTCCAAGTGGCTCTTTTGTATTCAGGTAACCAGAAAGTGATGTCAGGGGCATGAGTTTTTAGTCACTTGAGCCAATTGCGTTTCAAGGACTGTTTAAATTTATTTAAAACAAAACTAATAAAATTTGTAAAGGGGAAAAGGAATGGAATGTTTCTCCCACCAAAACCTGCTTCTTGGTAGTAAGACTCTTAACCACTTAAATTTATTTTAATGAGGTTAGTGGTTATCTCTAACCTCAGGGATGGAAGAAACTTAAGATAAGGAGCATTGAAGGAAGAAAAGAAAAATCTGTAAGAAAAAAAAGAAGAAAAAAATGAACTCCACAAGGAATCACTGAATATAGGAGAAAGAAGAATAGAAATCCCAGACTTAAAAACCCTCTTTGGAAGTACCAAGTCTTGGATTTAAATGGTCTGGACCATATGATGGACAATACCAAATTTTTGTAAAAGAATCTCTCCATGTAAAGAGGTAACCGTAATAGAAACAATGCTAAGACTATCAGGGCTTCAGTAAAGACCTTATTTCCTACTTCCCTACTCAAGTTTTAACTGTATTAAGACTTTTGGGACACTTTGTACATCAGATTCTTCTATGGGCAGCAGTAGCAGCAACAGCAATAGTAGTAGTAGAATTAAATAGGATTCATTCACAAATTAAGGCATCACCTTCCTGATGTTATGGTCCTTTTCAAGAATAAAGGACAAACAACAATAGCTAAAATTTACATAGCACTCAAAGTCCTTTAAAAACATTATCTCTTTTTTAAAATCTTCACAACTCTGCTATTATTACTTGCACTTAATGGATGAGGAAACCTAGGCAGAAGTTGAGTTACTTTTCTGGATCACTCAGCCATTTAATGTCTGAGATGAGACTTGAACTCAAAGCTTCCTGCCTGAAGGTCTATCCACTTATTTCTTTCTCCAACTCATTTTACAGATAAGCAATTAAGGCAAATAGGGTTGAGTGACTTGCCCAGGGTCCACAACTAGCAAATGGTGGGGTTCATATTTGAACTTAGAAAGATGAGTCTTCCTGACTCCAGATCTAGTTCACTGTTCCAACTAGCTGCCCTCTATGCCATCT
Source organism: Antechinus flavipes (assembly GCF_016432865.1). Lineage (NCBI taxonomy): Eukaryota > Metazoa > Chordata > Mammalia > Dasyuromorphia > Dasyuridae > Antechinus > Antechinus flavipes. Next base: position 176,772,525 of record NC_067402.1, read on the forward strand.
AACTGCCAAGAAGGGTGAAGCAGAGCATTCTGAGAAAGAAGCTTCTTATTCGCCTTTCTGTTTATGGAATCTCCTGGTGAATTCCTAATGTATTATGGATTTTATGTGGGATAGGAACTAGACCTGTGATTCTATTAATATATCAGAAACTTGAACCAGACCAGGTCTTCCTAGTTTCTAAGTCAACTTAATTGATCCCTAAATTTGTATATACATGCTCTTTTTTTCTCAAATTGTTTTCTATATCACAATTTTTTTCTGCTGCAAAACTCCCTACTCTATGCACTACTATTTTTCCTTTATCTATTTCTTTCTCTTCATAGGTTCCTCCTATTCAATTAAGTTTACTTCCTTCTTATTTCTCTCTTTACCCCAATTCTCACTCAATCCCCAATCATAGGGGATAATCTGATAATTTTCCAAGGATACAGAAATCCTCAAGAAATTATCTTTTGTGGAGATAGTTTTCATGCTTTTGCATAAAACTTTTAGTCTAGTATGCACTTAAGAGTGTTTAAATAATCTACTCTTTGCAACTTTAAAACATCCTTTAACCAGACATTTAATTTTACTTTTTACATTATCTTTGTTTACCATAATGATTTGGTTATGTTTATTCCAAGGTACTACTCTGAACTGTCTTAATCATATATGGCTCTTTATAACTTAATACAAGATGCCATTTAAGTTAATTATCAATTAAGTTCTCTTCCAATAAGGCATCTACTCAAAGAAGACTAAATCTTTTGAAGCATTTAACTTAGAAATCTAATTAAATATCATTTAATTAATCAACAAATATTTATTTAAGCCAGGCATTGTGCTAGGCTCTGAGGATATATGTACAAAGAAAGAAGTATATACAGGGGATTTTTTTGTATCAAATGACTAAATATATATGAAGTGCTATGAAAATCTTGAAGTGCTATTTAGCACTAATTGTTATAATTATTTTGGCTTTCTGTTTTTTAATAAGGTAAAATGATTAAATATGACAAATAATGTTAATTGAATAGTTCCTTCTCTATAATAAAATGAAAAGTTAAGACAAAATTTTTCTAGGTCTTTTTTTGTTATACTTTCTCTGATTTTTCTGCTATCCATGTTGGTTAAGGGCAAATCTGAGGGATTCATCTTCTAAGTGGATTTTTAAAGTAATTTAAGAAAATATTTTGAGGTCTTTTTAGTATTTTGGAATATGTTCCATGAAGCAAACTTTACTAATGTAAAACGAGTAAACATGATATGAAATATATTAACACATTCTGTGAATTCTGCAAATATATTTTTACACAATTAGCTTAATTATTTAGATCCATATTAAACCTTTCTTGCCTCAAGCAATTTATCATAGAATATAATTTCACAAAATATCAAAGAAAAAACACATTTATAGAAAATGTGTATCTTTGCTTTCATAATATCACTACAACCCGTCATTACTTGAGATAAAAATAGATAGTTTAAGTTTCAAGGATGATGAACATTCTAGTTCAAATAATTAAGATTTATTTGTACTATTTATGAGAAGTTTGCTCTTAACCCAAAGGTCAAGTTAATCCAAGAAATTCAAACTTCTTTTGCTGAGTTGAAAATGACTTGAGTTTATCCTCAGTAGTCACAGTATAACTATACACAAAAAGAATCAAGATATTATTTGGCTCATAATTCCAGATCCATCTTTCCCAGATCTGAAAACATTGCTTTAGTTTAGTTTTTGTTTTATTTTGTGACTATTAAACATTAAAGCTCAAAATCAGCTAATTCAGGGGCAGCTACATGGCACAGCAGCTAGGACACCAGCCTTGAAGTAAGGAGGACCAGACTTCAGATCTGGTCTCAGGCACTTAACACTTACTAATTTTGTGGCCCTGGGCATGTCACCCCAGTTGCCCAAATTTAGTTTTCCTTTATGATAATTTTGCTTTTTATAATATCTGTTTACCATAATGTTTTGGTTATGTTTATTCTAAGGTACTACTTGGAATTGCCTTAATCATATATGGCTTTTTTATAACTTCTTACAAGATGCCATGTAGGTTACTTATCAACTAAGTTCTCTTAAAACAAACAAAAAGCAAAAAACATTTTAAAAATTTAATTCAGAAGTAATTGTGGGATTTTCTGTAGAGAGTGTATGTATGTGAGTGGGTGTGTGTTTTGGAAAGAGGGCATCTGACTTTTGAAGCAAGATTAGCAAAACCATGAAAACTACTTCCAAAAAAGATAATTTTTTGAGGATTTCTGTATCCTTGGAAAATTATCAGATTATCCCCTATGATGTGAGAATTGGGGTAAAGAGAGAAATAAGATTAAGGAATTGAACTTAATTGAATAGAAGAAATCTATGAAGAGGAAGAAATAGATAAAGGGAGAAGAAGAAGAAGAAGAAGAAGAAGAAGAAAAGAAGAAGAAGAAGAAGAAGAAGAAGAAGAAGAAGAAGAAGAAGAAGAAGAAGAAGAAGAAGAAGAAGAAGAAGAAGAAGAAGAAGAAGAAGAAGAAGAAAAAGAAGAAAGACTTTTTGAAGTACTTGTACTGTATTACTCATAAAGTAATTTAAGCATCTAATACTGTTTTACCAATGATTCTATATGCAACAAAATTTACTAAGAACTCAAAGTACTTTTGTAAACATCTTATTTCATTAATATACCCAATATCCATTTGAGTAGCTGAGTGAGAATATTTATGGTTATTTTAGAAATGGAGAAATTAAGGCACAGATGAGAGTAAATATCTTACCATGATCACTCATGTTGTATCTAAATGGAGTCACTAATTTGGATGTTTTCATGAAAGATGTCTTGGGAATAAATCTACATGGCTGAAAAAAATGCATTAATATTTACTTTAAAATATTATACTATTAATCTATGGTTTTGATATTGTACAGCTATTTTTCTTATGAAGAAGCTGTTTTTGTCATCTGCAGGGTAATATCTCAAATAAATTCAGTGTTTGGAAATATTTTTTTCTATAAAAGAAGGGGGAAAGAAAAGTTTTATAGAGTCCTGCTCAAATATGTCTGGAAAGCAGAGATACTTGTGATGTTAAGCAACATCCTACTTCCTCAGAACTTTCTTTATTCAAGCAGAAAAGAAGTGATGGGAGTAGGGAAATAGAACCTCACTTTTATGATTTTAGCCACATTTATATAAAGTAATCTAATATCTTCTTTTTGATCCTTCCATGTTCAACTCTGACTTGTTGTGACTAATAATGATTAGGTGTGGTGAGGAGAAACACAGTAAGTGTTTTATAAATGCTGCTTGATTAATAGGAAAAGAGAAGGGAAGAAGAAGGGAATGGGGGGATAAAATGGGGGGAAATGAGTGATAAAATGGGGGGAAAAGAGCTTAAGAGAGAAGTGATATAGGGAGACAGGGAGGAGAGACGTCACAGGATGAAAATGATGAATAGCAAACATTGATAGCAACTTCCCTTGAACTCACTCTGCTGCTTTACTACACAGCAAAGAGTGAATGAAAGCTTATAAAAGTGAGACAAGAATTCAGAAGTATTAGCAAGTGATCAGAGGACAGGAAAAGTGGTTCTAGATAAAGGCAGAGTGGTCAGAAAGGAAAAGTGGTTGGAGGAGGAATAAGTTACTGGGGTCTCAAATCCTTCAACCTAGTAGAAATTGATTCTATGGAAGTCCATGAGCAGAGTCACACTGAGGATATTTGCTAGCATCTTAAAAGAGCAATTGATGGGAAGTTCTGTTTGAAATCAGTACTACATTCCTAGAAGTAAAAGGTTCAGAGTTTACTTAAAGATTGATTAAAAATCCTTGTACCTGAAAAATTGTAGGCATGTGGTTAGTGTAGTAGTTATTTTAATGTACTAATTTTTATTTTTTTTTGTTTCTATGGTTATAAATAAAGAATTGCTTTCATTAAACCACATTTGTGTGATCAACTTCATTATGCTATATTAGTGTTATTTTATTGAAACTGAGCATGAAGGGCAGAGTTTCTCTGGGAATAGGGAAGAGTTTTCATGATGAGTGGTGACCAAGCCAAGAATTTAATTTAATAAATCATCATAAATCAGACCCCTAGACTAATGAGATGAGCATTGTCTCCCACAAAAAAAAGGGACAGAGTAGCCACCTTCCAAAAGATGAAAGCGTGTCCCCAAGGACCCTCTGTGGCTGAATGAAATACACCACTGCTGAAGTGGCATTGGTACTTCTGGGTCCTTAATATTGAACAGGATCAGGCAAGTGGTCAGCAGCACCCTCAAGATTAAATGACAAGGAATGTAGAATCCAACTTCCTGTTCCCATTTGAAATTAAAGCTAGAGAGGTTAAGTGATTTGGACACAATAACACACCAGGAAGCATCTGAGATGGGGTTTGGATTTTGATCTTCCTGACTACAAATTTAACACTCTATTCACTACAAGTTTAATAGACCGAAAAGTATGAAAGGTTTCTGAATCAAAAATTTGAACATGGTGATATTGAACAAAAATACCTCTGTCAGAATTTATAGACATCAATAACAAGGCCTGAAATATTGGACTCGATTAGGGAGTGTCTGAGGGAGACTCATGACTGAATAGATAAAAACGTTTGCCTTTCAGAAGTAGTTATAACTTCAGGTTGGATTTAGTATCTTTTGACAAGAATTAAGTCTGAAATTTAAAATCTGAAAAGTCAATTCCCCTACATAATTAGAAGTGGACACTTTAATTAAGGAAATAGCTATTTTAGTACTAATGGTAAAAGAGGAAAGAAATTATCTATTTCCCATGTCTCAGAAGGTGTACATTTAGCTCTACCTGAAAATCAACACCTTTTAAATAACAGTACCCAGTGTTATGGTGATGATGAGAACTTGAAGACAAGGTTGGGAAGAATCTTCCTAACAGGGAACATCCTGTGACTCTATCACAGAAACCTACTTGCTGCCCTTGAGGTGATTAGTTGACTTTCTTCTTGTTAGGAACATTTGGTATTGTCAGAGAAAGGAATAAAGTGGTCTGACTATTGAGCTTAGTATGTATGATATTTTAGAACATTACTATTGGTAGGATATCCTGAATGACAGGATCATGGAACTAGAGCTGGAAGCAAGCTCAGACATCATCTAGTCATAGGGAGGAATCTTAGAGTACATGTAATCCAATTCCCTCATTTTACGAAGGAGAAAAATGAAGTGGGTAGAGATTATGAGGTGTGTCCAATAGGTGCCCAATCTAGGATTCAAACTCAAGTCTTATGATTCCAAGTTCAAAAATCTTCTTACTGTACTATGCTGCCTCTATAAAAATTCACAAATAAGCATTATTTATAAAGTTACTATTAATAATAAATTAATAAAAACAAAAGTGGATATTTCTGGAATTCTCAAAGATCCGACATGACAGGAAATATCAAAAAATAGTAAAATGGATACTGGGCATAGTGTCCACTTTAAAAAGTCAACCTGAGCAGTGAAAAAAGCATACTTGTTCCATCTAGTGGCTAAAATGTGTAAATTCTCTTGCACCTAAGTAGAAATGCTTATTAAGATTCAAGTTATATTAAAAAGTGAATTAATCTAAATTGTACAAATGTAAATTTTTATGATTGTATCATAGGAAATGATGGTTCAATATCATAAAGGTTCAAAAGAAAAAATATTTGAGAAAATGAACTTTCTATATCCTGGGAGGAAAATATTTGATTCAATAACTCTTATCTCTAGGGACTCCATATTAGTTGTGGGGTTGCAGAAAACCCTGGTCATTTTGATTATGAAATATAAGTGCTGTGTTGATACAGCCATTGATTCACTTTTGCAAAAAAACTGCCATATGCATTTTGACATACATACTTAGAAATCAATCTAGCAGCTACTTAATCAGATAGAAAGCTTTAAGAGCCTAGACTTTGCGGGTAAGGGAGAAATATCTTGTCAAAATGGTTTTGCTTCCTTAACATGTTTGTTCCCTTAATATATTTTTCAATGAATCTATAATCTCATCCATGGGAATACTCTTTCCAGTGGTAGATTTTCATCTCCAATAGGCTGGCTACTTAAAGATAAGGTCTTTTGTCTTTGACACATGAATGAAAATTGCATGTTTAAAAATGTAATGCTGTATTTGCTTTGATACTCCATGGGATATTTGCCATATTATCATTATTTTTGACTTCGAAAATATGTTGATTTGACAGAATCAGACAATTTTAGAAGTGGAAATGGTATTCAATCAACTAAGTTATCAATTCAAGACATGACCCCACAGCTCTCCAAAGTTACTCTTTTTAAACTGCCTCTATTCATTCTCTTCCATTACTAATTCATCACAAAAGTCATTTGTCTTATCTTCATCTAAGCCAAAATATGTGTCTTCTTCAAACTTTTATTTATATTTTCTCCACAAATCTTTACCAGACTACTAGATTTACCTTTTTGTGTCTCTGATGGAAATAATTTCCATGCTACCTTCACCTTTCATCTTTCCTAACTCTCTCAGAGTTGCTATTCATTGGATAACTATTTACAGTTATATATACAGTTATATATTAAAAATGTTTATAGATTTTTTCACTTTTGTTTACGTGTATTAATGTTTATCCTGTTTCTCTTGATTCTGCATTCATTGTTCAGCTTTCATACTGTGATTATTTGATAAAAGCCTTTGAGGACATGTATGGATGAGTAGTAGAAATTAGAAAGGGGACTTCCAAGATAGGATATGGGAAAATGATAAGGAAACAATTATCTGAATTAAATGCTCTATACACATGTGAAACTTAAAGCTACCAGGATGGCCCCAGTGTCAGAGTCCTGTGGCTCAGATCTGATCAAACATACCTAAGAGAATTCAAAGATCTTTGAACAAAGTTACTTACTTTGTTACACAAAACACTCTCATCAAAATTTCTGGATATTCTCTGTCCCCCAAAGTTTGGGCAGTACTAAGCACAGCCAAGTTAATAGAATGTCCCCATTGATTAACAGATAACATGGAGAACCCAGAGTTAGGAAAATCCATCCAGAATATCAGACTCATACTTGTTCAGCTTTAAAGAACAAGGTCAAATTCCCTCTTTCTCTCTTTCTTCTTCCTTACCCACACCACCAACTTGTAATCAACTCTTCAATGCCAATCCATAATATAAGGCCAGAATTTTGCTTCTATTTCTATTTTTTCCCTGAAGACCACATCAGAATGGGGGAAGTACTTGTTACCCTTACAGATTAAGGGTCCAGACTTCTTTAATAAAGAAAGGTTCTTTGATCCCATGCTGGTAGGAAGAGATCATTCAGCTTAGGAGAATGGCATATAATAGAATGACATCTCTACAATTAGGTTATACAGTAGAGAGAGCTGAAACTAGAATCAAGAAGAACTAAGTTCAAACTGGATCTCAGACATTTACTGTGTGACCTTGAGCAAGTCATTTAATTACTGTCTGCCTCAATTTCTTCATCTGTAAAATAGTGCTAATAATAGCACTTAACTCTCAAAGTTTTTCTGCAGTTTAAATAAGATAATTTTTATAAAGTTCCCCACAAAACTTAAAGCACTACATAACTACATAATTATTATTGTTATTACTTTTAATCCATTGTTTATATTAACATCCAGACGCACAGTTTTGCAAGATTAGCAAATGAAAACAATTAAGAATTATAAATGGTATGTCAGGCTTTATTTTTAAGACAACAACATTTATCAATGTTTTTGAAATGTGAGCACTTTCTGATATAAAATAAAAATTAAACCCTTAAACACAAGGTATTCCAAAAATCTTAGTGCAGTTTTAAGTTTTAATAACTTAAAATTGCACTAAGACTCTGGAAGACCTTGTATTTCATTAACTACAAAAATCTCCACTTTATCAGAGCAGGAACAAGTGATTAGGTCCTTCCTTGGTGAATTAAACATAGCATCAATGACTAACTCTTCAGAAAGTAGACTTTGTGAAGAATAATTGCAACTCATTAAAAGTGGCACATTCTTACTCAATAGTTTTGTACTCTATGTGCCTTCAAGTCCCATCATCTAAGTTACCTAACAATCTATTTTTTTATTCTTTTTAGCATGGCAGAGTCAATAAATCCTCTTTGAAAGAGCTGAGCTAGATGATATTCATCCTCATGTACCATTAATGCTATTGTCAGTCATGTACCATGTTTATTACTGACGATGGTATAAGAAGCAGAAAGAACACAGATCGATTTTCCAATATGAGGTAGAGTTTGTAGTACTGACTGTTAGATCCATCATCTTTTTTTTTCTTATTCACTGTGTCTTGACATCATTGAAAGAATCCCATGGTGTTATTTTATAGAGTGATTTTATGTTTTGGAATCTTGATTCCATGTATTTTACTATGAATATAAACAAAATTATTTTAAAGTAATATTTATATGTATATTATTATGATGTGTTTTGGTCATTTTCACAAATATATTTCTTTCAGATTGTGTTTTTCACAAAATAATTAAACCCACATTATATAAATAAAAAACATTCACTTATGTTTCTTTTTCTTTTCTATTAATGTTTTCAAATCACTATAAATCATTTTTCCCTAGCAAAAAAGTAATTGTAGAAAAATAGCAATAATCACTACAAATGAAATTCAATTAATAGTTATAAAAGTAACAGCAGAATTACCTTGTTTGCCTTTTATGGTCAAGAGTTTTTTAAATTGAGATCTTTAGAAAATGTTGTGCTTAAAATTATTTCTTTTTAATTCACTTTCTTAAAACAGTGAGTTTCTTATTATATCCTAGAAGTAATGGAAATGAGTCAAGGTATTTCTACTAGTTTATACTTATCTAATCACTTAAATCATGCCATCATAGTTTACAGGAGAAGATAGTTCATTCTTCATTGCTTCAATAATTGATTTTTCTTTTTATAAGACTTCTGAATAACTTAATATTTTAAAATAAAAAGATAGGGAATATAGTGCATTTCTACCTCTTCATCATGGTCACTTCCTATCAAGCTAGTAAGGGAACAAGGGTGGAAAGTAATAATAACAAGACAAAGCAAATAATGGGAGATTGATGGCAGGTCCTCCTAGTGAAGATCTTCCTTTGATGACATTTTCTCTGCCAGTTGAGATGAGAGCATTTTGAGTTTCCCAACAATGACAGAAAATTAAACAGAACTTCAGAAGCTACTGCCTGGATTTTAAATCCTTTCAAATCCTTTTAAATTCTCAAACTGCAAGAAGGAGCTGATTTCTGAATCTTAAACTAATGATTAGATACTTTAGTTCCCAAGTCCTTCAACTATTGACTTTCCTAATCAATGCTGTGAGTAGAGCATCACTTGGAAACTGGTTATATTTCTCATAATTGTTTGCCCACTCACAAGGAGGAGTAGCCATAAAGAAGGAGAAATGAAGTAGTTAAACTGACCTTTGACTTTCCTAAAACTTCTTTGTACTAAAAAGACTTTCTTTATCATTAGGATTTGACCTAGTTCAGGGAGAAGTTTCAAGAATCCAATGACACAGTAGATATTCTTTATATTTTAAAATTTCTCTTATTGGTTCTATAGGAAAAAAAATACCTCTGTACATGGTATCAAAGCATGTTTTTCTGTACTGAGGGAAGAAGGGGTGGTAATTTTATTATCCAAAAGTCACTAGGCAAGTAGGATTCAATGAAATATACCAGTTTCATAGAAGAGATAATTTTGTGGTTGATAGATTTATAGGAAGTAGCTCTGATTTTCAATGAACAATGTGTTATAGTAGAAAGAGCACTGAATTTGAAATCACAGAACCTAATTGTATTATTTAGAAAAAAGTCACTTATCCTTTATGAGTCTGTTTTCTCACTAGAAAAATTAATAAAATGGTTCATATGGCTACTTCTATCTCTAAATCCACACTAACTTAGATTAATGAAAGGCCAGGAATAGATTGGGATATCATATAAAGGTGTGCTCAGAGGAAGCTCTCAAGTTCTGGGCACTTTCCAGCGACAATGAATTGTGTGTTTTTGTTGTTGTTTTTATTTTTTGTTTTTTGCATAAACCTCTATCTGGGCAGAAACATTTTCTCTGTTTTAACTTATAAGACATATGGACAGTGGCTTCCATGTTGTTAAGAATTTCTCTGTTTCATTAAATATTAATATTTTCACCTGAAGGATTATACTAAGTTTTCCTGGATGGTGATTCTTGATTGTAAACCTAGCTCATTTGCCCTACAGAATATCATATTCCAAGCCCTCCAATATTTTAATGTAGAAGTTGCTAAATCTTATGATTTCTTGTGGGCTCCACAATATTTTAACTGTTTCTTCCTGGCTGCTGCAATATTTTCTCCTTGACGTGGGCACTCTGAAATTTGACTATATTATCCTGGGAGTTTTCATTTTGAGATTGTTTTCAGGAGATGATTGATGGAATCTTTCAATTTCTATTTAGCCTTCTGGCTCTAGGATATCAAAGTGTTTTGTTTTTGTTTTTGTTAATATCTTAGCTCTTTTTTTTATCATGGTTTTCAGGCCATATAATTTTTAAATTAGCTCTCCTGAATTTATTTTTCAAGCCAGTTGTTTTTCCATTGAGCTATTTCACTCTTTTCCTTTATTTTTTTGTTATTTTGATTTTATTTTATTGTTTCTTGATGTCTCACAGAGACACTAGCTTTCACTTGCCCAATTCTAGTTTTTTTTTTTTTTAAGGCATTATTTCTTCAGTGATATTTGTACCTTTTTTTCCATTTAATTATTTCTACTTTTTAAGAAGTTCTTTTCTCCAATGCATTTTTGAAAACATCATTTTCCAATTGGCCAATTTTGCTATTTAAAGCGTTCTCTTTAGTTAATTTCATACTTTTTTTTTCATTTGATCAATTTGCCTTTTTTTAGGAAGTTCTCTTCTTCAGTGGATTTTTGCTTCTCCTTTACTAAGCTATTTTTTTAAATGAAGTTTTTGCATTATTTTTATTTCTTTTTCCAATTTTTCTTTACCTCTCTTATTTGATTTTTAAAAATCCTTTTTGAGATCTTCTAAGAATTCTCTTTGGGCCTGAGACTAATTCACATTTTTCTTTGAGGCTTTGGATGTAGCTGCTTTGACTTTGTAATCTGAAATTTTTGTTTGCTTGTTTGTTTTGTCATTTGCTCATTTTCCCAGTCTATTTCTTGGCTTTTGACATTATATTAAAGTTGGGTTCTGTTCCTGGAGTGTAGAAGCACTGTCCCAAACTTAAGGTTTTTCATGCTGCTGTTTTGAATACTAGTTTTGGGTATCTGTACTTTTCAGTTCTTCTGTAATATGATCTTGTAGATCATACTACAAAAACATATGGTCACTAGTCTCCTGGTCTGAGCTACTATAAACACTCTTTTCACCCTGAAACTGTGACTAGGATTCTGTTCCCCTGTGGCCACATACTCTACTATGCTAGCTGTCTTCTTATGTAAGATTGTTACTAGATAACACAACAGTCTTGTACCCAGTGCCAGCAAAGTATCCCCTATAATGTCCTTCTGACAAATTGTCCAATCTCCTTATTATATGTATTCTGAAAGCTATGGAAGCCACTGATTCCTGCTGTTGGCTTGCTTGGGCATAATCTATAGTGGACAGCACTCCAAGGAAACAGACCTTTCTTGCTAATGTCTCAAGTTTTATCAGGCTAGAAAGTTGTTTCACCTCAACCTTTTGTGGATTCTGCTGCTCCAGAATTCATCATGAGGCTCTATTTAAAAATAGTATAGAAGAGAATTTGAGAGAATTCAGGCAAGTCCCTGCTTTTATTCTACAGTCTTGGCTCTGTGCTATCAAGCCCATATAAAACAATCCCCTCATTTTATATATGAAGAAAAAAAGGCTTAAATAAATTAGTTGACTTTTCCAGTGTTATAGAGTTATTAAGTTTTAGAGGCAGGATTTAAGTCCATTAGTACACACTCCAAGTCCAGTCTTCTATCCATTATGCTATTTTTTTTTTTTTTAGTTTAGGAAAAAAAAATTCTATGAAGATTCTCACAATAAGCTGAATAGGTTTTTTATCCCCATGGTATGAATGATAGGTCTTCCATAATGCTGCATTTTTTTGGGTTGCATTAAAGTCTCCAGGGAGTCTTTTAAAATATAAATTCTCCATGCAACAAGTAACACATTGTATCATTAACAGTTATCAAAGATTAGAAATCTAGTCAGTTAACAAATTCCTGAGAATGTGAAGTATAGAAAAGTCAATTTTAATGGAAAAGCAATGGACAGAAGACAGCTGAAGTGTGGAATGTTTCCCAGGAAGAGGGCTGGTGAAATGGGTGGGATGGGGCCACATTGGGGAAATCTGAACAGCCAGAAGACCGCAGGAGAGCACCAGGCTTGTGAGATGGAAGGGCAGCTCACCAATCGACAGAAGAGAAGGAAGAAAAAGAAAGAACACCAAAAGCAAAGTTGGCTTTGTCACAATTTCACATATTCAGTTCATAATTTCAAGCTATCACTACATATGAGCACTCCAAAATATTATTGATAAACCTAACTCTATTATTATAGCAGAGTAATAAAATTGATACTATTATCCAACTAAATTATGGGAAAATAGAAACAATTTTAAAACTTATTTTACCTAAATTATATAAAAGATTATTTTAAGAAGAATGTGATTTTCTCCCCTCTCTGTGTGATATAGATACATAGTTACAGAGGGACAAAGAGACAGAGACAGAAAGACAGCCAGGAAAACACACATGAAAAATGTATGTATATGTTTGATTGGATGAGGAATTCAGGTGAAAAATGTGCTTGGATCTGGATTGAAGATGAGGAAGAAAGTTAATTCACATTTGGGAAATTGTGTAGTACTTTTAATTACACTCTTTATCTCCCTGCCAAAGAAAGTCATCAAAACAAACAAGGGAACATTAGTAACTGCAAGTGACCCAAAGAACAGTGAAAAGATGCATAGTGGGGATAATAATGACTTATATTCAAGAAATAATTTTTTAAAATCGGACTTGGATGAAGACAGAAAAGAGGTTGACTGATGTCATATAACAAGAAATTAGTAATTGGTAGTTATTATTAAGAACACAGATACAATATAAATATCTCTCTGACCAAGTCAAATCTTTTGCTTAAATCTATGCAATATTAAAGGGACCAGAAGAAATTATACAGAATGTCCAATCAGATTTTTTGGTGATTTGTGCAAAACATGAGGAAGGTGTATTAGAGCATATAGAGTAGAGCTCACCGGTGGAGATATATCAATGATATAACTATAACAAAATATTAAAGCGTCCTGATACTCCACCTTCAATTCCTTTTGACTTTAATAAAGATCTGACTTAGTATTTCTCTGTGTCAACTCATACTAGATGTTCTCGTTAAACTTTATGGCCCATTAAGTCTCATCACCAATTTTAAGCTTCATAGGCTTAATAATCATACATTCCATTTTTTCAATGTAGTAGGAGAAATTAAGCAGAACATAAGTAAAATTTTTAAGCTTTATCAGATATTATTTAAAGTGATTATCAAAATGTGATAAAGCCAACTGTGTTTAGAAGCTTTCATTAACATGGGAATATCATTAGCTTTTTAAAAAATGGATAGTCAAACCTGTTTGATCTTAATTTTTAAATTAATTTAATTTTAAAATTTTAATTTAATAAAAATTTTAAAAGATAATTTAACAAAAGAAAAGTAATTAAGATGTGCTAGATGCTGTGAAGAGAGGTGGAGGTGGGGGAAGTAAAGCCCCTAAATTTTAACTTATTTTTCCCACTAACCCAAAGTGAATCTCTGTTAAGGTTTTGAAAGGTTAACACTACTGAAATTATTTTTACTTTTCACACTCCTCTGCATTTCTTGGTTCCATCTGGGACCAGAAGCCAATGTGTTGAAATACCAGGAGAAAGACAGTCCTCATAGCATTTTCAGCCTGACAAGAAGCAGGAAATAGCAGAAATCTCAGAAGAGATTTTTTTCTTGCTAAATTTTCAGGCTGATATAGTTTTTGAAAGGTTTAAATAGGTTTGATTTATAATATGCACTCAGAATTTACTAAAATTTAGATAAGGTTGAATTTAATCATTTCTCAGATACAAAACAAACTTTAGTCTTTTCTGTTTGCTTTTATGTTTTTGATATATGTTATCAATTAAACAATTTATACTTCCTAGAACCATAATATAGGAATTTCATCATCTTTAAACATTGCCTTTTCCTAAATTTCTTTTCTTTTAGAAAGCATAGTTGAAGTAATATGTGATCATCAAGATGCTTAAAAATGTAAAATAATGTTGATTATTAATTAAGTAAAATAGTTGAGATCTTTTATGGTCTTGTTTTTAAATGCAGAGAAGGATACTGATCTATTTTAAATGCTTAAGAATTTTTTGTAATCTTAGTGGTGCCTGAGTAAAAGTATACTTATGAACTCAAAGTTCTCCAAATATAGTCTCAGTGCTTTTTGGAGAAGCTTGAGCCAGATCTCAAGAGTCAACAAAATAAAAATACCAGAAGGAATGATTTAATGGCTATTTTTCATTCCCAGTTGTAAGGAAGTTGGTTATATTTGTTGTTATTTTAAATCCCAAGACACTGTGAATTGTTTGGGATTTTTTCTGACATCTGAATCTTTTTTTAGAGGTCACTCATTGTTCAAAGAAACCTTGGAAAAGTAGAGTTTTTTTCAGTAGCATTTGCAAAAGAATTAGAACCTCTTGATCTCTCATGTATTTCCAAAATGGGCCTAACCCAGACTCCTTTCTACTTCAGAAACACACTGAGGCCTCTCTAAATGTCAGATTGAAATCTTATGATTGTACCTTTCAAATAAAAAGTTTCACAAAATAATTAAAGTCAAAAGAGTATGGGAAAAGTTTGAAGGTTATGCTCTTCCTCATCCATCACTCTATCCTATGCCCTTTCAAGGGAAAAGACATGAAAAATAAATTAAAGATCATAATTTGAGCAAACAATTTTGATTTCAACAGTATTACTGAGAATTAAAAGGAAGAAATGTCTAAATAGAATGTAGTTCTGGATATCTGTTCTAATTTTAAATAAACAAGATAACTAAAAAAAGGAGAGAAAAGAAAGGATAATATAATTTTCAAAAAGTATATACTTGTGTAGGGAATGCCTGGGTGAGGATCAATGTAAGGACAAACAAAAGTGATTTTACCATTGGCATATATTACAACTGGAAAGAAAAAGTGGAAGAGGAATTCAGGAAAAAAAAAAAAAAAGATCACATACCTAGCACAGAATCATGATGGGAGACTTCAGTTATCCCGACATATGCTAGAGCATTCCCTCTGCCAAAAGCACAGCAGCTAACGACTCTTTGATTAGAACTAATGACAATTTTATCCTTCAAAACATGAAGGGACCAATAAGGAAAAATTCCATCATGACTCTGGCTCTCACTAATAAGAAAGAAATGACTGATGTGGTGGGAATGATAGGAAGGTTTGGGAGAAGTGATTACTCCATCTTGCAGTTTATATTAAGTGAGAGGAAAACTCGATGAGAGAATCATAAGATATGTATGCTAGATTTTAGAAGAAGAAATTTCAAAGGATTCAAAAGAATAATAAGATTTTATCGACTGAAATTTTTACCAAGGAAATATGCTAAGGAAGAATAAGAAACTCCTCAATAAATAATTCTAAAGACAAAAAGGGAAATAATTCCTGTGAGGAAGAAAAACAGGAGTTGTCTGAACAGACCAATGTGGATACAAAAGGAATTTATCAAGAAACTTGGATTTTAAAAAAAATGAACAGAATTTAGTTAAGAGTTGAGTAGGAAGACTAGGTTGATATATGTGTCTTATTTCTGATACATATTGGCTGTGTGACCCTCAATGAATCATTCAACCTTTCAATAATTAGGCAATTCTAACTCTCTAAGTTACTGAAAAGATGATGGCATAGTTGCTATGAGAAGAGTTTTCATCTGAAATTTTCTTACTAATAAAATCTGAATATATTTCTCAGCAATTAACAAACTTTCTTGCAAGACCATTTGTTTAATTTCTGGTTTACTATTCCTAAATTATTTGCTAACAAGCTACTCAGAGAAAAATTTCATAAAGTCTTGTATATGCACTTTTTAAAAAACCAATGGACAATGATCCATTCAAGACAGATCTGTTTAAGATTCAAGACTGATACATTGCTAGATATGTGACTCTGGGCACATCTTTTAATCTCATGATGTCCTGGGCAATTATATAAGAATTATATATAATATATATAATAAGAATAAATTATATAAGAATATAAATTGCAGAGGAGGTACCAATTTACCAACATGTTGGCAAAAGTGGTTTTCTCAACTGGAAGTTCCCTTTACAAATGAAATCATAGTTCCAGTCCCCTGTACCCAGTAGGGAATTGTTATAGGAAAAGTACAGTGAATAGAGAACTGGCCTTGGGAATAGCATGAATGAATAGAAAAGCACTTATTAAGCACTTACTATGTACAGACAATTATGTTAAGCACTGGCAATACAATTTAAAAAATTAAGATAATCATTACTTCAAAAAACTCACACTTTAATAGAAATATAATAGGAGGTATCAATTACAAGTCAGATGAAGATCCCAAAGTCTTTAAAATGCTCTAATAAAACAGATGGTAATACACCTTCTTTAATATCATTTCTATTGATAAAATAACATTTGCTTCTGTTTTTGTATCATGTGATAGTACCAAGGACTTTTGTTTTAAGAAACTTGTTTTCTGGGTCTTCAGTAGCTAAGAGTGATGTGGAAACAAGGTCTTTAGGAGCTGCTAGCTTGCCTCTCCAAAGGCATCCCGGATAATGTCTGTAGGACCTGGACTGGAAGTAGAGTTCCAGGAAGGCTGGATACTGCCAAAAAGATCTTAGCTTTTATAAGTTAGTTTTTAGAGTTGGTGAGGAAGGTGGATGGTTTTCCACAGGGATTATTACTCTCAGTGATGTTTGTGGGGTCCAAGTTGGAAATAGAGCTAGTGGTCTCAGGGGGAGTGTTAGTTCCAAGACTTTTGAGTTCAGAATCTTGAATTGTCTCCACTGGATGGACCATTGGAGTGGCTCATTTGGCACATGCTGCCTCTTGTGTAAGCCTTAGGGTCTCTTCTTCTTTCATCTAGGCTGACTTGTTTTTGTCCTCTTAGTAATAATTAGACAAAAATTGGTGGAGATGTCTACATCTAGCCATAACAGTTGCTCCCCTAAATAATGACAGTAGAGCTGGATTGGAAGCAGGTCTAATGCATCTGAGTTGAGCAGAGCAGAGAACAGCCATCACAGGCTTCCTGTTCATTATTGATAGTCAGTAGTTGGTGGTGGTGGTTGCAAGAAAGGCAAGAAAGAATCTAGCATGACTTGGGTTCAAGTTTCCTCAAACTATTTGATCCTGGACAAGTCATATGGTATGTTTCAGATATCTCAAGGTATAGGGTCATATATCTAGAGACAGAAGGAGCCTCAGAAGGCATTAGTCCAACACCAGTAGTTTACAGATGAGAAAACTGAGGTCCAGTATAGACCTCTAAAACCATAAATTGCAAAATAGTTGTTAACCTACCATAAGAGAGAACTTCCTATTTGAGAGCTCTAAGGGACACAAATTAAAACACAATTCCAAATAATAACAACAAAAATTTGAAACTACCTGTTCAGATTAGGAAGAAGGAAAAAGGCAATTAAAATTCAATTATAATATATCTCTGAAAAAAAAATAGACACAAATCTGAAACTGGTTCTTTTTCATTTGACCTCACCTCATAAAAATTAAATTGTTTCTCAAAACAGAAAAGCCAAGGTTTTTAGTGACTTCCCACCCTTCCACAAGAGTTGGCTAATTTCTTTTCTATATATCTGATTTGCATTGCATAATGAGGCATTTCTAATTCTGATACTATTTAACCTCAAGATTTCTTTATATTCATAAACTTAATGAGAACTCCTTCCCAAAGAAGCATTTGTTTACATTTTTAATCTATTAATATTTACCATGTTATAAATTAAAACTACTTAGTATTATTATGAAAATAGTTTTGACTTTATAGATGGCCAGGAAAAGATCTCAGAGACATGGAGGGGTTTCTGGATGGCAATGGCTACTTCAAAAGGAAAAAGACTTTCTCCCCATTAATGGCATTGTTTCAAGATCACTATCAAAAACAAAGCTTTAAACGGGCAGATGCTCCACTCAAGTCCCTGAAATTCCATTATCAGTTTTCTTTGATGAGCAAATAATCACAGTATCATAGAAGTTTTGAGATGGAAGACTTAAAAATGGCTCCCTTTTAAATATATGCTGCAAGTAGTCCTATAGCCTCTGCTTAAAGACTTCAAATGAGGAAGAACCTCCTCCCTTCTAAATTCACTTTTGAATTTTCTATATCATTAGAAAGTTGTTTTTTATAACATATAAATTTACCATTTTGTAATTGTCATATATTACTCCTACTTTTGGGGTCAAACAGTCTCAATTTAATCTTCTTTCACATGACAGCCCTTCAAGTAGTTGAAGATAACAATTATATTTTCAAACCATAAGTCAGTAAGACTGAAATTCAAATTTAATATGTTTGTAGCACTTCTCTGGTTGTCAGTCTAAGGACACTATCAAGAATGGATATAATAATAATGTCTATTATCAGTCAATATTTCAAATGCATTTCATATGGTATAGTGTGGATACTCCCTCCATCAACATGTTCACCATCCTATCAACTTTTATTATATAGTCTTCATGAGCTAATCTAGGCAAATCAAAAAGTGTACATATATGTGTGTACATGTATTAATACATATATATATACACATATTATGCATATATAAATTATATACAACCATATATAAATATATGGATATGACTATATCACTTCATGGCCAATCTTGTGGTTTGGTGATAAGTTTATTTTAAAGCTACCCATGGAGATTCTCATATATCACATCCATAGTGTGTTTCTAAGCCTTTCCTTAATACCTTTCCAATGTCTAGATTTTGTGATAACTTGAATTCTATAAGCTTAGCCATCAAGGACTTAATGTTGCCTAAAACCCACAATGAGTCATCAAAGTAGGAACATTAGTAAGTATGATGAGTGACATTATAGAGTTCTTTATAAATTACCTTGTTTCTCATTGCCTCCTATAATACAATAGTCCTTTAAAATAGATAAATTGTAAATTTATTACCCTGTAATTTATAGATAAGGAAATTGGAATTTAGAGGGATTGAGTGACTTTTTCAACATCACATTTCTAGTATGTGGCAAAATTGGACTTTGTATAGTGAAAAGAATACTGGAGTCAGAAAACATGGTTAAATCCTGTCTCAGCTTTTTTTTTTTTCTTTTATTATGACCTTGTAACAAAGCACCTAATATCTCTGGGACTCAATATCTTCATTTGTAAATGAGGATCTCTGGCAAGATCACATTCAGTTTTAAATGTTATCATTGCTGCTTGCCAACATACTAGAACTGCCTCCTAGTGAAGTTAAGAGATATGAATTGTTCCTAAGGAACATGTCCTGGCTTTTTAAAATCATCATTGACTTTTCTAAGTGTTCAGAAACATATCGAACAATTCATTAATATATTGGGGATTAAAGTTAAACCTGCTATATATTTTATAAAATCTAACTTTTTTTTCATTTTTTAAAATTTAGAACATTTTCTCTAGTCTTCTTTGCTCTATAATTTTTATATGAATTTTAAATCTTTCTAATTCTATCCATTTCAGATACTTCATGCAAGCTAAAGTTTAGAATTGGATTACTCCTCACACTTGGAACCAAAGCTGTTCCAGATATAAGGACTTAGTGTATCATTGCCTGAATTATCAGGCAGGCCATGAGCATCAATTAAATCTACTATTAAGTTATTATGTACAATGAACTTTGCTAAACATTGTAGATATATAAGAAAAAGAAAGTTCTTACTCTAAAGGAGTTTACATGCTATTGAAAAAGGTAATATATAAAAGAGAGCTGAAAAGAAAAGGGTGATAGAAGGGGAAGGGGGAGAATACCTATGTGTTCATGGTGGCAAAATATAGGAGAACAGTATATCGCCATGAATATTTCAACTTTCTGTTTTATTTTACCATATAAATAAATGATTTTAGTAACAGCTTTCACTGAATTTGGAGATTTTTCACTTTTACTATGAATCTAATTTGTGATAGAAGTAGAATCAATATTTTATTTGGGATTATCAAAGCTCAGGATTTTGTTGACAATTTAAAAAGAACTTCAGAGTTATATCTTCACACACCCTTTGGTCTATCACCAATCTGAAGAAGTAAATTTCAAAGCTACCCATCTAACATATAAAAAGAAGAGCTCAATTTGAATTTGGCAATAATAATAATAAAAATAAATAGCATCTATAAAATACTTTGAGGTTTGTAAAGTCCTTTTCAAATATCTTATTTGATCTTTGCAATAATCCCGGGAAGTAAGTGCTACTTCTATCTCCATTTTATAGAAGAAGAAATTGAGGTGAACATTCACTAAGTGACTTACAGATTACATAGCTACTAAGTGTCTAAGACAAGATTGGGATGTGAATCTTACTCACTCCAGCACTTTATTTAACTAAATCCTTTTTTATCCAAAAAAAAACAAAAAACAAAAAACAAAACAATGAACAAAGTTATTTCCTGTCACATTATTCATATTTGTTCTTAGTTTTTGTTCTACTAAGGTAACATTAGAAAGAAGAATAACTCTTACATTTAGACTATTTTCATTTAAAATAAAATGGTAGCAAGATGTGGTAGATTCATTTTACCCATTTCTTCAGACAGCATTTGGCAAAAACAAGTTCTACAAATTCAGCCAGCCATCTTTGAAGGCTATTTGCCCTACTACAATTATATATTACATGATAAGTACACCCAATAATTAACTAGTTTCTTTGGGAAACTATTAGAAATGTCAGGAATTGAAAAATATTTAGATTGTCTCTGTGAATCCTGCTGAAGAAACATCTGGTTCTTTTTTCTTCAATCAACATGTACCCTGAAAGGGCCCAAATTCAAAAATGATTATATTTTATGTCATTTATGTGCTTTAGAGTTTGACAAATTTAACTTGTAAGAATAAGTGATTCCTCGTTCAATTTACGTTGATCCCATTTTCAGACATCCAAAGGGAGAGAACCATTATAGATTGATAAAAGCTGCTGATTGATCTATTGATTTCCAGACCTTAAATCTCCTAGGGAAGTCTTTGTAAAGTTCGTGTTCATAAAATTCTTGTTCTGTCACAAAAGCTCCCAGTGGATTGTATTTCTCAACTACAAGGAAAATCATCAGGGAAAAACCCAGAAAATGTTTCTTTAGTACACACCTGGCAGGAGTTCCTTCCAAATTCAGTCTCAATCTGGCTTCTTCAAAGATTTATTTTTATTTCATTTTTTGAAAACTTTTAATTTGAAGAGGGTGAAAAAAGCCCTTTAAAGGATAACAACCTGCAGTGATGTAAGTATCTTTCTGTCTCATATATAATCATGTCTGTTTGGACATGCTGAGTGTCATGTCCAGTGCTATGGTGCCACATTGAGAACAATATTGAACTAAATAGTCTTGACAGAACAGTTGAACCTTTTCTTGGGGCTTCTGCTATATTGCATATATGCCTCTTTGTGCACAACAGGGTGAGTGAATGATGGAAAGGCAGAGTTCAATTGTGGATAGAGTCAGCAAAAGAGCTTTCAGAAGAAGCCTGCATGTATGTCCAAGAGACAGAGCACAAATTACTGCATTTTAGAGATTATCAGTATGAACAAGGAAGATTTTCTTCCCTAAAGTATTTTCTCTGGCACAACAAAATCTTTGTATATGTGCTATACTTATGCACTTTGTCACAAACCCAAAAGTCCAACATCTAAAATAAAATTCCAAAACTTAATTCCCTTTTCCATTCCCTTTGTGATAAAAATTTTGTGGACATTAAGAGGTATGAGTGAACTTTGAATGCTTGACTAGAGACAGATGCTTATGTTCTTTGAGCATTGTAATAGACAGAACAACCCATCTGCCTCCTTGCACTACTTGTTACCAATTTTATTTGAATGCTTCTCAGGCTAAACTTCCAGCCAAACCTGTTCATGTTTCTCACCATTTTGGATATTCATCTTATAACTAAATATGTTAAAAATGAAACTTGTTATCTTTGTCCCTTACTATTTGTGTGATATTGGGAATTCAAACAAAAATCAATTAAAACAATTTGTTAAGCACCTACTATGTTCCAGGCATTGTGCTAGGCATTCATTCTGCTTGACCTGAGAAGGAAAAATTGGAACCAATGAGTAGAAGCTACAGGATGGCAGATTTTGGTTAGTAACACCTGTTTCAAAAAAGCCTTTTCTACAAAGGCTATAATTACTGTTATTGTAGCTTTAAGAGCCAAATGGAATGTTTCGAATTTGGCAATTGGGACTGGCAGTTTTTGAGAAACTATGAAGAGAGTCAATAAAAGTGATTTAAAATAAACTGTGGGAAATATACAGAAAAAAATGAATAGCAAAATGTACCCTTGAATAATCCTAAAATTCATTATTATGAGTTTAATAGAAGAAGAAAAAAATCTTTTCTGCCCACAGGTTAAATGTATTGTTTATAGACCTTGGTGACCACTTGTTGAGGTTGTTTTACTATAGAGGAGATTTATGCCTTTGAGATCGGTTAGACATCTAATATTCCTTCCCTCTCTAAAATTTTACAATGTTTTATTGGAAGAACAGTAGAAGGACCAAGAAAAGATGTTTTTCATCTAGGAGAAGAAGACTAAATGAATAAACATAACTTTGAAGTTCTTTCTTACATAAAATGGATTAGTCATATTCTATCCAAAAAATGAAAATTTTGTTCCTTTGTTAGGTACCAAGTTCTATGTGCAAGTCTTCAAGCAACTGATGAAATACTCCTGTATTGTGAAGATGACAAATCTCACTGTTCTTTACAGCATTTTTCAATTATAATAGGAAAAGATCTAGAGACTAGCAACTAAGATGGTAAATGTCTGAAGTTCACAACATATTAGATCATCTAAAGGAATTGAAGATGTCTGCTTAGAGAAGAAATGTATTAAAGATTATTAAATGTATTAAAGAGATATAATCCCAGTCTTTAATACTTGAAGGTCTATCATGTAGAAGAGGGATTGGTTCTGCTTAGCCTAAAGAAAAAGAACTAGAACCAATTAGGAAGAAATCACAGTAAGGAATAACTTCCCAGCAATTATCTTTCCCAAAGTAGAATAGGCTACATCAGGAGATAGTAAATTCCCATTTCATTGATGATCTTTTGTTGTGTGAGTGATTCTTGTTTTGGGATTTGTTGGGACTTGGTCTCTGGGCTCCATCCAACTGAGATTCTGTGATTCAACAATAATATCCTATTGATCAAAATAAAGTAATCCATGAAAAAACTATCTGTAAGGATTTTTATCTCTAAAGTATATAAATTGTCAGAGTTGTAATGGATTTTGGGTGTCATCTATTCTCCATCATTTTAGAAATCTTTACAAAATTTAGTTATATTTATAAAATATAGTTATATATATAAATTTATATTTCTTTTCTTTTAAAAAAATGTCATCCATTATTGATTATTCTGTAGATCAGGGCTTCTTAAACTTTTTACACTCATTTCCCCTTTTTGTCTTAGAAATTTTTATATGCCCCTGGGTATATAGGTATATAAAACAAGTATACAAATCAAACACTTTCTGATAATAAATTATAATTTTTCAATCCATGTTTTCAGTTGTGAGAACACAGATGAGGTTGTGAACCACAATTTAAGAAGCTGGGCTGTCAACAAATCTTGAGAGCAGAGAAAACTTGACTCTACTCCAGGACCAGTAGTTCTTTCTTCACTGAAGCCTTTCTGTAGGTCTCTTTTTTAAGATCCACAAAGAAGGTTTTTCTGCAAATACCACTTACTGCCTTATGAACCCTTTATTCTGAGAATACCAGCTAAGACAGAGGGGACCAAGTTTTAGTTAGGAGCCTTTCATGTTCTTGAGGGGATAAAGAGAAACAAGGACTAAAGTGAAATACTGTGATAACAGCAAGAGCAACCATTCTCTACACTACACATAATCTATGCAGACAGTAAATCTATCACATGTTGTACATAGAAACAGGTTAAAGATATTGAGTTGGACTGGATTGGTATGGACAAAGCTAGGATTGGTGCAGATTCTATGTTGAAGATTGGAGCCTGTTTGGAACTGACACCTGGCTATTAGAAGTGAAGGTGAAGTCTCCAAGAATAAGCATCAAAATAGACTAGATCAGAATAACCTAGAAGGGATATTTAGGAGCAAAGCCTTATGAAGAAGGCAATGAAAAGAGTAGAGAGAAAGGAGACTAGGGTTCTAATTCCTATTTTTTCTCCTAACTAATTGGGTGATCTTAGGCAAGTTGCTCTGAGCCCAGCTTTCCTAGCTGTAAAGTAAAGGATGTAGATGTCATGAATGGCTTTTCTATTGGTCTATGCTTTATTTTGACTGCTGAGCCCAATCTTACAATCTTACAAGCCCAATCTTAATTTGTGCTTATGAATATAAAGCTACAGTGACAGTATACCAAGTCCTGGTATATTTGTTATATATACAAATTTCAAGTTTGCCCTCCTTTCCCAAGGAGAAGAAATACTTGTACTGAGTATAATTTATTATAATTCTACTTAAGGGCTAATATTTAATAATTTTCTTTGAAGCATAACTTCTTATCACCTCATTGTTTTATAAGATAGATTAAACAGTTGTTTTCCCCATTTGACTGTGATGAGAAAGTTAAGAGAGTTTCCTTATCCCTCTCTCAGTTCCACATACATTGAAAATAATATTTTTTTTCCAAAGCTGTTCTCAGAATGACTATTTGCAGCTAACTTAAATAGAGTTCCCTATCATGAGATAATGCTACCTTTGAAGGCCATTGAATGTATATTATCTTTAGCCTAATGATGAGAAAATGTCTCTCTTCAGAAAACAGGCACCCAATCTAAGGTCTCTTAGTTTCTTAAATGTATGTCAAGCCAGTAATCAACCTGGGGATAGCAACTTTCCCATTCCTTCTACTTGCTGTATCTCTGAGATCAAACTGACTATAATAATATTATTCAATAACTCCCAGTGAAATATGCATAAGTAATGCATCAGTTTTTGATTTTGTCTTTTAGTAGGATACAGATAACATTTGCTGCATAACTATCCTCTTAAAGAATATCTGTTGTTAAAGGTTGGTTAGCAGGGAAGAAAAACTGATCAACTTAACTATTTAGTCTTCGAAATTAACTCCATGAACCCAGGACATAAAAAATGCAGAAGGGAAAGAATTATTCCCTTTGTGGTTGTATTGGCCAGAACAGAATACAGTGCCTGGCACAAAGTATATGTTGAATAAATTTTTATTAATTGGTTGATTGATTGTAGACCAGTTGATGTCTTTGGTTGCTTCCTGCTCAATAAGTTTATTATTATGTGAGAATCGGGCTATACAATTTACTGAACACATTTCAAAATCTACTGAACTTCTTTTCTAGTCTTTTATTAGTTTCTCTTCCTTTCTCTTTCTTCTTCTCCCTCTCTCCCTCCTTCCCTCTTTCTTTCTCTTCTACTTTCCCCCCTTTTCTGTCTCTCTGTCTCTCTTTCTCTCTCATACATACACACACACACACACACACACACACACACACACACACACACTATTGCTTTAGTGCTGTTAGACAATCAATAAGAATTTATTAGTGCTTGCTATCTGCCAAACACTGGGGCAAGAGGGAGGGGGGAATACAAATACAAGCAGAAATAAAAACAGTCATTACTTTTAAAGAGCTTATACTGTAATGCAGGAAGACACACATAAAAGGAAGAGGGAGGCCAGGTGAAGAAGTTACCCAATGGGGATGAAGACATCGTAGAGAAAATTCAGAATATAGTTTGTAATGGAATGAGATATGGTTGTCCTGAATACCCTCCTTAAATGAATATCTCTCCCTCTTCCTCCCTTTCTCCCTCCCTCTCTCCCTCCTTCCCTTTCTCTCTTGCTTCTTCTCTCTCTCTGTCTCTCTCTCTCTCTTTCTCTCTCTCTTTCTCTCTCTTTCTTCTCTCTCTCTCTCTTTCTCTCTCTGTGTGTCTCTTTATCTCTGTCTGTCTCTGTCCCTCTCTCTCTCTCTTTCTGTCTCTCTCTCTCTTTCACTTTTTCTTTCCCCTACTTTATTTTCATTGAGCTTCTGAAGTTCAACTCTTTATTTCATTTAATAAAATATTATCTTCTTTGTTCATAATTTTAATAACTGATCAAATGGCTCATATTTGTCTAAGAAAAAAGACATTTCTTTCAACTTCTATGTAGTTTGCACATATGTGTGAAGTCAGTGGATCATGATATAAAAAATTTCCTCACCCCAGTCTTATATTTTCTTGGTATTATAGTAGCCCCTGGAGAACATATTCATAATCCCAAGGCATAAATGCGAAGTGTTTCAGTACAAAAGATTAAAGTAATTTCAAAAGAACAACAAAAAGGTTGAATTATTGAAACAGTAATGAAGACATACCCTTAGAGAAAATTGTAGGGAATCCTCTTGGAGTTTTTAAGGATTCATCTCAAAGACCTTTGCAGAATAAACATGGTATTCAATCTCTGTACCTCAAAAGGGCTGTTGGAATTTGAACCAATATTCCCAGGGAACCTAAGTATTTATAAGACCTCAGTTAGACTATGAACACGTCCATCTGATTTACCATCTTAGCCAGCTAGCTATCGAATAAGGATTTTCATTTCCTTCTAAATGAAATTATTTCATTAACATAAAATTTCAGTGAAAACATCCCATTGTTTCAATCTTATATAAATGTACAGACTAGCATTCTTCTATCTTTTAAATATATGGCTTTTTTAGATAATGTTTTTTCTAAACATTCCTATATTCCTACAAAATTACTTTTAAAAAGCTTTCTTTTGGGAAAGAGATAAACACAAAGACAGACACAGATACACTCATTCTTCCCTCCCCCTTTAAAAAAATGAACAAATAATCATAGAAAAATGCTAAGACATTTCACTTCCAGGGTCAAGATTAAAATCCAATTTATTTTTAAGTACTGTTGACTAGGCTATCTTATTTCTCCCTTATACAAAATAAGATACAACAATATACTAGACATAGAGATTACAGATGAAATATCAAGTTCAGAGCAGCTGGAAGTCCAGTTTAGCTGAATTTAGCACATTATAAGAGTAATATAAATTTGGAAAGGCCTATTGGAATCAGATGGTAAAGGGTTTTATATGACAAGATGAGCTACATATAGTGGGAAATAGGAAGTTAATGAAGATTTTGATTGGAGAATGACCTAACATACCTCTGTCTTAGAACTATGACTACTAAGATATGTATGATACATAGGCTGGAGAGACTAGAAGCAAATCTGATCTCAGTCACTTAACACTTCCTGGCTGTGTGATCCTCGGCAGATCACTTAACTCCAATTGCCTCAGCAAAAAAAAAAAAAAAAAAAAAAAAGAAGTCCCACCTTTTGGGGCAAGAACTCATTATTCAAAAGTAAACTATGTACTCTACCCTGAAACCCTTGTCTATGAGAGGTGAGCTTTTGCTTTAGTTTGCCAGGGTTGAGACTTTTAAGGCACTTCCCTGTCATTCACCATGTCACCACACACCACCACCCCCTTTTCCTGTATTTCCCCATTATAAGGTAAGATTTTTGAGACAAGGATAGTCTTATTTCTTGCATTTATATCCATAGCAATCAGCTTAATGTCCAACACATAGTAAACACTTAAAAAATATTCTATTTAGTTCTCTCACTAGCTAATTATATCCATTAATCTTTCAATATATACACTAATACTTATGGACGACAAAGATACAAATAAGATAACATGCAGATGGAATCAACTTCAGAAGGAAAGGTGCTATTGAGTGGTCAGCAGAGAGAATCTAAATATAGCAGTCATGAACAAGAGCATATCTATGCATTTTTATGATCCAACATTTCATGGATTTGTGAAAGAAACATTCAGTACTAGAAAGGATGTCCAGAAATGAAATATTTTCTGAAGAATGTCAGGTTTAAATGAATACAGGAAGACAGAAAGAGTTTAAGAATAATAGGTTTAGGATGAAGGGAAGATAGTATATAATGGAAAGACACAATAGAAGAACACAATAAGAGAGAATAAGACTTCTTCTATTCATAAGGTCTATGGAAGGGGAAAGCTAAGCTGGATCAAAAAATGGAGAGTGTTAGCAGAGAAAGAAATTTTTCAAACCTGATAACAATAACTGAGTCAAGGGATAGTGGTGGGGTTTTTGTCAACTATAAAATGAGGTAATTTTTGGAACTCATCCTCCAGAGTCCTCAAATAGATTGATATCAGTCTGTTCTTCCTCCAAATAGATGGAAGGACGAATTGTTTGAGAAAGGAGATCAGAATGGGAATCTGAGTCTTTAAATAAATAAATACAAAAAATAAATGATCAGGTTCTCAGAGATCTTGTTGAATTTAAACTCAGTATGTATTCCTTGTGTCATCATTCCTCCTTCAATCTTTTTCTTATATATTAATTTTCCCTAGTTCAATGAAGATAATAATTGAACCCATAGGCACTGATGATGACACTAAGTGAGAGAGTATGGATAAGAAATAGAGGACAAATTTCCCCCTGGGTGATTTTCACATTTGGGGATATGGCAAAGACAATGATCCATCAAAAGAGACAGAAGTTTCAAGCAGGTAAGAAAAGAATAGGGAGAAAGGAAGAGAGAAGAAGGGAGAGGGAAAAATAGAGGGAGAAAAAAGGAGACAAAGGGAGAGAGATCAAGTGGGGAGAGCAGGGAGGAAAGGGTGAGGGGAGAGTGTTATGGAAAACCATAGAGAGAGTGTGTCAAGGAGATAATAGTCAGCAATGTCAAATGCTGCAAAGATACGAAGGATAAGGATTGTAAAAATATATTATATGTGGCAAATAGGTTATTTTCTAATTTTGAAGAGAGAGCAGTTTCAGTTAAGTGATGAAGCCAGAAGTCAGAATGCAAATGGTTTAGATAATAGTGGAAGAAAAAGAAGTAGAAACCACCATTGCAGTCAGCTAATTTTTTTTTAATTCTTAAAATTGACAACAAATGGGTAGCTTTATTATTGCTTTGAACAAAATGAAAATGGCCTCACCCAAAGTGACAACCAGTTAGTCAGTTAACAAGCATTTTTCTTTTTTTATACAAGTTAATTCTATTTTCAACTCCAAATTCTCTCCCTCCATTGATAAAGCAAGAAAAAAAAAATTACAAGCTTGTGCATTCGTGCAGCACAAATCTCCATAGTAATCATTTCCAAAATAAATAAATGAATACCCTCTTTCTGCTCACTAAGTATCATCCTTCGGAAGCAGGTAGCTTGTTTCATCATAAGATCTCTGAAATTATGATTGAGCACAGTTTCTGTCTTCCAAAGTTATTTGTATGGACCGCTTTTTAAGTTTGAGTGAGAAAGAGAGACATGACTATATATAGAAAACAAAAGGAACTAGCAATAATTTTTGAAGCATATAAACAATTTAAGTATTTTATACTGGTTGCTCTTATACTTTTTCTATCTTCTGACACTCAGACCACCAACTCAAATGACACATCATTTCTTGCCATATCTTCTAGTATTGGTTGCAATATTATTTTTTTCAAATTAATGACCCATGACATAGAGTTGGAATAAATATTCCTTTTTTTCCCTCATTGTCATTACCAGATTCTCCCTTGATGTCATCCTCTTTTATCTCCTTCTTCACTTGGAATAAATATTTCTTTTTTTCTCACTATAATTAGCAGATTCTCCCTTGATATAACTCTCATGCTTGGACTCCTGTAATGGCCTGCTGGTAGCTACATGACACAAATTTTCCTATATCAGTCCATTCCATTTAGTTCCAAACTACTTTTCTAAAATTTAGATTCAATCATCTTACTTCTAAACTCAGTAAACTCTATATCAAATCACCTTCAAAATCAAATACAAAAAATCCTCTATTTGGCATTCAGAGCTTTTTAAAATATAGCAACTTCTCTCTTTTCCAATCTTACTCTACCTAGCTCTTTACTATGTACTCCTCCTCAGTCTACTGACACTGGCATTCTTAGAATTCTTCAAAGAAGATAGTCCCACCTCTTGAATCCAGGAATTTTTTTGGCTCTCTCCTATATACCCAGGGGGCTTTTCCTCCACATATCTACCCACTTATTTCCCTCATTTCTGTCAAATCTCAGCTACAACAGTATCTTCTATAGGAAGTCTTTCCTAATCCTTCTTTATTCTTGTGTCTTTCCTCTTTTAATTAGTTCCTATTTATCCTGAGAGACTAAGGTTCAAACCCTTGATGGCATTTCTTGGTCACTATATAAGTCAAGCCCAAGAGGAGTGAGGAGGTCACACTTCGAACTTAGCTTGCCATCAGTGACAAGTACAGAAGCAGGAGAGCTGTGCCCAATTGAACCAATACTACCTTTATTGACTATCTGTTGCTTATTATTGTTACATCAACCTCTTTTTAACAGCAGATGATCTCCAAGTATGCCATTTCATTCCAATCCCTGAGCCTGAACAATTGGACCAAGATGGATCAGGTTCATCTCAGAACAATTATGTTATATGTTATTAGAAAGTATGCCAAAAGTGAAAAAATCACATGTCCATGGAAATACTGAAACCCAAACATATCATCAGTACTAAAGATACAAGCAACAATGTATCTTCATGCAAAAAAAAAGAAACATTTTTAAAATGAAATAAAAATGGGAGATAGAGAAGAATTCTACAAAAAACTAATAAAAAAAGGTCCAATGCAGAAATCCAGGAAAAGCTGGCCCATAGTATTATCACTCCATTCTAGCATTAGTATTCACTGGAAAACTGCTCGTTAGATGTGCTAAATTATTTTTAGACAAGCCTATCATTTTTAAAAATATGGAACTCCGGTTTCCTCACACCTGCAATATATCAACAAGTTGGAATATAAGTGTAATCCTTCTCTTGGCAAAATATTTTTCCTGAAGTGAAGCCAGAAGAAACTTTCCTGGCCTTGCAGAATGATCTCTTTTTGTTATTTTCCTTATTGTTTTGAGCATAGGTAGGATATCTCAAAAATACAAAGAAGCTACTAATAATAAAGCATGCAACACAATATAGTTTTTCACTATGATCTATTCTATTATCACTTCTTGACATAAAATGATGCATCCCATTGATGCCATGGAGATAATAAGTTCTCTCGTCAGAGCTCTAAGTGCTTAGTGTTGGGAGCATCTTGACTCAGAGATGTCAGAGATGGAATGGGAATTATGAGCACTTCAGTTTGCAGACAGAAAAGCTAAAGTAATGAAAAAGCCTGCATTAAATATATATATATATATATATATATATGAAAAAAACATTAGATTGGAAACCAGGGACCTAAATTTTAGTCTAAGTACTTCCCCATAGCTAGATGGTCCATAGTATCAGAGCTAAACCGGATAAATCTAGAGCTTAAAGGTTTGAAGGCAATCTAGCTATAATACGTCATTTAACAGAAAAGGAAACTGAGGCCTAAAAGTGACTGTGAATTGCCCAAGTTCACAGAATCAGTAAGCATCAGAGGCAGATTTGAACCCACGTTGATTCCAGAGCCATTACTCTTTCCACCAGTTTATAATGTATTCATTATAAATTATGTTATCTAATCTCAAATGAGATCTTCATGCTTCTAGACAATAATTCTACACCTCCCTAATCAATCATCTATCCTACTCACTACAGTGATTATTCCAAACTTCCTTTTATTTCTCCAAGATTCTCACAGTACCCCCTCATTCATATTTTTCAGCTTGCTGACCTTGCTTTCCTTCATGTGAAAAACGGAAGCCATTTGTCAAGAACTCCCTTCCTTCTTCAGTTATCCTTATCTTACATATCTCTGTCATTTGTCCTTCCTATTTCCTCCTTCCTTCCATCATCTGATGAAGAGATTAACTTCTATTTGTCAAAGCTAATCTCTCTACAGATGCCCAATACCTTACTTCTTTACTTAATTAACTTAATATTATCCCCTCCCCTAAGATTCATCTCTATGTTAATAGACTCCTTCCTGACCACCAGCAGACATCAGTACCTTTTTCATCCTTACCAAGACCTCACTGTATCCTAAAATCTCTCTAGATATTGTTTTATATTTCTTCTTTCCCTGTCAGCTAAATTCTTGAAAAAAATCATCTCTACTTAATGCTTCTGTTTCCTCTTTTCCCATTCCTTTCTCCATCTCAGCAATATAATTTCTAATCTCATCACTCAACCAAAATTGATCTCTTCAAAATTCCCAGGCATCTCTTATTGCTAAATCTTATGGTCTTTTTTCATTCTATATTCTTCTTGATCAGCCTTTGATGTAGCTGATATCCTTCTCTTTCTGGATATTCTGTTCTCTATGGATTCTTGTTAAATGTATTGGTCTTTCTCCTATCAATCTATCCCTCATTATTTTCCTTTTTTGTTCTTTATCCATGTCAATATACTAATTGTGAGCATTCCAGGGTTCTGTTTTGGACATTCTTCTCTTCTTTTGTAAATTGTCTCACTCAGTGATGTCATCATTTCCTAGAGGTTCAAATGTCATCTCTACGCTGATGATTCATTAGACTATAACTTCCTTGAGTGTAGGGACTGTCTTTTACCTATAGCACTATGTCTGGAACATGGTATATGCTTAATAAATGTTTATTTATTGATTAATAATTCCCAGATTTACATCACTAGACTGAGCTTTAATCCAATATCTCCAATCCAATACCTGTTATACATTTTGAACTGATGTTTCATAGGAATCTCAAATTAAACATGTCCAAAGTAGAACTAATTAAATTTTCCCAAAACTTATCCCTCTTCCAAATTTCCCTATTTCTGTCAAAGAAATGAATTTCCATTTCTGTCATTGCCCTTCTAGTAACACAAGTTAACAAACTCCATATCATCCTACATTCTTTGCTCTCATTCACCTCAGATATACAAAAATTTGCCTAGATATTCTTTACCTTCACACTTCTCTAACATATATATATATGTTCTCTCCTCTTACTTTCTCTCTTTCCCATTCAAAAAACTCCTTTGGCCCCCTATTACTTCAAGATTGCATGTAAAATTCTTTTTCCTTCCTTCTTTCTTTCATTCCTTCCTTCCTTCTTCCCTTTCTTTCTTCCCTTTCTTCCCCTCTGTCTCTGTTTCTCTTTCTTTATGCATTTAAAGCTCTTTGTAACTTGGCCTCTTCCAAGCTTCCTACTCTCTTTACATGTTACTCCTCTTCACATACTCTGCCATCCAAATATTTTAGCCTATTTGAAATTTCTCATATATGATGTACCATCTTTTATTAATGTGATTTTCATAGCAATTAGCACAGAATTCTGGACAATGTATGTCCCTAACAAATGTTTGTTGATTGACCGAGCTATTGTAATAGATGAAATTTGAAATAATCAGGAAAAAAGGTTCAAACTTCCAAGCATATGGATTTCTTAAGCAATAAATGCCAATTGTGTAACAAATCAAAACTAGCTTACTGGACCTTGGAAACAGAGGGAGACAGATTTTTATGCATTAAAAGGAAACGTATATAAAACAGGATAGAAGATTAGGAACCTATTTCTAATTAGAGAAAATATTAGGGGTTTTCCAAGTTGGGAGGGGGATGAGTGACAATTAGGGGAAGGGGAGAGAAGAGCAAGAAAGTGCAATTCTTTGAAATCAGAAAAAAGCTGTTTTACTCTGTCCACTCCCTAAGTGTCTATACTCAAAGAAATAAGAAAACAGTAACTTGAAGTACAGGACTAGTTTTCAGACAAGACATATGAGTTGAAAAGTATTATTGTAAGACTCCTCAAGTTCAACTAGGTTTCTGATCAATCTAGCCTCAATCATTAATTAAGGATCTCTAAGCAACAGACAGAGAGGGTCCAGTTTCCCAGGCATGGAGAACTAGGCCCAAACAATGCAATAAAATTTCTCACACTTTTCATAATTGAAAAAAACTTTCTCACAAGGCGAAAATGAGATTAGACCCATAACTGAATAGAAAGGGAACTGAACTACCTCCAGAACTGAGTCACAAGATGAAGTTAGTGTGGTTCACTCCATTTCCACAATTCTCCTTAATCTACTTTCTCTCCTCTGAATTACTTATCTATAAGCTAAATGTATAATGTTTTTCAAATATTCATAATCAGAAATATTTAAGTCAGGCTACATAGATCAAACCACATGAAGGCTCACAATGGATAGATGGAGAGGATAGATTTAACATGTCACCAAGGTATTCAAGAAAACTCAGCATAAACATTATGAAAGAAAGTACAGTGATCATCAATATTAACTAATATCAAATCTCTTTGTATCCTACTAACCTGCTACCAATGTCTATCTAATTAACACATTTTTTCCCTTGAATTCCAGATGTCCTATGTTGTCATTTGAGCCCTAAAAATTAATCTTCTCTTGGACATTCTGGAGTAGACCTCATCCTTAGGGAAATTCTGAAGAGGGCTCTGTTTCTCTGGTTCCAGATCACTTGTAGAGATTCATAAATAATTTTGCCAAAATCTGCCAGTAACAAACAAAACAATTTAGTACAACTTCATAAATGTGATTATTTAGTAACTAGCACTTGTGGTAAAAGCCAGTTCAAGTCTTATGCTTCTGATCATATTAATAATAGAGCTATTAGAAGAATATAAGATTAGAAACACATAAGTCACTTGAGATTTTCAGTTTTTAATATACCAATTGGTGTTTTTTCTTTACTTAAACCAAATACTTGCCATAAAAATCTTAAGAAAAAAAATCATTAGGATCTAACGTGTAACCCTTCCATCTTTTAAATTTATTAGATATTTTAAAATGGGAAAATAATTTCACTCACTTTACAATTGTCAATGTAATTTTATATGTAAAATCCTTAATCCAATTTTGAGCATTTATTACTAACACATACTCAAAGACTGGATTTTCATACTAGACACATGTGGAAGTTAATTATGTACATATGTATATAGTTCTTGGAGAAAACAGTATAATCCTTTGCTTTCTCAAAGTTTACTATTCCATTTAATTAGAAATCATTTATTACAAATTTGTTTTATTACTTTGTCTAATTCTTTCTTTCAAAGAATGTCATCTTCATATAATAATTTATCCACAAATGCAGATTAAAATTATAATATTTTTCTTCCTTGCATCCTATTATAATAACTCAGAGATGTTTCAGTATCAATCTATTAATTAATAGATCTAGTGTTGTTACAAAACTTCTATTGCTCATATGCCCTGATTATAAAAAATTTGCTATGAAAAGAAAAAGAAGGACATAGTCATAACAATGTCAAGACTCATCCCCTCAAAGGGCTGAACTGACATATATCTTAACAGGGAAAATACTCCCTTAGCTCTGTTTGATTCCAGACACATGTCATAATTGACAACCAATCATATAACAAAGTTCCACATTTTTTACAGGTTATCAAAAGCCAGACTCAGGATTAACCAGGAGGGAAATTATCTGTTCAGAATGGAAATAATACAATGGGGAAACTGAGTCAAAAGAATCCAAACACTGGCCATACCATGGTCATTTCCTTAAGTTTTCCCAGAAACAGACATCTACCTGGAGCTGTTATCACAATACAATTTTCGCCTACCCACTGCAGAAAAATTCAGTAAACAAAATTCAAAACATTAAATTATAGTCCCAAGAGTTTTTAACCTCAAAAATCAAAATTTTTCTAATCACAGCTTAGGGCTTGAATATTCCTCATGATTCCCTAACAATTATATGTCATTTATCTTTCATCTGATTCTAGGGTTTTGGATATAAAACAAATACCTTATGGTTGACTCATATTTAAGTATTGAAATTACAATTCTAAAGGATCCTATACATTTTCATAATTTCCATAAGTGATAACATATGAATTTCAAATGAAAACTTACTCTTTATTATAGTAAACTTGTAAATTCTTTTTGACAAAGAGTGGGAGAAGCCTTATTTTCTTGGTTTGTGAACTTCAGTACTATAAATTTTGCAGTATGCAATAGGGGTTGATGAGATCTATTTTAAACAAAAATTTCCAACATACCTCACAGACAAGGATATCTTTAAGGGCCTTTGCAACTTTCCCCCCAAACAGTAAATTATTCTTGATGTTCTTGTTGTTGTTGTCTGTTTTAATACAAAATATATCTCATTAAAAAATTGAACAGCTTTCAAAAGTGTATTTTTTTTTATTTTTTATTCAATTCTTTCAAAGCTCAATTCATAGCATTCAAATTAAAAGAAAAGTTATTTTTCTAACAGAATTTTTGATATAGTGGTTTCTCACAGCATTTCTGACAAAATATCATGCATTTAAAACATGAAGTAAAACCTATTACCAAGTCAGATGACATTAATTCAGCCTAATGTATTTCCAAATTATCTTACATGGAAAATCATTTTATTACTTTTGGCATTTTATGCTAATCACATCTAGAACACCTTATAGAGTTATCATAATATATAATTAAAAAAACAGTAACAATATTTAGCACTTGAAGAGTACTTACCATATATCTAGCACTTTGTTAAATACTTCATAATCCTTTTATCATTTGATCCTCAAAACAAGCTTGGAAGTTGGTTTTATTGTTTTTTTTTTCTTTTTACAATTCAGGAAACTGAGATAAACAAAAATAATATAACTCACTTAATTCACACAACTACTAAAATTCTGACACCAGATTGTAATTCAGATTTATCTTCATTTTTTCAGCATTTTATTTTTTTGAATTTGATGCCACATTTAGTAGGAGAGAACATTTTACCACATCTAATTTAATTACAAGAAAATCTCAACCAAATCAAATCTGGATTTATAGCCACAAAATCAAAATCTCAATTTCTCAGGGCTATTAGGCACCTGTGTTTTAAAATTTAGAGCTCAGAGCTAACAATTAGCTCATTTTCAAAAGTTTATAGTTAGTACTTTCCATAAACTTTTTATTTATTTTCTTTCAAAAATTATCCAAGGTACCAAATTTATTCCTTTTATTTTCATAACATAACTTAAGAGGATTTTCCCTGAGGCTTTTCAATTTTAACACCAGTAAAAGACAGAAACAGATTCCAAGTGGTAGATTTGTATTTCCACCATTCCCTTGCTTTGGAGTTCATGAGATTCTAAAGATTGGGGAATGGTCTTTCAAGGTAGAGTATTGCATTTTTTAACCATATCCCAAACTAGCTAAATAACAAATCTTTATTCCATAAAATTTGTCATTTGCAACTTAGCCCAAAATTATACACAACCCTGATTAATTGCAATATTATTACCTTTTTTGTGTCTCAAATCCTTATAAATGCATAGTTTATTTCTAATTTTCTTTAGTGATTTTGCTTCTAGTATGACTAAACAATTAATCCCATTATATAAAGCTTTGAGAGTTCTCTTTCAGCCTTCCCAAAAGACATTCCTATTTCCAGGTCACCTCCCTCCACTCCATATGACAATAAGGGTGACATAGGGAGTACATCTTCATTCTTCACAGATCTCTTTTTGGTTTCCATTCCTCATTAAATTTTACTCATTTTAAAGATGCTCCCTGATTTAAACATGCTTTTCTTTTTTCATGATCAAAAAAAAAAAAATTAAGAGGCAATTATTTAAATTTCAGACAAATTTAAAGGACAAAGCATATGCCCATTTTTTTCTTTACTATAAAATTACTTTCAAATTAGTTGTCTTCTTTCATTATGTTAATTAATAGCTCCATCAATCTTCAAGGAAAAGGTGATCTCAGTGCTTTTTACCCCTAAAACTTTCACAGATTTTAATTTTAATTTTTCCTTAAAACAAATTCTATAGAATGGTACCTCAAAACTCCTTAAGATATTTTAAGATTTTTCCAAAGTACCCTATGGTACAGAGGGAGACACCCTATGATTCGAGGTTATTATACTAATTATTATACTAATACCTCTTATTTTATTAAACGAACTAGAAAAGAAGATCTCACCATTGAACCATGGGAACAAGGAAGACCAGGGTTCATCTTCAGAGCTAATAAAAAAAGCTTTTACCCCAATCAGAATCAATATTTGTGAGTCAAACTCAAACTAGCTTCTATTAGTAAGATGTATAAGAGTTTGACTTCTTTATTCTTATGGGCTACAATACAAACACAAATATTCTAATCTGAAAGATTTTTCTGATAATAGGAGGAAATAAGTCAATCTGATGCTAAGATGTTCACCCACCACAGGACTTTCCAGGGAATGTTAGTCAATTCTTATCTTTTGCTTTCCCTGTTGCCCTGGGTTTTGGAAATCTCTCTTTGGGTCAGGTCAAGCATAACTATCCTCCATATCTGGGTCAGACCAATCAGTCTCAGATGTAATTTGTATAATTGGACTATTTTTGTAACCTGGAGGGCCCTCTACATTTTGAACTGCATCAGGGTTATTCTGTCATATGGATCCTTTGCTACAGATGATTCTTGGATCCAACTCATTGTTATTTGCTAGCCATGTTAATAAACTAATCATTTTTGGAAATTTGTGCCTCAGTGCTTTTTTAAAATCACAACAATAGTCACATTTAGACTCGGTATAAGGAAACACTTCATAATTAGACCTATCTGAAAATGAAATTCGATACTTCAAGAGACATGGAATAGGATACTTCAGGAAATACTTGATTCTCTCTCACTGGAGGTCTTCAGGCAAATTTTGGATGACTACTCATTTGGCACGTTGTCAAAGTAAACTCATTCAGGTATGAGTTGCATTAGATGACTTCTACTTCTGAGATTCTGTTAGTCTCATTATATTTTGATGATATTTTCTCTGGGAAAAAATGTCTCCAATCTTATAGAAATTTGTTAATTTCCAGAAAATTTTGAATAGAAAATAGCAGATAAGTTGAAAGAAATATTTTCCCACATTTCCTTATCAGTTCTATCTCTAGCTACATTGGTTTATATTTGTGCAAAACCTTTTTATATTATATAATCATAATTTTATTTTTGTCTTTTATAATAATATAGCATAATTAACACATATTTGTTAAGCACTTAACACTGCACTAAGTACTCAGAATATAAAGAAGAGCAAAAACACAGTCCTTGCCCTCAGAGGGCTCACTTTCTAAGAATGCATACAACAGGCAACAAACATGTATATACAAAAAGTATTCAAGATAGAATGCAAATAAATTTAGAGGGAAAGTTAGTAGTGAGCAGAACCTGGGGCGATCTCTTTAGGGATGATAAAATTTGTGATGAATCGAAGATTTATAAGGAAGCCATGAAGCAAAGGAAGGAAAGCATTTGAATCAGAAATTGCCAGTGAAAAAGCATAAAAAGAGAAGACGGAAAATCTTATATCAAGATTAAGAGCAGGCCAGTATAACTAGATTCTAAGGAGATGACAAGAATTAAGTATGAGTAGACTGGAAATGTAGGAAAGACCTAGATTGTAAAAGATTTTAGAAAATAAACAGAATTTTATATTTAATCTTGAGCTAATAAGGAGCATTTGAGTTAATTGGGGATGGAGAGAGAGGAAAGAGAATGACATGTTTTGGACCTATGTTTTGTGAAAATCATTTCGACAAATGAACTGAGAAGAGACTACAGTTTTTCTCCTACCCACAATTCAAAAAAATATGTAATTTCATTTTCTCTTGGTTTTTCATTTTATTTTGGTTTTTGCTGGTCTGTTGATCTGATTTTGTTTTTGTATTTAATTTATTTGGAATTTATTGTGGCATAACAAGCTGATCAAAAATGGCTTGATGTCTCAATGCAGTTTTGTCAAATACTTAGTTCCTTTCTCAATATTTTGTGGTTTTCATTATCAAAAGCTAGATTTCTGGATGCATTTATTTCTGTCTCACTTGTCTAAATTTTACTGACCTATTTTTCCATTTTTTCTCCTATACCATATAATTTTTATAATTACTACTTTAGAGTATAATTTTAGATCTAGTAATCCTATTTACACATTTATATTTTTTCATTATTCTTGATATTCTCAAAACTTTATCTTATCACATGTATTTGGATATTTTATCTAATTCTATAAGAAATAATATTAAAGGCAAATAGTATTGTCATCTTTACTATATCCTCTCAACTCAGCCAATATTACAGATTCTCTTCAATTATTTATATCTATTTGTATAAAATTTGGGAAATTAGCTCCCAGATATTTAATGTATATTTTGCAAAAGTAAATGGTATTTTTCCTTCTATCATCCCTCTCATTTTGTTAGTAATGAGTAGCAATCTGTTAGTAATTTTATTAGTAAAGGAAAGAGGTAATAAGAGGTGAACCAGCAGTTCTCAAATTTTTTTTAATTCATTATACTCCCCATTCTAAAAATTATTGAATCCCCTCCCCATGGCTTTTTATGTGTTACATCTATTGGTGTTTCCTTTATTAGAAATTAAAATATCTGGTATTATTTAAAAAAAAAAAACCTCTTTCCTCATAAACCCCTCCCTATGGGAAAGAGTCATAAGGACCCCAAAGGGTCCTTAAACCTCACTTGAAAATTACTATTGTAGTGACCAGACCATCTAGTTTATAGTAAGAGAATTCAAATCAGCTCTGCCACTTTTTATCTGTGTGGTAGTGATTTAAGACAAATCTCTCTGGAACTTGATTTCCTCCTCTTCAAATGAAGGATTTATAGGAGATGACTTTTAAGGTTCCTTCTAGCTCTAAATCAATGCTCCTATGCTCTTCCTTACCTATCATTAATCAGTTAA
The DNA here is from genome assembly GCF_016432865.1 of Antechinus flavipes. Lineage (NCBI taxonomy): Eukaryota > Metazoa > Chordata > Mammalia > Dasyuromorphia > Dasyuridae > Antechinus > Antechinus flavipes. Next base: position 176,813,341 of record NC_067402.1, read on the forward strand.
CAAAATCTACTAATTATACCTTCATTATTGTTTTACCGTCTGTCCCTTTTCATCTATATCTCTTGTTAATACCTTGTTATAATTTCTCATTTGCCAACCAGGACTATTGCATACTCTTCTGTTAGAATGTAAACTCCTTGAGGGTAAGTACCCTGATTTTTCTTTCTTTATACCCCCCAGTATTTAGCACAGAATGAAACACCAGAAGCACTTTAAAAATGCTAGTTGACTAAGACTCTTTCTTGTATCCTACTCTTTGCCCTCTTGAATTTATAGTTCATGCTGCTCCTAAAACTGTCTTTTTCATAGATAGTTTTTCATAGTTCATAGATAGGGTTATATTAAACCTATGCTCAAAAAATTAAAACTCTATTATATACTCAATAAACTTCAAACTCCTTTTTCTCTGTCCTTCCAGAGACTATACAGGAAGATATCATACTTTCTTTCTTGCCATGTCATATCATTCCCTTCTAATGACCCTGCTTGCTGCTCTTTTCTTCTGCCATCCCACACACCATATACACTCCTGCCTCTCTTTCTTTGACTAAACTCTTCTCTATAACTGAGTCTGTTTTTCCTCCAATTATCTATTGAACCTTTATCCTTCCTTTAAAGTTCAATTTGCATGCTAACTTGCCCCCAAACTTTCCCCTAGACGATAGCAACTCCCCTCCCTCAGTCAGCCCACATTCTATGCATTTATTATGTAATAGTGTGCATAAAAAAGAGAGATTTGGTTTCCTACCCTATCCCTAGCACTACAGATGTGGTTACAAAAAATAAATAAAGATAATAAATATAATGAGGTGTTAATGCGTTGATAAGGTGATCCCTTTAGAAAGTATGAATACTCCTTGATTAAGTCAGAAGGGAATAGCAAATTAGCTGAAGAAACAAATTATTGGTGGCCTTAAATAGCTTAGGGCTGGAGAGTTAGAGACAGTCTAAACTAAAAGACATAAGTAGTTGAGAAGCTGGCCTCTGAGAGCAAGATGCTCTTGGAAATAGAGGCAGGAAATTTCTCCTACTTGTCAAAACTCTTGTTTAAATTCACATGATTGATGGAGGGGAAAGTTGCTTCACCAGGAGGGAGTGCATCCAACAGGGAATGGAGACCTTATAGTCACAGAAACCAAAAGGCAGTCACATGAGGCAGGCAGCAGCATTTATGAATGGACCTGGAAATAAGAGAAAGTGGACCATGGATCTGAGAGAAAGTTAGCATTGGAAATTAAGAGCCACACTGCAGAGACAAGGCAGACTCTAGGAACCCAGCTAATCAACCTGACCAAGGGAGACACTATGGCTAGAGTAGAGTTTTGTGAAGAGTTGTTTTGGAGAGAAGTGACTTCCTCATTAGCTACAAATATCTCTTGTGTGTGCCTCATTATCAGTGTACTCTGATTTTTGTGAGAGAATACATCCTTAGTTTATAAGAGGAATGTTGAATAGCAACTAGTTTTTGTTTTTTACTATGCCATTTTATAAACACCTTTATAAAGAATTAATTGTGTATATATAACCTATATCAGATTAAATACTGTCTCAGGAGGGGGCCAGCTGAGGAAGGGATAGAATTTGGAACTCAAAATTTTTTTAAATGTTAAAATTGTTTTAATATATAATTGGGGGAAATTTTTTAAAAAGAGCTTATTGTGCAAATTGGTTGGTTTATTAAGGGGAAACACACCAATAGGAATTCATGAACTATGAAGTAGGAAGAGGTAACACAAACTAACCCTTGAAATTACAAATAACAAACATTTTCTCAAGATCCAATAACAAGTAATCGGGGTACAAAGTAGATCAAAATGAGTGTTATGTATAAATTATAGTTAGCTGTGTTTTTATTTTATTTTTCTAAAAGACTGTGAGCCCTATGATAGCAATTTTAGGTTTTTCCTAATCATTTTTTATCTCCTTAATATTCGGTACAGAAAGCATGTGATAAAAGTTTGTTGAATGAATATTAAAAGAAGAGGCAACATAGTAAAGGGGAAAGATAACTGATAACTGACCTCAGCCAAAAGAAAAAATCTAGGTTCAAGTCCTACCTGATATATACTATGTGATGCTGAGTAATTCACTTAACCTCTCAGTTAGCTCTCAGACAAAAAGTGCTTGAATAGTTGCTGGTTTGCATTGGTAGAGTTCCTTCTACTAAAAGAATTGTAGGTCAATCCAATTTTTAAAAAAGTTACAGCTTGTTAAAATAGATTGATATGGGCCTTAAGGTATGAAAAGCAATTTATCCAAAGGTTTATACCACCCTGCTTACCACATCTCCTTTCTTCTTCCTCTCTCCTTTTTATAGATCAACAAATAGACAACGTCTAACATCTTGAGTTGTCTAGCAACTTCTGGGGCTTCTTAGCTATGGATTTGAAACAATTTCTTATTTTATTTTTAGGGGCTTTATATATTTAGATACACTGGCAATTTTAATTGATCTCTTCAAGCTCAACAGGAGCTATTCCACGATGTTTGTTTAAAAAAAAAAAAAAAACCCTCTAGTGAACACATAATAGTGAGCTCTAGAAAGCAAGATAATTTCTTTTGCTTAATAATAGTTTTCTTTCCTCTTGGCTGCAGATTCTCATAACTAGCACCATGCCAAACATTCGAAGATTGGATTATGGCCTGTCGTACTTGATTATTTTTGTCAGCATGCTGACCCAGGGTGCCCTTTTCTTGTGTTGTTCCTTCTGTTTCCATTTTTCATGACATCCAGCTTTTCATCTTGTCAATCAGCTTTTGACTTCCTGATTAAAGTGTCTGTCACAGGAGCAGTCTGGTCTCCAGTCAGTTGTTTAATTTGTTCCTCATGGCATCCAATTGAGTTATTCATCTGGCCCAGCTGTTCCCAAGTGCTTCCAGCATCACTTTTTCATGTGTTTGGGTTTAACCTCTATATCTATGTACAACAGTGTGAATTGTTCCATTCATTCTGCTGTTGACTGTGGCTTGCTTTGCCTCGGCCTAATGCCTTGACGCTACTAGGCTGGCTGCTTTACTGTGGCTAACCCAACTGAGAAAGAAGCAATATTTCAAATTGATGTTATGGTAACGAGTACAACTAAACAGACTAGTTTTCGAGAATTATAACAGGCCTCTTTTTAACAATTAGGAGTATGTAATGGAAACTCAGAGTTGTTCAGATTCAGATCCTCCCAAAAATAATGTTGATGGTGTTTGGCAAAGGAAAGAATACATTAGTCTGCCAACAGTGGTGGATACTACAGCGAACACTCCAGGATTTAGTTGTTGCATTAAGTTACATGAGATGCTCGATGGGTCAGAATTGATGCAGATATCCAATTGGAAAAATGAACTTAAGTAAATCCACTGTGGTTACTGCGTTATAATTTGTCTTCTGGTGGTCGGTGGATTTATATCATGCAGCATTCAAGAAGCCACATAATGCAACTGGAAACTAAAGAAATAAAATACTAGGCAATATTTCCTAGCTTTTTCTAACCATTCAAATCTAATCAATTCACAATGTCAGGAGATTGTTCATGAATGGACAACTCCTTCCTTCTTTTCCTGTTCTGTTTCTTCCTCACTTCTTACAGATTTTTAAATGGGAATTTCATTATTCCAGACATGAAAATAAGCCCTGACCCATGTGCCTAGATCTTAAAAGAAAACAAGCCTGACTTAATGAGAATCAGGTAGAAAGTTTAAAATAGTAGACTTGGTCCCTTTTCTTCTTGTAAATTTCTTTTGTGGGGAGTACTTGGATATCTCTTAGAATTCAATGGCCTTGGAATTTTTTTTTAACACATTAATATGAGAAGTGAAAGGTTATAAGAATGATTCATGTCACGGGATAGGGCTATTAAAATTTTATCAGCTGGAATAGAGTTTTTGGTTATGGTAAACTATAAGACAGCTATGTGACATAATGGCTAGAACTTTGGACCTGAAGCCAAGAAGACATGAAGTCAAATACTGCTTCAGGCACTTTATTAATTAGGTACCCCAGGGCAAGTCATTTATAATCCATTTCTTCATATCCAAAATAGAACAATGAAAACACCTATGATCAAATAAGATATTTGTGAAGCATTTTACAAATCTTATGATTTTAAATTTAAATTAAAATTATATTTAAATTTAAAATTATAGATATTTATAAAATGAGAGAACTCAAGAAAAAATGTTTAAAATAGTACTTTAAAAATAGTGACATCTGTAGATCTTTTTTTGTTCTTTTTTTTACTTAATAATATTTTATTTTTCCAGTTACATGTAAAGATAGATTTCAACACTCATTTTTGTAAGATTTTAAGTTCCAGTTTTTCTCCCTCCCTAGCAATTTGATATAAGTTATACATGTACAATCAATCCAAATATTCACTAATTTCCATATAGTCATGTTGTGAAAGAAAAATCAGAATAAAAGTGAAAAACCAGGAAAAAGAAAAAAAAAAAAGTGAAAATAGTGGGCTTTGATGAACATTCAGTCTTCATAGTTTTTTATCTGGATGTAGAAGACATTTGCCTTCCCAAGTCTACTAGAATTGTTTTGCATCACCATATTGCTGAGAAGAGTTAAGTCTATCATAATTGACCATACAATCTTGTTGTTACTGTGTACAGTATTCTCCTGGGTCTGCTCACTTCACTCAGCATCAGTTCATGTAAGTCTTTCCAGGGTTTCTGAAATTAGCCTTGCTCATCATTTCTTATAGAACAATAATATTCCTTTACAATCATTACCATATCTTATTCAGCTATTCCCTAATTGAGAGGCATCCACTTAATTTCCAATTCTTTATTATCACAAAAAGAGCTGCTAGAAACATTTTTTTTTGCACAGATGGGTCCTTTCCCCTCCTTTATGATCTCTTTGGGATACAGGCCCAATAGTGACACTGATGGATCAAAGAGTATGCACAGTTTGATAGCCCTCTGGCTATCTATCAGCTGTACTAGCAATGTAATAGTTTTCCATATCTCCTGCAATATTTATCATTATCTTTTCCTATTATCTTAGCCAGTCTGAGAGGTATGAGGTGATACCTCAGAGTTGTTTTAATTTGCATTTCTCTAAACAATAGTGATTTAGAGAATTTTTTCATATGACTACAGATGACTTTAATTTCTTCATCTAAAAATTGTCTGTCCATACCTTTTGACCATTTATCAATTGGGGATTCTGTAGATCTTTAATTCTAGCCACCATTTTATATCTTAATAGATATTTGCTAGTAATAAATTTTTATAGTTCACAATGATGTGTTCAGTTTTTACCATTTTCAAGCAAAATATAATTTGACTTGTTATGTAAAATTCTTCTATAATTTCTAGTGGCAAAAACCTGGTCATAAGTTGCCATCAGAAATCCCTCTGTTTACATAATAAATCTATATGACTGAACCCTTCATTTGACAATTCATTGTTGTCACCCTGTTGGCTGAGTATATGTGATGGTATTCATGAAAGGATTTTTAATTCCAAATTTGAATGTTACTAGTTTCATTCATTCATCTAATAGTCAAGAGAAAAAATTCTGTACTGGTTATATGTCTCCCTGAAAAATAAGTTTTAATATGCACTCTGAGTCCATCACCTATTTGTCAGGAAGTGAATAACATGATTCATAATAAGTCTTCTAGATTTGTTATTTGTTGGACTCCTTACAAAGTGTAAAGTCATTAGAGTTGATAGAAACAATAATTATCTAATTTAGCATGGCTCAGTATGATTGATCTGATCTTACAAGAAGATCTTATGGGCCAGAAGAAACAAGGTACTAAGTAGAACTGATAAAAACAATGCTTGTGTTCACACCTTTAGAGAGCTCTTATATAAGCAAGAAGCTCTTAGGGCCAGAAAGCACTCTGGGAGGAAACCCATAATCCCACTCTCTCTATTCCCAACAGTTATTGACTTATGTGTAGATTATCATCCCTAAATCTTTCAAAGTTATTTATTTTTACAAAATTGTTTTCTGAATATTTTTTTTTCTTTTGGTTCTGCTCATCTCAGTCTGTGTCAGTTAATTCAAGCCTTCCCAGAATTCTCTAAAATAATTCTCTTCATAATTTATTAGAGTACAATAGTATATCATCATTAGAATATACAATAGTATATCATTACATTTTTATACATGTTCAATTATTTCCTAGTCAATGGGCATATCATTGTTTTCAATTCTTTGTCACCACATAAAGAACAGCCATATTTGGTTTTTTTTTGTTTTTTTTTTTGGCAAATGTGGGTCCCTCTCTTCTTTCTTTTATCATTTTAGGGTATAGACATGTTAGTATTAGGCATACTAGACAACTTGATCAAAAGTTGTATATATATTTTTACAGCTTTTGGAGCAGAATTCAAAATTGACTCCCAAAATGGCCAGATCAGTTCACAGTTCCACAAAGAGAGCACTTAATGTGCCAGTTTCCCTACCATTACTTTGTCACTTAGCTTTGGTGGTTTTTTTTTTTTTTTTTTTTTTGCCAATCTTATGAGTTTAATTTAGAAACTGTTATTTTAATTTGTATTTCTTTATTATTCAATTAGAGAATTTTCCCACACTTTTTCAGTTTTTTTCAATTTCAACAATAGCTTGGATTTCTTCCTCTTATAATAGCCTGTTTATATCCTAAACATGAATCAGTTGGGGAATGGCTCTAATTCTTATACATTTGAATTAATTCCCTTCAAATGAGATCATTACCAGAGAAACTTGCTGCAAAGATTTGTTTTCTTACATACTGACTTCTCTTTTTATTTTATCTTTATTGGTTGTGCTTATACAAAAATGTTCAAATTTTATGAAAACAAATTTGTCCATTTCACCTTCTGTGATTCTCTTCAGATATTATTTGGTTGTGAATTTTTCCCCCTTTCATCAATCTGAGAAGAAATTTGTTCTTTGCTCCTCTCATTTGTTTATGATGTCACAAATATCTTTTTGGTTTAAGTCAATTGGAGCTTATATTGCGGTAGAATGTTGTTCTAAATTTCTGTCAAATTACTTTCCAATTTTACCAACAATTTTGGGCAATAGTGAGATCTTATCCTCAAAGTTGAAATTGTTCAATCTGTCAAACATTAGTTAGCTTGCTCCCTTTTGTATATTGGTACCTAATTTCTTCTGCTTGCTAAATTCTCTACTTCATAACCAGTAGCAAATGGTTTTGATAATTACATCTTTATTAAATAGGTAAATAGATCTATTACAGCTAGACCTTCTTTATCCCCATTTTTTTCATTAATCCCCATGAAATTTTTAATCCTTCATTTCTCCAGAAGAATTTTTTAAAAGATTTTTATAGTTTTATAAAGTAATTCTTTGGAAATTTGATTAGCATGGAACGAAATAAATAAATTAATGTTGCTAGTATTGCCATTTATTATTATTGTCTCCGTCTACTTATGAGCAATTACTATTTCCAAATTTCCCAAAAAAATTCCTTTTTGTATAAATAATTTTTCATAACTGTGTGTTCATATAGTTCCTGGGTATGTTGACAGGCAGATTCTCAAGTACTTTTGTATTTTCTCCATTTTAAATAGAACTTCTCTTTCTATCACTTCCAGTTAGAACCTAGTATATAATATGATATGAAATATAAAATAGAGAAATACTAATGATTAATTTGAATTTATTCTATATTCTACAACTTTTCTAAAGTTAATTGTTTCAGTTAATTTTTAATTGGCTTTCTAGGATTTTCTATATAAATCATCATATCACCCAGAAAAAGTGACAATTTTATTTCTTTTTTTTTTTTTGGCCATGTTTTATTCCCATAAGTTTTTTTTTTCTCATTGCTATAGCTAGCACTGTATTGAATAGTAATGGTTATAATGACCATCCTTTAACCCTAATCTTTTTTAGAAAGGTTTCCCCATTACAGATAATGCTGCCTCTTAGTTTAAGATAGATGCTTCTTATACTATTAAGTAAATATCAATTTATTCTTTTCCTTTCCAGTGTTTTAATATGAGTAAAAGCTGTTATCAAAGCCTTTTTCTATATCTATTGATATAATGATAAGATTTTGTTGTTTTGTTATTAATATCTGCCTTAAGTCTTAGAAATGTGTACGGTTGATTCTGCCTAATGTTGGACCCAATTACTCAGAAAGTAATGATATACTACTTCCATCTTCTTCTTCCACTCCCAGCTCAGCACTACAATGCAAACAGGGACAAATTTCAGTTACTTTACATTCTTGGTAGCAATAAAAGTCAGATGCTTTATAGTTCTCACATAAGGTTGGTTTCCATTAATGCTTTGAGGAAAGCTTTCTACATTCTTTTCTGTCTTATTCTTTGTCTCCTGACAGATTATTTCCCCTTTCTTCTAAAAGAATATAGAAATATAATATAATGTGGCTAGAATAAAATTAGAATGAGAAAAACTTTTCAAATATATCATTAAAAAATTAGTAAATGAGTATAGAGAATGAAAGCTGTATATTTACTCAAGAGCTAAATGTTTCCTGCAACATTATTCTTTTCTAAAATCATTCTATTCCTTTATTGTTTTCCTACAGTTGTTCAATTGGAAAGGCTTCTATAATAAAAGTCACTTCTTAGATTTTGGGGAAGACTGAGTCACTTTGTTGCTTATTCCTTTTAGTTTGTTTTACTTATAAGGGACAGCAAAGCAGATCAGCTACAGAAAAGAACATTTATAGAGTTTATTTTTTTTTAATTATTGACGCTCTCCACATGACAAAATTATTTTGTGGTTTTAACAAAATTCTGAAGTTTCCATCTCAAGAGAAAATAAAGTTTCTTTTTAGAAGTTGCCAAACAATTAAAATAAAAATGCTGTTATCCCTCATTTTTAATGTATTTTTACTGTTAAGGTTTGATTCATCAATTAATTATAAAAAGCTTTTAAATTTTTCTATGAAAACTATATTGAAGATTCAAGAATAATTTTTTTATTGTTTTCTTCTTCTTTGTAGCAAATGGGTTCTTCTTCATACACAAATAGACCACAACATTCATTCAACCTGTTTTAACACAATTCATTCATGTATGTATGTATGTATTTTTCTGAGGCAATTGTGATTAAGTGACTTGTCCAGGGTCACAATTCATTTATATTGTGACACTTCAGGAATCTAGAAATATCGGCATGGTCAATAATGCTGAAAGTGGCGGGGGGAGGGAGAGGAAATGTCATGAACCAGACCAAGTATTTCAGATTAAGCATTAATTTATTTAATCTTGTTGGTCCAAATCCTCTTCTCTATCTCTCTTTGTCTCTTCATCTCTCACACATGTGTATATCAGAGAGTTATACATATGTAATGTCTGGAATGACATTGTGTCTGGAATGAGTGTGTTTATATGTGTATGAGTATGTATATGGATATATATATGTGCAAATATATACACACATACAAATATTTGCATATATCTGTGTGTGAAGAGCAGGAGAGTATTATTAATTAGAACCAACATATGGATGCAGGAAAATCTGGTTCTAGTCTTTTAGAAACATACTAGGTGCATAACTATGCTCAAGTCACCTGATTTCTCAGTTTTGAGGCACACTGACATGTACATATTAGACAAGTTTGCTAATCTTCAGGAATGGAAGAAATTTCTATATTGAGAGTTTCCCATACCATTGAAATCAAAGCTGCCTACTTTAGTAAGTTTGTATGTATATAATGTATGTATAAATATTTAACTGTATATATGTATATATCCATGCATAAATATATACAAATAAATACATACAAACATATACATCTAGTCATGATACTCTTGAACCTAGATTGTAACCTTCTTGAGGAGAGGGAGCAACTTTTGCCTCTTTTTGTATCCCCAGCATTATCACAGTACCTGGACCATAGTAAGCATTTAATAGATGCTTATTGATTGAGGGGCAGGACAAGAAATAGAAAAGATGCTAGAACTCAGAGCTCTTGCTTATGTACTATCTAGAAGGAGATGACTTATGGCTTTGCCCTCACAAAGATATTCCAGCAAGAGGGATGACTAGCCATTTAATCACTGTAGAATAGATTCTTGTTGAGGTGTTGAGTTACTCTAGAGAACCTCTGAGATCCTATCTAATTCTGGTGTTCTATGATCTTAGAGATCAGTGGATAGACAAAGCAGAGGCACTCTGTTTTTAAAATGACTCTCAGACCAGCAGTGGTATGACATAGTAGAAAATAAGTGCGGGTTGAAATTAAATTACTGTCTCTTGAACAGGACAGCATTGAATAGCCAAGATCAGAACTGACCTTGTTCTATTTGCCTAATAATCTTTTTAAGAATGTAAACACCAACATATTTGCATGACTGACATTGTAAATACAAAATATTCTTATTATTTATGTTCACTGAGAGTAGTAAAGTAAAAGGACTATAGAAACCTAAAAGAAATAAATAGTATTATCTTTGCTGGAAAATTCTAGTTAACTACATAGCAAATCTTCATAATATTTTCATCTGTTAGCTAGAGAAATCCATAAGTCATTCTTTATTTAAAATTATAGAGGAAAAATATGAAAGAAACTTATTTCTATGTTTCCATCTACTTTTTTAAAGAATGATGAATAGAACCTTTGATACTTAAGTTCAAATGAATAATATATGCTTTGGCTGGGTGTCAAAACCTTAACAGAATGTGCACTATAGTCACCTAACAGGAAAAAACAAATAGTTTAACAATGAGACATTTTGAAACAGGTGCTCTGAATACTCACAGAATGTTGTGGATCTTGGAGGCACCCTTGTAAGAACTTTGTGTGTGTGTGTGTGTGTGTGTGTGTGTGTGTGTGTGTGTGTGTGTAAATACCAAATTGTTGCTCTAATAAGAGGATAAAAAGTTAAATTCATTGACCAGAAAGAAAAGTTACAATTTTTCATCTTTATGTATGAGAATTTACAATCACCAAACACACACACATACTCCTAAAGATTATAGACTTGGGTAGCATTGGAAAATACCAGTTTAGATCACTTTCATATATTTTTCTAAGGTTTTATGATTATTGTGATATTGAAGGAAAAATGGAAATAATTTATTTAAATTGAACAAGTTAATAAGTAGGAAATAGAAGTATATAAAGAAAAATATAGGAAAAGAAAGTGTGTGAAAGGAAAAATAATTGGGCATATGCAAAAAAAAAAAGATAAAAGAATCAAAAATAAGAAAAAAGGAATTAAGGAAAAATGGAACAAAAGAAAAGGCCAAAGAAGATGGAGGAGTCTGATGAAAAAAAATAGCTTATAAGTCTTTTTTGCAGAGCAAGAGCAGGATGAGGAGGGAGAAATGTACTATCATGAAATAGGTGAAAATTGTGGTGCACACACATAAATGTAATGGCCCAGAGAGGAAACTTCAAATTCTGATTCATTCCTATACAAGGAAAATAGAAGACTCGGATGTGTTTATATTTTCTGTGAAGATTAAATGTAAAACAACTAAACTAACCCATGTTAAACCAAATGAATTATTGAATACTCAAGTAAGACTTGAGACATGTTGAGAATGTGAACCATAAGATATGAACTAGTTGTTTTCTGCAAACTTCTCTAATTTTGAAACTTGAAATAAAAGGAATTATGCATCAAATGTGGAGTGACTAAAACTGAACCCAATATAAAAATACAGAAACACTGTACAAAATAAAAACCTCATAAAATAACATCTGCTAACTTAAAGGTTCAGAATTCCCCTTTAGCATCCTTACCCCAACCCATTCTATATGACACAGTACAGCAAACATATGTAACACTGCAGGCTTGTGCTTCAGAATCCAGTGGTGAGGATCCCACAAAAGAGGTCATAGGTACATTTTCTGTACAATTATGCAAAAGAAAGGAAAGCAACTTAAAGAGGAAAGGCAAAATATGTTGGCAGCCAAAATATAGTACAGAATCATAAGCAAGAGCAAAAAGTTTTCATCTAATGGATAAGGGACTAGAAACAAAGCTGTTTCCATCTAGCAGTTACTCTGGAATAAAGACCAGGGATAGTTCTCTAAACCCAGAAAGCAAGGAAACTGAATACCCTTTCTCTCAGGAATCTGTGATTGCAGTGGAAAGAAAAGATGCCAAAGAGAGTGGAGGGAAACCAGAGACCAGTAACTTGGAATGCAAAAGAAAGTCTGAAAGGAAAGACAAAGGGAAAAACTTCTGTCAGCTCTTTGGAGCTTTAGCATATAAATCAAGAGAGTGGACCATAGACAGAAGTAAGAATGCATGAAAATATAGAGAGACCATAGAACAATGAAGAACATAAAGAAAAATGAATATGTATTCCCAAAAGAAAAAGTTAGTTCTATAGACTCCCCAGAGATCCCCTATAGTGAGAAAGTCCAGAATGGTTCAAAAGAGCAATAAAACTTAAAAGAAGACATTATAAAAGAAGTTAAATAAGATGTCAGATCTTTCAACATAGAATTTTTAAAAATAGCATAAAAAAGAATTTAGAAGACATGATATGTGTCCTCTGCTAAAAATAATAGAGATTCTATATGATAAAATAACAGATTTGAAATACAAAAAAATACAGAAGTAAAAGTAACATGTCAGAAGAGGGGGAAAGATAATAAGAGAAAAAATATATTCTATAGGAATTGAAATAATTAAGTTATACAGGTTTTCCAGAAGAACATCAAAAGACAAATTTTTAAAATATGAATATTATGTTACAGGAAATAATACATGAAAACTGTCCAGAAATTTTGAATAAAGACAACAAAGTAATAGTCACTTTATTTAATCCATAAATTGATATAGTGAGGGGAATACTATCTTTAAAGTTCCCAGAAACATATTAGTGAAATTTCAATATTTTTAACCCAAATAATAAATTTTCCAAGCGATAATAAAAAAAAACCATGAGAATATGAAGAAACAGCAAATCAAACAATAAAAAGATTATCCTCAGTCACAAGAAATTAGTGAAAGGAAAAATATGTTCCCCAAAGTAAAAGAGGCCACGCTATAAAGCATATCCTAAAAAGCCAAACCTAATAGTCATTGAAAAAAAAAAGATGGTCATTCAACAAAATAGGAAGCACTTAAGATACTACTGCAAAGGGAAAAAAATTAAGAAAAATGCTCTACTTGCTAATAATCAAAACAAAATAGAATAGAAAAAGAACAATTATTAAGAAAAGACTAAATAATAAAATCAATCATTTCCATTTTATAGTTTTATTTTTTCAATTTGAGATTACTAGGAATAAAAGAAAAAACAAAGTAGGATCATGTAAAAATTTTAAAAGAACATAAGTAATTAAAGGTTTAAAAGGAATTTCAGTCACCAAGAGATAAAAGATGAAAACATGGAATAATACTCCATAGACTAAATCCTATTTTTTAATCTCTGATATTTAAATGTTTAGGAATTGTCATTCAGTAGGAAGCTAGGGAAAATAAGGAAAGAGAAGGCAAAAGACAAAAAGGTCCTAAAGATGCATTCCATCAAACACATAGATGATATGTGAATATAAAATAATGTCTTTCATCTTTCAGCTAGAAAAAAAGGATATCAAGAATAGGATAGTTGCAATGGATCTGAAAGATTGGATTGAATAAGTAGAAAAATAGTTTGGTCATCTTCTCAAAGAGTTGAAAGGAAAGAGTATCACCTAAAGACATTTCTGGGGGAAGAGGTGTAGAACTGTGATAAGATGTTGAGATCTTGTAATAGGTTTTATCTAGAGGAAATTTGCATATTGTGAGAATGACTATCTTCTCTGCTTTTGAGTACTGAATCCTACCTGTGAAGAGGGGATGAATGAGTGCCCAATATAGAACCAGAGATAAGAATAAAAGACCTTAGAAGAGCAAAGAAGTGATAATAAGGGTCACAATAGAATTGGTTAGTTTCTTAAACAGCACAGTGCTTTTAATGTGACATTGTGTCCTGCATGAACTGAAAATAGAGAGAATGATTATATATAGTAAGATCTATTATATGTTCAATAAACTAAAATGGAATAAAGATATGAATTCAAATTTAATACTTAAAACTTGACCCTCATGAAGGATACCAAAAAATAAAAACAAAAAAGGAGAAAAGGAGAACGTATATAGATATAACCCATGAAACAGAATAAAATTCAAAAAACTCTACAGAAGAATGAAATTAATTAGAACACAAAGGGCAAGTATGCAAAGATACAAAATAAAATAATATTAAAATTTGATCTCAAAGTGGGGAGCCAAGATATCAGAAAGTAGACAAATCTTTGTCTGAGCTCTTGCTGGCTTCCCTTAGATGAACACCAGATCAAACATCTGAACAGATTTTGGAGTAACAGAACCCACAAATATTTGGATTATAATAAATTTCCAGCAGAAGATATTTTGGAAGAACTTTAGAAAAGGTCTGTTTAAATTGGGATGAGGGGAGGTGACCAAGCACAAGTGCAGCACAGGACAGAGTGACATCTACATGGTGGGGAAATCTACTGGGATACTCTTAGCCAAAATACAGCAGCATTGAATATTCTATCCTGGTTCAGAATCCAATGGATCAGCTAACTAGCTGTGAGACATCCAAGACAAGTACAAAAAAGCAAATAATAAGCCCCTGAACCCCAGCATAACATGGGACTTGGTAATGCCCACCCAGCATGGGAAGGAAGCCAGCAATACCAGCCTCAAAGCACCATGAAGCCACTGTTGCCTGTAGAGGAAGCTTGGGACAATCTCCCCTTTGTCTGAAGAGCAGATCTCAACCTTTAAAAATGAGCAAAAAAAGCAAAAAGAGCTCTGACCATAAATAGTATTTATGGAGACAGAGAAGAGACCTCAAGCCCTAAGGACACTAAAGGCAAACCGCCTTCAGATGACACGTCAAAGAATGATATAAATTGGTCTCCATCTCACAAGGCATTTGGAAGAATTCAAAAAGAATCTTAAAAGAGAGTTAGAAAAAATATGGAAAGGAAATGAGAAAATAGGAATTATCTGAACTATAAAAGAACTATTTCATTTAGTGAAATGAAAAAATGAAATCAACTCCTTGTAAAACAGAATTTCTTAAATGGAAAAAAAAAATCCAATGAAAAAAACAACTCAAAAAAGGAGATAAAAAAGCTAACTGAAAAAATAATTCACTAAAAATTAGAATTGAACAAATGAAGGCAAATAACTCAATAAGATATCAAGAATCAGTCAAATAAAACCAAAAAAGTGAAAAAATAGAGGAAAATGTAAAATACTTCATTGGGGGAAAAAAAACTGACCTGGAAAATAGATCCAAGAAAGACAATCTAAGAATTATTGGATTCCCTGAAACCCACAATGAAAAAAAGAGCAAACTACCCTGATGTCCTAGAATTCGAGGATAAAATAGTCATTGAAAGACTCCACCAATCATCTCCTTAAAGAGACCGAAAAATGAAAGCTACAAGGAATATTGTAGTTATATTCCAGAATTATCAGATCAAGGAGAAAAAGCTGTAAGGAGCCAGAAAAAAAATTCAAATATTGCGGAGCCATAATCAGTATTACCCAGGACATAGCTTCCACTTTAAAGGATTGAAGAGCCTGGAATGTTGCTAAAGGAACTTGGACTGCAGCCAAGAATCAATTATCTAGCAAAATTAAGCATTATCTTTCAGGGAGGAAGATGGACATTCAATGAAATAGGAGATTTTCAATTATTTTTGATTAAAAGATTAAAGCTGAACAGAAAATTTGGTCTTCAAATACAGAACTTAAGAGAAGCATAAATAGGTAAAAAGAGAAGGAAAAAAAACTATGTTTTTCAAAGGTTAAAATGTTTACATGCCTATATAGGAAGATAACATGTTTAATTCTTGAGAACTTTATATTTGTTTTAAAAAAGAGAAAGAGAATTGTATATAGGGGCATACTTAAAGTGTAAGTATAATTTGACTTTAATGTAATGATATAAAAAAGAAGATACCTGTGGAAAAGGCATTGTACTAGAAGAGGGAAATGGAGATAAAATAGAGTAAATTACATCACATGAAGAGGCAAAAAAGACCTATTACACTTGAGGGAAAGAAGGGAGAGGGATGAGCATTAGGTAAATGTTAATCTTATCAGATTTGGCTCAAAGAGAGAATATCAGACATATTTAGTTTAATATAGAAACTTGTCTCATCTTATAAGGATGTAGGAAGAGAAAGAGGGAGGTAATAAAAGGGAGAACAGAAGTAGAAGGGGAAAGGGATAAAAAAGAGGGAGGGCTGTAAAAAAGGTAGGGAAGATTGAGGAAGGTGATTGCAGAAGCAAAATATTAGTGAGGGGAGAAAAGGGAAAGAGAAAAATAAAACTTGGAGAAAATAGGATGATGGGAAATACAGAGTTAATAATTTTATCTGTGAATGGGAATGGAATGGACTCTCCCATAAAACAGAAGCAGATAGCAGACCTGGATTATAGGCCAGAATACTACAATATGTTGTTTACAAGAAACACATTTAAAGCAGAGTGATACATAGAGAGTAAAGGTAAAAGACTGACGCAGAATGTATTATGCTTCAGCTGAAATAAAAAAAGCAGGGGTAGCAATCCTGATTTCAGATAAAGCAAAAGCAAAAATAGAACCAAATAAAAGAGATAAGGAAGGAAATTACATCTTACTAAAGCATATATCAATGTTAAACTTATATGCACCAAGTTGAATAGATCCAAGTTCCCAGAGGAGAAGTTAAGGAAACTCCAGGAAGAAACAGACAACAAAACTATACTCGTGGGGGATTTCAGCCTTGCTCTATCAGAACTAGATAAATTAAACCACAAAATAAATAAAAAAAGAAGTTAAGGAGCTAAATTGAATTTTAGAAAAGCTAAGTATGATAGATCTTTGGAGAAAATTTAATGGAGACAGAAAGGAATATATTTTATCTCAGTGGTACATGGAACCTATACAAAAATCAACCATGTAGTAGGACAAAATCAAATGTAGAAATGCAGAATAGTAAATGCATCTTTTTCAGATCATGATGCAACAAAAATTACCTGTAATAAAAGGTCAGGGAAAAATAAATGAAATATTAATTGAAAGCTAAATAATCTAATCCTAAAGAATTGAGTGGATGAAACAACAAATCATAGACACAATTGATAATTTCATCCAAGAGAATGACAATAATTAGGCAACATACCAAAACTTATGGGATGCAACCAAAGCAGTTCTTATAGAAAGTTTTATATCTCTAAATGTTCCCATGCATAAAACAGTGAAAGAGAAGATAAATGAATTGGGCATGTAACTTTAAAAACTAGAAAACGAACAAATCAAAAACCCTCAATTAAATACCATATTTGAAATTCTGAAAATAAAAAGAGAGATTAATAAAATTGAAAGAAAACTATTGAACTAATAAACAAAACTGAGTTGTTTTTATGAAAAAAACAACAAAATAGATAAACTTTTAGTTAATTTGATTAGAAAAAGGAAAGAAGAAAATCAAATTGTTAATATCAAAAATGAAAAGGGTGAACTTTTCACCAATGAAGAGGAAATTAAATATATAATTAAAAGTTATTTTGCCCAACTATATGGCAGTAAATCTAATAATCTAAGTGAAATGGATGAATACCTACAAAAAATATAGATTGCCCAGATTGAGAGGAGGAAATGAATTACTTAGTCTCATTTTAGAAAAAGAAATAGAACAAGCTATTAATCAGCTCCCTAAGAAAAAATCTCCAGGGCCAGATGGATTTACATGTGAATTCAACCTTAAAGAACAATTAATTCCAATACTATACAAACTATCTGGAAAAATAGAGAAAGAAGGAGTCCAACCAAATTCCTTTTATGATACAGATATGCTAATATTTAAACCAAGAAGGGTCAAAATGGAAAAAATATATAGATCAATTTTCCAAATGAATATTGATGCAAAAAAATTAAATAAAATATTTATTTAAAGTAAAGAGATTGCAACTTATCAGCAAGATAACACACTAAGAACAAGTCGGATTGTTCCGGGATGATTCAGTATCAGGAAAACTATTGCCATAATTGACCATATCAATAATGAAACCTTAAATCTTACATCTTACATAAAATATTAGCAAAGAGATTACAGAAAGTTATCACTAGGATAATATATCATGACCAAGTAGGTTTTATGCCAAGAATTCAGTGCTGGTTCAATATTAGAAAAATTATTTGCATAATTCACTATATCAATAACCAAACTAACAGAAATCATATGATTATCTCAATAGATGCAGAAAAAGCATTTGATAAAATCCAACACCCATTTCTATTAAAAATACTAGAATGTATTGGAATAAATGGAGTTTTTGTTAAAATGATTGGTAGCATCTATTTAAAACTATCAGCAAGCATTATATGTAATAGGGATAAACTAGAATAAACAATATATAATAATAGGGATAAACTAGAATCATTCTCAATAAGATCAGGGATGAAACACTATCACCATTACCATTCAATATTGTATTAGAAATGTTAGCTTTAGCAATCAGAAAAGAAAAAGAAATTAAAGGAATTGGTGTGGGTAATAAGGAAACCAAATTATCATTGCTGCAGATGATATGATGGTATACTTAGAGAATCCTACAGAATCAAGTAAAAATTATTAGAAAGAATTCACAACTTTAGCAAAGTTGCAGGATACAAAATAAATCCACAGAAATCATCAGCATTTCTATATACTATAACAAAGTCCAGTAGCAAGAGATACAAAGAGAAATTTCATTTAAAATTATTGTAGATAATATAAAATATTTAGGAACATACCTGCCAAGAGAAAGTCAGGAGCTATATAATACTTTTCACACAAATAAATTCAGATGCAATTAATTGGAAGACAATCAAGTACATTTCTACTCTAATTTTCAAAGTTTTCTATTTTGTGCTTATTTGGGGTTTTTTAATTTTAATTTTCTAATTTTAATTTATTTGCTTTTTCTATTTTGTTAGTGCATGTTTTAAGAAGTAAATTCTTTTTTCTAAGAACTTTTCATTTTGATCTGTTTTCTTTTTTATAATATTTGTTGTACTGAAGACTATTAAAATGTTTAGTTTTTTTTTTGTTATATTTCTAAATGATTTCTCTATGTTCCAATGAGTGCTCCATTTTAGGAATATTTTATAACACTCGTTTTCAGAAAGTCACATGAACACTTCATATGTAATATTTTTCAATTCTATATTTTGCTATTTGCTTATCTTTTTTGATAGTTATCCAATACAGAAACAGAAATATTAAAGTCTGCAAAAATATATGTATTGCTATTCATGTAGTTTTTGTAATTCATCTAATTTTTCCTTTATTAAATGATGTCATACCATTTAATACCTATTCTGTATTTTTCTTTTAATGTTCTTTTAATGTTTTTCATTATCTGGTTATTTTTAATATAATGTGTTTTCCCAGTTCACTTCTCAGAATTTTTGTTATGTGCAGTAATAGAGTTCCAAATCTTATCTTTTTCTTTTGTAATTAAATGATGCCAAGAAAAAATTTTCCAAACATTTATTTTCATTCTGTATATATTTTTATTTTTAAAAGTTTTTTTATATGCATTAGGTTGTGGGATTTTTTTAAGAATTCATTTTTCCCATTGATTTTAACTTTATTTAATTTTATAACCCATTCATAAAATCATAGGGTCATATAACTGGAAGACACTTCAAAGGTTAACTTATACCTTAAAAGAACTTATACATAGATTTATCAAATCCATCCTGCCTCAAATATTTACCATTTGGGTATGTCATTTACTTTCTCCTTGCCTCAAGTCAGTATTCTATCCCTAATACCATGTTGTCATTACAAAAATTCAAATTCAAACCTATAATAATTACATTTGTGTTTTCTTTCCTTTATTTGTTTTGTATTAATTTGATCATACTTCATTTTAGTCAGCATTTGGCTTTGGTTTTCTTGCACTAATTTGTTGCTATGATTCCATGGATTTTCCCTTGTCCTTTTCCATTTACATTAACTACCTCCTCCCTCCCTCTTTCTCTCCCTCTCTCCCTGTTTCCTTCCCTGTTTTCCTCTCTCTTCTCTCTCTTCCTTCTTTCTTCCATCTCTTCTTCCCTCCCTCCCTCCTTTCCTTCCTTCCTTCTTTCTCTTCCTCCATTCTTTCCTTCCTCTGCCTCCCTTCTTTCCTCTATCTCCTTTCTTTTCTTCCTTTGTACATTCCTTCCTTCCTCATGGATATTTAACATGTAGTTCAAAATCTTTTCTCTTTCTCAAACCTTTTGAGGTCCAATTTTATTTTTATTTTTTATTAAAACTTTTTATTTTCAAATTATATGCACAGATAGTTTTCAATATTGCAAAATCTTGTGTTGCATTTTTTTTCCCTTTCTTCCCCCATCACCCTCCCCAGACACTAAGTAATACAGTATGTTGAATATTTGCAATTCTTTTTAACATATTTCCACAATCAATGCTGCATAAGAAAAATCAGATCAAAAAGGGAAAAAATGAGAGAGAAAAATACAAATAAACTACAACAACAACAACAAAAAAAAAAAAAGAAAGAAAGAAAGAAAATATTATGTTGTGATCTACACTCAGGGCCCATAGTCTCTCACTGGGTGCAGATAGCTCTCTTTACCACAAGACCATTGGAAACGGCCCAAAAAACCTCATTTTTGATAAGAGCCAAGTCCATCAGAATTGATCATTGTATAATCTTGCTGTTGATTGCTGTGTATAATGTTGTCCTGGTTCTACTCCATTCAATATCAGTTCATGTAAGAATCTCCAGGTCTCTCTGAAATCATTCTGCTGATTGTTTCTTATAGAAAAATAATATTCTATAACATTTATAACTTATTCAGCCATTCTCCAACTAATGAGTATCCACTCAGTTTCTAGTTCCTTGCCACTACAAAAAGAGTTACTGCAAACATTTTTGCACATGTGGGTCCCTTTCCCTCCTTTATGATCTCTTTAGGATAATTTCCAATTTTTCCAGCAATTTTTGGCAAATAGTGAGTTCTTATCCCAGAACTGGGAATCTTTGGGTTTATCAAGCACTAATTTACTATAGTCTTGTGAGCCTAATGTATTCTACTGATCAACTACCCTATTTCTTAACCAGTATGAAATGATTTTGATGACCACTGCTTTATAATAGAGTTTTAGGTCTGATACAGTTAGGCCACTTTCATTTGCATTTTTTCATTAATTCCCTTGAAATTCTTATCCTTTTCTTCTTCCAGATGAACTTTGTTATTATTTTTTCTAGCTCTGTAAAATAATTTCTTGGGAGTTTGATTGGTATGGCACTGCATAAGTAGATTAATTTAAGTAGTATTGTCATTTTTATTATATTAGCTAATGAAGAATATAGACAGTTAATAAAAAAAAAGTTAAAGCCTCATAGTTAAAAATATGATTTTATTGGACTTTTGTTAATTATATAATTTCTCGATATATCTCCCATAATTTTTCAACACTAACCAAAAGTATAAGCACATTTCGTAGACATTGTTTCTCAATTCTGCAATGAATTAAAGAAAACACAATTCATTTTTGGGTCAAGATTGGCAATAAAATGAAAATCTAGTATTTTTTAAAAGACTGACATAATAAACAAACCTTTATCTACGTTATAGACAATAAAATCATTATGGGAATTAACTTTGTTATTTTAAAGTGACTAAAATGTACATTTTCCTTGTGAAATTTCACTGTTAAGAATATATCTGACAAAAGAGTTCAGAAACAAAAATAAAGAGTCTGTATCCATGAAAACATACCAACATTTTGTGGCATCAGAAATAGGAAGCAAATATGGCAACAGATAAATAAATCATGGTACATAAATGTGATGTATTATTGTACATAAGAAATAAATATAAGGAATGATAAATATGAAAAATTAAAATAAACAGAGATGACTTGTATAAACCCTCAAATGTACAAGGAACATACTAAAAAGATTGGGAAAACAATGTCAATGGAAAGAACTTATCTCCCCAAAAGAGAGATTGAATGTTGTAAAGTTACAAAGGCCAATCTTGACCCAAAAATGAATTGTGTTTTCTTTAATTCATTGCAGAATTGAGAAACAATGTCTACAAAATGTGCCTATACTTTTGGTTAGTGTTGAAAAATTATGGGAGATATATTGAGAAATTATGTAATTAACAAAAGCCCATTAAAATCATATTTTTAACTAAAAGCTTTAACTTTTTATTAACTGTCTATATTCTTCAAATTAACTAGATAGTTATTTAACTCTCCACTTTTTTGATAGATAGATAGATAGATAGATAGATAGATAGATAGATAGATAGATAGATAGATAACTTTGAAACTAAGCTTCTCAATCCAGGAATGGATTCAATGGACTCACTCCAATCTTTCAGTATTATTATTCCAAGTATCTTCTCTCTATTGCCCCATTCATTCCCCAAATTCACAAGTAGCATAAAAGTCAAAATACATAACAATAAAAAAGGATACATACCCAGGAGATGAATGACCAAAACCATGAAGATAGTCATTTAATCTCCAAGATTTCCTTTCTGATGTTAAAAGTTTCTGGTTTTATGCTGCTGCTTATAAATTTGGGAGAAGAAACTGAATTTTTTTGCTGGAAACTATCGGTCAGGCTAGAATTTTAATGTATTTTGATAAATGTTTTTGGTTCTATTAAATTCCTAAGCAAGTAACTAGTTCATTTTTTAAAAGGATATGTTTTAATTGCACATATGCCTACAATATCTTCATTACAAAACAATAATTTCACATAACATTTATATATGAATTTTCTTTGTGGAGTTCTAAGCAGTTTATATTCTTTATATGTCATTCAGCTCATTTCATCGAAATAAGAGAGTAAAAAAGCAAGATTTTTTTTTCCCCCCTGAGGTAATTGGGGTTAAATGACTTGCCCAGGGTCACACAGCCAGGAAGTGTTAAGTTTCTGAGACCAGAGTTGAATTCCTGACTTCCGGGCTCTATCTACTGCACCACCCAACTGCCCAAGAGCAGTTTTTTTCTTGATGTTATTGATGAGACAAAGCTGATATAGTGTCATAAAAAATTTCAGGTAAAAACAAGTTTATTAGTTACTAGGACCCTTATTGGCTCTAGATTGCTTTGTCTGCTAAAAAAGTAGAGATGATCATTCAGTAATTACCACTACCAATATCATCAATCTATCTCTGCTGCATACCTAAAGGAAACCACTTGGATAAATTTATACTCTAACTTCATACATTAAATTGCCAAGCTTAAAATGAGCTAATTCATAAGGCAAAAAAAAAATCATTGAAGGAAAATTATGGCTTTAGGGAGAATTGGCTAAAGTAAAATTCTACTAAGTTGGGATGAAAGTCTAACAAAGTAAAAAATATACAATCAACATGCTTCACCAAAAATGACTGAACAATTTTAGAAAACTCTCAAGGATGCTTTGTAAATTATAATCTTAAGAGTTGAAAGTGACTTTCGAGAATATTTGGTATTATCCCTAACTGAATTATAGATGTTTTCTAACTATCCATTCATTCAAGAAATGTTTATTAAAGCTCTACCATGTGCTATGGCAAAGCCAACTAAACCATTGTCACAATTCACTTTATAATATATGCTTCAGGTCACATAACCAACAAGATGGGAGACTAAACTGACATTTTCTTCAGCAAACAATAATTCATACGCATCAAAATATAGAATTTTCATCTATTTGCCCTGAGTAAGAAATCAAAAGGCTAAGAAGGCAATACTTTTATAAATTAACAATGGGGAACGGCAGTCCATGCTATCTGATTCAATCCCTGTATACCACCAGCCCCTGCATACTAACAGGGTAGGCAAAATAGCTCACTGACTTGTACTTTGATACCCACTCAGGGACTTCCTTCTTGCAACAGAAACTCTTTTGCAGTCCTAGCCTCGTAGCATCAGACATGGACACTGCCCTGCCACGCCAGTGAGTTTGGGAATAAGTAAGGAGTCAGATTCCTTCCTGCCTGGGTTAGCCTCTGGGTTAGAGAAGCCAAAGGTTGCAAAATTTCTACACAGAATACTCACCCCACCCTCCACCAACCCTGTAAAAAGCCACAGATCCCAATTCAGGCCAAAGAACTAAAAAACAGAAATAACTAGCCCCTGGATTAAAGAAGCCAAAGACTGAAGTTTTTGCCCAGAACACCCACCCCACCCTATCACAACACTGTAAAAAAGACACAGATCCTGATTCAGCCCAGCCAAAGAAGTAATGAACAGAAATAACTGGGTCAGAGACCCAATGTGTTGCTGACTGGGCGTGAAGTACTGAAAGAATACTAGAAACTAGTTAGGGCCATTGCAATTCCTTCTGAATGTTCTTCGGATAGGGATCCTAGCCAGAGTAAAGTAAATTCTCCAACAAAGGAGGAGGCTGAGATCCATATCCAGGAATAAATCCACTATCAAAGAGGGAGAAGATAGGGGAATATAAAGAAAAAAGTTAAAAGATTTCAAATGGAATAAAATTCAACTAGAAATCTAGATACAAGCAAATAATTCAATAATGAAGATGGCAAAAAAATAAAAATAAAAGAGAAGATGATTACTAAAACATTATAACTTCTCTTTAGAACTTTTAATTCCAAGAGGATCATGAAGAGGTAAAAGAAGGAATAAATAAAAAACAAATGTACAAGTCTTGAATCAAAAAGAATAAAACAAAGAATAAAGATAGACCATAAATCAAACAATAAAAGAAGAAACATAGGCCATAAGTCAAAAAATAAAAACTGAAAATAATTGGAAAGGGAAGAGAATAAGGCAAAGAAAACCTTTTTGAAAAGAAGATACATAAAGAGAAAAAAAAAAACTTCCCATTCAAAAATAGTTGGAACTAAACATGCACAAAAGAAAAAAATCTTGAAAATGAGAGAAATAAAGAAAAAACAAAGAAATTATGGAATTGATATTTGAAACAAAATAAGCTGATTCTGTGAAAAGATTTATTAAATTGAAAAATCTTTAGTTAACCTGATTAAAAAAAAAGAGAACAGAAAACTCATTATCAAATTTTAAAAAATAAAGATGATAAAATGACCCAAAACAAACAAACAAAAAACACAGAGCTTACCAGGCATAGAAGATAACAAAATCCATAGCAAAAGAAGTAATGTTTAAATTTTAAACAAAATTTAAAATGTCCAAAATAACAGAAGACCAAGTAAAGATCTAAAGCAATCTGTACTTTTTTTAAAAAAATTTTTTTTAAGGAAAAAAAAAATCTAGATAAAACGAACTCTTGATCTGGACAGATTTCTAGGAGAATCCTAGTAAGCTTTTTTAAAAATGAATATTAATATTATTAACATAAATTGAAAAGGAAAGCCCTCTCCCAAACTCTTTGTATGAGACAATATTTTCTTAATGCCTGAATCATGGAAGGATAAAGAAAGAACACTCTAATGAATACTGATTCAATTTTTTTTTTTTACAATCGACTAAAACACCCTACAGCGATTTAATCAAAAAATCCCTTTTAGAAGAAAGTTGGATCTTTTATAGGAATGCAAGGATAGATTTTATATTACAACAACTGTAGATGCAATAAATCATATTAAAAATATACAAAACTGCATGATTGTCTCAATAGCTGCAGAAATAGCCTTTCACAAAGTGCAATAGAAATTTATACTTAAAAAGTGTAGACATCCAGAAGTACTTTTAATTCAATTAAAAATATTTAATTTCATTCAATACAGGGCCCTAGAAGCACAGATTTAAAATTACTTGGAAATTAAATAATTGAATCCTAAAGAATATGTGAGTCATAGAACAAATCATAGGAAGGATCAATAATTTCATTAAAGATAATAACAATGAGACAACACACCAAAATTTGTGGGATGGAGCCAAAGAAGTACTTAGGGGAAGATTCATATTTCTAAATAAATCAATAAAAGAGAAAAAGAGCAGATCAATAAATTGGACATGCAACTAAAAAAAAGAAAAAGAAAAAGAAAAAGAATAAATTTTAAATCCCCAAATTAAACACCAAAATAAAAATCCTGATCAAAGCAGAAAATAAATTTACTGAAAGTTAAAAAAAAAAAAGAAAGAAAAATCACAGACCTAATAAAGAAAAGTAGGAGCTGGTTTTATTTAAAAAAAAAAAAAAAAGTAGGTAAACTATTGGTTAATTTTATTTAAAAGAAGAAAGCCAAAATATTAGTAATAAAAATAAAATGGATAAATATACCATCACTGAAGATGAAATTAGATAAATTATTAGGAACTCTTTTGCCTAATTATTATGCCAATAAAATTGACAGTCTAAGTGAAATAAATGAATGTTTACAAAAATATGAATCTCCAAATTAACAGAAGAGAAAGCAGAATACTAAAAAGAAATTAAACAAGCCATCAATGAGCTTCCTAAGAAATAAATTCACAGAACTAGATGTATTTACATGTCAATTCTATCAAACATTTAAGGAACAATGAATCCCAATATAATATAAAGTATTTGAGATTATTTGAGGAATGAAATAGGTGGTTTAATAATAAAATTCACTTGGAGAAACAGAAGGTCTATAATATCATGAGGAATGAAGGAGTGGCATTTTTAGACCTCAGAACATATTATGAATCAGTAATCATCAAACCTATATCATCCAGTCAAAAAGTAGAAAAGAGTACCAATGGAATGGGCTAAACAAAGAAGAACAAAAGAAAAATGGAACTCAATAATACAGAATTCAAAAAAAACTATCTAAACATAAGAAGATTTCTAAAAAAGAATCTAATGGAAAAATTAGAAGATAGTTTGGCAGAAATTAGGGTTAGGCCAAAATTTTATATCATATTCCACAGTTACTTCAAATTGGATATTCAAATTTAAATAGTAAAGATCCTTCCATAAAAACTTGAAAAAGAACTAAAATATTTTCACAACTATGAATAGATTAGCACAACTAAATAAGGGATAGAGACAGTTACAAAAGATAAAATAGATCTTTTAATAAGAAATTAAAAAGATTTTGCTTTTCAAAACAAAATTAGTATAATAAGATATCAGGAAAAGAAAAAATCTATATATGAAATATCTCTATTAAATGTTTATTATCCAAACATATTAACAACTTAGAGAAATATATGACTAAAAGTCATTCTCCAGGAGATTAGCAGTCAAAGCATTTTGATTTTTCCCCCCAAAATTATAAACTATTGATCAAAAAATACTTCAAATCACTAATAAGAAGAGGAATGCTATTCAATCGTTGAGAAGTAGAGGAATTATTTATACAGAGGGAAATCTAGTTAATGGGAAAATTAAAGATATCAATAAAAATCAACTAAAATATTAACAAAATGATAATCATGTCTGCCTTACAGTTGATATAATCTATGCTACAATATTTACATGTACATGTATCCTTATATATAGATACATATGTACATATATTTATAATTTGTGGGGTTTTTTTGCAACTTCAAGTGCAATCCTCTCTTTGTGAATGTAACATAATTGGCATTATTTTCAAGAAAATGTCATAAGTGTATATGTCTTTCTAATTGCTGCCATCCCATCTCTCCAAAGAAAGACGTCCCTATAAAAGAAGTTACTGAATGAAAGGCTCTGTTTATCTATAGTATACTTGAGAGTGTGGAGACTGGCTCATGTACATTAAGTTAAATTTAAAAAAAAAATTCAGGCCATGAACAAACTTTGACACTTTTGTTCTTTGTTTTGTCAAGCAGCTCCTATGAGCTCATGACCACCTGTGCAGAGGAGTGGGCCCCTTGGCTCTGAGAAATTTTCTCGGAGCCAAGCCAAAATCATAACAGCAGGCCCCCAACTCTGTGAGAACAGGTCCCACAAAGTCAGCAAGCAGTGAATCATACTCTACTCGTTTGCTTTCCTCCCTCCTTCACTACTCTAACTATTTACAATGCCCATAGTTCCTAAAGAGAAGATTTAGAAAAAGAAATAGAAAGAATTCCTCATTCTCCACTAATCTCTGGCCCAGAAACCCTGGGAAATGAGGAAAACTGGTGAAACATAACTGGCACTGGCTAGAGATGAGACCTTTCCTATATAAAAAGGGAAAACAAGAATTTTCATCTTCACTTTTCCCTATCCCAAACACCTACATATGCAATTAGCAAATTTATCTGATAACACAGCAGAGTTGCTAACGGAAATACATCTTGCTAAAATCTATATCTTTTGCTCTTCTGAGACCTTGAATGGTAGTGAAGAATATATGTCAATAAATGTAATTTGGATATTTAAATTTTATGTCAGTGTTTTCAACTTGGCATTTCTTAAAGATGACTTTGATTTACCATAACATTAATCATTCAGAGAGATATTTACTGTCAAACATTAGAATTAAAATGGCTAGAAAATTTCAATGAATTTCCTTTAAATTTTAAGGGAAAAAATAGACTCAGTTTAATAGCATTAAGTTAATTCTTCTAAGTAGCATGTCTGCTCATTGGGCTTTGGAAAAGAATCTCACAATTAGATTAGAAATAGCTTAATTAAAATTTATGGTTAGTTTAAAAACTGTTATTCTTTCTTCTCTCCATTCACCACTCCTTTCTGGAACTCTTTTATCATCACTTCAGAAGTAGATGGGAACTGAAGGCCATTTTTTTATCACTATTTTGTGGGCTCCAATAGACAAAGAACTCTTCACTTACTTGTATGTAATTTTTCCAAACTTAGTTATGTTAGACTTTTATGAAAAAGCAAGTATTGCTGAGACTATATTTGATAAACCTTATAAAACTGGTCATTGTCTCCATAGTCTGTCAGTCTGAAAAGCATGAGCTGCCACCATACCATTAGGAATCAGAATAGAAACTTGTCAATTTATCAACTAAAATGTGGCACCAAACATTAGTCAGGAAAGAGTATAGTAAAATTTTCACATTGCTTATACAGTACACTACACTTCCATTTATTTAATCTAATACAACACTGGCTTTTTTATATTGTTTTTAGTGAACACATCACTCTGTTCATTAACAATGTAGTTTGATGAAAAATCCCTATCCTTGGGGCTCCAGACCAGAGCTTTTTAAAATTATCAGTTCCCTTCATCACACTACAAGAAAAAAAGAATCACTGCTGAAGTTTTTAAAAATATCTATGAACCTTTGATAATAAAAAATGTGTCCATTGGTTACAGCATTGCATAGGGAAAGAGACAAGGGTTAGGAGAAGAAGACCTTAATTTGAAATCTGGCTGTTATTTACTAGCTAACATCTATGATTTGGGGGCTTTGGGGAGGCAGGGTTGGCCATGCAATTGGGATTAAGTGACACACAGCTAGCAAATGTTTAGTGTCTGAGGTCAGATTTGAACTCAGAATCCTCCTGACTTCAGGGCCCGTGCTCTATCCACTGAGCTAGCTAGCTGCCCTCTTATACAGTTATTTTTTAATCTATTTAACTTTTATAAATCTAAATCTCCTCACTTAAGTATAAAGTTGATTAGAAGAGTCTAGTCAACATGTTGAGATTAAAAATATCATATTTGGGGAATTTTGATGGCTTAGGGAAGACTTTGGAAATTGGGCTAATTCCCATAGATCAAATAAGTCTTACTCTTGGGGGTGATGATTAATTCATAATTTGTGGATTAAAATGATCTCTTTTTATAGGCCAAAGGGACTTGCCAAACAATCAAGTGGGTGAATCAAATGCTGTAAGTGATAACTTACAGCAAAACTAAAACTGACTTTGGGTCCCTAGAAGTAGGAGGAACTCTGAGCATCTATAAACCTCTCTTTGGGGAATTATTAATGGCAGCCATAGAGAGGCAGTGATTGAGATATGATGAAGTTATTTATGGTCTTGATATTATGACCTTTAGCAGTAGCCAAAGGTAGCAGTGGAATGATGGAGACAAATTTTAATTCCATCTTTGGGAGATGTATTGAGGGATCTAATATTGCAGAAGGAGAATGGCTTCCTTAGTTCTAGTGAACTGGATAAGAGAGGAGCAAATATATACCCCCAGAACTGGAGTAACACCAAGAAACTAAAATATAATACAAAAGAGCAAAATTATCATCATTTCTTTAAATGATTCCGGTTTTGTGGAAAGAGTATTCTCTAGTAGTCCCAATTTTTTTTTCCTTTCTGTGTAAATCCATAAAGAATAGTGTAAGTCTGGAGACCCATAGCAGTTCTTAGCATGGAAAATAGGGGCTACCAAAGAGAAGGAGAATGTCTGTATTATCATGAATATTTGTGATCCTTTTGTGTTTTTTTTTTCATTCTGTCTATGGTGTGAAATAAAAGTTATGCTGAATCTATTATTAGCTTAGGTTCTTGAATGGAAGTTGAGGCCTTTTTATCGATGGTAATGATGACCCATAGTCTGAAATTCTCAGGAGAAACTCAAAATTAAGCCAACTGAATCAAATTCTGAAGTTTTCTAGTGAAAAATAGATAGATGTATTTTGGAAACCTATCTAAGATTGGGCCATGTTGGCTCATAACTAGGGTTTAGGATCAGAGATAGATAACAATGTAGATAATATTACTTATTTTACAAAGTTGGTGTATGTAAAACTTTATACAAATTTGACCTATTTTAATTTAATTACAGTTTTCTAAAAACCGCAGGTCTTTTTTTAAAAATAAGAACTACTTTATTATAGTTTTATTTCCCACTCTAGTTCCCCACTTTTCATTATTATAGGTTATTGTGGCTATTTTGGGAGATATTCTGTATTCCTCTGTGAACATGTTATATTACAAAGATAGAATTGTCTTAAAAGTTTTGATATTAGCATCTCTAACTCCCAGTACAGCAATAAGCAGATATTAAGAACTTAATAAATGCTTATTAATTCATTAATTGATGTTTAAGTCCAGTTCACCTCTTCAAATTGTGAGATTTGGAGGAGATTCAAATTTTATCATCAAATATATTAACTAATCTTTGCATAATTGTGCCATTCAAAAATTTAGTAAATATTTCACTGGTAAAAATGTTGAATTAACCAAAGCAAAGGGACATAACTCTCTAGGACTTCACTAGAAAGTTTCCTCCAGGGGTAGTCAGAAGCAAAACATTTTTTAGGAGGAACAGGATAAGAAATAAGAAAGAACAGAATAAACTGGGGGTAGGGGGAAAGAAAGCAAGAATAATGTGAAAAAAATTTGAAACGTTTCTCTGATAAAGGCCTCTTTAGTGGGAGCCATTTCCTAATTGATAAATGATTACAACATAAAAACAGTTTTCAGATGGCAATCATCTTTAGCCATATGGAAAAAAATGTTCTCACTGTTGATTGGAGAAATACAAATTTAAAAATTCTGAACTATTACCACATAACTATTAGATTGGCTAATAGAAAAGAAAAATGACAGATGTTGGAGGAGATGTTAGAAAAATGAGACATTAAGCATTGTCAGTAGAGTTGTGAAATGATTTAATCATTCTGAAGAGTAATTTGGAACTATACCCAAAGGGCTATAAAACCATCCTTATACTTTGACCTAGCAATGCCAAAAGAGATAAACAGGAAAAAGGAAAAAAGGAAAAGGACTTAGATGTACAAAAAATATTTATAGCAGCTCTTTCCTGGGACAGAGAATTAGAAATTGAGGTAATATCCATTAATTGGGACATGGTTGAATCCATTGTGGCAAATAATTGTGATATAATAGTATTATTTTACAGTAAATGATGAATAGGATGCTCTCAGAAAGACCTGGAAAAACTTCCATGAGCTGAAGTAAAATGAAATGTACCATGTACAAAGTAACAGCAATATTGTAAGATTATCAACTATGAATGACATAACTATTTTCAGCAATATAGTTATCCAATACAACTCTGAAGGACTTATGGAAAATGTTCTCCAACCCCAAAGAAAGAATTGATAGTATCTCAATACATATTGAAGCATATTTTCTTTTACTTTACTTCTGAGGGGTTTTTTTGGGGGGAAGGTGTCCATATTTGCTTTCACAACATAACAGTTATGGAAATATTTTACATGACTACACATGACTAATCAATATTGAATTGCTTGGTTTCTCTAGGGAAAGAGGGGAGGAGAGAGGAGAAAGGAGAAAAATCTGAAACTCAAAGTTTTAGAAAATGAATATTAAAATTTTTTTTACATGTAACTGGGGAAAAATAAAATGCTAAATAAATTTTTTAAAATAAGTAAATAAAATTCCCTCTAAGTTCATATTCACCTATTATTGAATGCTCTTTAGTTCTGTCTATATAATTGCCATTTAACTGTACCAACATTCAATCCTATTTCCTTTCTTAGTCATAAAATTATTATGAGAGGCTATCAATTGTGTTATGTCAGTATCATCCCCATGAATAATAACCTTAACCAAATAGCAAATTCCTCATCATTTAATTCTAGGATAAATTCATGAAAATATGAAAGGTTCTGTTGTTTAATAAATCATGAGGTATTAGAATTAAGACTTTTATTTAAAGCAATTGCTTAGCAAACAGATTATCACAGATCATTTTGTAGAAAATTACTATTCAGAGCCTTTAAAGTAAAAATACTTTTTATCATTATACTTACAAAAAAATTAAAAATATATAGCATCTTTCCTTAGAATGGATAACAGGATTTTAGTATACAGAAAGTCTCTTTACAATGTCTGGTCCATCACCTTCATTTTTTTGATGAAGAAATTTCCATCGAAAATGATTAAATAATTTGCCAAAAGTTACACAAGTCTGATCTGAAACAAGTCCTTTGACTCCAAATCTGATATCCTTTCCATTACATTCTACTTCTTTGGAAATGATTGCAAATCACATCTATTATCTAACGTTTCTTTTGTAGATTTTTGGATGACATGAAACAAGACAACATTGTCTTAAATTATTATGTCTAGCTAAGTAACTATCCCACATCTTATCTTTTGAATTTACTAGCTGAGGTGATGAGTAATGTGATATGATATATGTGTACATACACACATACATACACACACATGTGCTTTTATCATAGAGAGAACTTTATACATATTTATGTATGTATGTATACACACACACACACACACACACACACACACATATCTTTGTACCCAGAGACAGAGACAAAGGGTTTATGAGAATCTTTGGAAGGAAAGGAAGAAGTGAATCATTCTGAGAAGCTACAAATAAAAATTCCTCACTGAATTCCCATTTCAGAAAATTTTAAAATAGGCTTTATATTTTTTGTTTTTAATACCTCTTGCATTTCCCAATATATTGCCTTGGATCAAAATGCAAACGGGGATTAGAAGAGACAGAAAATATATTATTAATTTTAAAAACATTTATGCATGAAGATAAAAGCATGAATCATGAGTATACTGGTAAATATGGGGGGGATATATGCATTATACACATTTAAATCCAATTTGCATAGTTTACATTTTCTTCATTACTATAATAGTATAAATATATATAATCCATAATATAATAATCAATAAATCAAGTCCTGAATTTCTAGGGTTTGTTGATTTCTGATGTTTAAATGCTCATGCAGGATATTTAATCAGTGGTTTTATGCTAATTGCTGGCTCCAGCACATTCCTGGACTGATCATATATGTGAGGAATAAAGGAATGGATAGCCTGTGTACTACATTAATATTTCTGGGATCTCAAGAGAAAGTAAGGAAGAACACAAGCACATTACATGGATACCCTGTGCCCTAGTTATATAAGTTTTTTTTCCTATCTCTACAAAAGAGATTGAAAAAAAATTAATTCTGACTAATCATTCTAAAATGCAACAATTGTAGCTAGATAAATTAAAGTAATGAATTTAGGGTATTGACTTTATGTGTAAATAAAACAAAAATTTAGGTAAAATTTAAAAAGAAAATCTATTTGGTGAGAAAGCCAGCTAATTAAAAAAAAATAGAAGCATTAGCAACTACCTTTCTGTGGGATAAAAATAAAATCCAAAGGAAAAATGAAGTTATTTGCATGGATTTATTAAAGTAAGACTATTTCTTGATCAGTTTCGACTTGCTTTCACTACCTATCCTCTACATTTCTAAAGTTTTATTCCCTCTGTAAAGGGTGGGAGTCAAGGAGAGGAATGAATTCTTCAAATAATTTTTGCCTATAAGATAGAATTAACCCTAATTACTTATTACTTATATGGCCCAGTTATAAATCTTCCATTTCTCTGAAAATATTGATGTCCTTTAGCCAAAAGGAAAATTTCAAGTGGTGAAGTAGTTACATAGACTTATACTGTAAAAAAAAAAAATTAACTGAAAACACTATATTCCTTCACAGAATAAATTTTTCAATTTTATAAATCAAGTTATACTAATCCTAATATAGAGTGTACCAAAAGTCTTAATACAGTTGTCAGCTATTAAATCTTACAACTGCATTAAGATTTTATTTCTTATTACCTGAAGGTTGGTCACCAGTTACTAAATTGATTGACTTCACAATTCATGAAATATAAAAGGTTGTTGTCTGTGTAGATGGAAGGAACAACCTCACCAATAGTATAACGATATATATATATATATATATACACATATATATATATATATATATATAAATGTACTACATATATATTTGTGTATTATATATATATATATGAATTGGCATGGATCTGTTATTATATTGGTAGAAGGAACTTCTGGATAAAGAAGTTCCTTGTATAAATTCTGGTCTGAATCTTTATTCAGCTTACAATCTTGGACATTTGTTAGGGGCAGAGAAGTCAAATAACTTTCTCAGAGTTATACAACCTGTTGGCTCAGATTAGCTTAGGCATTTTTAATTTTATGGCTCTCTATCCACTTTGCCATGTTGCCTCTAAATTTGTATGAACACCTATACATGTACATATGTGTATGTTATATATAAATATACCTGTTTGCACATAATATATATGTGCATAGATATAGTGTTTAAATGTATATTCAGACACATACACACATATGAGGAAACTGAAACTGAGAGAACATCCAAGAAGCCCATGGCCATATAGATAGCAAATAGCAGAGCTGGAATTCAAATGCAGATTTTCTGACTTTAAATATAGCAATATTTCAACTATTCTGTGTTCTTATAAAAATCTCCTTCTTTTGAATATATTGCTTCTGAGTTAACACAAATGATTAGTAGGTATCCAAGTAAAGCAGCTAGTATACCCCAATATGAAGGTCTCCTAGAAAAGCCATACAAGAAACTTTGTAATCCTTATCCATTCAAATATAGAATCCTGAATGATTAATTCAAAGTAAAGCTATTTAATATAATAATGTGGTAAGAATCAAAAACAATTGAGATCAATAATCTAGTGTTCAATAAACCCAATAATGGAAATTAATTGAGGAATAAATTCTTGTTTGACAAGAACTTCTTAGGAAATCAGAAAAAAATTTGGCAAAAATTAGGTTCAGATCAATATCTTACAGCGTATGTCATAATAAACTCAAAATAGATGCACACCTGCATATAAAAGTAAACACCATTTAAAAAACTTAAAAGATAATGAGATGTGGTGTTTCTCAAAGTTATGGCTAGGGAGAATTTTTAACCAAAAAAGGAATAGAGATAATTATAAAAATTTTGATCATATGAAATTGAAAAGTTTCTACATAGCAAAATCAATATTACTAGGATAAAAAGGAAAGCTATCAACTTAGGAAAAATCTTTGACCAAATATTTCTTATAGGGGTCTACTATAAACTTATTAAATATGTACTTTGTGTTAAGAACTGTGATATGTCATGATATCCAAGATATGCAGGGAATTAACATTGACCTACAACCACAAGAATAATTTCTCAGTAATCAAGTAGTCAGAAGATAACAAAGGTCATCAAATATAATTTCAAACAATTCACAACAATATGTAGAAGTGAAGGGGGAAGAGAAAGGACTGAAAGTTACTTTGCAATTTTCTGTCTCGAGTTGCCATGGTCAAAAAATTCATCACTAAGTTATCAGCCTATTAATGGAGGTCTTCAAACATCTAATCATTAGGATAGGGGAAAACTTTAACTACATACAAATTTCACTCTGGAAGGAAAGAGATCTGCCAGGTGCCAGAATCTTGGCAAGGGCCAAACTGGTTTTTGGAACATATACCAGCCAGCAAAATACTTAGAGACTACAAGAATTTAGTCCATATTTTGAATACAAATACCTTCTTCCATCAATAGGTTTGTACTAATCTTCTTTCTGATTTAGGATTGGAATAGGCATTCTAATCTATCAGGAGAGAAAATAAAAATATCTGTTCTGTTGGTGCCTTTTTATGTATACTTACATCTCCTTCAATATCCAATTCAAAGACTTTTTCTTTTTTTTTTTTTTTAAGTGACAATTAGGTAGAAGAATAAGCAGTGTTGGATCAGGAACAAAGAAGAACTAAGTTCAAATTCTGCCTCAGATGATTGCTAGTTGGGCAGCTCTACACAAGTCACAACTTCTGTCTCAATTTCCTCACTGTGAAATGATAATTATTTATGATATAAAATAATATCTTAAATACTAAAATTTTATATTTCTAAGCTTTTATCACAGTACCTGGCAGATAGTAGGTAGTCCATTCCATTTTTTTTTCTGAAAATGAGCTCCTTAGGCTTTTATATTGATTTCCATAAGTCAGAGAACAGTGTGTATATTCTGAAGTAGACAGCCAAGCCCCTCCCTTTCATGTCATCATATCCTTCCAGAAACAGGTTCATTGTCTCTACTATCATCTCCATTCTCTAACTCATCTTCCTGTCTACTGTCTGTATCCCTACTGCCTATAAATATTGTCATATTTCCCCCATCCTCAATCCATATATCCCATATATCTCAACTTTTGTGGCTAAATTCCTAGAAAAGATCATCTACCATAAGTGCTTCCATTTTATTTCCTCTCATTCTCATCTTCATTCTCTGCAACAGCCAAATCTGTTCTCTCCAAAGTTACCAGTGATCTCCTAATTGCCAAATCTAGTGGTCTTTTCTCAGTTCTCACCTTCTTGATCTCTCTGTAGCCTTTCATACTGTCAATCACCCTCATCTTCCTGATGCTTTCTTTTCTTTAGGCTTGGAAGACACTGTGCTCTATGGTTTTCTTCTTATGTTTTGGACCATTCCATCTTAGTTTCTTTGTTTGGTTCTTCATGCCAATTAACCAAAGGTTGTAACATAAGATTCTGTTCTGAGCCCTCATTTCTTCTCCCTCCATATTATTTAACTTAGTGATATCATCAGATCTCATGGATTCAATTATTATCACTTAATAGAGAATTCTCAAATGTTCTTCTCCAACTCCTAATAGTCTGCTGATTTCCATTCTTGCCTTTCCCACTGCCTTCTGAACTTCTCTAATGAGATGGCAAATTATGGCTGTTGAACTGCTGTCAAATGTCCTTTAGGAAATCCTGGAATGGGAGAGATGCCTCAAGATTAAATGCAGACAAATGATCTGGCTTTCTTTAAAGGGTAAATGATGGAGTCTTTATATTCCAGCTTAACTTTTATTCCAGGCAACATTCTGAAAAATAACTATCAACATTTAGAAAAAGAAGTGGAGATCTTTAACTACTGGATTCATCAAGAATGGATCACACAAGACTAGTTAATTTTCTTTATTAATAGTGTCACTAGGTTTGTTACTCAAAGGAATTCAGAGAGCAACCATGTAATACGAGTTTCAGCAAGGCAGATGAAAAAGTCTTTCAAAATATCCTTGTAGACATGTGTATAGAGAATAGAATCTTGCAGAAAAGGTATGGGAGTTTTAGAGGTCTTCAAGGTTAATATGAATAACAACTTGATATGCCAGTAAAAAAAAAAAAAAGCTGGGCAATATTAATAGAAATATAAAAATCCAGAAAAAGGAGGTGTTAAGCTTAATGTTAAGACATTCAAATATTATGTTCAGTATTGAGTATTATTTTGGGGGGAAGAATATTAGTAAACTAACATAACATATAACAAAATTGTGGTCCAAAAATTCAATTTAAATCAAAAAAATAATTATTAAGTGCCTTCCATGTAAAAACAGTTAGGCTAGAACATTTAAACAAATATAATTGGAAGAAATTTGGTAGAGATATATCTAAAATTTTACATGGAATAAAAAACATATTTTAAAATCTTTTTGAAATTATATGCTGCATTAAGAAGTATAGTATCAAAAATAAGAAAATTATGTCCTACTGTACTATATACTGATCATCCCCCAGAGTATTATGTTCAAAGCCAGGTGCCACCTTTTAAGAAGAAAAATGAGGATGATGAATAGCAAGTTACATGAGGATCATTTGAAAGAAGTGGAGGTGATTAGCTTGAAGAGTAGTTTTAGGAGTAACATAATAGCTGTCTGAACATATTTGAAAGTCACTCACTCATGTGCAAGAAGGATTAGACTTGTTCTGCCAGACATATGAACAATGCAAAAGCACAACAACTTTAACTTCAACTCATCACTCTTTCTTACCATATTTATCAAGTCATTTCTCCTTTAACAGTATCTCACATGTGACTTTATATTTCCATTCAGACAGCTAACACCTTAGTTTAGGATCTCATCACTTCTCACCACAATCATTATATAAGCCTCCTAACTAACCTCTTCCCCTCTCCTTGTCTTTTTATTCTATTGCCCTTGTTGTCAAAGTAATTTTCCTTAACTATTGAATCAACTTTTATAGCTTCCTCTTGACTGTAGAAGGTAAAATATGAACTCCTTTGGCCCTAAGCTATCTTTCCAGTCTTATCATATTTCACTCACCCTTCAGCACTCTGTAGTCCAAACAAATTGACCTCCTCTGTGTTCTGCACACAGAACATTTTATTTCCCATTTTTATGAAAGAGAATGAGGAATTGAGGACATCAATTAAATACCTGACACATTTCAATAGTGGCGATCACATCTCGAAATATAAAGAGATCTGGAAGAGGGAAGAATTGAAGAATGGGAATATAATGCGTTTAGCTCCGAATATGCTGGATTTAAA
This sequence comes from Antechinus flavipes, assembly GCF_016432865.1. NCBI lineage: Eukaryota > Metazoa > Chordata > Mammalia > Dasyuromorphia > Dasyuridae > Antechinus > Antechinus flavipes. The sequence continues at coordinate 176,852,231 of NC_067402.1, forward strand.
ACATCTCCAGGACAACTATTTTCCTGTATCTCTTTAATAGTAAAACTCTTTAAAAAAAATCTTTCTGCACCATTATAACTTATCTGCTTTCAGTCACTCTTTAATCCTTTATGAGACAGTGTAATGGCCCAGAACTCTTAGAGAAATGTACTTAGGCAAGGATTCTTACAACAAGGTGTTAACTAAGTGGAATTGATAAGACAATGGGTTATCTAGTTTAGCATGGTGATTAATAGTTCTCTAGTTCACTACATGTACTTAGTACTTAATATAGTTCCACAAGATTCACACCTATGATAATGTGATTAGAATACATAAGCTGGGACAAACTCAGACAGAGACATTCATTCCATCTCCCACTTTTGTGGTGGTTGGAGGCTGGAGGACAAACTCTTAGACTCATTCATTCCATCTCCCACCACTGTGGGGGCCTGGAATAGACTGGGGAAGACAGAGGACTAGAGGCTGGAGCACAAGCTCCTGGACTCAGGGAGCACCATTGTGGTGGTCCTCCTGCCTCCCCCTCAGAAACCAAGACACATTCTGGAGAACCTCCAGAAAGCTAGCCTGGGCTCCCTGGCAAAATACATATATGCATATTTATTGTAAGCATGTATAGTTTATTATACATTCATTATTGTTGTTTATTCTTTGTTCTCAAAGAGCACCATTACACCAGGAAACAGGAGACAAGACTGTGAAGGAGACAATAAAGATTTTTCGACATTATCTCTAGCTTTTCGTGTGGTGATTACTCTGCTGAAATGAAGGTTGGTCCAAAGACTTCCAGAAAACTAAGCAGAACACTATAAGACAGTAGGTATCTCAATGGAAATTCTGAGTTCAAATATAACCTTAAACATTTACTAGTTGTGTGATAAGTTGCTTAACCCCTGTTTGGCTCAATTTCCCCATTTTTAAAATGGGTATGACAATAGTACCTGTCTCAAAGAATTGTTATGAGGAACAAAGAGATTGCTTAGCATACAGAGCCCCTGTAAATATTAAAGGCTATATAATGTTATCATCATCATCATCATCATCATCTTATTTCCAGCACTTATTAGCTGCATGACTCTGGATAAATCAGTTTCTTCATTTGTAAAATGGGGATTTACCATCTACTTTGCAGAATTATGAGGATCAAATGTGATAAGAAATGTAAAGCACTTTGCAAATCTTTAAATAATACTGTATAATAGCTAGCCATCATTATTTTATTTTCATTCCAGCTTTCTACCTCATAATTCAACTGGAATTGTTCTTTTCAAAGTTCTGTGTGATTTTTTAATTGTCAAAACGAGCTATTTTTCTCAGTCTCTATCCTTCCTCAATTCAATGCTACATTTAACATCCTTGAGTTCCTTCTCCTGGTTATTCCTTTCTTTTGGGGTTTTCATGACACTTATCTCTTTTAGTTAATTTTCTACTTGTCTGATTTCTATTTCTTATCTCCTTTATTGACTCAACATCATATCATGCCTTCAAACTGTGGTTATTTCCCAAGGCATAGTCTTATTTTCTCTTTTTTTTCTACTTTTTTTTCCTTTTGAGAACCTTTTCAGCTCCCATGGGTTTAATGTCTTCTCTAGGAAGATGAATCCCAGTTCTTTATATCCAGCTTCAGTCTCTCATCTGAGCTTTAGAATTATGTATCTCTAATTTCCTATTGAACATTTCAAACTGGATGTCCTAAGATGTTTTAAATCCAGCATGCTCTAAAGTAAACATATTATATTCCCATCCTTCAACTCTTCCCTCTTCCAAATTTTCTTATGTTTGTAAATGTGATCACCATTATTCAATTATGTCAGGTACACAATTGATATTGTCCTCAATTCCTCATTCTCCCCCACAAAAATGGGAAATGGAATGTCCTGTGTGTGGAACACAGAGGAGGCCAGTTTGTTTGGACTACAGAGTGCTGAAGGGTAAGTAATGTATGATAAAACTGGAAAGATAGCTTATATTTTATTATTAATTTGTTATTTTAATTCACTAATATTATTAATATTAGTTTATATTTTATCTTCTAGAGTCAAGAGGAAGCCATAATATTTTAGCAAAGCTGTTTTGTTGTTGTTTTTTCACTCATGTAGGAAATTTGAAGACTATATAGGCAGCATGGGGAAGAAGGCAATTAAGAATATATTCTTCTAGAGAAGATAAAAAAGAATGAGATCAAGCAAAGATACAGAGGACTTGGTCTTAGGAAAAGGACTGTCTTTTTTGTCAAAGATTGAAGTAAAGGACAAACAAGGGCTTTGAGATGAAAAGAAGGAAAGAAGAGGGAATTGACATTGAATGATTCCAATTTACTCAATAGATGAAGATGCAAGATCTTTAGCTAAATGAGAGAGAGTGCAAGAAGAAAGACAAAAGTAAGAATCTTGAGAAGGGAAGAAAAGAGGAATGGTCCACTTAATTTTTCAGTAAAATATGCTTATGATGAAATTGTTAATGGTGCTTTTCACATCGAAGTCATGTTTTGTACTATACATTATAGTCTAATTATGTTTAACTCAATGACTTTCCATTATCCACTGGATCACCTGCCATTTTATTATTCAGGAGTCAAAAAGTTCTACCATGTGCAAATATTAGCAAAACAAAGATAAATGTTTGTTTCAAGGACCAGCTTATTGTTAAAAGCTCTGTGCAATTTCCTAGTGCTATGAAGCATACAAAAATATGTATGCTTTGCTTGGTCTAGACACCTGGCATGATCTAGGAACTTCTTAATTTGCTCCAGGCCCTCTTCAATCATTTTACCACTAGCACTCCACTGTTATAGTCCCACTTTTTTTCATTTCAAATTACCACATTTCCTACATTGGCCCAAGAAGTCTTTATCACTCTTTATTTTGTTTCTATCTACTTCTAACTCTGGAGCCACATGATTCCTTATAGGGCCTTTTGTAATTATTCCTCCAGGGAATCAAGACTCTGACTATCTGATTCTCTGAGTTTTTCTACCCCTAGCTCTTCCACTTCTGTAGTCTTTTGAAAGTCAAATGTTATGCTGTAATTGAGTATAGGAATAAACCATGAATTCTAAACCATCAATCCAGTGCCTAGAAAGTATATTTCTCATGGTAAATAAATATATCTTTAAGTTGAATTGATTCAATGAAACAATTATCATCAATGTGTCAACAGGGCAATGAGCATGCAGCACATTTTAAGTTCATATCTTGTCAAGAAGACATCATCATTTATGCTATATAAGTATGGCTCAGTCATGAACAATGAATGTCTTTCTGATTATTCCTGTCTTTTTCTATTTCCACAGAGCGTTTGATAGTGGTATTTCTTTATATCTAGAATGTACTTCAGTTGATTGACCCCCAGGCAGTTCATGCATTTTACAGCTATTTTGAATAACATTTCTTTTTCTATAATTTTCTCCTGATTTTTCTAAGTAATACACAGAAATGCTGATGATTTTTGTAAATTTATTTTGTATCCTGTTACTTTACTAGGGCTGTTTGTTAATCATATCAATTAGTTACTTCACTGATTTTCTGTTGTTTTCTAAATAAATCATCATATCATCTGTGAATAAGGATAATTTAGCCTCATTTCTGCTGATGTTTATTCTCTTCATTTTCCTTCTCTTGTCTTATTGCTATAGCTAGCATTTTAAATATTATTATATCAAATAATGGAGAGGCAAAATAGCATAATGGAGAGAGGTTGGCTTTAAAGTAAGTTCAGGATTCAGGTCTTCTTTCTGATAAATACAGGTAGCTAGGTGATGCAGAAGATAGAGCACTACACCTGGAGTCAGGAGGACTGAGTTGAAATTCTGCTTCAGACGCTTCATAGTATGAACTAGATAAATCACTTAAGCTTCCATTTGCTTCAGGCTTTTTTAATCTATGGGTATAATAACACTACTTACCTCATAGGGTTATTTTAAAGATAAACTGCTTTTCAAACCTTAAAGCACTGTATAAATGCTAGCTGTTATTATAGTTATATGGCCATAAGCATGTAACTAAAACCTCTAGTGACTTTCCATAGCTCTGGTTATGAGCTGTGAGTGAATGCCCATCAGTTGGAGAATGGCTGAGTAAATTATGGTATATTAATGCTATAGAATATTAATGTTCTGTAAGAAACAACCAGCAGAATGATTTCAGAGAGGCCTAGAGAGACTTACATGAACTGATGCTGAGTGAAGTGAGCAGAACCAGGAGAACGTTGTACACGGCAGCATCAAGATTATATAATGATCATTTCTGACCGGTATGTTTCTTTTCAACTGCAAAGTGATTCAAGGTCAGTATCAATGGTGAGCCATCTGCACCCAGAGAGAGGACTGTGGGAACTGAGTGTTTTCACTTTTATTGTTGTTGTTCACTTGCTTTTTTTTTTTTAATCATTTTTTTCCTTTTTGATCTCATTTTTCTTGTGCAGCCTAATTGTGAAAATATGTATATGTATAGAAGATGTGTGTGTATAGAAGAATTGCACATTTAATATATATTAGATTACTTGCCATCTAAGGGAGGAGATAAGGGGAAAGGGAGGGAAAAATTTGAAACAAGGTTTTGCAAGGGTGAATTTTGAAAATTATCTATGCGTATGTTTTGAAAATAAAAAGCTTTTAATTAAAAAAAGAAAAGAAAAGAAAGAAAGATTATGAGTTACAATTCACTTGGTGATTTTATTCAGAGAAGTGAGTTTCCATACATGGATTTTTCTTTTTTTAAATCACAAATCTATTACAAAAATAACCATTGTGATTACTAAATAAATGTCAAAAGGGAAAAATCTAATAATATTTACTCAAGTTTAGATACTTTCTTGAATTTTATAGGCTGTTCAGTGGATAGTGGATTGAAATTGGAGTCAAGAAAATCCGAGTTCAAATGACCGCCTTAGACTCTTATTGGATGTGTTCCAATAATACCTCTCAGCCCATTTTCTCACCTGCAAACTATGGAGAATAATGAAAACAATTAGCACCTACTTCTCAGAGTTACATATATTGCATACATTATCTCATGAAAATCACATGAGATAACTTATGAAAAGCACTTTCAAATTTTAAAATTCTTTATAAATAGTAGTTTTGTTACTCTTGTTAATATTGTTATATTAAAATAACCACTGTGATTTTAATGATCTTACAACATAAATTGTTCCTATATTTTGTCAAAGTATTTTTTGCATCTTTTCATAAAATAATAAAAGCAGCTAGCATTTATGTCACATTTTCAAATTACAAAATGCTTTATTTACATTATATCATTTGATTCTTCCAAAAACTCTATGAAGTAGCTGCTATTAGGACCCTCATTTTACAAATGAGGAAACTGATATTGTTATGCCACAGTTCTCTTCAACTGTCTTGACTCAGTTTCCCTGTACGAGTTTCCTTAACTGTTCTGTCTCAATCTCTTTAGTTGTAAATCCCCCTCTGACCTAGTAAAACTGAGGAATATTTGCTCTCAGGTTATAAATTAGCAAGATAAACAAGAGAATAGACCTCCTGACTCTTTTGTGTCCTCAAGAATTTACAATATCCCTCGAAAATATTCCAAGATACCTCACTGATACCTTTATTTCTTTGTATTCAGACATCCTGTCTCTGGGTTTTCTAGGATTTATGTCCTAGATAGAGGTTTTCCCTCACTTCTTACCCCTTTGTTTAGAGAAAAGGTATTTAAGAAGTTAGGATTCCTCCATTCATTGCTGGAGGCTGGTGGCTGGCGGCTGTATGCTGGACACTGGATTCTTTGGGATGACAGTCTCCCCCAGTCCTGGGACCAACATGGATTCCTTGGTCCCAGTATACTTATCTCTGGATAATTTGAGACGAGAGTCCTGTCCAGTCAATCTTACTCTCCCATTAATAAAATATTAAAAACTCTCTAATCTCTCTCCTGCCTCAGTTTCTCCGGCATTACAAGATGAAAAAATTAGTGGATTGTCCAGAATCCAGAATGATGGAAATGACTATATAAAATCATTTTGTTCATTTATTTTTCAATTTGGGTACTTGGATTTCCTTCTCTCTTGTGTTTTGATCAAGTTAGCTGATAATTTGCTGTATTTTGGTTTTTCACAAAATAAATCTTTTTTCCTATTTATTAATTTTATAATCTTTGGTTTCTTTCAATTATTCTATTTTTCAATTTTCAAAATTTCATCTTGATGTTTGTTTGCAAGTTATATTAATTTACATTCAAAAAGAAATTTGATTCTTAGTATCTTATTCTTCTTTTTAAATTTTTTAATATGTGCTTTCAAAAATATATATATCTCATATAGGTCCATTAACTATATTTTCTAATTTTGATATATAGTTTTACTGTTAGAATAACATAATTATTATTTTTGTAACCTGTTTTTTGGTGCACTTTGCTAAAAATATTATTTTTTCTTTTTTTTGCTTGATGAAACTTTATTATTTTTGTAGTAGTACACATAACTTGTGATTCAGTCAGTTAAGGATGTCTATTATTTTATAAAATTTATTTAAATTTAAGTTATCATTGATTTATTTGTGACATAGTTCATGATTAATGTTCAATATATATATTTAATATATATTACATACTTAAGTGTATATTCTTTAATATTTCTATCCAGAAATTGCCAAAGACACTTCAAATCTAACATTTTCAACTCCTGATTTAGTTCCTTATCTTTCTGGTATATATTCAATTCTGAAAAAAAAATATCAAAATTTCCTTTAACTATAATCAATGTGTTTTTGTAATTCAACTGTCTCTTGTTTTAAAAACTTTGACAATAAACCATTTTTGCATGCATATTAGTTATGATATTGCCATTGTCTTTGGTGATTTTCAATCATTCTGTAGTTTTGAAATCAAGTTTGCAGCTCCTTTGGGAAAGGGACCATATAAAACATAATAAATTGTATCCCAATCACTTTATAGCCATATGTTTTAATTGTCTCACATATGCCCACACAAGCCCTATGTAAATGGTCTCATTCATACCAGCTAGTGAGTAGCAGAAGACATAGGCAAGTTTCAATATTTATAAAAGCATTGATAATGCTGATAATCCTTCCTAGCTCTACTTTCCTATAATTCATTCTCTCTACCACTTCCTCCCTTTCACCACCCCTATCTTGTAATGCTGGAGAAACTGAGACAAGATACAGATTAGAGAGTTTTTAATATTTTATTTGGGTTTCTGAGAGGGAGAGCTTGTCGGGAAGCAGAGCAGAATCCATTCTGCCTCCAGGGCTGACTTGCACTTTTGTCTCAAAGAATGTGCAATTCCAATGAGTTATATATGGCTCAGAGTGATCAGGGGAGACAAACGCAAGGGATGGAGTCCAAACATTGGTGAGCATGGGAATTTCCAGGCAGGAACCATCAATTTGGTTCTGACAAGTTGGGGGTAGGACCAAAATTCTGATAAACTGGGAGTGAAGGAGAGAGTCACTAGAGACAGAAAATTGGAAACCTAGAGCTATGTAAGCATATTTTAAGTAACTTATCTGCAATTTACGGCTCTATGGAATGCCAATGGTCAGGGTTCCCAGCCCTAATTATCTCAGGACTAATGGTCAGGAAAGGGGGGATTGAGGCAAAACAATTCAAGGAACTGAGGCAGAACAATTTAGGGAAACTGAGGCAGAACAATTTAGAGAAACTTGTGATACCTCTTACAGATATGGATTCAGATCTCAAATCATGAATCCACCAAAGTTTCAAAGTTGCAGCAATGCACAGAACAAATTGGAGGTGAGAACATGTGAGATGTTCATAGCACTGAACAATCCATTTCCTAGTTGATTCATACCTCCCCTACTCTAAATGATTTTTCTTAAAGCTTCATTCTTTCATGCAAATTGCTAGTTAAATGTCCTTTTAAGCATATGTTCAAGTTGACAATGGTCCGGTGAGAAATAGTTCAATTGTAAGGAGTCCTAGGATCTTTGACCTCAACTTGTCCTTATCATTAGCATCTCTATTGATTAAATAAGGTTTTCATTGTTCCAATTTAATTTCTAGAATGGGACTGTGATAAGATCCAATTAGAAGCTGCTCTGTGCCTTATTTAACAATTATGATGGGCTAAATTGGAATTGAAGAAGAGATAGCTATATTTAAAGGATTATAATTTTTCTTTTGTTGATTTAGGAAAATGGGGGCATGGTTGGAGAGGTAAAAAACTGGTTAGTTTTCATAGCCACCAAAGACAATAAGAATGTTTCCATCTATCCTTTTTTTTTTTTTTTTCTATTACCTCCTTTACTCTCAGAACTAATGACATTAAGCAAAGGACTAGAGTCTAATGCTGAGATCCTATCATAGCATCATCTCGAGAAATAGGGTTAGATTTGATATGAGAAAGCTACATCTTCATAATTCCCTTAATTTATTCAAGAAACACTTAATGAGCATTCATTACTTGGTACATCAGATATCCCCTCTCATGTTCCTAGAAGAATTACATTCACTCAACTCCCTGCACATATATGAGACTGTGATATTAGTCCATAATCAATGTACAGAAAGAGATAATGTTTCCCTATTTTCTATTATATTAAAAAAATTTCTTAACTCTAGCTAGAGCTCAAAACAAGAACTAGAGCTCTAGCTAGAGTTAAGAATTTTTTTTTTAATCAAACCTAATCCCAGAAAACTTAAAAAATATTTCAAAGCAAAGATTTAAAACAATTTTAAATTTTTCTGAGATTAGGTTTGATCTCTGGTCTCCCTTTATCCCTTGTCCATATTTTATGCAATATGGATTTAGAAAAGTTGAGATTATGATGTTAATGGAAATACAGATGTATACACAGATGGAAAGTCTGCTTATGTGGATCTAATACAGATAAAGAAGAGTATAGCTGTGAAGAACTATACTAATTAGCTCCTAGAAGATCAATCCAGGCAGAGTGAAGAAGTTAATTCTGCTATTGCCTAAGTTGGTTAATAAGAAGGTTATTTAGAAAATTAATAAAGAGGTCAATAGAGAGGTTAATAAAGGACTTTTATCTCTAAGGCATCCAAGTCTTATAACATTCATATTTTCCCAAAGTCAGTTTTATTCTTATCACAGGTTAAATTAAATAAACATGGGTAGAAAATTCAAACAATTTGACTGTGAAAAGTTGGTTGTGGTTGAGTGGTGTGAGTGTGTGTGTGTGTGTGTGTGTGTGCGTGAAGCTATCACATAGAATTTATACATCATATATGTCTGTTCTGATTAATGCAACATTAAATATTTAAATTCAATTAAAATAATAAATTGTCCTTTGTTTAAAATATGGCTTTTTAATCTTCTAAAAAATGTACAAAGACATTGAAATATTTTATTAATGTCAATTCTATTTTCATTGGAAGTAGGGAGCTTTAGTCCTTATTTTAAAGTTTCTTCTGCTCAAGAAGATGTAGATTTTCTTGGCAACAGTTGCAGTGTAAAATATTCTGAGATAGAATTTTTTATCATAATTAATAATAGATAAAAATTTCTGAGTTTTTGATGTTCTAAACTCTATGCTGTTTGATTTATGATGTCTTTATAGTTGTTTTTCTAGTCATTCTGAGACTCTTCCTGTTGATAGTTCATCATCTCTTTTCTTTGTAGATTTGGTACATTTTTCTTTTCTCTGTGCCTCCATTTATTCCTTGCATATGTATTCTAGCAAAATTACTATTTTTACCTTAATAAGCCTGATGTATAAATTTTTCAATTTTCTGATGTGATTTTTAGAAAGGCATAGAAAGATGTACAGAAGCAAACAGCAAAACATTTTAGTATTATGCGATGAACCCAATTACTGCAGTTATTTCTTGAAAATACACAGCAAACTGAAGAAACACACGTATTATCACCACAAATCTTGTATTATTGCCAAACCAACTAATCTGAGTTAGGAAAGAACTAAATTCAGGTACCAAGAGGATATCTAATCCCTACTAGCATTTGTTAGCCTCTATGAAAATTGAAGACAACCTAAAACAAAAATCTGACAGTTATTTTCAATTAATTCTATGTGAGTATGGATAAACTGTTTTACAATAAATCAAATCACTGAGAATCTAATTTTTAAAATACAGTTTAATCTCTCTCTCAAAATTTTCTCTCAAGCTGTAGCACTGTAGGGTTTCATTATCTGCTTCACTACCTTTTGTCTTACTATTAATGCTTACCAATGATTGCAGTTTAACTGCTAATTTACACCTCTACAATGGAATAACTTCATTGTTTTGATGTCCAATTACCAATTTGCACCTATAACTACTTGTGATGTTTGTCACTTTTATTGTTCTCTGTCTGTGTACTTCTGGAAGAATGAATGCATCTGCCTATACTGTAACATGTCATTTGGGATATAATCATGCCAAAGTGAAATTTTTAATGACCTATACTTGAATGTATAAAGCACATTCCATAAAATATTTTGGCAAAAAGAATCCTAAGTCATAGCTAAGAACAAAATTCAAAGGGCATGACTGACCACTCATGTCTCCCCCATTATTACTTAATAAACAAACATAAATACTAATTTCTTTTCTTAAAAGTTCCTAGTGTTCTGTCAATTTGTATGAATAGAAAATAGGGGAAAAAAAGTACTTAGATGGCTTAGGATTATCTCTTTAGTGTCACACTCTAAACCTGACAGTTGAAAAAGACCTAAGATTAGAAGTAGTGAAATTGGGAGGAGAGGATTTTGCAGCAAGCTTATCTGATAAAGATCTCATTTCTAAGATATATAGAGAACTGATTCAAATTTATAGGAGTAAGAGCCATTCCTCAATTGATTAAGGGTCAATGGTATGAGCAGGCAGTTCACAAAGAAAAAATTCCAAGTGGAAGATAGCCACAGGAAAAAAATTAGAGAGTTGAACATTAAAGCAGATCTGAAGTTCTTCTTTACACCCATTGGATGGGCAAAATTAACAAAAGGAAAACAACAAATGTTGGTGGGGCCACAAAATCCCTAGTAATGCATTATTGATGTTTTTGTGAATTGGTCCACATGTGCTGGAAAGCAATTAAGTAGCAAAAGTTGTCAAACTGTGCAAAAACTTTGATCTAGCAATACAAAGACATGTACATGCAAAAAAATTTTATAGTAGTTCTGTTCTAATAATAAAAAATTAGAAATTGAGGACATGTCCATCAATTGGGAGAATGACTGGACAAATTATAGTATATGAATGTAATGGAATCTACTGTGATATAAATAAAAAATTATAAAAGGAATGGTTTCAGAGAAACCTAAGATTTGTATGAACTGGATCAGAATGAACCAGTGAGCAGAACCAGGAGAAAAGTTTACATAGTAAAAGTAACACTTTAAAGACAAACGATTTTGAAAGTCTTAGAACTCCAATCAACCCAATGATCAATCATGATTCCAGAAGACAGACTGTGAAGCAAGCTACACCCACCTCCTGACAAAGAAGTGATGGATTCAAGATGCATAATCAGGCATACATTTGGGGACATAGCTAATGTGGGAGTTTGTTTTGTTGGAGTGTGCATACTGCAAACTGGTTACAAGGATTTTTCTATTTCTCTTCTTTTTTTCTTTCTTTTCTTTTTTCTTTCTTTTTTCCTTTCTCTTTCCTTTCTTTCCTTTTTGCTGTCAATGAGGGAAAAAGGATTAGAGAAAGAAAAGAAAGAAAATAAAAGCTTGTTATTTTTTTGAGTATCAAAAAAAATTTAAAGATCATCTATTCCAACCTTTACCTGAAGAATTCTCTCTACAACATAACTGGAGAGAGGTTATCTAGTCTTTCAGTTAACTAGAAAGAAGTAGCCTGGAAGGGTTACCTTCCAGTCTATTCCAATTCTGAGTATTTCTAATTTTCAGGGAGTTCTCAGCTAGTGACTTTTTTTTTTTCAAAAATTAAAAGAACATTTAGTGAAGAAGTATGACTCCCTGAAAACTGCTGCATTTCTGAACACTTGCTGGGAAATAACAATTATGCCTACTGTAAACTGAAGCATTTCCATTCTCAAAATATGATAATCATTTTCCTGGAAGCCTGAATTTGGCAAAGCACTCTGCAGTTCCTGATAACCTTCTCTAGTTCTCTATAATTGCTGTAAATTCTAAGAACAGCTATTGTCCTATCAAAATTTTTAATTAGAAAGCTTTTAAGTAATTATTTTGCCCTTAGAGAAGCACCAGGTTTTCTAGATTTCAGATTCCACAAAGTTGTGTGGAACTCACACAACTCTCAAACTCCCAAAGAATATATATTCAAAAAAGTATAGCTGGAGCTTAATAATGAAATGTGTCAATTTGTTCCCCCATTTGAAAATAGTGAAACTTTAAGTTGTCATTTAAGTCCAATATGTTCATTGTAGTAGCCCAAATAGGATGGACTCTGTCCTTCTAGAGGGAAAAAAGAAAAATTAAAAGAGACAGCCAAAATGACTGATATAACCTATGACTACACAGGAATTTTACCAAAATATGTTTATATATATCTGAATGGCTCAAGATTGGTGGTTTTTGGTAAGCAGTAGTATCAAGCTGTTATCTATATTAATATAAAAGACTTTGACATCTTTAAGCCATCTGATTATTGTTGTATGGACTAATATTGTATGGAAAGAATTGGAGTATCCAGAGAAGTTATATGCAAGCTTCATTCCCACAATATATAAAGATGAGGACACAGCAGGTGATAGTAAACTGAATTGTCCATTGGTTTCCTGTATCCTTTATGTACAAGTTTGTGCATATGACTATTATTCAAAAAGCCCTCTGGTTAATTTAAAGTAGAAATAGCTCTCCCTGTTCCTTGAAGTTCTAACCCTAATACAATTATTAAATGTGAATATCGGAGGAATTGTGTCTTTAAGTCTGATTACCAAGATATATTCTATTTCAAATCAATTCAAAAAATACTTTAAATCATATATACAACATAGTTCTAGGCACAATAGAAATACATGTCAGACACTGATCAAAGAAGTTCCTTAATCAACTTCATAAAAGTATATATGGCCAAAAAGTCAGAGGGAAACTGGAAGTCATTTAATCTAACACCTTCATTTTATAGGTGAAGAAATTGAGACCCAGAAAGTTTAAGTAACTGAAAAGGTCATATAAGTAGTAAAGAGTCAGAAAGAAGATTTGAATACAAGTCCTCTGGCTCAAAATCAAAAACTTGATTGTACAAGTTTTATTGGAAACTTTAAGCTCATCTCCTGATTTCACGATGATTGAGTTCACTAACAGTATCATATGGGCATAAGGGAAGATTCATTTGGTTCAGGTTATTATGAACCTGGAGTCATTTCTTTATACCAAGATTATAAAAATTTTCATTTTACAGTTTTCATTGTAGAATTAGCCTTTTGTTTGCTTTACGGAGAGATTCAACAAGCAGCACTGGTAAAATCATGTAGCTTCTAACTGTATTTTAAAAGACTGGCTTTAAAAGACAGAATTCTTCTGCAAGCTTCTATTTGGACTTGTAGTCGAATCAAGTACATAATTTGTGTTCATAAAATAAAGATAGCCCAGGTGTGCATTCAAAGTTTTTAATGTTTAGTTATGTGGTTGAGACCACTATTATTAGACTAATAAAATACTTTCATAAAAATTAATAGCAAATGATTACATGGCTAGCAAACAGACCTTACTCTGGCATAGAATGAAGTGAGCTTTAATGAATTCCAGTAGTAATATAATGTTGTGAGTTATTAAGGACTTATTTAACATGATTGATATTAGAATCTCTATGTACCATAAATGTGGTGTATTAAAAAGAGCATTGGGTTTGGTATCAGGGGACTTGAATTCATATCTTGGATTTTCCAATTTCATCATCTATAAAATGAGATTGGATGAGATGACCTCTGAAGTCCCTTTAAATCTTTGATCCTAATTGGGTAAAACAAAGAGAATAACAAGTTCTCTCAAAAATTCTATTTTTTATACTATTATTTGTTTTGATCATCCATATTCATATTTTGCAAACATGGCTCCACAAACCAACTAAAAACTTGAAAGTATATTTTTGTTTTCATTTTAGTGTGTAAGTCCTCATTTCAGACAATATTGGACACTGGATTGACCCAGGTCACTAATTAACCTGCCAATTAGGCAAGTAAGCAGTAATCCGCTAGATAGTGCCCTATAGGGCAATAGATTACTTTTCATCTGATCTGGACTTGGGATTTCATCAGTGTAGACAAAGGCAGCCTAACCTAGAGTAAAAAAGAGCTAGCCTCCAAATCAGTCTGACCATGATTCAGCTTTTCTGCCTTTGGCTTGCACTAGCTCTGCAATTCTGAACAGATCACTGAAACTATCAACATCCAAGGTAGCTCTTCTACTCTAAGTCTACAAGTTGCTGAAAAATTTTGATCTGTATTGGTTGAAGGAATAATTTACTAGGAATCACAAAAAAAAAGTAGTCACTATTTCTTAAAACTCATGGTTTATATATCACCAGAATAAGAGTTGCAGAGATTGTAGAATTTGAAGCTGACAGGGATCATTTCATATACTTCATTTTACAGATGAAGAAACAGTGGCCCAGAGAAGTCATGTGGTTTACCCAAAGGCTCACAATTACAAAGCAACAGAGTCGGGATTCAAAACCAGTCCAACTAATTCCAATTCCAGATTCTTCCGATTTACAAACTGAGCTCAATAGCCCCTCACAAAGTCAAGTCATTGTAGCATGAAACAAAACGGGTCAGTAAAATATTTAGTTAAGTAGGTTATATAACATTATTAAGATTCTGCAAAGCAGAAGAAAGATCAATGGACTTTATAGTCATGATTCCATCATTTACTAGCAACATAAGTTATAGATGATCTCTAGCATCTCTTCTCGTTCTGACATTCTGTGCTTCTGAGATGGCAGGATTCCACTGCTAATTTCTCTCTCCCTTTATTTTAAATATGCTGAAAAAGGAAATAGAAGGGAGTTTGATGATCTGAGAAGGGCACACAAACATTCTAAATAACTTGTATGCAGCCGTTGTCTCTGACTCTTAAATTCTAGGACCAAGGAAAGCAGGAAGGAAGGAGAGTGTCTAATGAAACAGCTTGTAAGACTTCTACAGTGCCCTTCATGCAGGATGATCACAAGACATTAAACTTAAACACAACTCCAACACTTACCAACTACAACAGAAGGGAAATAGAATAAAACAAATTAGTCTAAGCCTCCAAAATGCCAAGGGCCCTATTAAGTATAAATAGCTAATAGTGTGTGTGTGTGAGTGTGTGTTTGGTAGCGCACACATGCATTTGTAAAGTGCAAAAGGAAATTAACAACACATGCTGCATCATACACAACTGTTTTGCTGCATAAAACTTGACTTAAAAGCAAATCACAAACATGACAAAGTACCTTTAAAATAAATATTCAGATGAGAAAATAACAGAGATGTTTAAATCAAAACCGAACTTTTTATATTAGCCAATGAATTTATATTTCCCCATTCTTTTATGAATTGGGAGCTACAGGCAAAGACACACAAACTTGTGGGGTATGTGTGTATGTGTCTAGAATATTTTAAAGTATCACGTGAAAGCCCCAAGATGACAAGTTTATATGTCACAAAACTTTTTTGTTATTCTTTCATGACGACAGTCTTTTCTATCATTAGTAAGATGTACCCTAATAAGGACATCATGCTATCAGAAGGATATTCAGAGAAAAAATATAAATAGAAAAAGCAGTTGGTGAAATTTCTCCTGCTTTTTTTGTATCTTAAATTGTGACACACATAGCCAAAAATAATTGTGCAAACATTATCAAAACTACTGATAGTACTGTAGAAATCCAAATACTTCATAAACCTACTATGTGTCTGCAAGTCACTGAACTCTGAAAAGAAAGGATTACATTGCTGGCCCAGGATAAATAATGTTTCACTGGAAGTGATGCCTATGAAATTTGTTCATCAATTTTTATTTTCTGAGCTCTCAAACAATGAGAGACATTTGAGGAACAGCTTATGAAAATATGGCCTCAGGGTGATTGCACCTAGTGTTGAAGAAGGTGTCAAATGAATTTGTTAAACCAGCACTTACAGAATACCTACAAAGCCCATGACATTTGATTCAAAATTGGGTTAGATATTTACCATTATTTCCATTCTTTATACCACAGGATTTTGCAGATAGATGATACAGAATGTTTATAAGATTATATCTTCTTCTTTTGATTCCCTGAAATCTCATTATTGTAGGTATTCTCTCCACAATTTCTCACTGCTTTCTCAGGATCTTTGAATAGAAGGAACCTCAGAAGCCATTCAGTCTGATTTCATTTTAAACTGACTTATCCAAAGTCATACAAGCACTTAAATGTCAAAAGTAGAATTTGACCTCAGGTTATATGACTCCAAAGTCATACTCTTTTCCATAGCCAGTTAATAAACTTTTATTAAGTGTCCAATATATGTCAGGTATTCTGCTAAGCACTGAGTACACAAGGAAAGGCAAAAATTCTATGCTGAATCCTCCACCTTCACAATTCTCTGTAACACTATTTAAGTGTTGAGTGATACCTATCATATGAAGTCTTCCTCCAATTGTTTTAATTGTAATTAATTATCATCTGAAGTGTACTGTCTTCCAACCCTTGGTTATTAATGACTAATCTCTAGTAAAACTTCATTTTTAAAGGTTACAAACAGAATGAAAAAGTTAGTATCATCTCCCCCCCAAAAAATAATCCTGACATCCTAAAGCATTTGGGCTAGATATCCCAGTCATGGGTCCCATCCTACCAAATTTTAGTGATATCTGTGATGATAAATTTGTTTGCTTCAATTGAGATCTATAGTTTAACCTGTTAACAAACTTTCTGTATTTGTATGAGGATATCTGAGTTCATTGATTTTACTGCTGCTTCCTTTTAGGCAATTTTTCTTCTCTGAATTTCTGCATCTCTCTACTGCTACTATTCCAGTGTCGAAGATATATTGTCTGGTATTCAGTTTAGTGGCCAGACATAAATATTTTCTCCTCCCCTTTCCTTTTTTTAATTTAAGGTCTTTTTGATTAGATTTATGACTTCAAGGAAATGCATTCTTGTCATCCTTTTTTTTTTTTTTTCAAATAATAAACACTATCTCCCACCAGGAACATGCTACTCCTATATTTTAGGCAATGGTTCAGAAATCTAAATCCTGTTCTCAATTACTATTTTTTAAACAACTTAATTTAACTACTTCACCATCAACACTGAGGTAATGAAAGGGGATCCTTCTGAAATCTTTTTTTCCATTTTCATGAGTTGCCACAGTCAAAAAATTTGTCAACTAATGGCCAATCTACCTGTCATGAATTTCTCCTTGCTCTTTTGATGGTGAATCTACACTGGTCCTACAATAGTATTTTTTATTTTTTAGTATATTTATTTTATGGCCCTTATTTCAAGGCTTACTATTAACAAGAAGAGGGATAGGAAGACTCATCTTTATGAGTTCAAATCCAGCTTTCAGACACTTATTAGCTGTGAATAAAATGAGAGAGAAGGAAATGACAAACCACTTTAGCCAAGAAAATCCCAAATAGGATCATGAAGAGTCTGGCACTACTGAAAAGACTGAACAACATTCCAAGGTTTGGAGCTTTGGTAGAACTTGGCAAAACTTGAATTCTTCTTACAAAATATTTAAGATCATCGCCCCTTCTCACCCTCTCTCTAATTAAATACCACAGTATAGCATTGGAACCTTCTTTTGTGGAGAATAACACTCTGATAGCAAATCACACAAACATATTGCTTTCCTCACAATACTTAGGAGAATTAAGTGATAGAAATTATTTTAGTGCAGGAAAGAGCACCTAGTCCTATCCCCTCTTTAGAAATGAGGAAATTGAGGCTTTGAGAAAAGAAGTAAATTTATAGAAGCCTAACAGGTTAGTAAGGTATGCAAGTAGGACTCTGATTTCCTATGGTTCCGAACCCAATATTTTTTGTATGATGTTGTTCGGTTTTTGGTTTTGTTTTTCATCATGTCCAACTCTTTGTGATTTAAGTAAAAATTTTATTTTTTTTTAATTTGTTAGCCACCACAATTCATGAAAACTTCCCCTTAATGATTGGGGTAAGAGATGATGATGATGATGAGGATGAGGATGAGGATGATGATGATGAGAGAAAGAGAAAGAGAGAGAGAAAAAAGTGAATATAGCATGTGTTGATTTACAGTCAGTCTTCTTAATTCTTTTTCTGGATGCAGATGGCATTTTCTGTCCAAAATTGTAGAGGGTTACAGTTAGTGGGGAAACTCTGGGTGAAGTATAAAATCCAGACAATGTCTGGTCCAGCTCCCCATCTCCCCTAAGAGCTCTCAGCCTTCCTGAGAAGTCAGGAGGCGGTGACAACCTGTGTTGAGATTGAAGCAGAGTGATACCAGGTGGCAAACTACATACAATAGCAACCTGTTTATGTGGTTTCACATGCGCAATGTTGTTTTTGTTACATTATATAAAGGGGGAAGTCCTTGAAATAAACGGACTCCATGTTTCCAACATCCTCAGGAGTCCCACTTCATCACTTCTCCACTAGGAAGAATATGTTAATTCTTGGTATCTTAATCACCCCAGCATGGGAACTCTAAAAAGCACAGTATGTTTTGTTTATCCCAACTTGGGCCCTCTAGAAAGCAGGATATCTTAATCAACTTTGAATCATTAAGCCACTGAGAAGTCTATCATAGTTGATCATTGCATATTCTTGTTGTTATTGTGTACACTGTATTCCTGGTTCTGCTTGTTTCTCTGAGCATCAGTTCATATAAATCTTTTCAGGCCTTTCTAAAATCAGATTGTTCGTCATTTTTATAGAACAATAATATTCCATTATCTTCATATATCACAACTTGTTCAGCCATTCCCCAATTGACAGCCATCTACTCATTTTCCAATTCTTTGTGACTACAAAAAAAAACTGCTACAAATATTTTTATACATGTAGGTCCTTATCCTCCTTTATAATTTTGTTAGGATATAGACCCAATAATGGCATTGCTGGGTCAAAGAATATGTATGCACAGTTTAGTTCCAGATTGCTCTCCAGAATGGCTGGATCATTTCACAACTTCAACTAAGAATGTATTAGTGTCAACTGCATATCCTCTTTTTGACCTTATTTGGTACCAATAGGTAGTTAGGAACCCAAGAGTCAGAAGATCCAGATTCATGTTCTGCCTCTGATACATGCTAATTATATTTGTAACCTCTCACTGGACCAGGCACTCCAAATATCAAGGCATCATGGCCTAGTGAATAGAGTGGATCTGAGAGCCAGGAAAACCTGGGTACAAGCTTTTGACATATAATGGCTGGCATTAGATTCAGAAAAAGAGGAAGGTCTCTGTGACCTCCCTACTTTTTAAAAAAAATATCTCTCTCCAGGTAATATTAATTAGATTTTTTTTTCTTTTGGAGTTGAAGAGAAGTAGGACTGGATCCGTGATTTCATAGGGAGCTCTCAAATAAGGAAATGTCCTGTATAAATGCAGAATGGCATCTATCATATCATAATAATCATATGTTTCTAATAGGAAAGATACTTTAGAAGCCCTTAATAGAAATCTCCATTTTACAGATAAAATAACTGAGGGCCAGAAAATTGGGCTAGAGTAACCTAGAAATTGAATGGTTTTTCCTCCACCAAAAATTCTGTATTTAACATAGACTAAACTTGAAGCTAGGTTTCCTTGGCTCTGAAGCCAACTCTCACACAATATGCCACATTGCCTTTTATCCTATATTGAGACAATTGGGCAAATTAATGCCTATTTAACATTATCATGAACGGTTGATGTTTTTAAGTTTTGGAAAAGATTCAGGGTCTGTTCAGTTTGTAGTTAGAGGGAACAGAATAAGTAATTATTAAGCCCATATTTTGTGCCAGGCACTAATCTTTTTACAATTTTTTTTTTTATTTTTTACTAATCTTTTTACACATTTTATCTCAATAGATCCTCACTACAGCCCTGTGAGATAGGTACAATACAGTTGAGGAAATTGAATAGCTAGAAAGCATCTGACTCTGGATCTGAACTCTTGTCTTTCTAACTCCAGACCCCATTACTCCTTTCATTGTATTGTTAAAAAAAAAAAAAAAATGCCTTTGCCTTCAATAATGAAGCAAACTCAAAGAAAAATTTTAAGAGTTAATTTAAAATTCACCAGGGCAGAATGTATTAGTGGGATGGCCACCAGTGCCAATATGGAACTAAAATCTTGGATTTCTTTTAAAGTAAACTTTACATGATAAAAGAAAATCCTGATAGATACCCATTTCCAAAAGGGAATAAGCCACTTCACCTATCTCAGCCTCTCTCCCTTTACCAGATTATAAGGATATCAAATTAGAGATAAAGGAGATGATTTGAGAGGACATATATCATGTGCCCAGTATGTGCTACAGACTGACTTGATTCCTCTCCCAACAAACTGATTAATGCTTTGTTCTGACTAACAGGTACCTATGGGGAAGTTAACCCAGACCAGAAGCAATGGTATCTCCAGGACTGAGCCCACATAAATTTCAATAATAGGGCCTAGCTGGCCCTAAGGAATAATTACAATTCATCATCAGTACTTGTGTGACTTTGGACAAATAACTTCAGCTCTCAGGGCCTGGAGTTTACATCTATAAAATGAAGAGGTTGGAACAACTCATTTCTAAAAGTATTTTGCAGCTTCCAACGTATTCTTTCTCAGTATGATACACACTATATCTCTAATTTGAAAAAAATTGATGCCAATTTTCATTGGTAGAAGGAATTTTCCCATTTGAAGTTCCCTTTGCCAATGAAAACACAGGTTTGCTATCCTCCCTTTTCGCTGAATGTCTAGACTACCCTTCCATCCCTCCAAAATGACACCCTTGAAATGAATGTTCATATTTACATGGATGAGGTTACTTTGGAAATCTCATCCAAATTATGCTATTCCACACTTTTTTGAAAGTGACTTCATATGTGAATTGGTAGCCCAATATGTAACTACTCTGCTAACCCAACTCCAAGCTTCATTGTAGAGGCAACTTTTGAAAAATCTTCCTGTGTTGCCTCAAGGCAAGAACATCAAAAAGAAAGATCAAAGGGCCCAGTCACAGTAGAAAGAAGCAAGCAAATAGGGTGTAGCTTTTTCTTTTTCCTTAGGCTCCACAACAAATGCAAGTCTTCCAGGTTCCCCCCAAAGGAGGGGAGAGTGATTTTTAAAAGAAAAAGAAAAATTCCCAGCTGTCTACCCTGAGGAAGGAGAGAACCTCAGCAAATACAGTGGGAAGATCTTTGCAGACTCAACCCCCCACTCCAATCTTATAGCTTTTAGTAGATTGGCTATTTGCACAACCCAAATTCAGGAATGTATAAGCTTCTCTGCTCAGTTGGCTCCTCTTCCCTTCCCCCATTTTTTGAATGTTAATCACAAGAGCTTAAAATGATGAAGTGAGCATGTGCTGTCTCACTGACAACCAAGACAGGCAATTAATGAAACTCTGGGCCACGATATCAGCTGCCTGCTGACTTCTGCAATTGAATAAAAACTATCATAAGAATAATACAAGGACTTGCCCTTGTCCTGCTTGTCTATGTGTTTATTTAATTTTCTGTCCAACTGACTCTCAAATAAATTGGAAACAGCTGCCATCTTTTTTTGATTCAGTAGCTCCATTATCCCCCAGTGACATCATTCTGGGCAGGAACACTAACAATAGGTCATTATGTAGCAATTACTTTATTGATTTATGGAAGTTAAGCTCCATCAGGAATATGCACATTCAAGGGGAAAAGAAAGACCACTTCTGTGTTCTTGTTAAAAAGAAAACTGAACTGCAAAGTCTAGGATTATGCTGCCTAGATGGTATACTGGAATATTCATTTACCAAAGTGGGCTGAGGAGACATGAGAAGGAAAATTTCTGTTCTGACTTTTGATTTTTTTTTAAGAGAGAAATGGGGAGAATTCTACATTTCATAACATTGTAGTAATCATAATTGAATGAAGTAATTAAATCAACAAATGATGCAAGTGAGATTCTTATGTAATAAAAGAACTTCAGTGGTATGTTTAAAAGAAAACTCAATATGTGAAGTCTATGATATATGAGGTTTCTGATCTCCTGTAAGACTAGTCCTAAAAGTATTACTACTCAGAAACATGATTTTTTTTTCACAAGAATTTATTTCTTCTGCTTTACACTTTAGATTTGTTAAACCACTGTCATACAAGCTTCAAGAGGAACATATTCAGAAATTTTTTTTTTATTTTTATCACAATTGTTATACAAAGGCTTTTGTTGGACATAAGCAATTTTAAATAGCTGTCTCAGCTTAACATGCCTCAGAGAGTTTTGTCATCTCTCCTGACCTCAAGATAAACAACAAAAAAATTAATTTCTTTTCCAGATAGTTTAACAGGATTCCAGACCTGATGATTCAGTACATTTTAAGAAAAATGAGATAATTGTTCATTCTAATTGATAAACTTCTACTAGTTTTCTCTCTCCCTGGCATTTACCACATTATCTAGAACATAGGTACTTAATAAATGCTAGTGGACTGAATGATGGAATCTCTGCTTCCATTTCTCTTTTTTATTTTCTATTTCTATCTATATATTTTGTTTTGACATATCAGTCATTTCCCAATAAGCAATGCTTTCCATTAATTCTTAATTTTTTTAAGTTAAGCATAAGTATAAAATTAAATTATTTAAACTGACAAGGCATTTTACTTTCTACTTTTATTTTTTACCATTTGTTGAAAGGAAAATTCTTCACTTGGGCTTTTCACCCTGATCAATGAGGCAAAACTTAGGACAAAGAGAATTAAAAGAATTTTATTTAAGTATGTATATCAACATAATGTTTGGCACATAATAAATGCAATATAAATGTTAGCTAATATTCTTTTCCTCCTCCATTAGATTGTAAACTTCTTGAAAGCAGTATTTTGCCTATTTTTTATATACAGCATTAATCCCAGATCCTGG
Organism: Antechinus flavipes; assembly: GCF_016432865.1. Taxonomy (NCBI): domain Eukaryota; kingdom Metazoa; phylum Chordata; class Mammalia; order Dasyuromorphia; family Dasyuridae; genus Antechinus; species Antechinus flavipes. Next base: position 176,875,181 of record NC_067402.1, read on the forward strand.
ATCATAGTAGGCACTAAATAAACATTTATTGATCAGCTGATTTTATTTCTGCCACTGATATGCTTAATGTCTCAACTCAGTAATAAGATTAATGTTATAAAGTTTAGCATCTTTTTCTCCACTGGAATGTAAGGTTTTTGAGGACTAGGACTGTTTTTGTCTTTCTTTACATCTCAACTACTTAGCATAATGTCTGGCATATATTATATGCTGATTAAACACTTTTTGATTGATTAGGTGATTAAATAGAACACTGTCAAGATGAACTGGACTCAAATCCTATAATTGCTTAATAGTAACTTAGTCCTATCCTATAATCGTCTCACTTATTCTTTCTGAATCTGTTTCCTTATTTATAACATGGAGATTATAAGAACTCCTAATTGACAGGTTTATTGTGATCGTCAAATGATATAATGTACATACAGCATTTCAAAAAAGTTATACATAGGTGTGTATATGTATAAGATATATATATATAACTACTCTTTTATTAATATTAGCTCATTCTTATAATTTTCAATAGAGTAAAAGTGGTATTATGTCAAGTACTCATATTGTTACTTTTTTTTAATTTTCATGAATGTTTACAAAGATAAGATAATTTTATTTTATAATAGAAAAAGATTATCTCCATGCTGTATTTCTTTTCTATCTTCTCCTTTTCTTTTTCCTATTTCTATTATTTTTTTAGTAAGTTCTTATATTTTGAGGGTACATGATACAATGCCATTCTAAGCTCATGATATGATACAATGCCTTTCAATTACCTGAATATACCTGAGTATAACCAGGAAATCTCTTCTCCCAGAGAAGTTCCCCTCTCAGAACTGAACTATTAACTTATAGAATTAGATAATATGTGATTTATTAGGACTATGGAAATGACAAATGTTCAAACATCCTTCCAAATAGAATCAGGGGCTAGATGTAGGGATAGAGAGAAATTATGAAGAAAGATTTAAATTATGGGGAAAAAATAGGAGGAAGAAAGGGGGTATTGACTGCACTTTACTCTTACTAATAATCCCAAGTGTCAGTTTGACCTGTTTTAGGACCCCATCCACAATGGTCAACCTCCTATCTTTTTTTGTCTTCTTCTCCAGACTGCATGCTTATCTGCTTGTATCTCACCCTTACTTTAGATCCCCTTATAGACACCTCCCCTATTGGGTGGAAAAATTTGAGTGAAAAATCTCTTCCTCAAAGTGACTGAAAGCCCCAAACAAACTGAGTTCTCTTTAATGTTTGTGAAATATTTTGCCCAGTTGATAATTTTCTATCATGTTGAGACCTATAAATTCTCTGATTCTAGGGAAGACTCCCCAATATCTTTGTGTTTCTAGGCTTCAGTAACTCAGAAATACCTTCTTTCTTTCTTTTTTAAATTCATCTTGTTCTAGGGATAATTTACCTATCAGATCTTTGGAAAAGGGAGAAATTTATGATCAAAGAAAAACTAGAGAACATTATGAAAGGCAAAATGGACAATGATTACATTAAATTAAAAAGATTTTGCACAAACAAAACCAGCAGAAACAAGATTAAAAGGGAAATATGAATCTGGGAAAAAATCTTTATAGCCAGTATTTCTGATAAAAGTCTCATTTCTAAAATATATAAAAAACTGTGTAAAATTTATAAGAATACACATCATTCCCCAATTGATAAATGGTCAAAGGATATAAATAGACAATTTTCAGATGATAAAATTAAAGCCATTGATAGTTTAAAAATTATATATGAAAAATCCTCTAAATCACTACTGATTAGAGAAATGCAAACTAAAATAACTCTGAGGTACCAACTCACATCTCTCAGATTGGCTAAGATGACAGGAAAGAAAAATAATAAATGTGTGGAGGGGAATGTAGGAAAACTGGGACACTAATGCATTGTTAGTGGAGTTGTGAAATGATCCAACTATTCTAGAGAGCCATATACCCAACAGACTATCAAACTTACCTGTTGATCCAGCATCATCTCTTCTGGGCCTGTATCCCAAGGAAATAATAAAGGAGGAGAAAAGACCTACATGTGCAAAAAAAGTTTGTAGCAGCTCTTTTTGGGGTAACAAAGAATTGGAAAATGAATAGATGGCCATCAATTGGGGAAGGGCTGAACAAGTTGTGATATATGAAGTTAATGGAATATCATTTTTCTACAAAAAATGATGAACAATTTATAAAGGCCTAGAAAAATTTATATGAACTGATGCTGAGAGAAACAAGCAGAACTAGAAATACATTGTACACAAGAACAGCAAGAATGTGTGATAGTTAATTATGAAAGACTTGTTCTTCTCAGTGGTCTAAAGTAACCCCAATAGACTTTGGACAGAAAATGTCACCTGCATCCAAAAAAAAAAAAAAAAAAAAAACTAAGGAGACTGAATGTGTATCAACACATTCTATATTCATCTTTTTTTCTGTTTTTAATCTCTCCCCTGGTTTTTTCCTCTTGCTCTGATTTTTCTGTCCCAACAAGATCCATAAAGCAAAGTGTATTAAAAAAATTAATTCATCTTGTTCTAATCATTTCAGTGGAATTCATATGGAAAGATCCTGGCATAATATGATATCCTGATCTTCTTCTTGTTTTTCTTGTTTTGTTTAACTACTGTAGTTGAATAAAAGTAATAGAATATAAAATTCTCTTTTGCAGGCTCATTGATAGTATACTCAACACAATTCTATTAGCAAACAGATTGATGATGACAACATTTATCTCTTCTCATTCTCATATAATTTAGATTTCTCTGTAGTCCCTGTACTCATAAAGATTGTTATTAGTATTTGTTGCTTTTGTTATTACATAGTTTGGAGATTATGAGAATTTGTTTTGGTAACATCTATTAAGAATTTTGCTAAGTTTTAATAGATCAGTGATATGACTGGGTAATTGCAGGTAACAATTCAGTCTGACTTAATGATATAGCTCCAATAGAATTTCTTAATTGTGTTCTCAAGGTTACATTGAGGTATGTGTGTGGATTTGTCTGTCATCTCATGAAATATTGCAAGCGTCTAATGTGTTACTCTGACTACCAGGTCACGTATTGTTAGCCATTTAGTAGGTGTACGTTTTTGTAGCCTGCAATGATGTGTTGTATATTTTCTTACATATTCTTTATCAGTAAGGCTGATCTCCTTTAAAAGATTATTATTATTATTATTGTCTGACTCTTCTTATCTTTTTCAATGGCATTTTAGTAGAAAAGATCTGAAGTAAAGCTTGTATCCTTCCAATTTTGGGGGGTGGGACAATGTTCTGTAAACATTTTGAATGAAGTTTATGTTATCCCATTCAAAGGGTTTTTAAAATAAATTCTAAAAGGAAATGATAATGGATATTTTTACAATAAGATAATAGCTCTTTTTAGTTATAACATGATAATGAATGTAATGACAGCTTTTGCTTATGAATATTGATTTGTAAGTTCATTTTCTATAAGCTCAAAAGATCAAAATTTTATAGATTTAGAACTAGAAAATACCATCAAGGCCATCACATCCAACTCCCTCAGCTTCCAGATGAAGAAACTGAGTTACAACCATCTTTGAATTAGCTCTGGTAGAAACATGCAGAATAATGAGGATGCTTTGTATCTCATCCTAGTTCCAAGTCATAATTTTATTTAAGTCTCTATGTAATGGGTATAATCAAGTATACACCTTTCCCTAATCCACTTTGTCTAGAGTAAATGAAGTGCTCTTGATGAGTTCTCGTGGCAACTTCTCAAGACATGTTTGAATCACTAGGGAAGGACTGGTCATTTGAAATGATGCAATAATCTTTTGGTCTCCATGATGGCAGCAGTAATAGGGAGTTGCACGACTGGCCACTGTGCCAAGAAAACCACCCACCCACTCAGGAAAATGAGTGAGTGTCTCCTGGGGTTTCCTCTTCCTTCCTGTCTTTGGAAAATATGAGATATAAGTCTCTGTGAAACTTCCAATGAGTGGGTTGGTAGTTTTCCTTCTCTTACTCCCTTTATGGTGTCTTTGAATAATGTACCACCTAAGCAAGACTGAGCCTTGGGATTCTAACTTCTGGATCTGTGGGGTGTGGGAGCGGGGTGTGTCCCTGAGCATGGGCACCCAAACACTGACCCTGAGAAAGGGACTTTTTGGAGTAGCTAGCTTATCAGGTGGGGTGCTTCCTCAATTCGTGTCAGCAAGACTTTAGGTGATTGCTCCCAACAGCTATTCCACTGCTTCTCAGAGAGGAAGATAACCACCAACAGGAAGAAGAACCCAACCATTGTCCTGGCTTGCCAGAAAACATGGACCTTAAGAAAGATAGTGAAGAGTTAAGGGAAGATAAAATACCTATTTTGCATTCCTGCAAAACAGTTAATGTTTGAATATTTTAAGTACAAATTTCCCAAGAGAATAGGATAGTTATATCATTGTTTCATATTTAAGTCATTGCCAATGGATTCTTGTGAGTTATTAGTGTTGATTTTTTTAATTGTATGTGTATATGTAAAGAAAATCAACAGATATCTTAATCCTGATCTATGCTAATATTGAATATCATTCTACTCTTCATTTTGAGAAGACCTGAGGCATAACTTTTAGGTTAGACTTAGAAGTCCAGAAGTAAGACACACAGTGGGACAGGGCAAGCATCCCAGCCCCACTAAGCCTAGCAGTGTTTTGTTTTTAATAAACTTAGGGGTCTTTTCCATGATCTAAAGGAATGATTTCAATCAACCTTTAGTGATTAATCACTTTTTTAGAGCCATAAACATATTCAGGATTAATTTGAGATATTTTTAATAGAAATCTACTTGTCCTGTTCTTGGGCAAATTTGTACTTCTATTTGATTGTCCTATTAACTGGCAAGGATGCATTAGAGCAAGTGGAGTGCCCTTTGTTTTTCAGGGATCCATGGAGATATTTTGTCTGAATTCTCAGCTGACTTGCTTTACGTTTGGACAGGAGTTATCTTCTGCACTGCAGGGACAAATGGAGGAATTTTCACACAGGAAAATTCATCTCTAAGTTAAGTGTAAAAAGATGACTTCTAGTCAATTTATAGTTTCTAATCCCTGTTAAGAGAATTTCACATGCTCAGAGAACTCATTTGGAACTGCAGTTTCCTCTTGAGAAGGAAATGTAATTAATTTAATTTCTCTCTTTTTTTTCCTTTTCTTTCCTTTTCAATTTTGTTATTTGTTGCAACATAACATAGTGGATAAAGAGCCAGTAAAAGAACCAGAATATATATTGGCTACTACTAAGGACAAGTCACTTATATGCTCAATGTGATTTACAATCTTAGGGAACTCCATAGACAATTCTCTAAAGATTCTAAATTTCAAAGAAACTGCTGAGTTTCATTGGTAGAGTAAGTTTTCCTACCTGAGAATTCCCTTTACCAATGAAATTACAGGTCTAGTCCCTGTCCCTATGCCAAATGTCATTTTATTACGTTTTCATTTTAAAAATTCCTGAAAGTGTGGTTATCTCTCCAGGCCCAGTTGTGTGAAGGATAACACTGCAGAAATCTGCAGATATTCCTTGACACTGATAAAAGCTCAGGTCATGGAACTTACATTGTGCAGTTTCTTATAGTGGCCTTCAATTATTCCAACATTCATTTATTTCAATTCTGGTTATTTTCCAGACTGAATTATCATCAGTGCCAAAGTTGTATTATGAGATTAAAAGCTTTAAAAGCATTAAAGGTAAGAAGGACACCATATTTTAAATAAGGGAGATTTGAACACCTCTTTCTAAAAGTAAAAGAATCATGTGCAAAAATCATCTGCCTAGCCAAGACCAACTCTTAGAAAATTGATGATGATGATGATGAACAAGTTTTGATATATCATTTTAGGATTTTCAAAGAATTTTATAATTATTATTTTGTTTGATCTTCATAACAACTCTAAGAAGTAAAAGCTACTATTATCTTCATTTTACATATGAAGTCATCTAGGCAAAGTGAGTTTAAGTGACTTGCCCAAGATCACACATTTAGTATGTATCTGAGAGAAAAAAAAAACTAGGTTAGTTATTTGCAACTTTGTAATATAGTCAAGCCTATGAGTAATGGTATATTTACAAGTCCCCTAAGCATCTAGGCATTAAAATCTCAATGATTTCTTCCTATCCTATCCTGTATCTGGAATAAACAAGCCAAAAGGAACAGTGAGAGAAGAATTCCTTCCAGATTCCTTTAAAGTTACCAGATGTGTTTCATAGAACAAAAGGAAGTGGAATATACAAGCTCTCTTTCCTCAGTCATTTGCTTCCAACAGTGTGGAAGATCTTTGTTCACTTTTCCATTCTCTGGGTCATTTGCCTTTCCTTGTGCTTAAACTGGAAGGGGAAGAAAGAAGGAAAAAGAGAAAGTAAAACAATAACAAAAAAATTGCTACTCTGGTTTCTATGCTTTAGTCCTTAAATATTATGGAATTTTTTTTAGGAAGGGGAAGCCCAGGCTTACTTTAATTTCACTTCCTTTAATTGAGAAGAGGGTATATGTCACTATTGTGAACCAACTCTTCAGAATCCCATGATTCTCATTCTACAAAGTCATGTATAAAGTGTCCTGTTTCTTAACCCTAATGTCACTATTTCAAATATTAAAGACTGAATCAGACTGTTACTTAAAATCTTTTTTTTTGTTTGCTTATTTTATAAATAATAGAACTGTAGTATAAGAAATCTGTTTGCCCTACAATTATATTATTAGCTATAAGTGAGATGAAAGATCAGCTCACTATCTTCAAATATACAGATTAGGAACAATTAATAAGTTGGCACAATGGATAGAGTATTGAGCCTGGAATCAGGAAAATTTGAGTTCAAATCTGGTCTCAAACACTGGCTGTATGACCTGGCACAAATCACTTTATCCATTTTACTTTATTCTATCTATAAAACAGGGATAATAATATCACCCACTACCAGGACTGTTGCAAAAATCCATTGAGATAATATCTATAAAGATTTAGCATAATGCCCAACAAATAGTAGGCAATATATAAATGTTTATTATGATGATGATGATACTATCCCTCTTTTTCATCTTTTAGGTTCTGTATGGAGTTCCATAATTCTGGACTTTATTTGTTCTGTCTTAAATTTGTAGGGCTACTATTCCTGGCTGAAGAAGTTTTGTTTGCTTCCCAATATTTAGTAGCAAATGCCCTCTAAATAAATGGTTGTGTTGTGCTATAACTATTCCATTAAAAATGAAAATAGAAAAACCAAAGTACAATTTACAAATCCAAGTGAGGTTTATTGAAGGACACAGCAGATAGACTCCCAAAACAATGAAGAAGCTGATGGAATTATATTCATTTTAGATCTGTCAACAGTAAAAGACAAACAGTATGATTTGAAACTGGATTATTCTTGTTTATATATAGGAAGTGTCTCTTCTGAGGGAGTTTATAAGTAAAATCATTTTTTATGTTCACTTAAAGGTTTGAAACCTGTTAAATAGCAAGAATGCATGTGGTTGAATAAATGTACACCTTTCTGAACTCATAATTCACCTACTGGCACATATACAGCAACCTTGCAAGTTATTTATCATTTCAGGGTAGGCAGCCTTCTTAGTGGACAAGGAATGGGAAGAGATAGTAGAAGAAAAGGCTGACAGAAAAGGAAAGGGAAAGAAAAGATGGATAAGGAGAACACAAAGAAAGGGAAGGGGAATGAAAACAAGGAAGGAGAGGAAGGAAAAAGGGAGAAAAGGAGAAAAATAAAACCCAAAAGTTAGGCTGACAAATTTATAGCTATAAATTTAGAATAAGAAACACACTATTAGATGCAGAAGGGGTATATACACATCCAAAGAAGGGTAAAAGAAAATAAGAGCTAGGGTTCCTAAAATGTGGGGAATGGGACATGTAATCAGAGAGATCTAATCCCCCATCAGTGGGAGAATTAGGAACTCTTGATAGTCTATGACCTCTGTAGTACCCAACCAATGGGGAATCGGGGAAGGACTTGCCTTTCAGGACAGAATATTTAAAAAATCATGATTTGGCCATTTTAAGGTATGCCCATCCTTATAAACACCCATTCTTGCAAGATTATGAAGAAAAATATTTTCTTGGCTTCATTAGGGAGTCTGCAAAGTTCTTAGTAAAACATTTGTCTCTTCCAACATCCAACCAGAAAGCCAAGTTATAATGTCAAATCCCTGGGGCTAAATGTCCCCTGTAAATCTGCTTGTGACCACCATTTTTGCTAAAAATCCCTTTTTAGTCTGCCATGGTGTCCTGCCTCATGCTGTCTTTCTTCTTACCTCATTGCCTCATGGTGTCTTTCTCCTTGTTATAGCTAATTAATTCTTTTAGGGTGCTGAATCCCTTTTAGGGTTAGCCCACAAATCAATGGTATAATCCCCTATCTCTTGCTAACCTCTTTTGGGGTTAACCTACTAAACTCCATTTTGAGTTTAGCCTAAAAATCAATAGCATATTCCCACCTCCTGGTATATTCCTTTGCTCTTGGTTAATTGTAAGTTCTACTAGGGAACTTGTTTTGGTTTTTTGTTTGTTTGCTTTTTCCCCATTGCTAATTGTTAACACCCTTTTCCTTGCTAACTATAATATTCTTTTTTAACTGCTCTCCTGAACCTATTTCATATTTACCACTCCTGGTGTCTATTCTGCTTTTTCATTTTGTCGATAAGCTCTTCTTGGAAATAAAGATATCTTTTGGCAAAGAGAATGCCACTAAGAATTCTTCACAATTCTTAAGTTGCCTTATACCTTGTGCCCCATATTTCCAACTAGGAATTGCTACCCCAATCCCAGCAGGAGGAAGAAAGGAAGCAATGAGAGGGAGGGAGGAGGGGAAGAAAGGAGGAAAGGAGGGGAAGGAGGAAGGGAGGAAAGAAGGAAGAAGATACTATTATCTAAAATAGAGATAATGGTAGAGCCTACATAATAAGATTTCTCATAAAAGTTTAAAAGGGGAAACATCTAGTTGAAATTTTTAACAAACAAATTAAAAGTACTTATGAAATACTTCGAAGAAAGATGTTAACTCTGAACTCATAAGCAAAAAGAGTCACAATGTGCTATACTTAATAAGTGTATTTTGTTTCCCCAAATTGGTAGTATGGTTGGGTGGGAGGTAAAGTTGAGGTGGTTTTGCTCTTGTGATTTAAGAAAATAATAAGGAATAAACAGATCCAATCCCATATAGGGATTACTTAGTATTACTTTTTGAAAATAAAACTATATAGCAAGGACATTGCAATTTATGAGGACTATAACAAACTTATATGGCACTGGTCAGCAAAAGACACTCATAACATGCCTTCAGGGATCTCCATTTTCAATTTCAGAAATAGTACCCTAAAGTCTATTCTTTGCAGGGTATGCTGCTACTAAAAGGCATGTTTAATTTGTACTGGATATCATTAGAGGGATTTACTCACTTCAAGTTAAATATAACCATCACATACAGATGATTTTTAAAAACCTCAGTGGTCAGGGAAGGCTCAGTAAGGGTGTTAAATGCTTCCTAAAGGACTATTAGCCTTCTAGACCCAACCCTATATTGTGAAATTTTCTCCTCACAGTGATTAATCAAGGAAAATTGTAAGACCTAATCTATCAAGACTTCACTCTGGAAAGCAACAGAAATTTTCATCATTGGGTCATATCCACATGGGTTTAAAGTAGTGTAGTGCTAATGGGTCTAAAGAAACTTTTAGTTAAAGCAACTGAGTCAAAGCTTTGCTGTAAACAGACTTAGGAGGTGCTCCCAGGCTACAAATTACTCACCAGCTGCTATAGTTATGGGCAGACTTCCCCACTAGTTGGAGTTCAAACCCTCAGAGATTTATGAGAATATTTTAAACTGAAACAGTCCCTCCCTTCCTCATTTGTTCTGCCCTTGGAAAAATGGTGGAATTACTTTCCCCACCCCTAATTTAAAGGCCATTCTTAAGGGTGCAATCTAAAATAAATTCAGTCACTTTTTTAGAATAGAGGGTATTTGAAAATGAGTTTTTTCCTATATGTACAAGTGATTTAGGTACTATAAAAGAGGTAGGGTCCTTGATCTTAAGATTGAACTATTTGCTTCTGAATATCCCATGTAATAATTAATTTCAAGATTTTAGATTAATATCACATGATAACATTATATTTGATTCGTGATTTTTCTTTTTTCATAATGTATTTATATTTTCATTGTTTGAGAGGTTCTAAAATTCCTTAGTGTTCTGGACCCCAAAATGCTTAATTTGACCCGGAGTATAATAAAATTGTTAGTGAGAAGGAGGATAGAGAGTAATATAATGAGGATATAGACATACATAGAAAAATTCTACAAGGCTCTAAGTAGAGTTGTAGAGTTATAGAGTAGAAGGGAACTGGGACTTAGTTCTAAGGTCAAAATTTGCCTGTGAATGAACATGACACGGCTAGTATTCCTTAAAGGAAGAGGCAGAGCTAGAACCTGGTTGGGGGAGGAAGCGAAGCTTTAGCTGTACAAAGCTGGTGACAGGATAGCGAGATTTGAGACACAAGCAGGCTCTCATCCAGAGAGAGATTCAATCATTTCAAAGTATCCTTGATGAGGTAGAAATCAAATCTGAGGAGTCAAGCTTTGGCTCAGGCCTGGCTCAAAGGCTTGCCAAAAGTGATTATATCCATGGTAGATATCACTGCCCCAGAGAAAGAAGAATAAAGTGGTTGTAGATCCCAAGAACCTATAGCACACTTCTCACTGTGTCCCTCAATCTATGATCAGAACGGTGGTTCACCAGTCCCACCATTTATTCTGAGGTCATTTTCTTTTCTACAAAGTTTTAACTTCCATGGTCTTTTAAAATTTTCGGAGAGGTGGTAGTGGGATGGGCAAAAAGATCAGGCTGAAAGTATACTGGATTATTTTATGAGTTCAGAGAGTATGAAAATGGATATATTAACTACCTTGATTTGCTTGAGCCCCCCCCCCCCATATTATCCAAGTAACCAAGAAGAGTGGTATGAGGATTGGCTGTATTAGCTAAGATACAAAGTGGATTTACATACCCACAATCCTTCTCAGTGATCTAGAGTAAACCCAGTGGACACGTAGAAAATCAGCAACTCTGAAGCCAGATAAACTGATAAAGATTTAAAGTAGATCCTGAGCCATTTGATGGTTTATGGACCTTCAAGAGACATCTTCAGAGACACTTCTAACTATTTTGGTTATAGAACTCTTGGGCATAGCCTGTTTTATGGTTTGTGTACAAACCTTGAATTATCTGGACTTCTTATCACTAAAAATGCTTTCTGATGTGTGTACCAAAGGGCCACAGCTTTGACACCTGGAATTTTTCACTTTCCAGGATGTCCCTCTCCTCTTGGGAATGGGGCTTCCTGCCTCATTCCTTTCTAAGACCTGTCTAGTTCCCACCTTTAATCTCAATTCTTTACTTTCCTTTGTTTGAAAAGTATATATACCTCCTCCTTTCCAACTCCCCTTCAGACAGCTAATACTATCTCACTATTCCAGCTTGCAAATTCCTTCTTAAGCAATAATGCATTTATAATCTTTGTAAGCTGTGATCAGACTGACTCATTCCCAGGTTCTTCTTCTTGAATCTAAGATTTTTTTCATTTTAACAGTTCACAGGGTTATTGCTAGGGGAGGGGGGGTTGTTTATTTGTTTTTTGCTTTTTTTTACTTTGTTTTGACAAGAGGATACCTCATCTTCCCCTTGTCTGCTTGAGACAGTGACTGGGCTTTCCCATGGAGAAGAAAATGGTTTTCTAGATGAAGGAATTCTCGGTTAACAGCATGATTGATTGGCTGAAAGACTAAAGTGGGGTTACTTCAGGAGATGCTATGTAGGGAACAGAGATAGTCCCTCCATTCTTGTTGAAGAAGCACATTTTCCTAGGAATACAATTCAAAACCCTTTTAAAAAAAATTTCTCTCAAAGTTTTTTTTTTTTTTCTTTCGAGCTGCACAAACTTTGCTGGAGGGAAAGATTGTATTCCCATTGCCTTTGGAAGGATCCTCCTCTTCCTGCCTTTCTTTCTACCACAGTCAGCTGCTCATCTTGAGTCATAAAATCATGAGAACAAAGAATGGTCTTCTGGTTGTGGTCGTGTTTCTGTAATAATGTGGGAAGATGAACTTCAGTAAGATGGTAGAAAAAGAACTGAACTTGGAGTCATACAAGGTAGGATTCCCTGTACTGACATTAATTTTGAGTCTCTGTATTATCCTCTGTAAACTGAAATAATTAGACAAGTGGTCTCTAAAGCCTCTACAGCCAGTGAATCCCTGGAAATTTTCATTTCATTGGCCCCACTTTGGCTCAGTTTTAATTTTAATAATGGTAGAATAATTCTTCCTCTGTCACTTATCCTAGTTGGACATTAAGTTTTCTTTCTTTACAAAGTGATGAAATTAAAACTAGATAACTCCTAAGATTCCTTCTAAATCTAACATAATAATTTGGGGGAAGATGGAATAGAGGATGACTTGAAGCTATCTTTCAAGCTCCCTCCATGAAAGTATCTATTTTCTTTTTTTAAATAATATTTTCTTTTTTCCAATTGCATATAAAAACCTATTTTCTATAAGGGTTATGACTCCACCCCCACCAATCAGGCTTCCTTGATGCCAAATCTGACCTTAACAACTATTCATCATGAATAATTAGTTAAAATAAGAAGGTACCATATGGTCTGTTTTTGGAGACAGAAGGGCAAAGTGAGCCCCCCCACAGCAAGTGTTATAGTATGCCAGAGTCTGGCTCCCCAAACACAGGAAAGTGTTCACTACTACCCTCTTCAAATGGGTCTTTTATGCCACTTTTTAAAACAAAGTTTTGGTGCTTTTCCTGGACAAAGATTTTGGTATCAGATTTAAAAATTCCTAGTTAGGGTCCTGTTATGCAATATTAATAGCAGCTAGTCCCAATTTCTGATATCAAAGACACTGCTTGAATTATATATTTTTGTCCCTGATAACTGATAAATATATCAGTTACTTAAATATAATTCAAAGATTTTAAGAGGCAACCATGACCAAAATTTTCAAATCAGGAGAAGGGGCAGGGGAGGAAGAGGGAAAGTTGGAGGGAGGGAGAAACAGGGAGAGAGAGGAAAGAGAGAGAGAAAAGGAGAGACACGCAGGAAAGAGAGAAATCTTCTAGAATTGTTTTTCAACAGAGGGACTTACAGAAGTAGGGCTTCAAATCCATCTATCCTATTATGTAGAGCTTCTCACCTGTAGTAGGGCAACTACTATTGGTTTCTAAATGAAGAGCTGGCTATTTAGAAGACTGATACTTTTTTTTTTCATTTTCTTTTCTCTTTTATAGAAAATAGGTGAGGTGTTTCTATTTTTCTCCTTTGATCCAGTCTTATGATCCAAACCTGTGTTGGATGCTCCTGGTAAGTACAAGTCTTCTATCTATGCACATAAGCAATTGTTCTTCAATTTGGAGTCTTTGAATCTTGAATCAGAGACAGAAAAACAGAGACAGAGAAGAAAGAGAGAGAGAAAGAGAGAGAGAATAAGAGAAAGAGAGAGAGAGAGAGAGAGAATAAGAGAAAGAGAGAAAGAGAGAGAGAGAGAGAGAGAAAGCATACCACCAAAACACTTCTTCCTAGCCACCAGTTCTCTACATGTATTTTCTTCCCATATTTGAAATATAGGTTCTTTTAAACCAAGAATTGTATTTCTTGTTTGTATTTTATTCTTAGAACTTAGAATAGTACCTGGAACACAGTAAGCACTTAATTAAAGATCTCCTATTCCATCTCTTCTCTTCACTGTGATATGAATCTTTTTCCAATCTTGTTATAATTAGCTTATGCTTTTTTGATAAATATTATTTTTAATCATTCCTATTTTGGAACTATCTCAGATTTCCTTTGAGATACAGAAATATACTTTTTCTCTGTTTATAAAGTATAAAGGTGTCTTAAAGCAATTTTATTTCTACTTAGTTGATAAACATCTTGATAGCTATATCTGTGTGTTCATATCAATCAATCAGTAAAATTTATTAAGTATAGTATATACTTATACATAAGTATAGTATATGTTAGGTACTGTGATAAGTGCTGGGGATGCAAAAAGAGGCAAAAGATAATCCTTGCTCTTGGGGAGCTTCCAATAATAGGGCAGACAAATATATAAAAAGTAAATTGTAGGCAGGATAATAAGAATAAGTTAACAAAGGGAAGGCACTGTTGTTGAGGAATTGGGGAAGGCCTCTCTTAAGAGGGAAGATTTTCATTGAAAGTAGTCAATGTAGTCAAAGTAGAAAAGGCAGAGTGTTCCAGGCATAGGAGCAGGTAGAGAAAATGCTCTTAATGAAGAGATGAAGGGCCTTTTTCATAGAACAGCCAGGAGGACAGTGTCTTTGGAGTGTAGAAAGGCTTTGAATGCCATTCTGTATTCGAACCTGGAGGCAATAAAAGGACACTGGTATTATCAGTACCGAGAGGATCAGATCTGCATTTTAGGAAAACCATTTTACCAGCTAGAGGATGAATTGGAATGGGAAAAAAATTGAAGCAAGCAGACTCACCAGCAGGCTATTGTATTAATCCAAGTATGAGAGGATAAATCAGACCTGCATTTTAGGAAAACCATTTTACCAGCTAGAGGATGAACTGGAATGGGAAGAGAATTGAAGCAAGCAGACTCACCAGCAGGCTATTGTATTAATCCAAGTATGAGAGGATAAATATCTTCACTAGAGTGCTGGTAACATCAAAGGAGAGAAGAGTAAGTATTCAAAACATTGCAAAAGTAAAATTGAAAGGCTTTAGCCACTGATAGATATAGTGAGAGTGAGGGGATAAGAGATTCTGAAGAATATGGGATGACTCCTAGGCTGTGAGTCTGAATAAGTGGGAAGGCAATGTTGCCCTCAACAGTAATAGAGAAAGCAGAGGGAAGGGGTTTAAAGGGAAAAATTATGAGTTACATTTTGGAACACATTGAGCTGAAGATGTCTACTGGAAATCCAGTTCAAGATATCAAAAAGATAGTTGGAAATGAAAGACTAGAAGTAAAACAAAGAGATTAGGGCAGGAAAATTAGATTTGAGAATCATTAATATAGACATTGAAATTAAATCTACAGTAGCTAATGATATCACTAAATAAAATTGTATAGAAGAGGGCCCAGAACAGAACCCTCAAGGGACAGAAATAAAGGACTTGAACTGGAGGAGGATCAGCAAAGGAGACAGAATAAGAATAGGCAGAAGGAAAACCATGAGGGAGAGGTACCCTGAAAACCTAAAGAGAAAAAAAAGTTTCAAAAAAGGAGTGATAAACATCATCAAGGGCTTCAGAGAAGTCAAGGAGAATAAGGATTAAGAAAAGACCATTGGACTTGTCAACCAAGAGATTATTACTTACTTTGGAGAGGGGAGTTTTGGTAGGTTGTGAAGGGGTTAAAAGTAGAATGAGAGAGGAAAGCAAACATACCTATTTTCAAGGAGTTCAGCTATATAGAACAGAAAAAATATAGATGATAGTAGGATGGAGGGATCAAGTGTGGGTTTTTGTTTTTTTTCAGGATAGGGAAGACATAGGCATGTTTATATGCAGTAGAAAAAATGAGATAGTAGAGGAAGAGAAAGTAAGTGAAAGAATGAGAATAACAGGGGAAGCAATCTATTAGAAAAGATAAGATGGAATGGAATCTCTTAAACAAGTAGAAGGGTTAGCCTTGGTAAGGAGTAAGGGCACTCCATCATGTGTGACAAGATTACCTAACAACAGCTAAGGAAGATCTGAAGTTATGTAACATAAATTTGTAGTTGGTCAGAACAGTTTTGTGATTTTCTCCACCTTTGTTCAGCAATTCATGTGAAGGAGCAAAAGTGACGAATGGTGGGAGTGATTCAAGGCTAATTCTTGACTAGGTATAATCAGCAATATGATAAGGAGCTAGGGATTCTGGAGAGCAACACAGTGTAGACTTGAATTGGTTCACCAGCGAGTCAGGACAGGGAGCAGAGGAAAGAGTGGGCAGTGCAGGGGAAATGGCCTAGACCAGACTTAAGGGATCAAGAGAAAGGAGGTTACAATGCAGATAAAGTGTAGGACTATAAAGGAAAACAGAGGGTGAGGTGGAAAGCCAACAGATCTAGAGAAGGAGATTTCAGAATTTTTGAATATAAGTGTTACATTTGTGGGTGACAAAAAAAATCAAGGGTATGATCATCCTTGTATTTGGCTAAAGGTAGATGGAGGATTGTTGGTTCACAGGAGAGGAGTAGGTTGAAGAATTGAGTGTTTAGCCTATTTAAGAGAAACTCAATATGTATTTTCAAGTTCCCAGGTATGAGAGCAGGAGTTGGGAGGAAAGAAAAACTTAGCCACATATTAAACTCATTGAAGAAAAAAGAGAAGTGATTTGGGAAGTCTGGAGACAAAAGCTATCAGGATTTTAAATGAGGAGCCTAAAAGGAAGAGAAATAACGAAATAATAGAAGAACAGGGAAAATACAAAAGTGTCAATGAAGAAGGAAGACTATTCTAACTCTTATCTAGTCCTATGAAACAGGGAGATCAAGTAAAGATTTAGTCAGTGTTAGAAAGGATGGCCAGGAGGCCAGGTAGAGTTAAAGTGTACCTTCTGAGGAATAACAGCTGTGTAATTTATATCAAGTCATTTAACTTCACAATTCTGTAGCCATCTCCAAATCTATAAACTGTAAAGGGGAAGGGAAATTTCAGTAAGAGTTAGTAGGTGGAAGGGGTAGGAGAAAATTTAAGATGAAGGAAAGTTTGTTGCTTATGGATAGAGCATAGTGAAAAAGCTAAATTTAGGGATGAACGGATTGAGAGGAATGGAAATGAGGAATTGGAAGTTAGAGGTTAAAATAAGGTTTGGATGGTGCTCTACAGGAGTTGAGTCACTGAGATGTGAAAGAACACGTGAGCATATTCACCATGGAGTGGAGAATATCTCTCCTTTATACTGGAAAGACAGATCCATTAGGAGATAGGAAGTCTGTGCTGAAGGTTCTCTCCATTCCAGTTGGAAGATTTTGTTAGCAGAAAGAAGTAGAAGACATTTTGTGCAAATACAGATGGAAGTCATTGTTTTGGGGCAGATGGAAAATGCCCATGTCCAGAGTACATGCTGCCCCCAGCAGAAGGAAGGTTCAGGGCCTGTAAACAGCTGTGAGCTGAAATCTTCTCACCTGAGGAGGCTATAAGGCAACAGCCAAGCAGAGAGAAAATGCCCAGCGTGGCCCTGGGTATGGGTGTATATCCACATGTGCTAATTCTGACTCAGTGGGTTACAAAATGATGCAATGAAATCAAAGTTACAAGATCAAATAGTAGGTGTTTATATAGATCGATATTTTTTTCCTTTGTCAAGTCAATAATTATATTTCTAAATCTAGCTAGTTATCTCACAGACAACAGAGCACTTAAGGCTAACTATCCATTGGACAATACTCTATTAGCATATGTTTGGAAAATGGCCCTTCCCACCATTCTGTGCTGGCTCCATCTTTTGGTATCTACAGAGAATTGTAGGAGGGATTAGAGGTGGAGTAAGACAAACCAGAGTCACTTTTGTGGTGGACAAAGAGAAGGGAGGAAGTGGAGAGCTTGTGTCCATTCCCTTCACTTCTCCCCCTAAAGACCAAGAATAAAGACCAAGGACTTTTGCTTATCCTGATTCCGGCTGATTCTAAGGCATCCAGGGTGTTAACCGGGACTTCACATATGAGAATGATGAAAAATTGAATTTCACATAAATAAGTTTAGAGACAGAGTTGTATAACAGATAGAGAATAACAGAGACAGAGCAGGAATAATTGTGTTAAAATCTACCTTCTGATGAATAACAGCTGTGTAATTTTTAGCACGTCATTTAACTTCACAATTCTGTAGCCATCTCCAAATCTATAAACTTCAAGAGAAAAGTACCTACTAGTTTTGTTTTGTAAATTATCTAAATTAGCAATTTTCCATGTCAATGAAGTAGCTAAGTCACTTCCTATCCCTACATATGATGTAACCCCCAAACCTTAGTACAGTTTTAAAATTTAAATACGTAAAACTGTACTAAGATTTTAGAAATATCCAAATGCCTATATGTGCTAGTACTAGTATTCCTGAATACAGACCTAACACATCATTGATATGGGAGCTCTCTTCAATTTACTAAAACTCATTTGTGTATTTTCACTTTGAAATTCTTGTTTTTCCATAAAGCCTCTATTGAAATTTTACACAAAACTTTGAATACTTTTCTGTATTTTTAAAAGTTGTATTGATGTCTTTTGTTTTCACATCATAGTCATTTCCTAATACTTATATCCTCACTTTATATCTATCCCCACCCCCCATGAAATAAAAGAGAAAAAGAAACAGAGATAAATAAAACCAACTAACATTGATCTCATGACTCATGGTGTCTGCAATACTCCACACCTGCACAGTCCAACTCCAATACGGAAAAAAAAAGCAGTGTATCCCTTCATCTATGATCCAGTGATTCTAAGGTCAAGATTGGTTATTATAATCTGGTAGATTTTATTTTATCTTTGTTATTCTTTTCACTTACATAGTTATGGTCACTATTTTACTGGTTCTATTTAATTTATTCTGCATTAATTGATACTTATTAGGGGGTAATATAATGGCTCTCAGATCCTTCTGATCCTTTTCTTAGCTATTTTATGTCAAACAAAAATCATCAGTATAATCACAACAGTTCATGCTCCCATTTAAGAAAATCCCTAACATGTAAATTTTGTGCATTTTTAACCTCAAGCTTCTTGATGTTGGAGCAAAAGTCAGTACACATGAACTATTCAGATAAAAGAAGCAAACACTACAAATTACACTACTGTATAAGCATGGGGATAGGAAGGAGTGGGGATGAGAGGGGAAATAGACTTTGAAAGGAACTTTCCTCAGACCTTGAAGAAGTAAAATTTGATTCCAAATCTGTTCTGAGATTTTTGCAATGTCTGATGACCTCCTCAATGTCTCTGTCTTTGCTACAGCTCAGTCCTCCTTTTAATTTCCCCATTGCACATACTATAGCTTTTGAATTTGGCATAGTTTTCTCATGTTAAAAATGATCCTGCTGTGCCAATGCTTTGTAAAGTTTTTAACATAAATGTTAGATTTTGTGAAGGGTTTTTTACTTGCATCCCTGGTATAATCCAAACTGATCATAGTGAGCAATCTTTTGGACACATGCTACAGTCTTTTTGCCAGGATTTTATTTAAAATTTTTGAATCAATATTAATTAGTGATATTGGTCTATAATTCTCTTTCATTCCTTTATGGTTCAGATATAAGGATGACTAAATATTGCAACTATATTTGTCTAGAAAAAAAAGAGTTTGGAAGTGTTTTCTTTCTTAATTCTTGAAAATAATTTGTGTAATTGCTTTTTCTAGTCCCTTTATTTTTAGTTAACTTCATTTTCTCATATCAGATTCTTTTAGGTCTCTTGTATTGTTTATTGGGATATTCTATATTTTTGTGGTTGATGCTGTATTTATTTTAATGTGTCAGATGTTGGTGGAGAGAGGGAACAGTTCTAGGGCAGCCCATATTTTTCTACCTATTTTGGTCCTCTTTCTCTAGGTCGCTCCCTTCTCTTTAGAAGGAAAGGTTACTTTGTGGTTACTTTGTATCTCCAGTGTGCATTCAGGTAAATGAAATTCTGATCATCTCAGCATTTTGAAAGGTGTCGTGTTGTTTTAATGCAGTTTATCAAAATTGTTGATAGGCAAATAGCAGACTTCTAGGACACAGAGGATACTAAATCCAACAAAAACACTCCTCTTGAGCTTAGAGGTCCATCACTTTCCTGGGCCATAAAAGGAATAACCTTTAGACTCTCCCATCCAATCCAGAGAGATCCTGAGACAGACAAGCCTCAGAGGAAGATGCAGAAGAAACCAGAGGGTAGAGAGAAGACTAGTTCCCAGGAGCCTTTGGAACAGTCTTAGTGCTCCCTACCTGAGTTCTGCAGTGCCCAGGTATAACTAAGCCAGAGTTGTGAGCCTACACACATTCCCAGAAGGTCCAGGCAACATTCATGATTAGAATTTTATTTACATTTTTGCATTAATATTTAGTAGTAATAAAAATCTATGTTTCTGTTTTTGTTTTTTACACTTTATCTCATTCTAGTTCAGGTATCAGGACCACATTTATCTCATATAAGTTTAATAGGACACATTTTTGAAGGTTAAATATTATTGACTCAAGTTCTGATAAAATTTATATGTAAATTCATTTGGCTCAGAGACTTTTTTCCCTTTGGTTAATTCAAATTCTTTAATTTCTCTTTCTTAGATTGGATTACTTGGATTAGATCTTGTTTTGTTGATTTGGATATTTCCCTTTATGCAGATTATAGCTAATTTCCTTTAAATTTCCAAGCTTCCTGGAACAAAATTATAAATGATTATTTCTAATTTTTTATTTCTTTTCTATTTTTTTGTGAATTCTCCTTGTTCATTTTTAATTTGACTCTTTCTTTCTCCTTCTCCCTCCTCCTCCCTCATCTCCCCCTCCTTTCTTTCTTTCTCCCTCTTTCTCTCTTTCCTCCTCTCTCTCCCTCCCTGTCTCCTTCTCTGCCCTATATTCTCTCTCCCCTTCCCTTTCCTGCCTCTCCCTATTTCTCCTTCTGTGTGTGTCTGTCTCTCTGTGTGTGACTGTGTCTCTCTCTCTCTCTTTCTCTCTCTCTCTCGCTGTGTGTCTGTCTCTCTCTATGTGTATCTCTGTATGTCCGTGTGTATTTCTGTCTGTATGTGTCTTTCAGTGTGTGTGTGTGTGTGTGTGTGTGTGTGTGTGTGTGTCTGTGTATCTTTCTGTATGTTTCTCTCTTCTCCCCTATCTCCTGTCTCTCTCACTCTGTATATGTGTCTCTCTCTCTGTCTCTCTGTGTCTCTGTCTCTGTCTCTTCCTCTCTCTCTCTCTCTCTCTCTCTCTCTCTCTCTCTGTGTCTCTGTGTGTCTCTGTCTTTGTGTGTCTCTGTCTGTCTGTCTGTCTCTGTCTCGTGTCTATCTGTATGTGTCTCTGTCTCTGTCTCAGTCTCTCTCTGTCTGTCTGTCTGTCTGTCTCTGTCTCTGTCTATCTATCTGTGTGTCTCTCTCTGTCTATCTCTGTCTCTTTCTCTCTCTATCTCTCTCTTTTTTTCTATTTTTTCTCTTTCTCCCCCCCTCCCTTCCTCTCATTCTTTCTCCCTCCCTCCTTCCCCTGACACCCACCCCCACATTTCTGGTAAATGACAGTGTCTAGTTGAAAGGCCTAAACATTTGGGTCAATACTGTAAAGAATAAAATGAGGCTAGAGAAGAATTACAAAATGCACATCTTAGTGAAAATAAAAAATTAGTTGTAGGATTGCTGAGACACAATTTATAGATGACATTATTGCTCCTTTGGGTCTGACTTCTCATGATCCCATGGACTGTTCAGTCCATAGGATTTTCTTGGCAAAGATACTGAAATAATTTGCCTTCTCCAGTGGATTAAGGCAAAAAGAGGTTAAGTTCTTTGCAATCTAAGGATCAATACAGCTAGTAAGTGCCAAAGGTTAGATCTGAACTCAGACCTTCCTAATTCCAGGTTCAGCACTCTATTCACTGAGCCATCTTGCTGCCTCCTAAAGATGGAAATCTCTCAATCATGATCATAGCATAATTAGGGACAAAGATGAGATTTAAGGTATGATTGTTCTTATGAGTGTCTGGGGTACAATGAAGATAGTAGTCATATAAATCAAGAAGATATACATATATATCTTATACATATATAAGATATATTTCTAGGTATGAGGACATGTGTTGTAATGGTGAAAAATATAATGAGTCAGTACAGAACTTCCAAGGAAATGAAGAATAACCTAAAAAAGTTTGTAACTTCAGAGTTCTATATAGGAAATACAGGTAGATAGAATGAACCTCAAAGGAGGAGAGATTGCCAAGTATAATTACTAAACAATTATCTAGACCTAGCAAGGGAAACAGAATCTTCAGTAGGTCTGATATAACACAGGGAGTGATTAAAAATGAGCCCCTACTCATATGGCCAGGTATGTAGTGTCTTCCAGAAGGATATTGGTTTCCTCCAGCTTAAGAATACATAAATAATGTGAAGTTAAGAGTTCTAGGATGAAGAGAAGTTAGTTAACAACAAATGAGTAGTTTCAGAGCAAAGCAGTTGCCAATTTGGAGCCTATAATATCATTCACAAATAAACCCTCAAACCAACTTTTTAATGCTGAATTCAGTTAAGGAGAGAGAAGAAACTCAAAGTCCTTGTCCAAAAGAGTAAGTCCACGAGATATTGACTAGAAGGCTATCAAAAAGACTGAGGAAACAGGTGAGACTAACCATGGAAAAGGACAGGTGAAACAGAAAAGAGAATTCACACCCAAGCTTCACTGTAGCTGAAGGACAATATAAACTGGAGAGTATCCCTCAGTTGACAACCATGAAGAGTCTATAATATAAGAACATATCATATAAGGATTGATTGAAGGATCTGGTAATGCTTAATCAAGTGAATAGAAATATAGATAGGATAACAATCTTCAAGAATCTGAAGGACTGACAAGTAGCAGAAAAATTAGCTATCTCTTCTTGGTCCCAGAGAATAGAAATAGAAGGAACTGAAATTTTAAGATGGCAAATTTATATTTGCTGGCAGGAAAACTTCCTAATATTTAAAGTTTGCCTTTGGGGAGCTTACAATCTAGCTGGGGGAATTAACACATACATATAGAACTATGTACAAAATAGAAACTAGATCATTTTTAGATGACAGGTGCCAGCAGTTGGTATAGATCATAAAGAGCTTCGTGCTTCAAACTGAGACTTGAATCAAACTAGGGCTTTTTAAGAAGTGATGATAAGGAGGGAGTGAATGGCAGACAGCCAACACAAAGGTACAAAAAATGGAGTGTCATTTGTGTGGAACAGTAACAGGCCAATTTGATAGGATTGTCACTATCACACAATGTAGTATGTTTTCAATTGAGAATAATCTATAATAGAACTGGAAAGGCAGGCTGTGAAGGGTTTTAAATACCAAAAAAAAAAAAAGGAGTTTATGTTTGATCCTAGAGATAATAAGATTTTCTGGAGTTGACTGAGTTTATTGAATGGAATGACATGGTCAAAGCTATATTTTAGAAAAATCACTTTGGAATCTGTTGGATAAAGAGGAAATCTGAAGTAGGGGGACCAATTAAAAGGCTGTTACAGTAGCTCAGGTAAGAGATGATGAGGGCCTGAGCTAAGATGGTAGTCAAAGGAATGGAGATCAAGGGACATATAAGAAAGAATGAAGACAAAAATAATCAGTGTGGAAATGATGGGAACATGGGATTGAAGTAGGAAGGAGGGATATAACCATTCTACCTTAGAATTTGCCATAGAAAAGATGAAATCTCAGTGTGATCTGTTATGTCCTCTAGGAATAAGTAGAGTAGATTTCAAAGAATTAAGAAAAAATGATTGGTACTATACAGTGCACTAAAATTCCACATAAGTAGGCAGTCTAAGAAGAATGGGAAGTTCTAAAGAATGAAATTCTGACAATAGACAGATTAACCAGGTGTCAAGGAAAAGGTGGATGTTTAAAGAAGGCAATATAGGGAGGAAATTTATCAGCCAATTTAAACATTTTAAAATATGCAGAAGATGGAAGCAAGGACAGAAAGTAGAGGATGAATATAAAATTATGTCATGGTCCCATTGGGCTTTTATCAAGAGAGATAAAGGTCAAAAATAATTGAAGCTCATGACAAAAACTGAAGACAAAAAAATTATTAATGATTTTAGTTTTGGTTTTCTTGTTTAGTTAAATTGAGAAAAACAAAAAGGGATAAAGATTGCTTCTTTAGGATACAATGAGAACAGATGATAGATAGGTGACATACACAACTCCATTTTGCTTCAGCTTTCTTTACCAAGGCGAATGATACTTGGACTGAAAAGCACAGGTGAAAAAAAATGGCTAATGGGGAGGTTATACCCTAGATAAATTTATGGATTTATGAGAAAACATTTCATTGTCCTTGATGATTTCACATCATCAGATACAAATGAATTCTATCTGAGGGTATCAAAAATCCTGGAAGACATCATTATAGGACTCTCAGTGATATCTTTGAAAGATAATGGAGAAGAGCCTCAAGACCATGCCATGTGGATATCAGTTTCAAGAAGGGGAATATTTCGCCTGTAAAAGAGGATGATTACAAAGAGAGAGATGATAATTGTTATCTTTAGGTATTGGGAGAACAATCAATTAGAACAAGGATTTGATCTGTTCTACATGCTCCCAAAAGGCAACACTAAGAAACCTGGGTAGAAGTTTCCAAGCGTCAAATTTTGGCTTGGAGTAAGGAAAAACTTTTTGGCATTAGAACTTTCAAAAAATGAAATGATTTGCTTTAGAAAGCAGTTTAATTTAAACTTTTTATAAATGAAAAAAAAAACTATTTTCTCTCCCTTGCATATTCCTATTGGAAAAAAATAAATCTCACCACAAATATGTTTTGTCAAACTAAATAAATTCCTGAACTTGGCAATATCCAAAAAGATGTGTCTTAATTAGCATTATAAATCAATAATTTCTGACTTCTGGCAGCCAAGATGGTGGAATAATCAATGAATTGGTGTAACTCTCCCATGCTCACCTCTGGGCAACCACAAAATAGCACCCCAAAACAAGTCTTGGAACAACAGAAGTCAATCTTGGAAGATTGACAGGAGGGATTGATTTCACTCAGGTACATGGTCAGGGGAACCTGCAAACTGGTGTAGGCATTAAAAGAATCTATCAATCACTTCAGGAAAGAGATCCCAAAATAAAAACTTCAAGAAACATTAGAGCCAAATTTCAGATTCTAAATCAGATCAAGGAAAAAAATAATATGAATGATCAGAAAGAAATAACTCAAATATCAGGGAGTCACAATCAGGATTACATAGGACCTAGCAGCTGGGGCAGTAAAAGATATAATATCATGGAAAATGATGTCTGGAAGGCAAAGAAGTTAAAATTACAACCAAGAATAACTTACCTGAATTAAGCATAATTCATCAAGAAAAAAAAATGGTCATTCAATGAAATAAAAGGAATTCAAGCGTTCATATGAAGACCAGAACCAAACCAAAATTTTGACTTTCAAAATCAAGATGCAAGAGAAGCATAAACAGGTAAAGAGGAAAAAGAATGCAACCAAGATTAGAAGAAGAACTTTCTGCTGGGAGACAATTGTTATAGTAAGAATCTCTGATAAAGGTCTCATTTCTCAAATATATGGAAACCTGAGTCAAATTCATCAGAATACAAGTCATTTCCCAATTGATAAACAGTCAAAGAATATGAACTGGCAGTTTTCAAATGAAGAAATCAAAGTTACCTAAGGAATTTAAAGAAATGTTCTGAAAGCACTTTTGATTAGGGAAATGTAAATTAAGACAACTCAGATACTATCTCTTGCCTATCAGATTACTTAAAAGGAAAGTGATAAATGTTTGAAAGGATGTGAGAAAATTGGGACACTAATGCACTGTTAGAATTGTGAACTGATCCAACCATTCTGGAGAGCAATTTGGAACTTTGCCCAAAAGATAACCAAATTATGCATATTTTTATGATTGGTTTTTAATGTTTATCTTCTCCTGGGTCTTATATATCAAAATTTCCATTGAGTTCTGGTTTTTCTGATACCTTGAATTTCTTTTACTGAGAACTGCCTGTTCATATTTTTGGAGTACTCATCTACTAGAGAATGTGTTACAAATTCTTATAAATCTGAATTATTTTGCTACATGTCTTGGGAATGAAACCTTTATCAGAGAAACTTACTGCAAAGATTTCTTTTTCCTGACTACCTGCTTCTCTTCTAATTTTAGCTTCATTTGTTTTGATTATGTAAAATAAAATCTTATTTAATCAAAATTGTCTCCTTAATCTTTTGTGTTCCACATTATTCCTTGGTCATAAATTCTTCTCCTATTCATAGATCTGAAAAGGAACACTTTTCCTCATTCCTCCATTTGTTTATGATGTTACTCTTTGTTTGTCATGTATTCATTTGAAGCTTATCTTGATATTCAGTGTCAGCTGTTGGTGTGTAATTAGTTTCTGCCAGACTACTTTGCAGTTTTTGTAGAACAGTGAAATTTTATCCAGGCAGGTATTATGTGGATCCACTTAAAACTTTACAGAACTTGTCTTGTCCCTCTCTAGTTACATGAAATCCTTAGTTCCATCTCCACCTCTGCCTCTATATCAACCCCATTCCAGTGAAATTGAATCCCTGGATTTCATAGTTAATAGTCATGTTCTCTGTCCTCCACACACTATTCCCCATTTCCAGCTCTTTCAATCCCAAATCCCAATATCCTACTCTAAATCTACCCAACATTTTTATTATGACTTCTGGACTGGTTTTTCCATAGAAAACAAATTTGATTTTCACCTTCAATCTTCCTTTTTTTTTTTTTTTTTTTTTTTTTTTTGCTTGCCCCATCTTTTTGCACTCACTGATCTGTCTGTCTTCCTCCTGATGACAAAGCTTTCCTAACTGCCCTTTCCACCATTAATTGGATTTTCACTCATATACTTTCCAATTTATTGACTGATGTAGCAAAGAGGAATATTCCTTGCCCTCCATTGTTAGTTCCAGAATCTCCTTTTACTATCCAGTACTCAATAACCTCTCGTACTTTGAGACTCATTCAATTCATATTTATCACCCTTGTTACCCAATCAAGATTTTTATTTTTTGTCTACTTTTGTCTACTCACTTTTAGGACACTCCTTTTTTTATTCAATGATTCCATTGCCTAGTTCTCAATCTCCTGTTTTCACCATTATTTTCTAAGTTCCTACTCTCACACTAGAGAATTTCATTATCTATTTTATTATTACTTCAAATATCTCAGTTCCTCAACTTATTCATTTCCCATGACCCATTCCACCCTACCACCACTATAGCTACATATATGGATGGTCATACCCTTGATCTTGCCTTCACACATGCATGTTCTATATCCAAATTTCCTGTATTCCAAAATCCTTTTTGTCATTCCACCTCTCCCTCTGCCTTGCAATTTCAAAATCTGCTTTCTGTTCTACAATAAATTCCAATCCTCCTATCCAGATCACCATCCTTATACTAGATATATTCTCTTTCATTACTCATCACAACCCCCAGATGAATCAATTTAACTATATTTTCTCTCAAGTCTCTTAACCCTTTATTCCACAGAAAATATTTACTTTGTTTACTCTATTATTCTCCATTCATTGTTTTCCTGTTACCAAACAGTGCTCAATGAATTTGAAGAAAATCATTATATTGTGCTGACTGCATACACTACAAGTTAATATCAAATAATCCCAACTAAGCCATCGCTGAGGCAAGACAACCCTTTCATACCTCCCTAATTAATTCATTCACCCACTCACTAGAGACTTCTAAAGTGTTCCAAAGAGAGACAGACATAGAGACAGAGACCATTCATAAGAAACTCTCTTTTCTCTTTTTTTCCTTATCTCACATCATTCAAATGCCTTCTGTTACCATTTCTTTCTTCACCTGGTGGTTCACCTTCATTTGCTGGTTCAGATGAAGATGCAGCCTTTCCATCCCATTATAGCTTACTTTTTCTAGCCTATTATCCCTCCTGTGATCCTGGCAATCACCTTCTTCTTAATATTCTCTTCTCCCTAGATTCTCATGACATTGCTCTCTCCTGGCTCTCCTTCTACCTTTCTAAACACAAAAAAAAACACCTTTTCTATGTCCTTTGCTAGATCTTCATTCATTTTATATCCATCAACAGCAGGGATAAGGGGACTTCCAAGCCCAGAGTACTAAGATATAGAGAGTTAGATAATGAAATAGAGTGGACATTCAACTTATAGCAGCAAATAAATATAATAGCCTTGTATTTGACAAGTATAAAGATTTAAGATTTGGAGGTAAGAATTCATTGTTTAGTCAAAATCGTTGTAATAGCTGTACAGCAATATGGTGCAATTGGACATGGACCATTATCTCACACCATTGTCCAAGATAATCCAATTTGGATAAGTCCAAAATATATACATCACCTGTAACTAAAGAGAGATTTCACAAGAAAATTAGAAGAACATGGAACATATTACTTATCAGACTTATAAGTAAGTGAACAATTTATGAATAAACAAGACATAGAGAATAAAGTTAGATGTAAAATGGATCATTTCAATTATATTATTTAAAGAGGTGTTGTGGCAAAGATCAACAGAAAAGCAGAAAATTGGGCAGGGGATTTTGTGAACACTTTCTCAGATAAATATCTCATATATAAAATATATTTAAAAACTTTGTCAAATTTATAAGAATACAAGTCTTTTCCCAATAGGTAAATTTTCAAAGGATATGAACAAACAGTTTTCCAATGAACAAATCAAAACATTTATAGTTATATAAGAATGCTTTAAATCACCATTGATTACAGAAATGCAGATTGAAACAATTTTGAAATATTATTTTACACTTACCATATTGATTAACACAATAAAAGAGGGAAGTAACAAATGTTGGAAGGGATGTGGAAAAATCGGGATACTAATTCATTGTTGGTGGAGTTATGAACTGATCCAACCATTTTGGAGAGCAATCTGAAATTATGGTCAAATAGTTATTAAATTACCTATACCATTTGATCCAGCAATACCACTACTTGGGATATTTTCAAACATTATTAGGGAAAAAGGAAAAAAACCCTATATATTCTAAAATTGTATAGCAGATTTCTTTGTGGTGGCAAAGACCTGGAAATTGCAGGGATACCCATCAATTAGAGAATGGTTAAACAAGTTGTGGTATAGGATTGTGATTAAATACTACATTGCTATAAGAAACAATGAGGTCCATGATTTTAGAAAAAACATGAAAATATTTTCATGAAATAATGAAGAGTGAAATAAGCAGAACCAAGAGAACAGTGTATACATTAACAGCAATATTGTTTTAAGAATGATTTTGAGTGAGTGAGTTATTTTGTCTATGAGAAATACCCAAATTAACTATATAGGACATATAAATAAAGATAATATCAGCAGAAAAGGAACAGATAAATAGAAGTATGTGCAGGATAATTTTACACTTATACACATACATACTTATACACACACTCACACACCCCTATTTGTGATTAATGGGAGCCATTTTGGAAGGGGAAGGAGAAGAGGAAAGAAAAAAGAGAAAAAAAGAAATGTACAAGATAATTTGGTACTACATTTGAAAGGATAGCCAGCTGAACCTGATAGACTTGCAGTTTCACGTGCAATTATCTTTTTTTATTGTACTTTGTTATGGAAATGCTTATTTTATTTTATAAATTAAAAATCAATGTTTTGTAAAAAAATTTTTAAAATGAGAGAAATAGTAGTTAGAAAGGACTGATGTGCCATGGTCCATCAGGTTACAAAGAGCTGGATATAACTAAACAACTGAACAATAACTCTGATACTACCATGATCCTAATGAAGGCCTGCTAGTTAGTCTCCCCTGGCTCAAATCTCTTCCCACTCCAATCTATCCATAATGCACTCAGCTGCTCAATAGATCTCCCTACAATCACATACCCCCATTCTGTAAACTCCAGTAGCTTTCCCAGTACTTACAAGAACAAAAACTCTTCATAACTTGAGTTCTTACTACTTTTCCAGACTTCATAAACTCTCCTCCATAAATTTTACTATATAGGAATATTGGCCATATTGCTGATCCTTGCATACATTACTTCATCAAATGTTTTCCCTCCTTATCAAAATGTCCTAGCTTCTTCCTATATCTCTCAGCTAAATTTCCTTTTGCAAGAAGTTTTCCTTGTCTTTAATCTCAGTATCTTTCCTCTGAATCTGAGATTACCCCTAAATTTTTTTTATCTATATCTTCTTTATAATAGTTGCTTATACACTGTGTTTCCCATTAGACTGTGAGCTTCTTTGAAGCAAAGATTGGATTTGCTTTTTTCTATATCTCCAGTAGCATTGTATTTTATCAAGCAATAAGCTACTATTTACTTTCTTCTATATGTTTTATACCAGATCTGTTCCATAATTCAATCTCTCTATTTCTTAATCAAGACCAAATCATTTAGATTATTATTGTTTTGTGGTATAATTTTGAAATCTGCTTTTTGAAATTATTTCCTTTGAGATTCTTGACTTTTTTGTTCCTACAAATAAATTTCATTATTTTTTTTTCTTTTACTTCAAAAAGTAATCCTTTTGTAGTTTGATTGGGATAGTACTGAATTCTTTTTAGTTTACTTCAACACTATAAACATTTATTACCCCTCACAGAGGACATCTTCAAAGACTGGATAATTAGTCAGGGATGTTGCAGAATGTATATGAATTTTAGAAAATAAATTTTCATAAGTTTCATTCCATCATAATTGGTTTCTTTTATAATCTCGTATATTTTATTTTATGCACTTAAAATATTTCACCACTCTACTAAAGAATTCCTAACACAAAAAAGTGTTTAAAGTCCTGGAGGAAGATTCTTGTTTGGGTATTGATTAGTTACTGAGATTCCTTTTAGTTCAAAGATTCTTTGATTTTTCAGCATAAGGAAACTTAGAAATAGTGATTTAGAAAGACTACTTTTACAATCTCCTAAAACTACTGTTAAAATAGTTTGCTACTGTCACCAGTAAATAAATAATTGAAACAAATTTTTGATGGAATAAAAAAAATTTTATCAGTTCACAAAATTCTTCTGCAACCATATATCCTATCCCAACCTACAAAGAGAGTACATATAATACTGTTTTGTTTGTTTTTTACAAAACGGAGAAAGAAATTCTTAAAAACACATATCTGGCCCCATAAAAAATATACTATTAGAGTCAGGTATGCAAACAAGTAACTGCAGAGATTTCTATCTTTGAATTTTACAATTATGTCCTTTTTCATGCAAATATAACTAAAAACTACATAGGCTCATCCTATTTTTAAACTGGTTCCCCATGATTTTTGCATAGAACACAAGAAGATATTCATATTTTTTGCTCTAAGTAGCAGCAAAACCATCAGCCACCTGCATCCACATTTTTGAAAGAAGTTAGAGAAAATAATTTCACATCCAAATAGTAGCTTTTTGCCTTGATTATAATTTGTTCAAACTCCAATTGAAAGAAGAAAAGAGGAAGATGGTACAATAGGTCAGAAAATTCCATGCTCTCCAGATTTCCCTCACAAACAATACAAAATAGGGGAAACATAGAGAAGGTAGAAATAAACAAGAGTTGGAGCAGAACAGAAAAGTTGGGACAATCAGAGAAGATCTGAAGAAAGATATAGGATGGAGGTTTGGCTTCTATGAAAATAATCTCATAAGAAAAACAACTGATCTGGAAAACAAATCAAGAAAAGAAAATGGAGGAATGATTGGACTACCTGAAAGCTACAATCAAAAAAAAAAAAAAAAAAAGAATCTTGATATAATAATACAAGAAATAATTAAAGAAAATTATCCCGAAGTATTAAAACAATAGGGAAAAGAAAAATAGAAAAAAAAAATCTACTGATCCCCATCTGAAAGAGATCTTGTAAGGAATATTATAGCCAAATTCTGAAACTCCCCATGTCAAGAAGAGATAACAAACAATATGAAAAAAATTTCAAATATGGTGTTAGATTCATATACAACCCTTCAGTGGCTACATTAAAAGACCAAAGATCTTGAAAAACTATATATCAAAGATCAAATAGGGATTTTAGCTGAAAATATTATGACCAGAAAAGTTAAGTATAATCCAGAACAAAAAAATGAACATTCAATGAATTGACAGACTTTAAAGATTTTGTCACAAAAAGACCTGAACTTAGTATAAAATTTGAAATACAAGATCTAAGAGATATATTATATAAACATAAAAGACTAATTGCAACGGACTCAATAAGGATAAACTTTTTTTTAACATGAAAATATGAACTGTACTTCTAAGATGGTTATTAGTAATTGTGTTGTTTGAAAAAAGATTGGGATAGAACTGATTATTATGTGATTCTAAAGAAGAAAAACTATGTAGCAAAGGTAAAAAAAAGTATCTTATACAAATGAAGTGATAGAGAAAAAAAACTGATGATACGAATTAAATGGGGAAGAGGGCTGGTAATTCTGGAATCCTACTCATATTGGGAAGAGGTTAAATAGGGAAATATATATATACATATACACACACATCTAGAAGGATATACAAGTCTTCTAAATTCAGGGGGAAATAAGGAGACAGGATAGGAAGATAGGAAGAGGGGAAAGATTTTAGAGGGAACTCTATTCATATTAGATCTGGGTTAAAGAGAACAATAAATACATTTAGAAATAAAAGCCTTCTCAATTTATAAAGAAATAAGAGGATAAGGGATTAGGATAAAAGGCATATAGAAGGGTATGTAGATTAACAGGAATTGAATAAGGTATGTAGATTAGTGGGTGTGAGATAAAGAGGGAACAATATATGTTTTTGGAAACCTATAAAAATTTTGTAAACTCAAATGTTTTTCAAATAGAAACAAGGCAATGGGAAAGGGTGGGGGGGGTGGAGAGGCAAGGATCTTTTGGGGAAAGGGATAGGTTAAGTGATAGGACTGGCAAAGTAAAACATAGGGATCAGGAGGGATAGGAAATAAGTGATAAACGTAAAATAAAGATCAAGAGTAGAATTTATTATGTGAATAAAAAGAAGGGGCAGTAATCATGATCTCAGATAAATTTAAAGCTAAAATAAATTTAATCAAAAGAGAATAATAGGAAAATGACCCCTTATGACAGCCATATTAGTCAATATTGTTATAGTTTATTTAAAATAACTAGACAATATAAGATTGGAATATTTCTATGATATAAAAAAATGAGTTGGTGGAATTAGAAAAAAATGGAAAGACTTGGACTTAGGAAAAATGTTATCCACTTTCAGAGAAACAGGACAAAAAACATAGTTCAATCTTATATAGATACATATAAATGTATACATAGATCTATGTATATATGTACATATGTATGTATGTATAAGTGTATATACATAAGTGTGTACATATATATGTATATATATTTATATGGGGTGGGGAGGAGAAGGAAAAAGGACAGGAAGAGAGAAAAAAGAATAAAGTTAAAAAATGCACAGCAGAGCACAAGAGAAAACCTACAAAGAAGTAAAGAAAGACAGCTCTGAACACAATGTGTAGTATTCATTATATAGACTTTCTTAAAATGGAAATTTACTGCTTTATATTTTGAATTCTCATTTTATGTTCTGCTGTGCACATGGCATTATTTTTTCTTCTATTTTATATTTAAGATTAATATAAATGATTGAATGAATAAATGAAGTGAAGACTTCTTTAGCTTCCTTCAGAAAAGTGCATTTCAATGCTAACTTTCTTCCAACATATAAGGAATCAATATGCCAAAGAAAAGACCCTTAGACTGAAAAGGCTGGGAGTTACAAAGGGAAGCAAGCAAATTATATGACTCCTGAGCTTACATTTCTCTGTTAGATGTTATCTCATATCCTTACATAAAGTCTGATTTATACAAATTGGCTCGCCTTCCAAGAATTTGCATTTATTTTAAATATAGCTTTTCAGTGTCACTGAGTACTCTGTGGAGACACACTTTTGGTAGTCAGACCTGAGCATAAAATTCCATTATTTAAGTGGCAAAAAGTTGGTAGGTAAAGTCTGAGAAATCTGGCAGTAACTTACTCTGTTTGTGGTTTCTACTTTGTTAGACTCAGTGGAGCCATGAATCTATCTTGTCCTTAAAAAACTGAAAGAGGGGGCATTTAAAATGAATGTAATGCTAAATTTATGTGCCACAGGAGCTGCATATCAAGGCCTCTCTGCTGATTAGATCCAGATGTTGGTAACAATGTTAGTGTTATGGACCAACTGCAGGTGTGGGAATAGATCCTTTTTCCCTGGGACCCTCGGCAATCAAACCAGTGGTTTCTTCTGGCTCTCGGTTCAGAGTTTTCTATTAACACTACAATGGTATTGTTGTTCTCCAATATTAGATCATGTGTCATGTAAATGAAGTTGAATATATAGCTAAACCCGACAAGGTGATTTAGGCCAAGGATACATGTGTTCAGCATTATAGCATGATCAAGGTTAAAAAATAAGAATTTTTAAAAGTCCTGACATATTATAACATTTTTATTATTTGACTTATCAGTAAATTTTCAAATTTTACCTTTATAAAGAAGGATGTCATGGAAAGTAAAACTCAATACTTATGTAAAAAGAGACACAAACCGCCTCATAAATGAATGAAGTGATTTATTCCAGATTGGGTGATTTTATATAAGCAATATAACTATTTAGAAGCTCTGTATATACTTTTTTATTTGCTTATTTCAATGTTTTAAAGTTCTGCCTTAGCTCTTTATTTTTTCTCTCGAAATATAAATGATCAGTATACACAAACCACCCCCACTGATGGGAGCAAGCAACTGGGACATTTCTGAAACACTCAAAGCAATGAATCCAGCTCATCAGTGCCTTGGACTATATTCTAGTCTCCTTTGGGTATCATGATGTTTAAGAGAGAACCCGGCACACTAAAACATATTAAAGAAGCCGTCATCTCTCTGAATTAGGTTGTAAGCTTCTCAGGACAGGGACCTTATCTTTTATGTGTTTGTAAAGTCCCATATCCCAAGACTGCCCCAAGAATAAATATCAATAAAATAATTTCAGGGGTAAATTTTACACTTCAAAGTCATGCAAAGTCCATAATTATCATTAATGTTGACAGGGCTTGCAAGGAACAGAATTATACCAGTTATATCTTCATTTTTTGCATTTCTCCTAGACACTGGACCATATCATAATTCAGTTCAATAAAATGTACATTGTAGTACTAGCACCTAGAAAAAGCTCTCTTTCTTAAGAATATGTGTAATACAAATGCACTGGAAAAACAAGTCTCATTTTTCTGATCACACTATAAAGCAAAAGGATGTAGGCTAAATTCTTAACAACTCAATGAAAACTAAGCCATGACTTCCTTTAGCACATACTGTAACAATTACCTAAGAAAGCATAGGCTTATAGGATTTGGCACGGGAAGGGACTCTCAAAATGATATGGTTTATTCCCTTTGTGTTACGCATGAGGAAATTAATAACCAGAGAGAACAATTGGTTTGCCAATGTCACCCAGAAAGTAGTAGAACCTAAATCTGAACTGAGGTCCTTTAATTGCAAATAAAGTATTCTTTGCATTAAATACACATTCTCTCTCCTGATCAAAAACCTTCTAAAAGTAGTTCACTATCTGTTCCCAAATATCCTTAAAGAAATAGAGGTAATTATTATTCATGAAATTGTGAACTAATGAATAATTGTAAACTGACTATAAAGTACTCTTCCATCTAGGGATTTCTGATTTACCATTAATATTTTGCCAAGTTGCTAGTAATTTGGGGCCTATCCACAAGCAAAATACACATAATGTAAATGAGTCAAATGATCTGAGAGAAAGTTAGGTATTTCTGGTACATTCATCAGTATTTCAATTTTCATTAGGTTAGGATTTAGTGAACTGAAGTAATTGACATGATTTAAGTTCAAGGTTATACTGTCTAAACATAGACAATAAGAAATGAAGCCAGCAACTACCAGAGTAGAATTTTCAAGAAAACTCCATTTTACTTATTACAAAGGAGCATATATACAAGCATGACTTACTATTATGAAAAATCTGACTGGCAATATTGTGAAGGTCACTATATGCACATAATAAATTGACTAGAAATGTGGACATGAGAATTGGACATGGCAAAATATTAACTTGTAAAATGAACTTCCTCTCCCTTTCCCAATTTGTTCTATGTATTTTTTTTGACAGATTCACAGAATTTTTCTTCTTAGTCAAATCATTTCTCCATTTACCTCTTTTCAGAGTTGTATCAAATTTTTATAATCTATGAAACACTATATAACTGTCCCCATGAGCAATGATAAAAAGTAGCCAATTGATTTTTCCATCACATAGGTAGAAGAGTTATGAATACAGGTTTTCCATATAGTATGACCCCAAATTACTAAAATGTACTTTTTTTCTAACAGTGTCTGAAACCATGAAGAAAATAAAAAAGTAACAATGTTAGGAAATGAAATTATGATTTCAAAAATATTCCATCTAACACTTAAACTTTCACTGCAAAATTAGAGACCTAAGTTCATTCTAATAAAAATAGAAATACAATTATTAGGCATCTCAGTTACGAAGAATTTAAAGATTTCTTTCATTCACAAGAAGTTTTTGTCCAGTGAATTATTTTCAATAACAATAAATGGTAGAGTGCAGTGGTGGACACCTCTAATTCCAGCTACTGAGGGCCCAAGGCTCTTGACCTCAAAAGTTCTGAGTTGCATGAGCTAAAATTGCAGTGATAAATCCTAAGAATAGAGGAGGAAACTTAGTAAAACTAAACTCCCATGCTGATGAAAGTGGGACCAAGACAATGAAAAACTTCTATACTTCTATCCTGGACCAGAGAGGGAGACCTCATCTTTCAAAAAGATGTTTAATACCAATAAATGATGGCTTTCAGCTTAATAAAAGTTAAATACTATTGCAGAGATGCAGATCTTGAATACAATTTTCAACATATACTCTGTATGTTTTCCAAAAATTAGCTGAATTAAGTATAGACAGCTAATCAATAGTAGATTAGTCATATTTCATGACAATATATGAAACAATTTTAACCTTCCTCACTCACTGCAGTAACAGTGGCAGAGAAGCAGAAAACAGGGGCAGTGAGTTAAGGATCACAGTTTTTAGGACACCTATAAATTCTTAACAATTCTTGGTATTCCCAGTGAGATGGTGGACCAGTGACTAAGAAGTCTTTACTGTTGGAAGTAAAGAAGGAAGGAAAGAAGAAATGCTCACCTTAAATGAAACAAAAAGTTCAATGTAGGTTTTATCAGAACAGAAAGATGGCTCACAGGTCAGCACTCTCTTATTTTTTTTCCCCCTTTGCAAACCCAGCACCTAGAATACTTCCTGGAACACAAATAGGCACCTAATAAACACTTACTGAATTGTTTTGGCAGAGCTGATTGTATCATGCATCCAAAAGCCAAAAAAATGCATAATTTTATGGTTCACTTAATAATTTCATATTATAGTAGCCATAATGACCTCAAAGAATCTCATAAAAATAATTGCAGCTTATAAGCCAATATTTATTTTAGGATATAAGAAAAAGGAAAGAAAATTTACAATTTTATTTATGAGAAACAAGAAAGAAAATTTACAATATAACTTCTTCACTTAAGATCCTCCAAATAAAAGCAATATACTCTAATAAGAGATAACATAGTGTGGCATATAGTATTATTAGGTATAGAGTCAGAAAGACAGGTTTCTATGATTTAGAGAACAGCTTCTTAAACTGTGCTTCATGATCCATATGGGGTACTGCAACTCAATATGGGGGTTGCAAAATTATGACTTATTATCAGTAAACATTTGATTTGAATACCAATTTTAAATACTTATATGCTTAGGGTCATAGTAAAAATTTCTCAGACAAAAAGGGGACATGGGTGGAAAAAGTTTAAGAAGCTCAGTCTTAGACAACTTTCTAAGACTTAATTGATAGGTCATAGAACAACTCATCACAGTATCAATTCAGACAGCTCCCTGTTTCCTACACTGATAGACACATCACCTATTTACTTTTTACACTTTTTATGTATTCTTTTTAATATACTTTAAATATATATTTAAATATATAAAATATACTTTTTAATATTCAGTGACTTCAAGATCAAAGCCATTCAAGGCAGCCTCTTCACAGTATGCCAAAATATGCTGGAATATGTGACCCAAGATCCAGAAACAAAAAGCTTAAAGGATATACAGATCTCAAGGGGTGTGTGTATATACATACATATATATATATATATATATATAATATATATAGGTGAGGCAGGTGGGCTTAAGTGACTTGCCTAGAGTCACATAGCTACTAAATATTAAGTGTTTAGGGCTGAATTTGAATTCAGATCCCTCCTGATTTCTGGGTTAGTGCTCTATCCACTGTGCCATTTGGCTGCTCCTGATAATTTTTTTCTTTAAGGGAAGGAAGGGAGGGAAAGAAGGAAGACAGAGAAGAAAGGGAGGGAAGGAAGGCAGAGAATGAAGGGAAAGAAGAGAAGAAAAGATGGAGGGAAAGAAGAGAAAGAGGAAGGGGAAAAAGAAAGGGAAAGAAGGAGGGAGGGAGGAAAGGAGGAAAAGAAGGGAGAAGGAAAAAAGGTAGGAGGGAGGGAGGGAAAAAAGAAGGAAGGAAAGAAGAGGGAAGGATTAACATGCATTAAGTGCTTTCTCTATTAAGCACTGGAAATATAAACTAGTTGAAGGAGAAAACACATTTTAAAAATTTTAGCTGTAGGATATTTTTAAAAGCCCAGAAATTATAAGGATATATCAGTACCGATGATGTGACAAAGTAGCAGAGGTACCAAAAGCATCAGTAGGTCAGATTACAGTTTCCAAGTAGAGAGGAAGTATCAACGGGGACAAAAGGTAAATCCTGGTGGCCCTCCATCTCACTAGAAGGAATAAAGTTGGTTAATCCTATCTCATCCACTTGGTATGTGAAGACAAGCCAACTAGATGGGTTCTGAGCAGCTCAGGACTAAGAAAAGGAGTGAAGAGACATGGTGAGCACTATATAACATAATTAAAGTGAAATTTGTATAATTATAAAATTTCAGCATTTGAAGGGACTCCAGAGACCAGTTAAAAGGCAGAGTGCTACATTTGGAGTGAGAGGACCAGTGTTCAAATTGCCGCTCTGTCACTTGCTAACTATGTGACCTTAGACAGTTAAACTTATTTCTGGTACTGCAGTTTCTTCACATATAAAATGAGAGAGCTGGACTAGATGGCTGATATCTAAGCCTTCTCACTAAGATCTTCCTGGCTTATTTTCTCCTTGTTTTCTTAACTTTTGAAAAGGTTTCTGAGAAGGTCTGAGCTCAAACCTTTGCAATCTTGCTTCTCCATACAATTTGTCCTAAACTCATAAGTCCTAAACCCTAAAGCCCAAAGTTTCCCTCATAGTTCTGTCCTGGGCCCCCTTCTCTTCTCCTTTCATATTGTTTGACTTTGTGATCTCATCAGCTCCCATGGATTTAATTACTATCTCTGCTGATGATTCTCTAATCTACCTCTCCTTCCTCAATCTCTCTACTTAGAATGTTCCCTCTCTCTTGTTTCTAGTAGTAATGGCTTTTCATTTTTTTAGTGTTACATAATTGTCCCTCCTGTCTTTATTTCCACTGGCATCATCCTTATAGGTCCACATTATCAAATTTTGCAACAGCCTCCTTCTAGATATTCTCAAGATATCTAGGATACCCACTTATTGGATATCTATTCAATCCATCATTGAAACCACTGTCAGAATAATTATTCTTACAGATGTTTATGTCACTCATTTGATCAAAAATCTTTAATAGCTCCCTATCATTTGCTAAGCAAAGCTGAACCTTGATATTCAACATCCTGTATAACCTGACGACAGCTTACTTTTTTTTAACCTTAACACGTTATTCCCCTCAAACCAATAGGATTATTTTCTGCCTCCATTGCCTTTTCATAGAACTCTTTCCTTTTCCTGAAATGCCATCCCTCTTTATATTTTCCAATTCAATTTTTATTCATCTTTTAACTCAACTCAAATGCGATGTATTCCAGGAAGTTTTCCTGATCCTCTACCATTTGATTATAAATTTGAAAGTAGAGATTCCTAGCTAACATGTTGGATAGAATTTGGATCCAGAAAGATCTTGACAAGTTAGAATACTGGAACAAGTATTTTTAAAAATTCAATCTAAGTATTGTAATGTGACTGAAAATATAGAGAATA
This sequence comes from Antechinus flavipes, assembly GCF_016432865.1. NCBI lineage: Eukaryota > Metazoa > Chordata > Mammalia > Dasyuromorphia > Dasyuridae > Antechinus > Antechinus flavipes. Next base: position 176,915,120 of record NC_067402.1, read on the forward strand.
TTTTCTGTAGTCTTATTAAACTCCCAAAATCACCCAAAATAAGACCTATATATAAGAGATAAATTAATCTGTGGCTGCTTTCATAGGCCAAGATACCAAGAAGTCCACTAAGGTCAACAACATGAATCCCTAAAATGCTCGTTTGGCACATTCTCATGAACCTGGTCCACAGTACAAACTGACTCAAAGGTTTATGTTCTGAAATACATTTAGCAATTATATAACTACCTCTACAACCTTGACCAGCACACACTTAACCCTATCAATTCCCCATCATTCCCTATTAAAAAAACAAACAAACAAACAAAACTTTAGATTTCATCTCTATCCAATACCCCCACTCTCTGGCTCTAAGTCACATATGCAGAGGAAATAGAGATATAGGAAAGCAAAAACATTCTCTCTCTGGGGGAACAGCACTCAATCAAAGAATTAAAGAAGAAATGGCAAAGTGCCAGCAAATCTGTAGGAATATACCAGGCTAAAGGAAAAGGGACTGGCCTAAAGATGGAACCAGTTATGGGCACCCAGGATTCACTTACTGTAGTAGTTAAGGCCAGTGAAAATTAAGTTTTCAAATATGGAAGGAGTTTGAGACAGCTTTTAAGTTTAACCATTGGAGCATATGTTGTCAAAGCAGGATGGAAAATATAAGGGAAAAAACACTAAAATTACCAAAGATCTCAGGAGGAAGAAAACCCAATTAAAAATCTGAAGCACAATTAAATAAATCAGCAAGAAAGATACTAAAACATAAGCGAAGGTGACCACCAAAACCATCTAAATGAGTCCAAATGTCTCTAAATAAATATCGTAAGACAAAGGAATTTGAATCAGAATATGATGAGAGAGAACACTGTGGATTCCTAAGAGTATCTTCAGTATGTTCCCGAATGGCTCAAGAGAGAAATAAGAATCATGAAAACTGAGTTTATGGCATGCACAGTAGTAATAAACGGGAAAACAACAACAAAAACCCTTGAATTTCATATTAGTGAGTCTCTATAAATAAGTAAAGGAAAGAATAACTGATTGGGAATATTTGCACAAGAATGAAAGACAAAAATCAATAATATTAAAAGATTACATGATCACTATACAAGCAAAACATACTACATAGAGAAAACCTGAGCATCTAAGATCTTCCAGAGAAATGTAACAAGTCAAAAATCCTGCATACTTAATGGAAGAAATAGTATTTACACAAAAAACAGCCCAAAATTTCGTGAATTCACAAAATAAAACACCAATTAAAAGACTGTATACATAATGGAGGGGAAATAGAGGAGAAGGACTGAAAACCCCAAAACATATAATAGTTAACTTTAACAATTCCAAAGCCAAATAAATTCTGCAAGCCACTAGGAAGACCTTTAAACGTAAAGGGAAAAAAAAAAATCAATAACAAGGCTTTTATGTACCCACCAAAAACCACAAAAGGGAATGAAACAATAAATACAACCACAAATGACATACCTTACAAACCAGTCTATCAATGAAAAAAAGATGGATATTTGGGGCAGCTAGATGGCACAATGGATAGAGCACCAGCCCTGAAGTAAGGAGCACCTAAGTTCAAATGTGATCTCAGACACTTAACACTTCCTAGCTGTGTGTTAGGAAAGTCACTTAACTTCAATTGCTTCTCAAAAACAAAACAAAATATGGATATTCTATAAAGGAGAAGCACTCAAAGCATACTGACCCAAAAAAAGAAAAAGTGAGCAAATTATTTGATTTGTAAACACCCCAGGACAATAGGAGCATAAGCTAAATAAGTATCACTACCTATCAAGAAAAATAGAGGTAATGAAATAAATTACCCTATCTCAGGGGATTTTTAAAAGAAAAAAGATTAGAAAGACTACTATGGAGCTTTTAAAAAATGAGAAAATAACAACTAGAAAAAAATTAAGACATCTTTCTAAAGATGCACAATGAGAGAAAGATGAAAGTGCAACTTAAATAGAAGTGTTGATGGAAAAATAGGCCTGAAAAAACTATTACTAAACCAAATAAGCCCATCCCTTATCAACAAATCCACATCTTGTAGGACAAAACTGCAGAAAGTGAACAGGGAAAGTAGAAGGTTACTGGAAGTTTTATTTGGTTTAATCAAATCAATGATCAAGAAGGAAGAGGAATAAGTTTTGCAGTAATTAACAAAGAAGACTGACTACAGGAAAATGAAATGGAAGTGGCAAAGAGAAGGATTTTAAAAAGAGAAAAGAAAAAAGGAACTCTCAACTTAGTGGTTGAGAGCAAGGTGTCTCAATGAAGAATACTCCCATGGGGAAGAGACATATTTTATAATGGGAGATAAGGATCTTACAATGCTTATAATCTGTAAGAATTTGCTTAAAGAGAACAATTCCTCAAAGAAAATGTTTTGCTTACATGTACATCATCTATCCCCAGGAGAAAGAGAATCAAAATTATTGGAGGCAACCAACATTTAAAAGGGTAAAAGAATGTGAACCTAGAGAGGAAATTTTTATTCCAAATGAAAAAGAAAATTATCTTATAAATGAAAGAGGATAGGAAAATCATTATTTTGAGGCAACATTTCTGTCTTCTTTATCTCCAATAGAAATAACTATTTCTAAGAGTAAGGAACAACAGAAAAAATGGAGGGAGAAGGAAAAATCTATAAGGCAATAAATGAAATTGTTTAGAAACTCATAATAAATACTTTAAAAGTTTTAATTTCATGACAAGTAGAAATAAAAGGAATAAATGTGTATAAAATCCTTGAATGAAAGACTAAAAGTTTAGAATAGATAAAAAGACAATTAATAGAGAATGAAGTAAAGATTTTTTTTTTTTTAGAAAAAAGCACATACAATGAAAAAAAACAACAACAAACATTGAAGCTCAAAGAAATGAGAGGAAGGGGAGTTTTAATTAACTACTTACTTGAGAGGGAAAAAAGAAGGAAAGCATTAGATAACTATATTAAAGGAAGAAAGAAAAAAGGAATGAATAAACCAAGTAAACTCCAAAATTAGGTAAAGGCTAACAAAAGGAGGGGGATAATTTGAGATTGAGTGAAAGAAAGTTTGTGGAAATTAAGATTGTTTTAGCATAGATTAGGAAAAATAACAGAAGACAAAGGACTGGCTTTATTGAAACAAATAGAGGAAAATATAAACTAAACTTTGATCACTTTAAAGCTGAATGGATTAAAAATTTAAAAAAAGAAAAGAAAAATAGTGACAAATTGGATAAAAGAACCAAAACCTACAACCTCTTTCTTACGAAAAACATGTCCAAGAAGCAAAAACAGAATAAAAATGAATACCTAGAACAAATTTGCTGTGCATCAGGTGAATGCAAAAGAGCAGAATTTAAATCATAAATAAAAATTCATAAATTACATTATGCCCAAAGGAATTATGAGCAAGAAGCCTATATCAATATTAAACTTGTATGCTCTAAATGGATAGAGTATTGGACCTGTTCTCGGAAAGATCTGAATTCAAATCTAGTCTAAGGCTCTCATTGTCTGGTGATCCTAGGCAAGTCACTTAACCCTTTTAGCCTCAGTTTCCTTATCTGGAAAAGGAATTGGCAAACCACTCCAGTATCTTTAACAAGAATTCCCAAAATGGGGTTAATAAAAGTCAGACATGACTGAACATCAACAAAGATGTTCCACCCTGAGCACTTAAATTCATGAAATAAAAAACAACAATCAAAAAATTATACAGTAAGACAATAATAATGATACTTAAGAATGTATGTGTTTCCCAGGCAATGTAGCACATACATATAATTCCTACTATTTATTTGGGGAGGCTGAGACTAGTGAATCATTTGAGTTCAGATTTCATTAAGACCAAAACCAATAAAGTGATCCCATTAAATCTAGTACTACAATCTCAAACCTTTTGGGTGCAGAGTGCCACCAAGCTGCATAAAGAGGAGCTAACTGGTCCAGATCAGAAAAATAGAACAGGATTAACCTTTGGTACCAATAATAAGCACTGTGATCAGTCCCATAAGTAAATGTACTTTCAGCCTCAGAAAGCTGTATGTATATATACACATATATAATATGTATGTTATAAATGTTAGATGTGTGTACATAAAGAGTATATATTTTATGTGTATGCATTTCTTAGTTCCATATGGAATTAAAACTGATCATATGTTAGGGTACATAAATATTGAAAAAACTATTAAAAAGGGAGAAATGTTAAACACATTCTTTAGACTATAATGCAATAAAAAGTCATCAATTCAAGAGGCATGAATAAAAGACATAGGTCTAAATGGAGTTTTAACAAATGAAAATTTAAATAATAAGTAAGTAATTATCTGAAAGAAAATTATAAGGAAACAACATACAAAAATTTCTGAGATATAACTGAAGCAGCCCTTGGAGGGAGAATTTATCCCTAAAAATATGCATTAGTAAAATAAAAAAGTAAAGCATTTAAAAATTGATTATAAATATTAAAAACAGAAGTTTAAAAAACAAAATAAGCATTAAAAAGATTTTGAAAATTAAAGAAATGGATAAATAAGAAATAAAAAAACTTATAGAAATATTTATAAAGCTATTTATTTGAAAGAATAACCAAGTTGATAAACTGATAAACCAACCTGATAAAATGCTAACAAAACAGAGAACACAAAAGAAATAAAGAAGAACATTAAATATATAAAATATTAATAATAATAGAAAATCAAATAAAGATCTTAAAGAATCCAAAATCAGAAAAGGAAACAGAACTAGTTATAAAAGAAACTAAAAAGGAGATGAAAATAATATTCCTAGTTCTGACAAATTACTTTTAGAGTAATCTTTTAAAAAGTAATCACTAAAGTAACTTTTAAAGTATAATTAATATCCTTATTACACAAATTACTCTCAAAAATTGAGGCAGATACCACTTTGAAAGGTTCTTTATGAGATAAAAATAGTCCTAATGCCTAAATAAGAGAAGATCAAAGAACTCTAGGCTAATATTATTAATGAATATCATTTCAACAATTTAAAATAAAATATTGTCAAATAGACTATAGCAATTTAATCAAGAAAATTATTAATTTTGATTAAATTAGATTCACATTAGGAATATAAAGATGGTTCATAGGAAAACAACATAAGTATTCATCTTAAAAACAAAACTTACATGTAAAATTTTATGTAGTAATTATTAGAACAAAATTATTAGAATTCTATTACACAAAAATTAATTCTATTATTTAGAATAAAAAAGTGGCAAATGCAAAAGAGGGGAGGCATTGCTTGCATGCAAGATCAATATGAATCAATAGTGTGATAGAGCAATCAGAAATGCTAATGCATCCATTAAAGCATAGACTCTCGGGACAAGAAGGCAATAGTTTTGCTGTCTCTTGATTTCATCAGATTGTTTTTGGAATATTGTAGCCTTGGCACTCCATTGTAGGAAGCACATCATTCAGCTAAGAGAGGCCACCCAGAATGGTGAGAAAGCCCTGAATTAATGTCATGAGGATTAGTAAAAGAGGCTGAGAAAGCTCACCTGCGGAAGAGAAGCCAGAGGAGACATGCTAGTTTTCTTCAAGTGTTTGAAGAACTGCTATTCTGGGCTAAATCTGATTCAGGCTAGTCCCCTGTGGTTTAGCTTTGATACTGGAACAAAATGAGACACTAGAAAGAAATTCAACATTTAACAAGAGTGACTTACTTAGCCACAGTAGGAGAAAGATATCCAACAAGGACAGGCAGTGAAGCTCCTTCAAGTGTTCACAGCTGACAGAACTTCCCTGGCCAAGGTAGAGAGGCTTCTGAAAAGTCCTCATGGCTGCTTTCTACTCAGGTAATGAGGAAATGACATCAACAGTCAGACCTTTTGGTCCCCAAAACTACTGAGGCTCAAGGAAACTCCTAACATCTTTTTAAAGAAAGATGCAAGGGGCAAAGTTTAGATTATGACTCTTAACCATACTTGTCACATGAAAAAATTGAACTTGTTACAAAACCAATGCAGAAAATATTAGTAGGGAAAAAATAAACTGGGGAAAAATTTACATTCAAGGGTTCTGAAAGGCCTCATTTCTAAAATATATAGATAATTGACTCAAATTTGTAAGAATTCAAGTTATTCTCCAATTCATAAATGGTCAAAGGATATGAACAAATAATTTTCAAATGAATAAACTGAAACCATTTCTAGTCATATGAAAAGAGGCTCTAAATCACTTTTGATCCGAAAAATGCAATTTAAGACAACTTTGAGATACTACTGCATACCTCTGGCTAAGATGACAGGAAAAGATAATGACGAATGTTGGAGGGGATGTGGGAAAACAGGGACACTGTGATACATTGTTGGTGGAATTGTGAACACATCCAGCCATTCTGGAGAGTGATTTGGAACTATGCTCAAAAAGTTATCAAACTGTGCATACCCTTTGATCCAGCAGAGTTTCTATTGGACTTGTATCCCAAAGAGATCTTAAAGGAGGGAAAGGGACCTGTATGTGCATGAATGTCTGTGGCAGCTCTTTTTGTAGTGGCAAGAAACAGGAAACTGAGTGGATGCCCATCAGTTGGAGAATGGCTGAATAAATTGTGGTATATGAACATTATGGAGAATTATTGTTCTGTAAGAAACAGCCAGCAGCTTATTTCAGAGAGACCCAGAGAGACTTAGACGAACTGTTGCTGAGTGAAATGAGCAGGAGATCATTGTTCATGGCAACAACAAGATTATATGATGATCAATTCTGATGGACACTGCTCTTTTCAGCAATGAGATGATTCAAATCAGTTCCATGATCTTGTGATGGAGAGAACCATCTTCACCCATCGAGAGGACTGTGGGAACTGAGGGTGGTTCACAACATAGCATTTTCACTATTTTTGTTGTTGTTTGTTTACATTTTGTTTTTTTTTCTCTTTTTTTTCCTTTTTGATCTGATTTTTCTTGTGTAGCATAACTGTGCAAATATGTATAGAAGAAATGGACACATTTAACATATATTTGAGTACTTGCTGTCTAGGAGAGGGAGGTGGGCAGAAGGGAAAGAAAAAAATTTGAACACAAGGTTTTGCAAGGGTAAATGTTGAAAATTATCTATGCATGTTTTGAAAATGAAAAAACTTAAATAAAAAATATATTTTGGTTAAAAACTTGGGGGGAAAAGAGAGATTTTAAAGGACATTTGACTTTTTAAAAGATAACATACACAAAAGTATGAAATCTTAGAATATTTTTTGTATTCATATTTGAAAATAAAATTATGGATTATAGAAAAAAGAGTTTAATAAGTGATTTTCCCATTCAAAATAAAATAAAATATATTTTTTAAAGAATTGAATTTGTTCTATTTTAATAAGCAGTTGCAATAGAGCAAATTTGCCTTATTACTAAAAAACTTCCTAACCATAAGAACTATCTAAAAACTAAATGACCTGCTTCAGAATATAGTAGATACCACTAGATGATTTCAAGACCACGTCTCATTTTTGAGGTAGATATATTTTTTTAATATGAGGTGGCTTTTATGGTTTCTGAGTTTCCTTGTCTACTAAAAGTCTGTGAATCAGTTAAAAGAATCAATTTGTAAAAGTTTATATTATAGCTATATATGGGTATATGTTACCCCTTTACCAGAGTATAACACCAAGAAGAGTAGAACCATAGTTTGTATTAATTTTGTATTTTCCCCAGTGCACAGTACAGGATGCTATGCACAGACCATAAACATTTAATAAAAATTTAACTGTTGAATTGACAAATAAATGAAATTAATATTTCAATTGCTTTATAAGGGACATGTCCTCATTTCCAATCCCTCCTCATTTGCTATTTATAAGAGATACCAAGAGATGTCAAAAAGCTTAAGATGAACTTTAGCCTTTAAAAAGTTTTACTAATAAAAGTCTTAGCAAAATTTCTCAGTTTATCAGAACTGGGTTACAAATATTTTGTGAAAACTCTCTTTCAGAGTATAGTACTTAGATATAATCTTTTCTAGCCAGTTCTGAGTAGAGAAGGACTTAAAAATAAGGGAAGAGAAACATCAACTGCTGTGTTTGTGTTTTTGCAACAATTCTTTGATTAATGTTAGGGACTCTGAAGATTGCTTTATCATATTTTCATAAAAATCATATAATTCTGCCAAAATTACAGCATTATGATATACATGTGGATATTGACGAGTGGAGGGTGGGCTGTAGGAACATAAATCTAATGAATTACTTCTCATAGTGACAAAGTGATCCCTCAGCTATATACTGTGCATGAGATATGCTAGGGTTGCTGGACTGCAGGAGAAGACCAATAGTTAAAGTACTCAGTGAATGTTATATGAAATTGGAGTGAAGCACCATGTCTAAAATTCCTACCTGAAATTGTGTGTTTTTTTCTTGTGTCATTATATAACAAGCTGAAAATAAACTTCTAATCCAAACTTGAATAAACTTTTCAGTATATGTAATGATGATAGAAGGGCAGAGGCAAGGAAAAGGCATGGAGTTACCTCTCGGATTTGAGTTTCTTCAACCCTAAAATAAAAGAATTAGACTATATTATCTAGAACAATTCCTAGCTAAAATATTGAAATGATCAATATTGATTCTATATCATTTTCTTATTGATCCTATTTTGAGTTAATTGCATTTGTTCCCTAATTGCTTAAGTCATAGCTCTTAGTCTTTAACTTAGTTCAAAGATTCAGCTGTCTTGCCATGGGTTAAATTCAGAAATGCAATTGTCTTGCTAATCACTGATCTATTCTTGCCTCAAGGAATTTTGCTAAACTTGGGGAATGTTTGTGAGGCAAGTTTGCTGTCCAAGATGTCTGAACCACTATCTTGCAGGTACACTCAAACAGTGAACACTTCTGATTCATAAGAAAGGAAGGAGGGGGGGTTCATTGAAAGCCCCCATTACCAAACTTTCCATCAAACATGTTTTTCCCTGTATCTCAGCTCCCTAACCAATGCCATGGTGTTATCTATCTTGTTCTGTCCTTTGTTCTGTACTCCCCCAAAGCCTACAGTACCTGTTACTCTCATTCAGGATCAGCTTACTGAGGAAGCTGAAATTCTATTTATTGGTAGATTGCATGTTTTTCCAGTAAATTGATCATGCTCATTTATGTGCCTCAGTTTACCTTATTTTAACTGTCACAATATCCTTTGGAGATGTGGGTTTGAAGGAAGTAGGAAGTATTGCTAAGTGAAATCTAAAGGTAAAAATATGTAAAAGAAAACGAAAACAAAAACAAAAAAGAAAGAAAAGAAAAGGTTCAGAAGAAGGAATAAATGGCAATTTTGTTTCTGACTTGGTAAATATAATATATAGCTGGGTGACACAATGCATAGAATACTGGGCCATCTTCCTGAGTTTGAATATGGCTTTAGACAATTAGTTGTATGACACTAGGCAAGTCAACCTCATTTGTCTCAGTTTCCTCATCTGTAAAATGAGCTGAAAAAGGAAATGACAAATCACTCCAGTATCTGCCAAGAAAGCACCAAATGGGGTCATGAAGAGTAGGACGTGACTGAAAAAATGACTCAACAAAAACAACAAAAATTCAATACATCCTTTAAAAATATATTTTAACAGAAATTTGTGGTTTCATATACAGTCATCTGTTCTGTTCTTTGTATATTGGAATATTTCTGTTTGTTGATAATTGTTAAGTTCATAATAAAACATTTTTTAAAGAAATCTAAAAGTAACTCCAAACTTCATTATAGTTAACTCTGCTTTTCGGATACTTTAATCAGATTTGAATGAATGAATGAATGAAAAAAGATTTCATTAAGGGCCTGTTCAGTCCCAAACCCACTGGTAAAATCTGGGGATAAAAATAACAAAGTAAAGACTATAGCTGTCTTCAAAAAGTAAAAATTTTAATGGAGGTGGCAAAATAAAAAGGGAAGTGGTTACACTGGAGGATCACATTGTTCCAGAGAGTTACAGAGATGGTGTGTGAGTTCATAGGCTGATACACACCTTTTAGGAACCCTATCAAAGTTATTTTGATAATGGTTCAAACTTGAGGATGGGAGAAGGTACACATAGTAGCCAAGCTTTCAGATTGACAGACAGTAAGAAAAAAGGCTATGGAATAGATATAACAGAATGATTCAAAATATACAACAACTTTTATTGGATTCCAGTGCTTCCTCCATGAATTAATATTTCTGTAAATAGATTTATTTCTTAGAAGATGTCCTAAGATGAATTAATGGAAAGTATATGAGAGAGCAATATCTATAATTATATAAACAGCTGGACTGGTAAAAGAAAGGAATAAAGGAAATTCCACAATAGAGAAGGGTTATAAAAAGTGAAAAAGGAATATAAAAATGTAAAATCCATAAACGAGAGACAAAATCCTAGAACAATCTAAAAGAAAATAATGATGGGAGGAATGGGGTGGATTGTATAGCAAAATTAATACTGGATTTGCAAAGGACTTCAGTTCTTGGCTTTTGTCACTTATAAACTCTGTGATCTTACACAAGTCACATTATCTCTATGAACTTCAGTTTCCTCAACTGTAAAATGAAGAGACTGGACTAGATACCAAGTCTTCTAGCTCAAGATCTATGACCTTATAGTCCTATGAATGTGACTTAGAAAGGTATTCCATAAATAAATATAATGTAGTGTCATTATATAGTGTTGAGAGTCTACTAGAGTTCTTCATTTAAACTGAGAGAATAATGGAGATGGGCATAGGTGGGAAATTATGATGAAGAATGAGAATAAAAAGGAAAAGGAGAAAGAAGTGATGGGGTAGAGAAGCAATAGGAGAAAAGGAGAAAATCATAAAAAACAAGATGATGAAATTTGGTAAAGAGCTGGGAAATTGAAGGCAAAGGTGAAGAATAGATTCATATTAATATAAGCAAAACAAACCATATAAATTAAATACATATTCTGAGGAGATGAGAGGGAGAAAATGGCATGAAAAATTAATGGAAGAAAAAGTTATAATCCTAAAGGAGAATTATTTAACTTCCTAAGAAGAACAAAAGGGATGAGGGGGGAGGGGGAACAATGTAGTGAATACAAGAAACACACTCACAATGTATAAATATCGTTTATTTATCATCAATCAATAAATCAACAAGTATTTAAGTATTATTATTTCTAAGCAGTATGCTCAGTGCTGAGATAGAAAAAATCCACCAGTCACTACCTCAAAGAGATTCTTTGTGGAAAAAACACAAGAATATTGTTGCCAAATTTCAAAACTCCCAGATTAAAGAGAAAATTTTGCAAGAAACAAAAAAAAAAAAAAGTAGCTGCAGCTTCAATTAGAATTGTACAACAAGACTTATCAGCAGCTACCATAAAAGATGTAAGCTCCTAGAATCATATCTACCAACAATCAAAAGAACACAGCCTACAGCTAAAAATATCATATCCAGCAAAATTATTTATAGATTTGAATGAGAAAAAAAATGGACTTTCAATGAACTTACAGATTTTCAGGTCTTTTTATCATTCAAACCCAAACTTAACAGAAAATTTAACAAATAAAAGCCAATATCAAAGATCAGTTTTAAGGACTTCATCATGTACAAATTGATTTTTTTTTCCTCACATGGAAAATGTATATTGTATATTTATAAGATTTACATCAACAATAGGGTAACTCAAAAGAAAGACTGGCAGAGTTAAGGAAAAAATAGTAATCATGTTATACAAATGATAAGGAGGGAGGGATAGGTAGATAAATATATCTTTTCTTAACTGCAGCTTGCTTGGCCATAGTAAGGAGATGAAAAGGGGAAAAAAGAATAAAGTAAATAAGGTACACAGCAGAGAACCAAAGAACAATTTACAAGGAAGTAAAGAAAAAAATGAACATTCATGAATATAATTTCTTCTATTAATATATATATATATACTTTTTTAATCTGGTAATTTGTTGTTATAGATTTTGTGTATATATATATATTTTTTGACTCCTTCCTGTTCTGCTGGGCACATGACAATGTTCTCTTTTGTTTTGCTTTGTTGTGTTTTGAATTCCTTTTCTCTTTTTCTTTTTTTCTTACTTTTTTTCAAATAAAATATATTTAAAAAGTAATTTTGAAGGAAATACAAGATTCTGGGAGCAAAGATGTAGTGAGAGTACAATGTGTAGCTGAGGACAGCCAATACAAAGGTTCCAAGATAGGAGCTGGAGTGCCATCATTCCCTATTTTGAAATATCAAAATAGCCATAGAGCATGGGAAGGGAAATGATATATAAGTTTAGAAAGGAAGATTGGGATCATGTTATGAAGGGCTTTTAGAGATAACCAGAGAAGCTTATCCTAGAGGTAATAGGGAACCATGGAAGTTTATTGAGTAAGAGTGTTATTTGGTAAGATTTATACTTTAGAAAAATCAATTCGGCAGCTGTGTGGAAATTGCAAAAGGGGAGAGGCAGAGAGAAAGAGAATAATTATGGGGCTATTACAATAGCATTAAAAGAGAAGTAATGTGGTCCATATAGTGATCATGTAAATAGAGACAGAAATGAGAGGTATTATGAAGACAGCAATGACAAGATTTGTCAACTGCCTATATATGGAGTGAAGGAGAATGTGGATTCAAGCATAATTCCAAAGTTGGGAACTTAAATGACTATAAAGATGGTATTGCCCTCAACAGAAATAGTTAAGTTAGAAAGTGGTGGATTTTGATAGAAAGATAAAAAGTTCTGTTTTGGATGTGTTGTGGTTAAGATGTCTACAGGTTTGCATGTACTAATTGGCAGAGATGTATGAGGAATTGCAGCTCAGTAGCAAGTTTAGAACTGAAATATAGACCTGAGAGTCATTTTTCAGATTGATGACCATAGAAGCTATGGAAGCTAGTGAGGTCACTATGTGAGACTATGTATAGAAAAAAATAAAAGCATTCTCATGAAATAGTCTTGGGATATACTTACAATTAAAAGCTATACTATGGATAACGAACCAGCAAAAAAGATTGAGAAAGCACAGTTAGATATATAAGAGAAAAATCATAAGAGTTCAATGTCACAAAAACTCAGATAAAGGAGAATGCAGAAGTATTCAGGAGGAGATGGCTAATATTATCTGTCATCTGATGCAAAAAGGTTAAGAAAGACAAGAACATGAAAGTTCATTTAATCAGGCTTTTAAAAAAAAGTCATATATGACTCCTTATGACTCCCTCTGGATTTTTCTTGTCCATGATAGCCATTTTCTTCTTCAGCTCAGGCAAACTAAATGACTTGCAACCAGGATCACACAGCAATTAAGTGTCTGAGGCTGGATCTGAACTCAGGAAGATGAGTCTCTCTGACTTCCAGCCCAACACTCTATCCACTGTACCACCTACCTGACTTCTTAAAGATTCTATCATATAAAATGCAAATATATTTTCCAAAGGGATAGGATTATACACATAAATGTTCAAATATACTTTCTGTCATCTAGTTTTCTTACTGTATTAAATTTTTAAAAGTGTTAAAAGAGTATTATATCACCAAAGCTTTCTCTGTGTAGATTTAAAAGTTTCAGCACCATTTATTTCTGAAAAATCTGGATTTCTCTCTTGTGAAAAATCACTCATTAAATCCCTAATTTGAACCCTCAAAGTCTGGATATTTCATCTGAGTTCTTCTTAGGCCTTGTCATATTATCAGCATGTAGATGTAAAGAGCTTTTCATGAACTATATGATGTTGATGGGTCATTAATAAAAATTGAATAAGTAAAAAGCCCTATAATTAGGTCCTGAGGTAACTTGGGATGTAACATTTTCACCTCAAATTCAATACCATTAAACAAAATGACTAGTGTTTGCTCACTAATGTAGTGTGAGAATCATTCCACTATAGCTAAATTCTGCCAAAGCGAGAAAAACTCAGAAAACAATATGTTGTGATTTATTGAATCAAAGGTCACAGATAAATCAATAGATAGTTGTTGCATAAAAATTATAATGAATAACTATAATAATATTGTCAAGGTTACTTTGGGAAGAACAAAGAAATAGGCTAAAACCACAACTGAAAATAGAATCAATATTTTATCCCTGAATAGAAAAATCAACTGACTTTAGCAGGTTTAGAATACTTATTTAAATACAATTAAAATTTGGATAACAAAATAAACTTGCCAAGACATATTTTAAATGACAGTTTCTTTTGGATTTGGAAAAGAAGAGGTGCATCATAGTGGATCTGGAAGCAACAGGTTTAAGAAAAAAAAGTCACATAGTATTTAAGGAAACATTTTTAAAAGGAAAGAAAATGGAGTATGTCAAGTCAATCACTTCAGTATTTATTGCTTACCATCTGGAAGTAAAGCAATTTAGTAAGCAAAAGAAAAGCAAAGTATCTAAGATGATTCTAATTTCATTCTGGTTTTGTCATTAATTATTAACCTTGGAAAAATATTGTAAAATTTGGGAACCTCAGTTGATTCATCTCTAATTGGGAATGATAATACTTGTCTTAATCACTATTAACACTTATGATAGAATGATCATATGGCTTATCTACATGCAATGGAAACTAGTTAATTGGCAATTGACTTTTAATTCATGACACTTTGGCAAATCTGTGTTTGTATCACTGTTATTAGTCCCTCTTACACATCACAAGCTTTTCATTTCTTTATATTCTTTGAGATCTCTCCCTATTTTCCCATAAATCTTCCAAAGAAGACCTACCCAGTACCCTGGAATAAGCAGTATTCAAATGAGTAACTGTGCCCAAGTCCAGCTCTATTTCATCACATCTAAACACAGCAATGACCAAAAATAAACAAGCAAACAAAAATGAAGTAAAAGAATAATAACAACGAAGTAGGAGAAAGGAAAGAAATCGTCATAAGGAAAATTTTTTAGAAAAACTAACAGTATTGGAAGACATCAATTAGCAAAAGGGGAGGCGGCAAACAGAGAGATAGAGACAGAGACAGAGAGAGAGGCAAAGAGACAGAGAGATCTAAGCACTTATTCTGTAAGAAAGGGAAACAAGGAGAAATATCTAGAAGGAAGGAACAGTCTATAGAAATGACTAAAGGACAACTAAGTGGCACAGTAGATAGCGTGTTGGACCTGGAGTTAGGAAGACCTGAATTAAAATCTGATTTAAGGTATTTACTAGTTGTGTGATTCTGGGCAAGTCACTTACTCCTGTTTGTCTCCTCATCTGTAAAATAAACAAGAGAAGGAAATAGAAAAACATTGCTATATCTTTGCCAAGAATATATTAAAAGAAATCACAAAGAATCAGACACAACTAAAATAAGTAAACAACAAAGCCTGAGAAGAAAGATTATAAAAATCAAAAGATCATCCAAAGTGATTTAGAAATATGAAAAATTATTAAATATAGAATCAAGTAATTTAGAATTCTTAAATAAAATTTAAGGATGAAGAGAAAAATCAACAGTTTAGAAAAGATGACAAAAAAGTCTTTAAAAAATAGTAGTCACTCTATGAAAAAGTGAATGGCGGAGACATAACAGAAATAGAACACAGATGAAGCAGTGCCAGAAAAAATCAAAATATATCATAATTAGAAAGAAATGAGGCATTTTCAGACTTTTATTTCATATCTGTAATAAATTATACCTCAAAATTAAGCCAGTCAATAATCAAAAATCATTTATTGAGCACCTGTTATGTGTCAGGTACTGTGCACTTGGGATACAAAAAGAAAAAGGGTAAAAGACAAAGAAAAAGTGAAAATGCTATGTTGTGGCCCACACTCAGTTCCCATAGTCCTCTCACTGGGTGTAGATGGCTCTCTTCATCACTGAACAATTGGAACTGGTTTGAATCATCTCAGCTTTCCCCTCCAATATACGTCATTATCTCTTCCTGTCATCTTAGCCTAATCTTGTGTAGTAGTATCTCAGAATTGTCTTAATCTGCATTTCTCTGATCAATAGTGATTTGGAGCCCCTTTTCATATGACTAGAAATAGCTTCAATTTCTTCATCTGGAAATTATCTATTCATATATTTTGACCACTTATCAATTGGAGAATGGCTTGATTTCTTATAAATTTGAATCAATTCTCTATATATTTTATCATCTTTTATATCACCTTTTGGGACTTCATCTGGAGATAATCTGCTTTTAGTCTCCTCAAGGTTTGAAATCTGTTCTTCTTTTTCACCATAAAAACTATCTATAGTTAGAGTTCTCTTTGCTTTCTTACTTGTTTTTCTGGGGGTTTTTTGTTTGTTTGTTCGTTTGTTTTTGTTTTTGTTTTTTTATGTTGGGATCTGCTTTTAGGTCAAGGGAGATTTTCCAAACTTCCTCTACAAGCAGCTGCAAAGTAGCTAGGGCTGCACTGGGATCATGCTGACTCACTCCTGGTGCTGGGGGGTATGGCCAGGTCCCATGAAACTGGGGCTTCAGGGTTCACTGTTTACCTTTTGTGTTTTTGTTGAATGTTCCACAACTTCTCTGCTGATCTACCGGCTTACAACCAGGACAGAGTAGCCAACACCATGCTAGAGTCCTCCATGTAGATTCTCCACCACACAGAGTCTACACAGCCCCTTGGAGACTGCACTCCACCCCACGTCTGCACAGCATGTGCTGGTGTCCATGTTCTGCCTGCCTGTCTGCGCCTGGCCACCTCCCTCCATGCCTGACCAAAACAGACCTTTTCTGGCAATCTTCGAAATTATTTTCTACTGGTAAGTTGCTGCACTCCCCAAATTTGCAGATTCTGCTGGTCCAGAACTAATTCATAGGCTGAATTTGCTAATTAGTTGAGGGTTGTAGGAGAAAATCAAAAAAAAAGCAAGTGTCCTTTCTTCCCTCTTGGCTCCACCACACCCCCCATCTTCCAATGTTCAATATTTCCTCTACTGTACTTATTTGAGATTTTTTATTAGTTTCTAATTTTTAAATGCATATTTAGTTCATTAAGCATCTCCTTTTTTGTTAATATATTTAAAATAATGCATCATTTTAGCTCCATTATTTTTCACCCAAGGACTACTTTTGAATATCACCAATGTTGACAAGTCATTATATTTTATTTTATTAAATTATTGTTTCCATTATTTGGTCTTTGAATAACTTACTTTTTAGGATTTTGTTATTATATTTTCATTTATGACTGTGTCTATTGATTGTGCTTTGTGAAGTGATTACTATTTTTATAGTATTGTAGTTATGAAAAATGAATTTAGCATATTCACTCTTTTACATTTACTTGCAATATTTTTGTGCCATAATAAATGATCACTTTTTTGTAAAAATTTCATGTGATTCTGGGGAAAATGTGTATTCTTTGGTGATCCAAAAATGCTAGATTTTGATGGACTACATTCTAAACAATCTATAGGCTTCATACTTATAAGACCGAAAACCTTTTTTTGCTATCTATTTTTGTCTATTATTTCTGGGAAATGTGCTGAATCTACATTAAGGGTCTCTAAGTAGTTAAGGTAGGGGGTTGTAGAATATTTTTTAATGTCAAATATGGCTATTTAGAACAGAAATCTTTTCTAGAGATCTTTAAATCTGGAATGATTCTTAGTAGCATATACTCATGCATTTCCCATTTCATTTTTGAAAAGATTTATTAGACTTACTTGAGTAACCTTCATAGTATGTGAAGAAATAGAAATCAGAACTGGTCCTAAAGTAGGAAAGAAAAGTAAGTAGAATCCTCTCAACTGTCATCACTCATACAGAATTCCAATGAAGTGAAAAAATAGATATTTAAGAATAAGATCATACATTTTCTCTCTTCCTGATCCTGACCTAGACAATTCTCCCCTGCCCCCACTTAATAGGGAGATGCGAACAATTTTTTTTTTCTCCAGTAGCCATGGAGGTACCTTAAACAGGCATTGTGAAATGCTTCAATCCCATACCAAAGATCACATGCTTAGATCATACACATTTTGTCATTAGACTTGAAAGACTTTGGAAGAGAGAATGAGGTTAATTACTTTGTGTCTCATTTAAATCCAATTCACTGGAAAGTCAAGGCATCATCCTGTGATATCAATGGTTCTCTTCAAAAACAAAGGAACAAACAATAACTTCAATTCTTAGTAACAACATTTCAGCTCTATTAGCCAAACTTCAAATATCTAAAAATTAATGAAAATTATTTATTATTTATTATGTTCCAGGCACTGTGCTAAGCATTGAGAAAAAAAATTAAAGGAGGTCTTCAAAGGATTTAAATTCTATTAGAGTAATGCAATACATATTGGGAGAGGGGTTGTGGCGGACTGGCCAGGGAAGAGTGACCTGGAAAGTCACAGGAAGTAATCTGTCAATTGATTGATGTATCTTTTCCAGGAATGACAATGCTTATTCATTTACAATTTACTATCATTTACTATTCTCAGAGTTAAATTTGTATAGGGGAAGGAAAGCTATCTGTGCAGAAACATGGCATAAAGATAAGTACAGAGTAGCTTAGTAGGTCTGGGAAAGTATTAGATATGGTGAAGATACAGTAATACAAAGCACTTACTCCTGGGATGGGAGCTAGAGTACTAAATCTGAAGTATAGTCTGGAGTATAAGAGCATGGTAATTTGGAGATTTGTGGGGTAAGTCTGGGTCAGAATTATAAATGACAAATGTTCACCAATCAGCTGCCCAATGTATCTATATCTACCGACATTAAGCCTTGACTACCACCAACTAAAATAGGTTTTTACATCACATCACATCACATCCATGCCATACTTCCTTGTTGATTCTTTGAGTGTTTAATTAACTGAAGGTAGCAACTCTATTAATAGCTGGGAAAATGAATATAGAATTACCAGGAACTGATGTGCAATACCACAGTTTATATAAAAATGACTTAGTCATCCTTATTAATATATGTCCTTTGTTCTTTCAACTTCAAAATAATTCTATTACTGCACAAGCTTTTTAAAACAAAAAATACCTTTCTAAAAGTTCTAGGTAGTCACTTCAAAAATAACAATCATAATATATTCAGAAGTCAATTTATAATTTGCATTTGGAGGCTTATTTTGCTTTGAATTTGCAGAAAGAGGGGGAGAGAATCCTCTACAAATTAGGTTTCAGTCATTAACACAGTCAGGTACCACTCCAGTGGTTGATGTTCACTCATCCGATTAAAATCATCTAGTCAGTTATATGATGATTTTCCAATCTTATTACAGTCATATCAGTTGGAGATGTAAGTAATTAATACAAATTTTAATTATCAACAATTTTAACTTTGTAGTAAATGTTGCTGATATCCTAATTTGGATTGACAAACAATATTCCACTTTTCTTTTTGAAGATTTGCTTATTTCATTCACTCTGTTGAAATGAAAAGGCCTCTAAATAGCACAGGTTCATTCATTAAGACAACATTTATATTACTGAAACTTGGTGAACCTTTTATATATAAGTATAATTCACAATACTCTACCAACTTGAAGATCATTCTTTCCACTTAAGGAATTCTCACAAGGGTATAGAGATTGAGGGGAGAGGAGGATGCTTAGGAGAGCATTAAGCACAATATTTCAATGAGAAATTTTGCCTATGACTTTTTTTCATTCTTCTCAAATGTACCTACTTTGAAGTTTATGTCTGAGTCTTTCTTACATTGAACAATTTTCCCTGCCTTCACCTTTGGAATTCAAATCAAGAGCCATGAGCCCAATTGAGCACATGTAAGTAGAGCATTTTCCATTCATACTATTGTTTTTTTATTTCTACTCTTTTCTTTGTGAATTTTCTATGAATAATAGTCTGACTTTAACTAACTTGCCTTTCTTCCATGGTAGTAGCAGAATAACTAATAATTTTTGCAGCATTTTAAAAATAGTTTTTCTCTTCCTCAAGGCAACACAGGAAGAAATTTAAAATGTATATGACAAAATCCAATACATATCAATTACTACTTTCAAGCTCATAAACTCTTCATTGTCTTACCTTTTTGTTGTTATTAGAATGGCTATAAGCAAAGACCATATCTCCCTTGGTTTTATTCTATTATCACTGAAACAGAATACTCAATTATAATAAATATATGAGCTCTAGTTTCTCTTCAATTCAAACAATAAATGTACTAGGCTTTATTATTACCCTCCAATTTGTATAGGAAGAAGACCCTCCCCCAACTCCATTATACTATCCTATGATACCAGTAGGATTATCAATAGACAGAACAGCACACACCCTATGTCCCTCCAATGTAAGCAATAACATTCCAGATGGTATAGACAGCTAAATTTAGAAATTCAATAACATTCCAGATGGTATAGAGAGCTAAATTTAGAAGTTCTCTATGGTTACCTGTGGCTCCCCCTTTCTTTTGTTTTTGGAGGAGCGTCTTGATATCTCTGTTTCTCCTCTCTATTATTGTCTGTCCTTGAGGATTGAAATGTATGCCAGTGGTGTGTAAAATCTGAACTGTGCACAAAAGTGTGCAAAATGTTTAGAAATATATGCAGGTCCATTTTCTGTTTTTATTGCTTGTGGCACACCCATAATTGCAAATGCTTGGATAAGGAATTCAATGACCACTCGGGCTGTCTCTTTTGCTGCTGGTATTGCAAAAGTGAATCCTGAAAAGGTGTCTTCCACAACATGGATAAAAGACAGATGACCAAAAGATTTATAATGGGTCACATCCATTTGCCAAATTTCATTGGGTCTCAAATCACGAGGGTTCTTCCCTGAAGGCAGTATAGGAGTGTGGAAAGGAAGGCAAGCTATGCTCCTAGCTTCCTCTCTTGTTATTCCAAATTGTAAACGTAAAGCTCGAGCAGCCTGATGGTATTTATAATGAGATGCCTGGGCTTCTTGGAATAAAGGAGTATTGACCAACATAGTTAGAAGGCTACCTGCCTTTGAATTACCATCAAAAATAGGACCTGGAAGTTCACTATGATAATGGACATGCAAGATATAAATCTTACCTGGATGCTTGCTCATTTGCTCTTGAAGTTCCTTTAAGAGCTGATATATATTAGAAGCTACAAATTTTATTTGGGCTGTGGCAATTCTTTGTACCACACCTACTGAATAGGCCAAATAAAATAATATATTTATATCTCCTGGATAATAAGTAAGAGCTAGCATGATTGCATATAATTCATTCTGCTGAATGGACTGAAAAGGAGTTTTGACTACTCTCTTTATAGTTAAGTCATGAGAGTGTACAGCACAAATGTTATGTTTGGATGCATCTATAAAGATAGTTGGTCCTTTAAGAGGAACCTTAGAAAACTTTTCTTCAAAAATCCATTGCCAATTATGTGACAGCCAGGTTATCTTTAATGGAGACCCATATGTAAAATTTAAAACCATGGCCAATAAAATTTGCCACTCTGGGAGGGTTTCACAGCATACAGTAATTTGTGCATTAATATAAAAGGTATATATCTTGTCAGGTCTTATTCCAAATAATTGTGCTGCTTGCTTAATGGCCTTTAATAAAATTCTAGCTACAAGCACTGGGTAAGGAATAAGGCTTTGTTCTGGTTGTGCTGGGAGGTTCACCCACTCTATCACACTGTCTCCTTGGTGAAGGATTGCTGTGGATGCCTCTTTTGTAGCAAAAACTGATGTTTCCAAGGGTTTTTGAGTGACTCACCCACATTGGATAAAGCCAATTCAACTTCTCTCAAAGCCTCTTGAGCTTCTTTTGTAAGCGGGTGGTGTGAGTTTAAATCAATATCTCCCCTTAAAATGTCATACAATTATTGCAATTGATAGGTAGTCAAGTCTAACACTGGACAGATCCATTGGATAAATCCTGTAATGGGCTGAAACTGAGTTGATGCACTGAGGCCCGAGTATTTAAGGCTAATTACCAATTGGACAATACTCTATTAGCACATGCTTGGAAAAAGAATGGCCCTGCCCACTACTCTGTGCTGGCTTGATCTGTTGGCATAGAGAGAGATTTGGAGGAAGAATTAGAGGGTGGAGTAGGACAAGAGAGTGTGACTTCCAGTGGTAGAAAAAAGAGGAGATTCCTGTATCCATTCCTCTCCTCTCCCTTTGACAAAGAATAAAGATCAAGGACTTTTGCTTATCCTGACTCCGGCTGATTCTAAAGTATCCAGGGTGCCAATGGGGTCTTCACAATCTCCTATTAATTTCTGAAAGTCATTTAAGGTGTTTAGCTTCTCTGTTTTTAAGGAAGTTTTTGTACTGTAAGCACCTTAGGGTATACTTTATATCCTAAATGTTGAAAAGGAGCATGTCTTTGAATTTTTTCTGGAGCTATATACAATTTGTAGTTCTTTGGTGTTTCTATGGTCTTTTGTAGACATGCTTCTAACATTTGCTCCTCAGGTGCACATCCCAAGATATCATCCATGTAATGTAACAACGTAATTTTTGGAAATGCTTTTTTTACTGGAATAAGAGCAGTTCTTCATACATTTGACACATAGTAGGGCTATTTTTTCATCCCTGTGGCAAAATTGTCCATTCATATCTTTTATAAGGCTCAGCTAAGTTAACACTGGGCACTGAAAAGGCAAATCTTGTCATATTCTCCTTATCTAGAAGGATAGAATAGAAACAGTCCTTAATGTCTATAATCCAAAGAAGACATTCTCTAGACAATTGAGTAGGAGATAGAAATCCAGGCTGAGAGTTCCTATAGTTTCCATCTGTTCATTTACTTTTCTTAAATCAGTCAACATCCTCCATTTTCCAGATTTCTTTCTTACAACAAATACTGGGGAATTCCAAGGACTTAGAGAAGGTTGTAAATGTCCTTGGTCAAGTTGCTCCTGTACTATATCTAATAAGACCTGAATTTTATCTTTGGCTAAAGGCCACTGTTCTATCCACACTGGTGTATCAGTTTTCCATTGAATAGGCACAGGTGAGAGTGCAGGCAGGCCTTCAACAGCAGCCCTGCCAAAAAAAAACTGAAGTAATCATTTGTAATCCTAACTGTTGTAAGATATCTCTTCCCCCTAGGTTGATGAAGATTCTTTCAACTACAAAAGGAGTAAAAACTCCTGTTTTACCTTCAAATATTCATCTCAAAGGGGTAGTACTAACTTCAGCCTCCTTCTATGCCAGACATATAAGTGTCTGACTTAATCTTTGGCCAGTGACTGGGCCAGTTGGCACTTCTAATGACTGTACAATCTGCACCTATGTCTACCAATCCTTCTAATGGTATGCCATTTATATAGATAATGAGCATAGGTCAGTCAGCTGTAACTGCTGCAGTCTATAATATTCCTGGATTCTGTTGCTGGGAGTTGCTGGGCAATTATCATCAGATTGCTTATTAGGAGTCTGTATCAGTAAACTTGATGCTACCATTTCTTCTGGTTGATAAGTCACATATTGTCTACTTGTATTAGTGACTGGGATATTATCTACACATTCCCCAGTTTCCCACATCAGTGTAGGGATGGACACTGTTTTGTAAGTGCTCTCAGGAGGTGAAATGGTCAAGCCTACTGTGCCTGGAGGCAAGGGATTCATAGGCCAAACAGAGACATATTTCACTTCTTCAGGGGGTATCTCAGTAGTCCCAGATGCCAAGAGGAACCCCATCTTCCCATGTTTTTCATCATAGCCTGAGTATAAAAGGCATCTGTGCTCACTGTGACACAGCATCTTATGATCTCCTCTAAAGGAGCATTTTTGTGTAGTCCCCAAATAATTCTTCTACAAACCTCATTAGCATTTTCTTTAGCCGGTTGTCTTATCATTATTGCTGTTGCTGCATTTTCTCCAATTGTTCTTGTGACAGCTGTCTGCAGAGATCCCAAAAAATCAGCAAAGGGTTTCATTTGGATCTTGCTCTATTTTTGTGAAGGCTTCCTCTCCATCTTTTCCTGGGATGGAGCCCCATGCCTTTATAGCAGCAGCAGCAATTTGCTCATATGCTGCTATGGGGTAATTATTCTGTGCTGAAATGTCTACATACTGGTCTTTACCTGCTAGTTGATCAAAGATGATTGTATATTAACTTCAGTTTGCCTATTTTGTTGGTTTTGTATTCTACAGAGTTCACTATACTCCGAAAGCCACAACAAGTTTTGTCCAGGTTCTAAGCATGTCCTTGCTATAGATTTTCAATCACTAGGGGTTAAAATTTCATAAGCCAAATTCTCTAATATCATCTTAACATAAGATGATGTAGCCCCATAAAGAGTACAACCCTTTTTCAAGTCTTTGATTTTTCCCAGATCAAAAGGAGTGTATCTTCTCTTTTCTTGACCTGAAGAGTTAACAGGGTATGCTTCTATTCTTAAATCAGATATATCCTGTCCTTCTTTTTTAGCTTTAACTAGTGTCTTTTGTAATCATGTCATATGGGGTAGACAAAGCTCCTGCATGGGTGGTGCTGTGTCACTGCCCCTCCCCTCCTCCTTCTCCTTCCACCCATGAAGGATTAATTGAAGGGGATAGGTGAGGAGATGGGGAATGCTCTTGTGGCTTCTGCTGTGAAGCACCACATTCCTTAATTTCATCAGCATTGTACTTAACTCCTTTTTTGTCTAATTCTTCATTCTTTTCAGCTGTTTTATCAGTACCCTCCCCTTCCTGCTCCTTCTTTTTTTCCTTATTCTAATACTTATGTAATTCCTTAAAGCCAATAGAGAACCAAGGAGATGCATATTTTTATGTTTGGAAAAGTTCAATGATATGCTTCCAAATTACAATCAAACCTTGGTGGGTTTTTTTTATTAGCTTAACTATGCACTTTCCTTGGGACAAGGAAGGCAGCATTTGTCCCATTTCAGCTAAACACTAGTTTAGTCCTTAACAAAGTTTCCTGCTTGTCTATTTTTGTATTCACCCTATTTCTGGGTCACGGATATAGATCCTTAGTCCATGTTCAGGCACCAAAATGTAAAATTGTAAAAATATGAAAATTGTCAATATTGAAGATACAGCAGGAACATAAACACACTACATTTGGTAGAACTGTTGCCTTACAAATATGGAAAATAATTTGGAATTATTTGAGAAAAGCAATCCAAACTACTCATTCCATTTGTTCGGAGGGTCCTAATTCCCTATGAGAGTTTTACTCTAAGGAAATCAATATTTAAAAACTCCTATATGAACCAAAAAATTCATATAAGCATTATTCAAAGTTGTAAAAACTGGAAATAAATTGTGTGCTAAATGACTGGTAAATGGCCAAACAGAATATGAATGTAAAAAATTATTATTGCACTATAAAGAATGAAGAATTCAGAAAAGCATAGAAAGATTGGGTGAAAGTGATACAGAGTTGAACCAAGTAAACAATAAAGATCACAACAAGAGTAATTTAAAGGGAGACAATATTAAGAAACAAAGGAAGTGAGATCAAATAATATAATGATCAAATTTAGTTTTTGATGAATAAAATTAAAACAAGAAACCCTGCATTTAAATCTAGTCTCAGATATTTACTGTCTATGTGATCCTGGGAAAACCAATTAATATCTATCTGCCTCAATTT
Source organism: Antechinus flavipes (assembly GCF_016432865.1). Classification (NCBI taxonomy): domain Eukaryota; kingdom Metazoa; phylum Chordata; class Mammalia; order Dasyuromorphia; family Dasyuridae; genus Antechinus; species Antechinus flavipes. The sequence goes on from NC_067402.1 coordinate 176,940,516, forward strand.
TCTTATCTGTAAAATTAAATAATAGTACCAACCTCACAGAATAATTGTGAGGATAAAATGAGATAATATTTGTGAAGATCTCTGTAAACCTTAAAATGCCAGTAAACACTAGTTATTATTATTATTATTTTAAAAGGATATGTTTATCCTTTCTGTTAAACTAATAGTGAAAAGTTATATGTATACTAATTGCAGTAGCTGTAATAATTTTTTTGCTTAACTGAATATTTTGAGAACTATTCGATGGAGTAGAGAATATTTAGTATCATATATTTTGGCTTTGTACTATTGATAATACTAGGAATTGAAATTTTAAAGGGGAGAGAGGCTATGCCATATTCATTTTTGTATATCCAGTCATTTTTAGCGAACAACTTTGAACACAGTAAACATCCAATATTTTTTGCTAAATGAAAAAAAAAAACATGATTATTAAGAGAAAAGAATATTTTGCAGATTGGTTATTCTGGAAAATTCTGAAAGGGCATCACTAGGGATACTGACAGAAAGAGAGGAAACTGAGAGCAGAGGAGAGGATCACATGCTAGATGTCTTTATACTAACACCAAAGTTTGAACAATGCCATATATCAAACATTAACTGTTCCAATTTAAATACAGTATACTGGTTCTGATGTAGACCCTCATATGACTAATGTAAACTAAACAATCACTAATAGACAAACATTTTCAGAAACTTTATAATCTTAAAAATTAGGAATGAAACAATCGACTTTAAGGCTCTATGAACAGATAGGAATGATAACTTGGTGGATTTGGAGTTCATATATAATGTTATGTAGATTCTTCAACCATAAACAGAATAGAAAAGATCATACATCACATTGGAAAGAAAGCTGGGGATTGTGAAGAGACTTGATTTCAAGTTCTCAAATACTTCCTATCTCTGAGACTATGGAGAAGCAATTTATCCTATGAGACTCTGCTTGTTCATGGGATGCTACCTGCATTTTTGCTTTCAGAAAAATGCTTGATGAATCTTAAAGCTGAAACCTAAATCTTAAGGAATAGCTAATTGGCCTTGGAGCACATGATGCATTCTTTGAATGAGCCAAATCCCCAGCATCAAATACTTACATCATAAAGTGTCAGAGATACTCTACTTCCCTAGGGTTAAATTTTATATCTTGTCATTCTGTCAATAGAAATGAGCATGATAACACCTTCTGGGAGCTAATTTTATGGTAGATTCCCGAAGGAAAGCTTAGGGGAGTTGGTGAATTGTTTAAAAAAAAACACTCATAAAAATGCCTAAGAAATATTAATTAACACTTAATCAGCAAAGGAGATTATAGCCAGCATCAGGGAATTAGGTTTATTTGATGAACAATGTTGCTTTCACAACATGATTATTAAGAGAAAAGAATATTTTGCAGATTGGTTATTCTGGAAAATTCTGAAAGGGCATCACCAGGGATACTGGCAGAAAGAGAGGAAACTGAGAGCAGAGTCTCCTCACATGCTAGATGAGTTAAAGAAACCAGTAAGCTACCTCTGGCAAGAAAATAAGCTTTTAAAGCAAGATCTTGAAAGACCCAGATTAACTAGGTAAAGGGTATAAAAAGGAGCAAAGGTTAAATCAGAAGTTGAGGGCAGATGTTTCAAAACATCATGCATTCACTAGGGAATACCAGATGTCAAAAATGTGAATCAAATATTACAGGAAGAACATCAGGATATCAAGGAGAAGCAGAATGATAAATGAGTTCTATTTTATGGGTATCAGGAGATTTCTGCAGATTCATATTCAGAAAAAAATTACTTTATAGTTCAATATTATTTATGAATGAGTCTACTGTTTAAAAGTTGTTGACCACATATATTAGGTAAATTTAGTTTGAGAAAAGTGTTATAACTTTAAAACTGGAATGAAAAAAAAGTGGGAAAGGGCATAAATACATATTTGAGTATGTAATTCATTGGACATCTGATTTTGGCAATTTAAGGAAATAGTTTGTAGACCATAGGCAATTTGCCTTTTCACCATTGACTATCAAGAAATGTTAAGTATTAGACGCTAAAGTAAATGTAATGGAAATTCTACAGAAATTCAACAAATTCATGAATTAGGGTATATTTTTGCATGTGACTTATTTCTCTTCTTGAATCAAGAGAGTCTGAATCTGTCATTCAAGATGGCTTAGAAAAAATTCTATCCTAATTTTTTTTTTGTTTCTTTTCCTTCTTTCATGCTTCACGTCTTATCTAACCGTCTACTTTGGCCATTTCTTTATCATTCGCTCTCTTAATGCCCTGGACACATGTCCCTTCTGAAACTATGCCTTGAGAAATTTGATACACTCATCTTTGAAATCACTGACCCAGGCTATGAAATTTAGAGTGAGTCAATCAGTGCAAAAGCACATCCTGATCACTAGACCATGCTTCACATCCAACTATTGACCTCAGCTATCATCATACTAGAGAATGTCAACAGAAACTCTTATAACTTCTCTCACCATCTCTATAAATTCTCAAATCAAAATAGATTATCCTGGGCACTTGTTTTTGAGTCATTCAGTTGTGTATAACTCTTCATAAATAGCACACAAAGCTGTCCATGACCAGAGCATGTCCAAAACTAACAAAAATACTAGTATGGTCTGCTACTTTTTTGTCCAAAAGCAAATACAGGTTAAGTGATTTACCATGGTCACACAGCTACAAGTATCTGAGGTTGGACTGATTTCAGATCTTCCTGACTCTAGGTCTAGTACTCTATCCAGTAAGTCACCTAGCTTGACTCCCTAGTTACAACCACCATATATATGTTCTTTTATTCAATAAGTATAAAAACTTCTTGAGGGCAAGAGTTGCCTTACTTTTGTGTTTATTCCCATTTGTCACACACTAAATACTTAATAAGTGGTTTTCATTTCAGTCTATAATTTATCAGAATTTATTTATTTCTTGTTGTTGTATCCAACTTTACGTAACCCCTTGGACCACAGGACACCAAGTCATTCTCCAATATCTCATGAAGTCTGCTTATGATCACTGCTCTCATGACACTCTGTATCCATCTTTTATCTGCCATTCCCTTGTCCTTTTGCCTTCAATCTTTCCCACATCAGAGTCTTTTCCAGTGGGTCCTATCTTCTAATTATATAACCAAAATATCAAAAGTGTCAACTTTGCAGTGCTCAGTTTTGCTTATAGTCCAACTCTCAGAATCATACATTGCTACTAGAAAAATATATAGCTTTGATTATACAGACCTTTGTCAGAAAGATGTCTCTGCTTTTTAGTATGTTTTGCAGATTTTCCATAGCTGTTCTTCCAAGCATCTTTTAATTTCACAGTTGTAATATTTATTCCTTAGAATTCTTTATATGTACAATTAGATTCCTTAAGTCATGATACTAACTCTAAGTTCTCAAAGGATATAACAGATTACCATCCTCTAGAATTCTGGAAAGTAGCTGAGAGTAATCTGAAAGTATACCCCCAAAGTCACTAAATTGTGCATACAGTTTTACCAGCTGATAACATCAATTTAGGTATAGATGATCAAAGACAAAGATGTCTTTGACATTACAAGATATCAAAGACAAAATTTAAAAATCCATGTAAACAAAAATATTCATAGCAGCATTTTTTTTGTTGTAGAAAAGAATTAGAAACAAAATGGATGTCTATCAATTGGGGAATAGCAGAATAAATTGTAGAATGCAAATGAAATGGAATATTGTTGACTTGGCAGAAATAAGAAATATAATAAGTTTAGAGCTACCTGAGAATACACAAAGTGAAATGAGAAGAACAAGAAGGACAATTTACAAAATAATCATAATAAGATTAAAACTTTAAAAGATTACAAAATTCTCATGAATGCAGTGACTGATCATGACTTCAAATACTTGATAAAAAATGCCATCTCCCTCTTATGTAAGAGATCTGGGACATAAAGAGAAATGATCAATGAATTCATGGTTTTTGCTTGCAAATCCATATTTTTTTTTTTTAACAAGAAAGGATTTCTATTTGGAGGTGCAATGGAGGGTTAGGAAGGAAGGGACAACAAGTAAATACTTATATAAGTGCAAAAAAAAAGTGAAAGCAAGAAAAGAACATCAAAAAACATTAAAAACAAGTTCAAAAGTTCACCTATGATCCTTTTTTAGTTCTTTCTCTACTGAAATGTTTAATGATGATTGTTAAGTTTATAAGGGGAAAAGACAGTTTTCAGCATGGTCCTCAAAAGACACTGTTTGCAAATTATTCATAGCAGAACTATTTGTAGTACCAAAAAATAGAAACAAATTATGTTTACAACAATTAGGGAATAGCTGAAAGAATTGTTGTACACAAATGAAATGGAATATCACTGTCACATAAGGAATGACAAATGTGAACAATATAGAGAAACTTGGAAAGACTTGTATGAAGTGGCACAAAATAAAAAAGGCAAAGCCAAAATAACTATATACAGAATAAATATAATGATATAAAATTTTTTAAATGCCAACAGAAGTTTAGTGCATCTACATTTAGGTGCTACAATGTACAGAACTGCTAGGACTGGAATTAGGAAGACTTATTCAAATCTGGCCTCAGATACTAGTCATCCAACCTTGGACCATTCACTTAACTCTGTTTGCCTCAGTTTATTCATCTGCAAAATGATCTGGAGAAGAAAATGGCAAACCACTCCAGTATCTTTGCCAAGAAAAACACAATTGGAGTCACAAAAAGTCAGACATCACTGAAAACAACGTTAAAACAACAAGACAGTAATAAAACTCAAGATAAATATGATGGATTATTTTTGTATTATTATTCAAATGAAAACATATATTCTTTTCTATTACCAAACTAGTAGACAAAAATGTAAAATGATATGTTTACAATCCTTAAGTGATTTTAAATAACTTTTTAGAAAATATATTTTGTGAGAGGTAACTACTTTGCTGAATATATGTTTTCTTGAAAGAAAAGTATCAATAACATCGAAAAAATAATGACTTGATTGATGGTTATTGAAAACTACAAATCTATATGTTTCTTAATGTCCACTGACCTTTTTCTGTCACTCTTCCTGGCATTGTAAAAGTACAAAAGAATCTCAAATAATTTTCATTAAGCATTTTTTATTTTTGTTGCTATTTGATGTCTTGCCGAATAATTAATCATATAATGGCCAGGGTTTTGTGTGTGTGTGTTACCATACTTGATGAAGTGGTACTAGTTTCTTTTTGAATAAAGAAGAAAGCAGAAACAAATTGCAGGAATCATACTCAAAGCTTTGCCAACATGTTAAAAGCTGTTTGTGCTAGGTCATCCATGATCCTGGTCTTTAGGAACACAGTATCACACAATACCTCAATGAACCTCCAAGTGAGAAAGGGAACTCCATTAGAATAGTCTGACAAGGACATGAATAATAATCAGATTATTTAAGATTTACTTAAAGAATTCTAGTGAAAGAAGACCCATTTCCTCTTTAGACAATCCATTCAATTTTTCCAAGTAATCAATAGTAAATGTACTTTCTTTGTAAGTTTTACCTATATTTCTAAGTTCTGTTTTCTGGAGCCACTCTTCTGCATGAGAGCCTATCAACTGCATAAAGAGAATTATATGTCTTCCAAGCTTTGCTTGTTTGTTTGCATTTGATACTATTTTTCCCAATTACATGTTTTCAAAATTCATTTTCATAAGATTTTTAGTTCCAAATTTTTTACCTTACCCTCCTTCCTTCTGCCTTCCCCAAGAAAGCAAATAATCTGATATAGGTTATGCATGTACAGTCATGTAAACATATTTCCATATTAGTCATTTTGCAAAACAAGAATCAAAACATAAGGGAAAAATCATAAAATAGGAAAAAAACTCTAAAGTGAAAATAGTATGCTTAATCTGTTTTTGGACTCCATAGTTCTTTCTCTGAATATAGGATGTCATTTTCCAGCACAAGTCCTTTGGAATTGTCTTGGATCACTACATTACTGAGAAAAGCTAAATCTATATAGATGATCATCACACAGTATTGCTGTTCCTGTATGCTCACTTCACTCAAGCTGACATTTTTCAATTCCTTTTGAGGAATAAGATCACAGAATCATAGATCTAGAACTAAAAGGAACTTTAAAGTTCATTTGTTTATTTGTTGATGTTGTTGCTAGGACTTTTTATTGTAATACATTTAATTGAACTGCAGAACATTTAAGAAGATTTAGCAATTGGCTACCACTCACTTTATTTTTTAATAAAATTTCAATTGTTTTTCTCAGTTACATGTCAAAAAACATTTAGCTTTAATTTTTATAAAATTTTGAGCTTTACATTTTTTTCCTTCTTTTCCCTTCCCCTCTTTCAAAAATGTCAGGCAAGTTGATATAATTTATATTTGTGCTATCATTTAAAACATATTTCTATATTAGTCACAGTTGTAAAAGAAGAAACATCTCAAAAGGGGAAAAACACAAGAAATTAAAATAAGTGAAAAAATTATGCTTCAATCTGCATTCCAGGTCCATAACTTCTTTGTTTAGTAATGGATAGCATTTTCCTTTGTGAGCCTATTGTCTTCCTGAGAAGAGTTGGGTCAATCATAGCTAATGATCACACAATGTCACTGCTATTGTGTACAATATTTTTCTAGATCTACTCATTTCATTTTGTAAGTAAAGTAAATGTGATGTTCTTTTCTCTTCTTTAAAATATATAATATAATGATGATTCTCTCTGGGAGAGAGCAGGTTTCTCGGGGAGGTTTTCTGGAGGCAGCCTTAGTTTCAGTTGAAAGTAATAATCAGCTCAAAACACAGCCAAGTGATAAAAGTTCAGATCTTTTATTGTCTCCACTATAGCCCGGTTAGCTTAGAGGCCTATCTCTGCTTGGTTCCAAGAGCTCCCTCCGAATGTCTCCAAATCCAAAAGTTTGTCCTTCAGCCCAGTCAGCCAAATGGAAAATGGAATGGATCTCTCTTGCCTCGGCGAGAGGGCTTCTGGCTCTCAATCTCCCAAAGTGCTCTGCATCTGTCTCAGCATGCTCCTCTCCAATCTAATTCAGCTGAACTTTCCTCACTGGGCTTCTGCTCTCTTCTTATATATCAGAGAGTGGGATTATGGGTTTTCTCCCATAGTGCTCTCTGGCCCTAAGAGTTTCAAGGGAGGGGTGAATTCAGTTATCTCATACTAAACCCTGAAATCTCCCAAAAGTGTGAACTCCAATGAGTAAAGGTGTGAACACAAGCATTGTATCAATTAGTTCTACTTAGTACCTTGTTTCAGGTTCTGGCCCAAAATATCTCCTTGTAAGATTAGATCAGTGATACTGAACCATGATAAATTAGATAATTATTGTCTCTATCAACTTTAATGACTTAACAGTTTGTAAAGATTCCAACAAGTAGAAAGTATTTCCAGGTTTTTCGGATATTAGTCTGTTCATTTCTTATTGCCCAATTGTATTCCATTATATTCATACTTGGTTCATCCATTCTTCAATTGATGGACATCATCTCAATTTCCAATATTTTGTTACTACAAAAAGAACTGCTATAAATATTTTTTCACATAGATGTCCTTTTCCCTTTTTTATGATTTCTAGAATAAAGACCTAGCAGTGATATTGCTGGATCAAGTATTATGCACAGTTTGGTTGTCCTTTGGGCATAGTTTCAAATTGCTCTCTAGAATGGTTGAATCAGTTCACATCTCTAGCAACAATGCCTTTGTGTCCCAATTTTTCTACATCCTCTTCAATACATATCACTTTCCTTTTTCTGTCACATTAGTCAATATGATAGGTATGAGGAAGTACCTTAAAGTTGTTTTGATTTGCATTTCTCTAATCAAAAGTGATTTAAAACATTTCTTCATATAATTATAGATAGCTTTGATTCCCTCATCCTTTGACCATTTATCATTCAGTGAACAGTCTGTATTTTTATAAATTTGACTCAGTTCTCTATATATTTGAGAGAGGACTATATTAGAGATACTTGCTGTAAAGATTGTTTCCCCACTTTCTGCTTTCCTTCTAATTTTGTTTGCATTGTTTTTGTTTGTACAAAAGCTTTTTAAATTTAATTTAATCACAATTACCCATTTTACACTTTGCAATACTTTCTATCTTTTGTTTGATCAAGAATTTTTTCCCCTTCATGTAGGTCTGACAGGTAAGCTATTCCTTGTGCTCCTAATTTACTTATGGTGTCATTCTTTAGATCTAAATTAGGCACTTTAAAAAAAATTTATCTGGGTACGTAGTATGAGAAGTTAATCTATTCTTAGTTTGTGTCCTATTTGGGATCTCTTTTCTGAGGTGATGGGTAGGTTCTTTTGATTCTTATTTTGACTTCTGGTTCTAAGACATCAGGATAATTTACCTTGTTAATTTCTTAGAAGATGCTATCCAGATCCTCCTGGATATTATGATTATCACTGTTTTCTATACAGGAATTTGTATCTTCTTTTCCATTTGGTCAATTTTATTTTAAGCACTTTTCCAAGTTGTTAATTCATTCTTTTTTCATAATTCTCTTGCATCACTCTCATTTCGTTTTCCAAATCTTTCTTTTTCCTCTCTTACATGATTTTTAAGCTCCTTTTTGAGCTCTTCCATGAGTTCTTTCTGGGTGTGAGACCATTTTCTATTTTGCTATTTTACCCACAGGTATTTTCACATTGTTTTCCTCTTCTGTCACCATAATGACTTTCTATAGTCAGATTCTTTTTGTTTGTTTGTTTGTTTTTATCATTTCTCCCTCCCTCTCCTACTCCCTCTCCCTTTCCCTCATTCCTCTCCATCTCCCTCTCCCTCTCTCTCTCTCTCTTTTTCCTCCTCTATTTATGGTCCTTCCCCTTTCTCTTAAACTTCAGCTCTGCTACCCAAGTAGAAGAAGTACTATCTTAAGTTTCTTGTGCCAGTGACTATAAACCCTGGCTAATTACCTGATGCTGCACTAATGTTGCCCTGAGGATCATAAGGGATTCTGATGTCTGGCACTGGCTGAGGGGTAAGGGCTGGGCTAGTGCTGCTGGAGCTCTACTTGTCTGGCAGCTTGCCTGATCCTGACCTGGGTTTGGTGATGTCTTCCAAGTGCTGAGACCCATTTTTGGGGGGCTACTCTGAATCATGTCTGCCCCTGGAGGGTATCTAATTGCTTAAGGCTATGTCAGAGCATGCAGTGATTCCCCAAACAGTGTTTGTAACTTTGACAAAGTAGCTTGCTCTAAATTGTGCATGTTAACTCTTTGAGTCTCAACTGATTCATCTGAAAAAGGAAGGGCATAAACCTGCAAGTATGCACTAAATAATCTCTAAGGTTATCTTTTAACTCTAAATTTATGGTCCTGTGATTATTCTGAAAATGTGATACTCAAGACAAAATAGAGTAGGGATTTCGTTACCAAAACTTTCAAAGAAATAAAGTGGAAAGTAAAATCACATCAAATACTATGTTTTTATTTACAATGTTAAAAGAATATGAATTTCAACTTTGTTACTTTTGATTTGCTTTACTTTTGCATGTTTGCCAGATTTCATTGTTCTTTTCTAAATGGAAATTTTAAAATATTCTTTTAAAATATATTTCCGTTAATCTAACAAAATTTAGGAAAGGCATGAAAAGTTTTGAGTTTTCCTTGTAAGATTTTAATTCTCACCAAAGAGACCACTCTGTTCTCATCAAAAGTACAAAAGGCTAGGTTTTAGGATAGATATAATAGATTACATTTTGCACACATTCGAGATCAAGATTTCTGTGAGACATCCAAATGGAATTGACTAGCAGATAACTGGTGATAAGTTCAGGAGCAAATTTAGGGATGGATATAGAACTCTGGAAAAGATCTTCATAAAGTGATAACTAAATCCATGCAAATTGATGAGATCATCAAGAAAAAGCACAAATAATGGAGAATAGAAGAGGGTCTCAGACAGATACTTGCTGGACAATTATCTGGAGCATCTCCTCAAGAAAGTAAGCTCCTTGAGAGTAAGAATTATTTTGTTATTATCTTTGTTTCCCCAACAAAACACAGAGCTTTACATATAGAAGACATTTAATAAACATCTATTGACTTGAATTGAAACTTCCCTTTAAAAAAAGCCAAATCTCTAAATCTTTTGATAATGTCCATTTCCTATAAAATTCCAAAGTACAAATTATGTCTTTTTTTATAACATTCACCTTACCTATTCTGACAGTGTGGCATAGTCCAAGCTAATATGACCTCAAACTAGTTATTCAGTCTTCTCTTGCTCAGTTTGACCGTTTGCAATGGTAATAATACCAACCTGTGCTGAGGCCAGGTGGTGTGTGATAATAAAAGTATGATAATAATTTTATATCTCAGAACTTTGCATTTCTGTTTTCCAATAACAGCACTATGTTGTTGTCACATTGAATTGGTTGTGAATTATATAGATATAAAGATATGCATTTATACTTATACAATTTGGTCATATTTAAATGTCTGTTCGCTATATATTTTAAAACAGGTAAGTTTTCCAAATACTTTTCTGTTGTAATTTACATTTTTTGAAAGATATCATTGGCCTTCTAAAAGTAGTTCTATTTGTGCCCAATTTCATCCTCTATTTCAAGAAAAAAGGAAATGACAACTCAAAAAAAGGTAGTGTAGAAGTGGGAGCAATTGCTTTTATGACATTAGTCAAGTGTTACTAAGAAGGCTTCCTTGTCTCCACAAATACTTTCCTTCTTGGAAGGTCAAAGCTTGAAGTTTCATTTTTACAGACTTAAAGATTTTTGGTTCTTGAAGTCTCTTCACTTTTCAAGAGCTATTCACAAATTTACCAGGAGAGATAACACTTTAAATATGGCCCAGGGAGTAGGGGATTTCAGTTGACAGCCTAGGAAAGGAAAATGGGGGAGGGGAATTAGCAGCAAACTGCAGGAGAAAGAAAAGGGGGACTGGAAGGACAGAAGCAAGGGTAATAAAGACAGAATATCACTTACCACATGATTTTGTCCAGAGCTGATTCTGCAACAATTTTACAAAAAGAAAAAAATATTTCAAATGTTCTCTTACATTATCCCCAAGTCCCTAGAAATACATACTGATGAAAAGCATTTCTTAGTATTTCAAGATACATCTCTGGGTATTTCAAGAATGACCCTTGAGCACTATGGCTGGTTCAGCTCCCACAACATGCACTCTGATCATACTAATTTGGAACTATGCGGTCTAATTCCCAGCTTCTTAAACTGTGGTTCATGACTCCATATGAGATCTTATAACTGAGTGTGAGGGTTATGAAATTATGATCTTATCAGTAAATGTTTGGTGTGTATATCTATTTTATATATCAATATATCCAGGGGTCATGTAATAATTTTCTGAGCAAAAAGGGGTCATGAGTAGAAAAAGTTTAAAAAGTCCTAGACTCTTATTTATCCAAGAAGAAAGATTTTTGTGAAGCAGCAACAAAGTCAAATGTTAAATGGAGATACTATTCTGCTGAGAAAAGTCATTCACATAGGACATTCTAGTTGGCACTGCTAAATTTTGAGTTAAAGAAATGATTCATTTTCCCAGGTTTCTTGATTTTTATTTTCAGCTACTTTTTCTAGGATGAAGTGTTTCACCAAGCAGAGTTATTTCCTTCACTGAAGAGCCAGGTATTGAAAATGCTTTTAAACATTATGATATTGCACTATAAACTGAGGCTGTAGAATAGTTTCATCCTTTCCCATAGTTTCAAATGCTTTAAATATTTTAACAAACCTAAAATTAAATTAACCCCAGTTCTACTTTTAAGTTGTTGTCATCAAATCATAGCAAAATAATATGGTGGTATAGTTCTATCTTCCTTTCTTCTATTCTATTTTGCATCTGTTTATCTGTTTGATTTCAGTTCCATAGAACAAGAAGCCCCTCCCAGGATAAGATCATCTCTTCTAATCTCATCACCAAGTTGTTAGCTCAAGTCTGAACATCCTGTCCTTGAGCTTCTTCTCTCCTTTGATTGTAGGGATAAAGGGTAGGGTACCAAACTCCTTCTTTTATAGAGAGCAGAACCTGGGATCTTCAGCACACTCCATTCTGACTAAATCATTATAGATACTATTTTCTTTGTTCTCATTTCATTCTGTATCAATTTATATGTCTTCCACAATTTTCTGAAATCATTATATTCTTCAGTCCTTATATTGCTATAGCACTCCATACATTCACAAAATACATTCACAATTTCTAGAATCATTCACCTGTCAATAACAATTTACCATTACCATTTTTTCACCAGCATAGAACATCTTTTGACTATATTGCCCATGTGATCTTTCTGTTTTTAATCTTTTTTGAGTATCTGTCTACTAGTATTGTATAGATATTTTTAGCATGATTTTGAATTGCTTTCCAGAATGATTGGACCAATTAAAAGTTCTAACAATAGTATACAAGTGTGATTATTTTTCTTTGATCCCACTGTCATTAACCATTTACATTTTTCAACATCTTTACCAATTAGGGAGTGTGGCTGGAAACAGCTATTTTAACTTGCATTTATCTAATTTTTAGTGACTTGGAGCAATCTTTCATATTCACATTTAGCAGTTTGTTTTTTTTAAACATTATATGAACAAGTGAATTGATCATTTTGGAGTTTTGTTAAGCAAAGATATTGGAGTGGTGTTTTCCTTTCCTTTTCCAGCTCATTTTTACAGATGAGGAAATTGAGGCAAAGAAGTTTAAGTGATTTGCCCAGGGTCATACAACTAATAAGTGTAGCAGGCCAATTTTGAACTAAGGTTGGGTGCTCTATCCATCTGCTACCTAGCTGACACATTAGAATCTTATCAAAGAGAATACAAAAAAGTTTCCTAATTATTTTCTTTCTTACCATATTTTCATTGATTTTATTAACATAAAAATCTTTTCTAATTTTATTTGATCAAAATAATTATTTTATTCTTTCTTTGTTTATGAACTCTATAATAATAACTTTGAAAGGTATATGATGTGGTTCTCTGCTATTTTTTAAAAATCATTTTCAGGTAATAGAATGTTCAGTTGAAATAACCATGACAGATGCTGGTAGATGCCATAGGATACTGATCTAAACCCAATATCCAAAAAACTACTTTCCAGTTTTCCCTGAAGCTATTATTAAATTTGGAATTTTTCATTTAGTAATTTAAGTAGTATTTTTATTTTAAGTGGATTTTTGCATGCATTTTATTATGATTCTTCATTTTGTCCATTCCAGTCATTTACTTTTCTATTTTTTAACCAGAAGCAAGTAGTTTTGATGATTACTACTTTTATTATATAATTTAAAATCTGAAAGCACAATTCTCAATGTATGCCTATTTTTTTTCATTATGTCTCTTGACAGTCTCTAAAAGTGCTTCCTTAGTAGTTTTATTAGCATAACTCTGTCTATAAATTAAATAACTCTGTCTATAAATTAATTTATACAATGTTATCATTTTTGTTATATTCATCTATGCCCCCAATAATAATCTATATCCCTCAAAATTTGTTATCCAGTGAAAACACTAGATAAGATCAAAGAAAGATGAACTTTCGGCCAAGATGGCGGAGTGAACACACACATCTACTTAAGCTCCACATTTTCTTTCAGAATTTATTTCATGACAAGCCTCGGAATCAGTGCTTGACTGAAAAAAAAAAAAAACAAAAACCACAAATAATTACCAAGAGAAGACATACTTGAAATTAGCCAGAAAAGGTCTGTTTTTGCTCAAAGGTGGGTATGGTTTTAGATCAAATGCAGGCTGAAGACAGGCAGCGGCAGCAGCGAGGGCAGCAGCAGCGAGAGCACAGCAGGCAGCTTGCAGCTGAACAGACCGGAGGTTGGGTGGGGTATTATCTCAGCCATCTCTGCGGAGAGAGCTTTACCACAGTATTGGATACTTTGCCCTGGCATTAAGCCAGTAGAAAACCAGAGAAGCTAAAAACACAGGGGGTAAAGACTATAACCCCGAAAAGCTAGGGTCTCTTGGGACCTGGCCACACCCACCCGCAGTGTCTCAGCAAGCTCTCAGAATCTCAGAGGGCAGACACAGCACAGCCATTGCTGTCCTGCTAGTGCCTCGCTATTGCCCCTGTAGTCTATAGAGAAAGCTCCGTAATACCATCCAGCCCCTCCCCACCACCACCAAAAAAGCAAACCATTTGTTTTTCTTGTTAGTTTGTTTTCTTTAAATCTTTGACAAAATGAGCAAAAAATTTAAATGGACCCTAACCATTGATAGCTTCTATATGGATAGAGAACAGACTTTAAACCCTGAGGAGACTAAAAACAGACAGTCTCCAGATGAATCCCCAAAGGAGGATATCATCTGATCCTCAACACAGATGGCTCTCATAGAAGAAATTAAAAAGGATCTCACAAGAAAGCTAGAAGAAAAGTGGGAAAAGAAAAGGGAATCTTGGCAAGAAAGTCTGGATAAATCATCCCACTCATTTAAAGACAAATTGAATAAAGAAATCAAATCCTTAAAAAGCAGAATTAGTGAACTGGAAAAAGAAAATAGCTCTCCAAAAAATAAAATTGGTGAAATGGAAAAAAATTCCATAGAACAAAACAACTTATTTAAAAACTTAATTGGACAATTAGAAAACAATATTTAAAAAGTGAGTGAAGAAAATACTTCATTGAAAATCAGAATCAAACAAATGGAATTGAATGACTCCAGGAGACACCAAGAAGCAGTAAAGCAAAACCAAAAAATTGAAACAATGGAAAAAAATATCAAATATCTTCTTGGGAAAACAATAGACCTGGAAAATAGATCTAGGAGAGATAATCTGAGAATTATTGGACTCCCTGAATAATATGATGAAAAAAAGAGCCTGGACACTATTTTCCAGGAAATTATTGAAGAGAACTGCCCAGAAGTTATAGAAACAGAAGGTAAAATAGAAATTGAACGAATTCATCAATCACCTACTGAAAGTGACCCTAAAATCAAAACACCAAGAAATGTAGTGGTCACAGTCCAGAACTGTCAGACAAAGGAAAAAATACTGCAAGCTGCTACAAAAAAATCAATTCAAATATAGAGGAGCCACAATAAGGATTACTCAAGACCTTGTAGCGTCCACATTAAAGGATCGAAGGGCCTGGAATATGATATTCCAAAAGGCTAAGGAAGTTGGTATGCAACCAAAAATACTTACCCAGCCAAAATGAGCATCTTTTTCCAGGGGAAAAGATGAGCATTCATGAAATAAGCGAATTTCATTTATTTTTGATGAAAAAACCAGAACTAAACAAAAAGTTGATCTACAAATATAGAACTCAAGAGAAACCTAAAAAGGCAAAAAAAAATCTTGGGCAATATATTTCTCCTATAAAGATATATAAAGAATACATGTATAACTTGTTCTAGAAACTAGAGATGGAAAGGAAATTGTACCTAGAAAAGGGTAAAATGGGAGTACTATATCTCACGAAGAGGCAAAGGAAACCTATTATATCTGAAAGAAAGAATGGAGGGAGATGAACATAGTGTGTGTCGTACTGCCATCAGAATTGGCTTAAAGAGAAAAATTTTAGACATATTCGATTTATGGTGAAACTTCTCCCACCTCAATGAAAAGTGGGAGGGGAAAAGTGAAAAGGGAAGGAATAAGCTAAGAGGAAGGAAATACAGGAATTGTGAGGGAAAAGAGTAAGATAGGGAGAGGAACTCTAAGGTGGGAGAGGGGATCCTAAAGAGGGAGGGCTGTGAGAAGCAAGTGGTGCTTACAAGTTTCATACTGGAGAGGATGGTAAGGGGGAAAGAAGAGAGAAAAGTATAAACAGGGGTTAACAAGATGGTAAGTAATACAGAATTGGTTATTTTAACCATAAATGTGAATGGGGTAAACTCCCCCATAAAGAGGAAGCAGTTAGCAGAATAGATTAAAAGCCAGAATCCTACAATATGTTGGTTAGAGGAAACACATCTGAAGCAGGGAGATACATACAGAGTAAAGATAAAAGTTTGGAGCAGAATCTACTTTGCTTCAGGTAAAGTCAAAAAAGCAGGGGTAGTCATCCTGATCTCAGATCAAGCTAAAGCAAAAATTGATCTAATTAAAAGAGATAAGGAAGGACATTATATCTTGCTAAAGGGTAGCATAGATAATGAAGCAGTATCAATAGTAAACATATATGCACCAAGTGGTGTAGCATTTAAATTCTTAAAAGAGAAATTAAGAGAGCTGCAAGAAGAAATAGACAGCAAAACTATAATAGTGGGGGATCTCAACCTTGCACTCTCAGAATTAGATAAATCAAACCACAAAATAAATAAGAAAGAAGTCAAAGAGGTAAATAGAATACTAGAAAAGTTAGATATGATAGATGTTTGGAGAAAACTAAATGAAGACAGAAAGGAGTATATTTTCTTCTCAGTAATTCATGGAACCTATATAAAAATTGACCACATATTAGGGCATAAAAACCTCAAACTCAAATGCAGTAAGGCAGAAATAGTAAATACATTCTTTTCAGACCACAATGCAATGAAAATTACATTCAATAAAAAAGTCAGGGGAAAATAGACCAAAAAATAAATGGAAACTAAATAATCTCGTACTAAAGAATGATTGGATGAAACAGCAAATCATAGACATAATTAATAATTTCACCCAAGAAAATGACAATAATGAGACGTGATACCAAAATGTATGGGATGCAGCCAAAGTGGTAATAAGGGGAAATTTCATATCTCTAGAGACCTACTTGTATAAAATAGAGACAGAGAAGGTCAATGAATTGGGCTTGCAACTAAAAATGCTAGAAGAGGAATAAATTAACCCCCCCAAGTCAATCACTAAACTTGAAATTCTAAAAATAAAAGGAGAGATCAATAAAATTGAAAGTAAAAAAACTATTGAATTAATTAATAAAACTAAGAGTTGATTCTATGAAAAAACCAACAAAATAGACAAACCCTTAGTAAATCTGATTAATAAAAAGGAAAGAGGAAAATCAAATTGTTAGTCTTAAAAATGAAAAGGAAGAACTCGACACTAATGAAGAGGAAATTAGAGCAATAATTAGGAGTTACTTTGCCCAACTTTATGCCAATAAATTCGGCAACTTAAATGAAATGGAAGAATACCTTCAAAAATTTAGCCTATCCAGATTAATAGAGGAAAAAGTAAATAGACTACACAGTCCCATTTTAGAAAAAGAAATGAAACAAGCTATTAACCAACTCCCTAAGAAAAAATCCCCAGGACCAGATGGATTTACATGTAAATTCTACCAAACATTTAAAGAACAATTAACTTCAATGCTATATAAACTATTTGAAAAAATAGGGATTGAAGGAGTCCTACCAAACTCCTTTTATGACACAGACATGGTACCGATACCTGAACCAGGTAGGTTGAAAACAGAGAAAGAAAATTATAGACCAATCTCCCTAATGATTGATGCTAAAATCTTAAATAAAATATTAGCAAAAAGATTACAGAAAATCATGCCCAGAATAATACACTATGACCAAGTAGGATTTACACCAGGAATGAATGGCCGGTTCAATATTAGGAAAACTATTAGCATAATTGACTATATCAGTAACCAAATTAACAAAAACCGTATGATCATCTCAATAGATGCAGAAAAAAGCATTTGATAAAATCCAATATCCATTCCTAACAAAACACTTAAGAGGATAGGAATAAATGGACTTTTCCTTAAAATAGTCAGGAGTATATATTTAAAACCATCAGTCAGCATCATATGCAATGGGGAAAAACTTGAATTTTTCCCAGTAAGATCAGGAGAGAAACAAGGTTGCCTACTATCACCATTATTATTCAAAATTGTATTTGAAATGCTAGCTTCGGCAATAAGAGTTGAGAAAGAGATTAAAGGAATTAGAGTAGGTAATGAAGAAACCAATTTAGCACTCTTTGCAGATGATATGATGGTATACTTAGAGAACCTCAGAGATTCTACTAAAAAGCTATTAGAAATAATACATAACTTTAGCAAAGTTTCAGGATACAAAATAAATCCACATAAATCCTCAGCATTTTTATACATCACCAACAAAAAGAGATACAAAGAGAAATTCCATTCAAAATAACCATCGATAGCATAAAATATTTGGGGATCTATCTATCAAAGGAAAATCAAAAATTATATGAGCAAAATTACAAAACACTTTCCACACAAATAAAGTCAGATTTAAATAATTGGAAAAATATTAAGTGCTCTTGGCTAGGCCGAGCGAATATAATAAAAATGACAATACTCCCTAAACTAATCTATTTATTTAGTGCCATACCAATCAGACTTCCAAGAAACTATTTTAATGATCTAGTAAAAATAACAACAAAATTCATATGGAAGAACAAAAGGTTGAGAATGTCAAGGGAATTAATGAAGAAAAAAAATCAAATGAAGGTGGCCTAGCTATCCCTGATCTAAAACTATATTATAAAGCAACAGTCACCAAAACCATTTGGTATTGGCTAAGAAATAGATTAGTTGATCAGTGGAATAGAGTAGCTTTACAAGACAAAATAAACAATAACTATAGCAATCTAGTGTTTGACAAACCCAAGGATCCCAACTTTTGGGATAAGAATTCATTATTTGACAAAAACTTCTGGGAAAACTGGAAATTAGTATGGCAGAAATTAGGCATGGACTCATACTTAACACCATACACCAAGATAAGATCAAAATGGGTCCATGATTTAGGCATAAAGAACGAGATTATAAATAAATTAGAGGAACATAGGATAGTTTATCTCTCAGACTTGTGGAGGAGGAAGGAATTTGTGACCAAAGATAAACTAGAGATCATTATTGATCACAAAATAGAAAACTTTGATTATATCAAATTAAAAAGCCTTTGTACAAACAAAATTAATGCAAACAAGATTAGAAGGGAAGCAACAAACTGGGAAAACATTTTCACAGTTAAAGTTTCTGATAAAGGCCTCATTTCCAAAATGTATAGAGAATTGACTCTAATTTATAAGAAATCAAGCCATTCTCCAATTGATAAATGGTCAAAGGATATGAACAGACAATTTTCAGATGATGAAATTGAAACTATTTCCACTCATATGAAAGAGTGTTTCAAATCACTATTGATCAGAGAAATGCAACTTAAGACAACTCTGAGATACCATTACACACCTGTCAGATTGGCTAAGATGACAGGAAAAAATAATGATGAATGTTGAAGAGGATGAGAGGAAAACTGGGACACTGATGCATTGTTGGTGGAGTTGTGAACGAATCCAACCATTCTGGAGAACAATCAGGAATTATGCCCAAAAAGTTATTGAACTGTGTATACCCTTTGATCCAGCAGTGCTACTACTGGGCTTATACCCCAAAGAGATACTAAAGAAGGGAAAGGGACTTGTATGTGCCAAAATGTTTGTGGCAGCCCTGTTTGTAGTGGCTAGAAACTGGAAAATGAATGGATACCTATCAATTGGAGAATGGTTGGGTAAATTGTGGTATATGAATGTTATGGAATATTATTGTTCTGTAAGAAATGACCAGCAGGATGAATACAGAGAAGCTTGGAGAGACTTACATGAATTGATGCTATGTGAAATGAGCAGAACCAGGATATCATTATATACTTCAATAACGATACTGTATGAGGAAGTATTCTGATAGAAGTGGATTTCTTAGACAAAGAGAAGATCTAACTCAGTTTCAATTGATCAATGGTGGACAGAAATAGCCATACTCAAACAAAAAACACTGGGAAATGAATGTAAACTGCATTTTTGTTTTTCTTTCAGGGTTATTTTTACTTTCTGAATCCAACTCTTCCTGTACAACAAAAGAACTGTTCAGTTCTGCACACATATATTGTATCTAGGAAATACTGTGACATATTTAATATGTATAGGACTGCTTGCCATCTGAGGGAGGGGGTAGAGGGAGGGAGGGAGGGGAAAAGTCGGAACAGATATGAGTGCAAGGGATAGTGTTGTAAAAAATTACCCAGGCATGGGTTCTGTCAATAAAAAAGTTATAATTGTTTTAAAAATAAATTAATTAATTGATTAGTTTTTTAAAAAGATTACAGAAAAATAAAAAGGACCAAAAAGAAGAAGAAATATATATAGCAGCCCTATTTTTGGTGGCAAAGAAATGGAATATAATGGGTACCCATCAATTAGTGAATAGCTAAAAGAATTAAGATATATAAATGGAATGAACTATTATTTAAGAAAAATGAAATTTTTCCAAAAAATTAAGAAAAAATTCATTATTTCTTAAATGATGGTTACAGAGAAATGATATAAATTTTTTGATTGAAAATTAATAAAAACTTAAAACATATTTATTCCAGAATTTCTTTAAATGGTGCTTTTTATTGTATTTATGTTTTGAGGGTGCCCTAATACCTTAACTCCGAAATATTTTATACATTTTGTTGTTAATTTGAATAAAACTTTACTTTCTATTTTTTCCACCTAAATTTCATTGTTGCCATATTAAAATACTGTTGATGTTTGTGGATTTATTTTGTACTCTACTATTTTATTAAAGCTGATTTTTTTTCAGTTAATTTTATTCTCTGGAGTTTTCTAGGAAAATCATAATTCCATCAGCAAGTATGCACAATTTGGGATCCTATTTGCTGATTCCTATGTCTTTAATATCTTTTTCTTGTATTATTATTATTGCCAGCATTTCTGACACACCATCAAATTGTTGTTGTGCTGGTTGTGGTTGTGGTTGTTTTTGAGGAAACTTCTTTTGTTTTTGAAAATTACCAATGATATCAAAGGATGGTGTTTTGACTTCCAATTGAATTGGATTTAAGTGAGGATTTAATTTACACAAAGTCAGCAGCTTCACTCTCTTCTCCAGTCACTGAAGTTCAATGTAAGAAAAAAGTCAAGAGTTCTGCAGATGGCCACACAATACAACAAATGACCTTGAGATTTCTGATGTGTGAACAAGCTCTACGTTTAGTCACTTTTATGGCTTTGAAATAAATTGTTTCTATCCACCCATTCCATTTAGGGGAAATCTTCACACACTTGGGGTAGTCATTGCCTTTACTCACCATGGGGTTTGAAGCCTATCAGTTAACCTCAACCTGGTTTAGCCCATCTGCCAAGAAAGTATTACCAAGATGTGGGCCCTGAGCATGCTATGATTTCTTGGAATCATGGATGACAGTTGGATGAAAAGTAAAGACCAAAAGTGGATTAGCAGCCCTGAAAACATCAGAGGTGTTATTCCTCCCTAAAAACCCCATACACGCCATCAAATAATAGAGTTTGAGAAAAGGAGAATACTTGCAGTGTTCTAGGGAAAGTCCAGCTGTTTCCCCATTGCAAACAAACTAAACTTGGGGTTTAAATATCTCTTTTACTGTATTAAAAAAAAATCCTTCCATACCTATTATTTGTATGCTTTTAGCAGATGTTAATTATATGATTTATCAAAGACTTTTTCTGTAACTGTTGATTAAAGCATGTTTTTGCTTTTATTATGATTATATTCAGTAATTTCCTAACCTGAGAATGGATATTTGTTCCTGAGATAGATGATCCTTGGTTATAAAATAATCTTTTGATTATAGTACTATAATCTTTTTTGTAAGTTTTTATTTAAAATGTTTGCAGCAACATCCATGAGTCATAATGGCTTTTACTTCTCTTGCTTTGCTTCCATGGTTCAGCTATAAGGACTGTATTTTATGAAAGGAGTTTGGAAAAATGTTACTCATTCAATTTTAAAGAATAATTCTATGGCATATGTATTAATTTTTCTATAAATGTGATAGAATTCACCTGTAAATCTCTCTGGACCAGGTGGATTTTTTGTTTCTGTTTTTATTTTTCCTGCTTTCCTTTCATAGTTACTCTATAGCTAATTCAAATTCATTTTCTGGAATTGGGTAACATTTTAAGATCTCTAATTCAAATTTGATTAACTTGAAAACTTTCTATTTTTGCTGGCAATTCTCCATTTTTTTCAACTTTGCTAGCATATAAATGTGGATATTAGATTTTAATGGTTGTTTATATTTCTTCTCTACTTGTGATTTCAGCTTGTCAATTTTTTTTTTCATTTTGGCAATTTAATTTTTCCTTCTTTTTATCTTTTTTTCAGAATAACTAAATATTAATTCTTTTTATCTTTTCAAAAGACAACTTTTAGTTTTTAATTATAATTTCTATGGATTTTTATTTTACATTTTATACATTTCTCCTTTAATTTTGAAGATTTCTTCTTTAATGCTTCTTTTGAGTATATTTGTTAATTTTCTGAATTTTTAATATTATATATTCAATTGTAAATTAAACACTTATCTACTTTGCTACTATATGTTGTTGTGTCTTGCTTTCTAGAACCCCCAAGTTGGGGTTATAAAACATACCGTTCCATTTTTCCACCATCCTCAGGAGTCCTGATTCATCACTTCTCCATTAGAAAGGTATATTTTAATCACCCCGGTGTAGGGGCTCTAAAAAGCAATAAGTTTTATCACCCCAACTTGGGGGCTCTAAAAAGTAGGACACAACAATATGTTCTCAAAAATATATTTTTTTCTTTTTAGAACTGCTTTAATTAAGACATTTCATTAATTATGTTTCCTCATTGTAATCATTGTCTTTCATGGCTATTGATTTTCCCCCAAGACTTTCTTCCACCTATTCATTATTATGGATATCACTATTATATCTATATTTAGGTCTTCATATTTGGTTTGAATACCTTTTATTAATGACTAATTTTATTGCATTATATGTACCAGATAGCATGTATCCTATTTTCTTAAAAATACCATGTTGTGCTGAGAAATATGTATATTTCAACACCATACAATAAACATGACTATTTGCCAGGGATTGTTCATTTACAATTTCTTGAAATATAGCTCTGAAAAACCAGGCTTTCATAATGCCTATTGGAATTTAATGACTAAAGATACAAATAAGAAAAAGAAAGATAATCTCTGCCTTCAAAGAGTTTACAATCTACAACACACAAAATAAAGCTGAAAAGTGGAGAAATGTAGTGGAAATTCTGGTCCAAGGCCATGATGTTAGTAGATCAAATTATCAGGTAATGTAGCTAGTGGGAAATGAAAAGTTGACTCTGTTTCTATTCTCTTTAAAAGGAAGATTTTGTAGGACTGTTTTCCTCTATTCTAATCCTCCAAAGGGGCAAGGAAAACTGAGAGTACACTTTCCACTGATAATGAGTTTCCTGTTAATAAGACTAGAGGGTGGATAGGAAAGAATAAGGTGATGGTCGAGTAGAAACCAAGTAGGTTAGCTAGCAAGATAAATTCTTTATTCTTTAATCTTGACTTTTATTAAACACAGAAAGGCTTTGTAGCTCGAAATTCCCTAGTAGTGTTTCTTAGCCCTACAATATCCTTTTTGTATTTTTCAAGTTCTAAGAGAAATATTAAGGTCTCATAAAATCATTGTTATTATGTGTATTTCTTTGCAATTCAATTAACTTTTTCTTTATTAATTTAAATGTCATGACATTTGGCACAAATATGTTTATAATTAATATTGCACTATTGCCTATTATTGCTTTTAAATGAAATGTAGTTTCACTGTTTGTCATTCTCAACATTATGATGTTTTATTTTCTTTTTGTCTGATGGCATAATAACAATTTTTGCTTTCTTAGAATTATCTGATGCATTATCTAATTTGTTCAAGCCACTCACTCGCATTCTTTCTATATGTGTCTTTATTTTTAGATATCATTCTTGTACACAGCAAATTATTAGATTTTGTTTTCTTTTCCATCCTGGTATTCTTTTTATTCCATCTATGCTATTTTTAAGTAAATATTTCATCCTAGATTAATTTTGCTTATGCTAAGAAATCTCCTTCCACCCATTTTCTTCTCCTTCTGATTCCCAATTTATCCTTCCTATCCCAAATTATTTAATTTATCTGTTTCTTATTTATGTATTTCTTTGCCTTTTTTAATTTCTCTCTTGTCCAACTTAAGCAAATGGTTCAAAATCTTCCCTCCTTTCTTCCTTTTCAATTTCTTATTACAATTAACTTTCTTTTTGTCTTCCTCTTTTCTAAGGAGTTTTCCTTTGATCTCCACTTTGTTTCTCTTCCCTTCTTATCTATTCTGAATTTCATTTTTAATTAGTGGACTATATAGCCTTACTTTTCCTTCTTTACTCATTCTAAAAGTGAAGTATTATGTTTCAGCTGAAGCAGTAATACTGATCTCAGATAAAGCAAAAGCATAAATGGATTTAATTAAAAGAGCTGAGGAAACTATATCTTGTCAAAGGGTGCCATAGACAATGAAGTAGTATTGTTACTAAACATATATACACCAAGTAGTACAGCATCCAAATTCTTAGAGAAGTTAATCCAGTTACAGAAAGAGACAGGAAAAACTATACCCTAGTGGAGGATCTCAACCTTCTCCTCTCAAAATTAGATAAATCTAACCAGAAAATAAACAAGAAAGAAATTAGAGAGATTAATAGAATCTTAGGATACTTAGATATGATAGACCTATGGAGAACATTGAATAGGAATAACAAAGAATATACTTTTGTCTCAGCAGTATATTGCACCTACACAAAATTTGACCATGTGTTATGGCATAAAAATCTTCTAATAAAATGTAGAAAGGCAAAAATAGTAAATGCATCCTTTATAGATAACAATGCAATAAAATTATGTTCACTAAAAGGCCAAGGAAATATAGACTAAAAACCAATTGGAAATTAAATAATTTAATTCTAAAAAATGAATGGGTCAAACAACAAATCATAGAAACAATCAATACTTTCATCCAAAAAAATAACAATCATGAAACAACAAAACAAAACTTATGGGATGCAGTCAAAGCAGTTCTTATGGAAAATTTTATGACTCTAAATAGTGACATGAATGAAATGGAGAAAGAAGAGATCATTGAATAGGGCATGCAACTAAAAAATCTAAAAAAAGAACAAATTAAAAACACAATTAAATACCAAATTTGAAATTCAGAAAATCAAAGAAGAAATTAATAAAATTGAAAGTAAGAAAATTATTGAACTAACCAATAAAACTCAGAATTTGTTTTATGAAAAAACAATAAAATTGATAACTTTGAGTTTATTTGATTTAAAAGGGGGGGGGGAAACCATGAAAAAGAATAAACCATCAACGAACTTCCCAATAACAAAGTCTTTGGGGTCAGATGGATTTACGAGTGAATTCTACCACATTTAAAGAATAATTAATTCCAATACTTTGTAAACTATTTGAAAAAATTTGTAAAGAAGGAGCTCTGCCAAATTCTTCTATGACAGAAATATGGTGCTCATACCTAAACCAAGAAGAGCCAAAACAGAGAAAGAAAATTATAGACCAATCTTCCTAATGAATATTGATGCTTAAATTTTAAATAAAATATTAGCAAAGAAACTGCAACAACTTGTCAGCAGGATCATACAATATGATCAAGAGAGATTTATACTAGGAACACAGGGCTGGTTAAATAAAAAAAAACTATTGGCATAACTGATCATATCAATAACAAAACTAACAGAAATTATATGATAATCTCAATAGATACAGAAAAGATTTTTCATAAAATACAGCATCCATTCCTATTAAAAAACTGTAGAGAGCATAGAAATAATTGGAATTTTCCTTAAAATGATAAGTAGTATCTATCTAAGCAAGCATTATTTGTAATGAGAAGAAGCCAGATGCATTCCTAATAAGATCAGAGGTAAAATGAGAATACCTATTACCACACCTATTCAATATTAAACTAGAAATATTGGCTTTAGCAATAAGAAAGGAAAAATAAATTAAAGGAATTAGAGTAGGTAATGAGAAGACAAAACTATCACTTTTTACAGGTGATAAGATTGTATATTTAGAGAATCAACTAAAAATCTACTTGAAACAACAGCTTTAAGCAAAGTTGCAGGATATAAAATAAACCCACACAAGTTTTCATTATTTCTCTATGTTACTGACAAAACCCAGCAACAAAAGATAGAAAGAAAAATTCCATTTAAAATAACTGTAGGCAAAGTAAAATATTTGGGTGTCTACCTGCCAAGACAAACCCAGTAGCTATATGAACACAATCACAAAATGCTTTTCACAAAATCAAATCACATCTAAACAATTGGAAAAATATCAATGGCTCATGGGTAGGTAGAAGTAATATAATAAAAATGACAATTCTATGAAAATTAGTCTACTTATTCAATGCCATACTAATTAAACTGCCAAAAATTGTTTTATAGAACTAGAAAAAAAATAATAAAATTCATCTGGAAAAAAAGAAAAATTAATTAAAAATGCAAAGATCAGTGACCTAACACTACCAAATCTAAAATTATTGTAAAGCAGCACTTTCAAAATCATCTGATACTGGCTAATAAATAGAATGGCAATTAGTGAAATAGGTTAGATACACATGACACAAAAATTAATTACTATAGTAATCTGTTTGATAAACCCAATGACTCAAGCTTCTGGGATATGAACTTATTATTTGACAAAAATTGCTAGGAAATGTGAAAATAATATGCCAGAAACTCAGCACAGACCTCTATTTCACACCTCCTACCAAAATAAATTCAAAATGATTATATGCTTTAGACATAAAGGGTGACACTATCAGCAAATTAGGAGAGCAAGGGAGTTTACCTATCAGATCTTTGGAGAAAAAAGGAATTTGTGACTAAAGAACTAGAGGACATTATGAAATGCAAAATGGATATCTTTGATTACATTTAATTAAAAGGCTTTTGCAAAAACAAAACCAATATAGTCAAGATTAGAAGAGAGACAGAAAGCTGGGGAAAAAATTTTAAAGCTAGTGTTTCTGATAAAGACCTCATTTCTAAAATATAGAGAAAATTGACTAAGATTTATAAGAATACAAGTGATTCCCAAATTGATCAATGGTCAATGGGTATGAAAAGACAATTTTCAGATAAAGAAATTAAAGCCATCTAAAGTCATATGAAAAAATGTTCCAAGTCACTATTGATTACTGAGATACAAATTAAAATAACAGAGGTACCACCTCACAGCTATCAGATTGGATAAGATGACTAGAAAAGATAATGACAAATGTTGGAAGGGATGTGGGAAAACTGGGACACTAATACATTGTTGGTGGAGTTGTGAAATGATCCAACCATTCTGGAGAGCAATTTGAAATTATTCCCCAAAGAGCTATGAAATTGCACATACCCTTTGATCCAGCAGTGTCACTACTAGGTCTATATCCCAAAGAAATCATAAAAGAGAGAAAATGCTCACATGTGCAAAAATGTTTATAGCAGCAATTTTTATGGTACAAAGAATTGGAAAATGAATAAATGCCCATCAATTAGGGAATGGATAAATAAGTTTTGGTATAAATGAAAGTAAAGGAATGTTATTTTTTTATTAAAAAATAATGAACAACAACAAAAAATGATGAAAAGGCTGATTTTAGAAAACCTGGAAAGATTTATATGAACTGATGCTAAGTGAAACAAGCAGAACCAGGAAAACATTGAATACAGCAACAGCAAGATTGTGCAATGATTAAAACTCAGTGGTTCAGTGATCCAAGGCATTCCCAATAAACTTTGGATGGAAAACGCCATCTGCATCTAGAAAGAGAATTATGGAGAGTGAATGTAAATCAAGACATACTTTTTCTTTCATGATTTTTTCCTTTTTGTTCTGATTTTTCTATACCAACGTGTTTCATATGAAAATATGTAAAAAATGAATGTACATGTGTAACAAAAAAATGTACTATGCAAAAATTTCTCAATCACCGATTATACTTTCAAGTAGCGCTGATGGATAATTGTTATCTTGCTTATTGGACATGACATTTTGACTCACAGATTGATCCACTATTGGTATTGGAAGGCTATTTCCCAGAATTTGCTCCTTCCTGGCTTGGCCATTAAATCACTGGTGGCTATTCTGCCCTTTGCAAGCTCATGAGGTCACAGTCTGTTCAATTCCATCTTCAATACTCATTCACCTATGATTAGAAAGAAGAAATAAAATAGGACAGAAGAAAGCCCAAATGGGAAGAAGAGGCCATTAGCACTTTTCTCCCTATTCAGGGATTTATAACCAGTTCTTGTTGAGTTCAATACTAAGAAAAAAGAAAGATGTCAAGTTTCTCCATTAGAGCCTTTTTCATGCACACTCAGATCTAGCTCAGGATTCAATTAAAAGACTTTTTTTTCAAATATAACAACTGAACAAAAAACAGTTACAGCATACCTACATATGCTTTAATTAAGGTAAATGAAAGCATTTAGAAGGGAAATGCTATTAAAATGTTTAACAACCAACTTGCCTCCTCAAAAACTTCAGGCACCATTTTAGTTTAATCTGCATTACTAATATTTTCTCCACTTTCTTAAGTGTAAGCAATCAATAAAACAACAAATCAAACTCCCCATTTGTAGCATTTGCTGATTTGGAAAGCATAAATGCTCACACTGAAAATTTAACAATAAGCTCTCTTAAGCAGAGTTGAGCTGGCTTCATCCAGTAGACTTATGTGTAGGGATGTTTTACTGTGTATTATCAGTTATTTCTTGAAGCAGGTTAATTAAAACTCTCACATAGATCAACAATAAACAGAATACACTGTGCATTTCTAAATTGACCTCCCCAATGACCAATCTCCCATTATATTAGTTGTCTGGCTATGGCTCTGTGAAAATCCCTTTATTCTTCTTATTCTAAGCTTTATAATATGTAGAATAGAGTATGACAATTCTTATTTCGATAGTTGTTTTTAGGTCATGAGAAACGTCACAATGTGCCTCAAACAACACCCTGGGACTTGTCTATTAGATCATAGACAGTTCTAATAGCCTCCAAGAATTCTCCAAGCTGATAGTCAGAGATCCTTCCCATGTTAGTCTATACTTAGCTATTTTTCCTATGATTCTTAGACTTGTCTTTTTATATTCAAAATGGTTCTTTAAAAGGCCTATTCCTGGCATACCTTATTAGTAGTTAAATTACTTTCTATCAAAGTGATTGTTTTTTAAGTAACAAGTACTGCCATAATGTTAATTATAATGCATATATGTAACCAGAGATGACTGACTATTGAAGATTTTTCAGTCAGGTTGTTATAATTGATTAATTAACCAAAACATTTACAAATAAATGAAACCTGGCATTTTATCCTTTCTGGATAATATATTTCCATTAATTTCTAGTCTTCCCTTAAAAAAAAAAAAGACAATTGTTCTATCTGATGTAAACAAAGGTAAGCTTTCCATGTTTGAGTCATTTTCTTCTGTATTAACTTGTCTCAGCTGGAATAGTCTGTGGGCATATTTTATGGCTAGAAGCATCAATGATAACCAGCTACAATTGAAATATGAACTCAAACTCAATATTTTTCCATAAAATAATGCATTATATTCTTTGATAAATTCCCATACTTTGAAATCTGATGATTACATTTAGCCCACAGATTAAGATCTTAGTGTAAATGCAATAAAACTACATTAAAGGTTATGTATCAACAAGGTGTCAGTGTGCATAAGGATGAAGTATTCTAGTCATAATTAAATTTCAAATCTAATTATACTTTGAGGAGTCTTTTTAATTACATTGCAATATTTTCCTTTCACAGTGGCATAGCATCTTTTATCTGTAATTTTCTTTTAATTAAAAATGTAAATAAATAAAAAACCATCTACTTAAAATATTTACTTTACAAATAAAAGAAAAATAATGATAAAGTTTGGTTTTATCTTTTGAATCAGATTTACTATTTTGGAACATAAGCATGTACATATGTAAATAGATATGAGACACGGGTCTCAATGTTCTTTAGATAGTAATAAGTAGCAAAACCTTGATGTGCCAAAAACCACCTTTCATAAAATGCAGTCACCAGAGAAGAAGTCAGTGTCATTTCATTTTTCCTCATGATTCATGTGATCATAGCATTATAGATTTAGAACTAAAAGGGGCATTAGAAGCCATAAAGTCCTTCTCAAGGTCAAGTGTACTGCCCAGGGTCAAATAGTATCTCTGAGGAAGGATTTGATTTCAGGTTCAGGATCATAGCTCAGGGCCTCAACATTGCTGACCAGATCACCACGGAACAAGAATTGGAAGTATATAGCTAAAGTGAGTGTGATATTCTAGACATGTTTTGAAAAGAGCAAGGTATAACAGAATAATTGCTTTCTTATTCCTGGAATTTGTGCTTCCTTTCCACTTTCATTATCAAAAACTATAATTATTTTATCTGATCACAACCTCCTACCATCCCAACTTTGTGGATGCCTTACTCCATCCAAACCCATTCTTCAACCTTATAGTTTCTCTTCAACCCCATTACCCTCAGTATGCTTTCATGGCAAGATTCTTGCTGTGACTATATATTCTAATCTCAATATTTTAATAAATTAATTGAATCCATAGCTTCTATTCTCAAAAATCTTTGCTACCTAGTTCTATTGCCTCTTTTTCCTTGCCAGATGCCAGTCTTGGAAGGATCCTGTCTCCTGCATCCCCTACTTCTGCTCACATGCTACTGGCTGAACAGAACTGGAGGAAGTTGTGCAACCTGCTGACTGGGTCCTCTGCAAATCTATGCCATCTATTCTCAAGTGGGCACTTGATGCATTAAAACAGTCCTGTTACTTTTCCCTAGTTTATTCTCTATCCTATTCTACCCAATGATTATTCCAAACCTTCTACCCTTTCCTCAATCTTTCCAAAGCATCCATTCTTTTAACTTCTCAGCTGAAGTCCTTGCTTCTACTTTGAGAAAGAGAAAAAGTGAAAGAAAAAAAGAAAGGGAGAGAAATACAGAGATCATTTTCTGAAAATCCCTTCTCTCCTCCTCACCTCACAACCTCTTAACATCATGCCCTATTATTTCCTCCTTTATTTTAGTTTCTGATTAAAGAACTCTATCTGTCACTCTGTCTCTGTGTATGTGTGTATCTGCCTCTGTCTCTCTCTTTCTCTATCTCTATCTGTCTGTCTTGGTCTGTCTGTCTCTGTCTCTCTTTTATCTATCTCATCTTTAATCACTTCCAATCAGCTACAAATATGTCTATGTCTCCTTGTCTTAAAACACAAACCCACACCCACACATACACACACACCTTCCTTCCTGAATACTGTCCTAGATCTCTCTTGTCATCTAAATTTTTTGAAAAAGACTTCTACATTAAGTGCCATCACTCTTCTTATTCCTTTTTTTTTTTTTTGCCCACTGAAATTTAGTTTTTGATAACCCACAACTGAAACTGCGATCTCCAAAGTGACCATGGACATCTTAATTTCCAAATTTTTTCAGTTTTCATCTTCATAGCTCTCTCTGCAGCAATCAACACTATTGGCTATTCTCTCTCCCTGGCTACTCCATTTTCTTTGAGTTCTTTTGGTACTGCTCTCTCATTGTCCTTCTCTTATCTCTATAACCATTCTTTCTCAGTTTCCTTTGTTAATCTATCATGCCCATTAACTGTAGTATAACTACCTTTCCCAGGTACTCGTTTGTCTATTTTTTTTCACTTAGTGATCACATAAACCACTATGGGTTTACTTATCGTCTCTTTTTATACACAATTTCTAGATTTAGATAAATAGATAAATGGATAGATAGATACAGAAATTGATATCCAGCTAGTATGTTTTCTGAGCTCTAGTCCTACTTCCCTAACTGCCTATTGGACATTGCTAAATTCACATCTATAGACATCTCAAACTGAATTTGTCCAAAGATGTCCATTTTTCCCCCAAAACCATCTTCTTCTGAAAATTCTTATTACTGTTGAAAGCATCACCATTTCTCCAAGCATCCAGGTTCATGATTTCAGTAATATCCACTCATCTCATTTATCCAATCAGTTAGTCTGTCTCCTTCTCTCTATTCAGAAGAACCACCTTAGTTTAAGCTTTTATCACTTCTCTCATAATATATCTCCCATTTGTTCAACTTATTTCAAGCCTCTCCTACTTCAATCTGTCCTCCATTCAGCCACCAAAGCAATTTTCCTAAAGCACAGGTCTGACATCACTTATACTACCAATAAATTCCAATGGTTCTAGGATCAAATAGAAACTCTTCTATTTGATATTTAAATATTTTCTCAACCCTGCCCTTCCTAAAGCTGATTCCAAGTATATATTCATTCATTATTCTATCTCCTGAATGCCAGACATCATTCACTATGTGAGTCAGTTGATAAATATTTATTAAGCACCGTTTTATGTTCTAAGCACTGGTGTTACAAAAAGGGTAAAAAAAGATAGTCCCTGCCTTCAAGGAGTTTACAATCTAGTCAAGCTGCCTTTTGGAGCTGGTTGTCTCATAAATATCTCAAACTCAACATTTATAAAAATAGAACTTACCATTTTTATCCCTAAAACCTCCTCTCTTTTGAATTTTCCTGTAATGGAGAAGGAAGAAGAGGAGGAGGAAGAGAAGAAAGAGGAGAAAGAAAAGGAGGAAGAGGGGAAGGAAGAAAAGGAGGAAGAGGAGAAGGAAAAGGAGAAGGGAGAAGAAAAAGAGGAAGAGGATAAAGAGGAGGAATAGAAGAAGGAAGAGGAAGAATAGGAAGAGGGGGAGGAAAAAAAGGAGGAGAAAGAGGAAGAGGATGAAAAGGAAGAAGAGGAGAAGGAAGAGGAAGAGAAGGAGAAAAAAGAGAAAAAGGAAAAGGAAAAGAAGGAGGAGGAAGAAGAATAGGAAGAGGAAGACAAAAGGAGGAGGAGGAGGAGGAGAAGAAAGAGGAGGGGGAAAAGGAGAAGAAGAAGGAAGAAAAGGAGGAGGAAGAGGAGGAGGAGAAAAAGGAAAAAGTGGTGGAGGAGAGGGAGAAAGAACTGAAATGAATAGCTTAAACTAATCAAGTCTCCTCATTTTCAAATTCCTTGAGCTCAGAGAACCTTTATTCCAAATGTCACCTTGAATAGTTCTAATTAAAAGACCAACAGGAAAATAAATGCAGCTGATAACCAATATCTGTCCCAGAAAATGGGAATGATAGACTTATTCTGTTTGACCCCAAAAGGCAAAGTCAGGAGCAACTAATGGAAGTCACAAAGAAGCAATTTTAGTCTCTATATCAGGGTAGACCTCCTTCAAATTTAGAGATATCCAAAAGTACAATGGCTGCCTCAGGTGGTAGGGGTCCTCTCTCATTGAAGGTTTCCAAGTAGAATTTGGGTGATCAAATGCTAAGCATTTTATAGTAGAGATTCATTTTCAAGTTTGGGTTTAGATGGCCATTGAGATCCCATGAAATTCTGAAATTTTATGATCCTGTAAAGTAGGGAAATTTTATAAACAAATGAATGAAAAAGCATTTATTAAGCACCTACTATATGTCAAGCACTGTGCTTGGAATACAGATAGGGACATAAATAGCAGTCTCTGCTCTCAAGGAGCCAGCAACATCTATAGGGGGTGTTTAGCAACAATGTGTATTAAAATAGCCTTAGGTTTAGGGAGGCAGAGAAGCAAGGATAATGATCAGGAACCTGAAAGACATTACAATAGGACGAGCAAAATTACCTGAGAGTGAACAGAACAGAACAGCCAACGGCAATATTAAGGAGTCTTTAAATATAGTGACCAGGCAGAAAGTATTGTAAAGTAGTAATGTACTATGTCCAGGAACAATAACGATATCATTCACCATATCCAGTGATTTCAAGTTAAGAAAAAAAGGACCTGAAAAACATGTTCTTCTTATGTTCTGAGACTTAAAGAAACAGGCTTGGAGTTTTGGTCTTGTTTCATTGGGCCTTTTCAGTACTGGGGACAGGGACCTCAAGTTATGGGGACCTTCATATCTAAAGAATCCAGGCTTGATTCCAGCCCATCAGGAAATCCTCTATAGGCCATAGTCTTAGGGACAAAAGTTTTGAGGGAAAGGAGAGACTGGGACTTTGGCCTTAGAACTAAATGGGACTAATAGTTTATAGGAACTGACCTAAATTGTCTTCCTAAACTGCTCTCTATCCTTATAGACAATTTAAGAGAAGAATTATCCTCTCCAGGTGTTGGTAAAAGTTCATTGACAGTTAAGTGGCTAAATGAAATTAGAATACTTGGATCTAAACATTCTACTATGATACCATATGGCTCGAACTCAAAGTATATTCCAATCTTCAAATAATCTGCTATTGATAATTAGGCATGTACTAATGAAAGAACAATTAGTTGATTATAACAAATAGGTTTTTTCTTTCTTCTTATATACTGACTTTCTTTCCTAAATCTAAATTTAACTTTGTAGTTCTCAAGGACTTGTAATTTGAACTTCAAAATATATGTAATAAATTGTATCAAATAGTTCAAGGTCCTTTTAACTACTGATTGATCTGCACACAAATAGATAACTTTCCATTTGTGTGTATGTATAGGTTGAGCTTATGCAATAGTAGTGGGAAACAATTCCGTGAGTCATTTAGTGTCCCCATTATTGTCCCCATTTTACAGATGAGGAAACAGATGTAGCTAGTTTAAATGATTTCACCAAGGTCATAGAACTTCTAATTGACATAACTGAGACTTAAACTGAGGCCTTCTGACTCTATGTCCAGAGTTTTTCTACTATATCGTGCTTACTTACTCAATAGATTGTTCCCTGATGATTCTCCACCAGAAGTGATTTCTCCCACTCCTGTACTCCTATTTGTTGTGTATATAACTCATTTGCCATTGATCACATTTCACTGTTTTTATAGTGATTTGATTTTATTTTACAGTGCAGATATACATAGCTTATTGTCATATCTCAGAAATATCCTGTTTATATTTCTTTTTCACTCTATCCATTTTCTACAGCAACTGTTAAGGTGACTTACTGTATTTGATTCATATTTCCTAATGTTTATATTTACATACTGCCATGTCCACATCACATTATTGCTGATCTAATTTCAGGATTATTTTATTGGGAGGAAGAATGAGGAAAAAGCATCATAAGAATGGAAGAAGAGGAATCTAGCATTAAAATGTCACAAAAAAATATAACCTTGAGTGTCAACAAAATTATCAAACCACATTTTTCCACTACACTCAATCTCACCATCTTAAGGGCTTAACAAATTATCTTCAGAAACCAATCATTTAGCCTTAACCAAATTAACTATTCCTAACAGTAGAAGAAATGAATTTACCATTACATAGTTGAAGAACTTCATGACAATAATACTTAAGTTGATTATATAGGACTATTGAATGATTCAAGAATTAAGTATGGTCTGGAATTTGAATTTTCATCTAGTCCACTAATTTCATCTACTGATACGCAGATGAGATAATATAAGTAAGTTGGAAATCCTTAAAGAGATATATTAATTTTAGGTATTATTATTATCATTGTATATCAAATCCAATGATTCTTAAACGTTTTGCTTTCAAGACACTTTTGCAGTCTTAAAAATTATAGAGAAACTTCATGTCACTGCTAAGATCTTTTGTTTGAATTATGAATTTGCATCAGAGCTTCCAGATCAACAGAAAAAGGAATATATAGTTCATAGATTTAGACTTCTAAGGAAACTTAAAGGCTAGGTAATTTAGCTACTTCCTTTTGCATATGAGAAACTAAGGCCTAAAGAGTTATACAACTTATCCAAACCATTCAGGTAATAAATAACAGAGCTGGGATTCAGACCCAGGGCCAATGACACCATATCCAAGCCTCTTTACCCCAGTGCTCAGCTGCCTCCCCAAAAATGCATTAATTTTACTTTCCAGAAAAAAAATATTATATCTGTAAGAAACAGAGCTCGAACTTGCAAAAAGTATAAAACATATACCAGCACATTAACTTGTCACTAGCCTGGTCCCCTGCAGGTTGATGCAGTTAGTCTTAAAAAAAAAAAAAAATTCATGGGAATGAGTGGATAAATTCTTATGTTTTATGGTAAACTGTTATAATATATATTCATATATTCTAAATATTTCAAAGATAGTTTGGAAGTTACGTGGCATTTGCTTTTATCAGTAAGTAAAACAAAGAACAGTAATTATACCTGTATTGGAATTGCTTTAAAGAAAACATCTTTAATATCCCCAAACTATTCCTTTTTCAACTTGGCATTTGATTTTTGCATGTGCATTGTTTTGGATCAGGAAGACAGTGATGGTGGGGCTCAGTGGTGGTGTTCTTTTTCTAACTTGGCTTGAGTAGCTGCAGTTCCTCTCAGTTCTCATGAAAACACACATTATTTAGTGATACTTCCCCCTCTCAGTGTACAGTACTCTAGCAGGCCTCTCACAGAGGAGCTCAGGAGTTTCCTACACTAATTGTCTCCTAGCCAGTTGTTGCTTTCTCTGTAGCATCCCAAGCCAGACTTTCTTGCAGCCTGTTAGTATTTTCTATTCTAGAATATGCTGCCAAATTCTCTCCACAGGGCC
Source organism: Antechinus flavipes (assembly GCF_016432865.1). Lineage (NCBI taxonomy): Eukaryota > Metazoa > Chordata > Mammalia > Dasyuromorphia > Dasyuridae > Antechinus > Antechinus flavipes. Next base: position 176,976,870 of record NC_067402.1, read on the forward strand.
TGCTCTAAGTTTTCTTGTTAAGATAAGCTTCCAGGCTGAAATATAGTATAGAAGCAAATATATACATATATAGATATTTAACTAAATTTTATGCATTTACAATTGATAGAAAAAAGAGAGAGAGAAAATGAACAATTTGACATAACTGGTAGTATTGTTTTGATGCTCCTGACTACAATTGTAGCCCATAGACCTCTGAAGTGGGAATTTTTTGAGGCTTCCTTTCCAGGATAAAAGCATTAATTAGGGCAAAATGATAAAAAAAAAAAAAAATGACAGTTGTTGCAGAGGTTGTAGGACGACAGGCAAATACCAATATACTATTAGTTCAATTATTCTAGAAAATAATTTGAAATTATATCCTAGATATACTAAATAGTATATAACCTTTGATCCAGAGCTATGACTAAAAGCAGAAGGAAAAAACCATATGTACAAGGAAAGGTCAATCAATGAACACTTTCTGTCATAAGAAAGAATTGGAAAAAATAGGTACTGATCAATTGGGGGATGACTGAATAAACTGTGACACATGAATGAAATGGAATATTATTATACTATCAAAATAACCAATGTGAAAGATTCAGAGGAACATACAAAGATATGTGATTTGATTCAGGATGAAATGAACAGAACCATTTACATCATAATTATATAATAATGTGACAGTAAATAACTGAAAGACTTCAAAACTCTGACCAAAAGAGCATCAAGGATTCAAAAGACTGACAGTGATACTTATCTTTCACTTTTGTAGAGAGACAGTGGAATTGAGTATTAGATCTCAAAATGAGTTCTAGGTAACCCTAGGGATTCCCTCAGACCCTTTCAGGATGTCCTTGAAGTCAAAACTATTTTCAAAATAATACTAAAATGTTTATATTTCTAGAATAGTAAATATCTGCAAATACAAAATCACATAAACAAAACAGGGGAAGTTTCTCCATAATTTTTAAAAATGTAAAGGTGTCTTGAAAGCAAAAGTTTGAGAACCACTGTTTGATATATTTTGATATATAATTTGATATATAATTTGATGATAATAATAATACCTAAAATTAACATAGCTTTTTAAGGACTTCCAGGGTTACTTATATTATCTCATATGAACATCATTACTGGCAGTGGACTAAAGTCCTAAAGAAGAGCTATCTTGTCTCCCATGGACAATGAATTGATTTCTTTTGCTTAACTATAAATATTTGTTATGATAAAAGCTTCTACTCAGAGGTAATGGGGACTAGTGGGTAGTATGGAAAAAATGAAAAAAGATTAATAAAAATTGTGTAAATACATAGAAATGAAAAATACACAAAGGAATATAAAAGACTTTTGTTACAACTATGTTAACTTTACATACATATGTATACATATATTTTTAAGCCTTGTTAAGATATCCCCTGAACTTGCCTTTTTTGAGTTGCCATAATTTCTAAAAACACCAGATCCAGAATATGCAGGAAGGCCTGAATGTGCCAACGATGAAACCTCTCAGAGCTGACATAATTTATTGTTTTCATCTCAAACTTGATTTCCTGTATGTCCTTGTGAGTCAAGGCTGGCTTTGGATACTGTGCACTAGGTTTTTGCAGCTAGAACTCCTATAGGCAAGCAAACCATCCTGTCTTCATCATCTAGTAGTTCCCAAGGGAAAAGAATAAAGATTTTGCCATTGTCTTGCTCCTCCCTTTTTGGGTGAGGTTTTTGTCCTTTCCCTTTATTCTTTATTAAACCTTTTCCCCTCCCATACTATGCCCCTTTAGATGGAGATTTTGTGTTTTCTTCTCCTTTCTTTGTTTTTTTGTAATTATTATGCAAATTTCTGTATGCATTGTGAAGTCTTTGAGTTCCACATGCATGTTCATTTCTCGTGTAATACACCTAGTTTTCATACAAATTTTTTGAAGCTGTGTTTGCCTGTTGATAACATATATATATAACATTTATATGGGATTTCCAAAATTCTCAGTGCAGTTTTAAGTTAAAAGCTTAAAATTGTACTGAGACTTTTGTGACATTGTATGTTTAAATTTATTTTTTTTAAATATATAGATATACATAGATATTAAAACAAAGAGAAATTCACATTTTCTTACATATCTTTTTTTGTTCTTTGTATATTGAAATGTTTGGATTTGGGCCTTATAGAAGGGTGTGTACAAAATCAGGGAATGAATAAGGTGTGCAAATTAATGGAGATGAGATTAAGTGAGAGGAAAAGGTTGGGGGAGAAGAGAAGAGAGAGATCTTGGCGGGGAAGGTAGGTTAAGTGAATAGTAAGACAAGGTAGTAGGTAGAAATAAAGCAAAAGAATCAGTAGAGATGGGAAATAAAGACAAAAATGGGGTAAAGAGAAACGGAAATGTGTAAGAGGGAAAGGAGCAAATGGAGAGAGGAGAGAATAAGAGAGAGCTTCTTGATGTGGCAACAGGTTAAACAACAAAAGCAAAGTAGTGGGCAAAATAAAGATATCACCAGGGATAGGAAACAAGAGATACAGACATACTTAATAATAATGATCAGGAGTAGAATTTATTAGAAAAAAAAAAACAGGAATAGTAATCATTGATCTTAGACAAAATTAAAGTTAAAATAGATTGAGTCAAAAGAGAAAAAAATTGGAAAATTACACTATATGTCATCTATATTAAGGAATATTATTTTACACTATTTAAAACAATTAGAGAGTACAAGACTGGAATATTGCTGTGGTATCAGAAATGATGAATTGATGGATTTAGAAAAATATGGGAAGAATGATGATATCTGCCTTCAGAGAAACAGAGAACAAACAGTACAACTTTACAAAGATGTATATGAATATGTATGTAGATATATGTATGAGTATAGACATTTATGTATGTATATTATATATGTACATGTGTATATACATATATATAACATATATATGTATATGTAAATATATTTGTTCTTAACTATATAAGAGGTGAGAGGGAGGAAAAAAAAAAGATTAAAATGTACACAGCAGAGAACAAAAGAAAACCTTCAAGGAAGCAAAGAAAAGATGGACAATTCTGAATAAAATGTGTAGTATCTATTTGTGCTTTCTTGAAATAGAAATTTATTTTTTCATATTTTGAATACTCTCATATTCTGCTTTACACACGACTATTTTCTTTTTTGGTTTTTTTCTCTTTTCTATTTTGGATTTCTTTTTTTCTTTTTTCTATTTTGTATTTGTTTTAAAGAAATCCATTTTTAAAAGAAGAGAACACTAATAATTTCTGACTCTCACTGAGGACTAAGGATTCAAAAATTTGTTGATCTGACATTAAAAATTGAGCAGTTTTCTGTCCAAAACATGAGGAATTTTTTATGAACTAAGAATTTTTTAATATGATTAGTACTACCTACTTCTGATGTTGAATATAAGCATATACACAGCAAGAAGAAAATCAAGAACATTACTAAAAATTATGAAGCCCGGAATAAAATAAATGACTATCTTAAAGATATTATTAAATGGTACTTACATCTGTGCTTCACCTTGAAGGCAAAGATTTCAGGAAAAGAGAAAGTGCTTTGGAGAGAGAACAACAGATTTAGAAAACAGTACTCATTATTCAAAAGGGACAGAAGAAAAAAAAGAGAAGATTGGTAATATTTTATATTAAGAAGTTATAGTTAGGAAATATAGGAATGAAAAGATAAATATTTTGGAGTATTTGAATAATAATGGATAGAAGGAAACACTGAAGTTACATGGGGTGCTGCCCACCGTTCTAGATAGAAAGAAGAAACAGATGAAGAAATGAGGAACTAGATCACAAACCTGGCAAGGAGGCAGGATACAGTAGTGACAGGGCACTTCAATTACCTGGACCCCTGCTAAAACTCTCTCTCTCTCCCTCTGCCAAATCACAGTAGGTTGAAATAAAAATGCTTAATAGTAAGATAAGATAAATAAGGAGATGCTGTAAGAACACCTAGCTGCCCTTGCTGAGTTTAAGTCACCAGGTCCAGAATGTATTCTAAGTTCTTTCAGTACTGGCAGATGTGACTTCCCTGTCAGTAATCATTGAAAGACAGTGGGGAACAAGAGAGGTGCCCCAGAACTGAAGGACAAGCGTTGTATTGATATTCAAAAAAAAAAAAAAAGTAAAGAGTGGGTCTGCAAATTATGAATAAATAAGCTTATCTTCAATTCCTTTCAGAATTCTAATATATTTTCATAAGTAGCCAATAAAGATAAAGAAAATGTAGTTAAGATCTAAAGGTACCAAAATGATTTCATCAAAAACTGGTTAGAGGTTACAGGTTAAATTTGTAAGAGATACAGACCTGGCCTTGGAAGCAATAAAACCTGAGTTTAAGGTCTGTTTGGACATAGCCTTTGGATGAGGGAGGGTCAGCTATATAATGATAAGCAAATCATTTATTCTCTTAATTCTCTTAATAATAATAATAATAATATTAACTTAATATATAAGTTGTAAAGCATATGCTCTACAGCTTGTTGGAGGAAACTTCCTCACCAAGAGTTTCCTACTCCAGTGAAAATATAGTTCCTGTAAAAATAAATAAATAAAAAATAGATTGCACCAGACTAAACTTTTTTTTTTAACCAACCACTTTTTGCCTCCTTCTATTAAAAGTTATTATTAAATTAAAAGTAATTAAATGTTGACAAGATAAATTGTCTTGCACACACATTTATACACTGACAATTTTTTTTTCATTTTCCCCCCAAAAGATTACTAGTTACTTTTGGATCAGAATAGTCTTGGGTTCACATCTTGCTTCTGCAACGTATTAGCTGTGTGATCCCAGAAAAATCATTTAACCTCTCTCAGCCTCATCCAGAAAAATGAGCTAGCTGGATTGAATGAACTCTGAGGTCCTTTTAACTCTAAATCAATGATCTTCTAGTACTGAAGCCCAAGTCCAAATAGCACGATGGACACTGGCTATATGACCCCTCACAAATCACTTAATCTCTGTGTGTCATGGGGAGCTCCTTAAGATTAATCTGTTAAGTCATGGATGAAGGGAGTTCTCCACACGGACAAACTCAGAAATCCTACCTGTATTTGCTTTTACTTAAGAGATAGGTAAGGAGACTACTGAACACATCATTTACCTCCATTTAAGGAAAGCATTTTATAAACTCTCTCATGCTATTTTGTGGAATAGAAGAAATTTGGTCTAGAGGATTGTATGGTTGGTAGATTCAAAACTAGGACAATGGTCACTCTCAAATATCATTGATAATTCTTTATCAAGTGGAATAGATCTCTAGTTGAGTGCTCCAAGGATTAGTCTTTGGCTCTAAATAGTTTAACATTTTTATGATTGACTTAGATAAAGATCACATGTTTATTATATTTCCAGATAATTCAGAATTAGAGAGATAACTAACACAATGGATAACAGAAAGAGGATCTAAAAATATCTCTATGGGCTGAGTCAAATGAGAAGTTCAATAGTGATATATTAAAATATTATACTACAATTAAAAAGCAATTTCACAAGATGGGAATGGTTTAGCTCTATAACAATTTACCTGAAAAAAATCTGTATTGTTTAGAAGACAGAAAACTCTACAATATCTTGATATGGCTAACTTAAAATGCTAATTATTTAAATTACCTAACTGCATTAAGGTTAATAATAATATATGCTATAATATAATAATAAGCTTATTATATATAATATAATGTGATATGCTATAATATAATATAATAATAATCAAGACTGTCTTGATTTTCTCCTGCTAAGTATTTTCTAGAAAAGGCTTGGTGCAATGGACAGTGCACTGAGCTGAACAGGCACAGGCCAAACTTTATCTATGTAACCCTGGGAAAGTCATACAATGTTCTGGATAAAATGAAGAGACTGCACAACATAATCTCTAACCGCCAAGACCTAGATCTGTGATTCTATGATCCAACATCTGTCCGGAATCTTGGAAAGGGCATTTTTTTCCCTAGTATGGATTAGACTATTTCCCCCCTCTAACTATTCTTTCTAATAGTGCAATTCTTTGATATTAGTCCTATCACCACATTATGACTTTTGTTACAGTGGTTCTAGAGAGTCTCCCCAAAACTGATAACTTCTTAGCTTCCAAAACGTGACATAGTAAACATAAACCCTGAAAACTACTGAATATGGAGATGAAAAAAATGGTCCGAAAATTATTTTTTCTATGGAAGATTTTTCTGAGACATTTTTGTCCAACACATGTATAGGAATTACTTTGAGGAAAACAAAGAAATCTGTCTGTAAGTGTGGAATTCTTCCAGCTTTGAGGGCCAACTTTATAATTAAAATGGAAGGACATATTCAACAATGCAAATACACAGATTTTTTGTTTTGAGTTATTGTAGTCATTACTTATTTGGGGTTTTGTTGGCAAAGATACCAGAATGATTTGCCATTTCCTTTTCTAGCTCATTTTGCATATGAGGAAACTAAGGTAAACAGGGTTAAGTGACTTGCCCAGGATCACACAGCTTGCTAGTATCCAAAGCCAGATTTGAACTTGAGGAGAGAAATCTTCCTGACTCCAGGTCCAGCACTCTAGCCACTGAACTACAAAGCTACACTACAGATACAAAGAACTGAACCCTAAAAATGCCAGTCATTATCTTTTTCCCTCTCTGAATGAAGAAATTTATGTAAATGTGATCATTGATACATTTAAGTTCTCATTAGAAAAAATAATAATATAAGCTCTTATCCAATTGTGCTACTCTATTCTTCAATTGGAAGTTCTTTAGAGTTCCTTCATACTACACTAGCAGGATGGCATTAAGAATCCCAGGTTGGATGTATAAGGACTAGGAAGGATGACTTAAATACTCAAAGCAGCCAGCAAACAAACTGGAGCTCTTAGAGTCTCACTTGGCTGTGAGAGTCAGTCACTTCTATGATGTGATGGAAGTCTATTATAGAACTTAACCCATTCCCTTGATTTGGAAGGAAGAGATGGCTATAAGGATGAGGAAAATCCTGCCATATTCTGGAAAGGACTTTAAAGATACAGTTCAACATTTTTATTTTACAGAAGAGGAAAATAAGGGTTAAAAGAAAGGAAATAACTTGTCCCATAAGATCAGTAGCAAAATCAGAACTTTAGGCTTTTATGAATCTAAGCTAAGGTCAGATAGTATTTCATTCTTTCTTTTTTTTTCGGACCTCTGTCTTCTAATTACTGCTATACTTCCATCAAAACAGTATTCTATTCAGATACAAATGTTTTCAGCTCCCAAAATATTCTAGGTACTTCCAACAAATGTGAAATAAAATCCCATGTTATGACATGTTTGCTTCTTTTAAAAATTGATAAAGGGTGTTAAGCCCTTCCTTGCACTTAATTATACCCGAAGTAGATCTTGTTGTTAAAGGGGGAAAAAGTTAATTTTCCATATTGATTTCTCCTAGACATCCCCTGAGCTCTAAATTGACATTAATTATTCATGCATGGGAGAGGTCCTATGTTAGGAGAGAAATTTTCCATTAAGACTTAATTCATTAGTTCAACATTTAAAAAACTTGATGCCTTGGGTCACTCAGAGGTGCAGAAGCACTTAAATCATCGCAGAAAGAGAATGAAGTCAAAGATGCCCCCCACAATACTGGAGAAATTGGAGGACAATTGTCTAGGGAAAGACACATGAACAATACCCTCTATTTAATCTATATTGTTTATTTAAAAAAAGATGTTATTAACATCTACTACTGATGAAAACACTTTGGCCTAAGCCCTGGTAAGGTGGTAGAGTGGAATAAATTTTGCATTTAGATTTAGATCTTTTTTTTTTAAATCTAGGTGCTGCTACTTACTTTTTCTGTGTTATTGAAAGAATTACATCCCATTCCTGGACCTCAGTTTCCTAATCTGTAAAATAAAAAATTCTTCCCTCAGCTACAAATCTCTTTTTTCTCTTTTCCTCATACTTCTTTTATGCTCTCTTATTCTTTTTATTATCATTATTTTTCTCAGAGTAAACATGCTCATAGAAAAAATTCTCCAATCTGATTCCTGTACAGGGAATTGACCAAAGGTCACAGACCAAAGGATGACATACTACATTATTATGCAATCAAACAAAAAAATAATAAACAGGAGAAACTTGCTATGAGGTCTTGAAAGCAAAGACCTCATAGCCATCTCTCTCTTTGAAGTTTTCCCTTTTTTTCAAGTCAATGCTGATGTGGTGTTGTTCTTAGCCTGTGACCTATGTACAGTCCCCTGCAGATGTCAGAGATCTGAGAACCATTGTTGTGGGAGTGTGTTCATTAGATATGAAGAAAAAGACTGACTGAATGAAAGAAAATGTCAAATCCCTTTAGAATTTTTAAGAGTAAAAACCAAACTAGAATCAGTAAATAACAAAGTTTGGTACTTTTATTTTGTTTTATTTGAGAGATCTTAAACTCAAATGAAGTATTCTTTAATTTAGTGTCTGAAAAAGAAACAAGAAAATCATCTACAAATTAAGCTTTTCCTGTTATGTTCATTCTCCAGGTAACATTTTTATCTCTCTTCAACAATTATTGTTAATTACAAATCCCAACTCATAAGATTTTTGATGCGTTAAAATCATTTATCAAAAGGAAGAAGAATGAGGCTCAGAGGCAGAGATAATTGATAAATTGGGTACTAAAGATGGCTAAATAATTCACATCAACATGGATTACCAAGATGCAAAGACATCGGGGGTTCTTAGCTTTGGAAGAAGCCTATGGACCTCTTCTCAGGATAGTGTTTTTAAAGTCATAAAGTAAATTACATAGGATTACAAAGGAAGCAAATTATACTTAAATGTCATTCTCAAAATTAAAAAAAAAAAAAAACGTTCAGGAACTCTAGGTTAAGAAGCTCCTGCAGGATAGACTAATTTTATCAACCTACCTATATATCATGACCAATGATAAAGTTCATACCTCTCCTTATCCTCTAGTCTTTGAATAAGGTGCTTCAAAAATTAGTCTCATAGACCTTGTAGCTACATGCATTTTAAGAATTAACAATATTCTAGGAACTGGTGAGCTGGTACTTAATTCAAGGAAAACTCAGACCCTTGTTTTTTAAGATCTCCAAACTAATTAAATTAAGCAAAAATGAGTAAAATAGTGCTTTTTTTTTTCATTATTCCTCCATGCGATTAATACCAAGTCCAATTTCCCATGAGTAACTTTGAAAGTAGGAAAAGAATTTTTTCTAATTGCAGTTTTTTCAAATAATAATATTTCAAAAATTCCTGCCTATTAACATTAAATTATAGTTAGTCCACAAGCATTTATTAAGCACCTACTATGGGCCAAGCATTATGCTAAAGATTGGGGATACTCATAGTTTGTTGGAGGAGAAAGTGTGGGGATAAGCCTTTAGAGGATCATCTCAGGAATTATGCACAGAATGATCCTGTGTCCTGGCTCCTGACATTGAGTGGTCCCTTATGAAAATACAAGCAAGACCAGAGTGGTTCAACCCCATTGCCCTTGGAACTTGGGACTATAGCACTGATAATTGGCCACTGAGGCAGGAAGATTGGTCCAGTCAGTAAATTTTAAGAAGAGTGACTCTGTACTCTAGATTTACTTCTTCCCATTTGTCAGAAGAATCATGTCTTTGAGCCTATCCCTCAGTGAGTAACTGAGAAGGGACTTCTCTCTCCCTATCTCCCAGGACATATAGCAATTTGTCAGATATGACAAGGAGAGCATAAGCTTTTCTAGATGAGCCTGATAGAGCCCTTGAACACCAAAGCTTCTTCTGCTTTGTGTTTCTGTGACCAAATAATGATTCTGAGTTGATGTTCCCAACCCCTGGTAGTAATTTTATAAATTCAAGGGATTGGAGGCTTCTCAGTTTGAATTTCAGTCGCCCAAGAAGAGGCAGTCTCTGCAACAACTCAAGAATGACCATCTGTAGGAGGATACTGCAGATGACATGATGAAGAAAGGCAAATCCATGACATGACTTTCCTAAAGCTAAGGTTTCTCAGTAATTAAGGTGTGGTCCCTTCCCAAACTCAGGATAAGGGGGCTTTCAAAAACACATAGGTCAGGTCATACAGCTATTTGATAAAACACCAGAATTCAAGTCTCTTGATTTGTTATGCAGACTTTTCTTACTAACCCACATGGCTTTGGGCCTTGTGAGCTTCTAAATCTCTTTTAAAAGCCTTTTTCATACTGATTCTTCAGTATACTTTGAACACAGAACGCTTAATGTAGGGAAAAATAATTAATGCTTTTTGAGATGATTAGGAATATAACATGATAATATTTTAATTCTGCCACACCAATCTTATCCCTACCTCAATAATAAATATAACCTCTGTAATTCTTTGAGTCCAGGTGACTCTCAGTTGGGGACCCCCTGAAAGCTACCTTAAATTCAAAGAAAACTTTGGGTCAATATCTGATCAAAACTACATCTCAGGAGGTCTCACATATATTTTAATACATTAAACAGAAGACACATTAGTTTGAAATAAAATGCTTTTAATTTCATGGCATAGAAAAATAAATGCCAAGGAAAATCTTCCCTCATAGACACAGTGGTATACTCATATACATTCACAAACTTCTGGTGGGAAGAGAAGAACAAATAGCCTGGGAACATGTGGGAGAGGGCGGCCAGGTAAAGAACATATATAGCCAGGCACTTTGTTGCCTCTGATACTACTGTTTTAGGTTCCTCAGAGCCATTAATATCATCTGCTGGTGTGAGATTATCATTAAACTTATGTATAAGGTTGTTGTGTCCACCACTAGATTATTGATGCTCTTGCACAGTCATTTTCTGTTTTGCCTAATAGATTGCTTCCCTTTTGGCCTCTGTTGTTGATATCCCATGTAATTACAGATGCTATGTGGCTTTTCTTATGAAACAGGATATCAGTGCTTTCTACCTATGGTTTCACAGACTATTTCAACCCTTTTCATGAGGTAGATGCAAAGTCCAAAGAAAAACTCCTTCCCCAAAGTAGAAGCCCTCAAACTTAAATCTATTTTCTTGAATACCTTTATTTCTGTTTCAAGCCAATCTTTTAGTGTATTTAGCTATCATCACTGAGCACAGTGACTTGAACACTGAATTAAATGAGCATTTTTAGATCTTACTCTTGAGTACATCTTACTAAAGATTTATAATTATCTTTTAACTTTTAGACTTTTTTTTTTCCTGGACTGGTTCCTTCCATTTTATCCTTATCTTCCCTAAAAGAAAAGTCCCAAAGTCTTCTACTTGATCTTTTTCCACCTTTTGTTCCCATAGAAGCATGCCAAATTACAAGGTGAGACAATAGACATAAAGTTTTTGTATGTATGGCAAGCCAAAATTAATTTAAATCTCATAGATTCTTTTATGTTGGCTTTCTCAATGGTAAATATTTCAAATTGCAAAGATTCAGAAAGTGTTATGCTTAGCCAAGTCCCTAGAAAAAATACTGAAGAAGAAATTTGCCTTTGATAACTTCATTAGTATCAAATATACAATATACTCAGTGTTTATTCCTGGCAACCAAAGGACCCCTCTGTTGGAATCCAATTCTGAGGAGTCTTCTATGGTTCCAGTCTGTTATTTTAAAATTTATTGATGTCTCATAGTCTTTAGCCTCTACTTAGTTAATTCTAATTTTGGGGGAGTTATTTTCTAGGATAATGTTTTAAATCCCTTCTTCCAAGCTATTAATTATCCTATATCTTTTCTTTAAAGTTTTTACTTTTTTATCACAGTTTTCCTCTACTAGTCTCATTTTTGAAAATTATTCTTTCCTTGTTTATTCTTTCTTTAACTCTTCTAGAAATTATGCTTGAACCTCTGTTCAAGTTGTACTTTTCTTTGATATCTTGCTTATAAATATTTTCAACTCATTCTTCTCTGAGTTTTGAGCTTTCCTGTTACTTTAATAACTCTTGATGGTAAGGTTCTTTTCTTTATCCATTCAAGAAGAATGGATAGATTTTGGACTTGCCATTAGAGCTGGGGCTCTGTGCACTTGTGGTGAGAATAAATACCCTGTGCATTTGTCTTCTTCTTCACCTACTGTTTTCATAGTTCAGACTGGAGTCCTGAAAGCCCATAGGATTTGGAGTGAATTACGCACTTTTCTCCTAGTCAGGATTCTGCATATTGCCCACCCTGTCTGGGAATTTCAGTAACTACTTCTGGACTCAGTCACTATTAGTCCACTGGGAGGTACAGCAGATTCAGAGCAATGGAACTTCAGGCTCTCTTTTGGTCTAGATTTCCTGTCCTAGTTGTTTCCCTGCAGATTTCAAGATGGGCTAGAAGCCACAATTGAGACCACATTCTGCTGCTGGGATCAGTCTCATATCTACTGTTTGCTTCTGGACTTGTTCCTTGCTTAGTACACAGGACCTGATAGAGACTACTCTCCAAATCCCTAGAGGCAGGTCCCTCCTCTCAGTCCAACCTGAAACTAAGTACTGAACAACATAACTGCCAGATTGCACCTGTTTCTGTACCCTAAATTATTTCAAGGATCTCCTGGCATCTTTTCCTGTTTCAGGGTTTCCTAGCCTGATACCCAGTCTCTACCAGCTTTCAGTCCTTGCATTCCAAAATGCTCTACACATGACATATTCTCACCCCGGTGTCCCTACATGCTTCTGTCTATATTCTTAAGTACCCTCAATTGGAAAAATGACTCATTGTTTCTTTTTCAGAGGATTTCTCCATCAGAATTCAACCTAGTGCATATTCTAGACTTTTATGGAGAAGATTTATTGAAGAAACTAGGCTATACATTTCCTGCTACTTCAAAGTCTTGACTTAACCCCTTCTCTTTCATGGTTCCAATCTTTTTCCTCTTGCCCAGGTAATTCAAGAAGGATTATGAAATAAGGACTTTAAAAAAGAATCAAGGAGAAGAATGAGAAGAAGACATTGGTAGATGGCAAAGCAATGTCAGCAAGAAAAGGTAAATAGAACCAATTGATGAGCAATACAAATTGGCAGAGTGGATTCTTGGGTAGGGCAAGCTGATGAAATAGAAGGTTAGCACGAGATGAGGGAAAAGAGGAGTGTAGCTGTTAAATAATTAAAAGATTATAAAAAATGGGGTAGCATGTAGTAGGGGATAGAAAGTTGAATAAGGAGTGAAAAACATTTCTGTTGTCTTTAACAACATATAACAACCGTATAGCTGATTAACCCTGAAAAAAGTCATTCATTAGAAGTTCCTTAAACCATTGAATTTACAAGAATGGTCCAAAAAAACAGGATGTAAAAGCCTTAAGGAGATGCGTAGGGATGTGGCATAAATACTTACAAATACTGAAAAACATACAAGACTGAAAATTTGATTAAGTGTGAAGAAGAAGAGATAATTTTACAGTAACATATTATTGTGCAACATTTATTTGTATTTCTGCCACAGATAAATTAGAGCTAATCCATGTTCTAAATGACAGCAGTTCTCTCTACCAAAAAATAAGAAAAAGAGATTTAAGGAATGCCTTCCCCAAATCCAGGCTATAAAGATAAATATTTCTTTAAAAAATAAGATAAAAACTATAATAAGGCTTCAGGCTGGGGAGGATAGTGGGGGGTGGGAAGGGCCTGAGGTGAAAGATAAGGAACTAGAATCTTGTTTGAATTCTAGAGAGCAAAAAGTATGACACATGGAAGAGGAAGACAAGAAAAAAAAAAAAAAAAAAAAAAGGACAACTGTACACTTGAGGCTAAAAACAAATTTGATGCTCACCTCAAGAGGAGGAGTTCAATTCTTTAAGGAGGAAGCACTTGCTTATCCACCAAGGAATGTTTTGAGGCACAAGAGCTAATCCAATAAGGATTAGAAGAAAAAGTCAAGAGTTACTGTGTAGTTCCTGTCCAGGTATACCAATTTTAACCTGAAAGATAGAATAGAAAGACCTATTATCTTTCTAGGACTTATACCAGTTCATAACAGAGAACATCTCATCATTTATCAAGACAGATAATACCTACCAAGCTCTAATGATTTACATGTATCCATTTAAGCTAAACGAATTCAGAAAGTGTTACTAAAGAAGATAAAGCATTGGTCAAAAACTGAAAACCTTAAGGTTGCTTTGTTTTCTTTTCTACTGCCCATTTATATTGAAAGATGAAGAAAAGAGAAATTGAAAGTGAAATTAGTCGAAAAAGTAGTATGTGAGAATGGAATCTGGATTTCTGGACGACTGCTTAAAATAGAAATTATAGATTCCTAGCCAGGAACAGAGTATACCATCTTAAATTCAACATGTCAAAACCTGAACTCTTTACATGGACAATTACAATAACCTTCAGTTTGTTCTCCCTGCCCTAAATCTCTCTATATTCAAGTCCACCCTCCACTTAACTATAACAGTAATTTTCTGAAAGCACAGGTCTAACCATATTACATCTCCAAACCCTCTCCATTCCATACTCAATATACTTCAGTTACTGTCTGTTAATTTCAAGATCAAATATAAAATACCCTTTTATCATTTAGAGCCATCTCTACCCCATTCCAGACTCTTTACACCTTACTCTTCCATTTCTGACAATATACTTTGCAATCCAGTGGCAGTGACTTTCTTGCTATTCCTCCCAAAAGACTCTCCATCTCCAGACAGTTTTACTTTGTTTTGTTTTATTTTTTAGTTTTCACCATTCATGTTTATAAGATTTCTGAGTTCTAATTTTTTCTCCCTCCTCTCCCAGGACAGGACACAATCTGTTATATGTTACTTGTATTCAATCATATTAATCATATTTCCACATTAGTTGTGTTACAAAAGACTCAGAACAAAAAGGGGAAACCACAATAAAGAAAAAAACAAAAAAGAAGGAAAAAGTGAAAATAGTATTATTCAATCTGTATTTAGACTCCATAGTTCTTTCTCTGGATGGCTTCATGAATTTTTTGGATTTATCTTGGATCAATGTATTGCTGAGAAGAGCTAGGTTGGATCATTGTATTGCTGAGAAGAGTTAACACTATCATAGTTGATAATCATCTCACAGTGTTATTATTACTGTGTATAGTAATCTGCTATACTATAGTATAGTGCTTCACACTACATCATTTCATATAAGTCTTTCCTCCATCTACTCACCATTTCTTATAGCACAATAGTATTCTATTACATTCATATATTACAGTTTGTTTAGTAATTCCTCAAATTCCAATTTTTGATGCCACAAAAAAGCAGCTATAAATATTTTGTACATGTCAGTCCTTTTTCCTTTTTATAATGTTTTTGGAATATACATCTGTAATGTTCTGGTTAGCTTTCTGGAGGTCTTGGGACCAGCCTTCGTTTTAGCACAGTAATCAGCACGAGAATAGTCAAGGATAAAGTCAAAAAGTCTTTATTGTTTCCTTCACAGAGTTCTCCTTCACCTGGGGCTCAGCTAGCTTTCTGGAGGCCCTCTGGAATGGGTCTTGGTTTCAGTGGAGAAATGCAGGAGGACAAGCCAGCCACCACGATGGTGAGAGATATAATGTCTCTCCCCCAGTCCTTGTTGGCTCTTATATACTCTATTATAAGTACATCATCATAGGTGTCAATCTTGTAGAACTATATTAAGTATTAAGTACATGTAAACTAGAGAACTATTAATCTCCATGCTAAACTAGATAACCATTGTCTTATTAATCCACTGAGTTAACATCTTTCAAGTATACTTCTCCAGAGTTCTGCCCTTTACACAGACCTAATATTGGTATTGCTAGACCAAAGAGCGCACAGTTTTATAGTCCTTTGAGGATAGTTCCAAATTGCTCTCCAGAATGGTGGGATCACTTTTACAACTTTACCAACATTGCATTAATGTTTCAATTTTCCCACATCCATATACATCACTCATCATTTTCCTTTTCTGCCTGTTGGTCAATCTGATAGGTATGAGGTGGTTGTTTTAATTTGCATTTCTCTAATAAATAATGGTGTCAAATATATTTTTCATATGATTGTAGAGAGCTTTAATTTCTTTATCTGAAGATCCTTTGACCTTTTATCAATTGGGAAATGATTTGTAGTCATAAATTTGATTAATTTCTCTATATATTTTAAAAATGGAGACTTTATAAGAAAGAATGACTTTATAAGAAATACTAACAGTTTTTCAGTTTTCTACTTCCCTTCTAATCTTGGTTGAATTGACTTAGTCTGTGCAAAAACTTTTGATATCCATTTTGCATTTCATACTGATAATTTGATTTTCTTCTTTTTTAATCAAATTAACTAAGAGTTTATTTTATTGGTTTTTTTCCATAAAACCAGTTCTTGGTTTTGTTTATTATTTCAATAGTTTTCTCACTTTTAATTTTGTTCATTTTTCATTTGATTTTCAGAATTTCTAATTTGGTATTTAATTGGAAGGGGAAAGAGAGAATTTGTTCCTTTTCTTGTAGCTTTTTTAGCTGCATACCCAAATCATTGATCTGTTATTTCTCTTTTTTCAATATAAGCATTTAGAAATGTAAAATTTCCCCTAAGTACTGCTTTGGCTGCATCACAAAAATTTTGGTATGTCATTATTGTCATTCTCTTCAATGAAATTATTTATTGTTTCTATGATTTGATGTTTTATCACTCATTCTTTAAGATTATGTTATTTAGTTTCCAATTAATTTTTAATCTATCTTTACATGGTCCTTTATTAATAGTAACTGCTTTGACTCTATCCCACAAATTTTAGTATGTTGTCTCTATTGTCATTCTCTTTGATGATATTATTGATTGTTTCTAAGATTTGTTGTTAAGATTTTTGTGTAGGTGCCAATCATCACCAGCGTATGGGATGGGGAATATATATATATATTTAATGAATTTTTCAAAAATTCTATTCACCTCCTTAACTTCTTGTTTTTTGCAAATGTGGTTAGATTTATCTTCTAAGAGAGAGATCTTAAGATTCTCCATTAGAATAATTTTGCTATCTATATTTTCCTGTAACACAGCTTCTCAAAGAATCTGGAAGTCATATCATTTTGAGATCAGGATTTCTATCCCTGCCTTTTTTTTTTTTTTACTTCAAGTAAAACATAATATTTTGCCTTTTAATTTCTTCAATCTTTTTTTTTTGAACCATTTACATTTACTCTGTGTGTATCTCTCTACTTCAAATGTGTTTCTTGTAAATAACATATTGTAAGATTGTGGTTTTAATCCACTCTCCCATTCACTTCCATTTTATGGGAGAGTTCATCCCATTCACATTCAGAGTTATGATTACTATGTATTTCTCTCCATACAATTTTTCCACCTCCTTATACTTTTCTTTCTCCTTTTTTCCTGTCCCTCCTCACCAGTGTTTTGTGTCTGAACACTGCCTCCTTCAATCTGCTTCCATTCAATCAGTTTCCCTCCCTTTTCTTTCCCCTTTCTCCTTCTATTTCTCTATAGGGTAAGATAAATTTCCATACTTAACTGAGTGTATACATTATTCCCTTTTTGAGCCAAATTGAAAGGGAATAAGGTTCAAATAAACAGTGTTTATCCCCTCCTTTCTTTTCCTTTGCTGTAATAGGTCTTTTTGATCTTCTTCATATGGAGCCTCCCCTTTCCTATTCTTCCAGTACAATCCTTTTTTTAACCTCTTCATTTTTTTTTATCATATCAATATACCACCTCCTTATCTATATATACCTCTTCTAACTGACCTAATAGAGATATAGTTACCAAGAGGTATAAGTATCATCATGCAATTTAACTTTGTTAAAAGTTACCTCTCACAATATAAGAACAATTTGTAAATATTTGCAATATAAAAACAAAACACAGCGATAAAACTATTTTCAAAAACAAAAGTATTTAAAATTTAAAAGAATGAAGGTAGAAGAAAGATGCTTTTAGATATCCACGGAACTAGATATTTTGAGTTGGGGAAAAGAAATAATGAGACATCAGAAGTTCATAAGAAGCAAATTCCAGTAAAAAAAAAAAAAAAGTCAATACTAATGATACAGTAGATCTGAGCCTGGAATCAGGAAAACCCTTTTTTCTGACCTCAGACACTTCCTAGCTGTGTGACTCTAAGCAAGTTACTTAACTCTATTTGCCTCAGTTTCCTCATTTGTAAAATAAGCTGGAGAAGGAAATGAAAAATCTCTCCTGTCTTTGCCAAGAAAACCCCGAAAAGGATCATGAAGAATCAGACATGACTGAAAAATGACTAAACAACAAAATAAATCCATAACTTTGAAATATCTATAAATATCTGAAGTGATGACAACAAGCAAAGGAAACTAGAGATCCTAATGTTAAGACAAATGAACATAAATAATAATAAAAAAAATTTGCAGATGCTTGTTTGTTGGAGAGTTTATTGACACCTGTATTGTAGGTTCAATAGATATAATGGAATGAACTGAATGATGATACAAACTAAAATGGAACCTGGAAAGAAGAGGCATAACAGTTCAGAATGATATAGTATAAATATGCTTTTTGTACCTAATAGGTTAAGACTGAATGATCTGCATAAAAGTAAATGGAAGCTAGAGTTGATTTTTTTCACTGGAAATCCACCTGCTCCCTCTTGGACAGTTTTCATAGTCCCCTGAGTGAATAATCTTTCCCAGTTCTTCTCTTCACATATCACCAGAGTAAGCACAAGCTTCTCTTAGTCAATTCTGTCAGGTATGAGAGGTGTGGTGGCATTTGAACCCAATCTGGGAAATGGAAATCAGGAGGTGATTTGCCTGAAACTGCTAAGACAGCTGCCTCTGAGGGAAGTAACTCAAGCTCTCAACTAATTAAGCCTCTATTCCCCAACACCAATGCTTAGCTCATTTTTTGGCCTGAAGGAAACTATGATGGTCAGAGTTCACATGGATTTTATCTTTTCCCTACTTTAGAGAAGTTAGAGCACTATTTCTCAGTAAAATCCCTTTGGTTTACTTTTGAACTCTTAGCCGGGGGGAGAAGGGAGAGTAGCACAATAGATATCTTCAATTACCCAAATCTGAATCATGTAAGAATTAGATCTGTGGGTGGCCCAAGAAACCAGAACAAGGAGTAATGACTGGAAGTTGAAAATGGCTCATATAGTCATAATACAAAAACTTCCTAACAATTAGAACTATTCACTACAAGTGTTCAAGCAGAGGCCAGATTTCCACTGGCTAAGTTTATTGTAGAAATGATTGTTTTGTGAGTACCAGACAAACTTATTTCTGAAGTTTTGTTTTATTTAGTTTTGGATTTAGTTGTTTTTGGTTTGTTTGTTTGTTTTGTTTTGTTTTGTTGTGAAATTATGTGAGAATAACTCTGGAGATATTCCTCCAATTTCCTCCCAAAAAACCTCTCTCCTTTTCTGTTTAATGCATTAAGAACTTAAATAGTTGTAATTTCAGGACTGATGGAGATTCTTTGACAAGAAGGATACAGCATAGTATCCATATTCAGTTTTAGAATCAAAAAACCTAAGTTCAGATTCTACTTATGATGTTTTGCCATGTGACAAATCATCTAATCCCTCTGCATCATTTTCCTCATCTATAAAATTGTTGGGATGAACTAAGTGATCATTCAAGTCCTTTATAGCTATAAACCTGTGATCTAAGGATTCTTTTTGAGGGGGCAGAGTTTCTTCTTCTCTCCTTCTAATCATACCATATGAGTGGCCACTCTACCTATAAATAAGATCAGCAGCTCTGGTTTGAACTGTCTTAGGTATGATTAGATGTAAGGAAAAACCATCTAAATTTGTGATTATTCAGAAATATAAAAAAGGTTAGATGGCAGAATATCACCAAACTGGTAAAGCTCTCTTTTATAGGATAGAGCTATTTGTAGATCCATTAAATAACAATCATTACCATCTTTTTCCCCACTAGTTCTTTTAAGACTCATTACATTACCTAATAGATAAATGGTCAAAGAATACAAATAGGCAGTTCTCAGATAAAGAAATCAAAATTATCTATAGGCATATGAAAGTGCTCTAAATCACTTTTGATTAGAGAAATGTAAATTTAAACAACTCTGAGATACTATGTCACACCTATCAGATTGGGCAATATGACAAAAAAAAAAAATGGAAAGTGATAAATGCTGGAGAGGATGTGGGAAAATCAGGACACTAATGTACTATTGGTGGAATTGTGAACTGATACAATCATTCTGAAAAACAGTTTGCAATTATGCCCAAAGGACAATCAAACTGTGCATAGCCTTTGATTTAGTAATATCACTACTAGGTCTGTTATCCCAAGGAGATCATTAAAAAGGGGGGAATGAATCTATATGTGCAAAAATATTTATAACTGTTTTCATGATGGGAAAATATGGAAATTGAAGGGATGCCTATCAATGAGGAATAGCTGAATAAATTGTATTATATGAATATAATGTAATTCTATTGTGAAAATTAAAATGATGAGTAAGCAGATTTCAGAAAAACCTGGAAAGACTTATATGAACTGATACAAAGTGAAATGAGCAGAACCAGGAAAATATTGTATACAGTATCAGCAATATTGTGTGATGATAAAGTATGACTGACTCAGCTCTTCTCATCAACATAATGACACAAGACAAGTACAAAGAATTCACAAAGGAAAATGCCATCCTAAATAGAATATGAACTGATGGACTCGGTATACAAAGCAAAGGGTTTTTTTTTTCTTTATTTACTTTATTCTTTCTCATTTTTTCTTTTGATTTGTTTCTTCTTTCACAACTGTGACTAAAACAGAAATATGTTATATGATAGCACATGTGTAAACTAGATCAAACTGTCTACTTTCTTCAGGAGAGTGGAAGGAGAGAAGGAAAAAACTTTGGAACTCAAGATTATGTAAAAATGAATCCTAAAAATTTTCTTGGCATGTATCTGGGAAAAAATAAAACATTACACACACACACACACACACACACACACACACACACACACACACACATCCATTATAAGCAGGCAATTAAAAAACTCAAGATTATGTTAGTGAAAAACAATCTAAGACCTTGGATTGAAACTTCTTCTTTGTCTGATGGCAAGCCTATAAATCAGTTCCCAGAAACATGGTTCAGATGCTCAGATTCAAATTTGTTCAAAGGAATTTCAAGACCAAATTCTCCACCAGTAATATTGTTTTTGTTCGGTCATTTTCACTCGTGTCCAGTTCTTTGTGAGTGGAGTGACCCTTGAAAAAGATACTGGAGTAGTTTGCCATTTCTTTCCCCAGCTCATTTTACAGATAAGGAAACCAAGGTGAATAGGATTAAACACTTTGCCTAGTGTCACACAGCTAGTAATCTGAGGCTGGATTTGAACTCAGGTAGATGAGTCTTTCTGACTACAAGTCCAACATTCTATTTATTGCACCACCTAACTGCTCATGCCAGCAATAGTGATTGAGGTTAATGTCTCTGTACAAAACACTATAATGTCACCTCTTCTCTGGTCATACCAGCAAATTCAAGGAGTACACAAAAGCCACACCAAACTCCTTCTGCCTCAGTCTCTTGGTCCTATATAAGTAGTATAATTGCAAGCATTTACAGGTACCCCTACCTAAGAATCAATCTTGCCTTTGCCCTTTCTTCCTCCTGAAAAACCCCATACTTTCTATTGGTCTGAACAAAATCTTAAAGCCTTATTACATTCTGCTGGTTTTCTCTCTGTTTCTATTCCATTCCTACCTGTTCTCTCTTCTGCTTATACAGCTCTTGAGTATTATTGCCTACATTGACACGAGGGCGTTAGGGATAGAACAGATAAAGGAGAAGTATTAAACAATTAAATATTTAGTTTGTGCTAAGACTGGTCATACAAACATAAGCCCCGACTCAAAGCCCTTTAGTGTGAAACTCTCTAATAAAAATGGAATGATATTTTAGGATCTACTCTTTACTTCTAGTTCTTAATTCCTTCCTTGTAGTTAGAGTTCAGGGGTCTTCTTCACTTTGTCCTAAATGCCAGTTACACAATGGTAAACAAATGAAGAAGTTTGGGGACTCAATGTGATTCATTCAAACAGAAGGTAAGAAACTTTAGCATCTATGTATTCCAGGACTTGCTAGCAAAGCACAACTAAATTTAGCAGCCAGTGATATTGATTTGATTAAAAATGGTTTAAGGCTTGTAAATGTCACTGGAACTTAGCAAAATTAATATTATTAAATCCTTCTGGTGATGGGGAAAACTAACAAAGGGATTTGCAGTGGTTTCTGTAATTAATTGCTCTGTCATGATTTATATTAACTTACAGTACAACTCCATTAGCTCAGACCTGTCATCTCTGCTCAAGGAACCACCAAGTAATCACTAGCACATTAAAGAATAAATTAGTTTTTGGCTTGAAGCCTAGTTGTAGAATGCTTCATTTGTGTCTGCTGCAGACATATGTACCTAATAAAGTTGGGACGAATGAGTTAAAGTACATATATATCAGTGTCAGCAGGTTATATTTTAGAGACAATATGCTCAACATTGTTCATTAGGGCTAATGAATTCTTTTTCTTTTTCTTCTTTCCAGTTGCATCACCTCATATTTAGCCAATGCCTTCAGGTGAGATGTGAAGCAAAACTCTGAAAAAAGGTAGGTCTCCAGAGATTTTTTCCCTCTCTTTGCAGTCTGTGGCCTGTGGTTGTAATAATAGGTTCATGTGGTTTTTGTTAACACTTCATTACCCTAAAGTTGGATAAATTATCTCCTGCTTCTGCCCTGTGTGCAAACACTCTGTGTAGCCAAAAATCTTAGCTACTACTTACAGTAGATTATGGGGATTTGTAAGGTCTATCAAATCATCTCTGTCTTTGATAGCTGGAAGATGTTTTAAGTAGGGCTGTAGAGAGAACTATTTTACATTTCAAAGAAAGTGTTGATTGCCTTGAGGATTTGCAAGCTAGAGCTGTCCTTTTTTCAGGGGTACATGGTAGGGGAAGAAACTAATTTGGCAGGTACTCAGGCCAACAGCATAACCAACAAGAGGATACTGAGTCAGAGAGCGGGGCCAACAGACAATAATCTATTTAGCACCAAATATGGCCTCCATAATTAATTAACATTGCAGGGTTCAAAGGACAAGGTCATTTCAGCTACAAATGTCTGAGTACCACCCAGGCAGTCCTAACATGTTCTGGATCATCTCAGTAATTTGAATCATCTAATGTCATTGACTTCTTCACAGATGCTATACCTGCAGTGCAAGGAGCAGTCCTGGAGTTTTCCATGCATGGATGAGTAGAGTGATAAATGTCCAAAATGTGAGGAAATTGCTGCCTTAGCCAACTAGAAAATGTATATATTATTGAGAATGTAGTTGAAAAGGGAAAGTGAGCTAATTTATGATTACAAAGGCCTTTGAGATTTGGGTAATCTTATCCCTTCTTTCCTAATGTGATATGTGACTTGCATTTGAAATTTACAATGATTGGTCTTAGCTGATCATTTTCCATTTAATTGAAGTGGAAAAAATCATAAACATGGAAAGAAACCATATCCACCTATGTGATTGGCTGCTGTACATTACTGTACACTACTAGCTGTATTTGAAGTTGGTATCAATGAAAAAGGTACTTTTCTTTAACAAAATTGGGAAAGAGAAGAAGGAAGGAAGGAAGGAAGGAAGGAAGGAAGGAAGGAAGGAAGGAAGGAAGGAAGGAAGGAAGGAAGGAAGGAAGGAAGGAAGGAAGGAAGGAAAGAGGGAGGGAAGGAAGGAAGGAAGGAAGGAAAGAGGGAAGGAAGGAAGGAAGGAAGGAAGGAAGGAAGGAAGGAAGGAAGGAGAGAGGGAGGGAAGGAAAGAAGGAAGGAAGGAAGGAAGGAAGGAAGGAAGGAAGGAAGGAAGGAAGGAAAGAAGGAAGGAAGGAAAGAAGGAAGGAAGGAAGGGAAGGAAGGAAGGAAGGAAGAAGGAAGGAAGGAAGGAAGGAAGGAAGGAAAGAAGGAAGGAAGGAAGGAAGGAAGGAAGGAAGGAAGGAAGGAAGGAAGGAAGGGAAGGAAGGAAGGGAAGGAAGGAAGGGAAGGAAGGAAGGAAGGGAAGGAAGGAAGGGAAGGAAGGAAGGGAAGGAAGGAAGGAAGGGAAGGAAGGAAGGAAGGAAGGAAGGAAGAAGGAAGGAAGGAAGGAAGGAAGGGAGGGAAGGAAGAAGGAAGGAAGGAGAAAGAAAGGGAGGAAAGGAAGAAGGGAGAGGAGGAAGGGAGGGGAAGAAGGGAGAAAGGGAGGAAGGGAGGAAGGAAGGAAGAAGGAAGGAAGAAAGAAGAAGGGAGGGAAGGAAGAAGGAAGGAAGGGAGGGAGGAAGGGAGGGAGGAAGGAAGGAAGAAGAAAGGGAAGGAAGGAAGGAGAGAGGGAGGGAAGGAAAGAGGGAAGGAAGGAAGGAAGGAAGGAAGGAAGGAAGGAAGGAAGGAAGGAGAGAGGGAGGGAAGGAAAGAAGGAAGGAAGGAAGGAAGGAAGGAAGGAAGGAAGGAAGGAAGGAAGGAAAGAAGGAAGGAAGGAAAGAAGGAAGGAAGGAAGGGAAGGAAGGAAGGAAGGAAGAAGGAAGGAAGGAAGGAAGGAAGGAAGGAAAGAAGGAAGGAAGGAAGGAAGGAAGGAAGGAAGGAAGGAAGGAAGGAAGGAAGGGAAGGAAGGAAGGGAAGGAAGGAAGGGAAGGAAGGAAGGAAGGGAAGGAAGGAAGGGAAGGAAGGAAGGGAAGGAAGGAAGGAAGGGAAGGAAGGAAGGAAGAAAGAAGGAAGGAAGAAGGAAGGAAGGAAGGAAGGAAGGGAGGGAAGGAAGAAGGAAGGAAGGAGAAAGAAAGGGAGGAAAGGAAGAAGGGAGAGGAGGAAGGGAGGGGAAGAAGGGAGAAAGGGAGGAAGGGAGGAAGGAAGGAAGAAGGAAGGAAGAAAGAAGAAGGGAGGGAAGGAAGAAGGAAGGAAGGGAGGGAGGAAGGGAGGGAGGAAGGAAGGAAGAAGAAAGGGAAGGAAGGAAGGAGAGAGGGAGGGAAGGAAAGAGGGAAGGAAGGAAGGAAGGAAGGAAGGAAGGAAGGAAGGAAGGAAGGAGAGAGGGAGGGAAGGAAAGAAGGAAGGAAGGAAGGAAGGAAGGAAGGAAGGAAGGAAGGAAGGAAGGAAAGAAGGAAGGAAGGAAAGAAGGAAGGAAGGAAGGAAGGAAGGAAGGAAGGAAGGAAGGAAGGAAGGGAAGGAAGGAAGGAAGGAAGGAAGAAGGAAGGGAAGGAAGGGAAGGAAGGAAGGGAGGAAGGAAGGAAGGGAAGGAAGGAAGGGAAGGAAGGAAGGAAGGGAAGGAAGGAAGGGAAGGAAGGAAGGGAAGGAAGGAAGGGAAGGAAGGAAGGAAGGGAAGGAAGGAAAGAAGGAAGGAAGGGAGAAAGGAAGAGAAGGAAGGAAGGAAGGGAGGGAGGAAGAAAAGGAGGGAAGGAGAAAGAAAGGGAGGAAAGGAAGAAGGGAGAGGAGGAAGGGAGGGGAAGAAGGGAGAAAGGGAGGAAGGGAGGAAGGAAGGGAGAAAGGGAAGAAAGAAGAAGGGAGGGAGGGAAGGAGAAAGGGAAGAAGGGAGGGAGGAAGGGAGGGAGGGAAGGGAAGAAGAAAGGGAAGGAAAGAGGGAGAGAGGGAAAGAAAGAGGGAAGGAGGGAGGGAGGGAAGGAAAGAAAGAGGGAAGGAGGGAGGGAAAGAAGGAAAGAGGGAGGAAGAGAGGAAGGCAGGAAGGGAGGAGAGGAAGGGGGGGAGAGAGGAAGGCAGGAAGGGAGGGGAGGAAGGGAGGGAGGAAGGCAGGAAGGGAAGGAGAGAAGAGTTCTTGTTGAAAGAAGGACTATTCTAAGAAATGCAGTGGGGTTGAGGATAGGCCTTGATGTCAGCAACACAGCAACAATAAAAATGATGTCTAAAGTCCCTTCTAGAGCTACTTATATAATCCTAAAATGGGAAGGAAGGAAGAAGGGAGGGAAGGAAGGATACATGGGATACATCATGTATACAGGAGGCTTATATGGGTGGCAACCAGAAGAGTTGATGTAATATCTATGCAGAGCTTGAAGATGAAGGATGAAGACTTAGAAGGAAAAATAGATAAGAAATTATGGCCATATTTGTCCCTGCTGTGGTCTCTGAGCACAGGCACCAGCCCAAGTTGCTTTTAAGCAGCTCCTCTTTTTAATGAAATAAATGAATGAATGAAAAAGAAAGCATTTTTTAAAGTGCTTTCTATATGAGGGTGTCATGTGTTAGAGATGACATGAGATAATATTTTTAGAGTGCTTAGCAAAGTATCAGGCATATAGTAGATGCTTAATAAATGATTATTCTCTTCTTTCTAGAGACAGAAATATAAAAAGCAAAATAGTCCCTGTCCTAAAGGAATTTACATTCTAATAAAGGAAGACAATGCATATAGCAGAGGATTGGATAGGGAAAATGAATGTTTTCTTCTGAAAAAATCATAGAGATGTCGAGTTTTGTGATAACTAATTTATAGGTTCTTTCTACAAAAAATAAAAAAAATAAAAAATAAACCAGTAGTATTGATTTGATTAGTGTTCTTAGAATAAGAGATAGGAATACTTCATCATGGCAAGAACATGGTTAAAGTAGTGTGGTAGATCTAAGGATGGCTAGATATAGTAATGGTGCAGGTAATCACACAGTGGATAAGTTTAGAGTCATTCAAATTTGATCTCAGACATTTACTAGGTGTGTAATCCTGGGAAGAAAATACTAAATCACTCTAGTATCTTTGCCAGTTGTACAGTTAGTCCACAGGGTCACAAAGGGTTGAACATGACAGAAAAACTTAACAACAACAACAACAACAACAAGTTATGATGAACAGTCAGAAGCACTAGACTCAGGGTAAGAATTGGAGTTCTTGTCAGAGACTCCAAAGGAAGACTAATGTAGAGGAGAGCTGGGGGTTCTGGAGTACCCTTCTGAGCCTGGGACCTTGCATCACTCAGAGAGAATTCTTGGTATATTATACATTAATGTACCTTCTGATGATTATTAAAATAATTGAAATAGTCTACAGAGCTATTCAGTTTTGGTAGAGACCAGCTGTTAATTCATTTCCCATTCCTCTCTCCTGATTTACTGAAAGATAAAAAATTTAAGATATTTAACAGCTATTTCATTCTCCTTTGTTGCTGCATCTAGGACTCTAGCCCTTCAGGTAAAGGAGGATTAACATAGAGGGTTGAAACTAGCAAGGAGGAGAATGTGGTGCTTCATGATGAGTGTGTCTATATTTTTTTAGTTTACAAGGGATTTTTATAATATAATTAAACTGACTTTTCAGTCATATGGCCAAATACTGATAAACAAAATGAAGATCTGCTTATTGAAAGACCTGACAAACTTATAAAGCACTGGCTAACAAGAACAAGAAAAAAGGGAAAATAAAATTGCCAAAATATAAATTAAATTTAATGTGAATGTACAACATGGTAGAAATAGAATGATCTGAATCTATAACACAGTTACAAACCTGAAAAATAAGAATTCAAAGGGACTGAATAAGTATATGCAAAAAAACAAAATGCCCAAATTAGTAAAATAAAAAATAGAGATCCTTGGCAACTCAGTTTCAGAAAAAGATATAAACTGAGCCATAAATTAACTGCCAAAAGGAGGAAGAAACCTGGACCAGATGGAATTATAAATGAATCCATCAAATATTTAAAGAGTAGTGTCTGCATTACAAAAATAATTCTCTGGTAGACAGAATTCATTTTACCAACTTTTTATGAAACATTATTATCTTGACACTCAAATCAAGAAGCAACAAAACTTAGAAACAAAACTATAAATTAACTTCATATTATAACATGATGCAACAAATAAATGAACAAATGAATGAATGAATGAACAGTTGAGTAAATAAATAAATAGATGAAAAATAAATTAAATCATTACAAGAAAATTCACTAGAAATGCAAGGATGAGTCAATATCAGAAAACAATTAACAATTTAGACATAAACAACAAAATCCATATGCCTTTCAATAAATGTAGAAAAAAATCTATGGAAAAGTATTAATCATTTATTTATTTATAAAGCCATGTAAAAGATAAAAATGAAACAGGAATTCTTTAATATGTCCAAAAGCATATATCTAAAACCAAGATTTAGTATTGTTTGTAACATAGAAACATTGGAAACTTTACAATACAAATAAGGGTAAAGTAAGGATGCCTCCTCTCATATATTATTGAGCCATGTCCTAGATAATCCTAGCTACCGTAATAAGAAAAGAGAACAAATTACAAGCATACATGTTGGTAAATGGATAGAGAGAAAGATTGGATTTATGAATTCATTTGTTTAAGAAAGGCCATCTGAGTAAAGTCTTTCTAATAGTTTTCACTTTATCTACAACATATGACCTTAGAATTTTGCCTAGTAACATTGATGGATTAAACAAGTTGAGCAAGATTACATAGACAGTATGTTTCAGAAAAGGGTATTGAACATAGTATTCTCAGCTTTAAAGACAATTCCTTATACTCTGTATCACCTTGCTTTTATATTGATAAAGAGGAGGAAAAAAATTATCCTCATAAGCAATTGATATATCTAATGAAGAATGAATAAAGAAATTAATAAAAAAAACTGTTAATGAATTCCATAATACAGCATGATATAAAATGAATCTGCAATATCATAATTTCTATTCATATCTGACAAAGGCCAAGAAGAAATTATAATATTAAATTCTTAATGAGTCAGAAAGTGGTAGGAAGGAGAAAGAGACTCTAAATTTGAAAAATGATGTTAAAATAAGTAATTTTAAAAATATTTGGTGTTGATTGAAAAATACAAAATTATAGCAATATTTTAAAAAAGTAAATATTAGATACAATCAAAAACAGTACCTCCATGTTTGATAAAACTCAAAACACAAATTATTATGGGGAAGTTTTCCCTATTAAAGAAAAATAGCTAGAGGGTAAGAGTAACAGGGAATGAAAAGTACATTGGCAAAAATTAGCATTAGAACATGTTACATCCTATATTACACTATGTTTTAAGTGAATGTCACCTGAATTTTAAAAGTCCTATTTTTTTCATGGAGAATTGGAAGAAGTGTGAAATAATTAAGCATGGAGTTAATTCTTTTTTTGGAGGGGGGGATAATATCAGACTTTATTGATACCAAAAAAAAGATGACCAAAAATCAATCACCAATTAGTAACTTATATGCCTATTCTTCCCCAACTATACCAAATCTTTTGTGGACCATCTATATTCAATTTTCCAGAATGTTTGATAAAGGTATTAGTAAGGAACAAGCAGGCTTTAGGAAGTGATTTCTTAAGCAAAAAAGGGGAAGATGATCATAACTGACAAAACACACAATTTCATAAAATTCAAAAAAACTATTATTAAAGAATAAAATCAGTGAAGACAGAATAAGAAGAGGTGTCAAGACAAATATATCAATTATCACTAATAAAATGCTAATGTAATGAGGCTATTCCAACATGTAGCCTGGAGGTGTCATTAGGTGGCTCAAAGGAAGGCAGAATAGGTATTTTTAACCTCTTCTCTCGAGGAAGGAACGTTTTTCTCAAAGGAAGATTTTTATTCCAACAAGAAATGGAGGCCAAAAGTATGACCACTCTGCTTTCCTCACAGGAAGGGGCTCATGAACTAGAATTTCATCTATCTGCTTCCTTAAATATTGTTAGTCTAAGAAATGTAGTTTTCATGTTCAAGCTATATTTCTGATCACTATCCATTCAAGCTTTATATCCAAGGATTGCCTCCTTTCTCCCCAAGAACTAGTTGTACAATGAATACACATAGCAAATAGCAAAAATCCATTTATCTATATCATAGCAAAACAGAAACCAAAAAATATATACATACATTACACATATATGCATATTTGTGTATGTGTGTGTATATATACACATATATAAACATATGTATATGTATGTGTGTATACATGAGAATACATGCCAGACAAAACAAAGTGAAGGAGCTCTACCTTTGGGAACTCAACTTAATAGAGAGAGTCCAGATTTCACTGAAAGGAAAATTCAGTGAATTTACAAGTGCAGCAAGCTGGGGACAGGGACATGCTGAATACTGCTATCTTCTCTTATGTCTGCTTCTTCTCTGAATCTTATTATCCTTTCAGAAACCTGCAATGGAGTTAGAATTGTCTATTTTCTCTTTTATCCTGGAAACTAGAAATACCCAAAGTAACTGCAGAGCTTTAAAAGACTTAAAGAGAGCAGAGTTTTTCCTTTCTCTGTTTCTTTTCAACTCTGCCCCATACTCACTCAGCTTAGGAAACTGACCTTCACCAATTGAAGAGACTCTCATAACAGTAATCTTTGGGACTTGTGTTATACTGATATCAAATATATGTAAGAAATTTATACAGCTATATAACACTAAAAGTCATTCCCCTATAGTTTAAAAAAATGAACAACTTTTAAAGAATAACAAATTACAAATTATCACATGTAACATGCTTCAAATCAAAAATACTAAGAAAAATGCAAATTAATAGAACTCTAACCTTTTATTTCATATGCCACAACTATCAAAGATAACAAAATGAGAAGTCAGTATTAGAGGCATTAATAAAAAAAATTAATGCATATTTATACATCACTTTAAAGTTTCTGAAGCACTTTATAAACATTATCTCATTTTATTCTCACAACAACTCTGGGAGACAGATGCTATATTAGCACCATTTTACAGATGAGAAAAAATGAGTAGAGCTAAAATGATTTACCTAAGTTACACAGCTAGTAAATGTCTGAGGCCAGACTTGAAATCACATCTTACTCTAGTTTGTGGAAAATAGACACATTAATATGTGAGCTATAAATTGGCCCAACAATTCTGAATACCAATCTATAATTATATGAGAAAAGATATTAAACTGGTCTTCCTCTTTGACCCAGTGATCCACTACTGGGCTTTTATCCAAAGAAACAAAGATGCTTATTACAAACCAAAATATTCACAATAGCATTCTTTGTTGTAGCAAATAACTGGAAACAATTTGCTTTCCCAGTGATTGAGGAACAGCTGGAAAGAATGGTAGTATGTAAATATGGAAAATAATATTAACAATAATTATAATAAATGCAAACATTTGTATAGTGTTTTAAGATTTTCAAGGTACTTTACCAAAAGTACAAAATTTTATCTTCACAACAATTTTACAGATGAGTAAACTGAGGCAGACAAGGGTTAAATGATTACCCCAAGATCACATAAGTGTCTCAAGTGAAATTTGAATTCAGGTTTTCCTGACTCTAAGTATAGTGCTCTACCCTCTGTGCCATCTTGTAATGGATATTGTTATATCTTAAGAAATGCCTAGTGTAGAGGATTTAAGACATCTGGGAAAATTTATATATACTGATGCAGTAGAGCAAAAAAAAACAAATATCTACCTTGAATACAAAAATTAAAAAGGAGAACAACTTTGGATAGTTAAAAAAAATCAATAATGGTTCTAAAGAACAGATCATGAAACAAACCTTCCTTTTTGTGACATGATTCTCTTCCTTACTGCCCCATTCCTTCCCTTTCAGTTTTCTTTTATGTGTTATCTTCAACCATAAAATATAAACTCCCTGTGGGTGTGGACTTTATCTTTGCTTGCTTTTGTATTCTCAGAGTTTAGCAAAGTCTCTAGCACATACTGTTTTTAATAAATCATCTATCTCTCTGAGACGTCAGATGATTGGGCCAAGATCAAATGGTAAGAATCAGAGGCAAGTCTTCCTGACCTTAGGTCCAGTGATCTATCCATTAAATAGACTGAAATACAAGATTATAGACTAATCCAGAATAGCCAACTGCTCCCACCCAACACTCTGTCTCGCTCTTGCTCTCACGCTGTCTCTCTCTTTCTTTTTCTATCTCTCTGTCTCGTAAAAAAAAAAAAAAAAAAAAAAACCATCATTACATATTAATATACCAGTTATTAGGGGAGGACTTAATTCTAATATCTTGTTAATTCAAGTTCAACTTTAGTACAAAATGAGTTATTTATAAGTTATGTCATAGCTAACAAATAGTTTTACTTTTTTCTAAAACATTAAAGATATGAAATAACAGTACTATAACATCTTGCTTCTTTAGATCTGATCCCATTGTTTCCTAATGGAAATGTGTTTGGTCAAAAGGATAGAGTATGGTGACTCTCTTGTTCTTCAGACATCCACCAAGTAGGAAGGGCACTACATCACATAGATGGGAACTTTTAGGCCCTTAGGAGACCAAGGTGTCAAAGAAAATAAGAGCTAATCAAGTCTATGGGACAGCTTTGTTGCCTTTTAGGAATGAAAAGAGGAGGAACCCTGATCCTATGACATTCTAGATGACATTCAAGGGTTTTATTGGACAATTCTCCTGGCATAGATAGTACTAAAGAGAGAGAAAAGAAAAAAAAAAGAAAGAAAGAAAGAAAGAAAGAAAGAAAGAAAGAAAGAAAGAAAGAAAGAAAGAAAGAAAGAAAGAAAGAAAGAAAGAAAGAAAGAAAGAAAGAAAAAAGAATTACAGCTGCATCGAGAAAGAGAGGGACCAAAAATGTCCTGGAAAAGTTTTGTTGTATTTTAGGGAAAAATTCATCACTATTGTGACAAAACAGGGAACTCAGATCTTATCTCATCAATCATAAGAAAGCATAAGAATGCATAATGACTCTAATACTTAATGGTTATATCTATATTGATTCATAAAGTCATTATGGCTGTTCTGCCAAAGCATCCTTATATCTCACAACCTAACCCCCTTTAAAAAAAGGCCAAGATTGACTAGACAGCCTCATTTATTAAACAACATAGTGCCTGGCACATTGTAGACGCTATGTAAATGTTTATTCTCTTTCCTTCTTCTTTCCCCTTCACTTTTCAGAAGGAATACATTCATTTTCTACCAGATCTGCATATTTAGATGTGTATCATACATGCCACATGAAGAGCAAATAGTGCTTTGTCATTGATTACATATAAGTAATCTTGAAGTATATCTCTCATTCTCCCTCCCTTATTTTACCTAAAGTGTATTTTTAAACATGGATGCTAAATCATTTTAAACATGCAGATTTTTTTTAAAAGAATCACAAACAGATGAAATGTCTGTATTTTAAATCCTAGAATTTTATATACTTAGTGGGTACACAGAATAACTGATCATATTATACATTTATCTAACTATTATACCAGGGAAATTTAGATAACATAATATCCTCACATCCCCACACCTTTTCTTTCAAGAGTCAATTACTTAACAAGCTACTCAGAGAAAAGAAAAATTATGTAACTTCATATTATTAGCCTATTTTACATGCCTTGACTTCAAATAAGCTATGTGGTTTCATCCTTTTCATTTGCTTCACTTTGAACTGGAATGGAATTGAACTTTGAATGGAAACTTTACAAGGAGGCATAAACCTGAAGATTTTTAGAACAGCAAATATTTCATTTTCAAAAAAGTTAACATAGTCCAAATAGTTTAATTTCTTTTCTCCCTGATGTAATGAGCAGCTGTTTCTCCTGAGTTGCTAAGATCCCATGTAAAAAAATTAACAAAACACAGGATCTTCTGTTTACTCCAAAAAGTGTATTATTTAAAAAAAAAAAAAAAAACTAGCTCTCTCCAGTTACAAAAAATATAGGTCTCTGGAAATATCTGATAATCATTTTTGAAGTAGACATATTGAATAAGCCTTAGGAGATTGGAGGATCATGTGATTTGATGCCATACAGAATTCTACGAGAAGTCAAGTATAAGACTGATGACTTTAGGGAGTATAGGTTTCTTCAATATTGATAATATATCAGTGGATCTGTGATCTCATCAATGTTGTTACTTAATTCTTCACTCTCACTTTTCCTAAATAGCCAATTTGTTACCATTTTGTTTTTCTACCTTCGTGACATCTATCTGATTCAGCCTTTTTTTCCCACTCCCTTCTCTCCATTCACAGTCACCACCCTAGTTCAGTTTCTCTTCATCTGAACAGAAGTATCCCCCTTTAGCCTTTTAACTAGTCTACTTGTCTAGTCCCTCCCTACTCCAGTCAATTTTCCATTCAAATATAAAGTCCTTTGTTTTGACCTTTAAAACTCTTCAAAACTGATCCCTTTTGACCTTTCCAGTCTTCTTCTACTTTATTCTCCTTAATAATCCAACCACACTGGCCTATGTGCTATTCCTCATACATAACATTCATCTCCCATCCCTTTGCATGATCTGTTTTCTGTGCCTGATATGCTCTTCCTCTTTTCTTTCTGTTAATTTCTGTGAGTTCCTTCAAATTTCAATGGATATCCCACTTTCTTCAGGAAGCTTTTTTCCATCTCTGCATCTTGATAGTTCCTTTGCCTCTGAAATTACTTTTTATTTACTCTCTCCCTCTCTTTTAGGTCTGTATGTATATATGTACATATGTTGTCCCTGACATAACCTCTTCAATCCAGTGACACTGGCCTCCTGACTGACTGACTGTTCCATTAACAAGACACTCAGACTCTTGGTTCCAGGTACTTTCTCTGGTTGTCCCCCATGCCTGAGAGACTCTCTTTCTTCCTCTCTGACTCCTAATCTCCCTAATAAAAATCCCTCTTCCTACAGGAAGCCTTCCTACTATATTGTCTCCCCCAATAGATTTTAAGCTTCTTGAGGAAAGAGGCAGTCTGTTGCCTTTTTTTTATCCCAGTTACTCAGCATAGTGCCTGACATATAGTAAGCATTTCGTAAACATTTATCAATTGATATATGTATTAAATACTTTGTTATTTAAATGCTGCTTTGCCGATCAGAGTTTCCTGAAGGCCAGTACTTTTTTTTTTTTTTAAACCTTTCTTTTTATCCTCATCATTTGTCACAGTTCTGGGAACATATCTGATATTATCTCCTCATTTTTTTCCTCAGCAGATTTCATCTACAATCAACCCCTCACTTTTCAATTTTCAGCCTCCACTTATCAATTGCTTCCTTCCCTAATGCCTTTAAAAATTCCAAAACGTGAATTGTCCCATGCCATACCATAAAGTAATTTACTTACTGAATGCAAGGTCAGACTACAGAAGCATTATTTTATAA
Organism: Antechinus flavipes; assembly: GCF_016432865.1. Classification (NCBI taxonomy): domain Eukaryota; kingdom Metazoa; phylum Chordata; class Mammalia; order Dasyuromorphia; family Dasyuridae; genus Antechinus; species Antechinus flavipes. Next base: position 177,011,829 of record NC_067402.1, read on the forward strand.
AGCTAGAAAAATAATGAAATTGATCTAAATAATAAAAATAAATAATGAAATTAATCTAAACTACGGCCAGCCCACAGGCCAGATGCAGCAGCTGTTGACATTTATCCCCCTCACCCAGGACTATGAAGTTTCTTTATTTAAAGGCCCTAAAAACAAAGTTTTTGTTTTTACTATACTCTGGCCCTCCAACAGTCTGAGGGACAGTGAACTGGCCCCCTATTTAAAAGTTTGAGGACCCCTATTTTAAACAGAACAAAAAAGAAATTCGAGAAATTATGTAAATTTTCAGATTTATTGATAGGGAAGTAGTCCAAGAGCAAAGGAGGTAAAAAGGACCATAGAAGGTAACATGGACAGTTTTGACTGTATGAAATTTAAAAAAAAAAAAAAAAAACTTTTGCACAAACAAAATCAATGCAGCAAAAAATAGAAAAGAAACAAGTAAATGGGAAAAAATTTTCTATGATGGTCTCATTTCTAATATATAAATGCCTGATTTAAATTTATAAGAATAAGAACCATTACCAAATTGATAAATGATCAAAGATATAAATAAGTAGAATTCAAGGGAAGAAATACAAGCTATCAATAGCTTTACAAAAAAATGAACTAAATTAATAGAGAAGGATCAATATAAAACAACTCTAAAGTTCTATTTCTTAACTTACAACATTGCCAAAGCTGACAAAAAAAAAAAAAAAAAAAGAAAAGAAAATGATAAATGCTGGAGGTTCTGTGTAAAAACAATTATTTTATTACATTATTGATGGAGCTGTCAATTGGTCCAGCTACTCTGGAAAGCAATTTGAAATTTTTCTTCCTACATCCTTCATGCCCTTTAACACAGAAATATCATTATTATCTCTAAGAAAGAAAGAAAGCTTCCTTGAGGACAAAAATATTTATAGTAGTGTTTATGATGGCAAAGAACTAGAAACTAAAGAAATACTCACCACTTGAGAAATGACCAAACAAATTATAGTATAAGAACATTATGAAATATTATAAGAAATAATGAAAGGAATGTATTCAGAGGAACCTAGGAAGATTTGTATGAAATTGTACAGACTGAAGTGAGCAGAACTAGAACAATTTATTTTGTTTGACTGTGTGTTTTCAAAGGTTTTGTTTTTCTTTCTTTCATAGGGCAGGAATGGATGAGGTTAAAAGGGAGAGAAGATGAAGTTTAATTGAAAACCTCATTTTAACAAAAAAATTGGAGGATCATTATTCAAAGCTTTCTTTTGGGAGTTCTCTGAGGCTTTAAAAACTATAGGAGGAAAAATTCCACTTATCTGTCTTATCTATCCTATTCTCTTTACTAGTTATATACCCTTTTCCTTTCCTGATCCTACATCCTAAATATCTTTTTGGCCCCTCTTCATATTCAATTCCTTGTTGATAATGTATTGCAACCTATTTATGTGCTTGTTAATCATTGTCATCAGCTTTGGCTCTTTGTAGACTACAGTGTTCCATGGTTCACAGTCATGTAACATCACCAGAAAAAACTTTAAAACTTTTTTTAGGGAACAGTGAGATTATTGAAATTCTTGTAAAACTTTCCACATGTCCATCATTAAGTGTGGCACCACCTTATCTACATATAAGGATGGTCATATCCTTGATCTCAAAATTAACTAAAACTATTTCTTCTATCTCCAAAATCTAGAATTTTCTCTTTCAGACCACAATCTCCATCCTTCAATTTCTCCTGTACTTTGATCCACCTTAACCTTTTTTCTTTGTCTTTACATTATTTCCAGCTCTCTATTCTTTCCTGTTCTCCAAGTTCATTATCTCTGCTCTGGTGCTCCTCTACTCCTTTTACAATTCTGACTTTAACATTGAAAAATCTTCAATATGCCATCAATTACCTTTTTGATTTGATACTTAACTTTGCATACCCAACACCTGTCACAATTCCTGGCATATAATCAGTGCTTATGAAATGCCTGTTTGTTGATTAATTAATGTCTTTGAATCCCTAGTCATTGACACAATGCCTTGCAAATTGGAAATGTAATAAATGTGTGTTGAATTAAATTGAATAGCAACTTTCTCATCATTAAAAAATTATTTTTATGAAGAACAATTCCTATATTAGATCCACATTTGATAAAAATAAAACAAAGCATGTTTTCACAGAATTCCTCTTTAAGAAAATCTGTGAATCTATCAAACAACCACATATCTATTGGGTTTACTTTACTCTTCACATTCCCTAGAATAGACACTTTTTCAAAATTCAACCCAGAGGTCAATCTCTATTTTGTTAGAACTTCCTTGAGAAGGATCAAGAGGTATAAAATAATCTTCCTCATGAAGGGTACCTGTTTTTGTTGTAATAGCTAACCTTAATTAAAAGTTATAAAATCAATGTAATCCAAAATCTGAACTCAACAGGAAATAGGATTCTTGTTTTACCCACATTCTGCATGTTTTCCTTACCTTCATTCCAAAACCCTCTGGACATTCAACAAAATTTAATTAAAATCTGACTTCCAGGAAGATTAATAATAAACCTTAGGACAACTTAGAACCTTAGAAGCATCCTTCTGGCTCTTGCTTCCATTCCTAGACTTTTTTACCTATTTATCTTTGCTTGGATGTTAATTATATGCCGGGAAGTGGGAAAGTGCCCTAAATGTTTTCAGAGTTTCAAAAATTGACTAGGTAAGGAGCAAAGCTGCTGAAAATATTTGTGGTCTTTTTAGAAACTATTCATGAGGTTGATTTATGCAGTATACAATGATAAAATTAGTGCCCTTTGTCTAGAGTTAATAGTGGTTTGATGGCATTAAACTCAGAAAATGTCAAACCAAGCAGGAGCCGTTTCAAAATACAAATTCATGAAAGAAGGTAATAAATTTCCTTCTATAATGACAGAATAAAATTCAGAAAAGACTCTCAAGTTACTATCTTTAACTAATTAATCATACATAGAACATGACACGAAGCAAATTGAAAACTAGAAAGAAGTGTTCTGATATTTTAAATTTGTCATGGCTCATTCTTTTTAAATTTTTAAAAAGATTTATTCATGCCTTTTTAATTTCCGATTCTAAATATTTCCCTCACTGTCCCTTAAATTAGGCCTCACTGAACCTCCCCTTACTGGGAATATTTCCCAACAGTATAAATGGAAAATAATTAAATGAGAAAAGGCAAATTCTAATGCCTTTTCTCATTTAATTATTTCCCATTTATACTCTATATAGCTTATTTGTACATAATCATTTGCTTGTTGTCTCCCTATTAGATTGCAAGTTTCTTGAGGGCAGAGATTATCTTTTAAATATTTTTGTACCCCCAGAACTTACATAGAATGTTAGTAACTGTCTATTGACTAATTGACCTTGTTACAAAGATTTTTTTTTTTTAATTTAGTGGGAAGAACTAATATATCAACCATGTCTTACAACATAGGCAGCATTCTATACCTAGATACCTATAAACTCTATTTCTCCAACAAAAAGGAAAAACATTCTCTCATCTCTTCTCTTAAGCCAAATTTGGTCATTATAATTACATATTGCATAGTGTTCAATTTTGTTTCGTTGTCCTTTCCTTTTATACAGTTGTATAGCAATATATATTACTTTGCTGGCTGTGATTACTTTATAAGAGCTCATATATCTTCCCAAATTTCTCTGGATTCTTATTTTTTTTAATTCCTTAAGGCATAATGCTTTGTGAGATTTATCTATTACCATTTGTTTAACTATTCTGTAATCAATGAGGAACCATCCTGTTTCCAGTACTTTGCTATCACAAAAAGTGTTGCACAGCTTATTCTTATTGAACTCTGAGTATACATGATGTGGAGTTCACATATAACATACATACTGACTTGTATACACTTCATTTTTCAGCTAAGATAACTAGGTGGCACAATGAACAGAGCACGGGAGTTGCTTAACCTCTGTCTCTTTCAATTTCTTCAACTACCAAATAGAGTTAAGAATAACAACTACCGCCCAGCAACTATCCTCACCTTGCTGTGAGGATAAAATGGGTTAATATTTATAAATAGATAAATATTTCTAAAATAAATTAATATTTGTAAAACCTTAAAGTGCTATATAAATATTATCCACAATTATTATTATATACAGCCAAGAACTAATTAGTGGGAATAATGAATCCCAAGAAATAGTTACATATATTTGAACACTATTCAAAGTTATTACTATGTAAAATATAGTGATTGGTTCCAAACCAAATGAAACAAGCAGTGTAACTATGAATAATGAGATCTTTTGTGGGATTCGTTATTTGTACTAATTGGAACTTTTTGCCATGCTTGTAGAAGCAAAAATAATGGTCATCTCCATTTTACTAAGTGTATTGGCTAAATAAGAATTATTATTTCCTTTACTTAGTAACTGGGAAGTCCTAGAAGGCATAATCAAAAAAAAAAAAAAATCCAGATGATATTTAAAAAGATACTTCTATTCTGTTCATTTGGGTGGAATATATTCATAGTGGATCCATATGGCATTGACATACTGGTCCTTCTCTATTGTAGACTTTGTATGACAGACTCCATAAATTCAATTATAAAGGCAAGAAACTACTAGGTCCATAGCTTCTAGCAGAAATTAGCTTAAAATGCAAATGAATTAAGACCCAATCTAGATTATATTCTAGTTGACCTCGTTATTCCTTAGTTAAATCTTAATAGCGATAGTAAGAGTTGAAGCAAATCTTGTTAAGTGGATATTATGGTACTTTGAACCAATACTAATTTCTGTTTTTACATATAGAGTTATGCACTGAGTAATCAGAAACCTTACCAGTCTTATTATCCAGTCTCCAACAATGTACTTTGGAGCATCCTTACAAATAGTAATAATAATAATAATAGCTGACATTTATATAGCATACATTCAATAATTTACTATTAGAGTAAAAAACCAAAAAATACATACATATACATATAAACACACAAATACAAGTATGTGTATATATATTTTTAATAATTATACTCTATGGCAGGGAGAAATATCATTGGTCCACAAAAAACGGAAATCTCGATGGAGCAAACCAACTTCTAAATATAAGCCAATTATCACAGGTAGTTATAACATACCAAAGAAACATAGTTATATGAGGTTCACAAATTATCTATTCTCTTCTAAGGGTAAGAAACAAAGGTTTTTTAATCAGCCAGTTTGTCATTGGCCTTGGGTATGTGAAATAGGACATCCATTCATTGTTGATAGAATTTTGACCTTGACAAATCTTTTCAGAAAGCATTTTAGAAGTATGTTACAAATACTTTCTAATACCCTTTTACCCAATAAATTTATTGCTAGGTATATACTCTGACATTCTCAAAAACTAGATTTTAATGAGGCAGCTAGATGGTGCAGCTATGATAGAGTACCAGCCCTGAAGTCAGGGTGATGAGGTGCAAATGATGAGGTTAGTGGTAGTTGTGATGAGGTATGAGAATTGGGGTGGGAAATCCCTTCGGGTAATAGCCGCAGGCCTTATGCAAAAGAATTCACAAAGCTGAAATCTGTGTGATTAAAAGGGATTTATTCCTAGCCAGCTTGCTAGGAAGACAGACTCTTAGTGGGCTAAAGGTCCTGTTAGGAAGATAGCAAAGCTTAACACTGAGAAGAGAATATCTTCACCTGTGGGCAAAAAGTCCTGGCAGGACAGTTTGCTAAGAAGACAGCTTCCTTGGCGAGCATAATCCTGTTCAGGACTTCTACGAAGATATCTGGGTATGTAGCCCTAGATATATTGGGGCTTGCTTTGATCTTTGTCCCAGAGATGGAGGAGAGGGACAACTCCTGAGACTGATTTTCAATCCAATTTAAAATTTAATGGAATTACTTAATTGGGAGTTTGAGCCACTGAGAGTTGTTTGTGGCAATTCAATGGAGGGTAATTGACCAAGATCTTCAAATGAATGAAGCCACTTCACTGGGAATTTGCAGGCTCCTGGGAGCCCAAAAGATCTCAGTTTATGTCAAGGGGAATTTGAATTCAAATGTGACCTCAGATACTTAACACTTCCTGGCTGTGTGACCCTAGAAGTCACTTAACCCCAATTGCCTCTTCAAAAAAAAAAAAAATGTAGATAGTAAAGGAGTTGAAAATGACAACCAGGTTTCAAGCAGGTAAAGTGAGGGGGAATTTTAGGAGGATGGTGATGTAAGAGAAGCTTACAAAAGATATTTTTTACTTCTTATTGCTAACATATATTTCTTTAATTTTTTTCATACTGTATTGCTCTTATTAAGATTTCTAAAATTATATTTATTAGTACTAGGAAAAATGGAAATTGAAGCTAAGTGACATAGTGATAGAGTAACAGACCTGAAGTCAAGAAGACTACTCTTTCTAAGTTCAAAACTATCCTCAGATACTTATTTAGTGAGTGACTTTGGGATAGTCATTTAACCCTTTCTGTCTCAATTTCCTCATCTGTAAAAAGAGCTAGAGAAGGCAATGGCAAACCACTCCAGTATCAGAAAAACCCAAATAAAGTCGCAAATAGTTTAATAGGACCAAAAAAAAAAAAAAAAATCCTGAACCAAAAAAAAAAAAAAAAGGGGGGGGGGGTTTAATATTTATTTTCAAAAGAAAAATGCCCTGTGTTTTTGCATAATGGTTTCAAATTCATTCATTCATTCATTAGTTTGTTTGCTTGTTTTAGCAAACTGTGGACAAATATGTTTATCCCTATAGTTATAAGGTTTTAATTAATGCCCTATATAAGGCCTTCTTGGTGACTAAATATGTTATTCTTATTTCTTCTTTTGTTGATCAGATTTATTGAATTTGTTTCTTTTCGTAGTATTAAAATATCCTCATATTTCATTTATACATGTTGTTTAGATAAATTCTGTTTGCAAATCTTCAATGAAGGGGGCAGAGCCAAGATGGTGGAGAGTATACAAGACATTGCCTGAACTCTCTCCAACTACCTTCAGAATGAAAACTAAATCAATCCAGTGAATGAATTTTGGAGCGACAGAACACACAAATATTCAGAGAAGTATAATTTTTCAGCTTAAAATATCTTGGAAGGACTTCAGGAAAGGTCTGTCTCAATTTGGCTGGGAGACTGCAGCTCAGTGCAGACACAGCATGAGGAGGCCACAGAGGAGAAAGTAGCGAGAGGCTCTTAGCCAAAATAAAGCAGCTTTTGCTACTCTGTTCTGATTCAGAAGGTCAGTGGATCAGCAGATGAATTGTGAGACCACCAATGAACTATAGAAGGCAAACTGTGAGCCCCCAAACCCAACATACAGGTAGGACTCAGCCAAGCTCATTTAATGCAAGAAGGAAGCCTGTAGCACCATCAGCCTCAGTGCAATCAGTGGGGAAGCCCTTGTCACCCTGCAGAGGAAGCTCAAGACAATTTCCTCTGTGTCCTGGGAACAGACCTCAACCTTTAAAAATGAGCAAAAAAGCAAAAAGAGCTCAGACAATAGAGATTTACTATGGAGACATGGAAGATCAGAACACAAATGCAAAAGAGTTTTGCAAAGGCAAAATGCCTTCAAGTGAAGCCTCAAAGAGGGATATGAACTGGTTTCCAAATACAAAAGGCTCTCTTGGAAGAGTTCAAAAAGGATTTTAAAAGAAATAGAAGAAAAATGGGGAAAAGAAATGAGAGCTATACAGGAGAGTTATGATACTTTGGGAAAAAAAGAGTCGATAGCTTGACTGAAGAAAACAACTCCTTTAAAAATAAATTTGGCAAAATGGAAAAAGAAAACAACTTCCCAAAATAGAATTGGAAAAATGGAAAAAAAAATCCACCAAACAAAACAACTTTTTTAAAAGTACAATTGGCCAAATGCAAAATATGAATTTTTCTTAACTGGAAGAAAATAATTCACCAAAAATTAGAACTGGACAAATGGAATTGCATGATTCAATGAGACATGAAGAATCAAACAAAATTTTTAAAAATGAAAAAAATACAAGAAAATTTAAAATATTTCAGTGGAAAAATAACTGATCTAGAAAATAGTACAAGAGAGACTTGATCAACCTGAAAGCCATGATGGAAAAAAAAAAAAAAGCCTGAACAGTATTTTTTAAGAAATCATCAAGGAAAACTGTCCTGTTATCCTAAAACCAGAGGGTAAAATAGTTATTGAAAAAATACACTGATCACCTACTGAAAGAGACATTAAATTAAAAACTCTAAGCAATACTGTAGCTAAATTCCAGAATTATCAGATCAAGGAGAAAATACTGCAAGCAGCCAGAAGGGAATGATTCAAAAAATTGAGGAGCCACAGTCAGGATTACCCAAGACGTAGAAGCTTCCTCATTAAAAGATAAGAGGGCCTGGAATATGATATGAGGAAGACAAAGGAATTTGGACTACTACCAAAGATCACTATCCAGCAAAATTAAGCATTATCTTTTGGGGGAAGAGATGAATATTCAATGAAATAGGGGATTTTCAATCATTTCTGATGAAAAGACAAAAGCTGAACAAAAAATCTTATCCCCAAATATAATGCTCAAAAGAAGCATAAAAAGGCAAATGAAAGGGGAAAAAAACCCTATTTTTAAAGATTAAATGTTTACATTTCTATATGGGAAGATAATATGTTTAATTCTTCAGAACTATATCCTTGTCAGGGAAGTTAGAAGAGGTATAGTTAGAGGGTGATGGTATAAACTGACTTTAATGTGACAATAGAAAAAAGAAATTAGGGATAGAAAAGAGATTGTATTGGGAGAAGAGGAAAGGGAAAGTAAAATGGGGTAAAATGTGTCATGTGTAGAGGCACAATAGACTTATTACAATTGAGGGAAGAAAAGGGAGGTGAATGAATAATTTGAACCAGATTAAGATGCAATGAAAATTATATGTAATAAAGGGCCATAGAAAAATTAGACTAGGGGTAGGTAGGTGGCACGGTGGGTAGAGCACCAGCCCTGAAGTCAGGAGGACCTGAGTTCAAATATGCCCTCAAACACTTAACTTCCTAGCTGTATGACCCTAGGGAAGTCATTTAATCTCAATTGCCTCAGCCAAAAAAAAAAAAAAAAAAATTAGAACAAAAATTAATTGGAAACTAAATAATCTAATCCTAAAGAATTATTGGGTCAAACAACAAATCATAGAATCAATAATTTCATCCAAAAGAATGTCAAAATAAGACAATATAACAAAATATTGGGGACAAATATTGGGAACAACCAAAGCAGTTCTTAGGGAATGCTTACATAAATAAAATAGAGAAAGAGAAGATCAATGAATTGGGCAGGAAACTAAAAAACAAACAAACTTGAAAAAGAATAAATTAAGAACCTCAATTAAATATTAAATTAGAAAATCTGAAAATCAAAGAAAAAATTAATAAAACTGAAAGTAAGAAAACTATTGAACTAATAAACAAAACTAAATTGGTTTTATGAAAAAACCAATAAAATAGATAAATCTTTAGTTAATTTCATTAGAAAAAAGAAAGAAGAAAATCAAATTACCAGTATCAAAAATTAAAAGGGTGAACTTACCATCAAGAAGAGGAAATTAAAGCAATAATTAGAAACTATTTTGACCAATTGTATGCCAATAAATCTGATAATCTAAGTGAAATGTATGAATACTTACAAAAATATGAATTACCAAGATTAACAGATGAGGAAACAAATTACTTAAATAGTCTCCTTTCAGAAGAAGAAATTGAACAAGCCATTAATGAGCTCCCTAAGAAAAAAAATCTCCAGGGTCAGATAGATTTAAAATGAATTCTACCAAATATTTAAAGAACAATTAATTCCAAAACTTATACAAATTATTTAGAAAAATAGATAAAAAGGAGTCATGTGATTATCTCAATAGATACAGAAAAAAGCATTTCACCCATTCCTATTAAAAACATTAGAAAGCACAGGAATAAATGGAGTTTTCCTTAAAATGAAAGTTAGTATCTATATAAAACCATCAACAAGCATTTTATGTAATGGGGATAAGCTAGAAGCATTCTCATTAAAATTAGGAAAGCTTACCCATTATCACCATTACTATTCAATATTGCATTGGATGTTAGTTTTAACAAAAAGAGAAGAAAAAATTGGAGGAATTAGAGTAGGCAATGAGAAAATAAAACAATCATTTTTTGCAGATGACATGATGGTATATTTAGAGAATCAAATAAAAAGCTATTAGAAACAATAACTTTATTTTTTATTTATTTTTTTAAATTTATTTATAATAACTTTTTATTGACAGAACCCATGCCAGGGTAATTTTTTTTTACAACATTATCCTTGCACTCGCTTCTGTTCCGATTTTCCCCCTCCCTTCTTCCACCCCCTCCCCCAGATGGCAAGCAGTCCTTTACATGTTAAATAGGTTACAGTATATCCTAGATACAATATATGTGTGCAGAACCAAACAGTTCTCTTGTTGCACAGGGAGAATCAGATTCAGAAGGTATAAATAACCTGGGAAGAAAAACAAAAATGCAAATAGTTTACATCCATTTCCCAGTGTTCTTTCTTTGGGTGTAGCTGCTTCTGTCCATCATTTATCAATTGAAACTGAGTTAGGTCTCTTTGTCAAAGAAATCCACTTCCATCAGAATACATCCTCATACAATATCGTTGTCGAAGTGTATAATGATCTCCTGGTTCTGCTCATTTCACTTAGCATCAGTTCATGTAAGTCTCTCCAAGTCTCTCTGTATTCATCTTACTGATCATTTCTTACAGAACAATAATATTCCATAACTTCATATACCACAATTTACCCAATCATTCTCCAATTGATGGGCATCCATTCAATTTCCAGTTTCTAGCCACTACAAACAAGGCTGCCACAAAGAATGGCTTAATTTCTTATAAATTTGAGTCAAGTCTCTATATATTTTGGAAATGAGGCCTTTATCAGATGTGAAGATGTTTTCCCAGTTTGTTGTTTCCTTTCTAATCTTGTTTGCATTAGTTTTGTTTGTACAAAGGCTTTTTAATTTGATATAATCAAAATTTTCTATTTTGTGATCAATAATGGTCTCTAGTTCATCTTTGGTCACAAATTTCTTTTTCCTCCACAAGTCTGAAAGATAAATAAACTATCCTATGTTCCTCTAATTTATTTATAATCTTGTTCTTTATGCCTAGATCATGGACCCATTTTGATCTTAAATTGGTATATGGTATTAAGTGTGGGTCCATGCCTAATTTCTGCCATACTAATTTCCAGTTATCCCAGCAGTTTTTATCAAATAATGAATTTTTATCCCAAAAGTTAGGATAGAAACAACAACTTTAGCAAAGTTGCAGGATATAAAATAAACCCATATAAATCATCAGCATTTCTATGTGCTACCAACAAAACCCAGCAATAAGAGATAGAAAGAGAAATACCATTTAAATAACTGTAGATAATATAATATAATGTAAAGTATTTCCAAGACAAAACCAGGAACTATGTGAACACAATTACAAAACACTTCACACAAATAAAGTTAGATCTAGACAAATGAAAGTGCTCATAGATAGGTCAACATATTATAAAAATGACAATTCTATTTAAATTAATCTACATATTCAGTGTCATGTCAATGAAATTGCCAAGAAATTATTTTATAGAGCTAGAAAAAAGAATAAAAAAATTCATCTAGAAGAATAAAAGGTAAAGAATTTCAAGGGAAATAATGGGAAAAAATGCAAAAGAAAGTGTCCTACCTATACAAGACATAAATTAGCGATCATCAAAACTATTCAGTACTGGCTAAGAAATAGAGTAGTTGATCAGTGGAATAGGTTAGGTTCACAAGTCACAAGTTGATCATCACATAATTTTATTGTTGTTGTGTATAATGTGGAACTCAACATTTTAAAAACAAATGTAAAAACATTTTACATGTAACTGGGAAAAATAAAAAAGTTATTAAATAAAAAAGAACTCTAACTTCTGTATTAATAGTACTAATTCAAAACATAAAGATGATCAACTACCTAAACTCTCTACAAGATAAATATTTTGTGGATATTTAAATTGAACAAGGATAAAGTTAAAAAAGAATGTGGATCACATCATAGTATTTTCACCATTTTTTTTGTTGTAGTTGTTTGCTTGCTTGTTTTTTTCTCCCTCTCATTTTTCTCCTTGTGATCTTATTTTCCTTGATAAATATGGGAATATTTATCATATGAGAATATGTTTAAAAGAAGTGCATATGTTTACTCTATATTGGATTACTTGCTATATATTGAAGGTGGGAAGGGAGGGAAAAAATTTTAGAACACAAGATTTTGCAAGAGTGAATATTGAACAGGAGAACTGTTTGGTTCTGCAAATATGTATTGTATCTAGGATATACTGCAACATATTTAACATATATAGGACTGCTTGCCATCTTGGGGGGTGGGGTGGAGGGAGGGAGGGGGAAAAAATGAAACATAAGCGAGTGCAAGGGATAATGTTGTAAAAAATTACCCTGGCATGGATTCTGTCAATACAAAGTTATTATTAAATAAAATAAAATTTAAATTAAAAAAAAAAAGAGTGAATGTTGAAAACTCTCTTTGCATGTATTTTGAAAAATAAAAAGCTATTATTATAAAAATATATAAATATTTCTTATTTAGAGAAGAAATTGAATTCCTGTTTCACCTTCCTCCTACAGTCCCCCTTTTCCCATTGAGAAGGGTCATGTGAAGTTGCGCAAAACATTTCCATAAAAGTTGACATTACAGTTCTTTAAAAGTTTGGCAAAACTTCTTTGAGAGTCGATGCATTGGCGTAGCATGTATTGGCAAGCTCTTTTTTAGTCCTTATGATTTCTGCTTCAGAAAATTTTTGATGTTGTCCACTTCTTGGTGTTTTTTTTTTTATTTTGATATTTAGTACTTTTGTAGACAATTATCAATCAGTTCCTTTTAAATTCTTAAAATTATTAGCATAGAATGATACATAGCAATCTCAGATACTTTTTCTGAATTATTTTTACTCCCATTGTGATCAGCTGTTTTTTCTGTATCCAACAGATTTTATCTATGTTATCTGAATTGATATCATCTTTAATTATTCTTTTTTCTTTTCTAATTTTGGTAAGCTGGACTTATTTTTTAAAAAAATTTTTGAAAGATAATCTTTAAAGAATAAGATTTATACTTAAATTCTTCAATTGTTTTCTTTTAAAATTGTATTTTATATAATTTCTTCTAATAATCAAGGTTTTTTCTTCTTTTGTGTTTTGCTTAGTTCTATTTTTTCTAAATATTTAAGATACAAACTGAATTAATTTTCTTTTTCTGATTAAATTAAATATTTTATATTATCAATTACCTCTGAATATTATTTTAGTAACATCCCATAGATTGTGATAGGTAATATCTGTACTGTCATTAGCATTGAAATGACCAGCGATTGCTTTTTATAATTTCATGTACCATATATGCATATTATTTAATAAGTAATTTTAAAATATCTATAGATACTATTAGAAGTTTTATTGTATTATAGTCTTTACATTAAAAGTATCATCATGTCCAAGGGGATGACCAAATACTATAATGGATATATTGTATTCCATTCTCCACACCATAATTCAAAAAGAACACTAAGGTTATATCAATTCCAGAGAAGGATATATAAGATATTTTTCTTATAAAATTCATCTCTTTGCAACTTCCACCTACTGTTCTTATGTTTTTCTTCAATAACTAAACAAATCAACTTTCTCCTTCATGATGATTAAGCAAAAAGATTCCTCCAAAGCATTTTCTCTAGTCTTAATAACCTAATCCTTCAAGTGATTCTCTCAGCATAAGTAAAAAAAATCCCCTTAACATTCATCAACTAACTTACTAATGACACCGTTTCTATAGAACCTTATCATACCTTTGTATTGATAATTAGTTATCTTTCTAAATTTCCAACTTCTATATGCATCTTTCAAAAATCTAATTAGGTAAATGATTTGCTTGTCAAAAACACTGGTATCTTTGGGCCGTTCCTCATTTTCTGTCTCATCAATTTTTTTGTGTATCACTGGAATTTTATTCTTGAGAGCATCCATTACCTCCATTCAAATCAACTGAATAGCTTTTATTAAGCTACTGTGATGTGATAAACCCACTTGTGATTAAAGAGTCACAGTCCACAGCATGTCAGTATTTATATAACTTTAGTAAACCTTCTTCTTATTTTGTTCCAACCTTCTTGATTGACCTTGTTTATTACTCATACTCAGCATTTGTGTAAAAAAATTATGGATTTTATATTTCTTAAATATTGCCTCCCAGAATTACTCCTAGACTACATTGATGTACTTCTTGCTGTACTGCGGTTGATATTCTCTGGGGTATCTGGTTTGGTGGACAGTTTGAATCCTTCTCTTCCAGTGTAATATATGATATATCCAGGAACCTGGGTTTGAATCCTACTTCACAAATTTTCTAACTGTATCATGATGGATGATTTACTTCACCTCTCAGAGCCTCAGTTTCCTTATGTGTAAGTTGGGAATGATAAAAACAGATTAGATACTTTACAGGATTATCATTAATAAAAGCATTTTAAAAATTTTAAAGAGCTAGATGTGTTATAATTGATTTCCTAATTTAGATCATTTCCATCAAATTCACAAGTCTCTTTTCAAAGATAATTTAACTGACCCTCTTTATACACTTGCTGAACGTAGTCCATCCTTGCTGTACCCTACACAGTGATCCACAAATCTAAATAGCATTCTCAGATATCATCTTGTGATTGGTCATGTGAAAAGAGAAAATAAGAGAGGGAGAAAGAGAGGAAGAGAAAGAAAAGTTGTAATTTGCTTTGACAGAATCAAAGATTTAGAATTGAAAGAGACCAAAAAGATCATCTAGCCCAATGACCTCATTTTATAGATGAGGGAGTTAAATGACTTGCCCAATATCAAATTCATACTAAGTAGTCTAAGATTTGAACTGAAATCCTCTCAACTTTAGCAGCCTTGAAAATGCCAGAAGTGCTTCTTCTATATATATATATTTTTTTTCATTTTCTTGGCCAGGACTTTATATACACAATGTTTTCTCTGTTTCTTTTGGCAATAACGTTTGTCAACATGAGTCACAATTAGTGGGTTATAAAGGTACTAAGTTTGATGACTTTTATGAGATTCTCTGTCTGCATCTGAATGTAAACCAAGAAAGCAACACAATTTACTACAATTTGTACCAAGTTAATATTTTAGTGACTTTAGATAGGGAATCAAGCTCTTTAGACTCAATTCTCTTGCTAGTTAATACTAGATAGATTTTTTTTTCTTTTGGTACTTATGGATCCTCATGATCACTTCTTAGAGATCAAAGGATCCAATTTCATCATCTCTCTGCAAATCCTCATACAGATTACATAGTGCAACAAATCCTATGATATTTCTCCTCCTTCTCTGTGTCTCTTTAAAATTTTTGTGATAAAAGAAGCATTATCTATCTAGAGTCAGTGATCAGCGAAAGGGGGATGGGAGGGAACATAGCTGACCATGTTGGCTAGTGTCTCTTTAAAAGGTACTGAAACTATAATCAAGATTTGATTTTCAAAATAAAACTATTCTGACAATTCTGAAATTGCACATTGCACCCAAAAGATTGAAAAGATGACCAAAAAGAAAATAACAAATGTTGGAGGGGATGGGAGGAAATGATGCATTGTTGATGGACTTGTAAACTATTTTTGAAAACAATTTGGAAGTATATACAAAAGTTGCTAAACAATGCATCAAAGTTGGGTCCTTTGACACAACTATAACATTGTTAAGTCTATACCCAAAAAAGATCAAAGATAAGAGTAAAAGGTCCTTTAAATATAACAAAATTTATAATAGCTCTTTTTAGAGTGGCACTAGCTGTGTGAGCCTGGGCAAGTCATTTAACCCAGTTTGCCTCAGTTTCCTAATCTATAAAATTCAGAAGGAAATGGCAAACCACTCCAGTATTTTTGCCAAGAAATATATACACATACACACATACATAATGGTCAACAAAGATGTTTGTTTTGCTTAATTATGTAAAACCTGTATTTGTTACATGGAATTTAGTATTTTCTCCTCAATAGGCCAGAAGCATGGAAATGTAAATAGATTTCTCTTAATTTAAAAAAATAAAATTTAATTTAAATAAGATTTGATTGGCTCATGAGACTATGAAGATAGAAAAAGGATCATCCACTTGAAATGAAGACCCTTCATGTCATTTCTCAAACTAACTACTTTCCACACATCCATGGATTGAAGCTAAAAGTTCACCAGTTTTCACATCCCATACTAATTCTTAGTTTGGAACTCTAACCTGGGAACAGGAAAGAGAGATGACTGAATACTGAATACTGAAACTTCAGTGATTGGAAAGTGTTCCATCTCCCTCTTCTCTTCTAGGATCTCAAAGGGAGAAATGCCTCCTGCTGATGCTTTTCCCAAATGTTGACAGAATTTGAGCTATATGGATTATATATTCTGTCTATATATTTGTTAACTCTGTGTGTATTACTCTCTAATGCATGTAGACATGCACATATTGTTTTTTCCTCTCTTTCTCTCTCTTCTCCTGTGAGGAAAATAGCAGGGTAGCAAAACAAAACAAAACAAAAATACTAGAAATATGTACTAAACATAGGGAAAACTTCTCCCTATTATATACCTTTTAATCTCTTCTCTTCTTTCAAAGAACACTTAATTATCCCTAATAACCTAAGTATAAGGAGGCATTCTTCCAATCCCTTTCATTTTTGCCTTTGAATTAGAGACTAACCTGCATTTTGTACTCATGTAATTGGGATCTGGAGCCCATGCAGTCCATTAGCTTTCTCGGATGGCAGCTCCATGTGAAGGATGCTAAGGGACTACTTCCATAATCATGATGATGTACAAGGGAAGAACCTTGGGAACACTGAAGCATATGTAGACATTCTATGATTGCTTCAAGTTGGACTATCATGGAATTGGGAGGAACCTTTTTCTATTGGCTGTGTAGCTAAAACTGTCCGTTTTTAAATAGTCTTAATCAGCTTTAGTAAATCTCTATGGCACTCCTTCATTTACTGTCCTCAGCTTTACTCTGATAAGTGATGGTGTCTGGTTAGAATGCATGCTTTAAGGGGAAAAGCTTTAGGATTCTCCCTCTAAAGCAACATAGCCCATGAGAAAAAATCCTCTTGGTTCCTTTCATTCACTCTTTTCCATTTTAGGGAATTTTCAGGGACTGGGCACTCTGACTTTTGAAATTTCAAAGGTTAGGAAAACTAGCAACAGGAGTCCGAGATGAATTCCAAGTTTGTTTTGGCAGTCAGCACAAAATCAATTTCCTAAAAGTATGGAGCAAAGATCAGTCTTTGGGAGTAAACTTTGGTACCCCAGTCCTGCAAAAGCCTTCATCAGGCATACCTTTTTGAATGTTAACTTAGAGGGAAGGATACTATTGAGAAACTATGAATTAAGTTTTTAACCTAATCTCTGCCAATACAACTTCTTCCCCAAGAAAATGTGTTTGTATAAAGGAGATTGTACCCCTGATATGTTGGAGAAAGTGTGTTTGTTCTTCCTATATCTTTGAAGTAAATATCCCTAAATAAAAGATATCTGTTGCAAGTAGCAAAATGGAACTAGAGTATTAGTAACCTCCTGAAACTTAAGAAAAAAAAATGGGTAAATGGAAACTGCTTAAGACTTCAAATGGCTCATTCTAAATCAATTATTTAATAAGTCAACTGTAAATTAAATAAATTCCATTTCCCTCAAACAGGACTTGTTTTGCCTTCTTTACATGAAAACAATTTAGACAACTGGAACATTTGGAAGTATATATATATATTCAAGTACATGAAGCTGTTTTGGAGTGAAAGGGTCATAAGTCAGAATATAATACAACACTTTTGCCTAAAGAAATCCCAGATATGAATTCACATACCTTCCTTAACTAGGGAAAGTCAATCTTATCCCAAGCGAGAATAAACTAATATATAGATATATGCATATATATGCATGCATATATATGCATATATATACATATATATAGTATATATATGGAATTAATTCTTATTAAGTTCCTGTAGGATTACCTTCAGGTTCTTTGGTGCTATCTTTGTACTTTAATAGAAATTATTCCTTTAAAATCACTGAACAATTTTATCTGCAGTACAAAATAAAGTGGGGAATTGGCTACCATTCAGATGATTTGAGCTGTGTAAATAGACAATCTGAATCTTTTTCATACTAAGACATCTGGAATAGCAGACTACACAGCTGTTCACTCTATACAAAGGATTTTCAATAAATATTTCCAACTGACTTATTTAATAAGTTATTTCTGGAAGTTCACAGATCATAGGATCATAGATTTAGAGTTGATAGGCTCTCACATTCACCTGGCTGTTAACAACCTGAATCTTTTTTATCTTAAGACATCTGGAATCTTTGGCTACCCTACTAGTTATTTTACACAAAGGGTTTTCCACAAATACCTTCAACTGACTGTTTTATATAAGGTTGTTTTTTTTTTTTTTTTGGTGGACCAAGCCAGAAACAATTTTTTTCATCATAAAATTAAGATCTCTGCTTAAATACCTTTCTGATTATGGAGGAAGGAATACAAATGTATTTCTATGTATTGCTGCAAAAAATATTCTCAGATCACAGTATCATAAATTTGGAGTTAGAAGGGATTTTAGAGGTAATTTGATCCAATTCTTTCTCTTACAGTTGAATCTCATTGAAGCCTAGTGAGGTTAAGTAAGTAGTTTAATGCCAGAGAAGTAGTGGGTATCAGAGTTAGGACAGAAGCTTAGGACCTCAGGATTTCAGATCCTATACTCTCCAAATCCTATACTCTTTCCACTAAGTTATACTGCATCCTGCCTCTTGTAAAAGCTTTTGAAAATGTGGAGTGCTGCAAAAGCTAAATAAAATTAAGTTTTCTTGATAACTTGGTTCATTCCTAACTATATTACTTAAAATATGCTTTACCACTCACCTACAAAGTCATCTTTTTTTTAATTCAAATTGCATTGCCATCACAGGGCTTTAAGAACTCTGTTCCTCAAATGGTTTGATTAAAATTGGTTGTTAAAAGTTAAGATCAGAGTGATTTCTCTTCTCCATACTCATTCCTTGCTTCCATGCATTCTAGCTTTACAGGAGGCTCATTAATAGACCAGCTTGCCCAGTTTGTCATCTGTTTCATTATGCAAAATATATACTTTTCATTTACTTTTCCTGTGTGAAAATCTGTTAACTTCAACCTGTCATAATGATTTCTTTGGGTTTCTTCTCAACCCCTGAATGGCACAGCTTCTCTAAAATCTCCACTGGGGGTAGAATACTTGGAAACCCTGATGGGCACCAATTTTAATGTAATGATCTTTATGTTCCCATTAAAATAGAAGTGTAATAACTTGTAAAGCTGACCACTGGGCAAACCTAATATTGACCTCAAAGGGAAAAGAAGGTTTAAAGCTTTCTGATCATTATTTTTTAAAAATCTATTAGATATGAAAATTAAAGAAAAAATCCCCAAAATGAAACTTTTATTCTCATCACTAGTTTTATTGAAGAAAGTATGAAAAGTTGACATGTAATTCTCTTATCTTTTGGTTTTCTTAGCTAAAATACAATTGTTCGTATCAATATAAGCATAGAACAGCAGCTACCTCTCCTCAAGAGTCCTAAGAATAGCTGTATTAATAATGAAATCCAACAAATGTTCAGGTAAAAATTTATATGTGCATTTATTCCTTTGGAAAATGTCTTGAATATTTCAGACTTAGTTCCTTATGGTTGAGATCTGCTTGGAAGATGCATTTCAATCTGTATGTCCATGTCAATGGCATCATTTAATGTTAGTTGGTTAAACAAATAAATGAATGATTGCCATATAGCATCTGAGTATAACAATCTGGATGTTCTTACTCAACCTGCTTCAATAATATTTTATGTCTAAGACAACTTAGATGAGATTTAATCTTTCATAATACATAAAGGGAAACATGTATTTAAATATTAATACCAAAGAAATTATCTGATTACTAAGGGAAGACATTCTTTTTTTTTATAAGTAGTAGGTGTGAAAACCATTCCTTCTTTGCCAAACTCTTCCACATATGTCTATACTCTAGGTAGCAGCCACCATATGGAGGAAAATGCACTCCTTTCTAAACCTGATTTTGTATCTTTAAGTTCCAGCCTGACTTTCTATTCACTGCCAGAAAGAAGTGACTATATAATTTGGCACTCTGTGAATGAACAATTTAGGATTCAGCTCTATATATCTGCTTGGGACAAATTCCCACTGAAGAAGGTCTCTTGAGGAATTAGAAATGGTATAGTGGACTCTTATTTAGCAACTCAGCCAAACCAGTTTTTCCATCATATTTTAGGGAATGAGAGAGAAAACAGATTACTTTTTCTGTAGGCCTTTTGTCTCATGACTGAGTGCTATTCTTATACTTCCTATTCCACTAGCTCCACTCTTACTTTTGTCTTTCTTCTCTCAGACTTCCAAGGTGGTGCAGACAGTTCTCCCTAGGCACTAAAAATATTAGCAGTGCACCTCAGATTTCCTCAGGCCAGTGATTACAGCTCTTTCAACAAAACACTTCAAGAATTCTTTCCTTTCAGATAGATTTACAAAGGAAGTCTACTAAACTTTTCAAGAACAAGTAATTCCAATGCTATAAACTATTTGAAAAAACAGGCAAAAAAGGAGTTCTACCAAATTTTTTATGATGCAAATATGATGCTGATACCTAAATCAGGAAGAGCAAAAATCAGAAAGAGCAAAAAAAAAAAAAAAAAAAAAAAAAAGAGAAAATTACAGCCCAATCTCCCTTATGAATACAAATAAATAAAATATTAGCAAAGAGATTACAACTATTTATCATGAGGATAATATATTAAAACCAGATATGCAGGGATGGTTCAATAATAGGGAAACTATGAGTATAATAGACCATATCAATAACAAAATCAACAGAAATCTGTAATTATCTCAATACATGCAGAAAAAACCTTTGACAAAATATAGCACCCATTCCTATTATAAACACTAGAGATCACGGGAATAAATGGAGTTTTCCTTAAAATGATAAGCAGTATCTATCTAAAACCATCAGCAAGGAATAAGCTAGAAGCCTTCCCAATAAGATCAGAGGTGAAATAAGGTTGTCCATTATCAACATTAATGTTCGATATGATACCAGAAATATTAACTTCAGCAATAAGAGAAGAAAAAGAAATTAAACGAATTAGAATAGGCAATGAAGAAAGAACATTGTCACTGTTTGCAGATGACATAATGGCATACTTAATGAAGCTAGAAAATCAATTTAAAATTCCTTGAAATAATTAACAACTTTAGCAAAATTGCAGAATATAAAATAAACTCACGCCAATCATTGGCATTTCTATATATTACTAACAAAGCCCAGCAGCAAGAAATAGAAAGAAAAATTCTACTTAAAATAATTGTAGACAATATAAAATATTTTGTATCTATCTGTCAAGACAAACCCAGAACTATATAAACACAATTACAAAACATTTTTCACACAAATAAAATCAGATCTAAACAACTGGAGAAATATCAATTGCTCATAGAGAGGACAAACTAATATTATAAAAATGACAATTCTACCTAAATTAATTGATTTATTCAGTATCATATAAACTATAAAATATTGTGAATAATATCTATGAAACAAATATTTACGGCTATGAATATAAACTATGAAATAAATAAATGAATGCATAAAACTGCGAACAAAATTCATCTGGAAGAATAAAAGGTCAAGAATATCCAGAAAAGTAATGAAAAAAATGCAAAGGAAGTAAGCCTAGTTGTATCAAATCAGATCAGAAAGGAGCAATCATCAAACTCGTTGGTACTGACTAAGAAATAGAGTGCTGGATCAGTAGAATAAGTTAGGTATACAATACGAAATGCTCAATGACTATAGTATTTTACTGTTTGATAAGCAGTAAAGATTCAGGGATAAGAACTCACAATTTATTTGACAAAAACTTCTAGGAAAACTGGAAAGTAGTATGGCAGAAAATGGGCATTGACCAATATCTTACAGTCTTATCCTAATCCTTTTTTTCTTCTTGTTCCATTATAGGAAGATTCACAAAAGGACACTATATAATTATTTCTAAGTAAGGTATCCCAATTAACTGCCATTAGTTCTTGTTTACTCAGCAACAAGTTATAAATTTCACCCAATTATTTGAAGTAGTCCTAGAGACCTGACTGTAATTCTATTAGTAGTTAATCTAAATATCCAAACTCAGAAACTTTGCTCCTTATAACCGGTTACAGCCTTAAGAAACAGCATAAGAATTCCAGCTAAAAGGGGAAGTACATACAATTTGAATTTGAGTATTGCAGAAGGATATGAGGGTCATGCAAGCAGAGTGGTAAGAAAATTCAACTTCATTCAGGAAAGTTTGGAAGCTGGACAAGATTAAATCCAGGTCCCATATACACCTAAAAAGAGTAATAAATGTTCCAAAGAAAAAGAATAATAGCCAAATGAAAGAGAGAGGCAAACCAAAGAGAGAGGGAGGGAGAGACACTGATAGAAAAAGGAGAGAGTGAAAGAGAGAAAAAGTCCTTCAAAGAGAAACCCTTGCAAAAAAAACAACAACAACAACAACAACAACAACAGCAACAACAGTAAATTGCTGTTAAAAATATAAATAAAGGAAAAGTCTAAATATAATGAATATGAAAAATTAAGAGTCTGGAATACATATTCAAAGAAATCACACAGGAAATGTCTTGGATGCATTATAAACAGGTAACTGGCAAACCAAAATAATTGACAGGAAATCAACAAAGAAAAATCTAAGTTTAATTTATTCAGAAATGTAGTCACCAAGTTCAACAACATTTAATATCAAACGATGAGTCTTACAAGTAGCAGAAAGGAATTCACAAATAAAAGAATTCCCACTCACATCACTTAAGATTATTCATCAATGTTGAAAAATAAAAAATGTGACAATGGAATATGATATACCAAAAAGAAAAAAAAAAGTACATCCTAGAAAAGCATTATCTACAAAGACAAACACATTTCTTCATGAGAAAAAGTAATCATTAGTAGAAACATAGACTTCTAAAAAGCTTTCTTAAAAAAAATGTGAGTGAAATACAGCCTTTGACATATCAAAAAAAGAAACTTAACATGGTAAGCAAACCTATCTAAATGAAATAAGAGATAATGTTTAGATGCTATAAAGAAGAGAAACAACTGAGAAATAAAAGGCCTGCCTTGACTAATGGTTATTTAGAGATAGATCCCCAAAATCATGTGGTATGATTAATGAAATGACTCAAGAAAACCGGCAGAGGTGTGAAAAGAAAATAGTATAACAACATTGATGGAGAGAAAGGAATAAAATTCAGGAAATAGAAATTATATGTAACAAAGCTAAGACTAAGGTGTATTTTTGGTTATCTGACCCTACTAATGTCATCTCCCTTAAGACTACTTTAAAAAACAGAGTAGAAACTATTGATTCCTTACACAGATATTTGTGCAGTTGTGGGCTACACATGATAGAGAAAAGGATGTACAAAGATTGGTATCACAATTCAATCAACAAGCATTTACTAAGAATATAATCTGTGCTCGGCACTGCAGATAGAAATATAAAAATAAAGTCATGAGTGACCTCAAGAAGCTCACATACTTAAAATATATACAAAATAAACTTAAGACAATAGGGCAGAGGATAGTAAGAATATGAAAGAATACCAGTGAGATAACCAGTGAGATCCCATAATTTATGGGAGACAACTACAGAAGTCCTTAAAGAAAAAGGGAGGACTAATGAATTGAGAATGCAAACTTTAAAAGAGAAAGCCAATAAATTAGTAATCCCAAAACAAGCATAAAAGGCAACATTTTAGATGGAGATGTAAATAAAATAAAAAATAAAAAACAATTAAATTTATAAAGCTGATTTTTAAAACATTAACAAAATGTATCAATATATCTTAGACAATTTCATTATTTTTAAAGTATTTAATACTAGTATCTTGCCAATCCTTCATGTCATTTTCCCTGGGTTATTCCCTCTTCTTATTAATCCCATTTTGTACCACATCCAACATCTTCCTTCCCCTACTGACTGGTCAAAAGCCATGTCACTTCCACTCCTATTACTCCTTAGAGGTTAGAAGGTAGCAGAGCTGAACAGTATAAATCACCCCAGTCTGTCACCAGTCACCATGTAGTGAGCCAAAAAACAATGAATCAGCATCTCTATTACATTTGTATTTATTGTCCAGAAAGATATTTAGCTTCTCTACAGTTATCATCTTCAATATGACAAACAAATATATTAGCATCAGTTCTTCTATGCCATATCAGAACAAACTCAACATTACATATTTTACTTCTTTTTTTAACCAAATATAATCCTTAAAGAACTTAACAATTGATTTCAATTTCATTTGAAAATATTTGTTCTTTTTTTCTCAGAAGGTGGAAATGCATACAGACTGTAGCAAATCAAGACAAGCAATAAATCCCCCAGGGGGGGAAGCTTTAGTCTAATAATGAAGTAGAGCAGGTAATTAAAACAGGCTGACTATGTGTGTTTGATATTCTTTATTTAGCTAGAAGGCAATGTTATTTAAAATAAATGCTTGTCAATATGCCAACTTTATAATAATTTTGATGCTGATTCTCTCTCTTTATAAAAATTGACTTGACACTAGCTATTTTTGTGAGCACTTGGATTAAATAGAGTATTTGACAAAACATAAGTGTATTCATAATGGAAACATTTCCCAGTAATTTATTAATTATATTTAAAATTGAATCACATCCATTTAGTGCTTTTCTTGTCACAGTAGACCATTTCGCACAGACAAATTTACTGACATAAAGTCACTGTGATCTTACATAAAGAAATGAGGATGTCAAAAATACCCTAAAATTGCAAATGATAGAATAGGCACTGTCTGGAAATGAGAATGCTGTTACCAAAAGTGCCTCATCACTTAGCCAGAGAAAGCTGATTGTGTCTATTTTCTAATGACTTCAATGTGATTGACTGCAATGTCCAAATACTGGAAGAGCAGAACCCTTCCAGGGAAAGGTCTTTTCTCCATCATACAATGCTGCCAGCAGAGTTGTCTGACCAAGAGAAAAAAACTTCATTTAGTCTCAAATTGAAGATAAATTCCCAGTGACTCTGGGAGGACCTCCAATGATAGGCCCAGCAAAAGAGGATAGATAGTAAAAGTTTGGCCAGTGTTTACCCTGTGGGTAGGAGGGAAAGAAGAAAGGAAGGGAGGGAGAAAGGGAGGAAGGGAAGAAGGAAGGGAGGAAGGAAAGAAGGGAAGGAAGGAGGGAGAGAGGGAGGAAGGAAAAAAGGGAGGAAGGAAGGAAGGAAGGAAGGAAGGAAGGAAGAAAGGAAAGAAGGAAGGAAGGAAGGAAGGAAGGAAGGAAGGGAAGGAAAGAAGGAAGGAAGGAAGGAAGGAAGGAAGGGAAGGAAGGAAGGAAGGAAGGAAGGAAGGAAGGAAGGAAGGAAGGAAGGAAGGAAGGAAGGAAGAAGGAAGGAAGGAAGGAAGGAAGGAAGGAAGGAAGGGAAGGAAGGAAGGAAGGAAGGAAGGAAGGAAGGAAGGAAGGAAGGAAGGAAGGAAGGGAAGGAAGGAAGGAAGGAAGGAAGGGAAGGAAGGAAGGAAGGAAGGAAGGAAGGAAGGAAGGAAGGAAGGAAGGAAGGGAAGGAAGGAAGGAAGGAAGGAAGAAGGGAAGGAAGGAAGGAAGGAAGGAAGGAAGGAAGGAAAGGAAGGAAGGAAGGAAGGAAGGAAGGAAGGAAGGAAGGAAGGAAGGAAGAAGGAAGGGATAGATGGAAGGAAGGGAAGGAAGGAAGGAAGGGAAGGAAGGAAGGAGGGAAGGAAAGAAGGAAGGAAGAAGGAAGGAAGGAAGGAAGGAAGGAAGGAAGGAAGGAAGGAAGGAAGGAAGGAAGGAAGGAAGGGAAGGAAAGAAGGAAGGAAGGAAGGGAAGGAAGGAAGGGATGGATGGAAGGAAGGGATGGATGGAAGGAAGAAAGGGATGGATGGAAGGAAGGAAGGGAAGGAAGGAAGGAAGGAAGGAGGAAGGAAGGAAGGGATGGATGAAAGGAAGGAAGGAGGAAGGAAGGAAGGAAGGAAGGGAAGGAAGGAAGGGATGGATGGAAGGAAGGAAGGAAGGGATGGAAGAAAGGAAGGGAAGGAAGGAAGGAAGGGATGGAAGGGATGGAAGAAAGGAAGGAAGGGATGGAGGGAGGAATCTGACACAAAGTTTCCTGCTTTAAACATATTTGAGGGGGAAAGCTTCCTAAATGTAATATGGAGCCAATTCTCCATAGTTGCAGCCATCTCTAATAATCTTACCTTTCAATCACAATCTTATAGTTAGTTTAGTCCTATTCTTTACTTCTTTCCGACTACCATAGACAGACATAGGTAAAAAGACTAAGAACTTTAGGTGATTATCATATTTCTTTAAAAATAATTGCTTTTGTTAGGTAAAAATGCTTTTTAATTTAAATGAAACGCTCAGAACCACGTGTCTATAGTACCTCCTTCAATCATTCAAAGTCAGAATATGAGAGACTGAGTCACTCCCTAAGGAATATGTACAAAGCAAAGAAAGGATCCCCAAATCAAAGGAAGAGAGTTTGTTTATCTGGATTTAAGATAAAACACATCTGTCATTCAAACACACTAAGAGCAAAGGGAGGACTAAGCTGTGGCAAAGGAGGGTTAGATTAAGGAAAGTCATCAGCATTCCAGGCATCTTAGAATACAACAAAAATAAACAAATAAATAAAAAAAAATTTTAAAGCTGAAGAAATTTTTTTTTAATTTTTAAGATTATTTTCTCCAACTTCCCCTCCTGGGAACAAGCATTATAACATAGTCTGCTGTCTTGTTACTTATTTTGCTAATTTTCCCAATAAATTGAATTTTGCCTCAACCACAAAGGACTGAGGAATTAACTAGAGAGCACAGTCCATGAATAGATGTTCAGAATTTTCCTCACTAGGAGTTCAAAGTGTTGTAACTGAACTCAAAACTGTTTATCTAAAACAAACTTCCTAATGTTGAAATGGACAGAACCATACTGACCTAAAGGGTCATCATGTTAGCCCTAGGCTTAAATCAAATTAGGCTGAGGATATAGAATAGTTCAAGCCAAGGGGTTCTGTAAGCATCCCACCCTAACAGTGAACCATTCAGCATCTCACATTACAGTAGCCTGTCTTGCCTATGCTGAGATAAGCAAGCAGAATGAGATGATCAGAGCTCCCAAAGCTAGCCCTTATCTGCATGAGAACATCTGCTGATGAGACCCCCGCCCCCCCAACCTGGTCTATTACAACTGTTTCTCTTTCACATTTGTGCTTTCCAACTTTCTCCATTCCAGCATATAAGCAACTGACTCCTCTTATAAAACATGTGGGTGTGGGTGTGGCTTTCACTGAGAACACATGGCTATGTTTACTACCTGACAAATGCCTGAATCAAGAGATATTTTCTTACTGCCAGCTGTGCATCATTTATTCAGGAACAAATCCCAGAATAATTGTCTGAGAGGAGCAAGGATAGTTATACCCAAAAGACAGAAGGATGAAGGAAGTGATCTCTAGTGTCTCTCCAATATCTATGATTTTAAGACCTGGAAATCAGCAAAAATTGTTCAGTGATAAACATACAAGTTAGAAAGAAAAAAAGGGCTGAAAGTTGATAGATCAAATATATGGCTAGTTGGAGCAAGCTTGGATTTCCATCCTGGCTTCTGTGCTGCAACTGAGTCATATAACAAAAGTTGGATTTCATTACATTGGAACATTTGTTCCCTTTAATTATTTCTTAGGTTTAAGAATCCTTTGCACAATAGTTTTTTCAAGAGCTTCTATTCAAGTTTGAGTATTTTATTTTGTTTAATTTTGGTCCAGGTTTTGATTAATTGGGGTAGGGAACTTCTTAGGAGTGGAAATATCCTCATCCAATTCCCTACCTCATCCCACACACAGATTGGTAAATTGTCAGAACATTTGGGTCACAAAGAGTTACTTGGGACATTTAGAGGTTAAATGATTTGCCCATGATCATGCAGTGTGTCAGAGGATGGGATTTGAACTCAAATTAAGTGGAAACCAAACAAGCAAAATAAATAATTACTAAATATAGTTGGTGTTTGGTCACATTAGATGACAAAGCACTATCATTTTATAATCAATAATTAATAGACCCAACTAAAAGTTTAAAAGGCAGAAAATTAAAATATTATATTTAACTTTTAATACATGTTTCAATGAATAATACCAAATAGTATAGAACAGATGAATTCCTCCAAGCACCATCACCGTCATATATTTTCAGATTGAATTGCACTCACCACAAAATGGTGTACTCAATTTAGCTAAGCACACCCCAGAGAGAAGCATGGAATTTTCACCCTTTAACCTAAACCAGTCCTTTACTCATAGGTTAGTGTATAATTCTATATCTACCAATAAGATAGACTTTGAAACTTAATTAGGAAAGTAGCTTGGGAGCTAAGTGAAAAAGAAGAACTATTTGATGGACTAGTGTATTACTTTGGTTTTCAATCACAGTAACAGAGCAACAAGGTAAATAAAAGCTAACCACACCTCTCTTTTCCCCTATACAACTGCCAATATTATGACTTCTTTTCATTTACTTCAACCTCTGGCTCCAGCTCCATTTTTCCTCCCTACCCAAATTATTCCACATTCTGCTAACAGGATCATAAACAACAGGCTCAAACTGGAAAGCTTTTAGAAATCATCCATCTCAAAGTCCTCACTGGACTGATGAGGAAACCGAGTCTCAGAGCTCATGCAGATCACAACTAACAGAGGCAGAATTTGAACCTAGTTCCCTAGATTCCAAATCAAATGTTATTTCTGTGCATCACACTGGAGTCCAGCTCCTCAGCCACAAATTATTGATTCTGTTTCCCATCTTGGTCAGAATTGCATTTCAATTTATTGCAATAAGTAAGAGCTAACATTTATATAGTGACTTAAAATTTAAAATATTTTGTTTTATCCAGACAATAACCCGAGGAGATACCTACTATTAATGACGATGTGGCTGTTATAGACACCAGATGATGGTAAGCATCAAATATTGGGGTCTGCTCGTGTGAAGAATTCATAATGGTCATTCTCTTTGGCAAAAGGCAGGTTTATTTAGGAGAGGAGGTTACAGACAAAATGAAGAGAGACAATAGACTACAGGAATGGTAAATATGAAATAGAGTTGGGAGAGAATAGAAAGGGGTTTTGATAATTTAATAATGGACAGGAGAAAGGTTGGGGCATCCCCTTAGGAAGCAAACTAAATCCTGAAAGCACCCTAAAAGACTTAGCTGAAAGGAGAAGTGGGGTCAGAGAGGAGAGATACCCACAAGGCATGATGGGGTTATGAAGCACCACATGATATGGCAAAGGTGTAAGGGGAAAGAGCAGACTGACCCAAAGGAGTCCAGTGGCCATGACATGGGCTATAAATTGTTCTATGGGGAAATTTTAGCCCCCCATGACTTGGATTACCGCTACAGAATTTGGGACCAAAAAACCAAACTTATCTCTTCTCTTATATAACATATCATTTATATAACTTATAACATCTTATCAGAGACTTCTTCCTTCCAGGGAACAATTTTTATCAATGCTTCAGCCTCCCACACTCACCATTCAGGACCTCATCAATTACCCTCATTTGACAGATGAAGAAGCTAAGGAACACAGAAGTTGTGTGACTTGTCCAAAATTATATAGCAAGTAAGGTCAAATTTGAATTCAGGTTTTTCCTGACTTTGGGCCCAGCATTTTATCCACTCGGCCATCTAACTGCTGCCAAAGGCTAATTAAAAGCTAGCTGTGGTGTGGGTTTGAATTATGTCCAGAATTATATTATAAAGATTGACTGGCTCTCCGCATCAGAGTAATTTATTGTCTACAAAAGAAGCTATATCTTGTAACTATAGATAGATTTCAGTTAGAGGGAAGTTTTTCTTGTTGTTTAAGCCTGATTCATAAAAAAGCTTATTAAATTCTTGATTTGAGTCGTAGTTCTTTTAGGGAATAGCACAATGGTTCATTGTGATCTGAACTGTTGCTAAGCCATTTTCAGTCACATCCAATTCTTTATAATCTCATTTGAGTTTTCTTAGCAAAGCTACTGAAGTAGTTTGCCATTTCCTTCTCCAGCTCATTTTACAGATGGGGAAACTGAGATACACAAGATCATGTGAGTTGCCCACACAATAGTAAATATTTGAGGCTGGATTTGAACTCAGGTTTCTGTGACTCCAGGCCTAATAATACATCACTTAGCTGCCCAGTTACTCAGTTATCTTGGAGTTTATTTCATCATAGCCACACATTTTGACTAGAAATAAATAAGAATTAGAATGAAATAAATAAAAATTTTATTTTTTTTTAATTTAAAAATGAAATAAATAAAAAAGGAATAAAATTACAAATGAAGATGAGTCACATGGCAGGACATGCTTCCAACAGCAGGCATACTTTCTAATCATGTCAGCAAATGTAGCTACACAATGAGAAATAAACCTACAGGTTGCTCTATAGTAGGTAAGGGTCACCTAGTAAAATATGAAAGGACAGCAGCTATGGGCAAGTACTCTGCTTACTTGAAGTGATAACTCAAGCAGAAGTCAGTCTGTTTATTATTGCTCTAGAGGATTTTTAGCTGAAACCAACAACCTTTATTTTAGTCAATGTACATTTAGCTTTCTTCTTTGCTTAACTGTCTGCCCACATCTCTCTGAATACATAGAAAGATGGCTTTCCTAAATAAACCAGAGTATTTTCTAAAAAGGACCAAGCCCATGGAGCAATTATAAAAATGAAGGCTGAAAAACCTCCCTCTGTAGCCTAGCCAGCACTCAACCTCAGACCACCACTTATCTCCTGTACTCAACCACTTAGCACAATGCTGAGTACATAGTACTTGATAAATAATATTTGTATAGAATCAAATTAATTCACAGTTCTGATCAAGAGAGGGAATATGTTCAGACCCCATCTAACCATGTAATTAGCCTCTTCAAGGATTCCAAAAGCTAGATTTCTCCAGGTTAAAATAACTCAGTGAGACCAACCAGTGAACGAATTTCAAATCTATTACAGAATGTTTAGAATTCAAAATGCAGTTGTTTTCCTATTTATGTCTCTCCACTTTATGTGTTATACTAATCGGCTACCCTTTTTGGTGCAAATTCATTATAATATCAATGGAATTATCTTTCTTTGAGCTCAACAGTAAAAACAAAAGTTATAATAATAATAAAGCTATTAATCAGAGAATTAAACTGAAGCAAATCATAAATGAAACATGTTAATGATCTTCATTATTTTGCTGACCCATGAACCAAATCACATCCAAATACTTTTCCCCTATACATAATAAAATTTTATCTTATTTTTAAAAATAAGGCCAGTGTTTTGGTTGTTCTTTATGTTTGAGCAGGACCAAAATTATATCACCATGTTAGAGTAATAGTTCAGTGTGTCTAACTATGGCTGATCAAACCAATACAAATTCAGAAGGCTCTACCACAGGTGGGACAAGAATAGAAAATATAAATATTTGGAGTGGAAT
The DNA here is from genome assembly GCF_016432865.1 of Antechinus flavipes. Classification (NCBI taxonomy): domain Eukaryota; kingdom Metazoa; phylum Chordata; class Mammalia; order Dasyuromorphia; family Dasyuridae; genus Antechinus; species Antechinus flavipes. The sequence goes on from NC_067402.1 coordinate 177,043,470, forward strand.
TGTCTCTTAATTTGCACATCTTACATTTCTTTTGAGCTACTATACAAAAGGTTTTGTACAAATTTTTGTGTTTCAATCACAGGATAAGTACCTGCCACAATAAGCAGGCCAAGGTTAGATTAAATGAAACAGACAATTTTTAGGGTACCTTTTCTAGCTACTTCCTCATGCCAGGAGGCATGACTAATCAGATACCCAGGAAGCTGCCAAATGCCACTGTTGCTTCAGTCCAGTGAGCTGCTGGTGGGCAGGATGGTGATTATCATTCTCAAAGTATTTGTACCTGTTGCTTTGTTACTTTTCTGTCACCACAGAAATTTGAGATAAAAATAGCAAAATAATATGGGTGATATCTTTTTACTCACTTGTAAATTGGATTTAAGTGAGTTAGAGTAATCTGAGTCCAGTGACAAGACAAATGTTAAGATAACTAATGGTGGCTTTGAATATAGTGGATGACCTTGGAGTCTTTGATGTCCACATTCTGAATTCCCTCTTCTAATCAATTTCTATTTTATTGCCTTTATAAATATTATCCCATTCTCTCTTCTTTTTTTCCCTGCTATATATCATTCTGAGAAATACTAAATTGCGAGGGAAGCGATGTTGAATAGGACGTTGTTGTAGCTTCCATTATCTCTCCTTTCAGGGATGCTTGTAGAAAAGGCACACACTTTCTACTCTGAGGAATACAAAGGAATCAAATCTGTTGGTAAACCGGGATGGGGTGGGGAGAAGAGTGGTATCTACACTAAGTATGTGACTTTCCCTGGCAGAATGGATAGATGTGAACAATTTGTTTTAATGGACCATCAAGGCAGTGGAAGTGGGAGCTCTGGAGTGCTGAGAGCTTAGTTAGACATCAAAGGTTACAAGATCAAACTTTATATCCATGAGGAACACAATGAGAGAATAAAGAAAGAACTAATAGAGGTATAGCTTACAAATCAAAAAATAAAATTCGGAATAGATTTGAAAGAAAGAAAATTATGAAAACAAAAATATTTCTTAGAAAAATGGCATGAAAAAAAATTATAAAAATAATATATTGGAGGAGAGGAGGAGGAATTTTAAAAAACTAACCATCTAATTGAATGATGGAATAAATAGATAAGTAGCAGAGAAATGAATTATCAATTTCTGTGAAATATAAGAACTATGGAAATAGTAGGAAATTGAGAGCTTCATAGACTAAATCTCCTGAAACTCCTTCTCCAGGTAAATCATTGTCTTTTATGGAATAGAGTTGCAGAGTGATGTTGCATAAAATGGAGGCACATAGAAAACAATGATTCACCCCTATCAATTTCACAAGGGAATAGGGAAAAAATGATGATTATGGAGAAGACTATAGAAGAAAGGATAAGGTAAAAGAAAGCAGGGATTGAATTGAAGGGAGCTCCTTCCAGAGGGAGAGGTCATTTGGAAGTTAAAAAATGCAAGAACTTTATGTTGGACTAGACTGTAAATTTGCAATCACAGAAATATTCTTAAGAGTAGTTAGATTAACAATAGAACCTTGTTAAAGAGCACGCTAACAGAGGAGGAAGTAACTGCCTTTTGTGAAAATGATAACTTCATGGATTTAGTTTGGTAGGAGTTTTTACATTGGCAATCACCTCTTCTAAAACATTGCCATGCTACCTCAGGCAACATCTTGCCACAGGAGAAGGGAGGTGTTAGTGTCAAGAATTGGGAGAGTCGGAGATAAGATGATAACTTTTTAAAAGGAAACTGACCTTGGTGAGGGCCAAGGCTTAGGGATGGGTTGGGTAATTTCTACCACACTGCTTCTGTCCAACACTGTTTCTCCCGCAAAGTAATATTTCTGAAAGAGAGGCACAGATCAAAAAAGGGGATTGGGGGAGGGAGGAGAGAATGGGACAAGATCAACTAAGAAATTAGTTACAAGAATCTCAAAACAGATATTTCAGGAGCTTTGAACTCCATGAGGGATCTGGCAATAATAAAGATGGATCAAATAAGAATAAAACTGAGGAATAAAGAAGACTCATCTTCATAAACTCAAATCCAGCCTCACACTATCTGTGTAATTCTGGGCAAATCTTTTAACTCTGTTTGTCTCAGTTTCCTCATCTGTAAAACGAGCAGGAAGAGAAAATGGCAAACTACTTCAATATCTTTGTCAAGAAAACCCCAAATAGGGTCATGAAGAGTTGTACGTGACTGAACAACTACAATAGTGAATGAGAAAATAAAATTCACAATACTGAGGAATAATGAAGAGAATAAATCAAAAGTTTTAAGGTACAGTAAAAGAAAATGAAAATGAGCATTTGAATGGAAGGAAGGAAAATAACATTTGGAACTAAATTATTAATTGAGTGAGGACAGAAAAAAAGACAAAAGAGGAAAAGAAACAACTAAATAAATGAAAGTAATAAAAATTAATTAGTAACTTGAACATAATCCAAAAAAAATAAGCAAATGGGAACAGAGTAGTGAGGAAAGAGCCAAGAAGGGACTAACTTTAAAAAAGGAAGGAGATTTATTTAAAAGAAAAAAAAAAAAAACTAAAGAAACAGATGGGGAGAAAACCACAAGCCTAACTATTATAACTTTAAACATGAAGGATGAAGCAATACAATAAAGCAAAAGAAAATGACAGAAAGCATAATAAATCAAAGTCAAAGAATGTGCTGTATATGAATCACATACCTAAAAAGTAAAGATGCATATTAAATAAAAATGAGAGTCTGGCATAAAGTTTACTATGCTTCTGATAAATTTTTTTTAAAAAGCAGAGATTCTAATCTTTATCAAACAGAACAGAAATAAAATCCATAACAGCAACAGAAATTCTTTTAAAACAATAGTTTCTTAAGGCAATTGCTGACAATAAACCAATATACATATTAAATATATGTATCAAATGGCAGAGCATCTAAATTAATAATGAAAAAATTAATTGAATTATATAATGACAATAACACAAAAATTGTTCCTATCTCAAAGCTGGAAAATATAAAGGAGGATAAATGAAAGAAAATGCAGAACTTTACAAATTATTAGTGAATTTAGAGCCAAGGACTTATATATCTTCTGAATGGGAATATTAAAGAATATATATATTTATCAGCACAAAAAATAGACTATATAATTAGAAATTTTAAACAAATCTTAAAAAGCATAAACAAGCATTTTACAATTTAATGCAATAAGAGAATAGTTAATATATGGAGTATAAGAAACCAGTGTAGACTTAAAATGGTCATTTTAAAATGGCATCCTAAATAATGACCCACTCAACAACAGACTAGTAAAATGAATGATCGATTATATAGTTATAGGTTAGCAAAACTACACATACACACAAACACACACACACACAAAGGAATTTCTATAAAATGTGACAGGAGAAAAAAGTACAAAGTGACAGGGGAAATGCAGAGGAATGAGTTCTCTCTTTCATCCTTCCTCCCTTCCCCCATCCTTTCCCAATCAGATGGAGAAAGGTTTCATGGAAGAGGTGACATTTAAATTAAGTATTGAAATAGAGATTAGAAATTGTCAGGAAAAATGCTCCAACAGCAAGAGTAAAGTTGCACAGCTAAACTAAAGTTCTAATTTATCCAAGAAATAAATATTGTATGTAATTTGGAACTCAAGTGATCTATATTCAAGGAATGACTTCAGTTAAGTGAAGGGATTTTATGTGAAATGAAATAGATTAGAGGAACGTCATACATGATTCAAAATGTATAACAAAGCAGTTTGCTCTTTATTCAACTAACAAGGGGAGCCACTGAAAAATTCTAAGGATAGATAGATAGAAAGAAAGATAGATAAAAAATTAAGCATAGAAGTGAGCTAAACTGAGATGAACTATAGAAATGTTATATCAACAGGAGTGCATAACATAATCTGCAGAAGATAAAAATTAAGAGTAGGGAGTACTGAATGGGCCAAATGAAACATAATAAAAGGATGGACTAGGATGGTGGGAGAGAAAATGAAGTCAATGAAGAGGTCATATGTTTTATTTCAGACAAAGAAATGAAAGGACTTAGTAAATGAATGGACATAGAAAGTGAGGAGGAGGGTAAAGTTACAGATTGACAATAAAGTTTCAAGCATGGACAACTAGGAAGATAATGGTAACAGCAGAAACAAGAAAGTCAGGAGGAAGAGCAGTTTTGAGGGTGAAAGATAATAGTATGTTTTCAGTAATGTTAAGTTTGAAGTGCAGATGGAGATATTATTCAGGAAACAGATGGAAATGTAAGTCTGGAGGTTTGGAAAGAGAGGGAAAGAGATAGATTAGGGAGTCATCTGCATAGACTGTAATAGTTGAAACAGTGAGAATATAGAAGACCACCAAGTGAGAGTATAAAGAAAAAAAGAAAAGAAGGCACTGTACATCTTATCCACTGACTCCTTCTCTGTTGCTTACAAATATCCAAACTCTTCCCTATTCTATAAACAAACACAAATCCTTTATAAGCTTTAAATTCCTAAAGTTGTCATCCTATATCACTACTTGCTTTCATAGCCAAACTCTTAGAAAAAGTTTTCTACATTTGTTGCTTTCATTTTCTCACCTTCTACTTCTCACTTCCTTGCAATTAGGTTTCCAATCCCATCATCCAATTGCTGTTTCCAAGATTACCAGTGATCTTTTAATTGTCAAAGATGATGGGAATTTTTCAGGTCTTAACCTTCTTTACCATTTTGCCAAGACCTGACATATGCTGATTCTACACTTCTCTTGAGAATATCCTCTGAATTTTTGTGACACTACTGTGTGTATGTGTGTCTGTCTGTCTCCCCCTTTTGTCCCCACCACATCTCTTTAACTCCAATGGATCCAATTATCAGATATCAGATTCATACATAAGACTTTCCAGTCTATATATCCAACCCTAGTCTCTCTCCTGAATTCTTGTCCTATATTGCAAACTGCTTATTGTATATTTCTGGCTGGATAGCCATTTCAATAGGCATTTCAAACTTATTCTTTCCCTTTTTCAGGTTGTTTAAAAAAAAAAACTCGATTTTAATTTATTTCATTAAATGGTTCCAAATTACATTTAAAGATTTTGAGTATGATTTCCCTATATCCTCATGCTCCTCCTCCCAACCCTTAAGAAAGCAAGAAATAGAATATTAATAATATTTGTCAAGTCACATAAAATATATTTCTATGCCATGTCACAAAAAAGTGATGAAAAGTATACTTCCATCTGCACTTTCATCAGATTTCTCTCTGAGGTAGATAACATTTTTATCATGAATCCTTTGGAATTGTCTTGGATTAGAATAGCTGTCTTTCACAGGTAATCATTGTTAAAATACTGCTTTTACTGTGTACAATGTTCTCCCAATTCTGCTTATTTTCACTTTTCATCAGTTCATATAAGGTGTTTCTGAAACCATTCCCCTTGTCATTTTTTATGGCATAAGAGTATTCCATGGTAATTATATATCACAACTTGTTCAGCCATTCCCCAATTCATGGGTATCTCTACAATTTCCAATTCTTTGTCATCACAAAAAGAATTTGTGATGATGAAAAACCTGAGAGACAAAGTTTCTAAGTAATAACCAATTTATTAAGTAGACTAGCTAATAATCAATAAATTGATGGTCAGTGGTTTCTCTCAATAATCAAATAATCAAAAACCAATAACCAAAGACAAAAGACATGAAAAGCCTAAAAGTTTTAAATAATTCTTTTTTTTAATTTTATTTTATTTAATAATAACTTTGTATTGACAGAATCCATGCCAGGGTAATTTTTTACAACATTATCCCTTGCACTCGCTTATGTTTCGTTTTTTTCCCCTCCCTCCCTCCACCCCCCCCCCAAGATGGCAAGCAGTCCTATATATGTTAAATATGTTGCAGTATATCCTAGATATAATACATATTTGCAGAACCAAACAGTTCTCCTGTTGCACAGGGAGAATTGGATTCAGAAGGTAAAATAAATAATTCTTAATAGGGAATTTCCTTGACAACTGAAAATCAACCCCATTGATGGACATTTAATGAATGGGCTAGATATCATGAATTTCTCCTGTTCATAAGAGTCAGTCATCTGCAGCAATCTGAATCCATCTCAATCAAGACCACTCTGGTTTTCTCCTTCATGAGTTGAGTCACCCTAAAGTCTAATGAAGGGTTACAAGGACAAGGGCTTATTTCCTTGGGACTAGAACTCATCTAGACTGGATTTTGTTTATTCTCTAAACAGAAGTAAAATCTTCTAGATGCTTCTGGTCCAAGATCAAAAATCATGTTCCCCAAGAGGTGACCTTCCATAGGAGTCAGATCTCAATGAAAAACGGAGGAGAAAAAATTTCTTTGAATTTAATAATGGGTTATGAATATAATAGAAAAAGTTTCTCTCAAGCTGCTATAGATATTTTTATACAAACAGATACTTTCCCCTTTTCTTTGATCTCTTTAAGACACAGACCTAGTAATGGTACTGCTAGCTCAAAGGTTTTATAGAACTTTGAACACAGCTCTAAAATTGCTCTTCAGAATGTTCTCCAGAATGGTTGGATGAGTTCACAACTCTACCGACAATCCCTGTTTTTTCTATATTCTCTTCAGTATTTGTCATTTCCCTCTTCTATAATATTAGCCAATCTAATAAGTGTAAGGTAATACCTCAGAATTGGTTCAACTTACATTTCTCTAATCAATAGTGATTTAGACCATTTTTTTTAATGTGACTATTTATAGCTTTGATTTCTTCTTCAGAAAACTGCCTCTTTTTGAATTTATCAATTTCTTTTGAGGATACCACTATTCTTCAAATTACCTAAATTTATAATAGTGAAGTCTTAATTGTCTTTGCCCTTTCCCCTCATTCCTCACATTCTGATGACATACATTGTTGATTCTAAGACCATGTCACTTATCTACTTAGAAGTTAGGATAAAATACAACTTACTCAATTTGACTTTTAAAGGTCCTCACATCACTGTTGCAATCTACATTTCCTGGATTGTTGCATATTATTGTCCATCACACACTCTAATCTACTGTGCTTTTGCCCAGGCTTTCTCTGACTCCTCCACCCCACTTTGCCTGAAATTCTTTTCTTCCTTATGTCAACCTAGAATCTCTAGCATCTCTCAAAACTTAGCTAATCTCTTACAGGATATCTTCCAGTGGTAAATGTCTTTCTCCCAGAAATGTCTTTGTATATATTTTTATTTTAATTACACACACACATATATATATGTATGTATATAAATATACATATTGTTTCTTCTAAATAGAACATAAGTTGAGAGTCAGGAGTGTCACTTTTGTACCTAGAACAGTGTCTGGCACCTAATTAATGGAGGAATGAACAAAGAAATATGAGATGTGCAATGTAAATGGGAGCCAAGAAAAGAGAGTTTCTAAAACAAAGAGGTGATTGATCATTTTCAATATCACACAGAAGTATGAAAACTGAAAGAAGATGAAAGTAGAAATATCATTCAATCTGAAAATCAAAAAATCATTGGTGACCTTAGAGGGAGAAGCTTCAGTAAACTACAAAGGGAAGCTGAACTGGAAAGGGAAGAGGAGTGTAAGTGAGTTAAGAAGCAAAGTTGATGACAACTAAGCTAGTAGGTCAACGAAATAGCAAGGTAGCAAGGAAGCTTGATTTGATTAGAGTGTGTGTGTGTATGTGTCTGTGTGTGTCTGTGTGTCTGTGAGTCTGTGTGTGTGTTTTAAAATAAAAAAGACTTGATCATCTTGTAGAAAAATGAAAAGTAGACAGGGAGAGGGAGATCTTTATATCTAAGATAAAAGGATAATTGATAAAATAAGGTCCCTGGAGAAAGAAGAGGATACTGGATCAAGGTTACAAATAAAGAGTTAGATTTTGGGGAAAAGTTTTTCTTCTGAGACAAAAGGAAGAAGATCAGTAAAAAATACTGAGAAATTTCAATTTGAAGAAAAAAAAAGATGAGGAATATCTAATCTGTTAGTCTTAATCTTCTCAAATAAAAAGAATTGATGGAAAGAGAATCATTCAGTTTAGTATTTTGTACATGATTGTTAGCATCTTATTTTAGGAAGTGATATAAGCAAAACTAAATCTGAATAAACACTATACTTGCAAATAATATATATATGTATATATATTTATACATACATACACACACATACATACATACATACATATAAGAAATTTATTTAGTTAGTCAATAAGTGCTAATTATGTGCCAAACAAGGGATAAGAAAAAAAGTTCCTATTCACAAGGAGTAGATGGATAATGAGGAATAAATGATCAATAACAAAATAAGAAATAAGTTGATAACATGGCAAAAAGAAAAGAAAAAGAAAGCAATGAGACCCCCCCCCAAAAAAAAAGGAAAAGGAAATCTTTTCAAATAATACATTTTTCAAAATAATACATTTTCTTCATTTGAATTGAAGTATATATATTTATTATCTCACTATTACTAAATAACATTTTATGTTCTTTGTTCTTTATAATCCTTGAAATATCTAATATCCATTTCAGGTTTGTCAAATTTTTCAAATGGATATTAAGACCTAACTGTCCATTTTCCCTGTTAGATAAAACTATCTAGTATATTAAATGATATTAAGTGCCAGAGAATTAAATACACTTTGGTTTTTTGAAAATCTTTTCAAATAACACATTGAATTTTTCTCTGAAATAAAACTGAACAAACCAATATTTTAAACCCCTAATATAATCAATGAAAGTCAAATAATTCATAAAAAATTCATAAAAAAATAAAAAATAGTAATGTCCAAAAATGTTTTATTGATTTTTTTTTCTTGTGTGTGGGAAAAAACACAAAGAATTGAACCACCTTCTATAGAAGGAGCAGCTGAAAGGAAGTGGAAAGGGAAGAAAGATAGAGGAAGAACAGGAGAAAAAAATGGAAATAGAGCTCAAGTGTAGAGAGAGCTCTAGCAAAAGAAAAAGAAAAAAACCTTAAAGATATAAAAACATTTTAAAGGTAAATTTGATACCATAGTGATAATTTAACTTACACATAAGTACACAGGGCAACAAATAGCCCCATAAATGTGCTGGGTAAACTCTAAGGATCCAGAAAAGAGTCATTTATTGCCTTGTAACCTCAGCGGCAAACTAAAATTATCTCCTAAATAACAGATTTTCCAGTCTTACTGAATTATTGTGTAACAGAGGGCTAATAACTTCAACGGAATCTCTCCCTTGGTTACCAGTAAAATGAACAGCATGAATTAGATCCAGGTAATGTTAGGTGTCATTTGCAGAAAATTCAACCTTGGAAACTTTTCCATAAAAACTAGAGTCAAGCCACAGGCCAAGATTTGGCTTTTTAGTTACAGAAAGAGGATAAAAAGCAACAAACAACCAAAAATGATGCTAATTTCTTTAAAAACTCCATACAAAAAGAATTTTCTTTTTCTTTGTTTTGCTTTGTTTTACTTTAGTTAATGATACTGTAATTGCAATTGCTTTATTTTGCCAGATACCAAAACTGCAAAGACCAAAAGAAAAGTCTTCCTTCCTAGAAATACTTTCAGGAATTCCAAACCTATATCTTTATAAAGAATTGAGAATTCTAAACAATACCTCCTAATAATGTAACTTACACTTTATCTTATATTCTGTATAGATTTCTAATTAAAACAATGAGATTGATAGACTGATTTTGATTGAAATTGAATGATTCATTCATTTAGTACCTCTCATTTTGATTATGTATGTTTAACAAATACAACTACAAAGTTTTCTTGTATTACTTTTGACATTTCAATAGCTTTTAAATCTATCCTAATATTTCTAAGGATTTTTATGTAAATTTCATATAATATTGTAAATATTGCATGATAATAATATACATAATTATATAAGATTTCATTTTGTATATGGAAATGAGTAAATATAGAAAAGAGTTTAATTTGTGTTTTACTTGATATATTAGAGTTTATTTGATCATTGCCTCATCCTCCTACAAGAGAATAACTTGATTTTCTGGTCTCTGTTACTATACATTACACTTCTTTAAAAAAAAAAAAAAATGAGTGTAAACTGGAAAAAAAGAGGAGAAAAGGACAATTAAAACAATAGCTTGATACAGCAGTTTGACATTTATAAATTGCTTTCCTCAAAACAATTCTTTGAAGTAGGTAAGATAATTTTACAGACAAGGAAACTGAGGTTTAGAGAACTAATTGCTTTGCCCACTATAACAGCTTAGAAAATGTCAGAGACAGGAATGTGAACCCAGGTTTCTGAAGGCCAGGTTCATCACTCTTTCCACATTTCCTGGAAGTTGAAGGGGTCATAGTTGTCACCAGAATTTAGTTGACAATAGGACAGGGTTCTCAGACATACCCTCACTACTCTCATACCTCAGTCCTTTTGTTCATTGCCTAGAATGCATCCCTTCAACTGCTGAATCTTATTATCTCCTGGAGCCCAAATTAAATGCTATCTTCTCCAGAGAGCCTTTTCTGATCACACCAGTTGGTAATGACCTTCCTCTTAGAACAGCAGGCTCTTTGTTTTGAAGCTATTTCATGTATTTTCATGTAATTCCCAATATCACAGCCATGAGAGGGATCAGATTACTGAGTAGAAAGAACTGAGTTTAAAGGCAGCCTCAGATACTAACTCCATGGTTCTAAGCAATTCACTTAATCTTGTCAGTCTCAATTTCTTCATCTACAAAATGGGATTAACAATGGCACCTCTCAGGAGTGTTGAGAGGATGCAATGATAATATCTGTAAACTGCATAACACAGTGCCTGGAACATAGTAAATTTTATATCAATGGATAGTGGTAGTAGTAATAATAACAAATATTAGTAGTAATAGTAATATTTGTGTTGAGTCTTATTCTTTGAATAAATTTCAAATTACTAAGGAAAATGAACTGTGTGTCTTATCTGAACTTGGTTTCACTTCCACTACCAGATACACTTTTCTGCATATATTTTCTATATTTGCCTCTCAAAATGTTTGAATATAGGTTCAACAAATGAAAGTTGCCATAATTTAGACTGGGGGCAAGGAGGGGAAAGAAGAAGGTAGAAAGGATGGATTTGATTATGATATTCAAATGTATGAAAAACTTTTATAAAGGAAGTTTATTTGTTTTCTGCATCCATGAAAGATAGAACAAATTTTGAAATTTAAATGAGATTTTAAAAATCAAGATTTTGGTTATGTAAAACAAAAAACCATCAACATCATAGAATAATAATATGAAATACTGGGTACAAACATGAAGATCTTTAAAAAGAGAATTTTAAAATAAAGGACGTGGAAAATATGATTATCTCAGAGTCAAAGATAGACATGAAAATCTATGAATGTAAGATCAATAACTAGGATAAGAAGACTGGAGCTCTCCACCTTCAGGATCCCAAAGTTTAAAGGATGTCAAAATTTTTGGTCCCTAATAATATAGACACATAATTAGAAAAAGTAATTTGTCAAAATGGGAAGATCTTTCTTATTTTCCCTTATTGTAAAGATTAGAGAACATATTATTCTCCCTTAGTAGAGAACAGGTGTTCCCAACCATGCAGAAATATTTCCCCAGGGGTACAAGAAACTTGTCAAGGGAGTTTAGGAAATATTTGTTAAATAATTATGTCATGCTATTGACATATTGCAAAAAGTAATAGAGCTAGTGGGAAATATGGATTTGAGAAACAACTTTGTAATAATAAAAAATGTTATGCATCAAATAAAGTTCTCTTTATGAAAAATTAATTCATCTTTTTCTTGTATTTTTATATGAATACCATATGCATGGTAAATTCTAGAAATGATTGCACTTCATATTGAATAGCAGGCACAGGAAGAATTGTTGACTGCTACTGTGATACTGTGGATAGAACTCTGGACCTGGAGTCAAGAAAACCTGAGGTCAAATTCAACTTCAGACATATATTTACTAGCTATGTGACTCTGGCATGTTACTTAATCTCTGTCTGCCTCAGTTTTTTCAATTATAAAATGAGAAAAATAGAGCCTATCTTCCAAAGTGATTGTGAGGAGAAAATGAGATATTTGCAAAGCACATAGTAAAATATAAAACATATGTCTGGTAAATAAATATATGTTTCCTTCCTTCTGAACGACAGGGAGTAAGTACTAGGATAGAAAAGGTTTGGAAACACCTGGTCTAAAGGAATCCAGGTAAGTTTTCCTGTTGTACACCACTATCCTCTTGGGTCAGTGTGCTAGAATATTATCCAATTGTTCAGAGAATGAAAGAACAATGTAGGATCTCACATTAAAGACATATATTAAGAAGGGATTTCAGAGGCCATTTGATCCAAGCCATTTTACACATGAAGGAATTATAGTTCAGAGATTTTAAGTAACTTGCTGAGGATCACACAGCTCATAAATATCAATGATGGAATATTAATTCATGTCTTCTTGGTTCTGAGTTCAACATTCCATGATAATCCATTCATACATTCATTCATTTAATACCTCCTAAACATTAAGAACTGTGTTATGTGCTGGGAATATAGAGACAAAAATGAAAAAGTCCCTAAACTTAAAGATCTTAGATTCTACTAGAAAGAGGGAGAAGGGATTGAAATATGTGTATATGTATATATAAAGAAAAATATTAATAAATTATATGCACATATAAATCGTCGATAAAAGTACATCACCTTGATTTTTTTTTGTGATATCTAATCAAAATTGTTACTATAAAAATCTCATTTAAAAACTAAAATGTGTTCAATTTTCCATGGCTATCTAAAATAATTGATCACCATTTTCTTTATTTAAAAACTTTATAAAATTCCTAAAGACAGCAATCATTATACTTTTCTAAGCTTTTTTCTCAACTAAATTATTTAACATTCCTTTTTCAGGGAGTACAAGCAACTTAGAGGATCAGGAAAAGCCTTGCATAGAAGTGACATTTAAACTGAGCTTTAACTAAACATAGGGAGGCTAAAGTGAGTAGGAAGGCACAGAGATGGGAGGTGAAATATTCTATGCAAGGAATAGCAAAATAGACCAATTGGGCTGAAGTATAGAATATAAAGAAGAAAACAATGTGCATTTCCCCCCAAAAGGCCATAGGGAGAAACTGGAGTCTTTTAAACAGGGGAATGATATGATCAGATCCATGTTTTAGGAATATCAATTTGGGAGCTTATTGGAAAATAGGGGAGGTTTGTGACAGGGCATAATTGTGGCGATTATTACAATAGTCTGATGAGAGGTAATAAAGACCTGAATAAAGGCAGTGTCCTTTGAAAAGAAGAGGAATTAGAAAGGTAGAGAAATGTGGAGAAATGATTACTAATAATTGATTGTATATAAGGCATGAGGGTGAATAAAGAGCTCAATATGAATTTGGGGTTAGCAATGTAGGTGACTGGAAATATAGTTGTACCTTCAATAGAGAGAAGAAAGTCATGAAGAAAGATGGGTTTGAGTAAAAAATTCAATTTGAACATTTAACCATTGAGTTTGAGATGACTATAGGACAAAAACACAGTAGGCAGTTAGTAATGTAGCACTGGATATCAGGAAAGATCTAATTTCCATATATCATGAGCTGGGAATTATTTTCATATAGAAAATAATTGAAAACATGGCAACTGGGATCTCTAAGAGAAAGCATAGAAAGATAAGAGAAAAGGGCCCAGAGAACACTTCCAGTTAGAAGGCAGTAAAAAAGATGGTGATTTAGCAAAGGAGACTGAAAGAAAGCAGTCAGAACGATATCCCTAAGGATAGTCCATCTCTAATTAGAAATCAAGGTCTGTTGAAAGTAAGAGAACTGGAAGGTGGTATAGATACTTAAAGAAAGAACACCTTGGGACAGGAATTATGGGGAGTATGAATGAAATTAAAGCAGGGAACAATTGAAAGATTGCTGTAGCTCAGCAAGATCTCTCTTGATATTAGATAAGAAATCCATAGTGAATTCATTCGGCAAAGTCAGAAAGTTAAGAAAAAACAAAAGATAAGAAGCCAAGAGAGGAAAGAGTCTCCAGGAGGAAGGAGTGATTGATAATATAAAAAGTTTCAGAAAGATCAAGAGGAAGGAGGGATGAGAAAAGACTACTAGATTTAACAATAAAAAGATCACTGGCAACTTTGGAGAGAACAATTTTAGATGAATCATAGAGTTAAAAGCCATACTAGGATGGATTAAAAAATGAATGGAAAGTGAGGAGACTAAGGCAATGAAGGTAAGTATTTCTTTATTAAAATTTGACTCTGAAACCAAAGGGACATAAAATCAAATTGTGCTATTTTTTCCTAATATGTCTTTTAAAAGAGGGGGAGACTAGGGGCAACCCAAGCACACTTGTATACTCACAGAACTGGATATATTCACCAATGTGTCTTTTTTATAACAACTGGGGAAGATGTGAGCACATTTGTAGGTATCAAATAGAGTGAAAATTAAAGAGAAGGGAGATTAATAACGCAAGGAAATTAGGACATTTCTATAGCCCTCCATTATATTTCCATTGTGGATATAAAGACCAAATAACTTAATACATATGTGCATAGGAATTTTCATTCTAACTTCCTTGGTTTAGTATCTCCGTATGGGTCATTTGTATTTATTGTAATTAGCATTTCACTAGGTTTGCAAATTTTCTCTGTACCAAATGGGTATCTAACAAAATAAGACACAGCAACAATAAATCAAACCCAAAAAAAGTTCCCTCTTAAAAACTCTATGCAGTTTTTTTTTTTTTTTTAGTTCATGAAAACAAGTTCCAAATTTAGTGAAACTTCTTTAACGTCCCTATCAGCATTTATGAGCTTCTTTCACAACTGGCATTGAGTGTCCTTTCTTCTCTCTGCTCTAAACCCATAGGAAGTTCCTTAGATCTCCCTTTCCATACATTTTCTCTCCTATCAGTGGGGAATCATAAAAGAAAAAAAACCATTGAACTAGCACTGAAATGAAATCTTCCAAAAGATGAGATAGTTAATAGAAGTAGATGTTCGTAGGAAACCAATGATTTTATTATGTTGGACCTGCTTTTAAGGAAAGGGCCCTAAATTTAAGGGGAGAGAGAGAGAAAGAGAGAGAGAGAGAGAGAGAGAGAGAGAGAGAGAGAGAGAGAGAGAGAGAGAGGAGAAGTGAATGCCATCCTGTAGACACCCCACCAGCACTCACCAGAGGGAATCAAGTTGCCGCCAGTTTGGCTGGGGTTCAGTGCCATCTGCGTAGTATTTAAAAGTGAGAGCCAAACTCTGAGCTATTTTACTGAAGTTAGGAAGGAAGCTCTCCAATCTATATCTGAAATTCAACAGTTCCAGCTCCTGATCATCACTAAAGGATCTCATCAGGGTCAAGAAGCTTAAAAAAGAAGTCATTTTTTTTTTCTATCCATATGAAGACTGAGCATAATGTAGTGTAAAGAATACTTAGATTTGGAAACAGAGGATTCAAGTTTGAATCCTAGCTTAAGGCACTGACTAGCTTATGATCTCAGGCAAACCAATAAGCTTCTCTTATTCTGTTTCCTTATCTATAAAATTGAAAAAAAAATAATATGGCAAAACACTGGATTATTGTGAAGTTTATAGAAAATAATACATGTTTATGGGGGCGACCGTTTTCAGTCGTTTTTCAGTTATGTCCAACTTTTGGGGTTTTCTTGGCAAAAATATTAAAATTGCTATTTCCTTCTCCAGCTCATTTTATAGATGAGAAAACCGAGGTAAACAGGGCTAAGTCTTGTCCAAGATCACTTTACTAGTCGGTGTCTTGGGCCAGATTTGAACTCAGGAGAATGAGACTTCCTGACTTTCTGACTTCCTGACTTTGGGTCCAGCATTCTATCTACTGTACCACTAGAGGTTATATATCACATACTACAGCAGATATTCCAGCCTTATACTGTTTAGTTATTTTAAATAGTTGAAAATAATATTGATTAATATGGGCATACACTGTAATTTCTCTGTTTTTTTCCTTTTGATTAAGTTTATTTAGATTTAACTTTGAGATCATGAATATTATCCTGGCTTTTGTTTTTTTTATATTAAAAAATTTCACTCCTGATCTTTGTGCTTGTGTGTAACTTTTACATCCTATCCCTTCTGATTTCTATGCTTTACTACCTGCTACCTTGCCCTATTATTGCTTAACCTACTGCACTTCCCCAAGATCGCACCCTGATTTTTCTCCCTAACCATTTCCCCATGCTCTTTTGTTTCTATATATTGTTCCCTCTTTATTTCATTCCCATTAATTTACATACCTTATCCCATTCCTGTTAATCCTATTCCCTTAGCCTCTTATTTCTCTGTAAATTTAGAAAACTTTTATTCCCTTTTAAATGTATAAGCTGTTCTCTCTTTAACCTAGAGCTGATGGAAGTAGGGTTCCCTCTAAAAATCCCTTGTCTTCTCCCTGCTCCTTATTCCCTTTCTTATTTTTTCCTGAATTTAAAAGGCTTTTATATCCTTTTAGATATATATGTATCTATTTTTTCCATTTCCTCTTTAATCCATTCCTGATGAAACTAAAGTTCCAGAACTACCAGCCCTCATTCCTCATCTAATTCCTCTATGTCACTGCTTCCTCATTTATAACTCATAACTCATTTATATAATTACTCCTTGTACTTTTCTTTCATGGTTTTGCTTTTTAAAATCACATCATACTCAGTTCTACCTCAGTCTTTCTTGCAAAAGTCCCAATTACTAATGACAATCTTAGAATTTTGGTTTACATTTATTTGTATTAAAAAATAGTGTGTCTATTAAGTCCCTTGTAATTAATCTTTGATGTTTAACTAATATTTCTCTGGGATCTTGTTTGTCAAATTTTCCATTAATTTCAGGTCTTTTTGCAACAAAATACTGAAAGTCTGGCAATTCATTTAATGTCCTTTTTTGCTGTTGCTATTCAAGATTTTGCTTAATGTTTCTGGGTTTGATATTTTCAGCCACAAACTTCGTGCTTATGCTCTTTGCTGAAAGCTACTGCTAAGTTTTGTGTGATTTTTACTGTGACTGAATTATTTTTTTTGTTGTTGCTTGTAATATTTTCTCCTTGACCTGGGGGTTTCAGAATTTGGCCCTGATATTCCTGTAGGTTTTCTTTTAGAGTCTCTTTCATATGGTGATTAGAGAATTTTTTCTATTTTGACTTTCCCCTCTTGTTCTAACACTTCAGGACAATATTCTTTAATTATTTCTTATATTATTGTATCAAGATTCCTTTTTTGATCATAGCTTTCAGGTAGTCCAACTATTGTTATATTTTCTGTTCTTGATCTGTTCTCCACATCAGTTGTTTTTCTTAAGATGTTTCACATCTTTTCTATTCTTTTATTCCTTTTATTTGTTTTATTATTTCTTGGTTTCTTCTTAAACTCCGCTGGCTTCCCCTCTGCCCAATTCAAATATCCTAAGTATTATTTTCTTCCTTAAGTTTCTGGATCTCCTTTTCCACTTGGTTGACTTTATTTTCATAATCTTGATTTATTTGGATTATTCCTTTTTATGTCTTGAGAACTCAGATTACACGACCATCCACGATTCCAGGTAACCAAAGATGAAGTATGCTACATATCTCCCAAGAGAGTTAATATTTTCAAGATTGAGAATGAGACAATTTTAGATGTCGTTAATGCAAGAATTTGTTTTGTTGGACAAAGTATATTTTTACTATAGCTTTTTATTGACAGAACACATGCATGAGTAATTTTTCAACCTTGACCCTTGCAAAACTTCTGATCCAACTTTTCCCTTCCTTCCCTCCACCCCCTCCCCTAGATGGCAGGTAGTCCCATACATGTTAAATATGTTAAAGTATATGTTAAATACTATATATATATATATATATATATATGCACACATACATATTTATACAGTTCTCTTGTTGCACAAGAAAAATCAGATTTAGAAAGGTAAAAATAACCTGGGAAGAACAGCAAAAATCAAGCAAACAATAACAGAAAGAATGTAAATGCTATGTTGTGGTCCACACTCATTTCCCAGTGTTTTTTCATTGGGTGTAGCTGGTTCTGTTCATCACTAATCAAATGGAATTGAATTGGATCCTGTCATTGTCGAAGAAATCCACTTCCATCAGAATTGATCCTCATATAGTATTGTTGTTGAAGTGTATAACAAGCTCCTGGTTCTGCTCATTTCACTCAGCATTAGTTCATGTAAGTCTCTCCCAGCCTCTCTGTATTCATCCTGCTGGTCATTTCTTACAAAACAATAATGTTCCATAACATTTATATACCACAGTTTATTCAACCATTCTCCAACTGATGGACATCCCTTCAACAAACAGGGCTGCCACAAACATTTTTGCACATATTGGTCTCTTTCCCTTCTTTAATATCTCTTTGGGATATAAACCTAGCAGTAACACTGATGGATCAAAAGATATGCCCAGTTTGATAACTTTTTGAGCATAGTTCCAAACTGTTCTCCAGAATGGTTGATTCACAACTCCACCAACAATGGATCAGTGTTACATTGTTGGTGGAATTGTGAACACATCCAGCCAACACTGCTTGCATTTTTGTTTTTCTTCCCAGGTTATTTATACCTTCTAAATTCAATTCTCCCTGTGCAACAAGAAAACTGTTTGGTTCTGCACACATATATTGTATCTAGGATATATTGCAACTCATTCAACATGTAAAGGACTCTTGCCATCTGGGGGAAGGGGTGGAGGGAGGGAGGGGAAAAATCGGAACAGAAATGAATGCAAGGGATAATGCTGTAAAAAATTACCCTGACATGATATTCTATCAATAAAAAATTATTTAAAAAAAAAAAAAAAAAACAATGGATCAGTGTCTCGGTTTTCCAGCATCCCTTCCAACATTTGTCATTATCTTTTCCTGCCATCTTAGCCAATTTGACAGGTATATAGTGGTATCTCAGAGTTATCTTAATTTGCATTTCTCTGATCAATAATGATTTGGAACACCTTTTCATATGAGTAGAAATAGTTTCAATTTCATCATCTGAAAATTGTCTGTTCGTATCTTTTGACTATTTATCAATTGGAGAATGGCTTGATTTCTTATAAATTTAAGTCAATTCTCTATCTATTTTGGAAATGAGGCTTTTATCAGAACCTTTAACTGTTTATTGCTTCCTTTCTAATCTTGTCTGCATTAGTTTTGTTCGTACAAAAGCTTTTTAACTTGATATAATCAAAATTTTCTATTTTGTGATCAATAATGATCTCTAGTTCTTCTTTGATCACAAATTCCTTCCTCCTCTACAGCTAACCTGAGATAAACTATCATATGTTCTTCTAATTTATTTATAATCTCATTCTTCATGCCTAAATCATGAACCCATTTTGGTCTTATCTTGTTTTACAGGGACAATGTATATTTATTAGAAAGTTTTTTTTTTCTTTTTTTCAGTAGGGGAAGAGAAGGGAGAGAAAAATAATAATAATAACATTTTATACAGTGCTATTTAAACATAAATGCATGTTAATTGAGAAAAGGGAGGGGGGGTAAACAACTTAAAATGTTAAAACTTTAATACCTAGAACTATCTAATAGTATGAGTTCCATCATAAAACAGTGAGTGAATCCTTGCAGTATAAATTTAAACATAAGCCCCATGACCATAATAGGATATTGAAGAGAAGCTTCTTTCTTTAAATATAAATTAGACCAGGTAGATAACTACCAACTCTGAGATTGTGAGATTTTCCCCAGATTCTTCTGACCATTTATCATCATTTATAGAGCATAAAAACACTTATTTGGTAGCTTTGGCCTGAATTATGCAGGGAATTTAGATCAGACTTGAGGGGTTTTTTTAATTACTTGCTTCTCTTTGCTAGAAGTTTTTGGCATTATAAAATATAAGTATACATTTCCATTGTTGAAATAAAGCGACAATCTAGAACCTAAAGACAAAAAAACAGGTTTGGAGCCAAGAAATCTCATTTCTATACAAGGTTATTAGCAATTTTTGAGCACCTTTCTCCCAATCAACTTTCCCTATATCTTAAAATTGTACATCTGTACAACCAGGAGGAAAGGAAGAAAGGAAGAGGATAATAATGTCTTATTTGATAGAACTATTATTGTAACTAACAAAATCACTCTCTATCTATATATAAATGTAGAAATATTAGGATAGGCTATAGAAATCATATTCTAGCTATCAAAAGTCATTCTTTTTTCCCCTAAGGAACCTTATAGTAATGCTACTGAGAATCAAAAGAATGATTTCAATTTCAACTATATCACTTGAGGGGATAGTAGATGTGAAAGAAATTTCTAATATTCTTTGGGGAAGTGAAAGCATTATTCACATAAAGTGGAGCTACAAGTGTTGGGGTTTTTTGTTTTGTTTTTTTTTTTTTTCTGTCCAGACCTATTAACTTGATGATTTCGGTACCAGCCCAAATCCTGATCATAGGTGAGGAGTGAAGGGGTAGAACTCATGAAGATGGTCAAACAGGAATCCATTTATTCAAAATTTTCTCAGCTTTATCTATCCTAATACAGTTACATAACTATAGCTCATTGCGCATGTGGTAACTATAGGATGCTGCACATGCAGGACCACATACCCAACTTGCTATTGTGTGCAAATATTTCCTTGCCACTTCAGTAAACTCTGTCTTAATTACAACACAGGTTGTCATGCCCCTGATTTCTCAGAAAGGCCAAGATGCTCTTAGGGGGGTGGGGAGCCAAATCAGACACCTCAGTAGAATTTCACTGGCCTAAAGGATCTTATACTTCACCCAGGCTTCCCCACTACTGGTAACCCTCTAGACTGTTCTTTTTCATTTACTCTACCTGGGACAGTGGAAAGAATCCTAGTTCCAGATATGTGTGTTTTCTCTAATTCAACAAGCATTCATAACATACCAAATATATATTTTATGTCTGATGGTAGGTGCTGGAGACACAAAACCAAGAACAAAATAAGCCTTGCTCTCAAGGAGTTTACATTCCACTTGACCTAAAATTATTGGATTTGGTCTTTTAAAAAAGCATTTCTTGTCTATAATCTCATTGGACATTCAGAAGAACCCAAGGTTTTTATGAAGATCTGCTTCCTGATCTGAGAAGACCTGAGAAAGGTGGCTCCTTTACCTAAATTCAACTATGTTTTTTCCTAAATAACTATGTATAGGGTGAGCTAGGTGGCTCAGTGGATAGACACCAGCCAGAAGTCAGGAGGACCCGAGTTCAAATCTGGTCTCAGACACTTAACACTTTCTGGCTGTGTGACCCTGGGCAAGTCACTTAACCCCAACTGCCTCAGTGGGGAAATGAGGCGGGGGAGAGAACCCTATGTACAAAGCACTGTACTAGGCAGTGAACACACAAGACAAAATAAGACTTGACTCAGAGATATAGAACACGGAGGAGGAAGCTAGAATGACAAGTTTCATTGTAATATTGAGCATGGCAAGGGAGAGTTAATTGCAATAAACCATAAAAGGTAGATTAGAATCAGAGCTTGAATGCCTTTGAATAACAAGCTCAGGAGTCTGTATTACTAAATGTACTATAACTCCCTGATAAGAGAATGATAAGTTCAGGTTTAGGCTTCAGGAATCTCATTTTGTTAGCCTTTGTTTGAGGCTAGATTGGAAAGGGGAGCAACTGGAATCAGGAAGACCATAAGACACTATTATTGTGATAGTAGGGGCAAGAAGTCATAAGTGACAAAACAGGGTAATAGCTATGTAAATGGAGAGAAGGAGATGGATAAGAAAAATATTGTAGAAGTAAGGACACTTAACAATTGGTAGATATTGGTGGGGTAAGGAGAGTGATTCTAAGGATGTGAACTCAGTTGCCTGAAAGAATGATGGTGGTCAAGTAGAAATAGGGAAGTTTAAATAACCCACAGGTTCAAAAATAAAAATGAGATATGGTAAATCTGAGATGGCTATGAGACTATTCAGCAGCAGTTGATGATAAGAGACTCAAATTTGGGAAACATTAGAGATGGATATCAAGATTTGTAAATCATCTGCAGAAAAAAGAAAATGGAACCCTAAGAGATCTTCAACAGAGAAGAGGCCACAGAACAGAAAATTTGGGGAAACATTATCATGGAGCAGGAAGTCAATGAAGAGCCAGTAGAGGAGACTGAAAAATAATGCAATTGGACAGGACAGAGAATCAAAAGAGATCAGTGTCAAAAAAAAAAAAAAAAGGAAGGATTAAATTGGCCAACTGTATCAAAAGGATGTGAAGAGGTTAAGAAGAATGAGGAATAAACAGAGGAAATTAGATTTCAGTTAATTAATCAATAGCCCGTTGGTAACCTTTGATAGAAAGAGTACCTGACAACTTATTGTTAAAAAGAAATTGAGTGAGATATACAATTTTTTAGCATCCTGATTTATTTCACCTGATTTTTCCTTCCTCCTCAACAGGAAGAATTGCAAATACTCATAACTAAGTTTTTCCCCCACCTAGACTAGTTTTTTCATCTAATCATCACAATGGTCATGAAAAGGAGTTCATCTGTAGGCTTTGGGGAGCTTCAATAAAGCTCACTTCCTATTTTAAAGTGATTCAACCAAGAAGCAGTTTGATCTCTGTGAGCTGTACATCTTGCAATTCATCTATGGGGACAGGAGACAGCATGGAGGCTTTCAGAAGGAACCAATAGCACTGAAACAGAACACAAGGAAATGCAAGTGACTGAGACAGAAGGATAGCTCAGATTAACCCAATCATTAGCAGACATGTCCAGGGGTTGGATTTAGCCATCCTGACACCAGATCCATTAGGTCAGAAAGAACTGAGGTTAGAAGGAAGGACATCCAAATATAAAGCATGAACCAAGCCACAGCTACTGTAACTGGGTCCATCATATCTCCAATGAAAGACCACATGCTTGAGAACCAGGAAGCTTAGTTTTAATAACAGATGTGCTACAAACTGTGTGGTATTTTCTAAGTGGTACAGTGGATAGAGTACCATATCCAGAGTCATTAAAACTCATCTTCCTGAGCTTAATTCTGGTTTCAGACACTCATTAGCTGTAGGCTAGGTAAATCATTTAACCTTAGTAAATGAGCTGGAGAAAGAGATGGCACACCACTCTAATATCTTTGCCAAGACAACTTCAAATGGAGTTATAAAGAATCAGACACATGAACAGTAACTTGAGCTTTGTGTGTAGATAATCTACAGTCCTGATATCTAAATATTGTTTGTTTCCTCATCACTTTCATCCAAACTCTTAGTGAGCCAGATGAAAAAAAAAGCAGAGGGATATAGTGATTAAAAAAAAAAAAAAAAAAAAAACTGGGTTTATATTTAAAGGATGTAGGTTAAAATCCTGCCTCTACTAGTTGCTACCTGTGTGAAATTGGCCAATTCATTTCTCATAGTCTTGACTTTCTCATATGTAAAATGAAGGAATCTGATGGATAGTTAATTAGTAAGTCCTGTATCTATGATGTCTGAGATCCTTCAATCTGGCTTTGACATGTTTCAGCACTTCTTCATGTTACAAGAGAGGAGAGAAGAGAAGGGATAGGAGGGGAAGAAAGAAGAGAAGAGGGAAGGGGAGGGGAGAAGATGCTGCCTCTTCCTACCTTTTTTCATCCCAAATTTCTTTCCAGCTAATACAACTAATTCCCAGATGCCAATGCCCTCACAATCCCTTTTAACTCTACATGTTTCTCACGTTGTACTTCTCCAGGTGAATATTCCTCTATTTACTTCACAAACAGAATTTTCTGATTTTTGTGAAGGTGTCCAACAAGGGAGAATCTGACCTTTACTCAACTTTTGCAAAAATCCACCTGTTGTTTAGCCCCAATTCCAACCATTCTACGCTCATATGAGGGATGAACATAGTCCATTATATAGCACCATAGGGATGTTAATTATAGATTACTGGATGTATATAGAACATTTTCTAGTAGTAAAATAGTAGTTTATATTCTGTTGAACAGTAGTCTACATGGTGCAGAATTAGAAGGAAAAATCATTTAATTCTTTAGCATAAATTAAGAGAAATTTGATCACTACAATCAGGTCTCCACTCAATTTTATTACCAAAAAAAAATGTTTACTTTGATAACAACTTTTGAAATTAATAATAGGAATCAGCTTTAAACAAGGTACAGGAGGATATTTATTTCCTTGCAAATAATTTCCATTCAGAGAGATTAATTAATTTAAAGAAATGTTGGCTTATGTGGCCTTGTGCCCCAGTTTTCAGAAGTCGGGAGTCATAAGAGCTTTCATCTACTTTGATTTCCAATGTGAAAAAAAATCACAACTGCCAAAGACAATATTAAAAATATACTTTCACAGGATTTTCACCAAATAAATAAGAAGCCCAATGTAAATTATTTCATTTGAGAACCTCAAAGAGCTTGTGAGAATGAAACAATCTATGGATGTGTCATTTAAAGAAAAGCAAAGTAATGAAACCATCTTTTTTGATTAGCCTTAGAAAATATTATGATAGAATCCATTTACTAGCTCATTAGGCAAAGTATGAAAATGGATGAAGACATCCTTACCTTCTATAAAACCCAATGAGAGTGATAGGACTACATCAACTAATCTATCAACCTATTTATCTAGCATTTCACTTATGTCCTGATCTCATTAGCTTACTCCCTATCTCTATTCCCCTTTTTGACATCTCTGTTTCTATCCATGGTATCTCCATTATCCCAGATACTTATGCTCATTTTCTTCCCTAAAGACAATTAGGTGATACAGTGTATAAAGTGCTACGCATGGAATTAATAAGACTTGAGTTCAAATCTGGTCTCAGGTACTTACTCTGGACAAATCACTTTCCGCAACTGTAACATGGGGATAATAACATTTGTCTCTCTACTGAATAACAGAATATCAGAGTTCAAATATGCCTCAGAAGACATCTAGTGTACTGATGACAAGCTCAATTAAAAATAGATACTTGTGAACCACATATTGACTTAGAAAATCATAAATATTATTTGTGCTTTATTAATTTTTTTTATTTTGTTAAACATTTCCCAGTTACATTTTAATCTGGTTCAGGTACTTGCAGTTCCTGGTCTACTAGTATGATAGCCTCTATCCATATCATATCTGAAAAGAAATCCCCTCTATAAGATCTCTGACAAGTGGTGATCCAAGTTCTGATTTGCCCTAATTTAGCAAGATCTTTTTGTATTCTTCCCAACTTCCCAACTATTACCTATAAATTTTATTAGAATTCCATTTATATCTTCATTGAAGTCTTTGATTAAAATGTTGACCAGAACAGGTCAAGGACAAATTTAGGCAATTCCACTAGAGATCTCCTCTAAGCTGACATCACTCTATTAATAATTCCTCTTCAATCAATCAACTATAGTAGCCCATATTCTTCCATGTTACTCCATGTTAGCTAAGTCCAAAGGATGAAGGACTCTCTTAAGTGATTTGTCATAATCCTGGTATACTACATATTTTTCTTTATAATCTTATACTACATATTTATTATCTTATATTATATATGTGTGTATATATATATGTATATATGTATATATATATCTTTATAAAGATATCCTGCCATCAGTGATTCCTAATTCCTCCCTTTATAAATTCTTACAAATTAATCTTTTAATCATATCCTCTAAAATTTTTCCAGCAGTCAACCAGCTTTGAATTTCAAAAGTCCATTCTTTTCTTTTTTGAAAACTGAGACATTTGTATCATAAAAATCTATGATAACTGCCATTTTCCCAATAATTTTTTTTGAATATCACTGACAAATTTAAAAACCATTTCCTTTTGCATAATTTTAAAATGCAGTTTCCTTTACTCTGATGATCTGAACTCATTAAAGATAAGCAATTTACTTATCTTTGGTTTTTGTTCCAATTATTCATTCTTGTTTTCTCCTCAATTCAAAGATCATTCTCTTTAGTAAAGAAGAGGGAATTATAACAGGATTGAGTAGTTCTGCCTTCTCATCAGTACCATTATCTTTATGCCATTCAATTCAAGCAGTATTCCAATTCCTTCTTCATTCTTCCCCTTCTCAAAATAACTAAAAAGACCTTGTTAATTATTTCAGCAATCTTGTTCTCTCCAGAGTTTTTGTCAATTTGCTTCACTTCTCCTGACATTATTCTTATGAGAAAATGTCATTCTTTTGTTCTCATACTCCATTATTTGTCTTTGCTTCTATTTTTTTTCACATCTTTTAAAAATATAATTTGGTCACTGAGTTCTCAACTCATTTCCACTTCCTTCCTCTTAGTTCAGACATTTATTATGATTTTTTTCCTGGTTTATGGCAAAACTTACTAAACTCATTTCTATGATTTTAGTCCTTTGATTCAAATATACATAGCATTGCTCCTTTATCCCTTCAATGACAAAAAAGTCCTTTTCAAGAATAGAAAGGAAGAAAATAAGGAACTTTAGACATTTGTGCAGCATGTAGGACCCACTACTTCCCAGTGTGTCATCAACCTGTTCTACTTGCAAGATTTCTGAAATCCCTTTTGATTCAAAAAAAAAAAAAAAAAAGCAAATATCATATAAAAACAGCAAATCTGAACTCATGAGTATAACTTTTTTTAATAACTTTTTATTGATAGAACGCATGCCAGGGTAATTTTTTACAGCATTATCCCTTGCTTTCACTTCTGTTCATGAGTATAACTTTAACATTCTACTAAATCCTCTACTTCTGCTCTTCTCTTTAGCTTCTCATTTTTCAAACATTTTGAACATTTGAAACTGGATGGCCAACAAGCATTTCAAATACAACATACACAAAACAGAGCTCAAAAATACAACAAATATAAAATAGAACTCACTACCTCTTAACCTAAACCATTCCTTCTTCTGAACATCCCTGTTACTTTAGAGGGACAACCAGTTGCCTAGACTAGTAACCTCGGTGTCATTTTTGACTCTTCACTCATGCTTGGTCCACATCTGCAATATGTTAACAAATCTTATTGGTTCTACTTTCACAACATAATAATAGCTAACATTTATGCAATCCTTATATGTCATATACTCTGCTAAGTTCTTTACAATTATTATCTCATTTTCTATTCTTCCATCCTTCTCTACTTACACAGCCATTCTTATGCCCTTCTGGCCTGCTTTGGACTATTGTAATAATCTTCTAATGAGTTTTCCTCTATCTCTCTACTCCAACCCATCTTCCACTCTGCTATAGGTCTATGTCAACTCCTCTCCCTTATTCAGTAAATTCCAGGGACTCTCTCTCACTTCCAGAATTAAATGTAGAGGTTTCTTTCTGACATTTACAATTCTTTGTAACCTGGCTCTTTTCTACTTTTCCAGGCTTCTTACACTTTATGTCTCTTTAAGCAATCCATGATCCAGCTACACAGGCCCACTTAAAGTTTTTCATATATAACATTTCATCTCCCATTTCCTCGTCTTTGCATTGATGGTCTCTGACACTCTCCCTCCTAATTAGAGCTTCCTAGATTCTCTAGTTTCCTTGAAAACTCAACCAAAATTCTGCCTTATAGCAGAGCTTCCCTCATTCCTCCATTAGGGCTTTCCTATTTGATATTTCCTTCCATCTACTCTCTATACATATATCTCATATTTACCTAGTTACTTATTTATTGTCTCCTCTCTTATAACATGCATTCCTTGAAAAAAAGGATTGGTTTTGCCTTGTTTAGCATGATTCCAGGTACATAAGTGCTTAACAAGTTGACTGATAAGAGGGACCTTGAGCCACTTCCCGGGAGCCATGTATTTTCCAGCTCATTGCTTATGAAGTTATTTTGGGATAATGCAGAAAATCTCAGGTGGCCTCTTGGTCTCTACTGTAGGCCTTATAGTTTAGGATCAGATTTGGAAGAAATCAGATACTCGTATATACTACCTGTCAACAAAAATTTTATTTAACATTAAAAAGACATTCAGCAAGAAAATAGTGTTGATTCACCTGGATGTAGTCTCTCTGCCTTTGCATTTGGCAATAGTGGTGTACCAGTATCAGGGAAAGAGCTTCTAACTCCTTATGCACTGATTTTTGTACTAAAGCTATTATGAAGCTTCATCAGAGGTTCTCACCTTGGTCTCCTGGGTCAATTAAGTCTAGAGTATGGATTTATTACCTTTTAAGGAAAAACTAACATGGAATAAGGCTTCAGGGAAAATTAAACTCTGCATGCAGGACAGGGACCTAGTAGACATTGATCTTTCCCAATATTGCCCTATCTCACTTTCCATGATGGTAGCAGTGGGGGAATAGGAAAGAGCTCTTTCAATGTAAAAGGACTCTCCCTACTCCCCATACTATCATGAACATGTGTCTTAGAATTCCCTCTTTTTATGACTTCCCATAAGGGGTGAAGGAGCTATATTCCTTCCAGAAATGACAGAAATGACAACTATCCAATGTAAGTTCCAGAGTTGGAAGTTACCTGCTTATATAGGTGAGCCTGACTGCTGCTTCTGTTTTATTATTATTATTATTATTTTGCATAGGTAATCAAATAACGATCCCAAGATGACATATCCAGCTTTGGAAGCAAACTTGTGATACTGAGAAACTGGGGGCATCAAATTTCTCTTTGAAATGCTGACTACATTTGGATTTTTTTGTTTTGGCATTCCTCAACCGAATTAAACACAATGTTATGTATTCAACAAATTCTCCAAAAATATTGTTGATTGACTAATTGATAGCATATAATTACAGGTATTGAAGCATATAAGATAAAAAATTGTGCCAAGCATACTATTATAATTTCAATTATTTCACATATACATCATCTTGATCAGAAAAACTCAAGTATAGATAGCAATGCAAAGAAGTATCATTGAAAACTACCAGGGAAAACTGGACTCATTCTTATAGATGGCCTATTGTTTTATAATTTTCGTAGTGTTAAGTTTATTAATTAACTTTTAAAAACTGAAATGTGAATAAAAGTATAATAATTACTCCTAAAACTACAAAAAAAATTCAGAAAGAATCAGATTCAAAATTAAATGGGAAGCCTACCTCTAAACTATGACAGTTCTTGTTAATAATTCTTGTCCTTTTTAATAATCTTTTTCATAGGAAAATATATTTTAAATTTTCATATATTAAATCATATCAGTTTTATCTGAATTTTACAAATTTCCAAATTTACTTAACCCCTTCTGTCTGCATGTGTCACAAAGAACTAAGTAGCAAACCCATCCAAACCACCTGCATATAGAAAACTAAATGATTTCATTTTTATGACATTAGTAGAGAATTTAAATTCCAACATGTCAGCAATGTAATGCCAAAGAGCATAACAAAAATTGGGAAATCATCTATTGCTAAGACTCCCATTATGATCTCCAGATTAGCCTTTTAGGATTTTTTTTTCCCCCAAAGGATAGCCAAGCTGAGAATACATGATGTTAATTTGGTCAGCAAATCATTCAGTCTAAGAAAGGCACAGCTGTCACTTCCCTTCCTCAGAATTTAATATCTCAAGAACAGCCTAAAGTGCACAATCCAAAGTTTATCAAATGGGGAACTCCTACTTGACAATGAAAACCCTCAAGTCTAGAGAGCACTTTTTTTTTTTTTTTTTTTGGTGGAACCATTTTTCTTCAAGTGCACATTCTGATTCAGGTTGCTAAACAGATTGCTTTCTTCGTGAACAGAAATAAATATCCCTACTGATGCTGAATTTAGAAAGTGCTAGACTTACATACCTTTTTGTGTGAAAACCAGACATACAGACATGACCATACAGTATGACTATTCCCAATACTTTGCCATAAAATAAGTAACAAAAAAAATGCCTTCACATTTCTTTAGAAAGGTCACTTCAAACATTTTTGAATCAAGATTTCTTTTTCTGAAACAAACAAAACAGGCATAAATCAGTGATAATATAAACTCTGCTTTACCTCGTAGGAGTATTCTTACTGTTTGACTTCTCACTAGGGAGAAGTTATGGGGAGGGAAAGTTGAGGATGGTTCTTGACATATGAATGACAGAATACAGAGATCAAATCCTTTCATCTTCTGGTAGTATTTGCTTTTCCTCACCTAAGTTTCATTCAATTATCTCTCAGAATGTATGACTTTTGTACCAATTTAAAAGTCAATTTAAAGGCCAGTTTTTGCTAGTAGGCAAAAAGGGTTTCTTTGTAAAAGTGAATTTAAGGCATTGAAGAAAAAATATAAGCTTACTAGGCAATATTACCTTTTCTATGTTCATGGTTTAACTTCAGGGATATGTTTTAGGTCTTAGGACTTTTATGACCCATTGATATCATGAGAGTTAATGTATGAAGAATCCCTGAATTCAAATCTGGCCTCAGATACTTAATGCTAACTATCTGTGTGACCCTGGGCAAGTCACTTAACCCTAATTGCCCACACACACAAAGAAGAATGGCATCTGCAAAAAATATGTTCTCCATTATTGAGGAATGACATTTCTCCATAAAACTTTCTACATCTTTATTTAGGCTACAAAATTGAAGTGATAATAATACATTAGATTTTATGGATGCATCAATCATGAAAAATTTCTCAGAAAACATTTTACTTGATTAAGTCATTACTTACATGTTAATTAAAAGAGTTCTCTCTTCAAAACTTTGGAATTAACTATGAGACATAGAAGACACTGGCACAGGACCACCCAGCATGGCAAGCCCACATCAAAGAAGTTGCTATTTTCTATGAGCAAAACAGAATTGCAGTAGCTTAAAAGAAATGTAAGATGCATAAATTTGAAGACATTTCCACTTCAAATGTTCATATGAACTATTTGTGTCCAGATTGTTGGAGAGTCTTCTGAGTTCATATTGGTCTGATCAGCCACAGTTAGAAACACTTTACCTTGATCCCAATGTCATTTTGATCATCTTTAAGAACAAACTACATACTAACTATACCACAACTTGTTCTATCATTACCAGGTGATAAACATCCCCATAATTTCCAAATCTTTTCCACCACAAAAATAGCTATTATAAATATTTTGCACATAGAAGTTCTTTTCCTTTTTTTTTTATCTCTTTGGGATAAAAATCCAACAGTGGTATTATTAGATCAAAAGATATGCATAGTTTTATAGCCCTTTGGATATAATTCCAAATTGTTCTCCAGAATGTTTGGACCAGTTCACAATTCACTAACAATTCCTTTGTGTACCTATTTGTCCCCACTCCCTCCAGTATCTGTCACTTCTATTGGTGTGAGATGGTACTTCAAAGTTCTTTTAACTTTCCTTTTTTTTCTCTTTTATGATGAAAGCTTTTTATTTTCAAAACTTAAGCATAGATACTTTTCAACATTCACACTTGCAAAATCTTATGTTCCAAATTTTTTTCCTTCCTTTTCCCCACCTCCTCCCCTAGATGGCAAGTAATCCAATATATGTTAAATATGTGCAATTCTTCTATATATATTTACACAATTATCATGCTGCACAAGAAAAATCAGATCAAAAAGGAAAAGAATGAGAAAGAAAACAAAATGCAAGCAAACAACAACAAAAAGTGAAAATACTATGTTCTAATCCAACCTCAGTCCCCACAGTCTGGATGCAGATGGCTTTCTCCATCACAAGAACATTGGAACTGGGTCTGAATCATCTCATTATTGAAAAGAACTATGTCCATTAGAATTGATCATCGTATAATCTTGCTATTACCATGTACGGTGATCTCCTGGTTCTCTCATTTCACTCAGCATCAGTTCACATAAGTCTCTTCAGGCCTCTCTGAAATTATCCTGCTAATTGTTTCTTATAGAACAATAACACTCATAACATTCATATACCATAACCATGTAGTTTTCCTGATTATTTTTTAATTAGGCCTATTTTTCCTTTTGTTTTTTCTGAGATCATGATTGCTGTCCCTGTTTGTTTGGTTTTTTTTTTTTTTTAACTTCAGCTGAGACACAATAGATTCTATTTCAGCCCTTTTAATTCTGTGTATATGTTTTTCTGTTTCAAATGTGGCTCTTGTAGGCAACATATTGTTGGATTCCGGTTTCTAATCCATTTTACTCTCTACTTCCATTTTATAAGCATGTTTATAAGCATAATTCCACACAATTATGATTTTTTTGTGTATTTCCCTGTATCCTATTTTCTTCTGTTTATCATTCTCTATCTATTTTTACTTAATCATTCCTCAAAAGTCTGTTTTACTTTTAACTACTGCCTAGCTTAATCCAACCTGTCCTTTTATCACCTCTCTTTTTCTTATCTTCCCCCATACACACACATTTCTTTCTTGGGTAAATTAATTTACTAACTCTTGTTCTAACACTTCAGGATATTTTGCTTGGATTATTTCTTGTATGACATCCATATTCTTTTTTTGGTCATAGTTTTCACATAGTCCAATTGTTCTAATGTTTTTTCTTCTTGCTCTGTTTTCCAAATCTGCTGTTTTTCTAATAAAATGTCTCTAAATAAAATTCTCTTCCATCTTTTTCTTTCTTTATGTTTTGTTTCATTATTTTTGTCTTATAACTTCACTGATTTCCCCTTACCCAATTCTAATTTTCAAAAAGTAGTTTTCTTCCTTAAACCTCTAGATCTCATTTTCTGGTTGTTTGACTTCCTTTTTGTAATCTTCTTGTTTTTTTCGATTGTTATTTTGTTGTTGGGTTTTTTTATTTGTTTGTTTGTTTTAGTTTTTAGTTTTTCATCAGTCTCTTTTATTTTATTTTTAAAGTCTTTTTTGAGTTCTTCTGTGAAAGAAGGAAACCATTTAACAGTACTCTTTGGAGTAGGAGAGACTTTTTTAACTTCAATATCCTCCTCTAAAGATGAACCCTAGTCTTCCCTATTCTCACAGTAAATTTCTGTGATTGAGTTCTTTCTGCTTTGCTTGCTTTTTTTTCTAATAAGAGCTTGTTACTGTAATCACCTCTCATTCAGTGTAATGGGAGAGGAGGAGACAAATGCCCTTGGTCTCAGTTCTTCCTTCTGGCCTGGAATCCAAACAAGAACTTCACTCTCTAGTAAGTGTCCACATCCAGCAGTGCCCTTACCCATGGCTTCTGAATTCACCAACCATGTGTTGATTTCTTCACATCCAGGGCTATGTCTCCTCAAGAGAACAGGGCCTGACATTCCTTATCAACAGAGATTTCCTCAATCTTCCCCAACTAGGATACCTGACATCCCACAATGAGAAGTAAAACTTCCTGCAGCTGGGGCCATGGTTATCTCTCAGCCCAGCTAACCCTAGAGCTGCTGCTTATTGTTTCAGCAAAATTAACCTGGAGGTGTTTATATTGCACAAGGACCCAATCTCCATTCTGGTAGCTTTCTTCAACTCTTCTACAACTGTCTAGGAGAACCACTATTCTTACCAACTTCTATTTGTTTTTAGCTGCTCTATATTCATCCTAAAATGCAGTTTTGTCTTATTTGTGGAGGAAATCTGAAAAGCTAGGAATTTTCTTCTTCCCAAAATCCTCTTGTAAAGTTTTCATCAGTATTTTCTATGCACTTTTACCAAGCTGTTAATTCTCTTTTCATAATTTTCTTGCATCAATCTCATTTCTTTTCCCAATCTTTCCTCTACCTTTCTTGACTCTTTCTTTGATTGTTTTAAGAATTCTTTTTGGGTATGTGTCCAATCAGCATTTTTCTTTCAGGCTTTGCATTAGTTTTTTTTTTTTTTTTTTAACACTGTTGTCTGTAATCTCCTTCAGCCTAGTTGTCCAACCACTTTACAATCTCTGAGTTGAGAATTCCCAAAGCTGCCGTTACCATTAGCACAGCTGCCCCTAAGGCCCATCTCTGGTGCTACTGCAACTGTTGCTGCACTAAGGCCATATTGACCTCACTGTTACATATTCTGCCAACTTCCTAAATTATCTTGGACTGGAAAAATATCTCACCCTGACCTTCTGTTGACTCTACACTCAAAAATTCAATTAAAAAATTATATAGAATGATTAGTTGGGAGATTAGTATACAATGCTGATTGAGACATTTACAAGAGAACTGCTCATTTGTTAGCTATTTTATGTTTCCATCCATGAAATACAGCATGATCAAGTCCAAATCAGTGGTTTCTGTCTTTATGACTAAATTTCTTCTGGTTTGCCCCAGTTTCTGCCACTATCACTATTAGCATTGCAATCGCTCCAGTAGTTGATATGCTGCTCCTAGAGTTCCTCTGAAAAAGAAAGTTGCCAAATGTCTTTTGAAAACTTCACAGGGTCTTAAACCAAAACAAGAGAGACACAAACAGGAAGGGGTAGCATTCCAGACACTGATTTGCCTAGGAGCCCATTCATTCATGGATGGCCCAAAGCTCAGAGTTGTCCCTAAATCTCATGGCTGGAAGGAAAGAGAGGCCTGAATAGTGTGGATAGCCCTTTATATCCACAAAATTTCAACTCAGCAACCAATGAGAATTCTCATAACTAACAAGAAAAGCACTTTCATAATTTATCCCTAAGGGGTTGCTACATAAAGATGAGAAAACTGAAACTCGAATGAGATAAAATAACTTGCCCAGAGTCATAAAGCATAAATGGTAAATCTTGAACTCCGTGTTCAGACTGTTTCCAATATATCAATTTATAAAACAAAGTTAATACAAGGCAATTTGAGGGATAGAATAATAATAACTTGGGGGCAGAAGAAAAACTACATATAGAAAATGGCACCTGAAATGAATCTTAAAGCAAGCTAAAGATTCTAAAAGGCAGAGATAATAGGATCACTCCAACTTCTGTCCTTAAACCTCCTTTCTTCTCTCTCTACACTAAACCCTTAGGTGATCTATTTTCATCATGACTTTAATGATCACCTCTATATAGAGAATTCACAAATCTATATTTTTACCTTCAATCTCTCCAAAGAATTCTAGTTCTATATACCCAACTATCTATTGAATATCTCCATCTAGATTACTCACTAAGACCTCAATTTCAAAAATGAATTCATTTTAATATAATATTAAAGTTTCAAGTTTGTAGAGGCTTTAGGAATCATCTGGTATAATCAACTCATTCTACAGATAAGAGTAGCTCAAAGTCATCAAAAGGCCTGTTCAAAGTCGTGAAGATAGAACATGTATTTGAACCCAAGTCTTCTGCCTTCAGACCTAGAGAGGGCTCTTTCCATAGTATGATGCTAACTCCCAAACATGTTCTTTCCCCTAAAATTTCTATTTTTGTTGATGGCACCACCAATATATATCTAGATTAGTAATCCTGGACATCTTTGACTTTTTTCCTTTTCCTCATCCTCCACATACAATCATCATGTCTTATTGATTCTACCTTCTCAATATCATACAAATTGATTCTCTCTTTTTTGACTCACCCACAACTAAGTTCAAAGCTCATTTCTTCTTGCCTATATGATTATAATAGCCTCTGAAATACATCCTTCATGCCACTTCCAGAGTAATCCTGCTATTGGACTGCTATTATTATGTCACCACTTTAAAAAAATTTTTAAAAAAATTTAAATACTTGCTGCCTAAATTGGCATTAAATAAAGCATAAATTCTTGATCCTGGCACGGAAGACCTTCAACAGTATGGATACAATTCAGATTATCTATTCAGTTTTATATTGTTTCCTTTCATGTATTTTTCATTCCAGTCAAACTGGATTTCTTTGTCCCCTATTTTCATTCTGACTTCTACCATCTTTGTTCATTTGTACACACTGTCCCCTTGTTCCTGAAATTAACTCCTAGCATAGTGTCTCCTACATAGAAAATTCTTGAATAAAAATCTACTGAACTTAAATGAATTGAAAAGGAAGGAAAGAGACTTATTTGTATAATATACAGAAATTCATTTTCATGCAAAAGGTAAGAAAATGGTTAAATAGAAAAGAAGTCATAATGCTAATGTGGAACAAAGAGGGAAAAGAATATTGAAAAGTAGGATAAACCAAACAAGTCAGGGCCTTTAGCCACCCTATTCTTCATATAGTAAATATGAAATATGTATTTTTAAAAGTGAAATCTTGGCAGCTAGGTGACACATTTAATAGAACACTGGCCCTGGAAATCAAGAAGAGTTCAAAGCTGATCTCAAATACTGACTGTGTCACCTTGGTCAAGTCACTTAACCCCAATTGTCTCCCCTCTCCAAAAAACAAACAACAACAAAAAAATAAAAATAAAACCCTGCAATGAGTATTCAGAGTGATTTCATAATTTAAAATGTGTAGAGTTTCACTGTTTATGTCCTAATGGATATTAAATACAGACTAACATGTAAACATGAAGATGCGAATTTGATAAGTGAATATATTCCGACCCCTTCTTTTTTTCCCCTTTCCTTATTTGTTATTGTTTTGGTTTTGCTATTTCCAGAAAATAAGACCCATCCCTAGAATGTGCTGAGATCCACATGGGAGACTGGAAATCTCTTATTCTGACACAGTAAGTACTTAAGGAAGTGTAAGGAAGAGAAGCTGGCCTTAGGTGTTAAGTGATGGGAATAATAAAAACTGGCAATATAAACCCAAGAGGACTCTAGGGTTTATGTTTTAAGAGTGCTTTTATTTTTCCCTATTGTAAGGAACTCTAGGAAGGTAATACTCTTTGGCTCTGAAGAAATCCAATTCTGGTTTTGTTTCCAATTTAGTCAGCTATTTTGATTCAATAACTACAGTCAATTTGGTCAGACAACTAAAGGATTTTTCAAGTCTGGCCCAATCTCAGGCCTGTTTATATCCCCATTTCCATCTTTCTCCCTTATCAAGATTTCCCTGAAAGACTTCTTAGAACACTAAAATAAGATGATTTAAAGAAAAGAATAGAAACAAGCTAAAAAAGAGAACACTCTCAGAAAGACAAGAAAAATATTCTGAGGCTTCACCTGAAACTAAACTACTCAAGAAAAGCTTCAAAATCAATGGAACTTTAAACAGCAAGAGTGTTAAAGGATAAAGCAATCCCTAAAGGAAATTCAATCTCCTAATCTCTCCTTTCTTGCATGTATGTCTACTGCATTTGGGTTACAGAGTAGAGATATGTGGGACTGCATCAGGCTGAAGAAGGAGGCCTCAAGTAGAACCACTAATTACATTTCTATTTTGCAGTGGCAGTGATCTTCCTATCCCTTCCCCTTTTGGACAATCAGGTCAAAAAGACCTATGGGTCTCAGAAGGTTTTTTCTGACCTAGTGATATGTCTGTCTATCACTAGAGTTCCAATTTTAGGGCTATGACTGCTGAATCCTTTAATCATTTTGTAAGAACCAGTACAAAAAGAAAAGGGGTCATGGTGGTATGAGAAAAGGAAAATAAAAAAGCTTAAGTGGAAACTGAGGAATGAGAAGATGATGTGAGGTAAAGGTCAGCATTAAGAAGAAAGAGGCAGTGTGGGACACTGACCTGTGAGCCAGGAATATTCTCAGACTTAGAAAATCTGCCCTACTTTACTGCTAATTTACTGACACTGACACTCAATCCCCAGCTATCAGCTTTGTACTAATTACCTAGTTCATAAAGAAGTTAGAAAAAATTAAATATATTAATGGATAAAGTATTTGGAAATGTAGTGATTTTCCTCAGGTTTTGAGGCCTCTTGGAATCATGAAAAATATTTCTCTCAAGAAATTAAAAATTATGTCTTATTGTATATCAACCTTCCTACCCTGTAATAATTATAAAAGTACTATAGATTAGGAGACAAAGACTTAACTGTTTTTTTTTTTAGAGACAAGTATATTACATCTAAAAGCATAAAATAGCTCCAGTATTCATGTAAATCTTTCAGATCCTAGGTAAAATAGATGCAGAGAACAAAATAAGGCTGCATCTAAATTGAATAACCATGATAAGTTAACAAGCAAAGGTTCCCAGATAAGGCACAAAAAGAAGTACATTTGTTTTCCCTAACACCATTGTCTGATGTTGCTGGGAAACTGCTCTACAGCTGCTGGTGTTCTACCCTAGGAGTAACTGCATTTCAGCCCTGTTTGAAACAGCTATTCAATAACCATCATTTACAAGAAAATAATAAAGTTGGTAAAGGGCTTTTGGATGTTTCTGGAATGGTTACCCTACTCTCCAAATTAAATGACTGAAATCAGAAAATTGCTTCAAGAAAGACTTCTGGGTAAAAAATGGATGTGCACTCTAAGCCAATAAACTGATCCAAATTTTGCACACTTCCTAAGGAATCTTAAACTAAGGCACATAAGATAGGCTTTCAAGGTGGTTTAAGGGCCCAATTTGGAGCTGTTTTCAACAATTAAACAGTGGCTCAGACATTCCATTTGAAAACCCATTATTTAATTAGAAAAGCACTTCACATACTATCTATAAAAAAGAGGTTTAGTTTTTTGTTGTGGTTGTTACTGCTTAACTATTTTATTATTTTTAAATTCTCTCTTTTGTAAGAGCCTGCCCTGTGTTTACTCCATGGTTCTCTTTTGTTCCCCTGTCAACACACTGACTACAAACAAGGGGATCCTATTATTTTAGCTTATTCAATGGTTCTTATATTGTTCATTGAGAAGATCACATCACATCTTAATACAGCTGTTGGCAACATGTCTTGCCTGTTGATAAAAAAACAAGATTCATTTTCCCGAGTAAAATTCAATTAATTAATCTTATGATTGAATTCACTATCTTAATAACCAAGATTTTGAATATAAAACAAGTGAGAAGTACATCATTCCACATTTTATTTTTCTATTAGGTTTAAGAATAACCATCCATACTGCTATTGTGCTGGTGACACTTAGTCTTACAGAATACTTTTGTATGACTTCCAAATATATTTTTTCAGTAACAACCTCCATTGTTGCTATAAATATTAGCTTCTTGGGTGGGGTGAAGGGAGTAACAATGCAGAATCTCAAGTGTTTATCAGTGAGTAATAATTCAGTAAAAAAAATCTCTTAAGTGTAGATCTCATATATCCCTGATGCTAAATTTAATCACTAGGCTCTGTCTCAGGTAAAATTATAAACTAGGTGAAGTTTGTTCATGAAGTTTGCCATTTTCATTCACCTCTACCACTCCTTTTTCCTATAGAATCCTTATGTTTTCTCTACTTCTTCCCCATCTCAACCACATCAAAATCTGTTCTCAAGAAAGATCTAATATTAATCCTAAAATAAAGCCTAAAATCCTTTTCTATGTGAATTTGAGAAAATGCTGCTTCTGTCATGCAGTAATGGGGCATTTACATTTTAAATTTTAACTGCTGTTGTAGGGCCTTTTTTTCTGCCCTCTTCCATTATCAGAAAAATAGGAAAGGTAGAATTATGAAGTTGGGGGTAGGGGATCACCTAGAAAGGAAAGAGGCCTTCCTATTTCTGCTCTACCACTAATTAGTTGGATCTACCCATTACCAGGATCTTCAGTTCCTCTTAAAGGTAGAAGTTTACTATTCCAGTGCTTCCATAAAATAGCTCATGCTATTATTTTAAAATAAAAATAAGAATTGCACTTGTGATTTCTGTGATATAGAGGACTCCCAGAAGAGGAAACTCACTCTACTAATACAGTTTGGCACTTTTCCCTCCAATTCAGTCCTAGAGAATTGCCTAGAATATTAAAAGTTTAAGTGACTTGCTCAGAGTTATGTGACCAATATGTATCTGTCAGCAGCCTGTCTTCCCGGGTATACAGATAGCTTTATTTATTACACCAAACTTCCTCTCTCTAAATGATGATATTAAAACTTTAGAGAAGTTTGAAAAGAAACATTATAGTGTTTCCGGTCAGTGATGGTAGAGACATCCTTGCCCTGTTTCTAATTCTATTGCATTATTCATATTCAGTCTGATATTTCCTAATTAGGATTAAACTTTTCAAAATCTCTTCTGACAGTTAAAATTTAAATACTTTTTTCATTCTATTTCATTCATAGAAAATCATATCTGAGTCATTTTTTAGCATTGAAAATTGCCATCTTATCTATAATTTTGCTCAATCATTTTCATCTCCTTCCCAATTATTCTATGAATGGTTCCACCATTTTTCAAGTGTCCCAGGCTGAAAAATCACTGACCCCTTCTTTTTCTCCTTTCTAATATACCATCAAGTCCTATATTTCTTCCTTTAAAGATCTTTTGATCCATCCCTTCCTCACCATTTCTACTGCCACTTTCCTAATCTAGTGCTTCCCAAAAAATTACCTTTATTTATTTTATAAAGATTTACTCTGTATATACTTAGATATGTATGTGCTCTGCCTATTATCTCCCCTTTTAAAATGTAAGCTTTTTGGTGGCAGGGACTGTTTCCTTTTTGTCTTTGCATCCTCAATACCTAACACAAAGATTGACATAGAGTAGGCAATTAATAAACACTTACTTCTTAGTAAAATGTCAGGCATTAATGATAATATAATAGCTTAATAACTGGTCTTCCAAATTTCTCCTGTTTAAGACAAAAATTATAGAATATAAGTCCATAGATCCCAATTCTCTCATTTTGCAAATAAAGAAGATAATTCTCAGAAAAATGGGACGACTTGGCCAAAGTCACTTCCATTTTACAGGCAGAGCTGGATTTTGAATGTAAATCTCCTGACTCACAATCCACTTTTTCTCCTTTTAAGTCAAGATACCTTCCTTGTCTATCCTGATACAGTTGCCTTATACTTTTTCCACAACACCACTTCCATTATGTCGAGAATCTATAACAGCAATGAATTGCCAGACTTTATCATGTCCACACTCCTCTCTTTGACTCTCAAAGGTATTGCTCTAGTCCCCTGCTACTCATCTAGCTTTGTTTATTGTATATGATTCCCCAGTTTGAATCTACTCTCCAGTCAAATAAAATCACTATTGTCACTTGCAGGACACATTTACTGCCACCTCTACCACTTCTGTTGTTCCTCCCACCTGGAATGTCCTCTCCTTTGCCCTGTGTCTACCCAAATCCTTGTGCTGGCAAGCTCTATGAATCATTATCCTTCTCAAAACTATATTTTTATCTTTCTTTCACAGCAAACCAAATGTTGGCTTGCTCTCTGTTCTGAACAACAGGAAAGATTCTTACCAGTGGGGAGGTTTTGATCTTCAGAAATTCACTCGATAGGCAATGAAATTTTCTCTTCCTCATTATCTGTCTTTGATGGGAAAGAGCTCCATTTCATTAAGAATTTTAAACTTCTTCAAAGACAGTCAAAGAAAATACTGATACTAGAATCTTAACTAGTAGCCAGATTCTTCCTTCTCCCGAGGTCATCCTTGGTTTGGGTTTTTCTATTATTGTCCTCAGAGGAGTACTGTTCTTCAATCAAGGATATACCCTTAGCCATCCTCCCTAGCAAGAACCTCCAAATGAGCTTTCAAGGTTAAAGAGTATGGCCTGAAATAGAACTGAATATTTAAATGGAAAGGACAAGAGAGGAAAAGGCTTAGTAAAGAATTCTTTTGACTT
Source organism: Antechinus flavipes (assembly GCF_016432865.1). Classification (NCBI taxonomy): domain Eukaryota; kingdom Metazoa; phylum Chordata; class Mammalia; order Dasyuromorphia; family Dasyuridae; genus Antechinus; species Antechinus flavipes. Next base: position 177,084,777 of record NC_067402.1, read on the forward strand.
TGGTTTAAAGAGAAAGAGATGCTACAAGTTTAAAAACAGCTAAACTTTTAAATCTAAATCTAAGTTTATCATTTCATTTCAAGAAATCTTAAAATATATAGCTTGGCAGCAAACATTTCTTGCTATTTTTTTTAAAAAGCTGTTCTCCCTAGTAACATTTACAACATTATTTACACAATCTTCAAGTTTTAAACCATATTAGTCAGTGGTACAACCCTTTATGCCATGCATATATTAAAAATGTGTTAAAACTTTTTTTAAAAATTCTATAATAACTCCTGATGAGAGACTGGCAGTATCTTTCTACATCATTCTGGCCTGCATCCCATCCTGTCAGGCTGTGTACTCATTAAATATTGCAAATTAGGAAGGATAAAGATCCATTCTCTATAAGAGACATTCAGGTGAATATGCTGGTTGGTTCAGGAAGGAGGTACTCCTGGTGGCCTTTGAAGAATGGTGGAATATCTTTTCCTGAGTCAGGACTGAATGAATTCTTTAGCATATGGTGTTTGAGGACACACATGCTGTCTCTGGGTGAAATACGAAACAAAACATTGATCACCTAGACTAGCCAAGATGGAGAGCTGTCTTTCTTTTCTGCCCATCACTGCTAAATTTAAGAGCAGTATCCTTCAGATCTTATTTTGCACTCATGTGCATTACTGCAAATCTTAAAACAGTATTTAGTACATTAATGATGGTAATGTGAAGTGATGCATATAGAGAGTACTTAACCTGAGACAGTCACAGTGTGAGCTGCAAAAGGTTCTACAGAAATACATAAAAGTACAATAATTCATATCAAGTCTCAAAGCTTAATGAAACATAAACAATCCTGTCTCCTCCATTTAAAGAAGATGTTAATTACTGGTAGGAGGATATCGGATTAGGTCATTTTTGTTTCAATGTATTGAAGTACACTTGAAGCCTCATTGTTTTCAAGCTTCATTTTATGTGCCAAAAACCAACTGCTAGGAAAGTGAGACAGGCAGGTAATCTAAGTTAGAAGGAGAGAAAAGTGAACAAATATACATAAGGAAAAGAAAAAAATACTCAATCACTCCTGTGGGAATTCTGATCTTAAAGAGTAATGTAAAGAGACAGAACTGGTTTTTCTTTTCTTTTCCAAAATCACAACGAAGTGATAATGACCTCGGGAATCTGTGTGTGGTCCTTCTGATGTGGTTTTGGCACACAGAAAAGCTAAAGGCTAAATGTATTGTAAGTGGGCTAAACCCAAGATAAACATAAGTCCCGGAGGTCATTATTTCCATTAGATGATGGCTTACTTACAATATTAAAAGCATTGTAAAAACACTACACACTTTTTCAATTCTTCTTTTCATTTGGAGGTCAATTTACTTGCACTCAGCTTCTGAAGATGGTCTCTGTCTTTTCAAGAATTGCTATTGGGAGGAATATCAAAAAATAAGATGTTACAGTTTACAGAATTGTAGAACTTCCTTTAGTAAATATCCTGCTAACAAATAAATCATATGCATAATCTTATTGCATAGTCTGTATTGTGGTACAAAACATCAAACATGGGCAGATGATATTACAGAACCACATTTCAATATCAAAGGGATGAGTGTTTCCCTAATGATTTTCTAAAAATTATAAGAAACAGCATCAAAGCTGGTTCCTGCCCTCTAAAATCTTACATTCTAGTTAATGAGGAAGGCAATATTCATAGGGAAGCAGTTAATATGGAGAGGTGTTTTGGTCTGAGGAATCATAGGAATAATGAATGGGAAGTGATTGACTTGTAATTTCTGAGAATGGTACAGTTGATTTAATTACTGTTTTCAAAGCTAGAAGTAGAAAGGAATTGGAGGGTGGGGAGAAAGATGGAGAAGAGAAGGACTGAAGAATATACAAATAAGATGCCCTGGAAATGATTAATAGGCTGAATCTGTGTCTGACTTAGGTTTGTACAATATCAAGAACTCAAGACCCAAGGGCAGAAAATAGCATGTTGGGTTGGGAGCAGAGGTTTGAATCTAAGCAATGTGACACAAATATGATTGGAGATGTTTCCAAAGGGCAAAATATAAAAGGAGGTCAGAATAAAAAATTTGTAGTGTTTATATGGTTTAGGAAAAACTCCAAACCCAGAACCTGATAGTCAATGATCCAGGACTCACTCAAAACCCTCCCCTACCTCTCATGCTACTGAGGTAGCAATGACTTTCATCATTCCTCCATCCCATCCTTCCTCCTTCTTGCCAATGACATTGAGTTCCAGACTATGAAAATTTTCTTGGACCTCAAAAGCCAGTTTGGTCACAGTTTTTCAGAAACAAAAACCTGCTAAGGGTTAAAAGCCAGAAGTAGGTGCTGATGAATTCCTGAGTAGCCAGGTGAGCATTATAGCAAAGAAAGCCTGAAACCTTGTAAAGCCATTCCCTGAGATAAACAAGGAAGAGTACTGGTAGAATCTTCTGTCTTAAGTGAGCTTTTTGTTCTTAAGGAGACTTTTTATTCAAGTGGACTTTTGATTGCATACCCATCCTAGAAGGAGCTCTCTGATAACCTCACCATTACTGTATCCAATCAGAAAGTTAAATTATGATGTCAAACCCCAAGGTTATTTTTCCCCTATAAAAGGACTTCCCTGTACTTCACCAACTCACTAATTTCTCTTGGAATTTAATCCACAGTCTGTAGCATAATCTGACTTTATGGCACTTCTCCTTAATGGCATTTTCCTCCTGGTTACTGCTAGGGAACTTGCCTTCCCCCTTGTTAATTGTTAAAATCCTCTTCCTTGCTAAAAACCCTTATGGATTTAGCCCACTCTTAACAGTCTAATAAAATCTTTGCCCCTTGCTTTGGAGGTCTATGGCTTTAAATTTTTTTTGAGGTACCTCACAACCCTAATATACTTTTGGGGTTAACAGTCTATATTCTTATTATGGTGGGTAACCCCAACAGTGTCAAATGCAAGTATCAAAGAAAGCAGTCTGCCAATTTCAGGGAAAACAGGCTCTGAACTGCTAGTGCTTGATGTGATCTATGGTGTAGGGTTTGTCCCTAAAGGATGGCAAGTCCCAAAAGTTGGGGTTTGGTCATGTAAAGAATTCACAATGGCCATTCTCTATGACCAAAGATATTTTTATTGCTGGAAGAGGTTATAGCCAAAATTAAGGGATACAATAGACACCAGGATTGGTAAATATGAAATAGAGTTGGGAGAACACATGAAAGACAAGTTCTTCAGTGGAACTCACAATTTCCCAGTAGGAAAGGAGCATCCCATGAGGTTGGAGCATGTACTTAGGTGGCAGGCTAAATCCTCAAAGGGACTTAGCACCTTAAAAGACTTAAAAGCTGTAAGGAGAAGAAATGGGGTTAGAAAGCATAGTGGAATAAGGGGAGAAACCACAAGACAGAGTTCTGTGGTGGGCTGACCCAAAGGAAGGTAGCCACCATGGGATGGTGCACAAATAGGTTTTATAGGGAAAATTCAACCTCAGACTGGGATTTCTGCAGAGGATGGGTCTCTGGATTTCTGATTGGACCACCTTTCCAAAGGTTGGGACCTTAGAGTGAACTGATCTCTATCAAAGCCTTCTGCGGGCTTGTCCCAGGGATCAATTTTTATCAATTCCTCTGCTAACCACACCTAACATTAAAAACATCATCAATGCTGGGCCAGAAAACTAACAGAGGGAGTGGGACAGTTTACTAGGGCAGGACACTTAGGATGTAGAGAGCTATGTATGACTCTACCATCTCTCAGGAAAGGATACAGAATCCATCTAGGGCCACATCTGACCAACCAAAAGTAAGTCGGAGCAGAAGAGAATTGCCCAGAACTTCTGAACATGAAAAATGAAATTCCAATTGAAAAAAAAAAAATCACAGAACTGGGGCAGAGGGGGGGGGGGGAAAGGAGGGAAGTGGGAGAGGAGTAGGGAGGGGATACACATGGATTGTAAACTCCAAGACAAGGTGGTTAAATTTAACAATTCAATTCAGAAACAAGTTCTGCAAACTATCCAGAGAAAGACCTTCAAATACAAAGGAAAGGACATTGGAATAACACAAGACTATTCCACACACACTATAAAAAAGGAGGAGGAAATATAATAACATGTTCTGAAGAGCACCAGAATTCAGGATGCATGACAAAAATGGATGTTCAATAATAAAGAAGAGTTTTTAGAAAGAAAACCATAATTGAATAGATTATTTGCTTTTCAAACACTACAAACAACAGAAATGCAAGAGGAGTGAATAAATGCAGACAGCAATAGCAACAGAGTGACAGTTCAGAAACCACCAAAAAACTTCTTTATAAAAGACACCAAGAGACAAAGGTAAGTGGTAAAGATAATTGTAAAGAGGTGAACAGAAAGCATTATAGACAGAACCTGACAATACCCTACCTCCAAGTTTAATGAAGAAATCATTTAATAAAGAAATTGTTGTTATATCACTGGAAGAAACACATACAGCTGAAGATAATGGCCAAACAAGAAAAGCAACAACTACAAAGCACCAGCAGGACAAATAACAAAGAAATATTTTCCCTTCTTTAGCAACTATGCCTAAAATGTTTTTCTTTCTTTTCTTTTTTAAAGACTCTTATCTATCAAATAATCTCTACTAAGAAAAAATAAGATAAATAGCTCTTGGAATTTTCAAAAGGAGAAAGAAAGAATGTACATAGTCACTATGAAAGCAAAACATTCTGACCTCAAAGAAAAGATGTGTAAAGGCAACCTAAGGATCATAAATCTTCCAGAAGAACGTGATAGGACAAAAACAAACAAACAAACAAAACAAAACACAATCTTAGCACCTTAATGAAGGAAATAGTAGAAAATTTCCCAGAACTTTTAAAGAGAAAAAATAAAATACAAATTGAAAGAATCCACAGACCACCACCAGAAAGAGTCAAGGTTACAAATTCCAAAACATGTAGTGGTTAAATTTAACAATTTAATTCAGAAATAACAAGAATGAATACTTTCAAAGTTTCGGTTACATGAAGAATACAAAGAAAAGAGAAGGACCAGATAGTTGAGGTTAGGAAGGGACCCCAAAAGGTTGGCGGTCACAGACCAGTGTCACGCAGGTATCTCAAAAGTATTTACAGGCTTGAACCCATCTCCAAGTCAACAGGCAAAGTTTATTGTAATTATAATACCATTGAAGAAGACTAAATTCCAAGATAATTTGGCAAAGAAACAGAAGCAAGGAGACACATTTATCTAGTTCTTCATGTTATAGATATGCTAACTTTATGGCCCAGAGGTAGGACCAAGGAGTGGTCTCTGGAATTTGATTCTCTCTAACCAACAGACTGTCTGATAGTCAGCGATGAACTGAGGAGTGGTCTATTCACCATTGTCTCAAGAACTTAATTTGTGATACTATCCTGAGACAAGAAGACTTCAGAATCAAATAGATTGCCAGAACATAGCATTCCTAGGTTGGGGAGGAAAGGGGGGCTCTTGAGTGAGATTGCAAAGCCAGAGGACTTTGGAATCAGATTGCCAAAACAGAAGCCCCCCAAGATCAGGGGACCCCAAAATCACTGCTATATTTCCCTAGAAATAAACCATATCAAGATGATTAATAGTGATCATGAATCAGAGAATGAGGCTCTAAAGTAAAGAGTATCTGTTTCATAGACAATGAAAAGAGTAAGAGAAATTCTTATTGAAATGGGACACAAAAAATAAAACTTAAAACAGGCGTAATTGAAGGAAAGGAAGAGAAGAAAGATGGGTTTAGTACTTACAAAGGAGAGTAAACTTTACTTTGTTCTATGAACTGTATACATATCCTTGACCAGTCATCTTTCAAATGTATGTTATTGATCACAAGACAATAATAGATAAACACAAACCCATCACTAGTTGAAAGGTGCTGAGATCATGAGCAAGGGTGGTTGTGTGATAAGGAAAAGAGAAACAGACTTTTTATTTTTATTATTATTATCATTATTATTATTAGACAACAAATTTCTTACTGTAAGAGAATGAAATTGGAAAAATTTGTTAAAAGATTATGAGCCTGGATAATTGGAAGAATGATGGAGTCTTTGGTAGAAACAGGAAAAATCAGAGTCAAGATGGTTTAGGAAAAAATTCATAGAACTTTTTACTGAATCCATGGATACTAAAAAAAAATTAAGAGAGACTAAAAAGAGAGAAGATTAAAGGACCCAAGAGCTAGAACCATAAGGAATGGAACATGGATGATGAAGCAAACAACTGAAAAGGTGTAATGCCGGGAGAAACTGAGGCAGGAGAGAGATTAGAGAGTTTTAAATATTTTATTAATTGGAGAACATAATTGACTGGACAGGACTCTCATCTCAAAGTATCCAGCGATGAATGGGAGAATCCCAAATCCTTAAATACCTTTTACAAACAAAGAAGGGAACAGAAGTGGGAAATTTCTTCACAGACCCATTTGGTTTTGTCAGGATGGTGGGGAGGGGGGAGGCTATAAATTCTTACTAAAAGCCAGACTCAGGATGTCTGAATAAACAAAAGTAAAGATGTCAATGAAGAATATTTTAGAGGGATAGTGTAAATTCTTGAGTCCAGAAGGAGCTAGGAGTCGGGAAGTCTGATCTCCTTATCTTGAGCCTTACATTGACAATTTATAATTTTAGAGCAAATGGTCCTCAGTCTTAATGGACCAGAGGGAGATTTTACAACTAAGGGGATTGAGGCAGAACAGTTAAGGAAACTGAGATAGAACAATTCAAGGAAACTCAGTCAGGACAATTAAAGAGAACTGTGGCACAACAAGGAATGATCTGACAATTATAGGTTGTTCAATATTGTTAGGTACTTCAGAGCAGTAAGGATGAGGATTGATAAGCCACTGGAAATCAAAGATACAGAGATAGATATTAATGTCTTTCTAATGTATTATGTCTGTATATCACAGGGATTTCCTATCAACCTACTCTCCCTCGGACAAAGAAAAATAATTAGGAGAAAATATTTAATATTGAAACCTTTTCTGACAATGCATGACATATTCTGTTCAAGTAGTCCTCTACTTTTTGGCTATAAGATAAAAGGTATCTTCTTATATCATTTCTTCAAGATTTTCAACTTTTTCTTCCATATTCAAAAATTCATTTTCTTTTAAGTATCTTTGCATTTACACTGTTGAAATCATTGTAAATATGCAAAAATCTTGGTAGCAACTCTTTTTGTAGTAGCAAGGAACTGGAACCTGAATGGATATCCATCAGCTGGGGAATAGCTAAATGACTTATAGTATATGAATGTTATGGAATATTACTGTTCTATAAGAAACAATCAACAGGATGATTTCAGAAGGGCCCACAGAGACTTACATGAACTGATACTAAATGAAGGGAATAAACAAAAAAACATTCTATACAGCAACAACATGATTGTGTGATGATCAACTCAGATGGACGTGGTTCATTTCAACAAGAAGGTGAGTCAGGTCAGTTCTGATAGACTTGTGTTGGAGAGTCATCTGCACCCAGAAAGAGGACTATGGGAACTAAATGTGTATTGCAACATAGTATTTTCACCTTTTTTGTTTGTTTGTTTTGTTTTTTCACTTTTTTTCCTTTTTGATCTGATTTTTCTTGTGCAGCATGATCAGTGTAAAAACATGGATAGAAGAATTACACATTTTTACTTATTAGATTGCTTGCTGTCTAGGGGAAGGGAATGTGAGAAAAGAGGGAAAAAAATTTGAAATACAAGGTTTTACAAGGGTGAATGTTGAAAACTATCTTTGCATGAATTTTGTAAATAAAAAGTTATTTTTAAAAAAGAAATCACTGTAAATATATTCCATTTTATTGTTTAGCTCTTTTTAGTTGTGTCTGACTTTTCATGATCTCAGTTGGGGTTTTCTTGGCTAAAATACTGAAATGATTTATAAATTCCTTCTCCAATTCATGTTACAGAAGGGGAAACTGATCCAAAAGGTTTAAGTGACTTGTTCAGGGTCTCATAGTAAGTGTCTGAGATCAGATTTAAACATGTGAAGACCAGTCTTCCTGACTGCAGGCTTAGTACTCTATCCACTGTGCCACCTAGCCACCCTTTGCAATGCCTAGCTGTCCATTGTTCTATTATTTCAACTTATTTTATACTTCATCAGATCTCAATACCACAGATCTTACCACCTTTCTCTGAATTCTTCCTTTTGTCATATTTTACTATATTTACACTATTCCATTATATATGTATATATATATACCATTTTCAAACATTTCTCAATCAATGGATCCCCATTTTATTTCCAGTTATTTACCACCACAAAGAGTATTATGATGACTATTTTAGGGCATATTGGAAGCTTGCTTCTGTCTTTTATTTCTTTGGTATAAATGCCCAATAGATATATTACTGCATCAAAAGGTAAAAATAATATAGTCTCTTTTCTCACAAAATGTCAAATTGAAATCCAGTTCACAGTTCCAATAATACATTTGTGTGCCTATCTGCTCACTGCTCCTCCAACAGTGACTGTGTCTCTTTTATTGTTATCAATTTGCACAAACTCAGGTAAAACCTCCAAGTTGTTTTAATTTGCATTTCTCTTACTATTGATATTTTGAAGCATGTTTTTATGTAATTACTTATAGTCTGCAAATCTCTTGAAAATAACTTGCTTATGTCCTCCGACCACTAATCTGTTGAGAAATAGGCCAAAGAATTTATCAATTATATTGATTTAATTCATTTTATTCAATATCTAGCCCTGCACCTTACACAAATAGGAACTTAATACACATTTTTTTAAATGCCGAAAGGAAAACAAAAACATTTCAAATATAAAGAGACACTGAATTTAAGTTGCTCTGGGAGCAAGGAGAAGTATTAAAAAGAAATTATTCTAAGTTCAAAAACAAATTATCCAGCAAACTCTCAATATACCAAATCTTTTTTACTGCTGCATTAAATTCAAGTCAGTACCTAAGTGGAACATTATCATACCTATATGTTATTTGAATGATAAGTTGGTTAGTTTTGCTGAACTGCTTTTCTTTTTGTTGTTGTTGCTATGAGGAATGAGGAAGTGGGAGAAGGAATATACTTGAAAATATAATAACATAAAAACAAAAGATATCAATAAAAATTACAAAAATAAACAATCATCATTAGAAAGGTTTCCTAAAGGTTTTAAGCTCTGCAAAGGTAAGGAAACTTCTAACTTTATAGACTACTACATGGTCTAAAATATTAGGAAGCAACTCTGTTGTAGAACCAGGATATAAAAAGTAAAGCCTATGCTTCCCCAGATAACCAGACTTCCACTCTCACATGAAAACTAACTAGAATATGCACGGAAATATTTATGCTGACTTTCCTTTCAAAGGCAGTCAACAACTCTCTATTCCACATCAAATTTATTATCTTTTCACTCTATCCATCACCTTGCATTAGATCGGCATGCTGCATATGATATATGGATTAATCTGTATAATTTTTTAAATGATATAGTACTTTATCCCATTACTCAATTAGAGAAGGGAAATATGGGCTTGGAGGAAACCTGACTAAGCACTTCCAGAAAATATTGAGAGTAAGACAGTTGACACAAGAGAATAACTCAGAAACCTACTTTTCAACTTCCTGTCCTCATATTAACATCCTTAGTTGTCGGTTTCATAAGCCCAAGGACCATTCAAAAATATCTCACAGACAAATAATGCCTTATCTTGGAATACAGCCTTGTCTTGGAATACAGCTTTACATTTTTCAAAGTACCTACACATAAATTATTTTGTTTGATCCTCTCAAAAACTCTTTGAGGTAGGTGAGGGTTACATGAACTGCCTAAGGTCATACAACAGAGACACACTAGAACCAAGGTTTTCTGATTTCTCATCCACATGCTTTCTACCCAGACTTTTTCTTTAGAGAGGTAAATAAGTGAATTGGCAGAATGATTTTATTGTGTGCCCAAAGGCAACAAGAAACACCATTTTATGGGACATTTAGTGACTTTATATTACTTATAAGCATTTGTAAAAAGACTATCTAAAAATAACTAAAACTTATGAAACATCTGTTACAGAAAATAGAGAGGTAAAGAAACCCTGTAAGGAATTTAGTAAATTCTTAATCCTCCATATTATAACCACATATCCTTTTTTACTTTTCAATTTCAATACAAAGGTGAGAATATAGAAGGAGAGAGAAAAATACTTTGGCAATATGGACCACGAATAGGAAATGAGTAAGGACAAAGATGTGTAAACTGCACAGAAGACTTACCCCAAAATACTTTAACTACTTTCTCTAAGAAAAGATTCAGAAGGAATGAGGAGCATTCAATAACATGAAAACTTTGATAGGAGATGAATCTTTTCAGATGGGGGAGTTATTCTTTAATCAACTGCCTATAACAATTGAAATGACTGACTTATTAAAGTACAATCCAAAATTAGTGTGTGAAATGAATACAAATGAGAAAAAAAAGCTTCTGATGTACAATTTTAAAAACTATCTTGATATCTTTAAAGGAGTTATTAATGATTCTTTAAAAATTAAAAATGAATGTAAGAGTTTAAACATATACAATATCATTTTAAACCAAGAAGTTTAACCAACATAAATCAATTTCAATAATAAGGAAACCAAAAGAACTAAAAAGTTTTTTAGTCAGCAAACACTTGAACTTGACAATTGGAGAGAAATGGCAGCTAAGGGCAATGTTAATTTAGAAAAGAAATTTGTTTGTAAAATCTTACAGAGAAAGATAAAGGAAGATTATATGTATTTTGCTTCAGAAATCAAAGAGAAGAAGGGAGTAAAAACCAATTTAAAAGAAAGTCTGGCAAGAGCCACTGCAATAGTATTTAAGAATAAAAATGCAAGGGAGATAACAAGCAGAAGAAAAATGGAAACGATATACAAAATTCTTTTACCACAAACTTTTTTCCAAGGGCAGCAGAACTACCATATTTGTAATTTAATTTCAAATTCCCAAATATTCAATCAAATTGGTAGATTTGGTAGAAGAAAGCTGGGAAAAGCAGTTGATTTTAAAACAAGTATACATAGAGAAATTTCATGTTAGAAGTCATACAACTATAAGGTCCCCAAGATCTCTAGGGATCTTTGCCATTCTCCAGGTGGGAGTGGAAGGATGGGAACAATTTGTTCAGTGGCCAGGGAGGTAGCTGAAACAGGAATGAGAAACACCAGACATCAAAAACACCAAGGTCAGCCATTGTATCCCAAGATATTGCCAGTCATTTTGACTTCAGTGATTCTGGAAGAGAGTGATAATAAGCCTGTTCAATTGTTAAGTCTAATTCACACGTCAAGACATCACCCCATGATGTCATTGGTCTTCTTCAAAAATAAAGGATTAACCACAATAACAATACAATTGTAAGGTACAATTCAAAATGCATCTGAAGGAGGAAAAGATACTAAAGTTGTAGAGGGAAAAAATAGAGCCCTTATTTGTAATTATAATAAAGCCTTTCATGTTAGGCAAGCTAGTTTATATATTTGTGATTATACCCTTTAAAGTAAATATTCCTTTGCAAAAGCTAATCTGACAGGACTGAGGAAGAGAGGAACCCTCTTCTACAACTATCCAAAGGAATAACACTGCTGGGGACTGGAGCCATCTTAAGAATATGCTTTGATAGGGAAAAAATCTAATGTACTTGACCTTCCAGAGAATAAGGGCCAGGGTGATTAGCATTAGATATGGGGCTTTGTCCAGAATAAAATTGGACTCTTCGCTTTAATGGAAATCCCTAAAGAGATTCTCTGCCTGGGACTTTCAGTTGTTGAGATAACTTAGACTGTGAGATCCTAGAGATATCTGACAAACTTTTTTTTTATGCTATAAATGTATGGTGGTATTTTTTTTTTCCTCCAGTAAATGTTCCCTCACAAATCAGTTACACTAGTATGATTTTGAATTTTTTTTCTATTGTTTATTGCTGAACTGTTAAATATTGATATTTTTATAATAATTAATTCTATATGAGGACCATTATATACTGATGTATATATATAGTATATATACACACTATATAAGAACCATTTTATATTACTGATTTGTGTATAATTATGATACTGAGTTCAATGAGAAATTGGGCACTAATAGATGGCTACTAAGTAGGAAATGTTCATGTTGTTCTTTTTGGATAGAAATAGATCTAGACTGCTTATTTTTTGCTAGAGCAAAACCCTCTACAACTTTTTAGGGTGAAATACCTGTGCCCCAAATCCATATGTAGCTAATAGTTTTAACTACTATACTAACAACTTACTTATCTTCTTGTCCTGATGGATGAGGTTGCAATTCCATTTTGGTTATTCTTGCAGTATCAAGAATACATACAGGGAATGTGAAGTGCCCTTTGAAATAAGGAACCCAGAGAAAATTGCCTGGACTTCTGTGGGGTTCCAATATTGGTAGAGGAACCCCTAGAAAATTTTGCTGTGCCTTGTATAAAAAGGAATGGTTTCTATGCAGATCCTAGGTATAAACTGAGAGAATTATTGGAAGATTTCCTACTCGGGATAGTTTCTCATCTGAGAAAGGGATGATGGTCTTTTGTGAAGAGAGTTCTATGTAGTTTGGAAAACTCAGTATGTGGACCAGGTTTCTGTTTGAGAGGAAAGTAAGTATTTTTCATCTTTGCTCTTTCCTTTCCATATGTATTGAGAAAAACCCTTTGTGGTTAAGACTGCCTAAGCCAAACTATATGACAAACTTTGTAAAATGTTCCTAATTTTGTGAATCTGAAAAACTTTATATTTGCGGATAATCATTTTCATCTATCCATACATGTGGAATTGTAACCTATGGAATAAAGCAATAATATTTTGAGACTTTACTGTATGACACTAGAAAGTAAATTTAAAAATATTACTTCTGCTTACCTAGAGGCCACACTGTTCTGAATTTGGGACAAGAATCTGAATTTGGAATGAGAATTGTGTAAAAAATTACCCCTGAATTACCAGGGACAGCAAAACCTCAATAAGCTGTCTTTAAAACTGAGACAATCATTCTCTTCTGCTATTCCTAGTTAACACTTTTCCTCCCTCTTTCAACTTTGCTTAGAGGGTGAAGATTACATTCACTTACCCCAGGTGTGTTTGTTTCTGTTCTGTGTTATTTATCCTTCTCAGTTTTCTCAGTATCATATCAGTCTTTCTTTTAGTCTGGCTGAGTCATGAAGTGCTACTTCCTGAATAATCAAAATGAATATTTACTAAGAAGTCATTGTAAGTGCATGGTACATATTAGTCAGCTGGTATACAACATAAATAAAGAACTTCAAGGCAGTCTAGAGTGAAATAGGTCATCAGAGGAATCTATTACTAAAAAAGAAGAGCTAGTCAAATGGCAAAAGCAAGAAAGAAAAGAAAGAAAAGTCCTTTCTTTCCACTAGTATCAATGTCACAAGAAAGTAAGGAAGAAAGTTACTATGTTGGATTGACAGCAAACTTGTGGAAGGCCATCCATGTACAAGGGTGCCAAAGGGCCAGTTTACAATCTAAATCACAAAAAAATAAAGAACCTGGATATGTTGAGAGGGAGTGGATCTCCTTTGGCAAATTTATGGCAGGACATAGAAAAGAAAGCCATGGGAAGAGCTGCAATCTCTACATTGATGGCATCCCAAATCCATTTGAGTAAGCTTTCTACTACAACAATGTATGGTACTCAAATAAATGTGCTGCTCTCTCTGCTTTATTAAGATCATTTTGAAGAGTTCATATTTACCTGAGAGGCACTATGACATGATGGATGGAGAGATTTGGCACATCTTGACTGTGTGACTCTTGCAAAATCATTTAACCTCTATCTAGGCAGCTCTGAGACTATAAATTGTGGAAAAGGTGATGAGCTGCATGTGTGGAGAATGTTTCCTCATCTGGGAGTCCTCTGAACCAAAGAAATCACAGATCTGGTTCCTGTTTCTTATATTTGAATAAGGGAACGTGAATAATGATGTTTTGGATGTTTGTGCACTGATACTTGGACATTTACTGAAAAACCTTAAAGTGCAATCCTGATGTTTGCTATAGGAAGCAGAACTAATGTTTAGTTCTTGACCTCCCAATCTATCTGTGATACTTTTTTTCTGCTCCTTCTACAGGATTCTGGACAGGTAATTTATTTTGATCTAGGTATGGAAGACACTTTTTTTGGAATTGATACCATATTGATGGCAAAGACAGAATTGTACTGAAACATATCTCCTTCCTTTAGGTAAAGGAGTGTTTCAATGTTTGCAATTTTCTTTCTTTGTTATAAAGAACACCTTGCATGGAAGTGAGGAAGTGAGTGCAGGAGGGAACATTTGAAGGGCGAAATAACTAAAAATAATTATGATGTAAAAGAAAAAACATCAATAAAGTATGCTATTAAATATAATCTTTCACACTGAAAATTGTCTAGAAGTTATTCCTAAAGAAGCTTCAAAAGCTGTAGGGACCACAGAGGACGGATAGTCCAGTGATATTGGACAGAATCTGGGTCTTAGGTTTAATTTCTGTTTTAGAAACATTATACCACTTTATACCAAAATGGGATATTAGTAAGAATGAACTTCTGTGTTCAGAATTAAGTCTAATTCAAAATGGATTCCACTGATTAATGAGCCATTTTTTTTTTTAAATAAAATATCACATTGAGAAACCCATAACTGGTCTAAGATCTGTTTCACATTCTTCCAACAAATCCCACAGTGTTCAAAAGAGTTACAGCCAGAGTTGGCACAGTGGTTTCTGGTATTCTCCTTATATTTGAAGAGAAACAGGTTGCAAAGAACTAATCAAATACTTTCCTCTCAAGAACAGGACAGAGAATGCAGGGAAGGAAGGCACACTCCTGCCAGCCTGCACTCCCCCGTCAGGCACCTGTGGTGACCTCCAAACCCCAGAGAACGGAATCAGCAAGAGAGAAATCCAATTAATATTTGTGAACAGAAACCAAATAATGTGCTCAAAAAAAAATTAGAACATTCTGAATCTGTATATTTTCAGTCGAAAAAAAAAAATCCTTAGGATAACCGACTAATCTATCCAAGCTGCAGCTGGTTTGCCTCCTACCGCATCCTGGGTTTGCTGCATACAGAGAAAACCCCAAGCCCTGGTTCAAATATGTCACTCATCCCTCTTGTGACAGCTTCCACTAAATAGCTGGGATAGAGAAGCTCTGAATGGTGCTTTTTATTTTTGCTTCAAGTGATTCCACATTTGCAAAATAGAGCAATTTCCAAATGACTGGATATAACTAGATAAAGACCAATAAGCACTGAGGTCTGTCATGACTACAACTTGTCAGAAATCATGCCATGCTATTCCTCTGGTCAGCTGGAGCAGGGCTAGGGGTTGGACTTGCAGCTGTTACCCATACAATAGAAACCCTAACCCCAAAGAATTCCACAATGCAGCTTACCATATACCCAGTGCAATTTGTGGGTTCCATCCTCTCCCATTGAAAAAAAAAATGCCAAAAAGCTGATGTATAAGTCATTACTGAAGAAAAAATCTGCACTCCAGAAAAGCCTGGATAACATCAGAAAAATTAGGTCTTCCCTCCAATTAGACAGATTGCAATCCATCAATGCTTTTTTATCCTTTGCAACCATTGTTTGTGTCCTACCATACCTCTTCTGCAAGATAATTCACCCGATGTGTTAGGAGCCTTCATCTAAACCTTTTGATATTGCACTGATACCAGTGGACCACAATGGACATCCATCACATCAATGCAATTCATTTAAGCACTCAAATAACTAGTAGATACCACACACTGGGCTTGGTACTAGTAATACTCTAATATTCAAGAAAGATACACAGGCAAAAATGAAACATTATTCTTCTTTCTCATCATATGGCCAGTCCTGTGGTCACACATATATGCTACATATCTTTGATGATGTCCTTTACACTTCTTCTGGACAATTCTCCATTTGTAATATATTGCAGCCTCCTCAAACCTATTATTCTCCTCTCCACTGGCCTTTGTGTGGCCTAAAATGTTAATTGTTCAGAGACTGCGGAACTCTATTACTTGAAGCCATACATCATCAGCAGAGTATAGACATTAAAAACAATATCTTTGTTTCAAGGCATTTAGATATAATTAAAAGCACTGGACAACTTTCTAAAAGCAGTCCAGCCCACTCTCTTACTTTGATTTAATTCAGAATCCAGCTCTTAGATCATTTTTATTCTCTTTTCAAGACATTTGTACTAATGGATAACCTCTTTAGATTGTCCATCCAACTATATATCATAGTTTATAAAATAATCTTTCTTCTTCGTGAATTTATGTTTTTCCATATGATTAATAATGTAATCAAAATAGTTTTCTCTAATTTTTTAGGAACAGAGTGAGAAATAAAGAGAGGAACAGAAGAAGTGTTTGCAGATAATGAAAGATAAATCCAATGTCCCAAAGAGTAAGGAAGAGTAAATAATGTTGGTCATCTTTAGACTCTGGAATTCCAAGAAAAGAGTAGCCATGACAAAATAAGCAGTTCTAGTGATGTAATAATAATTGTAGCCTGAGGGACCAGAGCTGATTGCCAAAGCTTGCCTTTGCGTACAACCTACTTTTAATATTTTGCCTGATATTAACCACATAAAAACAAAAAATTATCTCCTTAATTCTGAAAAATATATTAGATCCAGATCAAGATTAAAATAGAATCATAAGTCACAAACTTTTCATACTAGAAAAGACATTGGGAATCATTGCAGAAGAGTCTTTTTCAATTGACAGAGCAGATTTATTTCCATGATTTTCATGACCCATTCTTATCATTGGTATGAATGTGGCTTTGCTTCTTAGAATGTGATCACTAGAAAAGCTATCTTTCTTCATCCACAAGGAAAATAATCAAATCAATATCACTTGCTATAGAATATCTATGTTATGTGTGTAGATACATACATATGCACATATCTTTTTATAGATTATAGCTAAACTATTAAATAAGGCCTCTTTAGAATATTTGTGTAATGGAATTTTATTTTTCTTCCTTTCCAGGAACTGAGTTAGATAAACAGACATAATATTAAGTCTGTACTAAACACTGCACTAACTACTTTTTTTGAATTTTTTTTTTATTTATAAAACTTTTTATTTTCAAAACGTTTGTAAGGATAATTTGACAACATTGACCCTTGAATAGCCTTGTATTTCAAATTTTCTCCTCCTTCCCCTCACCCCCTCCCTTAGGTGGCAAGCAATTCAATATATGTTAAATATGTTAAAATATATGTTAAATCCAATATGTATAAACATTTATATAGTTCTCTTGCTGCACAAGAGAAATCAGATTTAAAAAAAAGAAAGCAAATGAATAAGAAAACAAAATGCAAGGGAACAACACCAAAAAGAATAAGAATGTTATGTTGTTAATCAGTTCCCACAGTCCTCTCTCTGGGTATAGATGGCTCTCTCCATCACAGGATAATTGGAACTGGCCTGAATATCTCATTGTTGAAGAGAGCCACGTCCCAGAATCGATCATTGCATAATAATCTTGTTGCCATGTATAATGATCTCCTGGTTCTGCTCATTTCACTCAGCATCAGTTCATGTAAATCACTGCAGGCCATTCTGAAATCATGCTGCTGGTCATTTCTTACAGAACAATAGTATTCCATAATATTCATATACCATAATTTATTCAACCATTCTCCAACTGATGGGCATCCATTCATGTACTAACTACTAAGGATATAAATAAAAGGTTGTTAGGTTCTGTCTTAAAGGGGGTTATATTCTAATGGGGAAGAAAATATACAAAGTTTCTCTAGAAAAAGGGGAGAAGAAATTGATTACCTATAATGTCCTAGAAGTCCTATGAAATCCTAGAACAGAACAAGGATAGACTAGAGCAAAGCTGGCCTATCAAAGCCCAGGGAAATGATAGAAGTAAAATTCAATTTTTCAATGGAAGGAAGTAGAGGAAGTTCCACTACAGAAAGATACTAAGAAGATTTTACTTATTCATATATCATTATTTATATATATTCATGTGTGTGTGTTGTACAATTTATAATAAATTATATTAGTTCGTTTACATTTTTCAGAGTGAAGAAAGATAGTACTCTCAGTTACAAAATTCTAAGAAGCAATTTGTAACTATAATTCTAAGAAGGTATCTTGATAGGGCCCCTTGTTTTCTCATTTGGAGAGAATAACACATAGCCACTGGTAAAATAATTTAACAGGCAGAACTCCCTGAGAAGAGATAGGCCCATATCAATTGGTGAATATACTAGGAATACTAATTGTATCTTATTTTCTTTTGCTTTCACTCCTAAAATCAGCCTAAAGAAAGATCCCTTTTTTTTCCCTAATAAGAATTTTATAAAGTGTCTATCTACCAATCAGTCAGTTAGTCAATAAGAATGTATTCAGTGCCTTTTATATGCTAGACATAAATTGTGTTGGGGACACAACAAAAGCAAAAATGCTCCCTGATTTCAAGGTGCTCAGGGGTTAATGGGGAACACAATGTGCAAAAAATGGTAGATGGAAGGTAATTTCAGAAAAAAGACATCAACATTAAAAGGGACTAGGAAGGGTTTTTTATAGAAGGTAGGATTTAAGCTGAGTCTTGAAGGAAGCCAGGAGCTAGAGGTGAGAAAAGAAAGAATTCCTGGCATAGGGGATAGCCAGGAAAAATTCATATAATAAGGAATTGGAATGACTTGAGTAAGGAACAGCAAGGAGTTATAGAGTGTGTGGAAGGGAGTAAAGTGTGTGAAGACTGGAAAGAAAGAAATAGACTAGTTTATGAAGGATTTTAAAAGACAAATGGGGTTTTCTATTTGATCCTAAAGATACTAGAAAACCACTATAGTTTACTGAATAGGGAGCAGGAAGTGAGATGTTCAGACTTGAACTTCAGGAAGATTACTTTGGTAGCTGGGGGAGGGGGGGGTGAGGGGGTGGGAGAGGTTGTACTGGAATAGGGAGAAACGAGGCAAAAAGACCAACTAGCAGGATATTGCAATTACACATGAAGTAATAAAGGACTGCACCAGGGTGATGGCAAGGAGAAATTCATATAATCTATACAAGTGATGTTGTCAAAGGAGAATTGACAGAACTTGAGAATAGACTGAATGGGGAAGTCAGGTGGAAGTTAGGGGTCTAAAGAGGGTGGCAAGTCCTGGGCAAAAGTCATAGGCAGAGAGTCTAGGCCCCTCAGACTTGCTGGATATTTGAAGCTCATGTAAGTCACCTTGCCCTGTTTTGCTGAACAGACTTATTAAAGTAAGGAGCCTCCTATCCAGAGGGCCCATAAGTGTCTCTAAATTCTGGTTGCATATCTTTACTGCATTAGGGCAAAGTAAATTGTCTTGCATTTTCAATGATTTATTCATCCCAACACCTAATCTGAACTGAGAAAGTGCTGTATTAAAGCTGTACCTCTGACACCTTTTAATAAAGACATTGAATTACCACAGAATCACTCGTTTGAAGAATCTTTTACCACCAAATACTGGAACTCATACAAAGAGAGTTCAGTTGAGATGACTTTACCTACTTTAAACGTCTGATCCAACTTTCACATTTTACTAATATGGAAGTTAAATAACTTCTCTAATATCACATAGTTCATGAGTGTCAGTTAAAATTAAAAGCCAGATTTTTCTTAGCCCATTGCTATTTCTACACTATCTCTAAGGCTATAAACCCATCACATTTACTCAAGAAGGTATACACCTATTTTATTATTTCAGCTACTTAATATTAAATTATGTCTCATTAATAGAAATTGTTGTTAAATAATAAATATATAGATAAATGTGATCTTAACCTTTTGTTCCAAAAAATAGATTTCACAAGTACAAGATAGGGGAGGTATAGTTAGAGATAGTAGTTTGTCTGAAAATGGCTAGGGTATCAAATAAACTGACAATTCCATATATCTGCAAAGCAACATGGCAATCTGAAAAAGCTAATACAATTTTTGATTGCTTTTAGAGATTCAAAGTTCCTAGAGTAAGAGGGTAATAGTTCTGTAATATCAAAACAGGTCAGTACCTATCTAGAGTTTTGGCTTCAGTTCTACTCACCAAAATTTATGTAGGACATTAAGAAATGTGAAAATGTTGAGTTGAGAGCAATTGGAATGGTAAAGGGTCTCAAGTCTAATTCATAGGCAGTTTAGTTGAAGAATTCAGAATTTTGGCAAAGAAAAAAAAAGACTGGTGGGATGAGGAGGAGAGATGGAACATGAAAGCAGTATTCAAGTATTTAAAGTTACCTTGTCACCTAGAAAAGAGATTACTTATTCTATTTGGCCCCAGAGAGTTTCAGACAGATATATTCAACTTGATATAAAGAAAAATTTTCTAACTATTGGTATTATCTAAAAGTGGAATGGGCTACAATGCTAAGTAGTTGGTTCCCCCTTGTTGCTGTGATCAAGCTGAGGATCATATGGGGATTCTAGTCTTGAACTAGATGCTGAGATACTTTCCAAAACTGAAATTCATGATCCTATTTTTTTTATTTTGTCATATCTATTTTACTGATATCTTCAGGCACATGTTGTCTCTTAATTTTACTTATGTGTTTTGGAAACCTCACAGCTTCTCTATTTATTAAATCTCCTTTCTGCCTCTTCCCAGAAGCCTCTCTTTAAAAAACCATAAACAGTTCACTGTGAAAATTAGCTTTAGACAATTTATAATTTATTCCAGAAGGGTAGCTTTAAAAAAGATGAAAAGAGTTAAGAAGAGATAATAGGTTTGAGAGCTGCATATGCCTCCTGTTGGCTTTTGAATTAGTTGCATTTAATGGGAACATTGACATTGGGGATGTGGGCAGTAGAAGAAAAAAATTTTGATGGCCTTTTGATACTGTACATTCCAGTTCACAAGGATATTCACTTCAGAATACTGGGAAACATGAAGCTAACTCAGTTCACAGGCTAGGGCAATAGATGTGAGTTAGACCCACATTTGCCCTGCTATAAGCTATCATTATCCCAGAATGCTACACTTGGAAGAAGTCTCAGTGACAGATCACTGAGTGTAACTGCTCCATTTTGCAAATAAGGAAACCTTAGGACCAGATTGCTGATGTAACCTGTCTAAATATCCCATAGCTTAGAAGTGGCAGAGTATTAGCCCAGGTATTTTGACTCCAAGTTCAGTGTTCTTTCCACTACTTGTGGCTATGTCCCAGATATACTCTTTTAATGAATAGCTGCCAAGTTAGGAAGAAAGCTCAAAATCCCAAAAACTTCACTTGTAGCTATCCTTTGGAAATGTATTTTCTGGTATTTTCATGACAATATTTATGGAACACAAAACTGTCCAGAGTTTGACCTAGCAATCAGGCAGTTGTCACATGACTTTTGATGAATAATCAGGGCAGATAAGGTAAGAAGACAGATAGAAAAATAAGCAGCAATCAACATAAGTGGACAGAAGAAATCAAAGAAATCAAATAAAGAAAAAAGGAAAATTTAGGGATTCCTTTACTTAAATAAACAAATACATATTTGGAAAGATAAGAAGGTTATTTTGTAAATGTTTGTAAAAAGAAGTTTTAGCTAAAGTAGGGAAGAAAAGAGGTGCTAGGAAAGAGGCAAGGAAAGTATCAAAAATGACTTTTTAAAACCAAATATCCTATAGGAAGAAAGAATCTGAAAATCAAAACCTAACTGGGCAAAAATGAAAAAAAAATTAACTGTTCTCCCATAGAATAAATTGTGGGGGTTTTTTTTCATATACCCAGCCCAGTATCTGCCACATAGTAGGTGCTTTAGAAGCTGCCACATGGCACAATAGATAAACTACTGAACTTGAAATCACAAAAAGGAATCAGTGACCTTATCTAACTTTTCTCAACCTCAGTTTCCTCATCTGAAAAATAAAGATAACAGCACCATCCTCCCAGCTTCAGTGTGAGGACCAACTGAGATATGATATATAAAGCACTTTGAAAATCTTCAAGAGCTATGTAAATGCCAGCTGCTGTTGTTATTGTTGTTGTTACAGAAACTTCTTTTTCTTGTTAATGTTATTAATAATAAACATAAAACAGTTGCTAACTGGCTTTCCCTGAATCATGAAATCTCAGAGTTCAAGCAGACTCGAGGATCACATCATCTATATTTAAGCTGCACCAAAAGACTCTCTTCTCCACTCCATTCCACCTAACAAGTGGTTATCCAGACTCCACTTGAAGAGTTCTGTTTTAGGGGAAGCTGCTATCACAGGAGGCAGCCTATTCCACTTTTGTAAAGCTTTAACTAGTAAAAAGTTTGAGTGTTGTTGTTAGTGTCTAAGGCTGAATTTGAACTCAGATCTTCCTGATCTTCAAGCCTTCGGGCCTGGTACTCTATTCACTATGCCATGTAGCAACTGTTTTTAACATTTACAACAAACCTAAATTTGTTCTTCTACAGTTTCCATTTATTACTCCTTTGTCTATCTCCCCCAAATGACTGCCTTTCAAATACTTAAAGATAATTATTATGTTTCTTCTAAGCTTTCTCTTTTTCCAGCAAAGCCCTCCCAATTTCATTAACCAATCTTCACGTGGCAGGCTCTTGAGGTCCATACCAGTTGGATTCCTTTCTAGCTCATTAGCATCCTTCATAAATCCATATTGGGTTTAACTGCATGCAAAACCAGTATGGACTTAGATTAGAATGATAGTATGAATCTAAAAAAATTAGAACATAGGGATAATATCAAACTTAGATAATTTCACATGAACTGCTGTCTAACCCATACAACCCCCAACCCTAACCCTAAACCCAAGTCTAAGTTTCGATATTATCCCTATGTTCTTAACTTCTAAGATTTATACCATCATTCTAATCCATCAAGATCTTCTTCTTTGGATCTTGGCTCTTGCATCCAACTCGTTAGCTTTCTCTTCTGGATCTGTATAATCTGAAATGTTGAGAAATATACTATTTGAACCATCACATATATCATTCATAAAAATGTTGAACACAAATCCCTCTGGCACTCCACTAAGGACCTTCTTCCAATCTAACCTGGATATATTAATTAGTATTCTTTGGATTAAGGTCTTCAAGCACTTCTGATTATATATATATATAAATGTGTTATTAATCTAGACTTTTCTCTTCCTTATCTATAAGATTAGCATGAGAGACTTTGTTAAATGCCCTCCTAACATCTAGATTGACCATATATAAAGAGTATTTTCCTTTTCTGCAACTCAAATAACCCTGTCAAAAAAAAAAAAAAAGTGAAAATGGATTACTTTGTCATAAGCTGTCAGTATTGAAGCCATATAGACTTTTTGTGATAACTCTTTTCTTGTCTAGATATATACTAACTATCCTTTTAATTATCTGCTCCAGAAATCCCCTAGGAACTTAAGATAAAGTTAAAGACCAATAGTTGGCAGACTATATTCTCTTTTCTTATTTAAAAAAAAAAAAAGGGACATTTTATTTCTTTCCCTTCTGCTCCCCACAGTGTTACAAATGTCAATGACAGTGGTTTTAGCAATCACATCTATCACCTCTTTCAGTATTCCTAGCCAAGTGATTCAAATTAATTAAGAGAAGAAAGCTATCATCTTATTATTTCTTTACTTATCTTGGGGATCAAGTCACAGTTTGTCATTTTTGTTTTATAATTTCAAATTCAAAGGTTATTCTCCTTGGCAAAGAGAACAAAAATAAAGAAAGAATCCAGAAGCTCTGCTTTTTTTCTGCTGTCAGTAACCATTGTTGCATCTTCTCCAAGTAGTGGTCCTTTTCCCTTCTTTTACCTTACACTTTCCTTCCTTCGGCCTATAAAGTGGAATGGAGGTGTTAATATTTCTTCCGTCCTTAGCTCTACATGCCAGAGAATAGGTGCTTCCATTCCTACACCTCCTAAAGCAGGCCTTTCCTTTCCTGAGAACCACCATTCCTCCAGGGCTACTTAGGAAGCATTTATATTATATAAAATTAACATATTACTTGTAGAATATTCCTGAATATCACCCAGAAAAAAAAATGGATATAAGAAGAAATCTTTCGCCAAGAATATCCCAAAAGAAAACAGGAATACTTAAATGTGAATGTGTTCCTACTTAAAGCTCTAGATAGCTTCTCATTAGAGAAAGCCCTGCATGCTGTAAAATATCTGCCTTTTCAATGGATTCATGAATCAAAATTACCTATTTCTTTTGGATACTGAATCAACTAATTATCCAGCAAAGTTTAGATTGGACAGCTGTTACCTGACTTAGTTTAGTATCCATCATGGAATGCTTTTGGCACAGAGTTTTTTCCCCCACCAGGAAAATGGGAAATGAATTTGGAAGCCTTCACTAAACATTAGTAAAACATAAAAACAGTAGTTCAGGGTTCCTGAGTCTTGGTTTAACTGTTAAGGTTACAACATTAGGTCAAAAAGAATACTATTGTGGGTAGATAAAAATCAGCTTTGCCAAAAAGGGAATTGGAAGTAAGAGAATAGGAAGAACAGGAAGAACTCAGAATTTCATCAGTTTAAAAAAGTAAAACCAGTATGCTCTGGGCTTTAGTTTGGCATGTGTATGATATCAAACTTATGGAAATACAAGTAATGCTGTTTAAATTACTGCAAACATCTTTTTTATCATTATGTAAAGAGGCATTCAACATAATGGAAAGAGTTCTGGCTTTGAAATCAAAAAGACATGGGTTCAAGAGCCAAGTTTTTTACCTACTTACTATGGACTTAACCACTCCAAACTTTAGTTTCTTCATCTCCAAAATGGAAGCAATACCATTTGCTCCACTTACTTACCAGGGTTGTTGTGAAAAAAATAATTTTGTAAACTGCAAGCACTATATAAATGTGGACTATTTTTTGTCCACAGAAAAATGCATCATCATGTAACAAAATTATGTGATATAAGCAATGTTGAATTCAATAATGTAATTCTAAAATAATGCCACCATAATTTTCCAGGTCCTTCCAGCTATCTACTTTCAGATAACACTCTGATAATGAATCAAGAGATGGAGACTATTGTGGGTAACTGTAAGCTATGGAAATACAGTGAAAATTCCACAAATCTTACTAAGCTGGATAGGCTCAAGAACAAGATTGTTCATAGGACCAGCCTACCTAAGTTTAAACAGGCTTATTTCCAGGAAGTTAGCTAGCAAGCAAATTCTCTTCAAAAAAAAAAAAAAAAAAAATACAACTTTTTTTCATAAGCACTCTTTTTTCATGAGTCTAACTACTGTAAATCAAGTATCCCTTTTTTCATAAGAAGTTTAACTACTGTAAATCAATTGACATAATGAAGAGACCAAAAGATCCTAAAAACTTCCTTTGTCAGCTAACACCTGACTTACTTGCCAAGCAAGGAGATAATGGTAGCCAACAGCAACACTGATTTAGCATATAAATTTGTTTGCAAAATTTGTTGGAAAAAGATGGTGGAAGATTATTAGAAGTATTGCCTAATAAAACAACAGAGGAGAGAAAACTAATTTAAAGAAAGCTTGACTCAAGGCCCAACTAAGTAAAGTCATCCCACTGGTTTCTATAGATGAAACTAGGACAAAAAATAAGCAGATAAAATGTGAATAAAGATCTTCAAAGGTTGTTTAAATAAACCTTTTTTTATCATCTAGAACCATTGCATTTAGACTCTACCATCATAGTTCTGGATGTGAATTTGAAAGGAATAAAAATTACAGTGGGGAAACAGATGGGAAAATCATCATCAGGACTAGTACAATGAAGAATGAATTCTCAAAGTAGCTGAAGGAGAAAAAGATAACTAAGTGGGGGGGGGAAGGGGGGAAGGGGAGGGCGGGAGGGGAGAAGAGCACATTATTGCTAGCCAAATTAAAAAGACAACCAAAAGAGGAACTACTGACACACATACCTACTTTCCCATTTATATAAAATTTTAGGAAGATAATTTATATATGTATCAAATATATCATTAATGAAAGTATTAAAATAGAACAAGTAGGTTTTTAAAGGTAGCATTTCAGAGTAGACCACATTTTTGTTAATGCAAAATTAACTTAAAGATTCAGAAAATACAAGAATCTCACTCCATTTACTGTTAATATACTATAAAAAAGAATTTGATCAGGTATAGCAAAATTCTATCCTAAAATCTTTCTTATAAAAAGCCATCTTCAATGAAAATACCAAAGTCCTTCATGATTCCTTGAAAAATATAACAACAGAGTTCAACTTTTTGATCCTGTCTTTCCAATCTTCTTAGTCCTTACATCCCTTTCTCCTACATACAAAATGATCAGTAACACTGGCCTCCTTATTGTTCCTAGAAAACTGTATCTCCCAACTCAAAGCAATTTCTCTCTCCATTTTCTCTCCTTGTTCATCTCTGGGTCCTAGCTTTTCTGGCTTCTCTTGAGTATCAACGAAATTCTCACCTTCTACAAAAAAGGGAAAAAAAAAAAAAAAAAAAAAAGCCTTTCCCAATCTCCCTTAATACTAATGCCTTCTCTTTGAAGGTTTTGCTTATCATCTCCAATTTAAACTATATATCTCCAATTTATACAATTGTTTAAATATTGTCCCTCCCTATTGGAGAGCAGGAAATATCTTTTGCATGTCTTTATATTTCCAGTGTTTAGCACAATGCCTGTTTTTTACTTACTTGGTTATTGACTTGACTTGTAATTTTAAGCAATGCATAAAGAATGTAGAAATAAATAAAGTTATTAAAATAATTAAATAAAATAATAGTATTAAATATTAAATCAAAGTTAAAATTTAAAAATTTAATCAAAGTAAATTCTATTAATAAATGAATTTGCTTTCCTTAAGAATGAACTTTTTGTAATATTTAGAAGTAATGATCTGATTGCATAGTATTATCACAAATTCCTGTTTCTATAAACAAATCCACTTGACTCAGTCATTTTTATGGTTCTTTGTTGACAAATTGTTACTTAAGTTCTTGTACTAAATTTATTTCATAGACAATTCTAGTGATAACAAAATATCAGCTATATTTGATATATGCAATATTGTATTTCTGTCATCAAATATTTTCTAAATCCCTTGCAGAAGGCAGTACTTAAATTGAACTTTAAAGGGAATTCTAAAGGATCAAGGTGTTTATAGATTTTCTTAGTAATGCAAGCTGTGAATATTTTGTATAAGCTGCGAATATTTTGTATAAAGTACATAAACACACAGTTGGCCTGTTTGCCAGTCTCCAGGGTTCTCATATTTGAGAAATATAGATGAAGTTTTTAAACCAATAATTATGGATTTTAACTAGCCTCACCCCTTTTCCAGTTCTGCAGAGAATCTAGTCTTTCAATCACCTCTCTTGATATAACTTTCTATTGTTCTATATATTAATGGTGTATAATAAAAACTTCTGTGGCTTTTTGACCTGATTTACATTTTCATTGTGTTTAATGTATATAGACAGCCAAAAATTTTCTCCATTCTCTTTCTTTAAGGATTCTTTCTTTCCTCTGATTTCTTCTTAAGCTTCTATAATAAATTACTTTGATAGCAAATGAATTGTTTAAATCCTTTTTTGCACCTCTTGAATGATATTTTAATTGTTGGTGAAGGGAATTTAAAATTGCTAATATCCTCTTCTAGATTTTTTTTTGTATTTTTTTTTTTTTGTTTATTTACCTCTTCTAATAATGGGGCAATGCAACATTCAAATTTTCTATACCTTGCACCAGCTAGCTATTGTTATAATCTTTCTAAGCTTTTCCACACATTTTTGATAGCTCTCTCAAATTGTTTCTGTCATTATGTGTTTTTACATCTATCCTTAGGAGTATACTTGATAGCTTTACCCCTCTTCCTAAAATTCTTGTGACAATTAACACACATTTTACATATGAAAGTCCTGAAATGGTTTTTAACATTTCCTTTCAAATACTGTGTGAAAACATGCTCATTTGTGATAGTTACAAAAGATATGAGTTTAAAAGGGAAAAAAAATGCCCTGTTGGGTATAATTGGTCTTCAATTTGGAGTTAATGTCAAACTTTTTTGAAATTCTAGTCTTTGTATGCCCATCTCCTTTACAAAATCATTTGAGCTATTTTTTAAATTTTTGTCATCAATTTTCTCATTAAATATAATTTATGGAATTTATATTGAATAAAGATTTCCAATGATTTCAAAATCTTCAAATTTTCCTTCTTGAGATTTTAGTGGCTCCTCAATTTTCTATCCTATCTCCTCCAATATGGACTTAATCTGGAAATTCACAGAGCACATCTGTAGTGGCCTGTTTTGACCTAACTTCAGCATGAACTATCTTATACTTCCCTGACTTCTTTCTTTCAACAGTCTCATTATGTCACTACATTTAAATTAATATCAAAAGGTCCTAATGAAGATTAATATACATGACTGAACAATACATATCACATGGTGTAGAATTCACATTTGCAAATGGTTGGCCAATAAAGTATTTAAACAACCAAAATTCAGCATTAAATATTATTAATTATTAAATATATTAACTATTTAAGCATTCATTTATGCACTACCCCACTAAAGCAATGACTCATGTAATATACCTTTAGCAAATAACCAATTAAGTAGCTATGAAAATGAAAGTATTTCCACTGATGTTTCCATAATCCTGGAAATGAGATAGTAGATAGATAGAATAAAATAGATAGATAGATGATAGATAGATAGATAGATAGATAGATAGATAGATAGATAGATAGATAGATAGATAGATATCCAAGGAGAAAGGGAATTTTTTTAAGGGAAAAAGAAAATTAAAAATTGTTCATTCCAGACAAACCCTCATATGTAAGCAACTATTAATGCTAGTGAGTAAGGCAGGCTTAAGCTGTTATTCTTCTACTGAACTAATGAAACTGCTCAGTGTGCTTTCACAACTCATTTTCCTTTTCCTTTTTCAAAAGCATGACTTTCTTTCACTTGAATACTCTCTCAGAGGAAGAACTTCTTTTTAAGTCTCCTAGCACATACTTTTTAAAATGGCCCTAATAATATACTCATTTTGCCCATTTGAAAGTTAGGACTGTTTAGCTTGAATCTCATATTTTTCTTCCTTCTTATCTACCATATTATAAATTGTCTACTATATTATAAATTAAATGTATTATCAATGCAGTTTGAACCTTTAACCAGGGTACACCAACAACTCAAGGTTTATAAAACTCCAAGACTATAAAGCTACTTTCTTTATGGAGTTCTGCCTGCCCTTGGTTATTAGGTAAGCAAAAATTACCCAAATTTAAGTGGTCATCTGATTTTCAATACATTGTCATACATGTACTGAAAAAAAAACCCTTAAATATTGTGTTTACTGAAATAGTTTCCCAAATAGACATAGTCTGATGCAATAAATAAAGGGAGTAAACATAGCTAGTTTGCCCTCCATCCAAGTTCTTCATTAGGGAATGAGAAAAGCAAGGAAGTGAATAAAGTCAATACCAACTAAAAGGATATCCTCCCCTCACTTGTTTTATCATCAAACTTTTTTGAAATTCCAGTTTTTGTGTATCCATCTCCTTTACAAATTCATTTGAACTATTTTTACAATTTTTGTCATACATTTTGTTATTAAATATAATTTATGAAATCCATATTAAATAAAGATTTCCAATGACTTCAAGGTCTCCAAATTTTCCCTTTTAAGATTTTGTAGCTCCTCAAATTCCACAGCAAAGCATAGAAGAAAAAATTTCTCAGGCAGTCTCACCACACTCCCATTATTGTATCTTAAATTGTCACTGGTCAGTTCTGGGACTCTGTTTTTCTAAATTCTTTCTTCTGTCATTGAGGAGTGATGATAAATGTCTTAAGATACTTAGTCAATGCACAACCACAGAATTCAATATATAAATGCCAGATGAAGTGCTGCTCTGATCCCAAACTCTACAATTCTCCCCTCCTCCATATCCTTCCATCCATCAGTTCACAATCACGGTTCTCCATATGTTTATGTCTCTATCTCATTGCTTGTATTCGCTTCCCCACAAGATCCTTCAATGTTTGAAGTAAAAATACTATGAGTGATGTGACCTGGGTTAAAATCAGAAAACCCTTAAAGATGAAAGGAAATCCCTTTTATTCTGTGACCAGACCTTTCAAAAGATATATATCACTTAAAAATTAAAAATTCTCCACCTGATCCTATCATCCATTCAAGATATCTAGCTCTCCTCTCTTTGACAGCTAGAGGGGAAAATCAAACTATATGTATTGCCTCAATTTCTTCTCCTTCTCAGTTACTTCTCAAAACTTTGCATTACTCTTTCATGTAAGTTATTTATGGGATCTTACTTGCCAGTTTCTATTTTTTCCAGTCTTTTCTCAGTTTTTATTTTTCCTGACCACTCTGCAGCCTCTGAGATTTGATTAGATCCACCTCTTAGAAACTGTCTCCTCTGGATTTTCCTGACATTGCACCCTACATTGTTTCCAGGACATTTTTTCTCCTCCCACCTGCTTGGCCATTTCTCAGGTCCTTTGTTAGATCATCATCCACATGCTATTTTTTAATTGTATGTTTCCCACTGGATCCTCTTCTTCTTTTTCTCTCCCACTCATTGATCTCATCAGCTCTTCTGTTTTCAATTATCCTCTCTTTGAGTATGACTCTCACATGCCTTTATCTAGCTCTTATGTCTCAGTGATTAGACATTTCCATCTGGATGTCATGCAGGCATCTCACACACAACATTTCCAAGATAGACTTCATTATCTTTCCTCAAAAAAACTTTTCCTCCAAACTTCCTTATTTGAGTTAAGGTCCATCATCCTTCCAGGTTCACAACCACAAAATCCTTATCAAGTCTTCCTTTCCAAAATGCCTTATATTCAATCAGTTGCCAAGTCTTGTCAATTAGACCTCTAGAATATCTCTGGCATCCAGCTCCTTTTTTCCTCTCATCTGACCATCAATCTGATTCAAGTTCTCATTATCTTATACCTAAGCTATTTCAATAGCCTAGTAAATAGTTTCCCCACCTTCAATCTTTTCTTCCTCTACTCTGTCTTCCACACAGCTGTCAAATTGATATTTCTGTATCATAACTCTACTCTCTATCACCCCTAGAACTAAATGCAATCTTCTGTAGCATTTAAAGCCTTTCACAATCTGATTCCAGTCTAGTTTTCCAAGTTTGTTACACTTTATTCTTCTTTACACATTCTATATTCAAAAAAATTGTCCTTCATTCTGTTCCTTTTTCATTCCCTTTCTTATTTCCATCTTTTCTCAGGCTGTCCTCAACACCTGGAATTTATTTTAGAGTATTTAGTTTACTTCAAAATTTATTTCATGTGGGGCAGCTAGGTGGTGCGGTGGATAGAACACCAGCCCATTAAGTCAGGAGGACCCAAGTTCAAATCTGGCTTCAGACACTTAATACTTCCTAGCTGTGTAGCCCAGGACAAGTCACTTAACCCCAATTGCCTCAGGAAAAAAAAAAATTCATCTCAAGTGTTACCTCCTACCAAAAAAAATTCTGATCCCCATCATCAATTGTTACTGGATTCTGACACCCTAAAATAAATTTATACATATATTTTATATATTGATACACATATATACGCATATACACACATACATATGTTGGTCTAAGCCTAACTTCTACCAAACTGATTTCTGTACATAGTAACTTTTCAGTAAATAAATGAACTAATGAATAAATAAGTAAAGACTTATTTATTAATAATCTAGTAAACTTGTTAATTAAATATAATTAAGTAAGTAATTAGAAACCCTAAATTTTTGGAAGTCCAATTTTCATTAATAACAAATATTTATATGACATCACAACAGTCAATTAAAGAGTGAAAAGTTTTAATCAATTTAGTTTATATGATAAAAATCAACTAATTATATATATATATATATTTTTTTTTGTTTCCACTGCATTGATAAACTCTTGTCAATTGTCAACTTTTTAATATTATCATAGACCCATAGAGAAAATATGGTTAAGTCTGATAAAAACTTTGAAGTAACTATTATAATGCATTACTTTTATTTTCCATTCCCATGAGATTCTATCTCATGTTTCAAGATCATCAAATTCGATTCCCCAGTGACTCATTCAAATGCTTAATACTAAGCTCACTGGTTTTGATATAAAAATGATTGGAATTTTTTTAAAAGAAGAAATATATGCTTGAACTAGTGTTGTTTAATTGTAGTTAATCACGCAGTACTCTAAAGTGCACTGGTAGGTGTCCTGAAGTATATTTTTTTAAGTAATAAAATGTTGTTAAGAATAAGAAACCTCGCTATAGTGCCCTATTATTAAACCCTTCCTGGGAAGCAAAACCACTGTTTCCTTACAAGCACTACTGAGTTTGCAAATTTAAAAAATGAAAATTACACAGGCTTCCCTACTGTACTATTTGTAATAAGTTGAATCTTTAATTCAAAGCAGAAAGTAAAGAAAAATTAAATTAATAGCTTTATTTCCTTTTTTTTCCTCTCTTACAAAAGACAATTGTCTGAGAACTAATCTTTCAAGTTTTAGTCCTATCCTGCTCTGAATTAAATAATATAACTCAAAACATTTAACCTTCATTAATAAAATACAAAAGAAAAGATTATGAAAAAAAAAAATTAGTCCTAGCCTGCTGCAAACTATAACCTCAAGAGTTTACCACATTTCTTTTTTTTTTTTAATTTACATAATTACCATCAATTGAGCACATGAATAAAATCTAGTTCAGAAGTTAGGGAATTTCTGAATGGGTGGTAGGAGCCAACCAAGACGGAATAGAAAAAGAACTTCATGATAATTGTGAAAAATATAATATTGACATATGTAATGCCAATAGTTGAGGATTTGTTTAATCATATTCTTCATTTTGTCAATATGGCATCTACCAGCCAAGTTTCAAGCCCATTTGGAGATAATTTTACTCTTCAGTTAGGTAATTGGATACTCTGAAGATACTAAAGCTAAGCTCAAAAACAGTTTTTTTCTAATGGTTTTCCAAGCAAAAGAGCCAGCGTTATAGGACTCTAGATCTTACCTTATTAGAAGCAGTTGCATGTTATAAAATGTAAGATGGTTAGGAACTAGGGCAGGCTGGGATTTTATAAACTATGACTTTCTTTAATTATTTATTTTAAAATAAGAGTGGCTAAATTGTCTGAGGCAATATTGTAACCAAATGCCACCTCAGGCAGTTTTTGGTAGAATTCTGTCATTCAGTTAAATTCAGTAAGTATGCTTCAGTTTGCATTCAGACAGTTTTCCATTCTTTCTCTAGAGGCAGATTGTATGCTTTATCATTAGTCCTTTGGGATTGCCTTACTATTTTTTGCTTTCACTTTTTTTGAGTGTTCTTGTACAAAATTACTAATAAGGAAATATTTTACATGATTACACATGCATAAACTATATTGAATTGTTTATCCTCTTAAGGAGAGTTGGGGGGAGGGATAGAATTTTAAGTTTAAAGTTTAAAATAAATTAAAAATTACATTATATCATATTAAAAGAAGGAAATTATGTCTGTGATATATATGAATATATATATAATTCTGACTGTTATATATATATATGAAATAAGTGTGTGTTAGGCACTAAGCATTATTTTACACTATTCACGATTATGTATAAGATTTGGAAATAGGAAATGGAAAGATTGCAGGTCAAAAGATTCAAAGGATAATAGAGTGTTCTTCTGAAATGAGAGATGAATGATCCTCAAGGACAGAGAGAAGTTTAGTTAGAATAGTTATCAATGGACTGGGAGAATAGGAAAGAATCAATAGATTAAAGGACAGAATTAGAGCTAGAAATATATTTTTATTATTTTTTTCCTAATTCTATCCAGTCAAACAACGAGATGTGGTCTGGAACTAAGTCTCTTCTATGGTACTGGTTAAAATTGTCTGAAATGGAGCACAGTTTTGTCAGGGTGAATGTTGAAAATTATCTATGCATGTGTTTTGAAAATAAAAAGCTTTAATTAAAAAAAAAAAAAAAGAATAACAGTGGGATGGAATCAGTTCATATTTGGCCTCAGACATTTATTAACTTTGTAGCCTAGACAAATCTCTTAATCTTTTTGCCTCAGTTTGCTTATCTATTAAATGAACTGGAGAAAGAAATGGTAAACTGTTGAGGTTATGAAGGGGGGGCCCCAAAAATTTTGAGTCCCAGACCAGTATCACAAGGTGTCTCAAAAGAATTTGCAGGCTTGAACTCATCTCCTAGTCAAGGGGCAAAGCTTTATTGCAATAGTAAACTCATTACAAAGCAGGCTTGAATTCTAAGGGAATTCAGCTGAGAAACAGAAGCAAGGATATACACTTATCTATCTTTCAATTATAAATATGCTAATTCTATGGCTTATAGGTAGGAAGGAGTGGTCTCAAGAATTTGGTTCTCTCAACCCGATTATTACTGACAAGATTATCAATCAGCAATGAATTGAGGAGTGGTCTTATTCACTATTATATCAGGAGTTTGATCTGTGGGAGTTTTCTGAGGCCAAAAGCTATCTAAGTAGTGGTCAGAATCAGACAGATTGGGCATGGGAGTTTCCTGAGGCAGAAAATCTAGAATCACTCCCTTATTGCCAGAACAGAAACCCCCCGCCCAAAATCAGGGGACCACTAAATCATATTACATCAAAACCACTCCAGTATCTTTCTAAGTAAGATGGGATGAGTAAGAATCATGCAATATGGGGAAACAAATAAACACCATCACCAGTAGTAGCACTAATCCTCAAAAATTATGCAAATAAGGACAAAGGGTCAGCAATCTATTCTGAATTGGAGAAAGATCAATCAACCCCTTTAATAGAGCCAAAAAAGGGAGATATTCACCAAGTAGAAAAGATATCAAAAAGCTACCCCCTTGAAAAAGGCAACCTGAAGGCTAAGGAATGGATAAGTGATCAATCATTTATTCTCTGATTGAAAGGGAATCTAGATATGTAAAGAAGGCTAGGAATCAGAACTTAAATAAATAAGGACATAGGAAAAGCTGCTAATGAGGTCAGAAAAGTTGGCCTGAGAGGAACTACTTATTTCCATTATAAATGTAAAGACATAGAATATCTTGTTCTTATCTAAGTTGAATTCTGGTATATATCAATTTCAAATATATTCCTGCATCATTTAATTATGAAAAAAGAGAAAAGAAAGAAGACATTATCATTTGATATGAAAGTCAGTACTAGTCAGATATATAAGCAAGTACTTGGATCATCAAAGTGATTTGAAGGTACTCACAAAACCCTTCTGCCTAAGTAGCCTAAAAAGACTTTCAATGTTATTAATGAAGCTTCTTGAATAGGAGCTTGACATTTTCTGATACTTTTGGAATGTAAACCTAGCAACGTTATGAAAGTTGGATTACAAAGAGAGGAAGACATGCAGGAAGACCAATCAGAAATCAGTCTATTGTAATTGTTCAGGTAAGAGGTCATTACCTACAAGGATCTGAACTATCAAATAAGAGAGCAAGTAGAGTTAAGAATAAAATTACAGGGTTTCATATCCAAAATTCAATTGGGGGGAGAGGGAGTAAGGAGGAAGAGAGAAATGGAGAGAGAGAGAGAGAAGAAAGGAGGGAGGAAAAGAGAAAAAGAAAGAAAAGGAGGAAGAGGGAGGGAGGAAAAATGAGAGAAATAAGAAGGGAAGAAGACAGAGACAGAAAGTAAAAAAGAGAGACACAGAGAGAAACAGACAAAGAGACAGAGAGTGACAGAGAAACAGAAAGAGAAAGAGATAGAGACACATACACAGAGATTGGTTCCCAATCCAAAAGGGCACTATCATTTCTTAATATGATACAACAAAGATGAAAGTAGTTTCAAATAAAGAAGAGGACAGGAATTGAAGAGAGCTCCTGAACCAAATTCTTATGTGGGCTAGGCAATGTAAGATTAAAAATAATGGTATGCACACAAAAACTCAAAGATCTAAAAAAAGTCTGATCTGAAGAGAAAGAAAGGAAATAATGTAAGGAATGATCATGGAAATCTATATAGATCTAGAGACAGAAGGCACCTTAGAGGTCATCTAATGCAACTTCCTAATTTTACAAATGAAAAAAACTCAGGTCCAGAGAGATTGTGTGTTGGTCAAGGTCCCACAAATAGCAAGAAGCAGCGCCCAGATTCAAACTTATGTCTTGTGACTTCAGGTTAAGCTTTCTTTCTCTGGATCATACTGAACATAAGATCAATTTGTTTTGAACAAAGCAAGCACTTTGTACTGATTTTATTTTTAAAGATAGTTTAAGTGGGTAGATAAATTTGAAATTTAATGGATTAAATTTAAGCACAAAAATGGCCTCTCTGCCCCAGGGTCTTTTAAAATGTTCCAAATGCTGTTCTTGCTCCACATCAGTCTTGAAATGCTAGCCCCTTGTTCCTGTCTAGACTCTCCAAAGAAGTATACTGCCTACTACTATTTTGTGTGAGGTATACCTTCTAGGCCTTACAGGAGTTAATATTACCACCTGCCACAAAGATTAGATATCTAGTGTGACTTCTGAAAGGATTAATCACCTTCCACCCTCAATAGATTTCGTTCCAGAACTAATTCACCAATGGCCAGTATATTCCTACCACATTACACTCTCCCCAAACTTGTTATTCATTTCCTTCCTCAGCATTCTTTTCTCCAAGCTAAACATTCCCAGTTTCTTCAATTCTTCCATCATTTGGTATGAACTCAATCTTTTACCATGCTGGGTTACCTTCATTTCATGCTATCCATTTTGTTGATGTCTTTCCTAAAATGTAAAATCCAAATTTGAACACATCACTTCAGATATGATCTGACCAAAACAGAATTCAGTATTTTTTACTTCCTTATTCCTGGAAACTACATCTTCTTAATGCAGCCTCAGATCATATTAGCTTCTTTGGCTAAAATATGACAGTCTTGGCTCCTTTGAGCATATATTCTATAAAAACTCCCATATCTTTTTTCTTCCCAGACAAATTTGTCTAACCACACCTCTCCCATATTTTATTTCTAAAGTTGATTCCAGAATACAACTGAAGAATTTATATTAAACTGTATTAATTTTCATCTTAGTAAATTTGTCTCTATTTGCCATTCAGTGTATTCATTATTTCTTCTAGCTTTGTATCATTTGCAAATTTCATAAGGACATTGTCATCCATGCTTTTATTCAAAAATTAATTTGATTTAAAAAAAAAAAATAAAAGCCTGCAGACAAGTGAAGAAGATTGAGTAAAAACTGGATTTGTAGTTAAAAGACCTTAACTCAAATGCTAGCTCTTCTATTTATTACCTATTTGACCATTGGCAAGCCATTTAAATTCTCTTGACTTCAATGTTCTTATTTGTAAAATTAAGGCAACTAGAAGGCACAGGTGGCAGGAGTTCTGTGCCTGAAGTTAGGAAGACTCATCTTTCTGAATTGAAATCTGGCCTCAGAATATTCACTGAGGGGGGGGGGGGGGGGTGACACTAGTCAAGTCATTTATTCATTTTCCTTATCTGTAAAATGAGATGGAGAAGGAAATGGCAAGAAAAAGAGTCAGACATGACTGAACAACAAAAAAATTACAGGGTTGTACTAAATTATGTTTACGATACCTATGATTCAATGAATATAGGTGCACTCCCCTATAGACCTCCTGCCATGCTGATCTTGAACTATTAATGAATCTCTTGGGAGTTCTGAAATCATTTGTACCACTATTGTCTAGTTCACATCTCCATCTTTTCCATAAGAATGTGACAAGATACTTTATCAAGTGGCTTTCTATCAATGTACTAGTCTACCCATTTGGTAATGCTATTTTTTTAAAAAGAAAAGAAATGAAAGAAGGTTAGTCTGATATGATGTGTTCTTTATAAAACCATGCTGGCTCTTTGTGAACCTGTTCTTTTCCTACGTGTTCACTAAAAATCCCTTTAATAAACCACTGTAGAATTTTCCTGGGAATCAAAGTCAAACTATCTGGCCTATGTTTTGCTGATTCTATTTTCTTTTCTTTTTAAAAAATTGGGTCAGCACTGGCCCTTCTCCAAACCTGTGGTACTTTTCCTATTCTGGGGGGTGGAGTAGAGTGAGACCTAGATATAGTGAATAAATGAAGCAAAACTATAGGGCAGGAGTTTTGAAACCAAAAATTTAAGGTCTCCATAACTATCACTAAGTTCATTAAGATCAAGTGAGACTTAAAACAGGAAGACCAAAGGTATTCTCCAGTGTCAGGGAGGAGATCCAGTGAGATCATCTAGACTCCTATTTGTAAATAATATTATACAACTTGTATCAAGTCTGTATGGGATAAATTGAGTGAAGACTTTCATGGGAAGACAGCTTTAAACTATATCTTAACTGTGACTTGAGACTTTATAATATGAGTAGAGCTATAGCTAAAAAAAAAAAAAAGTCAAGGTGTTCCTCCCCTCTGATTTCCCACTACCTTTAACTTTTAAGTACCTCTTTTAAGTACCTTTATAAAGATACTTGATAAAGTATCTTATCACATTCTTGTGGAAAAGATGGAGATGTGAGCTAGACAATAGTGGTACAAATGATTTCAGAACTCCCAAGAGTATTCATTAATAATTCAATATCAGCATGGCAGGAGGTCTATAGTGGAGTGCACCTATATTCTACTTGTCTATTAGACAAGTAGATTTTCATTTTTAGAATGTAAACCCAGAATACCCCAAATAATGGGAGAAAAGGCCAGGCAGGGGTTCAAGGTAATCTTGTATTTTGCAGTTTTTACTTGGCACTCCTTTTACTGACAAACACTTTGTCAGATGGGATTTGCCCTTTATCACAAGAGCATAATAAACCCCTTTCTGCTTTTTTCTTACTGATTTTGATTGTTTTTGTGGTGGCTATTGTCCCACATGTCCTAGATCTAAAAGATGGGCTAATCATATAGCAAGAAAAGGTGATAAATGATGAACAGAAAATGTAATCCATTTTGCACTAGCAGTAGGGAGGAAAACTTCCGAAATATTAGATGCATTTCCTGTCACAAATTTAAGGGAGGATATGAAAAAGTCTCATAGATTGACTCAGCAATGGTGAGTTGTGATACCTGCAACATCCATGAGCTCACAAACCCTTTTAGGTATCTGATTATATCCATATAATAAAGATGACAGTATAGTAGAGTGAATAAAGAATTAGACTTTTAAAATTGTGGTATATGAACGTTATGGAATATTATTGTTCTGTAAGGAATGATCAGTGGGATGAATACAGAGAGGACTGCTGAGACTTACATGAACTGATGCTAAGTGAAATGAGCAGAAACAGGAGATCATTATATATCTCAAAAACGACACTGTTTGAGGATGTATTCTGATGGAAGTGGATCTCTTTGATAAAGAGCTAATTCAGTTTCAGTTGACCAAAGATGGACAGAAGCAGCTACACCCAAAGAAAGAACACTGGGAAATGAATATAAACTGCTTGCATTTTTGTTTTTCTTCCCAGGTTATTTCTACCTTCTGAATTCAATTCTCCCTGTGCAACAAGAGAACTGTTCAGTTCTGCACACATATATTGTATCTAGGATATACTGTAACCTATTCAACATGTAAAGGACTGCTTGCCTTCTGGGGGAGAGGGTGGAGGGAGGAAGGGGAAAAATCGGAACAGAAGGGAGTGCAAGGGATAATGCTGTAAAAAATTACCCTGGCATGGGTTCTATCAATAAAAAGTTACTAAAAAAAAAATATTTTTTTTTAAAAAAGAAAAAACAAACAATAAATCAATTCTATTTGGGAAATCAGGCAAAACAGATTTCTCTATTAGTCATATTTTTTTAAAAATCAAGGAAAATAAAGTGAGAATTTTTTTTAAAAAAGAAAAAAAAAAAAGAATTAGACTTTTATTAGAATCAGAAAGACCAGGAGTCAATCCCTCCTCTGATATTTACTAGCTGTGTGACCATGGGGAATTTATTTAAACCTTCTGTTTTTTTTCTGTAAAAATGAGATAATTGGACTGCATGACTTCCAGCTTAAGTCTATGATTCTATAATACAAATTTGCGTACAAACTTAGCACAATAACAATCAAATTTTACAGAAGATAGAAATTGATACTACAGCGGATTGCTGCGGTTGGTGTGGGGCAGCGAACCCCACATATATGTTCCTGTCTCAGACAGAAGCTCATTCGCCACCCAGCTGTACCCACTTTGATACTGCTTTGACTACTCCATCGGGTACCCACTAAGTACCCTGGGAAATCTCTCCCATCAGCCTCGATAACCCCGCTGCATCAACCCTGTGGTAAAGCTTCCGGGTCCAGCTGCCCTCATCCTCATACACACCTTCTTAGGCCCTAGTTTCCCTATATGCTTCACTGGTAAAGCCCCGCCCTCATAAAATCTGATTGGTCCTAGCTTTTTGACGCAATTCCGGTCTTAGGATCAAAGGGGAGGGGAAAGCTCTTGACCACGTGAGTCACTACACCCTCACGAGATGTTTACTGACAAGAGAACCCCAACCAGAAAAGGTAACCGTAGCTTATCCTTGCAACAGGGACAAAGTAAACCCCCTCCTTTTTTAAATGTTTAATGACTTTTTGTCCTAACATGGAGGACCAGCTTTAGAGCTGTCTCTGCTATAAGTACCCTGTGCCCCCCATTGGAGGGTGGAGCCGTAAATAATAAAGGAACCGAATAAGACACGATATCTCCTCAGATGTCCCATTATTTGGTCTCCACCATGTCCCTGCACCAAATGCTTTCTCCCCTCCCTCTTTCAGCTGTCTTTTGTGGTTTGCCTTCCCTATTTAGATTGCAAGCTCCTTGAGGGCAGAAACTTTCTTTTTTTTGTATTTGTATGTGGAGAACTTAGCACATAGTTGGCGCTTAATAAGTGTTTATTGACATTTGTCTTGCCATGAATATTCTTCATATGTATAGCATAATATGCTGGGGACCTTCCTTAATGTCTTTAGAAAATGTCCAGATGCAACAGAATATGCTGGGTGGCCATGGTTGTCCCAGTTTTCATTATTCTCTTCTGTATAACCAGTCTTTCTCTTTTTTTCCCCATTGGTACAGCTTTCTGATAATATTCGCTAGGACACTTTTCCCACTTACATTTTTTTTTGTTAGTACTTTGCAGCCTGCTCATACCAAGTGCCTCTCCATTGTCATTTGTATGATCCCCAATTTAAATTACTTAGTTATTGTGGTATTTCATAAATGACAGCAATAGAGCAGCACCAGAATAGTGTATTTGTTTATTCCTATCCTAGTGGGGAAAGGGAAAACTTCCAGAAAGGCAACTACTAACATTTACCCATACCTGTAAAATCAGAGATGCAATCCCTATCTTTCATCCCTGTTGTTGTCCCTTAAGGAACAACATATGAAGAATTCAGAAAAATGTGAAGACAAAAATAATGACAGCTTAAAAAAAAAAGTGCAAAAAGAATATACATATTGTAAATGAGCACGTTAAAAGTTGGCAAATTCAGGTCAAATACAAATGGACAATTTTGGTATGAAATTATTAAATTTAGAGCACAAATTCTCACATTCTCCTAACAAGTATTAAACTACAAAAACAAGAAAAGACTCGTCCTATACATTGCAATAACTTTATATAAAGCTTAACTTTTCCAGAAATAGATTCTGTGGTGTCTTGGAACATTTGTTAAATTAGATTTCATATGTGAAAACAAAATTTATTATTAAAAATGAAGTTTTTGTAAGTATTATTAAAAATCTCAAAGGACTTTATTGGGTCAAAGTTGTTAATAATCTCTTACCCTTAGCCCTTGACACTTTAAATTTTAAAAATGTGAATCAGCATTGTATAACTGTGCAGATACAATTATTGCAATGTAGAATCCATATGCCCCTAACTATAATACTGCTTAGCCTTGGAACCTGAGGATATGAAAAGATAGATACATTGAAATAGCTTCAAAGAACAACTAAAATAATTTGGGCACTAAAAGAATCCATTTATAAAGAGCTACTTAAAGTCAAGATGCTTAAGAGGAAATGTAGAATGAATGGATATGTATGTTGAGTGAACAGATATACTCATATATATCATGCGTATTGTAACATTGGCTGTTAAGTCTCTTGAGTAAATCATTTCAGTCTCACTGATGGGCTCTTGGAAACATCTGATGTTTGTGGCAAATGAGGAGATTCTCCCTCCCATTTTGTATTCTAGGCTAAAACATCCCATTTGAGCCAGTTTCTAGTAACTATAGTGATAGGCATGATAAAAAATACAAAGATAAAGATCAACAGATACAGATGAACTGAAGATATGTCCAAAGGAGCAGCATTTGTTTAAAAGTTATCATTACTAAGGAGAAATAAAATTAATCTTGATACCCAAAAAACATCTTATTAGAAGACAGTGCAATATAATAGGAAGAGCACTGCCGCTAACTAGCTATGACTTTAATCCAGTGACTTCTTTTCATTTCATTTACATTCTTTTATTTATTACTAAGGAAGATGGACTGAAATACTGAGGTCCTACCCAGCTCTAGAAATCTATTAATCTATAACAATGGAAAGTTTAACAATTGGGAAAACTAGGTTAACTTAAGTAGTATATTTCCTAACAGTTGAAACCCAAAAAGCAATTGAAGCAAAGTAATTACATGAAACATTAAAAAAGATAATCCAAATTTTAACATTGTCTTATGTAACTGTACATAATCCAATAGGAAACCTCCTTCCCTCCCCCCCAGTTGGACAAAATAATTGATAGCCCAAGGTTCTGCCCCCTGAATCTTTCTTATCTTGAAAGATCCCTCTGCCCTGTGGCCTTTTCCTCTGAGAACAAAGAACAAAACAACAATGTTGAGGTTCAAAAAGAATCCCAAAAGGTTGGGGTCACAGACCAGTGTTACAAGGTGTCTCCAATAAAGCTTAAACCCATATCCTAGTAGAGGGGCAAAGTTTTTTGTAACTGTAATGCTAATTGAAGGGGGCTAAGTTCCAAAAGAATTTAGCCAAGAACCAGGAACTGGGAGACACTTTTATCCAGTTCTTCATGTCATTGATATACTAATTTATGGCCTAGGGGTAGAACTGAGGAGTGGTCTCAGGAATTTGGTTATCCATGACCAGCACATCTAGGACTAGCCTAAGGCCAGAAGACTTTAGAATCTTTGACTGATTGTGGAAGCACCTTATTGCTGTTTCCCCTAGAAGGTATTCTCCATCAATATCAACTATATTCCTGTGAAAATACTTTGTCCCTTCAGTGTATACTTTTCATCTTCTTTTTTATGTGAGATCTCGTATCTTGATCCATTGGAATTTAAACTTCTTGAGGTCAGGAACAGTCTTCCTTTTTTTTAATATTTGTTTTTCCATTATTTAACAGAGTAATTGGTAGGTACTTAGTAAATGTCTAATAAATACTTGTTTAACTACTTTGAATGACTATTTCAGGTCTCTGCCTTAAACCTAGAGGAAAACAAAACATCAGCAATTAATTTTCAACAGTTAAAATGCTACTTCAGTTAGCAGTTCTGTACAGGAAA
Organism: Antechinus flavipes; assembly: GCF_016432865.1. Taxonomy (NCBI): domain Eukaryota; kingdom Metazoa; phylum Chordata; class Mammalia; order Dasyuromorphia; family Dasyuridae; genus Antechinus; species Antechinus flavipes. The sequence continues at coordinate 177,128,238 of NC_067402.1, forward strand.
AGTAGAATTCTAAAACATTGATTAAAATTTGTATTTCAAAGCTGAGAGTGAATCATGGCACTAAGTAGTAAATTCTGCCACTGGGCATAGAACCATAGGATTTAGAGCTAGAAGGGGTTTCTGAACCCCTCTAAAATAATAATATTAACTAAGTCTGGTAACTATGGTGGGAAATTAGGGAGAGGGGTAGAGTGACTTGCCTAAGGCATATCCAATACAACTAGCAAATCGCAAAGCCAAGATAGAAATCCATCTTCCCTGACTCCAAAGTTTTCTCATTTCTTTACATAATATTCCAAGTAAGTTGCCTGGATAATATTTTTTGGAGAAGATTCACAGGATGGAATATCCATAGCTCTTGAAAGACTTTCTCATTAGTATTCCTAACCAGAGGCGGGGACACCAGTTCAGCAAAGGGAAGGGTCAGTAGAAAAAAGACAGGGGAAAGAATTGAAGTTCTCAAAAAGCGAGTCAGTACCCTCACACAGTGGTCTCTTTGTCCATGAGAAAAGAAAAGACCATTCTTAGTTGGAACTGAAACAAAAGTAGAATAGCAAGGAGATTTTCCTTCTCAGAAAATGAGAACCAACTTTTGTTTTCCATTTTTAAAAATAACTAAAGAGCCAGCACTGGGCAAGCCAGTCTCCTTTCTCAGAACACATTCAATGGGGAAGGATAGGCTTTCCAAAGATTTGCACTTTTTCCTCATGGTGACAGCACATTTCCTCCTCCCCCATCACTATCCTTATTTAAATTATCTTATCCTAATTCAGTTTTATAAATGTTTACATTCTTTTCCTAGTATCCTCGTTACTATCTGTTCCACTGTCTTCTTCAGTTACAGATTTTTCTGGCTTCCTCATGACAAAAAATTCAATATTTCAACAAAAATTTACCAATTGGCTCAAAAGCCAAAGCATCATGTGCCAAGAAAGGTGTCATTCCTTCTTACTAACTGTCATAGAAAGAAGAGTAGAAGGCATTAATTTTATAGATATTTATTTTTTAATATATATGATATACCCCTTTTCCTATTAGAAGTTTTGCTCAAGCATGAAGGGAGTAGCAAGAAATAGCAACTTTAGGCAGATACTAAACAATTTTGTAGTAATTTGATTACTAACAAACTAAGTTCATTGACCCAAGAACTAACATCATGATGTAGTGTTCAATTTATGTAAAGAATAATCCTTTAAACAAGATAGTAGACTTTCAGAATTGGGAGAGACCAAAAAAATCTTCTAATTTAATGCATACCTGAACCCAGAATCCTTGTCCACAGCATCCCCAACAAGTTGTCATCCATTCCCTGCTTGAAGAGCTTACTGCTTCTGTATGCTGACTGTTCAATGCCTGAATACCTTTAATTGATAAGAGAGTTCTTAATTGAATAGAAATCTGCATCATCCCAAGTGTTATATGACATTATAATCAAGGGATCTTTGACTCTAAACAATTCATTCTGTATATTTCTATGTCAGTTTCCTCACCTATCAAATGATGGTAGTAATACTTTTGCCATTTATAATATTATAAAGTTTTGGGAGAAAAGCACATAATAAACCATAAGAAATATATGTTAACCACCATTGTTGTTATTATTCTAGTCACTGTATTTGGTCCACAGCAACTCATCTTATGCCTCTTATTGTATCCTCAGCATTTAACACAGTGTCTGGAATATGTAGATGCTTAATAGTTGTTTATTGATTTGAAAGTATACATTGTCATATTTTTAAGAACTGTTGGTTTAAAATACTGTTATTTTTCATTGCAGCCTTTTTTTCCCAAAATCTAATTTATAGACTATAAGGTCTAATAACATGGGAATGGCTAAATATATCATAATACATGAATTTATTGGAATTTACACTAACAGTACCCAAGAAAAGTAACACCATTTAACAAAGAGGACCTGTCTTGTAGTCAGGAAGAGCTGGGTTCACATTCTCCTTCCTACATATTCCTATCAAACTTTCCTACCCCTGGCAACTCTCTAAGATTATCATTTGCCTAGGAGTTAATGATATTCATTGGTTGAGGGAGTTTTTTAAACTGGAAATTACCTATATCAAAAAAATATATGTATATATGTATATATATATACATATATATACACACACACACACACACACACACACACACACACACCCAGGAAAAGCAATATGGCATACTAGATAGGATCCTAGTTGGAACCATGAAGGCCTGTGTTCATGTCCAGCTTTTAAGATATGCTGGCTATGTGACAACCAAAAAGTCATTTAAATTTAGATAGCCATTACAAAGGGACAGAAAGGTGAGATGAAGAGTCACATTCAAGGAACTGCAAGTAGATCAGTATAGCTAGACTGTAGAGGAGAGTAAGCTGTAAGAGGAGTGGAAAAATAGGAAGGGGGCAGGTTATGAAAATCTCTAAAAGCCAAAAAAACAACTTTATCGTAAATAGGGTTTTTTTTCCTTTTTTTTTTATTATAACTTTTTTTATTGACAGAACATATGCATGGGTAATTTTTTACAACATTATCCCTTGCACTCACTTCTGTTTGGACTTATCCCTTCCCTCCCTCCACCCTCTCCCCTAGATGGCAGGCAGTCTTATACACGTTAAATATATTATAGTATATCCTAGATACAATATATGTGTGCAGAACCATACATGTTACACATGTGCAACAATTGTTGCACAAAAAGAATTGGATTCAGAAAGTAAAAATAAACTGGGAAGAAAAACAAAAATGTAAGTAATCCACATTCATTCCCATTGTTCCTTCTCTGGGTATAGCTGATTCTGTCCATCATTGATCAATTGGAACTGAATTAGATCTTCTCTTTTTGTCAAAGATATCCACTTCCATCAGAATACATCATCATACAGTATTGTTGTTAAAGTGTATAATGATCTCCTGGTTCTGCTCATTTCACTCAGCATCAGTTCATGTAACTCTTTCCAAGCCTCTCTGTATTCATCTTGCTAGTCATTTCTTACAGAACAATAATATTCCATAACATTCATATACCACAATTTACCCAACCATTCTCCAATTGATGCTCATTTATTCATTTTCCAGTTTCTAGTAAATAGGGTTATTAATAACCTTATTGAAGTCATTGAGGGATAGGAAGAATAATTTTCTAATATACTTTAGAAAAGTCACCTTGACAACTGAGTGAAGGAGATTAAACTGGGAATACACTCATGAGAGATAGATCATTCTCCTATTAAAAAGCTATTGTAATAGCTTTCTGTATCTTCAGGTGAAGATCTGAACCAGAATTTTAGCTATGAGGAAAGAGAAGGGAATACATGTTAGAAAAGATTTGGTAAAGGATTAGATCTTCAGGAGGGAGAGTGAGGAGTCAAGGATGACAGCAAGATCAGAAGTCTGCATAACTGGGAGGGAGGAAGGGAGGGGGGAAGAGAGAGACAGATGAAAGAGAGAAGAGAGAGATGAGAGAGAGATCTGGGAATCATTTGTGACTCCCCCAATGCATGGGATCTGATGAGATAACCCAGTGAGATGGTTTAGAATGAAAGTGGAGAAGGGAGCTGAATGTAGCATCTTAAAGCTTTTTAATTCTTTTAAAAATCTTTAAATAGTACATGTTTTCCAATTACACAGAAAGGTAATTTTAACAATTCATTATTTTAAAATTTTGAGTTCAGAAACTTTCTCCTTCTGCCTTTTTCTCCCTAAAACAGTAAGCAATTTGATATCAGTTTATATGTGCAATTGTGTAAAGCATATTTTCATAATAGTGTTGTAAAAAAAAAATAAATAAACATACCAAGGAGGAAAAAACCATGAAAAATAAAGTGAAAATAGTATGCTTCAATCTTCATTCAGACTCCATCAGTTTTTTCTCTGGATGTGGACAGCATTTTCCATCATGAGTCCTTTGGAATTGTCTTGAATCATTACATTGCTTAGCAGAGCCAAGTCATTCAAGTGTGGCTGTTACTGTGCAAAACTTGCTCCTGATTCTGCTCATTTTACTTTACATCAGTTCTTGTAAGTCTGTCCAGGTTTTCCTGCACAGTAGCATCCCATTCCATTCTCATGCCCAGTCATTCCCCAATTGATAGCATTCCCTTGGTTTCTATTTTTTAAGGTTATATAATCCTAACACAAATTTAGTGGACATGGAAGAAAAACCAGCAAAGAAGACTAAGAAGAAACTATTGGACAGGTGAAAGTTGTGTTTCAAAATCTTAGGAAAGAAAAAAAAAGTTGATGGATAGTATCAAAGATCAAAGGAATAAAAATTGAGAAAAAGCTGTTAGATTTGAAACAGGGCAGTTTCAAATAAGATCTGAAATCAGATTGCAAATAGTTTAGAAGAGAGTGAGAGAAAACTAAGAAGAGGCATTAATTGCAAATGCTTTCTCAAGGAATTTAGCTATAAAGGGGAGAAAAAATAAAATAGTCACTTAGTTAAGATGTCTCTAAAAGGTGCCTGCTAAAATGAACAAATTATTTAGCAAGGGCACTATATTAAGGATAGGACCTGTACACTGATCAAATTCTTTAGCTACTATCCTAAGAGGAACACTATTCAGGACTCCAGGCAAATATGACATCGGAGCATTAGATACCAAGTAGAATCAAAAAGGGAAGATTTCAATAGGAAAACTGAGGGATAAGTGGTTTGGACTAAATGATCTCTAAGCCTCCTTACATCTTTGACACTCAAAGTCTAAATACAAAAGACAAACTTTCTGCTTAGAATGTCAAGATGAAAAGGACCCTTAATGAATGAATGAGAATTTATTAAGTGATTGCTGTTTGCCAACTACTTTGCCAAGTAGAGCAGTTCTCACAAGTACAATATCAATACAAAAATAATGCCCTTACCCTCAAGAAGCTTACAATTCAGTATGAAAAATACTAGAGATTATGATTCCTTCCTTCTAAGAAATTTAATCTGAAAAAAAGATTCAGATTCAAAGTCATACTGCTAGTGGCAAAGCCAGGAATCAGGTCTCTTGGCTTTAAATCAAGTGCTTTTTTGAGTGCATCCTCAGAAAGCTTCCCAAGCCATCATGACCCACAGCAAGCAGTACAGGGAAAGAATTCAATAAAGTCTGTCGAATGAATAAATGACATCTGTTCTTCTAGGTCATAGTTGTTTATTTTTTTTAATGTTTCTTGTAAGTGATAAGTTACAGAAGGAAGCCATATTCATCTGAATACAGTTCCCAAGAGTGAGAGGATAAGCAGATAAATTAATCTGTTACTCAGGTTTTTGCCTCTTTCAATAATAGTTCATAAAATATTTTCTAATACTCTGGTTAAGACTTCATAGCTTCTGAAGTTTATTTTATTATCTTTCTCATAAATTCTATGATAGACCTATCTCACAAAGTGGCAAATAAAGAAAAAGCATTTCCACGTTGGAGCTCTAGTTTTCTATGTTGTCTTCACATACAAAGATTGCTGGCATCTTAAGAAACATGGGAAAAGTTATTTCACTACAAGTGTGATCCAATTTTTTTTATAAAAGTTAGTGATGTGTTGGTCAGCACTTACTTTATGAATTCATCTATGCTTCCAAAATATAGTGGCAATAGCCCAATTCCAATGAAGCCATTCATACAATGAGAGAATTTTCCCCAAAGGGAGTAACTTTTGCCCAAGGGTATGATTACCATTACAGGGATGGAATTTCCACCAGTATGAATAGCTAAATGTAAAATCTCACAAGATTTTATGTTCAGTCACTCAGCATAACAGGAATTCAGTGTACAGCATCACAGATGTGTTCTAGAGCATTTCCCATAGAGTCCTCCCTAAACACAGGAAATTTCACATTTTCTAGATGGCCTAAACTGTATCTGCGGCAGAATCCTACCAGCCAATCAATAAGGATTCTCCGATGAACTCAGAAATGTTCTAAGGAGGAATTATGTACTTTGTTAGCAGAATTGCAAGCTTTCCATTCACTTCTATCTTTCAATAGCACTCACTCCTTATCTTTAGTTTTCCTGTGTTATAGACACTATTGGGTATAGGCTTGTGAGGTTGAACTGGACATCCTAAAATAAATCTTTCACTTTTGACTATGATGAACTGAATAAGGAACAGATCTCTCCAACAGGAAGAGCAATGTTTGATGTAGACTTGTGAAATGCATGGACTTGGCAGAATATTTTCTATTCATAAGAAACATGTAAATCTATTTTAAAATGACTCCCAGGAAATAAGAATATATGTTTAGCAATGACCATAAAGATGCATTACTGCCAAGAAGATGGACTTAGTTTTAAAATCAGACTTAACACAAGATCTCATTGTCTACCAGGTTCAATCTAGAAACCTGGAGCATGGGGAGAAAGGATGCCAGAAGTGAAGGAGAGATCATTTATAGAAAAACAGCAAGTTAAAGAGAAGGAAAGATAGGCAGAGCAAAGAGAGAAAGATTGGAAATGGAGTCCTTTGTACGTCCCTTATATTCTTTCTATTTCAATTAGTCTGGTCATATCTTGTATCCCACAAACATTTCCTTGGTAGTCTCTATAAACTGCTCTTTGTCTCTCCCTATGCATTAGATATAAAACTTTTTTTCTCCCAAGTTCTATTCCAAAACATAGAACTTTAACTATAAAATATCTACCCTCTTTTTTAGGGGAGAGGCACTATTATGCTCCTTCCTACTCTATATTCTAAAACATAAAGAGATTTCAAAGAAGAGCAATGTTAGGACTGCCTAACAAATACTCGTGCTCTATTCCTAGATATAGAAGTATCATTCTTCCCTTCATTTATAACAAGGTGTAAATGATTGACTACAGCAGAAAGGGCTATCAATCACAGAAATTAATGTTAACACTAATCAAAGTTTTGAGCCAAAAAAAGAGCTGGGTCACTAACAGCCTTACATTTATCTTACATGTAAACAGGGTATAAAAATGATCATATAATACGTCAAAAAAAGAAAACCAGTCCATAATTATAGAGGGATATCCAACAGATCGATGTTGAGCCTAGTATTTTCCTCTTTTGAAATGTAATAAATAGATCAATTGTAATGTCCATCCTGATTTAACTATGCCTACAGAATTAATTAGGGTAAATAGTTTTCTAGCTTAATGCAGTCATCACAATGCCATCAACAACCTGAAGAATACAGATCTTATCATCTATAGAATCTTCATGAAGTAGCAAACACATTTGGCAAAGAAAAGTCATCCTATTTTATTCTTCACTTAGAACAAATATTCTAGCTAGAGCTAGAAGAACTTCAGAACCACCTAACTTCTTAACACCCTCATTTTACACATTGGGAAACTGAGGCATGTACACTAAGTGGCTTGCCCAGTGTCACATAAACTATAAGCAACTATAAGTGAGATGAGGTTATTTCTGTTGTTCCCTTTTCAAGGAAATCTTGTAAATTGTTACATATGATAGGTAATTTGATATAGGTTATATATGTGCTAAAGCAAATTTCCATGTAAGTTACAGTTGTAAAAGAAGAAACCAATCAAAAGGCAAAAGAACACACCAAAAAAATCAAGTGAAATAAGTATATTTTGCTTTAATTCAGAATCCATCAGTTCTTTATCTGGTTATGAATAGCATTTTCCTTCACGAGTTCTTTATACTTGTCATTGTGTTGTTGTACATCATTGTGTTTCTGAGAAGAGCTTAGTCATTCATAGTTGATCATCATAAAATATTGCTGATATTGTGCATAATGTTTTCCTAATTTTGCTCATTTCACTTTGCATCAGTTTGTACAAGTCTTTCCAGGTTTTTCTGAAATCTGCCTGTTCATAATTTCTTATTGAATAAAAGTATTCCATTATATTCATATACCATAGTTTGTTCAGTCATTTCCCAATTGATGAGGGTCCCCTCAATTTCCAATATTTTACCACCACAAAAAGTGCTGCTATAAATATTTTTTGCACATATGAGTTCTTTTCCCCTTTTTATGCTGTCTTTAGGATATAATCTAGTAGTGGTATTGTTAGATCAAAGGGTATGCACATAGTTTGATTGCTCTTTGGGCATAGTTCCAAAGTGTTTTCCAGAATGGTCAAATCAGGTCAGGATTCTACCAATGGTGCATTAGTGTCTCAGCTTTCCCACATCTTCAACATTTATCATTTTCCCTTTTTATCATTTTGTCCAGTTCAACCTCACAAGCCTATACCCAATAGTGTCCATTTTTAGCCAATCTAATAGGTGTGAGATGATATCTCAGAATTGTTTCAATTTCTCCAATCAAAACTGCTTCATCTGCTTATAGATTGCTTTGGGTTTTTTTTTTTTTAATCTGAAAACTGTTTAAATCATTTAAACATTTATCATTTGGGGAATGGCTTGCATTTTTATAAACTTACTCACTTTTCTATGTATTTGAGAAATAAGGCCTTTAACAGAAAAAGTTTCTAAAAAGCTTGTTTCCCAGCTTTCTGCTTTCCTTTTGTTCTTCAGTTGCATTGGGTTTTTTATATTTCCTAATGCTCCCTCTCTCTTATTTAGTCATGTGTTGGAATCCTTACTAACTGCTAACTAATTAGAGTTGATCTAATCTTACAAGAAGATGTTTTGGGTAGAACCTGAAACAAGGTACTAAGTAGAACTAATTAATACAAGGCTTGTGTTCACATCTTTACTCATTGGAGTTCAATGAGTTCACACCTCCCTTGAAGCTCGTTGGGCCAGAGAGCACTATGGGAGAAAACCCATAATCCCATTCTCTCAGAAGAGTCAGATAAAAGGCCAGCGATGAGGGCTCTATGGCAGAATACATTTTTTCCTCTTGGCTGGCTGGTGGCAGACGAAGAGCTTACAGAGGAAGAAGCTACGAGACGAGGTTTCAGCGGACAACCAGATTCATCTTCATCTCACACCACTGTAGTTGGTGGCTGGGCTCCCCAGAAGAAGTCAAGAGAGACATTCCATCTCTGTGTTGGTTGGAGGCTGAAGAAAGCAGAGGCAGAGGCTGAAGGACAGAACCTTTGGATTTGGAGACATCCGAAGGGCTCTAAGTCTCTAAGCCCTGTGTTTTGAGAAGAACAAGAACTCCAACATTTGAACTCATAACAGTCATGAGTTCTTTCCTTCCTGATACATAGATTTGACAGGTGGACTATTCTTTGCTCTTCTATTTTTCTTATGCTGTCATCCTTTAGGTCTAAATCATGTACTCATTTTGACTTTAACTTAGTACATGGTGTAAAATTCGCGTCTATACCTAGTTTGTGCTCTATTTTCCAGTTTTCCCAGCAGTTTTTGTCAAATAGTGAGTTTTTATCCCAGAAGTCTTTTGGTTTATCAAACAAACACCAGGTTATTGTGGTCATTTACTACTATATCTTGTGTGCCTAATCTATTCCAGTGATCTACCACTCATTTCTTAGTCAATACCAAATAGTTTTGATGTTTACTGATTTATAAATTGTTTGAGGTCTGGCAATGCTAGACTACCTTCTCTTGTATTTTTTTCCCACTTATTCCCTTGATATTTTTAACTTTTGTTCTTACAGATGAATATTGTAATTTTTTTTAGCTTTATCAAATAATTTTTGGTAGTTTGGTTGGCAAATCAGGTAGAATTTTTTTTTTTTTTAATATTGGCTTAGCCTCTCCATGAGCAATTGATATTTTTTCAATTGTTTAGATGTGATTTTATTTGTGTGAGGATTGTTTTGTAATTATATTCATATAATTCCTGGGTTGGTCTTGGCAGGTAGACTCTCAAGTACTTTATATTGTTTACAGTTATTTTAAATGGAATTTTTCTATCTGTTGCTGCTGGACTTTATAAGAAAAACTGATGATTTATGTGAGTTTATCTTATATCCTGCAATTTTGCTTAATTTAATTTAATAACAACTTAATAAGTTGTTAATTATTTCACGTAGTTTTTTAGTTGATTCTCTATTTGAGGGAGGGCATTTGGGCTTAAGTGACTTGCCTAAGGTCACACAGCTAAATAAATGTTAGATCTCTGAAGCCAAATTTGAACCCAGGTCCTCTTGATTTCAGGGCCAGTGCTTTATTCACAGCTCTTTGTCTCTTTTTGCTGCTTCTTTTTAGGGTATTCTCTAGGGTCCTTCATTTATTTCTATGTTTTCTAATATTTTTAATAGGAATGGGGACTATATTTTGTCAGATGCTTTTCCAACCTCTATTGAAATGATCATGTGATTTCTATTGGGTTTTTTTAATTCAAATGGTTAATTATGTTAATAGTTTTCCTAATATTGAACCAACCCTGCATTCCTGATATAAATCCCACCTGGTCACAGCGTGTAATCTTTGTGATACAATGCTGTAATCACTTTGCAAGTATTTTGTTCAAAATTTTTACATCAATATTCATTAGGGAAATTGGTCTAAAATCTTCATTCTGTTTTACCTCTTCCTAGTTTAGGTACAGTACCCTATTTGTGTCATAAAAGGAGTTTGGTAAGACTCCTTCTTCCTCTTTTTTTCCAAATGGTTTTTATAGAATTGGAATTAATTGCTCTTTAAATATTTGGCAGAATTCACTTATGAATCCATCTAGCCTTGAGTGTTTTTTCTTAGAGAGTTCATTAATGGCTTATTTGATTTTCCCCCCCTAAGATAAGGTCACTTAGGCATTCTATTTCCTGATCAGTTAATCTAGGTAATTTATATTTTTGTAGATATTCATCAATTTCATTGAGATTGTCAGAAGTCTGGTTAATTTTGACAAAACTTTCTTCACTTTTGTAGAGGGAATTTCCTAGGCAGTACCAGTTTTGTAGTTGTCAATCTAGAATACTCAAATACAAATTATTTTTCAAGAGATCTCCAGATTTTCTCAAACCACAGGTTATATATTGGGAACTCATCTAAAACTGTGATTTTCTTTCTAGCTATATTACATACTTATCATAACATGAATCAGGACAGTTCATCCAAGATTTCTCAGTAGAATAAGAATCCATTAGGAAAAGATTGTATAATATAGTATTAACTTTTCTTTCAGGCATTATTTTTGTTTTTGTATTACTCGTTTTATTCTTACTTTTTCCTATTTAGAGGTGGGCCCGGTGGTAGGAGGTGAAATCTAGAGCAAACAATAGCTCCCCTACTACAGGAACTATATGGCTGCCTTCGAGCAGAGACATAATCAAGTTCCTTTTACTTCTTTTGTTGCTTGTTTGCTTGGAGAATCATGCCTCCCATCCTACCCAGCCTGGAAGTGAGGCAGCCATTCATGGGTCCAATCACATTTCTGATTGGCGTGAAAACTTTTACTTAGTTGTAAGTATGATTACCCAAATCTTATCTTATCTTCAAATGAGGAAGCTGAAGCTCAAGAACATAAAGAGATTTGTAGATGATTATGATCATATAAGTAATAAGTGCTACAATTTAAAGTAAAAGAAAAAAAGAAAACTTTGATTTTGATCTTTTCTGATTTAGATAAGTTCACCCTTCTTTGGCAACTTGATGCTCCCCACCCAACTCCATAACATCCTCACTAGGGTTCACCATCTTGGTGCTGGACTTACTATAAGCATATAATCAGCTTTATTCCCTACAGTAGCTCAAAACACCCAAAGTCAAGCTATCCACTAGCTTCAGTTTCCCTAATAGTAGAGATTATACATGTGTTTCACTATGCCAACAAAGTTGAATTTACTTTTGCCCATGTGGATAGGGTGGAGACTTCCTGGACCTCAGGTCCTTGGGGTCCAGCTCATCAGTAATATGGGGATAATAGTAATGTTGGTCAGGTTGGACATGGTGCTTTTTGATCTGGAGTCCACTAGCAGAGGCTAGTGGATCAATTGAATTCAGTGGAATCACTGAATTGAATGTGGATCAATTGAATTCAGGAATTCTGAGCTTCATGCAGCAAAGTCAGTTGAGTATATGTACTATATCTAGTACCAAAAGATGAAAAGGGCCACCTTTCATCTGGCTGTCTAAGGAAAGTAAAACCAACCCAAGTCAGAAATTCAGAAATTTTTTGTGTTAGTGAGAACTCAGAAGGTACCAAGACTTCCAGCCCCTCGATGCCTCTTTCAATTAAAAAAAAAAAAATTACACCATTTATATCAAAGGGACATTGAAAGAAAAGTGCTTTTTAAATCTGTTATAGTCCTACAAAACAATTCTAAACATACTTAATGGAATATTTTTTGTGGCCTGGCCTAAGATGTACTTCTTTGCCAGATCAGGCATAGGTAGGCTTAACCAAGAAGTAGCAGTTTTTAAGCTTCTTTGACTGCTTTAGTGAACTATTGGCTATTAGCTTGCTTAACAGTGAGGGGTGGAAATCAGTCTTTGACTATTTTCCCACTACTATTACTGGGATGCAACATAGGGGTTTTTAATCCCTTTGAATTAGAGACTTTTTTTTTGTAAGTTTTGAGTTAAGGTGTTTGTACTTTGTAATGATTTCTTAGTAGTTTTTGTCACTTTAAATACCTTATCATGTCTTATTTGGTACTTATTTCCGGCACGACACTTTAAAATACCAAACCACGTATAAAGTTGTTAAGGGTGAACTAGAGTATACCGGAACTGGAAAGAGAGAGGGTGGGAAATGAAAGAGAAAAGGGAAGCAAAAGCTCATCTGGTACATTAGAAAGAGTACTGACTTTGGAGTCCTAAGTCTAGGCTTCAAACCTTACCTCTGATGCTTATTTTTTTTTTATGATTTTAGACAACTTATTTTATGTTTAGTCCTCAGTTTTATCTTGCCTCAAACAGAGGGTTGAAATTATATAACATTTTAGTTCTTTCACATAGGATAGAATCATAGGATCTGATTCTAAGGTTTGCTTGTCAAATTCACATGTGATATAAAATTCTAAGGGATAGCTAACAATATGAACGAGTCAGAATCCAAAAAATACTTTGACAAGCTGAATTTGAGCTTTATCAATAAGATGAAATAAAATAGGGAGAAATGGAAAGTTCGGAAGTTACATTCCAAAAAGTGATTTCACAAATATAAGATGAGGGAAGCATAGCTAGACTATATACGTAGCACATTAGCTGGGACTTGGAGGAAGCCCCGGAAACCAAAAGGTGGTGGTGATAAGGAAGAGAGTTCCAGGCATAGAGACAGGGAGATAAAATGCCTGGAGTAGGGGGAGAGAGTATGTTATATGTTATGTGTGAGGAAAAGCAAGGAAGCCATGGAGAGGAGTAAGATGGAAGAAGACTGGAAATATAGGAAGGGGCTAAGTTATACAGGATTTTAAAAGCCAAAGGATTTTATATATGATCTTAAAGGTAAGTGGGAGCCAGTAGCATTTATTACTAGGAGGATGATATAATCAAACATGAATTTTAGGTAGATCAATTTAATGATATAGAGGAAGATGGACTGGAAAAGGAGGAGAGGGAGAGAAACTTAAAGAAAAAAGACAAACTAAAAGATTATTTTATAATCTAGGTTTGAAGGGATGAGACCACTTTGGGCCAGAATTGTGACAACGTTAGAAAAATGAAGAGAAAAATATAGAAGTAATAGTACATCTTTGAAGTAAGGAAAAACTTGCTCACAATTAGAGCTATTCAAAGGTGGCATCAGCTGCCTCAAGAGAGGCTGCTTCCTCATTTGTCATTTTCAAGCAAAGGCAGAGTGACTATGTCAGTTATATTGTAATAGGGATAAAAATGGTTTTTTAATTTGGTCATAAAAGATTCTCTCCATTCCCTTCTTACTCAGAGATTTCATGATTATAGGTTTGAATATTAGTTTTCTGACCTGAGTATTGGAACAATTATGAGTTGTAGGCTTTGAAAATTATCGTGTTTACTAATATTACAAATATAAGAAAATACTGTAGAGTGACACAATTTAAATAAGTGATTTTTTTTCTACATAGAATTCTACATAGTTTTCATATTCATTGTTATGTCTTATTTTGCATGAAATACACGCTCAGTCCTTATTTCTTAAAGAAGCAGTGGCATTTAGTACAGTGGAAAAAAAAAAAAAAAAAAACTAGAGTCCTGGATTTAGAGGAGTTGAATACTCTTAACTATGAAGTTAATTAACTGCTAGGACAAAGCACTAAAACATAATTTCATCAAATATAAAATGGGAAATGGGGAGGGGGGGCAGAGAGTATGAGGTAGACATGATAATATTCAAGGTCTTTATCTTCTATATCATTTTTTCCCAAAACTATTTTAGTCCTTAATAAAGAGATAGATTTTCATTCAAAACATTAAAGGTATTGTTACTTATGTTATTTTCAGATGTGTGCTTCACACACACACACACACACACCCCTTTCCATACTAGCCAAAAAAGGGTATTGCCTTTATGACCACTACCTATAATCACAATTAACATGAAAACAAGCTTACCCCTCTTAATGAAATTTCACAAAACATTTATTCCCTTGAGTCCTTCACTCTCAAATAGTTTCTGTTAAGCATTCTGCCTCAGAACAACTGCCACTGTCTCCTGCTGCTTCTTAGGACCCCAGCCTTTGTTGCGCTTTATCACTCCAACTGGTCTTCTTACCCTAAGAGCTTTGCCTCTTCCTCTTTTTTCAGCCTTCTTCCCACTTGCTAGCAAACTCTGCTCTTAGGCCACCAGCATCATCCCTCCAGCACTGTCTTAGAGATGGATTCTTGCCTAATGTTTATCCCTTCTAATATCAACCTATGTGGGATATGTATAGACTGAAGAGGGCATTCCAACCTCCTGGGGCAAGTTTTACTTTCACTCTCCCTTATAGAAAAGCACCAAAGATTTAAAGTAACTTTGATATTAAAATATTCATTTTTTATTGTAGGAAATAAAGGCCCTTCTCAACCAGTTAATCTAAAGCCCATTGGCAAGGACTGGGTCCATAACCAGATGTTGCTTGATGTGAGTCAACTCAGTCCTCTCTATCCAGTTAAAACCCCTGAGCTACTATAAACATTTTAGCTGAAGAAACTTATTATTTCCACTGAGAACTGAGACAGCAAGCCCATTAAATAATTTGTATTGCCTAACAGTAATATAGTTATTATAAAAATGACAGAAACCTTGAGTGAGTTGGAAAGGACCTCATATTTCATGTAGGCCAACCCAAACCTCAAAAGAAATCAGCTTTAATACATCCTACAAATAGTCATTCATCCTTTACTTGAAGACCTCCTGTGATGAGCAGTAACTCAATAGATACCTAGACAGCCAGTTCCATCTTAAAAGAGTTCTTAAGGTTAGAAAGTTTTTCTTTTTGTTGCATCAAAATCATTGTAACTGTTATACATGACAGTTCTGAATACTAGGGGGTAGTTATCATGTCCTTTCCCATATCTTCTCTTATCCAAGCAAAACTACATTTATTAAATATTGTAAATAAAATTTTTAAAATATCAACCAATATTTAAATAAGCATGTGCTCCACACTTCTCACTATCCTAGCTGCCCTACTCTTTACAAACTTCAGTCAGTAAATATCATTTCTAAAATATAGCACCTAGAACAGGACACGTTATCCTCTGTTTGGACTAAATAAGGATGACAATGGGACTTTCAGTTCCCTTGTTGTGCATATAATATACTACATAATGTAGTCTAGGACACAAATAGATAACTAGATAACTAAACCTTTCTTTGTTGGACCTCCATCTTATTTTCTAAAAGGAGATGGAAAAAAGATGTTTTGTATAAAACACAAAGAAAAACAACTTGTAGAGAAATACAGTTATGAGAAGTCTGGAGTAAAAAGCATGTCCCCTAGAGGGAAAAGTAGTAACTAGTTGTAAAGATATCTATAATACATTGTTTCTCAACAGCTAATTTACATATTATAGTTTTTAAAAGTTGGAAGTTCTCTATGACTGGGAAACTGAATCTAAAGAACTGTTTGGGGATTATAAAATTGTTGTCAATTAACTATTTGTGTTATGTCTAACAATGTGAATTTTTTCATTTCTAGGTTGCTACACACAAGAAGGCCCTGAGGCATTATAATTTGAGGCATTATAAGCAAATTAAGAACACTCAAAAGAAGCTGATGAAAGAAGATGTCTATCAGATATGGTTGGTATACAAAGCTGATCTTATTGGGAACAGACTTTGATTTTGGAAATCAATTGGAGAAAGCAGCTTCCTGTGCTGTATGAAGAACTGCTCTATAACTTGAGGGAAGGGAAACCTCTCAGAAGCTTGCCCACATGGCCCTTTATTGTTTTCTGTGGCTTTTCTTGGCAAAGAACTGAGGCATTGTCATGGTTTTTTCAGTGAAAATCAGTTTCCTTTAAGCCTCAGACTTGCAAGATTATTCAGGTCAGCTCTCTGTAGGCTCTTCATAGAGAAAACTCAGTCTGTTTCCAGAGTTTTCACTTTAGATTCTAAACTCTTTCAGTGTACAGATCAGTCAGAAGCTAATAAGAAACTACAAATATTTATTCTGTCTTTTGGATTCACTTCTTCTGATAGCCAGCTCAGAGTCTGTCCCAAGCTTTTATCTGGATTAGTGTTAAACAGTCTTCTTTAACTCCAGTTAGTTCATGTCAGCCTTCATTCCCACAGATCACAAAAGTCTATGGAAGTTTGATGTGCAGCTTTTTCTCCAAGTTTTCCAAATCCTTTGCCTCTCTCTTAACAAAAGAAAGGGAAAGAGAAGGTGGTTGGCAAGTACAGGAAGGATAGGTGGAACTAGGCAAAGTTATTATCTTTGCAGCAATTGTTCTGCATTTGTCTTTTACATGTAAATGTGTATTTGCAAGAAGTCTTCCCATCCTTAAAAGCCTAAGATGAGCAGGACTGATATGTATGTCATTTATTATATATGTCCTCTTAGGTATATTTTGTGATCGTAAACAATATCTTTAATTCAATTTACAACACATTATCATCATGAATCAATCTACATATGAGTATATGTCATGTACTTAACTTAAAGAAATCAAATAACCAACAAAATTCCCTACAATATATGACCCTCACTTCTATATTGAGAAAGGAAGCATGATACAATGGAAAGAACAATGGATGTAGAATTAGAAGATGCAGATTCAAATTTCACCTCTACCATTTAAACTCTTACTTTCCTCAGCTATGAAAGTGAAAGGATAGACTAGATGGCAAGGTACCTTCCAGATCTGATTCTTTAATCCTATGATCCTTTGACCTCTTACCAGCTGTACAAAAGCCTGGGAGTGTAGATAGAGGGTTATATCATCAGTTCTTTCTCACTTACTACCAGTTCTTCCATTTGTTCATGCTTTTTGAATACATATTCATTTCCAGCTGAGCAGCCGATTAAAAGTTTTTCATTCCCAATATGGTAGCAGGTAGGAAGCAATCACAGGGTATGCTATGATACAGGGAGGACCCCTCCATTATATCATGGATTTCCAGAAGCAGGTTCACCAAGCCTCCACTGGAGTAATACTAGGCAAAATATATTGTTCATGCTCAGCTTTTGGAACATGAACAATATATTTTGTCTAATATCACTCCATGTGGAGGCTTTCACTGATTAATTCCCTTTTGTGGTACAATGACTTTTTTACAATGAATTCCATTCAAGCTACTCTCCATGCCCTGAACAAATCTTGATTTTTATTTTAGCAACCAGTTTCCATGACAAAATTCACGTAAATCTAGGTACCCCATTCCATTCAAGGGTAGAATAAGGTATATTTTAGTACCTATGTAAGTGACTATCAGAAAGGGTAAAATAGTAACTATGAGGAAATAATGAAGCATATCAAGGTAAGAAGATAAATCTATCACAGTCTCATTGCATAAGCAGTGGATCAAGGTTGAGAAGAGTCTTTTGTTAGCTCAATAAAAAAGAGGATTATTTGGATATCCATGGTGTAGACAAATACTTTTCTTTCCTTGTAGCTTAGTGTATTTGTATTATCCTAGTCTCTATTCCTTTCTGCCCTTTCCCTAATCAGAGATCAATTCATTTTTTCAGTTTGCCTTGAATTTCCTGATGGACTGTAACAATTTACCTCATTGGACCCTTGTACACAAGCATCAGGGACTAAGTGCACTGACCACCACCTTTCAGTCTGACAACCTGTCTCAGTGTTGAAAAACAGTTCAAGGTAGCACTCTAGACCAAACGTGTCATTTTCCTTGTCAAAATGAAAACTGTAAATTTTAAACTTAATGCTTAATGTATCTAGATATTGAACACAGGGACTTTTATCCACAGCTTAATGGTCTGTCTAAAAACATCAAAAAAGAGTACTTAAAAACTCATGGCCTCAGAGGTCCCATAAAATCACGTGAAGCTCTTTTTCCCTTCCCAAGTTTTAAAAAATTTATTGAAAAACGCTTATTCAGTATATAAACTACTTTTTAAGCCTTGATTTTTAGACTATGTGCTTGAATATTTGGGAATTAGGTGAAAATAAGGTTTGAAAAGAGAATAGCATGACATTTTTTAGGTTACAATCCAAAATTTTAAGACATCTTACTTTTGATAATGATACTTCAATGGAAATATGATTTGAAGGATATGGAAATTCAATTCAATGCTATAAATTACAATTTATCCCTGTGCTCTCAAACAGTGAAACTTAGCCATGCCTTCCTAAAGGTTTTCCACAAAGAAGATACACATATCCTTAGAGATTACTTGACATTGTGTGGACAATATGGAAATGTAGGTACTTTTTATTAGTTATCCTTAGTTCTTGCCTTATAACTGACCCACCTTCTTTTCCATGATAAATCTCCCTAATGACACCCCTTTATGTTTCTTTTCTTTTGCAATTCTTTGTTGGTAATGTTCTGCAGCCTGCTGACATCCACCCACTCTGTGCCTTTCCATTGTCCTTTGGGTGACCCTTAACTTTAATTCTTTGAATGCTGTGGTACTTAATGTCTTACAACAAGATATCATGATCAGTAGAAAATTGGTGTTAAAGTATGGGTCTTTGTTCATTCAGTAAGAATTTTGGGTTTATTAAAAAAAACAATATACAAATTTCCAATGGCAAAATAGCCTCTTCTCCTGCTTACTTCTGAAAACAGCCCATTGTGTAAGTTAATGTATGTCCCAGACATGATATTAGGTTGTCCATCCAACTGCATGACAGGTATTGTACCTTTTCAGCCTTATTGTTATTCTCCTCTTTACACACTCTACACAGACCAGTCAAATTAGCCTATTTACTATTCCTCAGACTCTATTTCCTATTCTTTTGCAGAAGCCACATGTACTACCTCTTCATCTCTTAAATTTCTAGTTTTTTGCTTCCCACATGAGATCTTTTCTGATTCTCTCTACCCTCAGATAATAAAATCACATTCTTTTTATATATTTATTTTATATACTTATGTACATGTACATATTGTATATGTTGTCCCCCTCCAAGCCCCATGAGAGCAAGGACAATTTCGTTCTTTTGTCTTTGCATCCACTCCTAGGACTAAGAATTGTACCTGATACTTCATAGGCATTTAATAATTTTTTTAATATAGCTTTTTATTGACAAAACATATGCATGGATAATTTTTCAACAATGACCCTTGCAAAAACTTCTATTCCAACTTTTCTCCTCCTTCCCTCCACCCTCTCCTATAGATGGCAGGTAGTCCCATATATGTTAAATATGTTAAAGTATATGTTAAATACAATATATGTATACATATTTATACAGTTATCTCATTGCACAGGAAAGATCGGATTTAGAAAGAAGGTAAAAATAACCTGAGAAGAAAAATAAAAATGCAAGCAAACAGTAACAGAAAGAATGTAAATGCTTTATTGTGGTCCACACTCATTTTCCAGTGTTCTTTCACTGGGTATAGCTGGTTCTGTTCATTACTGATCAATTGGAACTGGTTTGGATCCTCTCATTGTTGAAAACAGCCACTTCCATCAGAATTGATCCTCATATAGTATTGTTGTTGAAGTGTATAATGATCTCCTGGTCCTGCTCATTTCACTCAGCATCAGTTCATGTAAGTCTCTCCAGGTCTTTCTAAAATCATCCTATTGGTCATTTCTTACAGAACAATAATATTCCATAACATTCATATATCACAATTTACCCAGTCATTCTCCAACTGATGGGCATCCACTCAGTTTCCAGTTTCTAGCCACTATGAAAAGGGCTGCCAGAAAAATTTTTGCACATACAGGTCCCTTTCCATTCTTTTAATATCTCTTTCAAAGAGTATGCACATGCATGATAACTTTTTGAGTGTAGTTCCAAACTGCTCTTCAGTTGGATCTGTTCACAATTCCACCAGCAATGCATCAGTGTCCCAGTTTTCCCACATTCCCTCCAACTTTCGTCATTATCTTTTCCTGTCATCTTAGTCAATCTGAGAGGTATGTAGTGGTATCTCAGAGTTGTCTTAATTTGCATTTCTCTGATCAATAATTGTCAGCATTCTTACAAGGTGCTAAGTAAGTGGAATTGAAGAGACAGTGGTTAAATCTAGCTTAGCATTGATTTAATCCTCGATTTCCTAGTGATACAATGATTGGTGTATACTCAATGTGGAATATATAAGGAGGAGCTGTCAGGGCCAGAAAGGACGAATGCACTAGAAGTTTTCTGAGGCTGAGACAATTCATTCCATCGTCCACCTTTGTGCTGTCTGGAGGCTCAAGCACAAACCTTTGGAAGTTGAGGAGATTCAGAAGCCAGAGAAGGCAGTCAGGCAGAACTAAGGAAGACAGAGAAGTGATGGCAGACTGTCCTGTGGAGAACACTGAAACCAAGATCTGGAAGGCCTCCATGAAACTAGCTGAGCCCCAAGTGAAGAAGATAAGACTTTGAAGGAGACAGTAAAGGATTTGGACCTTAATCCCTGGCTGCACTTATGGTGATTACTGGCTGCCTCCAGAAGCCCCCCAAGAAACCTGCTCCCAGAGAACATTATATTTTAGAGAAGAATATTACAAATAATGATTGGGAATACCTTTTCATATGAGTAGAAATAGTTTCAATTTCTTCATAGGAAAATTGTCTGTTCATATCCTTTGACCATTTATCATTTGGAGAATGGGGTATTTAATAATTCTTAATGTTGATTGGACAAGATTCAGCAGTGTTCTGAGTCTTGATTCAGTCAGCATAAAGCAATTTATGAAATATAATAGGCCTTACTATCTAAAGAGAATCTCTCTTACATTTATTCAGTGGAAACAGTGATAATAGCTAACACCTTTGGTTGGTATATGTCTCCTTTTAAAAAAAAAATCTTTGATAATAAGGATCAGAAAATTACCAAAGTTGTCTATATATTACTATGTCCTCATCCTTATCCTCCTTTTGGAAATTTAGATAATTCTGAAATATCTAACCATTGTAGATATCTATTTATATAAATATGTTTATGAAATCATACAGATATACTTAATTATATCACTACAAGAATGTTAAGCCATTAATCAGCATCTTATTGAAGTAAAAAGGATAAGCACAGACTTCCGGTTAAGATGGCGGAGAGGAGGCTCACAGTTGCATAAGCTCCGCGCTTTCTCTCACTATCCACTTCATTACAAGCCTCTGAATCAATGCTTGACTGAAAAAAACCCACAAATAGTTACCAAGAGAAGCCATCCTTGAGATCCGCCAAGAAAGGTCTGTCTTTACTGGAGGGCTGGGGCGGTTTTAGATCGGGCGCAGGCGGCGGGCAGCGGCAGTGAGAGCACGGGAGCAGACTGGAGAGGGGGTGGAGAGTGATCGTAGCCGTCTCTGCGGGGAGAGCTTCGCTACAGGTTTGGAACCTGCAGCAAGTCAACAGCCCAGCAGAGAAGCTAAAAACACCGGGGCTGAAGAACACAACCGCAAACAGCTGGAGTCTCTCAGGACCTGGCCGCCCCCCCCTTTCCCCCCCCCAGTGACTCAGCACGCTTTGGGATCTCAGAGCGCAGGCGCAGCACAGTCCTGCTAGTGCTTCACTGCTGCCCCCTGCAGTCTGTAGAGGAAGCTCGATAACACACCCAGCCCCCCCCCAAAGAAAGACTCCAGTTTTTTCTGTTTTTCTTCGGTAGTTTGTCTCTGATTAATAGACAGAATGAGCAAGAAGCTGAAGAGGACTTTAACCCTTGACAGCTTCTACACAGATAGAGAGCAGACTCTAAATCCTGAGGAGACTAAAAACAGTCAGTCCCCAGGTGATTCCCCAAAGGAGGAGATCGTCTGCTCCTCAGCACAGATGAACCTCATAGAAGTGATTAAAAAGGCTCTCACAAGGGAGCTAGAAGAAAAATGGGAAAAGAGCCTGGAGAAGTCAGTTAAAGAGAGAGTGGATAAAGAAGTAAAATCCTTGAAAAATAGGATTAGTGAACTGGAAACAGAAAACAGCTCTCTAAAAAACAAAATTGGCGAAATGGAGAAAAATTCCACAGAACAAAAGAACTCAATTGGACAATTAGAGAAAGATTTTAAAAAAGTGAGTGAAGAGAATACTTCACTGAAAATCAGAATTGAACAAGTGGAATTGAATGACTCGAGGAGACAAGAAGAATCAGTCAAGCAAATCCAAAAAAATCAAACAATGGAGAAAAATGTGAAATACCTTCTGGGGAAGACAACAGACCTGGAAAACAGATCCAGGAGAGACAATCTGAGAATCATTGGACTCCCAGAAAAACATGATGAAAAAAAGAGCCTGGACACTGTCTTCCAGGAAATTATCAAAGAGAACTGCCCAGAAGTCATAGGAACAGAGGAAAAAATAAACATTGAAAGGATTCATCGATCACCCACTGAAAGGGATCCTAAAATCAAAACACCAAGGAATATAGTGGCCAAATGCCAGAACCCTCAGATGAAAGAAAAAATATTGCAAGCGGCTAGAAAAACCCAATTCAAGTATCAAGGAGCCACAATAAGGATCACCCAGGATCTGGCAGCATCCACATTAAAAGATCGAAGGGCCTGGAATATGATATTCCGAAAGGCTAAGGAACTTGGTATGCAACCAAAAATAACTTACCCAGCGAGAATGAGCATCTTTTTCCAGGGAAGAAGATGGACATTCAACGAAGTAAGCGAATTTCATCTATTTCTGATGAAAAAACCAGAACTTAACAAAAAGTTTGATCTACAAATATAGAACTCAAGAGAAATCTAAAAAGGTAAAGATTAATCTTGGGAACTATATTTTGACTATATAGATGTATAAAGAATACATGTATACCTTGTTCTAGAAATTGATGTGGAAAGGACATTGTACCAGAAAAAGGGTAAAGTGGGGGTAGTACATCTCATGAAGAGGCATAGGAAACCTATTATATCTGAGAGAAAGAATGGAGGGGGATGAATATAGTGAGTATCTTACTGCCTTCAGAATTGGCTTTAAGTGAAAAATCTTAAGACATATTCAATCTATGGTGAAACTTCTCCCATCTCATTGAAAAGTGAGAAGGGAAAAGTGGAAAGGGAAGGAATAAGCTAAGCGGAAGGGAATACGGGAACTGGGAGGGAAAGGGGTAAGATAGGGGGAGGAACTCTAAGGCGGGGGGAGGGACACTAAAAAGGGAGGGCTGTGAGAAGCAAGGGGTGCTCACAAGCTTAATACTTGGAAGGGGGGGAAAGGGGAAAGAAGGGAGGAAAGCATAAACCGGGGTTAACAAGATGGCAAGTAATACAGAATTGGTCATTCTAACCATAAATGTGAACGGGGTAAACTCCCCCATAAAGAGGAAGCGGTTAGCAGAATGGATTAAAAGCCAGAATCCTACAATATGTTGTTTACAGGAAACACACCTGAAGCGGGGAGATACATGCAGGTTAAAGGTAAAAGGTTGGAGCAAAATCTACTATGCTTCAGGTGAAGTCAAAAAAGCAGGGGTAGCCATCCTGATCTCAGATCAAGCTAAAGCAAAAATTGACCTAATTAAAAGAGATAAGGAAGGACACTATATCTTGCTAAAGGGTAGCATGGATAATGAAGCACTATCTATATTAAACATATATGCACCAAGTGGGGTAGCATCTAAATTCTTAAAAGAGAAACTAAGAGAGCTGCAAGAAGAAATAGACAGTAAAACTATAATAGTGGGAGATCTTAACCTTGCACTCTCAGAATTAGATAAATCAAACCAGAAAATAAATAAGAAAGAAGTCAAAGAGGTAAACAGAATACTAGAAAAGCTAGATATGATAGATCTCTGGAGAAAATGTAATGGAGACAGAAAGGAATACACTTTCTTTTCAGCAGTTCATGGAACCTATACAAAAATTGACCATATATTAGGACATAAAAACCTCAAACTCAAATGTAGTAAGGCAGAAATAGTAAATGCATCCTTTTCAGACCACGATGCAATGAAAATTACATTCAACAAAAAAGCAGGGGGAAGTAGACCAAAAAATAATTGGAAACTAAATAATCTCATACTAAAGAATGATTGGGTAAAACAGCAAATCATAGACATAATTAATAACTTTACCCAAGAAAACGATAATAATGAGACATCATACCAAAATGCATGGGATGCAGCCAAAGCGGTAATAAGGGGAAATTTCATATCTCTAGAGGCCTATTTGTATAAAATAGAGAAAGAGAAGGTCAATGAATTGGGTTTGCAATTAAAAATGCTAGAAAAGGAACAAATTAAAAACCCCCAGTCAAACACTAAACTTGAAATTCTAAAAGTAAAAGGTGAGATCAATAAAATTGAAAGTAAAAAAACTATTGAATTGATTAATAAAACTAAGAGTTGATTCTATGAAAAAACCAACAAAATAGACAAACCCTTAGTAAATCTGATTAAAAAAAGGAAAGAGGAAAATCAAATTGTTAGTCTTAAAAATGAAAAGGGAGAACTCACCACTAACGAAGAGGAAATTAGAGCAATAATTAGGAGTTACTTTGCCCAACTTTATGCCAATAAATTCGACAACTTAAATGAAATAGAAAAATACCTCCAAAAATACAGCTTGCCCAAACTAACAGAGGAAGAAGTAAATATCCTAAACAGTCCCATCTCAGAAAAAGAAATAGAACAAACTATCAATCAACTCCCTAAGAAAAAATCCCCAGGACCAGATGGATTTACATGTGAATTCTACCAAACATTTAAAGAACAATTAACTCCAATGTTATATAAACTATTTGAAAAAATAGGGATTGAAGGAGTCCTACCAAACTCCTTTTATGACACAGATATGGTACTGATACCTAAACCAGGTAGGCTGAAAACAGAGAAAGAAAATTATAGACCAATCTCCCTAATGAATATTGATGCTAAAATCTTAAATAAAATATTAGCAAAAAGATTACAGAAAATTGTCACCAGGATAATACACTATGACCAAGTAGGATTTATACCAGGAATGCAGGGCTGGTTCAATATTAGGAAAACTATTAGCATAATTGACTATATCAATAACCAAACAAACAAAAACCACATGATCATCTCAATAGATGCAGAAAAAGCATTTGATAAAATCCAACATCCATTCCTAATAAAAACACTTGAGAGCATAGGAATAAATGGACTTTTCCTTAAAATAGTCAGGAGCATATATTTAAAACCATCAGTAAGCATCATATGCAATGGGGAAAAACTGGAACCTTTCCCAGTAAGATCTGGAGTGAAGCAAGGTTGCCCACTATCACCATTATTATTTAATATCGTATTAGAAACACTAGCCTCGGCAATAAGAGTCGAGAAAGATATAAAAGGAATTAGAGTAGGCAATGAGGAAACCAAACTATCACTCTTTGCAGATGATATGATGGTATACCTAGAGAACCCCAGAGATTCTACCAAAAAGCTATTGGAAATAATTCATAATTTTAGCAAAGTAGCTGGCTACAAAATAAATCCCCATAAATCCTCAGCATTTTTATACATCACCAACAAAACCCAACAGCAAGAGATACAAAGAGAAATTCCATTCAGAATAACTGTTGATACCATAAAATATTTGGGAATCTATCTACCAAAGGAAAGTCAGGAATTATATGAGCAAAATTATAAAAAAGTCTCCACACAAATAAAGTCAGACTTAAATAATTGGAAAAATATTAAGTGCTCTTGGATTGGCCGAGCGAACATAATAAAGATGACAATACTCCCTAAACTAATCTATTTATTTAGTGCTATACCAATCAGACTTCCAAGAAAATATTTTATTGATCTAGAAAAAATAACAACAAAATTCATATGGAACAATAAAAAGTCGAGAATCTCAAGGGAACTAATGAAAAAAAAATCAAATGAAGGTGGCCTAGCTGTACCTGATCTAAAATTATATTATAAAGCAGCAGTCACCAAAACCATTTGGTATTGGCTAAGAAATAGATTAGTGGATCAGTGGAAAAGGCTAGGCTCACAAGACAGAATAGTCAATTATAGCAATCTAGTGTTTGACAAACCCAAAGCCCCTAACTTCTGGGAAAAGAATTCATTATTTGATAAAAACTGCTGGGACAATTGGAAATTAGTATGGCAGAAATTAGGCATGGACCCACACTTAACACCATATACCAAGATAAGATCAAAATGGGTCTATGACCTAGGCATAAAGAACGAGATTATAAATAAATTAGAGGAACATAGAATAGTTTATCTCTCAGATTTGTGGAGGAGAAAGAAATTTGTGACCAAAGATGAACTAGAGACCATTACTGATCACAGAATAGAAAATTTCGATTACATCAAATTAAAAAGCCTTTGTACAAATAAAACTAATGCAAACAAGATTAGAAGGGAAGCAACAAACTGGGAAAACATTTTCACAGTTAAAGGTTCTGATAAAGGCCTCATTTCCAAAATATATAGAGAACTGACTCAAATTTATAAGAAATCAAGCCATTCTCCAATTGATAAATGGTCAAAGGATATGAACAGACAATTTTCAGAGGATGAGATTGAAACTATTACCACTCATATGAAAGAGTGTTCCAAATCATTATTGATCAGAGAAATGCAAATTAAGACAACTCTGAGATACCACTACACACCTGTCAGATTGGCTAAGATGACAGGAAAAAATAATGATGAATGTTGGAGGGGATGCGGGAAAACTGGGACACTAATGCATTGTTGGTGGAGTTGTGAACGAATCCAACCATTCTGGAGAGCAATCTGGAATTATGCCCAAAAAATTATCAAAATGTGCATATCCTTTGATCCAGCAGTGTTTCTATTGGGCTTATATCCCAAAGAAATATTAAAGAAGGGAAAGGGACCTGTATGTGCCAAAATGTTTGTAGCAGCCCTGTTTGTAGTGGCTAGAAACTGGAAAATGAATGGATGCCCATCAATTGGAGAATGGCTGGGTAAATTGTGGTATATGAATGTTATGGAATATTATTGTTCTGTAAGAAATGACCAGCAGGATGAATACAGAGAGGCTTGGAGAGACCTACATGAACTGATGCTAAGTGAAATGAGCAGAACCAGGAGATCATTATACACTTCGACAACGATATTGTATGAGGACATATTTTGATGGAAGTGGATTTCTTTGACAAAGAGACCTGAGTTTCAATTGATAAATGATGGACAAAAGCAGCTACACCCAAAGAAAGAACACTGGGAAACGAATGTGAACTATCTGCATTTTTGTTTATCTTCCCAGATTATTTATACCTTCTGAATCCAATTCTCCCTACGCAACAAGAGAACTGTTCGGTTCTGCAAACATATATTGTATCTAGGATATACTGCAACATATCCAACATATAAAGGACTGCTTGCCATCTAGGGGAGGGGGTGGAGGGAGGGAGGGGAAAAAAAAATCGGAACAGAAATGAGTGTCAATATAATGTAATTATTAAATAAAAAATTTAAAAAAAAAAAAAAAAAAAAAAAAGGAGAACTTGAGGAAATAAATTCATTTTTGGTAAAAAAAAAAAAAAAATGCTTGACACAGAGTAAGTGCTTAATAAATTTTTTATTTATCTTAAAAAAAAAAAAAAAAGGATAAGCACAGTACTTTCTTCTCATATAATTTTATAATAAATATAGCCAAAGCTTCTTTTGAATTAGACATAGGGCAGCCATTTGGCACACTAGATAGAGGACTGAATTTGGAGTCAGAAGTACGTACTGAGTTCAAATCTTGACTCAGACATTAGCTCTGTAACTCTTGGCAAGTCAATTAACTTTCCTCAGTCTACTTCACAAGATTGTTATGAAATTGAAAATAAATAAGCCATATAAAGAAAGTGCTTGACAAATTTAAAATAAAATTAAAGCACTGCATAAATGCTAGCCAGCTATTATAGAACCTGGTCAGAGTTAGATTTTGTTATTGTTCAGTAGTTTCAATTCTGTCTTGACTCCTCATGACCCCATTTGGGGTTTTCTCTGCAAAGATCATTTTTACAGATGAGGGAACTGGGCAAAGAGGGTTAAGCGATTTGCCCAGGGTCACAGCTAGTGTGGCTAAGGCCAGATTTAAACTCAGAAAAGATTAGTCTTCCTGACTTTAGGCCTGACACTATTCACTGTGCTACCTAACTATCTTAGTCAGAGTTAGAAGAAGGGAATAAACATTAAATAGGCATACCTATAGAGTTGCAATATTAGCCCTCCCTGAAACAAAAGAATAAAACTAATAATACACAGAATCCCCTAAGTTTGGTTAAAAATTAGGTTACCTTTTCTCCTTTTGAAAAAAGTAATCTAGATATTTAAAACAACAATAACAACTTATTCAGTGAGTCCTGTATTATGTGCAGAACAGTTTTGTGTGACAGATCTTGCTTTCAGTCTCTCATGCCATCCTATAGAAAATATGACAAAGTACGGACTTGTTAATAAGAGACAATAAAGTTAAGTGAATTCAAAATGTATTGAGTGTCTAGACATAAAAAGAAGTAATTGTCAAGGTTTGGATGTCAATCTGAAAGAAGGTCTTTAGTAGAATTTGTGTTTAATCCTATGCTCTTTAATATTTTTGTCAATGACTTGGATGAAGGCATGAATGGCATGCTTATCAGATTTGCAGATGACACAAAGCTGAAAGGGATAGCTAACATCCTGGATGACAGAATCAGGATTCTAAAATAATTTGACAGGCTACACTGAACAGAATAAAATGAAGTAATAAAGATGAAAGTGAATATTTGCACTTAGAATCAAAAAAATCAAATTCACCTTCATAAGTAGAAGTGGGAGCAAGAGAAAAAACAGACAACAGTTCTGGGAAAAGATCTTAGGCTTCTAGGGAACTATGAGATATACATCAATGATACAACTTAGCACGCAAGAAAGTGAATATCATCTCAAGCTGAATGAAAAGAGGCTGACCTCTCAGGATGAGTTGGGGGAGGACACTTACTTGCCCTGGTAGGGCACATCTGGACTGTTGTATTCAGTTCTTGGTGCCACCTTTTTAGAAGGATATAAAGAATAAGGTGGGAGATGTCTAAAAGATGGCAAGAAAGATAGTAAAAAGCCGCAAGATCATTCCACATGGGGAAAAATTGAAGGAACTGAAGATTAGTTTAGCATGAAAAAGAGCATAATTATGAGGACATCATAACTCTCAAGTATGTGAAAGAAAGGCTGTCTTGTGGAAGAAGGAATGTTTATCTAGTCTGAGAGGGAAGAACCAAGAGCAATGGATGAAAACTTCAAATAAGCAAATTAAAGCTTAACAACAAGAAGTTCTTCCTAACAAGCAGAGCTATCCAAAAGTACAATGAGCTATATCTCAGGAGGTTGTGGGTTGCCCTCCTGGAAATATGGAGCAAAAAGCTAGCTAAATCCTTAAGGGTATGTTTTACAAATACTGTAATCCTTTTTCCAGTATGAGTTGGATCATATAGCTCTTGAAGTTGTGTTTAATTCTGAGATGTGTGATTCTTATTGATGTAGCCAGTCTCTGTGGTTAAGTTCTGGTTTAACATAAACAGGCTAACTCACTGTGTAACACTTCTAGGTAGTTCACCTCTTTGAAACATTGAGTAAATTCTTTGAGAAAGTGAGAAGGTTGAACTGAATAGTTCCTAATGTTCCTTTCAAGTAAAATGGTCTTTAATTTTAGCATCCCTGTTTATCTTGGCAGAGCAAGAGTTTAAAATGAAGGCCTTTTCAGTCAAAATAATTAATTACTCCCTTGCCTAGAGAGAAAGCATGTACTAAGTCTAAAGAGATTGCCACTGCTTTAGTCATATCTTTCTGAAAAGTGATGCTATCTGTTCTCATTATAGTGTAAAGAATAGGTGAGTGGCAAAACAAAGAAACCGGTCATCTTTTTAGTTCCTTTCTGAAGAATATTTTCAATATTTTGCTTTTAAGTGTTACAAATTATCAGAACACGATCAACATATATTTAATTTACATAGTACTACAAAATATTTTCGAGATGTTATCTTACAATGTAAAAACATATATACTTAAAATGCCATGTCATATAAACCAGCCACTTAAGGTTGATTACATTTACCTTACATTGGGACCCATTTATATACCTGACTTAGAAACAATTTTAACAGCCTCAGCCTAACTGGAAAGCTACCTCAATCTTTTAAAGAAACCATTGTGAGTAGACCAAAGCAATTGTTTATGGGCTAATGGAGCTGGGATGATCTTTGCCCATTAGCAGCTGCTTAAAAAGCAAATCAAATAATTTAGCACTAGAAAGGAACTTGAGAGATTATCTAGCTTAGATAAAGAAATCAAAACTCAAAGAGGTCAAGGGAGTTCCCCAATGTCATGCAACTAGAGAGATATTGAAGCACAATAGAGCTGGAAATAAGGACTTTGGATCACCAAGGCTTCAGTCACAGATATGTAAATGTGTGTGTGTATGTGTGTGTGTATATATATATATATAGAGAGAGAGAGAGAGAGAGAGAGAGATTGAAGCACAATAGAGCTGAGAATAAGGACTTTGGATCACCAAGGCTTCAGTCACAGATATGTAAATGTGTGTGTGTGTGTGTGTGTGTGTGTGTGTATATATATATATATATATATATATATATATGTCTTATATGTCTTCTCCAGACTAAACGTAGTTAGTTCTTTCAACCTGTTCACACATGGCATGATCTCAAGCCACTTCATTAGTTTGGGGTCTCCTTGGGCCATTCCCAAGATCATCAATTCTTTTTTTAAAATGAGGCACCCAAACCGAACACAATATTTCTGGGGCAGTTTGACTCCCATCTCCTTATTTGTGAGCATTCTTCTTCTCTTCTTGTTGTCTAACATTGTTAACTTTTATAACTGTTTTATCATACTATTAATTTATTTTGAGCTTTATTGACTGAAGAAAACTGTAATCATCAGATCTTTTTTGGAAGAGCAGTTATCTAGCCATAGCACCCTGATTTTATAATTGTGAACTTGATTTTCTTAATTCTCAAGTAGGTATCAGAATTATTCCTATTATATTTCATCTCATTTAAGTCTGTTCAGTGTTCTAACCCATCAAGATCTTTTGGAATTCTGTCATCTAGTCTGTAAGTGATTCCCTCCCAAACGTTATATCATCTGCAAATGTGTGATAAGTATGCTGCTTACACTTTTATCCAAACATCCAAAATGTTAAGCAGCATAGAAGCAAAAATATAGTACTGTGCAATGCTACTGTAGATTTTGTGTATAATTATGATTATATGTAAAATGTTAAGGATTACTTTTGTGGCCTAACCGTTCAATCAATTTCAAATCTCGCTGATTATACTATTTGTGTACTTTATATCTCTCCATCTTTTCCATAAGATCAAGAGAAAAATTAACAAATTTTTGTTGTTCAGTTGTGTCTGAGTCCTTGTGACCCAATTTGGAGTTTTCTTGGCAAAGACACTGGGGTGGTTTCCCGTTTCCTTTTTTAATTCATTATACAGATAAGGAATGTAAGGCAAACAGGGGTGACTTGCCTAGGAACAAATAGCTATTAAGTGTCTGAGATTAAATTTGAACTCTGGTCTTCCTGACTACAGGCTTTGTGCTTTATCCACTACACCACTTGCTCACTTAGCTACCCTAATTTAACACATGCTTTGCTAAAATTAGGTAATTACATCTAAAGCATTCCCCTGATCTATTTACCTGGTCTTGGAGACAAAGTTCATTTATAGTCACCACTGTTTGTTCTAGAGGCTCCCTACCTGTTTAATATGGTGTAGAATCTTGCCAGGAATCAAAATCAAATTCATTAGTTTATGTTTAATATATTTTTTTCTTGCCCTCTGTAGAAAATCAAACAATATTTGCCCTTATCTCTCCTGTTATCCACAATTTTTAAAAGTACAATTTAGTACATATTCCAGGTTTTTCAGTGTCCTGGGACATAGATCAGAAAGTCAGATTCCTTAAAACTCATTAAGAACAGCTTAGATCTTTTATTGTCTCCCTATTCATCTTGGTTACCAACTTCCTTTCCAGTCTAAGAACATTATTCTTTGCAGGAAAAAAAATAATAATAACAACAACAAATATTTTTATCTTCTCCCCATGTTATTGTTCTGTCTACCTGAGGAATGATACCACCCCATTTTGTAATCCTCTTCTTTAAACAAAAATAACCTAAAAGAAAATTTAAACAGTGGTGACGATATCATTTTATTTTAGAGATGAAAAAACTGAGTCAAAATAAGTTAAGGAATTTACCCAAAGTTAATTTAGTGATGTGAGGATGGGATCTAGGCCTTTTGATTAGTAAGTGAGTTTTCTTTATGTTAAATATTTAATATTCTATGTATGCGGCCAATTAAAAAATTGAATGATTTATTGGTTTTATTCCATCAGCATGTATTATCCTTTTCTTTCTATATTTTCCACCAATACATCATTATCCTTTTCTTTATTTCCTATATTCTTCTGCAACCTCTAATTTTCTGTCCTTTTCCCTTTCCTCTCTTTTTTCTTTTTCTTACCTTTTCACAGATTTCACCAATGCCTGAAATACAATTTTTCCTCACTTTCTTTCTTAGAACTCTTACCTTCTTTCAAGGGTTATTTAGTTCATGCGAAGATTCTTTTTACTCTCAAATAATCATATGTAAACATATGTGTTTATATGTTGTATCCCCTCAGTAGAATGTAAGCTTCTTGAAAGCAGAGATTTTTTTTTTCATTTTGTCTTTGTATCCCTAGCATCTAGTACACCTTGCACTGAGTAGTATTAATAAAAGCTTGTTGGAATAAAAAGAAAAAAAGTGACTACTGTTAAAATTCCCCTGAAAAAATACACTAACGAACACAGCTACTATTCATCGCACACAGTGAAAAATTGTATCAGCCCTGAAACTAACACTCCTTTCTAACTTTCCATCCAGCTTAATTTAATTTAACTCAATTTAGTCTAAAGGCTTATATTCTGTATTAGTCTGTCTTTTAGCTTTTTGAAGTGAAAATAACACTGATACTTGAACCTGTGGACCCGTCGCATATTTTCTAATGTCTATTTGTTTGTTTGAAGCTTGCAATGAAAAGCAAGTATTAAAAAATAATAAATGTGTGTCCACATTTTGAAATGTCAGTAAATACACTATTTATATGACAGATCATAATAACTTGTAAAAGGCAGCCATATGTGTATCAAACTCTGTCTTCCTAGGGTTCTTTTCTTTTCTTTTTCTTTACTTTTTTTTCTTTTAAATCAGAGAAAAACAGCACTAAATAGGAGCAACCTTTAAGGAATTTTAACACTTTCACACAATTCTGAGTTATAGCTGATGTTCTTGGCTCATGACCCACTCTCTTGCCAAGAAGAATCAGAGGAACTTTTCCAGAGTGTGGACTGATATCACATCGCCACATCTGGGGCAAAAGTGAAACACAAGAAAAATGAATTAAATAGAGAATATTTGAATCAGTTTCTTGGTTTTTTTAATAATCTGTTTCTGGCTTACAATGCCTGAAGCAGTTCAAAATCTCATGACAATCATCATAGTCAGGATTAGAAGGGTTTTTAGAGATAACTTTATTAAAGCCCCTCATTTTGCAGATGAGTAAACTGAGTCTGAGAGACATTAATTTTTATCAAACCATATGGAATATCAGAAATTCAGGCATTAACAGTACTTTACATTCTTAGATCATTTGACTTTTCCAAAAAACAAAATGTTTCTAAAACATACATATGACAGGTTTTAAATTATACAATTGGAAATCAACCAGTTATGGACAAGCAGAGGGCAAGTTGTCACTGACAGAGGACATTTTGGAGATTTTTTTAATTAAATACATTCAAAAGATGATCCCTCCAAAAATACTAGGGATGTTAAGTGTTTTCTTAGGAGTGAAGTCAAATACCCCAGCATAAAGCTGGTACAAAATTTTCAGAGGAGACATAACTTCTGTTTCTAAGTGATTAAGCATTTAATCAACATTCATAGTCTTACAAATTTCACAGTCCTGTATACATAAACTGTATCTTAAAATGCACAGGAATGTTATCTGGAGCATAAGCTGTCCTTTTTTCTGAAGACAGTTTGTAAGTGA
Source organism: Antechinus flavipes (assembly GCF_016432865.1). NCBI lineage: Eukaryota > Metazoa > Chordata > Mammalia > Dasyuromorphia > Dasyuridae > Antechinus > Antechinus flavipes. Next base: position 177,162,544 of record NC_067402.1, read on the forward strand.
TCTTTCCATAGACAAAAGCATTTTGCATTTATACTGACTATCTTTCTTTAGGAAAAAAGCTCAGAATATACTTTATGAATGCCAAATTGCACAATAGAAAAAACTAAACAATTCTAGTGAGGTTTGAGGAGCCCTAAGTAAATCCTACAACAATTCTAGTCATCTGTCAATCAGGATGTATCTTATAAAGAATTGTATGGCATTGCTACTGAATATTACCTGTAACTATTCCTTTCGGTTCACTTGAGAATTAAAAAATATATATAATAAATGAATTCAATAATTGTTCAAATTGCTGCTGTGCATTCTGTCATAAATGGTTTATGGATAACCATCAATTGGTTCTGCTCATCAGTCTAACAAGTTCAATGTACTACTCAGAGCAGAGGAGGACTATTTATTTAACAGCTCTTGGCAGGAAAATTTGTTGCATGCCACAACTTTACAAAGAACATTAAAATCAATGACAATTTATAAACCAAAGCCTGGGAATTATGGTTTGGATTCCCATAATTCATCAGAATAAAGCTGTCAGATACCTTTTATTATAAATTAATAGCATGTTGTCTAAAAGCTCAGTGGTGCAGATGTTTTGCCAGTTCAGTACTGACATCTAGTGGTCAATGGATAAAATCCCTGATTGGAATTTGAATTAGGAATTTTCTTTCATTCCCAAAAGTGTTCTTATCAGTCATGAGATTTTATCATGCTTGAAACTGGTTGTGTATTCAGAAGTACATGACATGCTGCAGAATTTAGTGCTAAACATTTCCAAATTTTACATCTTAAATTATGCAAGTCTAATCAGCAAACAATCTTTTTCATTGTTTCTATACAATATTTTAGATTTGTTTTTATTACTTCTTGACATATTTGATTTCTATCCCTTCACTATCAAAATAGTTTTATTCTAATTCAGTCTCAAAAACCACAAGTATTAACTAATGCCCTCTTATATAAAAACAGCAACAGAGAATTTTCTGTATTTTGAAAATGCTGTGTGATAATTTTATTCAGAAATTTGAAACAACAGTCCCATTTAGAACACACTTGATTTAAAGTCAATAATAATACTTGAATTAATTTTGCAAATGCCTTCACCTATCATTTATGAAAAGTAAATGACTAAATAAATGAATACCATTTGATGATTAGGTCAGTAGAAAAAGTGTTCTTTTTCCTTCCATAGTTTTTAAAATAACTTGTTACTAAATCACTTGAATACTACTGTGCTACTGTGTACAATATTCTCCAATCACTTCCTATATCTAATATGAATCTATCTGACAGGTGAATCACTATCTCTAATATCTTCAAGAGGAGGACATCTCACCTCTGCTCAAATTTTTACAGGCACTGGGCCATCCAGATTTTATGAAACAGTCCATTTTCTGACAGCTCCAATTGTTCAGGAATTCTTTCTTGTATTAAACTGAAATCTGCCAGCCTGTAATATTTTCATTTATACCTATGACTTTCTTACATATGAAAATGTTTTAAATATTTAGAGATAAATGTGGGGTGCCCCCTCTTCTAAACAGTTTCTTTTCCAAGATAATATGTACCTTTTGCTTCCCCTTACATTACATTCATGTAGTGGCTATACAATTGCATATATGCACATACACTACTAAGAGGGTGAAAGAGCTCCCCAGTTTATGCTGGTGTATTCCCAGGTTATTTAATAATTAATTTTGGTGGGTTTTCTATACTGATGCATTCTGGGTATATATCAGAAACTGAGTCCAAGATCAAGACTTCTCCAGTATTCCAGGAAATCAAGTTTGTCTTGCCATAGGACACAATTAAACAACAAAAAGAGGATTTTTTAAATCTATTCTGGGAGAAAAAGGGCTAGGATCTTTGCTTAGGACTGATGACTGTTGTCAAACAGAAGGAACCTAGAGCTACAAAGTCCTTTTTTTCTTTTCTCTGCACATAGGGAAGAAATTTTATATGGAACATGACAAGGAGAAAAATGTCAGAGAATTGATACCATATAAAGAGATAGCAGAACTATGCACCATTCATGAATTCAAGTCACCTGGTTCAGATCAACTACATCCTCTGGTCCTGAAAAGAAAAAAACAACAACCAAAGATGTGATTAAATAAGCCACTCTCAGTAATATGGTGAAAGGTCATAGGAGAAAGGTTAGGTAGAGAAGAGCAAATGTTATAACTATCCAAAAAAAAGTGAAACTAACAGCCCTCAAACTATAAACCAGTGAATTTGACTTGGATTCCTGGGGGAAAACTGTAGAACAGTTCATTAAAAGGTAGATGTACTAAAAGAAAATTGGTGATTACAAAGAGCCTAAATGATTTCATCAAGAGCAGAGCATGCCAGGCTGTTAATTTCTTTTATATATAAAATATATATATATATATGAATATTGAATTAGTAAGAGTAGGGATTTCTTTGGATATAGTTTATGTGCATTTTTGCCCAACTTCTGAAATGTATTATATCCTGGTAGAGAAGATAGAGGGATATAGATTAGACAAGAATACAATCGAATAAATTCAAAATTAGATAGATGGGTGAATTCAAATGTAGCCGTTAATGACTCATTTGAACAGGGTCAGGGATCTTCAATGAAGCGTCCCAGAGATGTGTGCTTGGTTTTAGTCTGATTAACATTTTTATCAGTGTCTTGGATAAAGGAATAGATCATATGTTCATCAAATTTGCTAGTGATACAAAGCTAGGAAGGATAGCTAACACATTGAATGACAAAATCAGGAGCTGAAAGAATCTTGACAGGCAAGAGCCTTTAGATGGCTAATAAAATGAAATAGAATAAGGATGTGTAAAATTTGGGTGCCAAAATATTAAACTTCACAAGTATAAAGTGGGGGAGATAAAGATAGAAAGCAGTTTTGTGAGTGAACTAGATGAATATACAATATAAAAATTAAGCATAAATAAGATGAACATATAATACAAAGCAAATACAATATGAATTTTATTAAGTGGCTACTATATGCCAGATATATATGATTCAGTAGTGTGATATGGCAGCCAAAAAAAGCTAATGCAAGCTTGTGTTAAAATGAATGGCATAACTTCCAAGAAGGAAGAGATAAGTCTATTTATTCTGCCCTCAGTAGACCTCAACTGGAATATTGTGTTCAGTTCTAAGAACTTTAAGGAGAATATTGGTAAACTAAGCATGTCCAGGAGAAAACAACTAGATTAATGAAGGGGTTTGAATTTTTGACATATAAGAGTGGATTGTAAGAAGTGAGCACTTTTAACATGGAGAATAGAAGATTCAGCAGAAATGATATTCATTTTCATGTGGAGAAGGAAATGCACTTAATTCCATTTGGCCCCAGAAAGTAGAACTGGAACAATAATATTTGCCACCATTTTCATAGCCTTTTTTCACTGTATATTCAGCTTTATTGAGATAGTAGAGAAGAAATGACAGTAGAAAAAAAGGACAGGAAGACACCAAGAATATGAAATAAATATTGATAAGTAATCATTACATGCTTTATAGGACACTTCTACTAAAGTTATATTCTAATATCTCATGGTGTATGGATAACTCTGAAGTTTATATAATCTTGAAGATTATGTAAATTGAATGAAAGTTCTAGACAGTCTTACCAAACTGAAAATTTTCAATCATGGTCTTGGTGATGGACTATGTGTTTGTTGGTCAAAGATTCACCTAAGTTCTCAGCATCACAAATCTAGTTTTGTCAGTCACCACAATTTCTGAAAAATCATCAAGTTACAAAGAAGTAGTGATCTCTATCACTGGAGAGAGATGCCATACCAATACAAAAGTTTTTGAAGTATTTAAGAAACAATGAATACCAGAATGAAATCTGTCTGATTTATTTAACCCTTCTATGAGACATTTAACAGAGCACTTCAGAAGACATTTAAATTACTTATTTCTCACTCTCTTTGAGTATAAAATAGGCTAGCATGTGCTACCACTCAGAGATGTTAAGAGTTTACAATATTATTTTATAAGAAATTCATTGCATTATTATTATTATTATGAAGATGAATAAAAAGAACAAAAGACAGCATCCTCCCATAACTAAAGGAAATTAACTTTAATTTTTTTTTAGCTGAAAGGAAAAAAAAAAGGCTATTTAAAGAGAAAATCCCCAATTTTGTACAGAGTAATATAAAAGAAAATCTTCAGGAATTTAATTTTTTCTTTTCAAGAGCCCTTGCCTTCTGCCTCAATCCTCATTTAAACATTTCCTTTCAGAATAAATTCTCTTTTATTAAGTGAAAACCAGTGCAAGAATAAAGTTGAGATAATTTATTTACTATTGAGGTGTTTTTTCAATGATTTTTTTTCCTTTATTAGAAAACAATCAATTCTTTATCTCATTGTTATAAAACAATTTATTCATATTGACTTTTACTAATACTTCCAGGCTTTTCATATCCCTTTCCCAAACTTCCAACCATTTCCTCTTTCCTAGCCCACCCACATGGCTTCCATCTATTCTAATGCTCTGGTGATATGTTTCAATAATCCAAGAAAATGAGAAATCTATATTTTGTACCATGCCTATCACATGGGTAGCAGTAGAGCAGGGCTGGCCAGAGAAACTAAAACCAATAGATCAAAATGAGTGTAAGCCACAGGCTGGGATCCAATGATAGAGAAAGAGAGGGGAGGAGGAAGGGAAAAAGAGGGAGGGTACAAGAGGGGAAGAGAGAGAAAGAGGGAGGGAAGAGGTTTCTGTATGTCTATGTGTATGTACAATATGTTCAATGTATACAATGCATAGGTACATCAATTACATTGTATTCTCTCCTCATGATGGAGATTCATTATTCATTTCCCCATACCTGTGTGAAAAGCAGGTAGCAATGAGGAGTACTACTTGAGTAAAAATTACTTTTCCTAGACTAACAGGAATCCCCTCTTTTTGAGGACTGGCCCTTAACCTCCTCCTGCTTCTTTTGGAAGGAATCAAAGTCTCCTTTGGAGAACAGTTGGGAGGAGTCTGAGGAGCTATCTATTCTTGCTTTCCTTTGAGCCACATCTAGACAGACTCATGGATATTCATAATCTACATGGTCTCCATGGCTTCCAGATAGATAATTACAAATAGAAATAAAGATTAGATATAGACAAACAGACATAGACATAGTTGTAGATATATATAAATACAGACTTTTTTTTTCTTTGTCATTAATGAATTACTGTCCAGAAAATACTGGGTAACCTCCTCAAACACAGATTTTCCAGAAAAGCTATCAGGATCATCTCTGCATCAGCATATATTCAAAACCATAACCTACAGGACCTCATCAACAACAAAATTTAGTTTTTTCTTTAGTCAGCTAGAAGACACACTTAATTGAAAATAAACACATTAACTAGATGTCACAGTAGGTAAAGCATTAATGGAACATTTCACCACAGAACTAGCTCATATTCTCCCACAAACACATGCTTTCAGCAAGAGAGAACACAAACATTAGGGTGAACAGCATATAGGGAGAGACTGAGTGGACAAGTTAGATGAATGGAAGAACAACTCAAGCCAATTTCTTCTGGTGGTGCCATTGTGTTATTCTCACTAGAAGATTATATTATATAGTGCATTTATATCCATGTATACACATATGTACAAGCATACATACACAAGTATATATACACATACACACATACTGGATAAAATTTTGTCTTGGAGACATGTGAAATAAATACTACCTTTGACATATGGTAGCCAAATGACCATGAGCTTGCACTTTAGCCTCTCAAAGCTCCCAGGCAAATGCCCCTTTACAAATGAGTTGCTGACTGCAATCATTGAAGTGTCCTTACTGGAAGTTCCTTCTACAAAAAAAAAAAAAAAAAAAAAAATCATACAAAACAGTGTTATTGACTTAATAAAGTAAACTCAAATTAGCTTCTTTTTCTAGGACCTTTTTCAAAGAATTATGAGATATTAATCTAAAGATCTATGAATATATCTGAAAACAAATCTTTCAACAATAATAGATTGCAAAGAAAGGAAAGCGACCTGTATGTGCCAAAATGTTTGTGGCAGCCCTGTTTGTAGTGGCTAGAAGCTGGAAAATGAAAGGATGTCCATCAATTGGAGAATGGTTGAGTAAATTGTGGTATATGAATGTTATGGAATATTATTGTTCTATAAGGAATGACCAGCAGGATGTATACAGAGAGGACTGGCGAGACTTACATGAACTAATGCTGAGTGAAATGAGCAGAACCAGGAGATCATTATATACCTCAACAACGATACTGTTTGAGGATGTATTCTGATGGAAGTGGACCTCTTCGATAAAGAGAGCCTTAATTGATCAAAGATGAACAGAAGCAGCTACACCCAGAGAAAGAACACTGGGAAATGAATATAAACTGCTTGCATTTTTGTTTTTCTTCCCATGTTATTTATACCTTCTGAATTCAATTCTCCCTGTGCAACAAGAAAACTGTTTGGTTCTGCACACATATATTGTATCTAGGATATACTGCAACCCATTCAACATGTAAAGGACTCTTGCCATCTGGGGGAAGGGGTAGAGGAAGGGAGGGGAAAAATCGGAACAGAAGTGAATGCAAGGGATAATGCTGTAAAAAATTACCCTGGCATGCATTCTATCAATAAAAAGTTATTTAAAAAAAATAATAATAGATTGCAAAGACAAAATTGAGAAAAAGAAAGAAAAAAATAAGTGGGAAGGAAAGGGAAAAGGAAGGAAAAAAAAAAGAGGGGAAGGAAAGGGGAAAAGTGGAAGATACATGAGAGGTAACATGGTTGGAGATATCTAGGAAGAACTATGAAGGGCTGGAACATACTTTGACCTATTAAAGGCCAGGATAGTTCCTAGGATAGAGTCTGATTTTCCAGTTGAGGAAGTGGAGATAGTTGCCTTAGTACAACCCAGTCTAACTGGAGATGTCCAAGAAGTACAATCGATAGAAGGTAAAATTAAGTTGATTGTTGATTTTACTGCCTAGTAATTTTAATGCATTTTTAAATTACATGGGTGTTTTAAAATTATGCCTCTGATTTTATACATGCATATATATGTAATCATATAAGTTATCACACAAACGTGTGTATACAGACAGGGGTGCATGCCTTCATCTGTGATTTGTAGTTGAATAACTTTCTTAGGTGTTCACTTTAATCTATCACAAAAAGACTTTTACCTAAAGCTTTAGAAGTATCTAAACTAGAACTTGGAAAAATAGTGTGCAGCGGGGTAGTTGATTGAAAATTCCAACAGCTTTTTGTTTATTCTTTTTGATATTCTATCAGTAAGGTTTTAATAGTTACACAGGAAACACATGATGTTATATGATAGAATCCCAAGCAGAGATATCAATGACTGTAAATGATTAAATAAATAATATCGTCAGCAAAAGGACCTCCAGGCTGGTAGAAAAGAACATCACAGAGAGAGGGAAATGAATTGCTCTACAATATGTAAACAGGAATTTGGCACTGTTTATTTCTCCTTTCCTCCAAATATATATTAAAATTTTGTACCTTGTATCTGATAGAAAGTTTTGCAACTTAATGAAATATGTCCAGAGAAGGAGGAAGAAGGGAGGAAGGAAAGAAGGAAAGGAGAGAGGGAGGGAAGAAGGCAATAAAGCCGGTGATCTCAGATTTCTATACCTAAATGCCCAAAGTGAAGGGGCATTAAAGGGGAACAAGATCCAAATACAAAAAGGCAAATTTGATCACCCAATTTGTGATTGAGATTTGATGGAATGAAAGTTATGACTGAAATATTTCTCAGGAAGGTTATACCTTATTCAAAAGGAACTCTATGGTAAGTAGGTGGGGGTAATATTGTAAAATAAAAAAAACATGAACTAACATAGGAACCAGAGAATGTAAGCATCATGGAGAACATATTGGTGAAAATAAATGGAGGCAGAAAATATAATCAAGATTAGCATCAGAGATAATTTCAACAAGAAATAAATTAGTAGTTCTGGAAACAGCTCACAAAACTGGCAGAGGAAAGCTGTGGTAGTGATGACTCAAATTATTTAGATATCTGCTAAAGTTCCCTTTTTTCCAGAAGCAATTAATCTCTATTGCTTTGGCATCCTTCATTGATAATTTAATCTTTTAAAAGCAAAGAAGGGTACTGCTATTCCATTCTGTTCTGTTCTCAACAACCAGGAAGAATTGTGGGGTTTGGGGGGGGGGGTTGTTTCTTCTGTTGTTCTTGTTGTTTTCAGTCACGTCCAATTCTTTGTGACCCCATTTAGGATTTTCTTGGCAAAGATATTGAAGTTGTCATTTCCTTCTTCAGCTCATTTTACAGATGAAGAAACAGAGGTAAACAATGTAAATGATTTGCCCAGAATCATACAGCTAGAAAGTATCTGAGGCTGGTATTGAACTAGAGAAGAGTCTTCCTTATTTCAGACCCAGCACTCTCAACTGTACCACCTAGCTGCCCTAAACCAGGAACTGATTAATGAAGGTCAAAACCACGTAAATCTCGGGAAGAAAGTGACCATTCCAACTTAAAATTTGTGTAAAAGAGGAGAGGAAAACTAGGAATAATCTGTCATGCATGCTAGACTTTTGACGACTAGATTTTATAGGGTTCAGAAGAAGACTAGAAAGGATCCCATGATGAAAAATTCTCCAAGGGAAGATACCCTTAAATAAAATAAAGTTGTTTTTATTTCTATTTTACTCTCTACTTTTAGAATATCAGGACAGTTTTCCTTGATAATTTCTTGAAAGATGATATTCAAGCTCTTTTTTAAAATTACACTTTTCAAATAGACCGATCAATTTTTAAATTCTATGGATCTGTTTTCCAGATCATTTGTTATTTCAAAGAGATATTTCACTTTTTTCATTCTTTTGGATTTATTTTATTGTATCTTGATTTCTCATAAGTCATTAGTTTCCATTTGCTCCATTTTAATATTTAAGGTTTTTCCTTAATGAGCTTTTGTACCTCCTTTCCCATTTGGCTAATTTTGCTTTTTAAAAGTCATTCTTCTCATTAGCTTTTTGTATTCCCAATTGCATCACTCTCATTTCTCTTCTCAGTTTTTCCTCTACTTGTTTTTCAAAATCCCTTTTGAGTTCTTCCTTGGCCTGAGACCAATTCTTATTTTTCTTGGAAATTTTAAATGTAGGATCTTCAACTTTGTTATCATTTTCTGAATGTATATTTTGAACTTGTCACCACAGTAAATTTCTTTGAACAGAATTTTTTTGTTTACTTGTTGTCCCAGCCTATTACTTGACTTTTAACTTTTTCTTAAAATTGGGCTGTTTCGACAATTCTCAGATGAAGAAATTGAAACTATTTCTAGCCATATGAAAAGATGTTCCAAGTCATTATTAATCAGAAAAATGCAAATTAAGACAACTCTGAGATACTCCTACATACCTATCAAATTGGCTAGAATGACAGGGAAAGATAACGTAGAATGTTGGAGGCGATGTGGGAAAACTGGGACACTGACACATTGTTGGTGGAATTGTGAATACATCCAGCCATTCTGGAGAGCAATTTGGAACTATGTCCAAAAAGTTATCAAACTGTGCATACCCTTTGATCCATCAGTGTTACTACTGGGCTTATAGCTCAAAGAGATTTTAAGGAAGGGAAAAGGACCTGTATGTACAAGAATGTTTGTGGCAGCCCTGTTTGTAGTGGCCAGAAACTGGAAACTGAGTAGATGCCCATCAATTGGAGAATGGCAGAATAAATTGTGGTATATGAATATTATAGAATATTATTGTTCTATAAGAAATCAACAGGATGATTTCAGAGAGGCCTGGAGAGACTTTCATGAACTGATGCTGAATGAAATGAGCAGGACCAGGAGATCTTTATATACTTCAACAATAATACTATATGATGATCAATTCTAATGGACGTGGCCCTCTTCAACAATGAGATGAACCAAATTAGTTCCAATAGAATAATAATGCACTGAACCAGCTACACCCAGCAAAAGAACTCTGGGAGATGACTGAACCACTACATAGAATTCCCAATCCCTCTATTGCCTGCACTTTTGATTTCCTTTACAGGCTAATTGTATACTATTTCAAAGTCCGATTCTTTTTGTACAGCAAAATAGCTGTTTGGACATGTATACATATATTGTATTTAATTTACACTTCAACATATTTAACATGTATTGGTCAACCTGCTATCTGGGGGAAGGAGTTGGGGGAAGGAGGGGAAAAGTTGGAACAAAAGGTCTTGTAATTGTCAATGCTGAAAAATTATCCATGCATATATCTTGTAAATAAAATGCTATAATTAAAAAAAGAAAATGGGCTGTTTCCATGATGGAGGGTGTGTCCCAAGTTCAGGGGTTTTGTGCAGCTGTTTTCAGAGATTCTTCTAGGGACCCATATTATGAGCCAGTGCTGCTACCTAGACCTGAGTATGCCTAGCAATAGAGTCCTGCCACGTTACTGGCAAAGAGGCTTCTGCCATCCCTCTAACTTGTTGTCCAGCCCCTTTACCTGTGGGCTGAGTTCTCTGGAAGACACCATTGTTATTATCCCAGTTGCTGCCATTGCTCGGATCTTTGCTGCTGACCCAGTTGCTGCTGCCACTGCTGTTGATTTGCTTCCAAAACCTGATCCCGAGCTGGGGCTCACTTCACATCTAGTGCACCAAACCTTTTCTGCTGTGCTGTCCTTGGCCTTTGTAGGATGAGAGGTCTGGAGATTGCTGCCACTGCTGCAGATTCAGAAGTCCCATTATGTGTTCCTAGTTTTGTGGGGCCTGGGCTGACATGGTCTGCACTGTAATAAGAGTTCCAGACTCACCTCCATGCAACAGATCTTTCCTGCTGAACTTCCAAGCTGCCTTCGGCTGGAAAATTGTCTGACCCCATCTTTTTGTGGATTATAAAACTCTAAAATTTGTTTGGAGTCATTATTTAAAGGTATTTCAAACGGTTTGAGGGAAGACTTGCTTGAGTCCCTATCTTCCCTCTGTCGTCTTGGCTCTGCTCCTCCCTTCCCCTTATTTTTCTAAAATAAAATTCCAAAGCTATCAAGAATAAAAAGTCTGGAGGAATAAAAGGACAGAAGGTAAGAATGTGTTTTTAAAAAAAACTAATGGGAATGCACGAGGAACTAAATTTGTTGATTTTCTTTTAAGATATCAACTAAGCAGAAGCTAAAGGTAGTGGAAGAATGACACAAAAGGCCTATCACAATCTTATGAGAAGTGCAAAAGCTTAGAAAGATCTGAGGCTCACAGACAAATCTAAGGCCAACAAAAAGGCTTTTTAAATTTTTAAAATGTATTGGTTAAAAAAAACTCAAAGACAGTATAGGACTGCAGTTGTGTGTGGAAGAGATAATAGTTACTGACTGTGAAGAGCTCTTTCTTGGCTTTTGTTTTCTCTGCAAAGAAAAGTAGTCTTTGGATTAGGAAGGAAAGAAAAGTGATTAATAGGAAATTGCATTCAAGATAAGTAGGGAAAGAATGAGAGAAAATCTAGCTGCTTCACATATTTCAGCTCATCAGACCCAGATGAACTATATCCTTGGGTACTGTACCTTTCTTTGTATTTGTGTAACTTAGTACACTGCTGTGAAATATAATGGACACAATGTTTATTGATTGACTTAGGTACTGAACTGAACTATTGTCAATGATCTTTTAAAAATCAAAGAAGATGGGAAAAAGTATGGTAGGCCTAAGGAATGACAGAAGTCCCCCCAAAAGGAATAACAGGGAGGAGAATAGATTAGCAAATTTGATTTTAATTCCTGGTTAGACATAATAAGTGTCTAGAAAAGGTGACCTCATCGATCAATCAATATTAAGTGCCTCCTATATGTTAATCATTATGAAAGGACAGAACATACAAGACAATATGTACTCAAAAGAAGCTTATGTTTTAATGGGAAAGACAAGTACTCATAAAACTTCATAAATATGAAGTGGATGAATACCAATGTATGTAACAAACAAAGTGAAGCCTTTTGCTTTTACATTAGTCATTTTCTGCTATTGGCCCACCACCAACCCCTTCCTTAGAGGCATTTAGGCATTTCAGTAGATGAAATGCTGACCTTAGTATCAGGAAGATCTGAGTTCAAATCCTACTTCAGATAGCTTAACAGCTAGGTGACCCTTAATTTTAACCTCTCAACTTCTGCCTCAGTTTTTTCAACTGTAAAGTGAGAATAATAGCATTTACCTTCCAGGGTTGTGGTGATTATATGAAAGGTACTTAATGTTTCTTGCATTCTTTGTAATATTTATAACTTTTTTTTAGAGAACATTGAAAGAATCTTTTTCATTATCCATGAGGATTTGACAGCTGAACCAGAATTCTAAAGATATCTATATAGCAAGGGCTGCCCCCATTATTTAGCAAAAGAGTATCATTTTGTGGCTTGAAGGAAAACAAAATAGTCATCCCCAATTTCTTCTCTGACATTTCTCCAAAGGAAACAATTTTCTTCCAGGAAAAGAAGCTGGTGGTTGGGGCCTGAAGATTGGCCACTCTGTTTTGAGGGAGGTGGGGAAGAAAGGAGCCATCCTGATTTAGAATTATATCATATCTGTTCTCTTAAATATTGTTCTAAGGGATGTAATTTTCAGTCTCAATCTACTAATTGCTAGTCATCAATAAAGATGGGAAAGGGGAAGAAAGACATCACTCCTCCAAGTATAACCAAGACTTGATACACAATACCTTCCCTCTAAATACCAGTTCCATAATAAATACAGAAGAAACCCTTTTATCCAATTTTCTATCAAAAAAGATATCAAAGAAATCATACATAATGAAAATATGTAACAAACAATAGTGTAGGAGGTGGTCTATCACTGCTAGTGAGGTAACTAATCTCAATCAGCTGAGAGTGCTAGATCTCACCAAGAAGTTCAACAAAATCTCATGTGTAGCAAGCTGGAGATAGGGACATAATGGAGATTAAAAGTTCCTCTCCTTGGCTTCTTAAAAGTCTTTTCCTTCAGCAACCTGAAGTAGAATTGGCATTTTCCATCTTTTTTGAAGGTGAAGCTAGAAATACTCAAAGCAACTACAAAGCCCTAAAAGAGTCGACTACAAAAGACCTTAAGAGACTCACATTGGCATTCTTTCCAATTCTCAACAGCTCTGCCCTGCCCCACATGCAGGTATAGGAGATTGCTGTCCACCTATGAGGAGAGAATCCCACATTTAAGGACTTTGGGATTCAAATTACAGCTAAAAGAGCAATGTTGGATTCTCCTTTTTGCTGAGCTCCCAGGAGAAAATAAGAAGCAGGAAGGAGAGGGCTTGCCCATGAACACACAAGGCAGCAAGTCTGTTTGGGATGGAGCCAACTCCTGTTTCTGCTTTCTTTGATAAGATCTCAAAAGCATTGGGCATCTTTCCTCTTCCTAGTAACAACTATCAGAGAAGTTGCAAAGGCAACAGCAGACCAAAGAAAGCAATAGACTAACCAGGAAGTGTCACTGAGACACAAACCACCAGGGGGAAAAAGAGCCCACTTGGTTATTGGAGGAGCAAGGCAAAAATAGTTAATGACCAATTGTTGCAAAGTAAAAGTAGTAATAGAAGTAAATGTTGTTGTGGCATTTATGTGGTACTTTAAAGTTTACAAAATGCTTTACAAATATCCTCATTTTATCCTAAAGACAAACCCTAGACTCTTTTTAAAAAGTTATATTTAGCATGTACACATAAAAGAGAATTTACCATTTGATTCTGCCCAGCAGAAAACATTCATAAACTCATAATATGTGAATAGGGAAGGGGCCTAAAACCCACAATAGTGGTTGGCTTGGTGCAATTCTGCCAGTTACATCTTTAGGACAGTAGAGAGCTAAATTGAGGTGCTGGATAGGCCATGGTCATGTAGAACTTAACATTAGAATAAGCATGCAAAAGTTCTGATTGATGCTCTCAAAACATTACCATTGCCAGCCTATCTTGTCCATTCTCCCTCTCGCAATGAGATGCCCTTGCCCACTATTAGAAGCTCTGCTTCTCTATTTTTTTTTCAATAAAAGTCAAGGAAATAGTAGTAAAATTTTTATCAGGCCAATATTTAAACCTCCATTTCATCACAATTTTATTTTTAGGGACCAGATCTAAAAATTCCCTGGTGACATTTCCATCCAGCAAGTGAAACTTCATCTACTTCTAATACAGCAAACGCATGGGTAAAGATATGAACCACTTCCTGAATAAAAAATAACCTAAAGAAGTCCTCTGGTGATGTATTTCAGAATGATCTTGCATGTAGGGATCTTAACACAAATGGTTTTAGGCTGACTTGCTAAAGTAGGTAAGATCTTTCCCTGCATAAATTCTGTTTTAAGAGTCCTGACATAAGTTTCCACTGAATCTTGGATCTTTATCACACCTTCTTGCTTCATTAAGGCCAAAAGAGTTGTATCAGGGCCATCTTTAGCAAGGTTCACACTGAGCTACTTTTTTCATTGACATTGTTCTCATCTGTCAAGTTAAAGATCTCCATGTGTTCTTTGATTATCACTCATGACTTGGAAGTACCAATCCCATCAGTTTGATGGTCCACTCAGAGAAGACAAGTTTGCCTTTGTGATTCTTGGCTGATGTCTCTCCATCAAGTTCTGTCACCTCACAGTTGCCCTCTTCACCTTACACCTGGATCACCATAAATAGGGAATTCTGCTATCAATGGACCAGTTTGAAGCATCTTTTTTCAGTCTAATGCAAGTTATTGACTTTAGTGGCATCTGCCCACTCCTCCAAGCTCCAGTCTATCACTGTCTTACTATTATCATCTCCATTTTACAGAGGGAACTAAGGTTGACATTAGTTTTTACTTGCCCCAAAGCTTCACAACTAGTGTCTGAAGCTAGTCTTCTATTGTATATATGTGGTCAACAAAACCAAAAGGTGTTCCTAATCTTGGGCTGCTTTTTCTACTTCTAAAAAGTAGCTGACACTGTTCTTACAGGGCTATGTCAAAACTTATGCTGTATATTCATTTCTATTATATGTTCTTCCTTTGCTGTATAGATTTTTGATTTCACTTCATCCATATCAGACAACTTTTTCTTCATCAGAATTATTTTCCTTTGTGTCTTCAGAATTTCGTTCTTGAGAACTTAGGGTCCTCCGATTAACTTTGCATTCTTCTTGAGCGATTCAATAATTATCTTTTTTTTTTGCTAACTTATTTTTATACCATCCTTATTTTAATACTCGCATTTATGTAGCTCTTAAGGTTTTCCAAGTGCTTTACTTTTTTCTTCAAGACAATTTTGAGGGTAGCTATGATTATCTCCATTTTTACGGGAGGAAATTAAGGCCGACAAAGATTGAAGTGAACTGACCAGAGAGAGTCCCACAGAACTCAGATCCTGGGCGTCTCCAGGTCCAGCGTCTGCTACTATTGCGCCATCTAGCGGCCTGAACTTCCCAAGCTTATTAAAATGATTACAGAGCACAATAAAGGTAATCTTGATGAAAATTTGAGAGCCAAAAATATCCAGGTAGGGGGAGTAGTGTGGCGCACGCGCACCAGTCCACTGACTGTCCATCGTTAAGTGCCCGCTCACAAAGATTATAACGGTTATTTATCCCGGCGACCAAAGAAGGGACCGTATTCGAAAGACCGTATTCCTCTGGCATTAACTTCTTATCCTGGTCTGGAGAGAGATCGCCAATCAATCCTTGCTCTGCTTCTTTGTATTTCCCGTTTTCACCCCTCAATGTCTCATCGCACAACTACAGCTCTCGAAATTGCCGCTGGACCAACAAGCGCGCCTTTCCTCGGCCCCGCCTCCCGCACGGAGGGCGGCCTGTGACGTCAAAGTACGCGACCCGAAGAGGCCTTTGGGACCCGCGCGAGTGAAAGGAGAACCTCTCTCGTGGGGATCTGAACTCAAGCCCCGTGACGCCATCAGGGCGCGTCTGCGGGGAGCCGCATGTGGGGCTGGCTTGGGCAAGACAGGGTGGGAACTGGGAAACCTTAGAGAAAATGCTGCAGCTGCTCGCTAGCCGCGGCGATCTGGTCCTGCTCCGAGATTCAGTGGAGTGGGAGGGCCGGAGCCTGCTGAAGGCTTTGATTCGGGAGATCGCCCTGAAAGGAGAGCAAGTGCATGTCCTGGGCTGCGAGGTAAGCGAGGAGGCTTTCCGGGAAGGCTTCGACTCGAATACCAACCGCCGGCTTGTTTACCACGATGTCTTCAGAGATCCCCAGGGCTGCGCCGGGATCGGGGGGCCCTTGGGAGCCCTAAGAGCATGCTTGAGGGGAGCAGACCCCGGCCCCTGCACCCTCGCCGTGGACTCTCTCAGCTGGCTGCTGCTCCACGCTCCCTGCAGTGCCCTCTGCCAGGCGCTGCGAGCTCTGGGCCGGGGCCGCGTTCACCCTGGCCAGGTCCGTGTTCTTGGCCTGCTGCATGAGGACGTGCATGGGCCGGGGCCCTTGGGCGCCTTGGGGAGTCTGGCCCAGGTGGAGGTGACTGTGGGAGGGAGCGCGGACTGCGCCGTGGCACGCGTTCTGCGGCCTAAGCCCAGGCATCGCCCCACTGAGCAGACGCATTGGTTCTCCATACTGCCTGACTTCAGCCTGCAGTTCCATAGGGAATCCTCTTTGGAGGCCCAGCTCCAGCACAGACCCCCTTCGACCACAGCGGACGTTCTGGCGGGCTTAACCTTTAACATCCACCTATCGGAGAAGGAAAAAGAGGCCCGGGATACGCTAGCCCTGCCCTTCCATTTCAGTTCTGAAAAACAACAGTCCCTGCTTCGTCCTGCTCCAGCCTCGTCTGCCAGCCAAATATTTTATGAGCCTGATGCTGAGGACTACCTGGACCAGGAAGATCCAGACGATGACCTAGATGTCTGATGATTCAGGAAGGCCTAGACCCGGGAACTGTATTATACTCATATCTCAGCTTCGTGTAAGCCAAAAATTGACAGAATTGCTTTTGAAAATCCCTCAAGATGCCCATTAAACGTAATAACAGTATCTTTCAACAGTTGTAACTGGAAAAGGGTTAGGATCTCTTTTTTAAAAGTCAGTCTACTAGAGAGGAGATTGCACAGAAGTGGTTGCTGTAGAAATAATTGGATATAAATTTTATTTTTCACTATAGCTAACTATTGATCAGAAGATAGAAGACTAACTTGTCTTCTTAAATGGGGGGAAAACTGATGGTTGGAAGGTGGGGGAAGACTTTTGATGGTTAGGGAGTTTTTTACATATTCATATGATTATATTAAAGATGGACTCACATCACAATATAAACTGTTTCATCAGGAAATGCGAGGAAACAGTTAATCAGGGGCCTTCTAACTGATCAGAAATTCTCATTAGCTCTTGCCATTCTCAAGATTATAGATACAGTTAAGAGATTCCAAAATCACTCCAAATCATGTACTCATTGTACCATTGTATGTAATAACAGGTTTCATCTGTTATTTGAATTATTTTTCTCTTTTTAAATGATTGTCCAAATACAATTAAGTTAATTTGAGATTAAAAATAAAAGGGTGGGAAAGAGTTTGGTTAAATTTGGAAGAAAAGGAGAATCAAAGGAGGGGTTGGACCACTGTTGGTAGTGGAAAGATTAAAACCATTAATGGAGAGAAGAGAGTTGCATGGTTTTTATTTTGAATGTTTTCTCTACTAAAGAGAATAATCTTTGGAATATAAAGGGCAGGAGGAAGAGAGAGCAGGTATCAAGAATGAATTTCTTTCCAGGTTAAGCATAATGGTATTTATCAGAGAGGAGCCTCAGATATGTTGGATTAGGGCACTTCCATGGAATTGGGCCTCCTCCTTCCCACTGCTACTCATACCTATGCTTTAACTAGAACACTTCTATAAATCTCAACATGCTTCCTAGCTTCTTCAGTGGCCCCATAATAAATCTCTTCAAATGACACATAAGCTTGGAATCTTGCTCAGGAATATTCCAGAACAAAAGCTCCTGATTGGTCTCTTAGTCTCTCACAGATGAGGAAGGGGATCTAGGGGTGCCAAAAATGATAGACTACTGAGCCAAGTCTCTCTGTAGAGTTTAAAGGAATGCTTTCACCATCTTGCTCACTGTCTTCCTGATGGTCAAGTATGTCAAGTTTAACTCAGACTTTCAATGATGAGAGAGACAATTGATTCATCCCTTCACAGTTTTGGCAACTGCTCATACATAGCAGTGAGAATATGTGCAGTCTAAGACTGATTAAATCGCAATGCCCTTAGCTTCTTCCTTGTTTCTTACACTGAGCAGAGTCACCAAGTATTAGTCCTGAGATGAATATTCCTAGTCTTGGCAGCAATCTTGTAAACTCAAGAGTCTCTGATTTCCAGGATCCAGTGCAATTTGCGTAGTGGAAAGTGTTTCCTGTTTGGACAGTATTTCTTAGAAGAAAAGAAAACTAACCACTGACAGGATGAGCTTGGTTTGCTAGAAAAAATGGGCCTTGAGTGAACTGAGCAGATGGACAGCACAGAGCTGAAGTGAAAGTGTTTAAGATTTGCTGGTTTAGCAGCCCCACAAGTTTCCTAGAAACCTTTATCTTTTGGGAGAATATAATAAAAATTATGAGTTACTATATCATGTTTAAATATTGGTCAGTGTGTGCTTTTGAGTCTTGTTTTAAACATTTCCTTTGTGATCAAGGAAATAGCCATCTAATACTTTGTATGTGTTTTGTACTTTATTAAGTATATAGTATATATTTATAAATTATAAGATTTACTTGATATACTGAGCATCTTTCTATAAGGGCTTTTTCATTATTTTGAGGCAATCTGTCCTCAGACATTTAATTGTGTGACTCTGGGGAAGTCACTTAACCCCAAATGCCTCACCAAAAAAAAGAATTAAAACATTATTTTTGGGTAGCGCCTAATCATTGGTCAAACCAAAGATTTAAGAGATGTCCCCTCAAGGGCCTTGGAATAAAGGTGTAATGCACCACATATTGCTACAGAGCTGATGCCCTTGCTTTGGATTTTTTTCTCCCTCCAAACAGGAACTTGATCCTTATGAGTCCATATCTGGGTCCTCATTGCTGGAAAGGATATAGCCCTTGTGCTGTTGTTCCTTGCATAGGTAATAAAATAATCAGAGAGTGTATGGCTGTTTGGTGTATTTCCCCTTTTCAATCAATCAACAGACATTAACGGCCTACTGTGTGTTAGTTACTGTGCTAAGCAGTGAGCCTTTTGATAATAGATAGTTCATAAATTAATCAATGTCATTATTTGTTCATCAATTTCCCTAATTTTTTATTTCTTAACATGGAATAGTGACCTGGGGAAGAACAGGAAATGTCTTGATTCTAAGACAGACAAAAGGTATTAACAAAACAAAAACAAAATTGAAAATTTTAGTGTTGAAAGACTAGAGAATTTGTACGTTTTATATTGATTAGAGAAATGCAAATTAAAACAATTGAAGTACCATCTCATACCCATCAGACTGGCAAATATAACAAAAAAGGAAAATGATCAATGTTGAACAGAATGTGGGAAAACGGACACTAATGCACTGTTATGGTGATGTGAATTGATCCAGCTATTCTGGAGAGTATTTTGAAACTGTACAAAAGGCTATAAAATTGCCCTTTTGTTCCAGCAAAGCACTATTAGGTCTCTATCCCAAAGAAATCTGCCAAAAAAGAGAAAACCTATTTGTACAAAAAATGTCACAGCTATTTTTGTGATGGATAAGAACTGGAATTTGAGGGGATGTCCATCAATTGGGGAAATGACTAAACAAGTTGTGCTATATGATTGTAGTGAAATATTGTGCTATAAGAAATGACAAGCAGGATACTTTCAGAAGAAATTTGAAAAGACTGTATTACAGGAACTGATGCAAAATGAAGTGAGCAGAACCAAGAGAACGTAGTACCCAATAACAGCAATATTGTATGATGAAGAATTGTGAATGACTTGGGCATTCTCAGCAATACAATTCCAAATTCTAAATGATTCATGGTGAGAAAATGCTTTTTATCTCCAGAGGAAAACATTGATGACATCTCAAAATTGACTAAAGCACACTATTTTCACTTTTTTTTTTTTTTTGGTTCAAGTTTTCTTACACAAAATAACTAATATGGAAATATTTTACATGAATGCATATATATATATAAAACATCAGATTGCTTACCATCTCATGGAGGAGGAAGAATATCAGGAAATACTATATAGCACTGTATGCCAGGAAAACTATGAAATTAAAGGTAATGGAAATTCATCTAAAAATAGTTAATATTGTCCACATTGACATATGACTATGATGGAAATACTATTGTGCTATATAAATGGGGGTGGAGGGGGGTGGGGGAGGTGATTTCTGAAAAACAGCAGGACCTCCATGAATATGATACAAAGAACAATCAGTATATCATTGTGCACAGTAACAGCAATATTGTGATGATTCACTAAAAATCAAGTGAGAGAGATTGAGGAAAAACAAAGACAAACAAAGTCTTCTGAGTTCTATAAATTCTTTCTGGGCATGTAACCATTTAACATTACTTTTTGAAGTAGAAGAGATTTTTTTTTTTTAACTTCATTGCCCTCCTCTGAAGATGAAAGCAGATCTTCCTTATTCCCATAGTAAGTTTTTATGATTGGGTTCTCTTTTTTTGTGTGTGTGTGTGAGAAGTACTAGTTTAAGTACCTCTAATCCTGAGGTGGAAGACTGGTGCTTTTACTTTACTTCAGCTTTTCTCTGGGACTTAGAACCCTATACCACAATCTTCCCCCTCCCTTAAGTGCTCACAGTCAGCAGTGTCCCTGGCCCAGTGTAGCTGTACTCATAGGTTATGCTGGTTCCTTGTGTAGAGAAACTCTTTGCACTGACAAAGTAGAAATTTGGGGAATGGCCTAATAAGTTATGATATATGATTGTGCTGTATATACTACTGTGCTATAAGAAATGATGAACTTGATGGTTTCAGGTGGAAGAAAATAGGGAAAGACTTGAATGAAATAATAAAAAGTGAAATGCACAAATTAACTACAAAATAAGAATGAAGATACTATCCTCATCCAGAGAAAATTGATAAACAGAAGTATTTATATAATGGTTTATCATGTATATGTATGTATGTGTATTCACACATATTTGTATCTAATGGTAACCATTTCTAGGGTAAGGGAAGAGAAGGAAAAAAAAATGTGGATAGCATTTTTTTGTCATGAGTCTTTTGGAACTATCTTGGATCATTGTGTAGCTGAGAACAGCTAAGTCATTCGCATTTCATTATTGTAACGATATTGCTGCTAACTCCATACAATGTTCTTTTGCTTCTGCTCAGTTCACCTTGCATCAGTTCATGTAAGTCTTCCTACCTTTTTCTGCAGCATAGTTATGTTTTGTCATTTCTTACAGCACAATAATATTCCATTACATCATATTCCACAATTTGTTTAGCTATTCCCCAATTGTTGGACATCCCCTCAATTTCTAATTATTTGGCACTACAAAAATTTTTTGTACAAATAGATATTTTTCCTTTCTTTTTTAATCTCTTTGGTATACAGACCTTCTACAAAAAGGGCTGCTACAAACATTTTTGCAAATGTGGGTCCCTTTTCCTCCTTTATGATCTCTTAGGGATATAGACCCAGTAGAAACACTGCTGGATCAAAGAGTATACACACTTTTATGGCCCTTTGGGCATAATTCCAAATTTCCAGAATGGTTGGATCAGTTCACAACTCTATCAACAATGCATTAGTGTCCCAATTTTCTCATACCCCTCCAACATTTATCATTTTTCATTTCATCTTATTAATCAAACTGAGGTGGTATCTCAGTTGTTTTAATATGCATTTCTCTAATCAATATTAATATAGAGCATTTTTTCATGTGACTAGATAACTTTGATTTCTTCATCTGAAAACTGCCTATTCATATCCTTTGACCATTTTTCAGTTGGGGAATGATTTGTTTTTTTGTTTTTTTTTTTTTTTAATTAAAGCTTTTTATTGTCAAAACATGTGGTTGGATAATTTTTGACATTCACCCTTATAAAATCTTGTGTTCCAAATTTTTCCCCTCCATTACACAGCAAGTAATTCAATATATGTTAAACATGTGCCATTCTTCTATACATATTTCCACAATTATAGCATGTTGCACAAGAAAAATCAGATCAAAAAGGAAAAAAATGTGAAAGAAAAAAATGCAAGCAAACAACAACAAAAAGAGTGAAAATACTACGTTGTGATCCATACTCAGTGTCCACTCTCTGCGTGCTGATGGCTCTCTTCATCACAAGACCATTGGAACTGGCCTGAATCATCTCATTGTTGAAAAGTGATGTCCATCAGAATGGATCACCATATAACCTTGTTGCCATGTATAATGATCTGGTTCTGCTTACCACAGCCTGTAGTAAAAGGGTTGCCACAAACATTTCTGCACATGTGGGTCCCTTTCCCTCCTTTAAGATCTCTTTGGGATATGAGCCCAGTAAAAATATGGCTGAATCCAAGGGTGGGCACAGTTTGAAAGCCCTTTGAGTATAGTTCCAGAATGGTTGGATCAGTTCATAACTCCACCAACAACGTATTAGTGTCGGAAGGGAAAAATCAGAACAGAAGTGAGTGCAAGGGATAATGTAAAAAATTATCCTAGCATGGGTTCTGTCAATAAAAAGTTATTTTTTAAAAAAATGTATTAGTGTCCCAATTTTCCTACATCCCTTTCAATATTTATCATTATCTTTTCCTGTCATTTTAGCCAATCTGAGAGGCGTGTAGTGGTACCTCAGAGTTGTCTTAATTTGCATTTCTCTGATCAACAGTGACTTAGAGAACCTTTTCATATGACTAGAAATGGTTTCAATTTCTTTATTTGAAAATTGTTCATATCCTTTGACCATTTATCAATTGGAAAATGGTTTGAATTCTTATAAATTTAAATCAATTCTCTATATTTTAGAAATAAAGCCTTTATTAGAACCACTTTATTGCTTCTCTTCTAATCTTGTCTGCATTTGTTTTGTTGGTACAAAAATTTTTTAACTTAAGATAGTCAAAATTATCCATTATGTATTCAGTAACGTACTCCAGTTCTTCTTTGGCCACAAATTCCTTCCTTCTCCGCAGATCTGAGAGGTAAACTATCCTTTGTTCCAATTTGCTTAAAATATCACTCTTTATGTCTAAATCATGAACCCATTTCAGCCTTATCTTGGCAGGTTTCAGGTGTGGGTCAATGCGTAATTTCTGCCATACGAGTTTCCGATTTTCCCAGCAGATTTTGTCAAATAGTGAGAGTTCTTTTCGCAAAAGCTGGAGTCTTTGAGTTTGTCAAATCAAATGATTACTATAGTCATTGACTATTTTGTCCTGTGAACCTAACCTATTCCACTGATTTCACTACTCTTTTTCTTAGCCAGTACCAAATGGTTTTGATGACCATTGCTTTATAATACAGTTTTAGGTCTGGTACAGCTAAGCCACCTTCATTTGCATTTTTTTCATTAATTCTCTTAAAATTCTTGACCTTATGTTTTTCTAGATGAACTTTGTTATTATTTTTTCTAGCTCTGTAAATTAATTTCTTGAGAGTTTGATTGGTATGGCATTGAGGAAGTAGATTAATTTAGGTAGTATTGAATGATTTGTATTATTATAAATTTAATTAGTTCTCTATAAACTTAAGAAATGAGGAGTTTATTAGAGACATTTGCTATAATTTTCCCAGCTGTCTGCTTTCCTTCTAATCTTGATTGCATTGTTGTTGGGGGGGTGGGAGGGTGTGCAAAATCTTTTTAATTTATTATAATTAAAATGATCATTTTAACATTTTGTAATGCTCTTTTATCTCTTGCTTGGTCATAAATTCTTAATCATTTCTTGCCCTACTAATTTGCTTGTGATATCATCCTTTATGTTTAAATCATGTACGCATTTTGATATTTTCTTGGTATGTAATATAATCAGTGTTAATCTATGTCTAATTTCTGCTATATTATTTTCCAATTTTCCCAGTAGTTTTTTCAAAAAGTGAGGTTTTTATCCTAGAACCTGGGGTCTTTAGGTATTTCAAATACTAAGTTACTATGGTCATTTACTACTGTGTCTTATGTACCTAATCTATTCCACTGATCTACTACTCTGTTTCTTAGTGTGAGATAATTTTGATGGTTATTGCTTTATAATACAGTTTGGGATCTGGTATTGCTAGGCCCACCTTCCTTTGTGGTTTTTTTTTTCATTAATTTCCTTGATATTCTTGACTTTTTTTTCTTCCAGGTAAATTTTATTATTTCTTCTACCTCTATAAATATTTTTTGGTCGTTTGATTGATATGGAACTGAATAAATTATCTGACAGGCAGAATTGTCATTTATATTATATTGACCCAACTTACCCATGAGAATTAATATTTTAACAATTGTTTATATTTGACTTTATGTGGAAAATGCTCATTAATGTTTTTAATAGGAATGAATTGTATTTTGTCAAAAGCTTTTTCTGTATCTACTAAGAGAATCATGTTATTTCTGTTATTTTTGTTATTGATATCATTTATGCTATCCTACTAGTAAAGCAGCTCTACGTTCTTGATGTAAATTTCACTTGATCATTGTGTAATGCTCCTTGTAACATATTTCTGCAGTCTCCTTGCTGTTTTAATGTTAAGTTGCTTATTTAAGTTTTTTGCATCAATATTCATTAGGGAAATTGGTCATTAGGTTTTTTTTTTCTATTTTGGCTTTTCCTGGGTTAGATATCAGTACCAAGGTTATGTCATAAAAGGAATTTGATAGGATTTCCTCACTTAGTTTTCCAAATAGTTTATATAGTATTGAAATAACTTGTCGTTTAAATTTTTGGTAGGATTTTTATTACTGTTTATAGCAACTATTTTAGCCATAATGGCCATTTTGCCAAAATATTAAAACAAAGTCGGAATGTGTCATAGAATGTTATTATATAGTAAAGAATAAACACTAAGGAATTCTAAGAAACATGGGAAGATGTATATGAACTGATAAAAGCAAAATCAGCAGAACCAAGAGAATAATATACATAATGACTAAATTAAATTAAAAGATTACTAAAAGAAAGCCAAATTCTGAATAACAAGAGGAAAATTATTGAACGTTCCAAAGGTCAGATGATGAAATATAACACCATCTTGCCAGAGAGGCCAGAGGTTACTAGAATTAAATATTTATATAAATATAAATATATAACTAGCATAAAATCATGTGCACCTGTTTCCAAGGAAGACAACATTTACTAAGAATCATTAGGCTTAGGAGATCATTATGTACTTAAACAACAATACTATATGATGATCAATTCTGATGGACCTGGCCATCTTCAGCAATGAGATGAACCAATTCAGTTCCAATGGAGCAATAATGAACTGAACCAGCTACACCCAGCGAAACAACTCTGGGAGATGACTGAGAACCATTACATTGAATTCCCAATCACTATATTTTTGCCTGCCTGCATTTTGGATTTCCTACACAGGCTAATTGCACAATATTTCAGAGTCCGATTCTTTTTATACAGCAAAATAACGGTTTGGTCATGTATACTTATTTTGTATTTAATTTATACTTTAATATATTTAACATCTACTGGTCATCCTGCCATCTAGGGGAGGGGGTGGGGGAAGGAGGGGAAAAATTGGAACAAAAGGTTTGGCAATTGTCAATGCTGTAAAATTACCCATGCATATAACTTGTAAATAAAAAGCTATTAAAAAAAAAAAAGAAGAAGAAGAAGAATCATCATTAGGCCTGGAGGAGTAAGTTTGTATTTTGAGATCATACCTTTTGAAATAAACATTGTTTTGTAAAATCTTCACTGTGTTATATTCACAACCTGGCTCCTTTCAAATCTTTATTCCTTTATTCCCTCCACATGACTGGGATGCTTTTTCTGCCACCTCTTCATCCTGACTTTTCCAACTTCCTTCAACATTTGTCTCAAATTCTTTCTCCCTGTGGGAGGTTTGATTATCTCCAGTTTATCCTGTATGCATGGCAACGGGGCGGTGCAGTGGATAGAGCTGGCTCTGGAATCAGGAAGCCTTGATTCAAATCCAGCCTCAGACACTGTGGACAAGTCACTTAATCTTGTTTGCTTAAATTTCTTCTTCTGTAAAATGAGCTGGAAAAGGAAATAGCCGACCACTCTAGTAACTAGTATAATCTAGTATCCAATAACTATCACCATTAGTTTAGATATCCAGTGTCCAAGAAAGCCCCAAAAGGAATCATGAAAAGTTGGATATGAATGAGCAACTAAACAAGTGTATCTTGTTTGTACAATTTTGTTAGTATATAGTCTCCTCTATTAGGCCGTGAGCTTCCTTAGGAGAGTCTGTCTTCTGTATTTTTATTTTTTTTTATATCCCCAGTACTTAATAGTGCCTGGCACAGAGGAGGTGCTTAATAAATACTTGTCAACTGACTGGCTTAGATTTGGCACTTCTACCATGATCTCCTAGGCTGGTGGATAGCCTAAGGTGCCTATTGTAATCTCCAGCTTTATAGCTGCCCTCTGCTCCCAAGGGGCCTACATAGCTAGAGTATTAGGATAGAAAGAAGCCACTTGCATTTAAGCTCTTCTCCCTATCTAAACAGAACTCTCCGTGAAATCAGGATAGACTTACCTGACTTCCCAACCCACATGCCAAATTCCACATCTCTGCTCTGATTTAGTCACATCAAACTCAAATAGAAACAGGGCCCTGTGGACCTCATGTTAACTTAGAAAACCACAAATTAACATTACTTGTGTTATACTGTATCTTTATGTATTTTGTTAAACATTTCCCAGTTATATTTTTCAGCACATTTGTATTTTTTTAAAGCAGACTTTTCATTTTTTTTTTTTTTTAAGTTTCAACTCCTCTCCCTACCTCTCACACTTTCTCCATCTATTCAGAAGATCAGGGGAAAAAAAAAACCTGTTACAAATATGTAAAATCATGCAAGACAAATCTCCACATTAGACATATTCGGGGGGGGGTGGGGGGGAGGGGAAGAAATAGGGAAAAAATAGGTTTCAGTCTGCATTCTGAGCATATCAGTTCTCTATCAGGAGGTGAATATGATACTTTTTCATTCTTTGGAATTAGGATGAGTCGTGTCTTTCAGAGTTAATTACCTTTACAACATTGGTGGTATTGGGGCAGGTAGATGGCACAGTGGATAGAACTCCAGTCCAGATTTTTTGTACTTATGGGTCCTTTTATCCTTTCTTTGATCTCTTTGGAGTATAGACCTAGTGTCAATATCTCTGGTTCAAAAAGCATGTATAGTTTAATAATGTTTTTGGTCATAATTCCATATTGCTTTCTAGAATTTTTTCATTTGTTTACAGCTCCACTGGAGCTGTAAACAAATGAAAAAATTCTAGAAAGCACTAATAATAGTGCATCCCAATTATATTTTAATCTAGTTCTGGTGCACTTGGGAATTTTCTGGCCATGAGTTTGATACCTCTAATCTAAGCTGCTATTAAACTCTAATAATCCCTACTCCAACTGATGAATGGTCTCTTCTTGGATTCTGTTTGATTAGCTGTTTGTTGCTCCTGTTCTTCTATTAACTAGGGAATCCAAATAACTCCTCAAAAGGTTTGCTGGCACTCATGCCAATGTCCACCTGTTTGTCTAGCCTCCACAAGCATTAAAATACTATAACATGACAGTCTTTATATTTCAAACTGTACAAAAATCAAAATCTGGTTTCTTTGAACTATTGAGTCATCTCTTCTTCCCATCACAGTCCTTTGCCAAATGCTTCAGTCCTTTAGCAGCATGCCCTATCTAGTTCCTCACCCATCCTGACATGTTCTCCTGAGAATTGTGATTTGCCATAATATAGTTCTTGTTCTGGCTTGCATTTAGAGTGTCCTCCACTTCCAGATCAATCAATCAATAAACATTCATTAAGCACTTCTTATGCTAGGCATTCTCCGAAGCTCTGGGAATGAGACAAAAGATACCCTACTCTAAAGGAACTTCTAAGCTAATGCCAATTTTATCTCATATATATATTGCACAACATTTCCCTATTTGCAAGAAGGCCTTGAGTCTTATTTCTTTTTCTATTTCAATTAGGCAATTTCATAACTAATTTCCAGGTTTTCTCCGTGGATGCTGGAATATTTCACCGAGGCAGGTAACCTACAAACTACAAATAGGCTTTTTTGTTCTCCTTGTAATGTTTAATAATTTCACATTTCCAAAACCAAATCTTATTCATAGCCCAGTTCAGAACTACCGCTATAGCTTTATCATTAGTGTCATTAGACATTCTTAGAATTTAAAATCCTTGAAGGAAATTTACTTTAAAAGATGTGAGCATCAATGCTGGAAGTTTTCAACATTATCACTAATTTAACTTGCATTGCACTGCCACAAAGAACATTACTTAATCACATAATAGCAAGTGTTTATCTTTAGCGTAAAATAAGAACATTAAATCTTACTCATTAGGATAAATTCAACACACTATGGCATCAATACAAGCTACATTTTTTTAAACATGAGATTAGGCATTAGCTTAAATTCAACATATAATGAAATGCAAGTTCAATTAAGGGTCTTCTAAATAGGCAAAAAAAGCAAGTGAAAAAAGGGGGAAATCTTTCCAAAATGGAAAATGTTTTAAATAAAAACTTCAGGGAAATCCATAGAATTCTAAGAATCTGTAAGCTTTCCTCTTCTAATTTTGTAATATTTTTGAAATACAGAGTTACCAGTGCCATTACTCATGCCAATGTAGATTAACATATCTGTAATTAATTAAATTAGTTAAAATCTCCATAATCCTTAAAATGGGTTCTGACTGGAATCCCTGGACCTCTTGCAAGGAATCAATGAACAACAATAAAGTTTCTTAACTTTATATTAGAGAGTGGTCTAGGGCATTGAATTTAGTGACTTGCCAAAGGTCATAAGGCCAATATGTATCAGAGGCAGGACTGGAACTGATTTTCCTAATTCAAAGGCTCTATCTACCTACCTCACCTTGCTAATCCAAACAAATCATGCATTTAACCAATAAGTTGGCACTAGTAGCCACTTACAAGAAGCACAAGGTGCTGGAAAATCTCCTGGTCCTAGTGACTATTTTGAATAGCCACTATTCATATATAAGGCAATTCTTTGAATAGAAAATCAAGCATACATTTATAAAGTATCTACTATGTCAAGCACTGTGCTAAAAGCTGGGGATAAAAATGAAGGTAAAAGGCCTTCCCTACCCTCAAGGAGCTCATAGTCTAATGAAAGAGCTTATATTCTAGTGGATAAAAGATCAATCAACAGCACAGACTCAGTGAAAGGCAATGGCAAAGGAGAACCTGATAGGATTCCAGCCTGATGTCTATCACCCCCAGACCTTCAGTTCAAATCTCCAGGAACAGAATTGTGACATCCCTCTCCTTCTTATACTTTGTCCAAAGTACTTCTTTTTACCCTCCTCTTTAACTCCTGGCCACAAAGGTGAGCAACAGCGGGAAGGACCAAATTGTAGGCTTCACATTCACCTCAAAGCATCCACTTTCAAAGAACCTGGTGAAAGTCTGTGTGATATAAAATATGCTTTTGGGTAATCATATATATGCTTTTGTATTATGGCTTATGTAATGAATTAAATGCTTACTAACCAATTGGGTTTTGTTTTTGTTTTTGTTTTTATCTTGATCTCTATCTGGCCGCTGGACCTCGGTGGCTCTGGAGGGAAAAGTGAGCCAGGTGACCTTGCACAGCCCTCTCTCACTGAAATCTAATTCACTTGTATGTCACAGTATCACTTTCCTGATGTCATGATTCTCTTTAAGAAGAAAGGACAAACAACAACAACTAACTAGTTATATAACTATATATACTATAATAGGAATGATGGAATTCTTGACTATAACATTCTTTGCTATATTAAACATTCAAAGCTCTGTGCAGGAATATTTTTTATATTGAATATTAACCCTTCATTTCTTGTTTTATTATATTCATTCCAATATATTTTTTAAAAAAACAATAACATATCCCCAAAGAAACTGGGAAAATATTATTATTAATATATTTTTTGGATATCAGTTGATTTATGGATGTTTTGTTTTACCATGCTTCCCAAACCCACTTCCTTATCTAAACAGATATTTAACATTTTGAAGTAGCCTCTAATAGCTAACTATATTTTTTGACAAAATTGCCTTATTCTCTATTTCCGGAATTAACAAAACAGTTATTTTTTAAGTCTTAAGTACCTGAAAAGTTATTTTGTTTATGTAAATGCATATTACTTCTAATGTGGCCTTGTGAGACATGAAGCTGGAAAGATTTCAAAACTTGGAACTCCTGTCCAAGGAGCCACGTCATAGGCTTATTCTCATGAACTTAAATTTCATTGATTGAAAAGAAAGGAAAGGAAGAGACATAAAGAATCCATAACATGTACTATCTGGATATTTTAAGGAAAAGCAAATAATTCCAAAAATTGCCCAGGTTATAGATTAAAAAGTAAGTACAAAATACAATTCGATTATTCATATGTTTACTCTCCTCTTTTTCCATCTGGTTTTTTGTTTTTTGCTCATTTAGCTCCCTTAGTCCCTCTGTCCAGTGGTAGGAAGTAAAACATTTTTTCTGCTTTTTTAAATCATTGATGTGAGAGCTTGAAAGAATTAAAACAAAAAAATTGTCCTACTTCAAATTTAGATACTCAGGTCCTTTGAGATTTGAATCATTTGCCAAAAGTTACATGGCAAATAAGTGACAGAAAAAAGGACAGAATCCAAATCTTCTATTTCTCAGACCAATGATTTTTATAATATGCCACATTATTTCTGTAGAATATATTTGTCTAATAAAAGGTTTATTAAAGGAGAAAGTTGAAGCACAAGTTTAATCATAAAATCACAGAAGCTTAAATTTGGAAGGAACTTCAAAAATCATCTAGTTAATTTCTAACCAAGTGATAAATCATTTCTATAAGGGGCCCAATGATTAATCAATCAACAATTGTCTTAAATTTTCTTAAATTTTCTACTGCTGTCAGACTATATGCTGTAGATTCAAAAACAAGAATGAAATAGTTCTCATCCTAATTAAATTTATGTTCTGTTAAAGGAAGTGACATGTACATATATAAATACACAGGAAATACAAGGTAAATACATAGTCATTGTGGGGAAGGAGGGGCATGGTGCAGGAGTTGCTAGGAAATAAGAGGCTACAAAAATGCCTAAGGTAGGAGGTAGCCCTTAATCTGAATTTTGAAGAGACCAAAGAGTTGGAGGTAAGGAGGAGATTGCATTCTAAGCATAAAGATGAAAGTTGAATTTTATGTAATAATAAGTAAAACTATTTGATTGGAACATAGATTGTGAAGAAGAGTAATATGTAATAAACCTGAAAAGATAGGCTAGAGTTCAACTGTGAAGAATTTTAAATGTCAAGCAGAGGCATTTGTTTATCCTATGTTTTTAACTTTTTTGTATCATAGACTCCTTTGGCAGTCTAATGGAACTAGGCCCCTTATGGAATACTGTTTTTAAATGCATAAAATAAAATGCACAGA
Source organism: Antechinus flavipes (assembly GCF_016432865.1). Classification (NCBI taxonomy): domain Eukaryota; kingdom Metazoa; phylum Chordata; class Mammalia; order Dasyuromorphia; family Dasyuridae; genus Antechinus; species Antechinus flavipes. Next base: position 177,194,081 of record NC_067402.1, read on the forward strand.
TTTACAAAGAAAATCAATTATATTGAAATGTAATAAACTACAAAACACTTTCCACACAAATTAAATCTGATCTAACCAACTGGAAAAATATTAAGTGCTCTTGGATTGGACGAGCAAATATAATAAAGATGACAATACTACCTAAATTAATCTATTTATTTAGCGCTATACCAATCAGACTCCCAAAAAACTACTTTGATGAACTAGAAAAAATAACAACAAAGTTCATATGGAAAAACAAAAGGTCAGGAATTTCAAGGGAATTAATGAAAAAGACATCAAATGAAGGTGGCCTAGCTGTACCAAATCTAAAATTATATTATAAAGCAGCAGTTACTAAAACCATCTGGTATTGGCTAAGAAATAGACTAGTTGATCAATGGAATAGGTTAGGTTCAAAGGACAAAACAGCCAATAACTTTAATAATATAGTGTTTGACAAACCCAAAGACCCCAGTTTTGGGGATAAGAACGCATTATTTGACAAAAATTGCTGGGAAAATTGGAAATTAGCATGGCAGAAACTAGGCATTGACCCACACCAAGATAAGGTCAAAACGGGTTCATGACCTACGCATAAAGAATGAGATTATAAATAAATTGGAAGAGCATAGGATAGTTTACCTCTCAGACCTGTGGAAGATGGAGGAATTTATGACCAAAGAAGAACTAGAGATCACTATTGACCACAAAATAGAAAATTTTGATTATATCAAATTGAAAAGTTTTTGTACAAACAAAACAAATGCAGACAAGATTAGAAGGGAAACAATAAACTGGGAAAACATTTTTACAATCAAAGGTTCTGATAAAGGCCTCATTTCCAAAATATAGAGAGAATTGACTCTAATTTATAAGAAATCAAACCATTCTCCAATTGATAAATGGTCAAAGGATATGAAAAGACAATTCTCAGATGAAGAAATTTAAACTATTTATAGACATATGAAAATATGCTCCAAATCATTATTAATCAGAAAAATGCAAATTAAGACAACTCTGAGATACCACTACACACCTGTCAGATTAGCTAGAGTGACAGGGAAAGATAATGTGAAATGTTGGAGGGGATGTGGGAAAACAGGGACACTGATACATTGTTAGTGGAATTGTGAACACATCCAGCCATTCTGGAGAGCAATTTGGAACTATGCTCAAAAAGTCATCAAACTGTGCATATCCTTTGATCCAGCAGTGTTTCTACTGGGCTTATACCCCAAAGAGATACTAAAGAAGGGAAAGGGACCTGTATGTGCCAAAATGTTTGTGGCAGCCCTGTTTGTAGTGGCTAGAAGCTGGAAAATGAATGGGTGCCCATCAATTGGAGAATGGTTGAGTAAATTGTGGTATATGAACGTTATGGAATATTATTGTTCTGTAAGGAATGACCAGCAGGATGAATACAGAGAGGACTGGCGAGACTTACATGAACTGATGCTAAGTGAAATGAGCAGAACCAGGAGATCATTATATTCCTCAACAACGATACTGTTTGAGGATGTATTCTGATGGAAAGGGATCTCTTCGACAAAGAGAGCTAATTCAGTTTCAATTGATCAAGGATGGACAGAAGCAGCTATACCCAAAGAAAAAACACTGAGAAATGAATACAAACTGCTTGCATTTTTGTTTTTCTTCCCGGGTTATTTATACCTTCTGAATCCAATTCTCCCTATGCAACAAGAAAACTGTTCAGTTCTGCACACATATATTGTATCTAGGATATACTGTAACCTATTCAACATGTAAAGGACTGCTTGCCATCTGAGGGGGGGGGTGGAGGGAGGGAGGGGAAAAATCGGAACAGAAGTGAGTGCAAGGGATAATGCTGTAAAAAATTACCCTGGTATGGGTTCTATCAATAAAAAATTATTTTAAAAATAAATAAATAAAATAATTACCCAACAACAACAACAAAAAAAAGAAATGTAATTATAATTTATTTTTAACATTCACAGATTCAGGTTAAAAACCTCTGTTCTCCAACCATTCTGGAGAGCAATTTGGAACTATGCCCAAAGGACTATAAAACTATGTATATTCTTTCATCCAGCAGTCTCATTACTAGATCTGTATCCCAAAGAGATCATAAAAAAGGGAAAGTAAGTTACATGCACCAAAATGTTTGTAGCAATCCTTTTTGTAGTGATAAGGAACTGAAATTTGAATGGATGCACATCAAGTGGGGAATGGCTGAATAAGTGATGAAATATGAATGTAATGGAATATTATTGTTCTATAAGAAATGATGAACAGGCTTACTTCAAAAAAGCCTGGCAAGACCTACATGAACTTATGCTAAATGAAGTAAGCAGAACCAACACAATATTGTACACAGTAACAATGTGATGATCAATTGTGATGGACTTGACTCTTTTCAACAATGAGGTGATTCAAGAAAATTCCATTAGACTTGTGATGGAAAGTGCCATCCGCATCCAGGGAGACTAAATGTAGATCAAAGCATAGTATTTTCACTTTTTGTTTGCTTTTTTTTTCCTTTCTTATTTTTTTGCTTTTTTTTTTTTCCTTTCTTATTTTTTCTCCTTTTGATCTGTTTGTTTTTGTTTTTGCGCACTATGACAAATATGGAAATATGTTTACAAGAACTGCACATGTTTAACCTATATTGAATTGCTTGCTGTCTTGGGGAGAGAAGAATGGAAGGAGAAGGAAAAAAATCTGGAACACAAGGTTTTGTAAAGATGAATGTTGAAAGTTATTTTTGCATGTATTTGGGAAAATAAAATGCTATTAAAAAAAAAAGGACCTGTTCCAAGGGAAAGAGGCAGCCATTCCCTTTATGAGCTGGGGAGTAACTTGGTTGGAATTATATTTAAGAACATTGCTTTGGAAATTCTATGGAAGATATATTTACTGGACAGAAGAAACAGGAAGAAGCAGTTAGACCTGATCTAGGATGGTGGTTATGGTGAATGAAGAGATAGGGATGATAGGAATTTACAACTGATTGTATTTGTGGGTTGCAGAAGAAGGATGCTTCAAAGTTAAAAACTGAGGGGCTGGAAGGATAATAGTATCCTCAATAGGATGGCAAGTGGTCATTTATATAACTTCTAGTGATAGGTAACTGACAAGCACTAAAAAAAATATACTGTCTTTCTCCTAGCCTAAAGAAGTCCATTCCATTTTTGTATTGCTTTGCACTGCATTGCTTTTTCTCATTTTGAGCCAAAATATGGTCTCCTATAACTTTAATTAGTTTGTTCTAGTTCTGACTTCTGGAATCAAGCAAAATAAATCTAATTCCTTTTTAAAATATCAGTTAGCAGAAATAGGAAGAGGAAATAGGAGTTTAAGAATAAGGAAGGAATCTTGAAATGTCAGAAAGTCCCCAAAAAACAGAACAAGAAAAATAGAATTGTATTATTTGCTATCATAAAAGGAAAAGAAAAAGGACAAGAAATCCTAATAGGAATTATAAAAGTGATCTGAAAAGTTGTTCCAGTTTTGTATGTTTTTATATTTATGAAATAAAATATTTTATTCAATTTTTATTTCCTTTTCTGAAAATTGTTCATATGCTTTGATCATTATAATTCTTAGAGTTTTTTTCTCCATAATATCCTAATATAATGTTTCTACTCTTTGCCCCAACCACCTCTTCCTTTATAGAGCAAAAAGATCCTGGCTTGGAACTAGAAGCAGGACACAGTGTTAGTGTCCCCATTAAAGCTTCGATCTATTTCACAATTCAACTCCCAGCTCAGGTTGTACTAGCCTTGTCCATTTTCTTTTTTCACAGTCACCTTCTAGGAATCAGTGGCTTCAGACAGTTCCTGGAGTGATCTCACTATAGATAATGCTAGAGTCGGTCTTGTAGGGCATTCTCAGACCACACATTGTTCTGGTCTTAGCCCACTTTTTTGGTGCTGTTGCCTACTGTGAGACTTCAGTCTAGGACCTAGCTTGACCTATGCTTATGGTCCCAATCCCTTGTGCAATTTTGTATGAAGTAGAGGAGATCAGTGATGTTTTCGTTCAGTTCTATTGCTTCATTTGGCACTATTTATTGTAATAGTTCTTCCTCAGAGAAACCAAGTTTTGGTCCATGACACACACAAAAAGTTAAGACTCCCTGCTTTAGAATTTCTTGTCACCACATTAGCCAGGAGTACATTCTTTAATACCATTTTTTCCTATCTTCTTAGATTTGCTAGAACATCCAATACAATCTCAAATAAAAATGATAAGGGTATCCATACTTTGGACCTGTTTTATTTACAGTTTTTCATACATCCTAACTTCCTTTCTAAAGTATAAATATGGAAAGAACCCTGAACCAGAAGTCAGAGGAGTTCCTTTTAACCTTAATTCTACTACCTATTTAGAGGCTAACTTTAACATATCATCTCACCTCAATGAACCTCAATTTTAGCATCTGAACAAATAAAATGAAAAAGCATTCATTAAGCTCCCTGTGGGACCTTCTAGTAATCTCCCTTCCAAACTGTGTTTGTTAGTTTTATATATTTTTGTATATATTTATTATTTCTCCATACTAGAATGTTAAGTAAATTGATTGTTTCTTTGTACTTTTTTCCTGAAAGTTTCGAATAATGCCTGACATACAGTAGATTGATCCATTAAGCATAGCACTAAACACAGAAATGTAAAAAGAAATGTTAAAGACAATCCTTTTCCCCAAGGAGCTTACATTTTAATAAGGGAAGACAACATGTAAAGGAGTCAGGACTGGGGATGTGATATTTTGGTTTGAAAATTGGTTCAATATTGAATTGGTAAATGGAATCATAGGGGAATGTATTGACACACACCCGTTCCAGAAGTGATAGCAATATTGTTTTGATTATAGTTTCAGAATTAGAAACAGTTGGAGAGGAGGGGGAAGAACACTTGCACATCAGCAAAGCAGCTGTTGAGAAGATGGATAGGGAGTGGATTAAAGCATGACTAGGGTTTGCCTGAATCATGAGCAGTTTACACCAATCAAACTTAGAGGGCCCTAGGGCAGGAGGTCTGTAGATGAAAAGGTTAAGTCTAGGTGCATGGTTTCTGGTCCTAGAATAAAGCATCTGGCACAATGGTCCAGAACTGGACGAACTGTCAGTTTCTAAGCTCCTTCCCAGTTCTAACATATAAAATGAATTAAATCTGTATTCTTTACATGTTTTTCTAAGCTAATCATTATTATGTAAGTGACAAGAACTTTTTTTGCAAGAATGTTTAACATTTTTCAACTTCAGCCCAGTTAAGCAGCCTGAGGCCCAGACTGATAATCAATCTTTATGAAGTCTCCAATGTCCTGTCCATTAGTTTTTGTTGTATCCTTCCCCTTCTGTTTTTCAAATGTTCTTTTTTATTTCCTCATATGATTGATAACTTTAAAAATGATATCTTATTACTAATGCTAAAATAATTCAATTCAACAAACATTTTCCCCACATGTATTTTTACATGTATATTAATTTTTTAAAGTACACATTTCTTTATGTATCATGTTGGAAAAGTCAGCACCAAAAGGAAAAACCACAGCAGAAGAAAAAAAAAAGTGACCAAAGAATGTGTTGATTTACATTCAATCTTCCCGGTTCTCTTTCTAGATGCACATGGTGTTTTCTATCCAGTTTGCTGAGATTGCCTTGGATCCCTGAACCGCTGAGAAGAATCAAAGCTTTCATAGTTGATCATGGCTCAACAAACATTTCTTAAGTTCTTAACTATAGTTCAGGCACTCTACAGGGATTAAGAATATAAAAACAAAAACTAGCAAACAAAAAGTCCATGACCTCAAGAAATATCCCCTGTCTTCTTCAAATTGCAAATCCAAAGTATAACCTATCTTCTAAAAACAATTTGTTCTAGATGAGATGAAAAATCAAAATCAAAATATGCCCATTAGTACTACAGTATGTTCAATATACATTATATGTGTTACCTTTGAACTCATTTTCTCAATCCCCACTCATACTAAAAAGTTGGGTCTCCAGAACACAGCTGACTACTGTTTTCATCCAAGTCCTAGGACTGCTTCCAACAGGTAAGGATTCTAACACTATCACTTACAAAATCTCTATTGACATGTTCCTTTTAATATCAATTAATCAATTGATATCAATAGCTTTTACAAAGTGGTATTAACTGAGAAAGTGTAGCAAGAACAAAAGCTACAAAAACAGTTTTCAAAACAGGTATATATTCTTTCCTTTTTACATACCTAATTTCTGGATGGGGGGTGGGGAGGAGTTGGGTAGAAAGGGGCTTCAATTGAAGGTACTGATCAGGAAGGATGCATGTGGGATTAAAAATTGCCTTCTGGCCCCAAAAGTCCTCTTGATCTTTTGAAGAGACCCCACCAAGTTCATTTCTGGGGTGGTTATAGTTAGTAGAGAAGTCATTTCGGTTTTCATTTGGGCTAGCTTCTTGTAAATGCAATGTCTCTGCTGCTGGGCCAACCTTCTCCAGTCTGTTTCCTCACCAGTAAATAAGATTTATCAAGTGTCTACTATGTGCTAGGCTCTGCTCTAAGACCTAAGCATACAATGAGAAATAACAGCCGATTTCTGCCCTCCAGAAGCTTACAGACTCAGCTACTGAATCTATAAACTGCTGCCAATTCCAATGGCCTAAAAGCTGGCTCTAGTTGCCAAGAGGACCTTTCATGGCTCTTCTAATCTTTCAAAGTTAACAAAATCAGAATCTATCCATCTATTTGAGGTAAGAGGATGTCTTACTTAAGAGTATTAAAAAAAGCTTTTGGAAGACAATCTCAATAAGAACATTTACCATGCTCCTGCCTATAACTACAAAATAAAACTTTAATTCGGTTCACTTAAAACGTGCAGCCAAAATCTTGTAATTGAACAGACAATGAAGCTTTGCAAGCTGCAAATTAAAGGTCACTGAAACATGATTTCACTCCTCTTTCTTCCACATTTTTCCAAGTAAGCTTCTTATGTGCTTGATACAAAGCAAATATTCTACTTTACAAAAAAGATAATAAGTGCCCAAGGAATAATAGGGTCAAGTGGTTTAATCTTTGTGGTTAAAAAATAATAACTCATTGGACTTAGCTGTGAAAGGAAGAACTAAAAGTAACATTGAGACAATGGATTTTTATTACCCAAACTCAGCATGAGTTCAGACAAGCTGCTCTTTCTTTAATAAATGTGTTCCATATTTAAAGACGATGCTAAAATGGCAAATTACATGACCAGAGTTTTTCAAATTGTTTCATTCCATTTGAAAATAAGGGATGACAGTAGGATTTAAATCTCCTGATAGCTCAATTGAACACTATTTAAATTGTGTGTGTGTGTGCAACATATAGAATGAAAAGTGGGGATTTCTGTTGATAAACTCCAGAGAATGAAAACAGAACTTGGCTTTTGACTTTCTGTGTAACCTTGAACAAGCCCTTCAATCTCTATTTTTGCTTCTCTAGAAAATTGGTTTAACAGTGTCACTGTACCTCAAAGTAGTATTATTAGAGGTAATGCTTTTAAACCTGATTTTAGGGCATGTACACTGAGCCCTCTGTATACATGCAAAATATTAAAATCTTTATTTTCTCATTTAAATCTCCTTGATGAAATAAGTTCTTGGATATGTTTACCCAGTAAAAAGGCCTTTTGAGTAAGTTGAAAGCTTTTTGACAGGAATATTTAATAGCCTACATTTTTTTTCTTTTTGAGGAATTAAACTGCCATGAGCATTTTTTGTGATGTTTCATCCACTAAAGTAAAAACTTATGACAGTTTAATTCCCCAAGTAAAAAGGGGCTGCTGTAAACATAACTGAGCTACCAAGAAGCAGATGGTTTTAATTATCTACATAAAAAGCTGTTTATATTGGGAATTTGAAAAAAAACAATCTAGAAACAATACTCATTGTGGAAACATACATTTTAATTAATTCAGGCTTTAAATAGGAATAAAGAGTGATTATTGTGTATTACCTAAAGTCAAATTGATATAGAGGGCTAGATATGAAAACCTTGAAATCCTGCCCTTAAAAAAATTGCAGTTGCATTTATAATTGCATTTTTTATTTTTCACATAAGGAGTGGGGGCCAGAAGGCTTATTTAAAGTCAGTGCAAATCTACCCATGCTGTGTCCAAGCCAAGAAGTCAGTGCTATATATACTGTCCACAGGGATGTATTTCTAGAAAGTTTAGAATGTGAAGCGAGGTATACCCATTACCTCCACCCTTCCCCAACTCCACTGCACATATTTTTATTTAAAGGAAATCAAATGCCAAAGAAAAACAATGAAGAGGAAAACAAGTCACAAAAGGGCTCTATGGGTATATTTGAAGAGAAGAGAAAAATCTTTCCACCCCATTTTCTTTTTTGGAGAATTTGGAAGAAGACATTTATGAGCTAATTATATGCAAATGAGTCTCAGATTTTTTCTCATCCACAATTGATAGAGGCATTTCCTTTCTAACTGGTGCTCCTTGGGTCATAGTCTCATGCAGCACAGTCAGAGCTGGGACCCTTGAGGTCATCTTGTCCATCCAGTTTCTTTCCCCCTTCTTTTATTTTACAGCATTTGGCCAGCTAACTTTAAAGGCAGAAACTATTGACTCAGGAAGGGCTGGGGAGATTGGAGGGGGGAAACAAAAAACTTTTCTTTAAAATGGAAATGAAATAACATGACAAATGAATTGATTCAGTCCAATAACAAGACTTAAGGCCATGCTATGTCTTTAAAAGTTTTAAAAATACACCACCTGAATGTGAATGTTAAGAGTGTTGATGTAATTTTTAAAAGTTGTTATCATTATTTGTTTGGTACATGTATGTTTCACAGCTTGTTCTCCAATCTGTCATAAAAATAAGACTAGATTGTAGCAAAATCTTGATTAAAAGGGCAAATTAGCTCATTTGTCAAATTTCTTTGTATATCCTGTTTAGGCTTGTCTTGAACCCTAAGAATAAAATGTTGAGAAACAATTGGTTAACCTTCCTATGATGGCTGCAGAAAAAAGTAAAGGGTATTGGAGTTTTGTCAGAAAGTTAGCCTCCTCAAATTAATCCTTCATTTGCATCCTGGGAGAGGCAACTGAGGCATCTTTGACCCAAAGAGGAGTCAAATTTATTAGCAAACATCAATATAAAGAGATTTATGTTTGAATGCTAAGAATATAGCAAAGCATTTAAGTGTCAGAGATAAGGAAATAGGTAGTAAAATCAATAATAGATAGATAATTTTAAAATAGCCAAATAATAAGAGTTAATGCATCCTCAATGTGGTATCAAAAAGACAACTAAGATAAGTATGAGGGAAGGCAGGGGCAATTAGTTCTCCCCAACTTCAGTTGATATAGTCACAATATTTTACTAATCACAGATGATAAGGAGTAAATGTGTTATCTACAAGCCTTATATATCCAATGTGCACAAAGAAAGAAGAACCTATATGAACAAAAATATTTATACCAGCACTTTTTGTATTGGCAATATACTGGACTAAGGGGATCCAGTGAGTTAGAGAATGACTGAACAACATAAAATTTATTTTTTTTAAATTATAAACTTAGAGCTGGAAGATACATTTATTTCTACATATACCAGTAACTAGCACAGTCTGCACCCTCAAACATGGAGTATATTGTCCCCTCATCTTTACTTTTTAGATTTCTTAGTGTTTTTAAAAATACAACCCTGGCACAACCTTTATCTCTTTTATTGACTGATTCATTTTCTTTCTTTCTTTTTCGTTTTTTGTTTTTTTTTTTTTTTTTTTAGAATTTGCTACTGTGAAGATTTATTTAGGAACGTTAATACTCCATGTTCTATCTGTTATGAAAGTGACAGTCTTTGAGGTCCTGAGGTTTTGACTCATCTGAGCCCTCTCATCTGTGCTTTTTTTTAATATAATTATAACTTTTTATTGACAGAACCCATGCCAGGGTAATTTTTTACAACATTATCTCTTGCACTCACTTCTGTTCCAATTTTTCCCCTCCCTCCCTCCACCCCCTCCCCCATATGGCAAACAGTCCTATATATGTTAAATATGTCACAGTATATCCTAGATACAATATATGTTTGCGGAACCGAACAGTTCTCTTGTTGCACAGGAAAAATTGGATTCAGAAGGTAAAAATAACCTGGGAAGAAAAACCAAAATGCAAACATAAATTCATTTCCCAGTGTTCTTTGTTTGGGTGTAGCTGCTTCTGTCCACCACTGATCAATTGAAACTGAGTTAGATCTCTTTGTCGAAGAGTTCCACTTCCATCAGAATACATCCTCATTCAATATCGTTGATGAAGTATATAATGATCTCCTGGTTCTCCTCATTTCACTTAGCATCAGTTCATGTAAGTCTCTCCAAGCCTCTCTGTATTCATCCTGCTGGTCATTTCTTACAGAACAATAATATTCCATAACATTCATGTACCACAATTTACTCAACCATTCTCCAATTGATGGGCACCCATTCATTTTCCAGCTTCTAGCCACTACAAACAGGACTGCCACAAACATTTTGGCACATACAGGTCTCTTTCCCTTCTTTAGTATCTCTTTGGGGTATAAGCCCAGTAGAAACACTGCTGGATCAAAGGATATGCACCATTTGATAACTTTTTGAGTATAGTTCCAAATTGCTCTCCAGAATGGCTGGATGTATTCACAATTCCACCAACAATGTATCAGTATTCCACCAACAATGTATCAGTGTCCCTGTTTTCCCACATCCCCTCCAACATTCTGCATTCTCTTTTCCTGTCATTCTAGCCAGTCTGACAGGTGTGTAGTGGTATCTCAGAGTTGTCTTAATTTGCATTTCTCTGATTAATGATTTGGAGCATCTTTTCATATGGCTAGAAATAGTTTCAATATCTTCATCTGCGAATTGTCTGTTTATATCCTTTGACCATAATATAAAATTTATTAATGGAATGGAATATTTTTGTCCCTTTAGATGGAATAAAGAGCATGGTTTCAGAGAAGCCTGGGAAGACTTATATGGAGAGAGAAGTTAGCAAACCGGGAATATAATGTATCCTTTAGATTTGAGTACTGATCAAAACAATAACTAACCATAAGAACACTTATATTAAAGAATGCTTATATATCTCTTGACAGAGATGAAGATGAAGAATGAGATATACAATTTTGGACATGGCCATATTGGAAATTTGTTTTGTTTAACTATGAATATTTGTTTCAAGGAATTTCTTTTTCTTTTTCTTTTTTTCAGAATGGGAAGGAAATAGGGAGTAGGAAGGAGCAAAAATAAATAGTTGCTAATTTTTTTCAAAAGATGAATTTTTTAAAAACACTAAAGAGTATAGGAATAAATGGAATTTTCCTTAAAACAGTCAGTAGCATCTATTTAGAACCATTAGCAAGCATCATATGTAATGGGGACAAACTAGAACCATTCCCGATAAAATTAGGGGTGAAACAAGGTTGCCTACTATCACCATTACTGTTCGATATTGTATTAGAAATGCTATCTTTGGCAATAAGAGAAGAAAAAGAAATTAAAGGAATTGGAGTAGATAATGAAGAAACTAAATTATCACTCTTTGTGATGATATGATAATATACTTAGAGAAATGCAGAGAATCAACAAGTTGCAAGATACAAAATAAATTCACATAAATCATCAGCATTCTTATACATCACTAATAAAATCCAAAAGCAAGAGATACAAAGAGAAATTCCATTTAAAATAACAGTTGATAATATAAAATATTTGGAAATTTATCTGCCAAGGGAAAGTCAGGAACTACAAAACTTAAAAATTTAAAAACTACAAAATACTTTCCATACACAGATCTAAGCAACTGGAAAAATATCAAATGCTCATGAATAGGTCAATTGAATATAATAAAGATGACAATACTCCTTAAACTAATCTATTTATTTAATGCTATAAAATAATGATAAAAAAAAATCAAATGAAGGTGGCCTAGCTATGCCAGATCTAAAACTATATTATAAAGCTGCAGTCATCAAAACATTTAGTACTGGCTAAGAAATAGAAAAGTCGATCAGTGGAATAGATTAGGTTCACAGAACAAAATAGTCAATGACTATAGTAATCTAGTGTTTGACAAACCCAAAGACCCCAGCTTTTGGGATAAGAATTCACTATTTGACACAAACTGCTGGGAAAATTGGAAACTAGTATGACAGAAATTAGGCATTGACCCACACCTAACACCATATACCAAGATAAGGTCGAAATGGGTTCATTATCTAGACATAAAAAATGATAATATAAACAAATTAGAAGAACATAGGATAGTTTACCTCTCAGATTTGTGGAGGAGGAAGGAATCTGTGACCAAAGAAGAACTAGAGATCATTATTGATCACAAAATAGATAATTTTGGTTATATTAAGTTAAAAAGTTTTTGAACAAACAGAACTAATGCAGAAAGGATTAGAAGGGAAGCAATAAACTGGGAAAACATTTTTACAGCCAAAGAATCTGATAAAGACCTCATTTCTAAAATATATATAGAATTGACCCAAATTTATAATAGTTCAAGCCATTCTCCAATGGATAAATAGTCAAAGGATTTGAACAATTTTCCACTGAAGACATTGAAGGTCTTTGTAGCCACAAAGGTGCTCCAAATCACTATTGATAAGAGAAATGCAAATTAAGGCAACTCTGAGATACCACTGTACACCTGTCAGATTGACTAAGATGACAAGAAAAGATAATGACAGATGTTAGAGGGGATGTGGGAAAACTGGGACACTGATACATTGTTGGTGGAACTGTGAACAGATCCAACCATTCTGGAGATCAGTTTGGACTATGCTCAAAAAGTTATCAAAATGTTCATACCCTTTGATCCAGCAGTGTTTCCACTTAAAGAGATCTTAAAAGAGGGAAAGGGACCCACATGTGCAAAAATGTTTGCACAGTTCTCTTCGTAGTGGCAAGAAACTGGAAACTGAGTAAATGCTCATCAATTGAACAATGGCTGAATAAATTATGGTATATGAATGCTATGGAATATTATTGTTCTGTAAGAAACAACCAACAGGATGATTTCAGAGAGGCTTGGAGAGACCTACATGAACTGATGCTAAGTGAAATGAGCAGAACCAAAAGATCATTATACATGGCAATAACAAGACTATACAATGATCAATTCTGATGGATGTGGCTCTCTTCAACAATGAGATGATTCAAACCAGTTCCACTTGTACAGTGACAAAGAGAGCCGTCTACACCCAAAAAGAGAACCATGGGAACAGAGTATGGAACACAACATAGCATTTTCATTCTCTTTATTGTTATTTCCTTACATTTTTTCTTTCTCAGTTTGTCTTTTTCTTCCTTCTTGATCTGATTTTTCTTGTGCAGCAATATAAGTGTATAAATATGTATACATATATTGGACTTAACATGTATTTCAACATAAAAAATAAAATAAAATAAAAAGAATTTAGTTTATTAGAATTAGAAGCAACCCACAATTACATTTGATAAACCCATGAATAAAAATGACTAGGGAGAGGATTCTCTATCTGACAAAAACTTTTTAGAGAAATGGAAAGCAAAGAAAATAGAAAATGGAAAGTTATGGACAAACATCTTTCATTAAATAGTTGGTGAAAGTATTGGAACTTCCATTAAGCTCCAAATGACAATGGAACCTAAATATCAAAGTTCATATCATTTATCTTTAAATGATTTTTAAGAAAATTACAGAAAATAACTTTTATAACTTTGGCAATTTGGAGACTTCTTAACCAAAAAAGAGGCAGAGATTATCACGAGAGAAAATAGACAGTTTTCATTTTTTTATATGAACTGCTTCTCAGCTGTTTGTAAGATGCTTTCTTTAATATGAAGATAAAGAACTTAATGATTATCTTTATGAATGAGCTAAATTTCATATTTCTTTCTGATAGCATGCTATGAATTCCATCAAGTTACCGTGCCCATATTATACAATATGCTTTATATAGTTTCCTGAAATATGGTATTGAGTTTGTTAGTTTCACTGTATTTTACAAACTATCAGCAACTCTAGCTGTCTCACTGAGCTCTGTCTTCAGAGTTAATTGTTTTGCTTTAAAGAGAATTCAAGCACTCATCCAAATTTATTATTTTTCAATTTTTTTCTGAAGATTGCTGTTACATTCCCACCATTTATATTCCATCTCCCAATTCTCTTTCTCTTTCTCTGGTCTCTATCTCTGTCTCTTGTATGTGTCTATTTCTCTTTCTCTCTCTCTCTCTCTCTCTCTCTCTCTCTCTCTCTCTCTCTCTCTTTCTCTCTCTCTCTCTCTCTGTGTGTGTGTGTGTGTGTGTGTCTGTCTGTCTGTCTTTCAACAAATTCTTGTTTATATTTGGAATTCCTCTTTAAGAACTATAATTTCTGTCTTATCTTTTAAATCTTCTATTGAGATTCTGGGAATTTTTGTAGGGTTTTTCCATTTTCACTTGTTAGGATCTGGTTGTTGCAATTGCTTTATTATCCATTTTTCTATTGATGTCTTGTCTTCTTTTGCCTTGATATATGTGTTTATGTTATGTACATATAGATAGATTATGATTTGTAATGTATATATAGATTCATATGTAGGTAGATAAATTCATATATATAGTAACTTGTTTACTCATTTTTTCAATCTCCACTGAAGATTTATTTTCCTTTTTTATTTTTATATTTTGCTCTATTTAACACATTTTTTGAGATGATGAAATTAAGCTTGGATACAGCCACTCACTCAGCCATCTTGTCAGTTCTCCTGAAATGTCTGTCATATTCATCTTCTTTTTCACTCCTAGTTTGCTTGCTCTAATTATAGTACAGACTCTTATTGTCTCCCACCTGGATTATTGTACTAGTTTCCTAAAAGTACTTCTCATCTGCAAATTCATTCCCTTCTAATTTATATTGAACATCCATATCAGATTTGAAGAAATCCATGTTTCTAGGGACTGGATCTACATACATAAGTCTTTCCATTGCTCAAAAACCCTTCAATGGTTTCCAACTAAATAAAGACTGAATTTCTTAGCCTGGTATAGAAAACCGTGTAAGGACAAGGACCAAATGTGTTTTTCTTGTATTCTTAGTACTTAGCACAGTCCTTGGCATATAGTAAGTACTTAAATGTTTTTTGATTGTTACTAGACTTCATGTGACTTCATTTTCAAACCTACTTTCCCAGCTTTATTTGACTGCTACCCTGTTATGCATTCTATATTGCAAATTGGTCATCCTTTAAACATATTTCACAGTTTCCCATCTCCATTCTTTTGTTCAAGCTATTCCCAGTGTCTAGAATGTCCTCTTATCTCTTTAATGAAAGAGTCTGTGTTTATTTTTTCTGGTTATACCTGTACATTGATTTTTAACATACATTTCTTTATAAATCATGATGGGAGAGAAAAATCAGAACAAAGAGAAAAAACCATGAGAGAGAAAAAAAAAACAGAAGGAAAAAAGTATACATAGCATATGTTGATTTACACAGTATCCATAGTTCTCTCTCTGGATGCAGATGGTGTTTTCTATGTAAAATTTATTGGTATTGCCTTGGATTACTGAAGCACTGAGAAGAAACAAGTCTTTCATAGTTGATCATTCTACCTTCTTGCTATTATTGTGGACTATGTATTCCTTATTCTGCTTGTTTCATTCAGCATCAGTTCGTGTAAATTTTTGAATGCCTTTCTAAAATCAGCTTGTTCATCTTTTTTTTTTAATAAAACATAATATTACAATACTGTCATATACTACAATTTATTCAACTATTCCCCAACTGAGGGACATCTATTCATTTTCCAATTTTTGCCAGCACAAAAAAAGCCACTATAAACATTTTTGCACATATGGATCCTTTTCCCTCCTTTATGATTTCCTTGGGATACAGACAAGAAGCCATGTTTATTGGATGTGTTCATTTTTGTAGGATGGCTACAAGTTGTCATTACTTGGTGTTAGGAATGGAAAAGAGGAAATGTAGTAAGACTACAGAACAGATATAAAATCTATCCTTTTGTTACCCATTAGAACCAAATTTAAACTTGGGTTTAAAGTAACTCTTTAGAAAGATGATTTTTTTAATGGTATTTTCAAATGCTGTGATGGGGAAAATGTGGGAAAATTGACATTTTAATTCATTGTTTTTATAGTTACAAATTGAATCAATTGTTTTTTAATACAATATGGTATTATGCAACAAAAGTTACCAAAATCATAATCTTTGCCCAGCAATACTACTTTTAAATTTAAACTCTTTAGTCATGAGAAGAAAGTGCCAACTTCATAAAAATATTCATAACAGCATAATTTGTAACAGCAAAATACAGGAAATGGGGAGATTTGCTAGGAAACTATTACATTGTTCAGATAAAAGGCAATGAGATTCTAGACTGTGTTAAAGCAAGAGAAACTGAAGTGCAAAAAACAAGAAAGAAAAAGATGAATATGCTTTTTCTATCTAATATACATATATAATGTATAATATATATATATATTTTTAAAAAACTTCTGGCAAAATAGTGGCTATATCTGAGTTCAGTTCCCTTTCATTGTCTCAAAAACAATATGTCAAGTTAAATAAAATAACAACAGCCCAAAAGAGAGGACAAAAAATAAATTTTCACCAAAAAAACCCCAAACTAGTTTTAAAAAATCAGAAGACTGTTAGATTTCCAAATAAACTAGTCCATATACATAATAGAATATTTCCTGTCAAGAACTCAATGGGTTTTTTAAACAAACCAAAATAACACTGATACCAATTATTAAAAGGAAGATATTTGCAAAAAGCATCTAAAACACAAGTCAAAAACAATGGCCAAAATTGATATCACCTTTTTTAAGTGAATGCACCTATCTTTTCCTTATCTTTTATCAATTAGTAAATATCAGAAGGATTTGATATGAAATCAGTGTTCTATACACAGTATTACCTAGCTGCCTGCAGTTGCTCTCCTGTCTAATTTTTATTTCTTTTATATACATATCACAAATTGCTCTGGTAACATCACTAGATTTTAAGAAATAAAAATTTATCAGTTAAGTTTTTCTTTCCTTTTCACTCTATTTGATTGTATTGTATTAATGAACCAACTCTTCTACCTCCATAGGCATTTTTTTTTAATCTGATTTTCCCTGTGGAAGTTCTACCATTTGGTATACTATAAAGCTTCTATTTGGTTTTGATTCAAGTTTTACATTCATTTTTATAAATGTGATAACTATTATTGAGTGCATATATACATTCAAAATATCTTTAAATAATTCTGGATTTTGAGGATAATAAGCTCTTGGTCTAAATGCATCATTTAATATTGTTTGTTAGTATGCTATTTTTGGTCTGTTTGTTGCTTCCTCTCTTTCTGACAAAAACATTAGTCCTTGTTTCCCCTGTCCATGCCAACAATTTCTCTGCAAGAAAAGTATTTATATTTTTAATCTTATTTAATATAAATTTTAGTCAAATGGCATTGTGGCTTAAAAAATGGAGACATAGCTTCGGGGTCAAGAAAATCTAATCTTAAAACTAAACTCTGATATACTAGCTGTGGGACCCTATACAAATCATTTACAACAAAATCACAACAAATGAGTAATCTAAATCAGGGCTTCTTAACATTTTTCCACTCATAACCCCATTTTTGCCTGAGAAGTTTTTATGCAACTCCATCTCAAATTGGAGCTGAGGTGTTTCTGGCAGCATTTAAGCATGTTCAGTACAAAGTGTGCATATTGTATGTTCAGAACCAAGGCTGCAGTGAAATTGTGGGATGCAAACCGGAAAAGCACTGCCAGAAAGACCTCAGATTCACTGTATATTCGAATTTGAATAAATTTTTGGTCATTGCCTTCAGAATCCTTTTACTGTTGCCAGATTTTTCATGACTCCTACATTTGGTTACATGACTCTCTATGGAGTCAGGATTCATAGTTTAAGAAGCTTTGCTCTAGGAAATTCTGTAAAATTAGAATGTAAAAAAGGCCCTGAATTGTATTGATAGCAGTAATTTCTTCATTCAGAAATTTCCTATGAAATCACACATCCAGTTGTACCTGTATAAAATTTAGCATCAAAATAGGTATCTATCTATCACTTGATTTTTTTTTTTTTTTGTCGCAAGCTCTAAAATAAGTACAACTGGAAAATCTTATTTTATTCTTCTCTCTCCAGTGAGTGTAGCAAAGGAAAAATGAATTTTGAGAAATAAGTATAGATAATAAAATATTTCTATTCACTCCAAATGCATCAACTACTTTCCTTTCTGTAGCTGGCATATGTCTTGCCTCTTGTTAGCTATAGACAACAAAGAAAGAGTTTACTTTTTTATATTCCTGCTTTCTTAACATTTAGAGAATGTTCTTAGTTTTCTGTAGTTGAAGAAGCACAATTTAATTATTTTTATCTCATTTTATATATTATGTGTGAAGTCTCTTTCACCTTTCCAATTCCTGGTTTTTTTTTCAAATTCACTTGATTGATATGTGCTCGTTTGCCTTTTTATTTATAGGCATTGACTTTCCATTTAATATTTCTTAGTGAACTTGATTTTTTTTCTTTCTTTCTTTCTTTTTTTTTTTTTCTGCTGCTGCTCTGATTTTTTGGCATACATACTACTGCCTTCTGGACTGTGCTAAGCTTTGACAAGACTGA
Source organism: Antechinus flavipes (assembly GCF_016432865.1). Lineage (NCBI taxonomy): Eukaryota > Metazoa > Chordata > Mammalia > Dasyuromorphia > Dasyuridae > Antechinus > Antechinus flavipes. The sequence continues at coordinate 177,212,699 of NC_067402.1, forward strand.
AGAGGAGGCCTGACTGAAATTGTCTAGTACAACTAGCACTCCACTCAAAATAACTCTTTCTTTTGAAAATCTATTTTTACTGGTCCAGACCTCATCTAATCTTTCATCATTAGGTTGAACCTTTTATTCCAATTTCATCTAAAAGTGAAGTTTAAAAAAAAACTTAATAAATAAAAAAAATCATTTTCAGTTATACACATTTGGGAAGAGTTAGATTGATCAAAGATTGCACAGTAATTGTGCAACTCTACTGTTCTAATCAGCTTTGTAGACCCAAAACATCAAACACTGCCTTTTCCAGTAAACTATCACAGAGTGAAAATCATTTTCTCCTTGCCAACTTTTGAACTTGGTACATGACATGGAGCACAATTTCCATTTTTAAATGCACAGTCACACAAAAAATGCTTTTGTATGCCATAAAAAGGGTTTTTACTAGAATCTTTCCTAAGCTGGTTGTCTGCCCACTATGCTGTTTTATAGATTTGATCCTAATTTTTAACATCTGGGGCATTTCATAATTTAGTGGTGTGGATAACAAAGGAATTAGTCGAAGTTTGCATATGGCAACCTAGTGGACTGCCTTAATAGCTTCTGGGGTCATTATGTCCTTGTTAGGCTCTTTAAGAAATGTAATAATAAAGATGAAATGAGAAATGGTGATAGGTTAATGTAGCATGAATAATCCATTTTCTGTAGCTAACATAGTACTCATGAAGAGAACATAACTGCACACAGAGAGGGCTGAGCTAAAGCAAAATATGTTTTGTAAAGTAGATTTGTATATTTTTAGATACACACACCAGGGCTAGTTTTATGGATAGGTATATAAGTTGTGGCCTGGGGATCCACATCCCCAAAACTCTGCTCTTAGAAAAACTAATTAGATCCTGGGTACTGACTCCAAGGTAAACAGTTTCCCCTTTTGTTTCATTACTCCTACCTGGAATGGTTTCGTTAAAAAAATCATAATATATTCATGTCTAGGATTCCTCAAATTTGGATAAAGAAGTCCCAAATTCCCATATAAGCATTCAAAATACCAAATGCATATCAAGGACAAAACAAACTTTATTGGTTAAGGGAGATGAGAACATGTTAGTGGAGTATTCAGTAATTTACTTAAAATTAGCTCGAACAAGGGACATGGGTAGCCTTTGTGGTGCTAGGACATTCTGGGTCCCATCAGATGGTTTCTGTGAAGTTTTAGCAGCCAGTAGAGAGGGGAAGGTTAAAGATAAGTGTGAATGGAAAAATAGAGGTCAATCTGCTGGGGGGAAAAAAGATAAAATGAGATCACTTGTGCAGGTAGAAAGATTTATCTTGACAATGAGAAAGATCACTCTTCATGTGAGAAAGAATGGAAGGAGGAAATAATGGCTGAAGGATCTTGGTAATATGAGATAAGAAGGAGAAGAATAAAGGAATATTTCAGCAAATGGTCTCAATTTTTTCAATTAAATATGAAACAAGATCCTCAGCTGAGATGACATAGGGGAGGGAAAAAAAATTAAGGGAAGACTTGAGGAGAAAAAAAAAGTGAGATATTTACTGTAGTGAATGGGATAATGAATCAATTAAGGAGGTATAAAAGGATTGCCTTGTCACAGTGAGAATCTAGTTGAGAGTTTGTAACAAATTTCTAGTGGATATGATCAGCAGTTTCATAATTTTTCCATCTTCTACAGCAGTTAGTAATAGTAAAGACAGCAGATAAAAGGAGTCATTCAAGACTGAAGGGAAGCAGAGAAAGATCTTCCATAAGATAAGGGGGCATAGTACCTGAAAGAAGAGGACAGGGTAGAATCTAATTGGATCACCAAGATGTCAAGATGAGGAGGGACTTTTAAGAAACCAAGGAAACTAGTAAGTAGAAATGAAAAGGGAGACTAGTTCAAAAATAGGAGATAGCTGGAGAAAATTCCCTGAACCAAGAGATGGAGCAGCTTATTCCTGGAAAAGCCCAAAGGCTAATATCACTAGATCAAAGAATATATGCTGAAGAATAAGGAGAAAAAGACTAAGAAGGTAGAGGAGAGTTATATTATGAAGGGCTTTAAAGGTCTCAAAAAAATTGAACAGGACCCTCAGGCAAGCACTGGGGTTAATAAGATATCAAAAATAGGACAGCCTTTATTTCATTTGACAGAAAAGGCAAAACAAAATGGCCTTGCATCTGAGTCCATCCACAATAAAAACAATTCTCCCTTCCCCTTGGATGAGCCTTCTTGTCCCCTGGGGACCTACATAATCAATTCCTTTGCAAAGGGAAAGAAAGCACTCAGGTTGCTTGAGTCCAACAACCCTCTACTCTGGTAGCTCTTTCTAGGGCTGTACAAGCTACATAACTCAGAGAGGGGCAAGGTTTGCTTTGTAATTCCATATCTTGGTTCTTTCTGTATCTTGCTGATCCTATATTCTGATTCTCATTGCCTCCAACAACTTTTCCTTTGAGTTTGATCCAGAAACATCCCTGTAATACTGATGTCTCCCTGCTGCTCTGGATTTGAGACTCTGATCCCAATTTCAGAGTATCTCTGTCTCAAAAAGAACAGTAGTTTATCAAAGTATAGGGTTTCCTGAAGCATATAGATTCATGGTATAATGAGTTTCCAAGAGATTTCATGTGACTACTGTACAAGGCTACCAGGAAAACTGACTTCTCTCCCACTTTTATTTTGTAACTCTTCATCCCCCCTCAACTCTTACAGACCAAATGCAAGACTAGGAAGCAAATCAGTGAGCAAAAGAATTCCAGACACTGTTAGAAAGATATCATCAATGTCCAAATAAAGTCCTGCTTGTCAGTGAAACAAATGAGGATTTTTGTATCTTACTAAACAGATATCTTCCATGCCAGAACAAAGTCTTCAACAATGCAAGCAAAGAAGAAGCAAGACAATGTCCAGAGGATACCCACTACAATATTTAACCTTAAAAGCACACCTCCAAAGACCTGATATTTCCTTAACTTGCCTAATTCCCCTACTGATGCATACCAGTCTTTCATTGCCTAACCTGATAGTCCACTTTCCTGAGCTACTTTGTCCAAAAGCAGACATCTGGTAACCAAGCTTTTAGTGTCAGCCTCTTTTCACTTATTTAGGGTGGTTCATTGTAGGGTCAACTTTTGACAGCCCAGTAAGGTTCCAGTTAGGTAGACAAGGGTCCTGACATTAGAGTCTGGAGTACTTGAGTTTAAGTCTACCCTCAGGCATTAGACTCTGGAAAAGTCACTTAACCTTTTTGCCTCAGTTTTCTCATCTGTAAAATGAGCCAGATAAGAAAATGGCAAACCAGTCCAGTATCTTTGCCAAAGAAATTCCAAATAGGTTCGTGTAGAAACACACTGAAAATTGACTCACCAATAAGATACTAAGACCTGCTCCAGGTGCATTGACTTCAAAAAATTTCACCATGATGACAGATCAGAAATGAATTTTAGGAGAAAGTTAGAAAAACACAACTAACAAAATGATAAAAAAATATATTTTTTTCAGATAAATACATCATTTGATTTCCTTTGTAAGCTTTTTAATAAAGCTCAAATCTATATTTATTTCTGTGAGAAGAGTCAACCTGAAGTACAATCTTCAATCTTGAAATAGTATCAACCAAATCTCAGTTTTTCCAAGATTCATTATTGAGCCACAGGTTTATTCAGTCACCCAGTTACTCCTTCTTCCTCTTGCCATTTACACATTGGATATTTCCATTCTCATTAGCACTTCCACTAGAGGAAAAAGCAAAGGGAAAAGAAAAAACTAAGGAGAGTCAAAACTAATTAGTTTGGATAGTGAAAAGCCAGGAACCATTAACCAAACTGAATTAAAATTTGTGAATTATGTAAGGACTCCATTTGTTCACGTTGCACATATGTTTGCCCTTCTTTAAATCTGACCTTTTCAGAGACAAATCATATAAATCACTTTTAAATGATTGAGTATCAAATGATAGATAAACTAGTAAGGTTGATTATTTTTCAAGAAATAATACTTGGTGAGCCCATCAATACTTCCCAAGCTTCCCAGTAAACTTAAAGAGCCATGGCACATTAAAGCTGAAAGAGAATCTAGGGATTGTCTACTCTAGAGAGGTCAAACTCACAGTCTGTGGCCAAAAGCTGCCAGCAAAACTCTCCAGTGTGGCTAGAACCAGATTAAAATGTAATTGAAAAAATGTTTAACTAGATAAAAATATGATGTAACAAAAATAATGTTAATTTGTGATTTTCTAAGTCGGTATGCAGCCAGCAAGGATTTGTTCTTGATGCCATTGGTCTAGTCTATCACATTAATTTTGTAAAATTGTGATTCATTGTGATTTACATTGTGTTAATTACTTGACTACTGAGATATTGCAAGGGAGGAGCCCAGAAGGGCTTGTGGAACAGCAAAAAAAGAGATGGAGGAGACATTTTCTCTGTTAGAACTATCTAGAAAAAGTATTTTTTTCTTGCACCCTTGCATTCTTCTTCAACCTCTTGGATTGAGCGCTAAATTGATGGAGAGAAAATTAAAGTGGTTCTATTAAAATTAGTTCGTATAGGCTCTTAAGTAACAGATATAAACAATCCATGATCATTCACCTAGACTATTGGGTTGTGTTCAAAAAAGATTCAGGTGGCTGAAATTCTGAAGTTGAGGATGGCAGGGCTTGAAAACTGTTAAAGTTTAACATTAGGATAACAAGGGGACTGTGGCTCAAGTAAATCATTGATTGTAAACAAAAGAAAGTTTACTTGCTCTTAATATTTCAAGGATATAGATTAGCACTTAATTCAACAGATAGAGCTCTTCTTCTTCATATAGAAATACATCTGGTCAGCCAAGCAGGGGATGTGATAATTCCCTTGCTCTTCAGTCATCCTAAATTTGAAGACCATTGATCTCAGATGGACAGAATCTTGTATGTCTCTTGGTGAGAGGTGCAGTCAAAAATCACTAGAGAGTGCTTGAGTCTCACTCCGTTGTGGGTCAGTGAAGTCCTGATTTTGTTACCTTTTAGGGAAAACAGCCTAACCCATAACTCCACATAGTGGAGCCCTGATTGATAATTGACCCTATTACAGGAGATGAGAAGAGACAGAGAAAGGGAGAGGGAGAGGGAAAAAGAGTAAGAAGGAGAGAGAGAGAGAGAGAGAGAGAGAGAGAGAGAGAGAGAGAGAGAGAGAGAGAGAAAGAGAGAGAAATCAGTCATAATTTAGAAGAGACAAAAAAAATCAAGAATTAGTTATGACTTAAAACAAGAAAAAAACCATGTAGAAAGTGCCTCTCAATTGGAGACCCTAAGGAAAGGGAAAAGGAGTTACACATTTATTGTCCTTTTCTTTATCCCAAGGAGCACCCTAATCTATTATAGCCATACATCTCTTCTCTGGAGTGATAATATATAGTAGATACTAGTGAATTTTAACACTCACACCACTATTACCAGGGTTAGTCTCTATTCAAAATGTATGTTAGCTCCTCTTCCTCTCAACCACAGCTAAGCTTCATTCCCTCTCGCTATCCTAGGAACCTAAGATCTGTAAAAGGAAGGTCTTGGACAAAATACCTATTACCTATAAGGGTCTCTTCCCAGCCCCAAGTCTCTAATGCTACAAAAATAGGATTCGTTCTTCCTTTCAGATTATTTCCATTATTTGGTGATACTCAAACCTTGATTTTTCCTGAAAATACTGCATTTTTGGATATCCCCTCCAAGACTTTAAACTCTTTCTCTCACATCCACACACACTATTATACCCAGAATCTGGAGGAGAAAAGGAAATACTCCTTGTTCTGTATTGCAACTTCCAAACCTTCCATTTGCCACCAGCAGAAAAATATTTTGTTGCTATCATCCATAGACCTTTAAGAGGACTTTACACACACACACACACACACACACACACACACACACACACACACACACACACACACAAAGTTTAGTATCTGACTCAAAGTCCTCTTCTCCATCCCAGTTCTTATATCTTTCGAACACTTTGACCTCTCAACTTCCAATCCTCTGTCTCCAATCTATTTTAATCATACAATTAACCTTAGAGCATCATCTCTCAACTCCAAACTTTCGCAACTGAATTTGTCCTAGATGCTGGAATTTTTTTGATATGGCTCTAGCAATACTCATAGAAGATCGATAAGGTAAATTAAATGAATACTTGTATTCTCTCAGCTAAATGTATTCTTGTGTTTCCTAGAACCATATCCATTTATAAGAAAAAAATCCTATTAGTAGAAATGTTTTCATTTTTAAATTTTAATAAGAACAGCATAAAAAGCTATGCTCTGGAATCAAATATTTTGGCCTAAAGCATACCAGGTTCTGTAAACCTCAAAATTATGCATTAGAAACTGGTCTAATTTTCACAACAAAACTTTGCTAATTAATTTTATTTATTTATGTTCCTACATTAATTGCATTTTCCTTTCAGACCTTACCCTCTTCTGCAAACCTGTAGAAAAATAATATGTAATATTAGCCACATGGGAAAAGGAAATTGTGCATCTTTTTTTACAAATTGTCATTCCTAAACCTGTTATTTTGGAAACTTTTTTTTACTCCTATGCTAAAACACTATATATTATGATTTTTTTTTTCAACTCTAGAGTTAGAACCAAAGAAAAGACAAAATATATGAGTCCATAAACATTATTGCACATATATTTAGTAAACTATTTTGGAATGACACATTGGTTATAGAATACTTAGTTACAAAATCAGATAAAAGAATAATACTTTAGACATCTGCATAAGAATTTCAAATTATAAATCAAGGTAAATTTCAATGGTAAACAGATCACTGAGTTGTGAAGTCCAGGCTAGCTTCCTGGAGACCTCAGAACCAGCCAGAGTCAGGATAAGCAGAAGTCCTTGGTCTCTAGGAGGAGAAGTGAAGGAGATAGACAAAACTGCCAGAAGTTTTGCCAAGGATCCTTCCTTGATTCTAGAATCCAGAATCTCCACACTTTTCTCCTCCTCATCCTGAGGCAAGTAAAGTTCTCTCACCTCTCTCATTCCACCCCCAATCCTTCCCTACAATTCTCTTAACTACAAGCATTGAGCTAGCATCAACTGTGAGAAGAGAAATTCCAAACATGCTAATAGAGTTATTGTCCAATAGGTAATTAGCCTTAAGTGCTTGGTTGTCTGCCCTTTACATCTCCCACTTTCTTTTCTTTTAGAACACAGATGGTTACACACCCCCTGACTTCTCAGGAAGGGAGATGAAAAGCACCAAAGAGAAGTGGGGGTTGCTAGCAGGTTTCTGAGCTGAAGGGTCTTATTAGAAACAGGTATGCACAAACCCATTAGCATGGGAGGTATTACACAAGCACATAGCAATAACGCAGAGGCTATTAGTGATGACTCTTCCCACAGCCAGTCCAGGCTCGATGTGGTGTAACAAACATGAATTGTACATGCAAGTAGTGATATAACAAACAATATAAATCAACAAGGTATTGTAAAAGATTTCCAGAAGTCCTAGAAGGAGGGTATGTAAACAACAGTCACACATATGCCTTCTTCAGCAGCCAAGAGATGTCCAAAACCAATCTATTGTCCATTGCTTCACATGTCAGGAAATCCAATGATCCCTGGAAGTTTTTGAAATCTTGCAACAGTGCTTTTATGTTTTAGGGAATCCAATGATTCCAGCAGATTTTGAAGTCTTGGAACAGTTTCATCATTTCTCAGAGAATCCAATGATTCATGAGGGTTTTCAAGTCCTACAATACTCTTACCATGTCTCAGAGAATCCAATGAGTCCTCAGGGTTTTCAAGTCCAATAATTTTTGATGTCCATGATTCAAATGCCATAACTGCCATGCTTTTTCAGTGGTGAGCACAATCAGCAACAGAAACATCCGATGTTTCTTGGGTTTCTTGAGAGAGGGTCTGCTCTGTCTCTTTCTGATGGACAAGGCGAATATGGCTCATTTGCACCCATCTGATTCCTTCTCCACCTGTAGAGATACAAGCAAACCCTCTCCCCCAAGCAGTTAGCCTATCTGGTCCCTTCCATTCACCACTTTCTGGGTCTCTCCACATCACCTGGCGATTATCTAAAGATAGTGGAGGTGCTCGCACTGGATACTGCCCTTCTGGTGGGTAATAAAACATTGCCGGAGCCAGTGCATCTTTGTCAAAAATCAAGAAGTTAATAGTATAAAGGGCTAGATTTAGAAGTTCTCTAGGGTTACCTGTGGCTCCCGCTTTCTTTTGTTTTTGGAGCAGCATCTTAATGTCTCTGTTTCTCCTCTCTACTATTGCCTGTCCTTGAGGATTAAAAGGTATGCCAGTGGTGTGTAAAAATCTTATACTGTGCACAAAAGTGTGCAAAATGTTCAGAGGTATATGCAGGACCATTATCTGTTTTTATTGCTTGTGGCATACCCATAATTGCAAATACTTGAATAAGGAACTCAGTGACCACTTGGGCTGTCTCTTTTGCTGCTGATATGACAAAAGTGTATCCTGAAAAGATGTCTACCACAACAAGGAAAAAAGACAGGCGACCAAGATTTATAATGGGTCACATCCATTTGCCAAATTTCATTGGGTCTCAAATCACGAGGGTTCTTCCCTGGAGGCAGTGTAGGAGCGTGGAAAGGAAGGCAAGCTATGCTCCTAGCTTCCTCTCTTGTTATTCCAAATTGTAAACGTAAAGCTCGAGCAGTCTGATGGTATTTATAATGAGATGCCTGGGCTTCTTGGAATAAAGGATTGACCAACATAGTTAGAAGGCTACCTGCCTTTGAATTACCATCAAAAATAGGACCTGGAAGTTCACTATGAGAATGGACATGCAAGATATAAATCTTACCTGGATGCTTACTCAGTTACTCTTGAAGTTCCTTTAAGAGCTGATATATATTAGAAGCTACAAATTTTATTTGGGCTGTGGCAATTCTTTGTACCACACCTACTGAATAGACCGAATCAGATATTATATTTATGTCTCCTGGATAATAAGTAAGAGCTAGAATAATTGCATACAATTCATTCTGCTGAGTGGATTGAAAAGAGATTCTGACTACTCTCTTTATAGTTAAGTCACGAGAGTATACAGCACAAATATTGTGTTTGGATGCATCTGTAAAGATAGTGGGTCCTTTAAGAGAAACTTTAGAAACTTTTTCTTCAAGAATCCATTGCCAATTATGTAATTTTGTCTGGCTATCTTTAAAGACCCGTGTGTAAAATTTGGAGCCATGGCTAATAAAATTTGCCGCTCTGGGATGGTCTCACAGCACACATTAATTTGTGTATTAGTATAAAAGGTGTATATCTTGTCAGATCTTGTCCCAGATAATTGTACTGCTCATTTAATGGCCTTTAATAAAATTCTAGCTACAAGCACTGGGTAAGGAGTAAGGCTTTGTTTGTTCTGATTGTGTCGGGAGGTTCACCCACTCTATCACACTATCTCCTTGTTGAAGGACTGCTGTGGGTGCCTATTGTGTAGCAAAAACTGGTATTTCCAAGGGTTTTTGAGTAACTCTTTCAACCACATTGCATAAAGTCAGTTCAACTTCTCTCAAAGCCTCTTGAGCTTCTTTTGTAAGCTGGCATGGTGAGTTTAAAGCACTGTCTCCCCTTAAAATATCATATAATTGTTGTAACTGATAGATAGTCAAGCCTAACACTGGTTGCATCCATTGGATATCTCCTATCAATTTCTGAAAGTCATTTAAGGTGTTTAGCTTCTCTGTTCTTAAGGAAAGTTTTTGTACTGTAAGCACCTTAGGATATACTTCATACCCTAAATATTGAAAAGGAGCATGTCTTTGAATTTTTTCTGGAGCTATGTGCAATTTGTAGTTCCTTAGTGTTTCTATAGTCTTTTGTAGACACGCTTCCAACATTTGTTCCTCAGGCGCACATCCCAATATATCATTCATTAATGTAATAACTTACTTTTGGAAATGCTTTTCTTACTGGAGTAAGAGCATCAGCAACATACATTTGACATAGTAGGGCTGTTTTTCATTCCCTGTGCCAAAACTGTCCATTCATATCTTTTATAAGGCTCAGCTAAGTTAACTCTGGGCACTGAAAAGGCAAATATTTTCATATTCTCCTTATCTAGAAGGATAGAATAGAAACAATCCTTAATGTCTATAACCCAAAGAAGCCATTCTCTAGGGAATTGAGTAGGAGATGGAAGCCCAAGCTGAAGAGTTCCCATAGTTTCCATCTGTTCATTTACCTTTCTTAAATCAGTCAACATCCTCCATTTTCAAGAGTTCTTTCTTATAACAAATACTGGGGAATTCCAAGGACTTAGAGAAGGTTGTAAGTGCCCTTGTTCAAGCTGCTCCTGTACTATATCTAATAAGGCCTGAATTTTATCACTACCTAAGGGCCACTATTCTATCCACACTGGTGTATCAGTTTTCCATTGGATAGGAACAGATGAAAGTGTTGACAGGCCTTCAACAGCAGCCCTGCCTAAAAAACTGAAGTACTCATTTTTAATCCTAATTGTTGTAAAATGTCTCTTCCCCACAGATTGATGGGGATTTTTTCAATTATAAAAGGAGTAAAAACTCCTTTTTCACCTTCAAAAGTCCATCTCAAAGGGATAGCACTAACTTCAGCTGCTATTGATCCTCCTACACCAGATATGTAGGTGTCTGCCTTAATCTTTGGCCAGTGACTGGGCCAGTTGGCACCTCTAACGACTGTACGATCTGTACCAATGTCTACCAATCTTTCTAATGGTAGGCCATTTATATAGATAGTGAGCATAGGTCGGTCAGTTGTCACAGCTGCTGTCTAGTATATTCCTGGATTTTGTTGCTTGGAGTCAGAATCTGGGTGACTTTCACCAGATTGCTTATTAGGAGTCTGTATTAGTAAACCTGATGCTACTACTTCTCCTGGGTGATAAGTCACACATTGTCTACTTGTATTAGTGACTGGGATATTATCTACACATTCCCCAGTTTCCCACATCAGTGTATGGATGAACACTGTTTTGTACATACTCTCAGGAGGTGAAATGGTCAAGTCTACTGTGTTACTGTGTAAGGGATCCATAGGCTGGAGAGGAACAGATTTCACCTCTCCAGGGGGTATCTCAGTTGTCCCAGCTGCATACAGCTTTATTCTCCCTAATTGTAAATCCTTTCTCCCATCAGGTTGCTTCCTGGCTGGTTGATTGTGTAATCCCCTTCTCCCATCATATGGCTTTCTGGCTAATTGGTTATGTCTGGGTACTGTACTTGTAGGCACTCTCCGGGTACACCATTGGTTGCCACATGCCCCAAGTGTTTTTTGCCTAGGGCCCTGGAGCTAGGCCCCTCATCCTATTTCCCTGAATCAGTCTACATTCTGATGCCTAATAAAGCCTCTGTTGCATTTTGGACATGGGGTATTCGGTTTTGTTTTCCCACCCTGTTTTCTCATTCTGTCTCTGTGCCAACACTGAGCTTTCAGATGCCCTACTTTACCACATTGAAAGCATTGGCAAGTCTCTCTGGAAGTCTCTTGTTAAAAGGGACCCTGTCTCCACATGTTCGGATCTTGAGAAGTCTGCATCATAGCCTGGCTATAAAAGGCATTTGTGCCCACTGTGGCACAGCATCATGATCTCCTCTAAAAGAGCATCCTTGCATAGTCCTAGTATAATTCTTCTACAAACCTCATTAGCATTTTCTTTAGCAAGTTGCCTTATCATAATGTCTGTTGCTGCATTTTCACCAATAGTTTGTATGACAGCTGTCTGCAAACATCCCACAAAATCAGCAAAGGGTTCATTTGGCCCTTGTGCTATTTTTGTGAAGGCCTCTCCCTTATTGTTTTCACCAGGGAGAAAAGCCCATGCTTTGATAGCAGCAAAAGCAATTTGATCATAAACTGCTATGGGGTAATTAACCTGTACTGAAATGTCTGCATAAGAACCTACACCTGTTAGTTGGTCATAGGTGATTGGAGTATTAACTCCACTTTGACTATTTTGTTGGGCTTGTATTCTACAGAGCTCACTATATTCAGAAAGTCACAACAAGTTTTTTTTTTTTTCAGTTCTAAGCATGTCCTTGCTCTAGATTTCCAGTCACTAGGGGTTAAAATTTCACAAGCCAAATTCTGTAATAACATCTTAACATAAGATGATGTAGCCCCATAAAAAGTACAAGCCTTTTTCAGGTCTTTGAGGATTTCTAAATCAAAAGGAGCATATCTTCTACTTTCTTGACCTGAAGAGTTAAACTGTTGAATCACAGGATACATTTCTATTCTCAAATCAGCTGTATTCTGCCACTCTTCTGTGGCTTTAAGTAGTGCCTTTTGCAATCTAGTCATAGGAGGGGGTGATTGCTGGGGGGGGAGATGCTGTTGGTATCGCTGCCCTTCCCACTACTCTTCTTCCCTCCATCCCAGAAGGTGAAGTTGATGGGGGGAAAGGGGAGGGGGAGAGGGAGAGAGGAGTTTCAAGACCTGCTCTGGTTTGGGCAGGGTTAAAGCTGGGCTGTGAGAGTGAGAATCACCACACCCTTCAACTTCACTTAATTCCTCATGCCCTCTGCCGATATTGCCATTAATCTGTCCTTTGTCTTCCTCTTTTCCCTCACACTTTCTCATCTGACTGTTCTTAAAACTTTTCTTTTTTGTGGGATTCTTTAAAGCCAATTGTATTAAGTTGTACATATAGAATGTTTCCTTAGAAATTGAATCAAGACCTTTATCATTATAATATTCACATAGTTGATCTCCTACTAGTTTCCAATTATCTGCCTCTATTTCTTCTTCTTTGAAGAACCAAGGGGACGTGCATTCTAATGTATCCATGAGTTCATCAATCTGCTCCCAAGTAACAATCAAACCCTGTCTCTTTATCACTCTGAGTATGCTTCCTGTAGATCTCCTTCAGGGTGGGGCTGGAGGTGGGGGTGGGAATGGGGGAGAATCTTTTCCTAATATCTGCCCCATTTCAGTTAGAAAATGAGTTACTAGTTTAGCTCTTAACAAAATAAGTTCCCTGTTTGTCTATTAAAATACTCACCCTATTTCCTGGTCACCTGGTACTTCTTCAGTGAAAATAAGGTCCTTGGTTCACATATTGGGCACAAAAATGTGAAGTCCAGGCTAGCTCCCTGGAGACCTCAGAATCAGCCAGAATCAGGATAAGCAAAAGTCCTTAGTCTTTAGGAGGAGAAGTGAAGGAGATGGACAAAACTACCATGAGTTTTCCTAAGGATCCTTCCTTGATTCTAGAGTTCAGAATTTCTACACTTTTCTCCTCCTCCTCCTGAGGCAAGTGAAGTTCTCTCACCTCTCTCATTCTATCCCCTAATCCTTACCTACAATTCTCTTAATCCCAAGCATTGAGCTAGCATTAACTATGAGAAGTGAAATTCCAAACATATGCTAATAGAGTTATTGTCCAATAGGTAATTAGCTTTAAGTGCTTGGTTGTCTGATTCCAGCACACCTTTTAAGAGTTTCAGCTCATTACACTGGGAGATGAGGAGTGACTTCAGTTTCCCCTCAAATACTACTTCCCTCATGAAGTTTTCTTGATCCTCTCACCAAACATCTTAGTTCTTTATATTCTTAAGCACTTACAATAGTCTAATTGATATTACAATTTCTTTGGGCAAAGGCACATGTTCTCTATGGGGATATGATACATTACAATGATACCAGGGCAAGTTGTGGCTAAATAGCTATAAGTAATGCCATATCTGTTTAAATCACTAGATGCTACTTCAAGTGCTGTTATATCTATCAACTGGACTAACTGTATCAATATGGACAGGACCTATTTGATCTCTTTATCTTCCAAGATTTCCACTTTCTGTATCACCTGGAATTCTATTCAGCCAAAAGAAAAGATGAATTTCCAATCCCAATTTACCAAATGCTGTACTCCCCATTGCTACGAAAATTCATCTCTTTCCTACTCAAGTACAGTTACAGCTACTGCTAACTAGATACAAAGTCTTAACACACTCAAACACACCCTACTCTATCTCTTCTACATATTATTTTCTACTGGCAAAATAAAAGAATGTGCTTTTGTGTTTGGCTAATTTTTTTTTTTTTTTTGCTTTTTGGGGAGTGATTCAAATGTCTCATGAATGATTAAAATTTCAGAAGGAAAAAGGTTATCACACCATTGCCTTCAATTTCCACACTTTGATAGCCCTTCCCAAACTCCTAATCTTTCACTAAGCAAATCTGCAATCTAATAGTTCAGTTGACTTCAAATAAACAGGATCTTTCTAAACAGTTGCTTACAAGTTATCACAGTTACTCTCTTCCATTATTCATTCTGCTTCTGAAATTGTTGAGTCAATTAATGGTGATTAAAAAAACATCTTTTTTAACAAAGCACTTAGGTGAGGTACAAACTCTCACAAGCAGTTTGAAAAAACAAAGCCGAGTATCTCAATCAGTATGACAACATGGTGAATTTTTCAGAGAATTGCATTGAATATATATATGCTATGTTTGAATTCCTGCCGCAGCCAGTGAATACTATATTCTAAGAGTAGCCAGGTTTCCTTCTGGTAGAAAAGTAAATGCCTTCCTTTTAAAGAATGCCTAACACTCCCTATCAATTGATACAATGAAGTGTTTCTTAAGTACAAAGCAGTATTCTTATCCTGCTTTCTGCAAATCTCTTTTCAAGACTTCAACCACCCCTACCTCCCAATAAAAAAAGAATGATTCACCAGAAGGATTACAAGTAAAACTACACAGGAAATCAGAATCCCCAGCAATACAAAAGCCTTTGCAAATTAAATCTCACTGGCTCAGGATGTCCTTCTCCAACAGCCTCTGTAACAGGGATTTTTAACCTGAGATCCGTTAATTTGAAGGGTGTTAACATTTTGATAACTATTTCAATAAAATTGATTTCCTTTGTAAACTTATGGATTTACATTATTCGCATATTGCAAGAAGCTGTAGAGAATGGTTCTGCAAGCTATTGGAATAAAAGGAGGAAGGAAAGATGAATTAGGAGGACAGAAAATGTGCTGCCTTTGGACTAAGGAAACATTTTATAACATGTGTATTTCTAAGTACCATATAGTATTTTTTTTTACCAAAATAAAAGTGCTAATATATAAATATCTTTTGAAAAGAGAAATTCTTAACATATTTTACAAGAATATGACACAATAAAAATAGCAATTAATACAAAGAGCACAAAGGCAAGATACAGACCTAAATAAACATTTAAAAATTATATCCTGAACGAATGGACCGAATGATTTCCAATCAATCCCAAGTCTCTAATTCTTTTGAGGAGCGATCCTTATACTCTAGGATTGCTGTAGAGATTTGCCTTTCTTTCCTTTTGAAGTGAGAAGCATGATTTTTGTTTCTTTTTTGAATTGCTCAATGATAAAAAAGTGGATATAGTGCCAGACCTGAAGTCAGGAAGACTCCTCTTTCTGAGTTCAAATATGGCCTCAGACACTTACTGTGTCACATTAGGGAAGTCACTTCATCCCATTTGCTTCAGTTTCCTCATCTTTAAAATGCGCTGAAGAAGAAAATGGCAAACCACTTCACCAATTTTGCCAGGAAAACCCCAAATGGGTTCACAAAGAGTTGGATATGCCTGAAAAACGACTAAACAATAATAACAACAGCATGAATGGGGGTCCAGAGCTGAATGGGATTCTGTAGTAGAAAAGAAAAAGGAAATGTGTTCCTACACTTTACTCCCCAGGACTAAAAACCTAGTTTTAAGGCAGGAGACCAAGGCAGTTTGGTTTCTTTATCTGAGAATAAAGAAGTCCTAAATGTTGTCATTTGTTCTTCCTTTTCAAAGAGGACTACATAATGGTGTGGTATCTTGAAAGATATGTATCAAGAAATATATTTAAGTGAAGCAGAATTGCCCAGAGTCATCAGTCTCACTTTCTTTATTAGGGTCTTTGAAGTCCAAGGTCATTAAGACAATCAATAGCCTGGGATGCAGTACATGACCTTGGTATCTTTGATGTCTGATCAGCACCAGTTCTTCAGAGCATCTGTTTTAGCTTCTTTCATAGCTATTGGAACAGATTGTTCTTATCTGCCTATTCCCCCAATTCACTGATGGGTTTGAGATTTATGATTGCCATTGATCTGGTTAGCCAATACACCAAGACAATTGCATATACAAGATATTTGCACATGCTGGTTGATTATTGCTCTTTATTCTTGAAGAACAAATAGACATCACTATGGTGGGATACGATGTACCTTGATGTGACTAATTAGACCAATACTAATTTGCAAGGCTCTACCACAGGTCAGGCACAAACAGTCCCTATGAACATTTGGAATGAGATGGCTCTAAATTTTGCATCTTATATTTCTTTTGAGTTGCTGCAATTCTACTTTACTCTTAGAGCACAGTGCTTTCTTTGTTGAGATCCCATGTTGGGTAGTCCTAGTACCATGTCTCATAATCAATTCCAAAGTTCTTCAAAAAGACCTCCAGAGTGTCCTTGTTAAGGGTTCAGGAGTGACTTTTGACTTTCTGTATTTAGCCCAAATTAGCTGAGAATAGGGATTAGACAGTAGCAATGCTGCATTTAGATATAAAACTTGTAGAATCAATGTTTTGTTGAGACTGCCAGAAGATTAAGCTTATACAGCTTATACTCCCTAAAGATCAAGGTGGTAAACAGATACAGTAGAAATTGTGCCCCTAAAGTATGTGTGCAGTAGAGAGGGAGAAGAATGTTTATAATTCTGTTCTTACTATTTCTTTGAAATAAATATCCCTTTGTAAAACTGTAAAAAAAATAATTAATTAAGCAGTAAACAAATTATAAAAATAATGCCTGTGAAATAAAATAATGATGTGACAAACTACCAAAATTTCTGGGATGTAGGCAGTCAACAATCAATCAGGAAACATTTACTAATAGCTTACAATGTGACAGGTATTGCCTAAAGTTCTGGAAATACAAAGTAAGTTTTTTTTTTAATGGTCCCCTGTCCTCAAGGAATATTCATTCTGGTAGAGCTAAAAATATAGATCTAAGAATCATTTGCATAGAGAAAATATTTGTAATCATGGGAGCTGAATTGAGAACACCGAGAGAATGTAAAGTGAGAAAAGAAAGGTGCTCAGAACTTTAAACCCACACATAAAGGGCAGGATATATATTCCTATCCAGTAAGAGAATCCTACAGAAAATTATACATTATAGGAACTTAATAAATGTGTTGAATGATTGAAATGTTTCAACCATGTAAATAATTTCATTCAAACACTAACTATAAGCATATAGGCTAGATTAATATCCTAAAATCTACTTGGTATTATTAAGAGTTTTGGTGTTCTAATATAGATGACTAAGTGTGGTTTTGTGTAAATACTATTTGACTACAAGTTCAGATGAATTCTAGTATTGTTTTTACTACTAAACAATAGCATGACATTAATCAAATTGATTAATCTCTATGTGCCTCAGTTTTCTTATTTATAAAAATGAATATTTAAACAATCAGCCTATTCTAGAATTAACAGGACTAAATGATACATGTAAACATTCTTGATCTTAGCCAAAAGGCCAAGAAACAATATATGTAAGCATGCTTTAAAAAATATATAATGCTATTCAAATGCAAGTTATATCCTCAAGTTACTTACCTTCTCAGGGCCTCAGTTTCTTTACCTGTGACATTAATAAAATATAAAAAGAAAGGATAAATAAGTTGATATATTCCACTAAAAATTTAAAACTAAAACCAATAAATCAAAAAAAGCACAAAAAATTTTGAAAATTGGAAGAGAACAATATATAGAAAAACAAATACTAAAGAACTTAATAAAATTAAAAACTGATTCTTTGAAAAGACTAAGAAAATCAGAAAAACTTTAGCTAACACAATTTAAAAGGAGTGGAAGGAAAATCACATTTACAAAATAAAAAATAAATAAGATGAAAGCACAGCAAAAAGAGAGAAAATAAAAAGAATTATCAGAACCTAATATCCATAATTAATAACAAAAATAGGAATTTAAAAGAAATAAATAATCATCTATAAAGTATAAAATACTAAAATTAAAGAATATCAAACAGAGATGTTAAATAATTCAGTTTTAGAAAAGGAAGCTTAGCCAGCAAAAAAGGTAACTACCAGAGTTGGGAAAGTAAGGGATGGAGAACTTGGTCCAAATGGATTTCCAAAAACATATTATCAAACATAAAAAAAAAAAACACATTTAGTCAGACATAAATTTAATACTTAAAGAAAATGACAGACAAATATCATTTAAAAATGTTCATTTTTAAATCATCAATAAATACTTGATGGCAATATAGTCAAACTATTGTTCACTCTAACCAAAGTTAGATTTTTACTAGGGAGGGCAAAGATGGTTCAATATCAGGAAAACAATGAACATAATCATATTAAAAATAAAAACATCCCAAGCCACATGATAAGGTAGGGATAAATGAAAAGTTTTCTACTTGAGTTTAAGAAATCAATTTCACAAGTTCAAGACCTAGTAAGAGCAAATTATCTTAAAAAGATCTTGAGTTTTCAGTGTATCACTTTACATAATTTTGATTTATCAACTCAATATGGCAACTAAAAAGATAAAACTTTCTATAATCTTTTTATTATTTTTTATTATTTATTTATTATTTCTTGGGCTATATCAAGAAAAATATACATAACTTTGAGGAATGAAAAGATATTATATATTCCTAGAGTATTCTGCCTGGTCAGTTCACATCTGGAGTACTATGTTCAGTTCTAGGCACACAGTTTTAGGGAGGCTATTGATAAGCTAGAAGGCAATCAGGATAATGAAGGTCTTTGAGTCCACATCACATAAGGATTTATTAAACAAACTGAGAATATTTAGTTTGTTGTAATTCGCAAGTCTAACTCAGGTCAATACCTTATTAGATTCAATTTTGAGACAAAATAAAACACTCATAGGTGATTCAGCAGTTAACAAAAAAACAGAATCAAAGACTACAAAGCATATTCAACAAGAATACTGCAGAATTTTGCTTAGATAGACCCAGGCTTCCCCTCTTTTAAATGGAAATACTTCTGGTCAGTAGGTGGTGATTCAGTCTCTGGACATCCACCAGTCTGAGGAACCCAACTGCATATGTGTGGGCCTTTTTAAACCTTTAGGTGATCAAGAAGCTACATCAATATGGTTAAAAAGCCCTCAGGAAATTGCAATGTGGGATACCCAACTTGATACCCAACCTTAACTCACTTGGCCAATCAAGTCTTGGGATCAACTGAGGAAGCTATCAGGGAAACCTAATTTAGCAATCCTATCTGGCAAGAACAGAGGGAAGTCCAGTAATTACACCTGCAAAAAAGAATAGCAAGAGAAAAGAGGCAAGGAGTATGACAGCTGTGTTCGTGTATTTGAATCCTGTAGAAGGAAGATTAGACTTATTCAGTTTGGTTCCTGAGGGTAGTACCCAGAGGAATAAGTGAAAGTTGTAGAAAAAACTTAGAATTTATATGTGGAATAATTCCATAACTCTTCAAATGTATAGGACTGTCTGAGCAAGGAATAATTTCTTCCTCTTTGAAGGTCTTCAAGCAAAGGCACTAGAAATGATGTTGCAAGGATTCCTAAGCTCTAAAGAATTAGAGCTAGAAGGGACTTTAGTCTAACCCCTTGTTGGGTTTGGGTTAGATTAAAGTCTCTTCTAGCTCTAATTCTATCCTATTATCTAGCCTAGTGCACCATAGATAGAATTGACTGAATTAATAGATGAATGAAATCCATTTTAGGTAATTTACCTAAAAAAGAAAAAAGCAAATTTAACAGATTTTTAAAATGGGACAGAATGTCTTTGTCATAATGGATGATATACTAAATATGTTAACTTTGTAAATAGTAGAAAGTTCTCTCTATGCTTGGTACAGAGAACATATTTTAGAGCCCATAACTGGAAAAAACAAAAAAGATAGGGTTTTGGAGAGGATCCAAGGAATGTCAATAATGATTGAACATTTAGAATACAAGTTCTAAGAAGAAAGGATAAAGGAACTGGTTTTATTTATCCCAGAAATTGAATAGAAACTCCATAACATTATTCAATTAGGGGTACTATCTTTCTCTAATAATTTTTTCCTTATATTTTTTCATTGTGGCATAGAAATAACCCTAAATTTGAGGGAAATTATGATGTTTTCTAGCTAGCTAGGTAAGTGGAGAAAGTTTCCTCCTGTAACAGTTGACCTCCAGATGAAAAATTTAACAATTAGAAATTAAGAATCATTCTGGTGATTTTCCTAACACAAAGATCTGACCATGTCAGTCCCCTACTCAATAAATTCCAAAAAATCCCTATCATTTCCAGGTTTGTGGGTGTGGGTGTGGGTGTGGGGGGTGTGAATCCTGTTTGGCAAAGGCAATCATAATCTATTCCTGTCGCATTCCCTTCAATCAATCCTGTAACCCTGGCCTCCTTGCTGTTCTTTGAGTGAGACACTCCATCTCCCACATGTTCCAAATCCATATGTTATCATTGACTGTCCACACAGAGAATGCTCTCCTTCTTCAATGATCTCTCCCTACCATTTTCCCTGATTTTCTTGAAGTTCCAACTAAAATCTCTCTTTCTATGGGAAGTCTTTCGCAATTTCTCTTATTTCTAGTATCTCCTCTCCCCTGTTATTCCTCATCTTCATTCTGCACTCAGCCAATTTGTACATAGGAGTTTGCCTGTTGTCTCCCCAGTTAGACTGTGAGCTCCTGGAGGGCAGGAGCCAGCCATAGTATTTCTTTGTCTCTCCCACACCCAGTACGGGGTCAGTAAAAGGAGTATGCACACTGATGAAATCACGGACTTTTTGAAAGATCAGAAGTGGCACAGGAAACAGAGTACTGGACTTGGAATCAAGAAGACAAGTTCAAATCTCTTTTCAGACACTATTTGTATGACTCTGGGCCAATCACTGGCCCTCCCTCAGCCTCAGTTTCCTCATCTGTAAAACTGGGGTAATACTTTCTTCACAAGGCTGATATAAAATCCAAATACTATAACAGAGATCACTTTCCTGATCTTAAATTGCTGTTGGCTATTGTTATTATAACAGTAACTGTTAGCTACTATCATTATAACAATCTTAGATTAATAATAATTTCTCTATATCAAAGTACCCATACAGACACACACACACACACACACACACACACACACACACACACACATATATATATATATATAAACTTTTTGGTCCTAATAAGAATCCAGTGAGAAAACTGAGGAAAGCTATTTTTCTTATTTTACAAATGAGAAAACAAAGGCCCTGGAAATGTGTATAATTTGCCCAAAGAGTCATAGCTCCATAATAACAGAGCCTGGACCTACATTTAACCCTAACCTACTATTCCCACTGTGATAAATATTGTTCTGCTTCTAGGGAGAACAAAATAAAGACCAGAAGTAAACTACTACTGAAATGTTCGCTAAACTTTTTTGTTCTTTGCTGAAGCAATTGAGGTTAAGTGACTTGCCTAAGGTCACATAGCTAGGAAGTGTTAAGTGTCTGAGGCTAGAGTTGAACTCAGGTCCTCCTGACTTCAGGGCTGGAGCTCTGTCCACTGAACCATCTAGCTGCTCCTGTTTGCTAGACTTTAAAAAAAAAATTCTTGATTCCAAAAGTTGTCAATGGCGAGCACTGCCAGTGGAGGTTATAAAGTCTTCTGATTAAGACTTGTAAGAAAAACATTAAAATTAGTTCTAATGATGAAAATGACAATCTTTTGAGCCTTACTTCTTTGGGCCCTGTGCCATGATACTTCATCTACCTTCCACCCTGGATCACAACCCTACTGTTGACAATCCCAGTACTCAGGCTTGAATAAAAAGCTGATGCTCTTAATGCTAGGTGTTAGAGACCTAACTGGGGATCTTTTTTCCCTTGCATCCTAACTCCTCTATTTCATCCTAATTCTCCCAACTGTCCCATTTAGGTAAAAAGTCTACTAGTTGGCAAGCAACATGAAGGAAGTTTCCTACCATCATAGATCATAGAGTCATATTTTAGATCAGGAAGGGACATAAAAAATCATTGAGACCAACTCTTTCATTTTATAGATGAGAAATCTAAGGTTCGGAGAAATTAAATAACTTCCAGGGTCACCACTTGTAAGTGTCTGAGGAAAAATTGGAATCTAAAGCTTGAAGACTCTAAGCCCTATGATTTATTCTCTGTAAATCCTATGGAGGTTTCTACCCTCTAGCACTGATTTGAGAATAGTGAAGATGTAAAATGCATATTTTGTTTTCCTCTACCTTCCTCCAGGGTCTCATAATGGGGAGGATGTACCCCTATAACTCCAACTTTGAAGGTTATGGCTGCGAAGTAGATTCCCTTTACCAAAATGGAAAGGTTAGGAGAACAGACCCCATGGAGGAATGGATCTAACCAAGTCTGAAGAGGTTTATCATTACTTGGCTGCATGGTGATGAATTTTTGGCCACAGCAGCTCTTGAAGATCACCTACTAAGTAAGAGACAGATTGACATCTGTGTTTTTGGAGGGAATGCTCAAACTGGTCCTTGAAATAACATTTAGCATTTAGAAACTACTGGGCCAAAAAAAAAAAAAAAGTAATATAATGTTTCCACACTCTTCGAATTGGCTTTATCACTCACTGTCTCTGAGTTATTACAGTGGTTCATCTTATAAAGGGAGGTCTATCATCTAATTCTTCAGGACATCATTTCTTTTATCTTTATCATCAAATACAACTGGCCCTGCTTTTATATGGGATTTCCACCCAAGTAAATAAAAGTAGCCAACAAAAAGCCCTCAAGAGGTTCACAGGAAGCAAGTAGTTAAATGATAAAAATGTGAAATGTTATGCAGCAAGCTGTGTACAATTAACTAGAAATCAAATATACACCTTGTTCCAATCCAAGCCATTTATCAGATAAAAATAGTCTGCTACAAGAATGTCATGATTAATGAGGTGAGACTCCAGCTAATTACTGTTTCCTCCAGAAGTAATTAGGTTGGCATTGCTAATCAAGATGAATGAACACTCTGACCTGCTTTTTTTAATGTAAAACTATGAGCTGCTACTGCAATAACATCACTTAGTTCAGGCAATGTAGTCTTTATTAAGCTTGTAGTTTGATTAAATTCTTTTGTTACACTAGGCTTTCCACACATGAATAGATGAATGCTGTGATGTTCAAAGAGTTTTTCACTCTTAATTAAAGACTGAAAAGGCTTGTTCAATTCACAGGGCAATACATAGGACAGCTGTAAATTGATAGCTTTTAAGTGGAGAATAACTGAAGGAGTCTTAGGGCTTGCCCAGCTATAAGAGGTTTCCTCCTACTACTGTAATTTTGCTTGTAATGGTTGGGAAATTGATGTGAGATACTTTCATTATATTTTATTAAACAGGTTTTTCATTTCATCAAAGCACTTTTCCACACACACAAACCATATATCTTTACTTCTTTTAGTAATGCAATCAATATATGGGGGAGAAAGGAACTACACAAGAATTCAATAACATTAACATAACAAACCACTACTGTCTGGAATAGGAGTTTTCTACAAAAGTAAGCAGAAATCAACAATGTAGATATCAGCAGCTTGTGTACATCCTGGCAAGGCACACTTAAAACTCAATTACTATGGTAAATGGAAATCTATGATTTTTCAGGTGCAAGCATAATTTTTTTTATCCTGTAATAGAAGTGACTTATTGCATTATTCAATGTGAGATGCATTTATATAAACCCTGAAAGACCTAACCATTATTTATAAAGAAAGCAAAAGATGTTTCCACACATGAGTGAGTTAACAAGACTCTTATATTCTATCTCAATCGTTTGATCATGTGTACAAATCTAATAGTTTATGGAATTATAGATTTTAGAGCTAGAGAGTGCCTTAAAGGTCATCTTATTGAACCCCTTCATGTTATGGATGAGAAAACCAAGATCCAAAGAGGCAAAATTGGAATTTTAAACTCAGCTTCTCTGATTCCAATTTCATTCTTAGTTTCACCTTACTTTCATTCTACCATCCAATTTTCATTTTCTCATATTCTTTTTATTGTTTTAGGAAGGGAAAGATTATCCTCTATACTCTTTTCCACCAATTTGGTTGATATTGCTACTTGACAGGTTAGGAAATCCTATTTTTATATCGTCTACATAATTGTATTCCTAGGCAAGAATATGCTGTCTCCTCTTTGATTGACATGTTTGAACCTCCTGCTGCTTTGTTTTTCTCTTCAATTTTGTACATAGGAGTATTAAAAAAAAAATCTCTAAAATCTGCCACCTTGTCTAGGTCTTGAAGTCAGAATTTCATTTTCTAGGTTTTACTCCATGTGGAATTCATGATTTTCTATATTAAAGACTTTCATTACCAGTTTCTTTTAAAATGTTTTTAACCAACTTAGTACAAGACTTTGGTTGTTTTAAGCAGCTCCTGCTTGCATCTTTTCTATGGACCTCATTTTAACAAGCAAACAAAGCCAGATAGTTCAAATCCTGGACTCACAAAGACATAAGAGTGAGAAATGGACCACAATAGTATAAAAGGCCTCATTATTCAACCAAGAAGGAAGCCATCTCTTTTGCTCACTCAAAACCTCCCCTCTACTTTGATACGGCCATGCCTTTGTGCTGACCTTCCCCCTTTCCCTAAATGCATTCCCTCCTTACTTCTCTTAGAGTCTCTCTCTTCCTTTAAGAGGCAGTTCTAGCACCACCTAATGCCTGTAACTTTTCCCAGTTCTTCTCAGTAGTTAGCATATTCCCTCTCAAACTATTTTGTTTGTACAAATTTAATCTACATATTTATACGTATGTATTAATTCTATATTTAAATATTATTTTAATATTTATTAATTATATTTATATTAATTATATATTGTGTGTGTGTTTTTGTATATACATATATGAAAAATATGTGTTGTTCCTAATTAGAATGTAAATTCATTGTAAATATTGTTCCATTTTTTAAACAAGTGGCAAAATTTATCCAAATCAATAGTAAAAGACAAATATATAGAAGAATATATACCCTACAATACAGAGTGAAGAATTTGTCCCATTAAGTGAGAAAACTCAACTCAACCAAGAGAGAAAGTCTCAGATTTTACCCAAAGGGAAATTCCCTGAAACCTCTAGTGAAGCAAGTTGGAGATGGAGACATGATAGAAATTGCTAGCTCTTTTCATTCTACCTTCTTCCCAGAATCTTATTCTCCTTTCAGCTTCCTGAAGTGGGGCTGGTATCATTTATCTTCTCACTCAATGCTGGAGGTCAGAAGCAGCCAAATCAAGGTAGAGTCCAAAGAGACTGAAGAAATCAGAACAATCAAGAAACCTTCTTCTCTCTTCTCTTCAGTTCCTCCCCTCCCCTCACATAGTGGTGGGGACACTGATCTCCTGTCTTATTTTTTGGACTTCTCCCTCAGATGCCTAACATAGTACTTAGCACATAGTAACTGCTTAATTAATACTTCTAAGTTACTTAAAGCCTGCAATATCAGGATATGCCCCCCAATGCTCTAAAGCAATTTTCAGAATATCTTTATAAATAATATTTCATCCTTTTCCCCAGTTTCCTGCCCAGATTTCAAATTTGTCAGTTTTCTATCATTTATTTTTCTTTTTTCTTTAAATTTTTTACTAAAGCTTTTTATTTTTAAAACACATGCATAGATAATCAATATTCACCATTGCAAAATCCTGTATTCCAAATTTCCCTCTTCCTTCTTTCCCTCACCAACTACCCTAGATGCAAGTTATACAATATATGTTAACTATTCAATTCTTCTTTACATATTTCCACAAATATCACACTGCACAAGAAAAATCAGATCAAAAAGGAAAAAAAAATGAGAAAGAAAACAAAATGCAAGTAAACAACAAAAAAAGTGAAAATACTATGTTGTAATCCACACTCAGTCCCCACAGTCCCTAGGTGCAGATGGCTCTCTTCATCACAAGATCATTGGAAGTGACCTGAATCATCTCATTGTTGAAAAGAGCCACATCCAGTAGAATTAATTATAGTTTAATTTTGTTGCCATGTACCATGTTCTCCTGATTCTGCTTATTTCACTTAGCATCAGTTCATGTAAGTCTTTCCAAACCTCTCTGAAATCATCCTGCTGGTCGTTTCTTACAGAACAATAATATTTCATAACATTCATATACCATAACTTATTCAGCCATTTTCCAAATGATGGGCATCCATTCAATTTCCAGTTCCTTGCCACTACAAAAAGGGCTGCCACAAACATTTTTGCACATATGAGTCTTTTCCCTTTTTTATATCATTTACTTTTCTAAATCATTATTTTTTAATGGGCTGTTTTTTGGCCAGTTTAAAAAAAACTTTATTAAGTGCCTACTATTTACCTATGCTAAATGCTAGGGATTAAAAAAAGAAAAGAAAAAACAATCACTCTCTGAATATGTAGCGATTTTATCCAAAAGTGGTGGATTTTATCCAAAGAGTAACAAATGATTCCAAAAAGTTGTTACATTTGTCTTTTGGGATCTTTCTTTTCCTTGAAACATCTGTTTAACAAAGATAGCTGATATCTGATAAATTCAATCTGGGTTTATCATTATTTATCTTTTTTATTCCTTTATTACAGGGGACTGGTCCATAAAGCCGGTCTTTATGAGCCTGTTCAGGATGTTCAATTCATTCATACAATTTGGTTCAATTCATATAATTTCCATGTGAATTTGGGGACATGCATAGAAATTCTGTAACTGATTCTGGTCAGAGGAGCAGAACTGGGAATGCATTCAAAAAGCACCAGGACAGTTTCTCTTAATTTTACTTCTTCTTCTACTTATTCTATTTCTGTGAGAGAAAAGAGACAATACTAAGGGGAAAGACCTTGGACCTTCCCCATCAGAGACCATCATGTGATGTTGGAAATATATACTTCAGTCCTTTTCTTCAAAGTTCTTTCATTTTAGGTGAAAAAAACTGGAGATGGAAGATGATCTCAGGTAGCCTGAGAGCAGAGCCGAGACCTTGAAGAATAAAGGTTGACCTTCAGGACCCAACCCATCGGTAAATGAGACAGGGACTCATCCAAAAGTGAGAGTACACTTGGACATGAGATTGGTGGAACCAATGTTAAGTAAAAACTGAGCCAACCAACAGCAAGACTATTATACAATGATCAATTCTGATGGACATGGCTCTCTTCAATATTGAAATGATTCAAAGAAAGTTCCACTTGTGTAGTGATAAAGGGAGCCATCTACACCCAGAGAGAGAACCGTGGAAACAGAATGTGGACCACAATATAGCATTCTCACTCCCCTCTGTTGTTATTTGCTTGCATTGTGTTTTCTTTCTCAGTTTTTCTTTTTCTTCCTTCTTGATCTGATTTTTCTTGTGCAACAAGATAACTGTATAAACATGTATACATATATTAGATCTAACATGTATTTCAATATATTTAACATGTATTGGACTACCTGACATCTAGGGGAGGGGATGGAAGGAAGGAAGAGAAAATTTGCAACAAAAGGTTATACAAGGGTCAATATTGGAAAAATTACCCATGCATATGCTTTGTAAATAAAAAGCTTTAATAAAAAAAGGAAAGGAAAAAAAACTGAGCCAACATTTCTCAAGGACCAAGGATGTAAATTGGAGAAATTGTCACTATATTTGGGGGAAATGTTTGTACTTTTTGTAAGGGGTTATTTATTAAATATCTATACTATATATACAAAATACATATGCAAATATGTAATCAATAAATATTTAAATGATATTTAAATATATAATTAATTCATACTTATAAATAAGTAGGTTAAATGTAAACAAAGTGGTTTGAGAGGGAATACACTAACAGTTGGGAGGGATTAGAAAAGGTTTTTTGCATTAGATAGTGCTTGAGCTGCCTCTTAAAAAGGAAGAAGAAGAAGAAGTATGGAGAGAATGAATTTCAGGCAAGGGGATGATGAGCACAAAGTAAATGTAAATATCTTTTTGCAAAAGCCAATTGATGTTAATTGGGTAAATGGAACTAGAGTACTAATCACTGGAGCTGAACACATTGGAATGATGCCACAAGTAAACATCATTAGAAAAACACACCCCCAACTCCTTATGGGTTCCCTATGAGGGGGAAATGTATCTTGTCTCACTCTGGAAGAGAGAGAAGTCATAGTAACTAATGTGCTATGATATGTTTAATTAAAATGTATATTTTATTCTGGGACGTCTAAATAGTTCTGGCACAGTAGTTATTAAGACTCTACTTATAAAGATAGCAAAGGAACTAAGTGTAGAGCTCTTGTATTTGTTGTCACTTCTCATAATCATTCTAAATTCACTTTTTATTTGGTTTCATAGTCCTGTTTTCCCAATAAAATTGGAAATTTCTTGTGGACAGAGACAATTTTATTCTTTTTGTTAAATATATACCTCAGATATAATGTAGGTATTCAATTAATAATGAATTTCTACAGTACAATAGAAATATAAAACCTTAAATTTGAAAAAGATCTCAGAGACTATCTAGCCCAGAGCTTCTTAGACTTTTCTCTCTTGCAATTTTCTTTCACTCAAGAAATTTTTATGCAACCCAGGCCATATAGTTATATAAACTAGGTATTCAAATCAAACATTTCTAATGCCCAAATTTTAATGTACATTTGGATGAACAAACTACAGAACTGATCTATTTATATGTATGTAGATACTTAGGGAGTTATCCCACAGGCTCAGACCTTAAAAGAATACACACAAAAAATTAAAAGAGTTTAAGTGTATATCAAAGCTGATCAATGAGGACTGCGAAATAACAAAGTACAAAACCAACCTAAAGTGTTAGAGTACCTTCATACTCATGACTTCTGAACACCACAGTTTCTGCTCAAGGTTCCATCATCTTTGCAGGCAGGCAAGTTCAACTTTTCACCCTCCTCACTCTTAGTAACCCCATATAATTAATCAGTTACCAAATCTTATCATTTCTAGCTCCATCACTTTTCTCACATATCTCCCTTTTTTTATCCATTTGTACAACTACACTCAAGTTTAGTCTTTCATCACGTTTTGCCTGAACTATTGCAATAGCCTCCTAATTATTCTCCCTTTCTTAAATCTCTCCCCTTTCCAATATATCCTCTACATAGTGCTAGTTTGATTTATCTAAAATCTGGATCTGATTACGTTCCCTTCTTCCTTAACTTCAATTAGTAAACTCTTGTGGTTTCCCACATGATCAAATAAAAACTCCTCTTTTTGGTAGGTAAAGCTCTCCAGAGAACAACTAGGTGGCACAATGAATCGTGTGCTAGGCCTGGTATCAACAAGACTCTTCTCCCCACAGTCTAATCTGGACTTGTTAATTGTGTAAATCACTTAATTCTGTATGCCTCAGTTTCCTCATCTATAAAATGGGTTGGAGAAGAAAAAAGCAAATCATCCCAGTATCTTTGCCAAGAAAACTCCAAATGGGATCATCCAGAGTTGGACACAACTGAAAAACAACTGAGCAATCATAAAACTTCAAACCTGGCCTTTTCTTGAATCTTTCCAGTACTTCCCCCCCCTCCCCTTACTTTCTCTTACATATTTTATGAATCAGTCATACTGACCTACTTGCTGTGCCTTAACATGCAGTATTTCATATCTCACCCCTCTGTCTTTGCACTAATTGTCCTCCATACCTGGAATTCTCTTCATTTCCACAGCTGCCTCTTGAACTATGCTTTTCTTAAAGACTCAGTTTCTTTCCTTTCCCACCAATTGCTAATACTTTCTTCTCTAAGGTTAGCTTACATTTACTTCTTTAAATTAAATTTTGTTTTTATTCTGCACTAAACAAATATCAAATAAAATGGGCATTCACATATACATAATAAAACAGAAAAAAAGATTATTCATGAAACAGATCTCTATTGTATACAATTTGCTTTTTTTAAGTATTTAATTTCAACCTATAGCTTTCAAATCTGCTTGCTTATCTATATTTCTTTCTGATCTTACAGAATTATTTTCTCTGCATTCTATCTACTCTGTAGATACCTTGAATATACATTTACGTACACACACAGTTACAGACACAGACACCCAGAAACATACACTGTATCTCCCTATAGAATATAAACTCCTTGAGGAAAGGGAGTCCCCTTTTCACATTTTTTTTTATATTTCTAGTGCCTGGTATATTATAAAAATTTAGTAAATATTTGTGGTTTAATCCCAAAAGTTGTGCCTTGCCTAATGCCCTACTATTCTCCTCCATGCAATAGGAATTAATATTAAGATGTATGACCTTGACATCAGATGCTCATGATCTGACATGTCCATTTCACTAAAGTTCATGGTACATCAAAATTTGTCTAATGATCAACAAGAGGACATACAAAAGGAGGAACTGATTTATATCAATCTTTATATACTTGGTATAAGTGAAATCAGAATAAAGAAAGAAGGTGCTTATAAATGGCAGAGAAGTAAATAGAGGACTTGGTATAATTGGTTTTATTGTGCATCTAAAGAAAAGAACCATCCTTTTATAGGCTATTTTGAAATCACTTTTTGCAGTGTTCCTGATTAGTATGTACAAAAAGACCATCATGAAAATAATTGCATGTTATGCCCCAACTTCTGTTGCAGAGAATGAAAGGTAGAGAAATTCTATGAAGAATTTGATTAGATTCTTTTTATTCAATGAATACATCTTAATACATGATGATTTTGATGCAAAGGTAAGAATAAGCAAGGACAGCAAAAAATATTTTGGAAAATTCAGTTCAGGATGAGACTCAAGAATAAAAGAAGCCAATACTTAGAGACTACCAAGAAGCTTATTGTCTATGCATACTGAGTGCTTTCTTTGAAAAAGAATTAGAAGCACCAGACAGGAGGAATACCTAATAACATTTTTAAATGAAATTGATTTTATTTTAAAAGAAAGAAAATAACTCATTACTAACGTGGGAGTCATTTTTAGACAGATGTCTGTGGACAGTATAAACACAATCCTTTTGGAACAAAGAAAAAAATTAGTAAAAAAAAATCACAAAATTGGAATAAAGATAAAATGAAGAAAAAAGTTTGGTGTGCAATTAATTAGAATTTCATCTATTTATACAAGTCATTCAGAAAGGGCCTCAGACATGTCTTAGGTGGGTGACTGTCCTATTCAATTAATCTCTTGTCTCAGTATTCTCAATTGCAAAATGGGCATAATATCTCATAAGATTGTTGGAGGATCAAATGAGATGATATTTGTGAAGCACTTAGCACAGTGCCTGACAGATAGTAATTCCTGTATAAATGCTATCATCATCATCATCATTTTTACCACTTTTCTCTTAAAAGTCATTTAGAAAATATCAAAATAACAATTTCTATAGCATACAACTTCTCAGGATTCATTAAATTTAGTTCCACAGATATATTTTCTGCCTATTAAATGCAGAGCACAGAGACAGTGAGGAAAAGTGGCTAGAGTAAACAGTGTTTCATCAATGAAGTTCCATGGCTCTCTATTACCTCCAGAATCAAATAGAAGGTGTCCCCAAAATCTCAGTGCATATTGATGGGAAAAAAAGACCATTTTGCCATTGTGACCAGAAGCTATTTCTGTGGAGTATTTTTTTTTTTTTGTGGAGTACTATTGCTGGCTGGGAAGGAATTTCCCTCCTTACTCCCAGAAATAGGAGAGGCTGACTCCTATTAGACCATCCCATAGTGAAAAGCTCAAGGCTAAGATCCTTCTTTTTGGTTGCAACCTCTAATTCCCCCTCCTCTTTTCTAAGGTATCAGTATTTAAGAGACTTTAACCCAATATATTACCAAAGACCTGATGCTTTGAAGCTAGAGGCAGTAACTCTGATTTCCACTGTTTGTGGTTAAAGCACTTCACAAGTCTGCCCTGCCCTTCCTTAATTTTACTCCATATTATTCTTGTGTCACTGTGATTCAGTCAAACTGGCCTTGGAACCAGTTCCTCCTACATGATGATGCTTCACTATCTCTGAACATTTGCTCACTCCTTTCTCATCTTTGATCAATCAATCATAAACATTTATTAAGCACCTAGTATTTTCCAGGCTTAGTTCTTAGAATACTATTGGATTCAGGTCCTCCTGTCTTAACCTCTCTGAATCTTACACAACTCTCTAAGGCTGTGATTTATTGACAGATAAAAATCAACATCAGTGAAGAGAAAAATATTGCATGTGCTTGACACTAATGTGTGTGCAGAGCCCTGTGCCAGGCAGTATGGAGACATTAGTTCTTTTTTTTTCCAAGTTCCAAGCTCTTCTGCCTTGTCTGGAACGCCCTTCTTCATCTCTGCTTCTTCAATTCCCCAGCTTCCTTCTAGTGCCACCTCTTATATTAGATCTTAACATCTCAGTTTTTAATGACTCCCTCACTTCCACCCTATCCTGTGTTTACTTGTACTTACTTTTTTTTTTAATCTACTAAAATGTATGTAGAGTATATTGCTTCCTCTGACTAGAATGTAAGCTCCTTGAGGATAAGAACTATTCTATTTTTTTTTTTTTTGTGGAGTACTATTGCTGGCTGGGAAGGAATTTCCCTCCTTACTCCCAGAAATAGGAGAGGCTGACTCCTATTAGACCATCCCATAGTGAAAAGCTCAAGGCTAAGATCCTTCTTTTTGGTTGCAACCTCTAATTCCCCCTCCTCTTTTCTAAGGTATCAGTATTTAAGAGACTTTAACCCAATATATTACCAAAGACCTGATGCTTTGAAGCTAGAGGCAGTAACTCTGATTTCCACTGTTTGTGGTTAAAGCACTTCACAAGTCTGCCCTGCCCTTCCTTAATTTTACTCCATATTATTCTTGTGTCACTGTGATTCAGTCAAACTGGCCTTGGAACCAGTTCCTCCTACATGATGATGCTTCACTATCTCTGAACATTTGCTCACTCCTTTCTCATCTTTGATCAATCAATCATAAACATTTATTAAGCACCTAGTATTTTCCAGGCTTAGTTCTTAGAATACTATTGGATTCAGGTCCTCCTGTCTTAACCTCTCTGAATCTTACACAACTCTCTAAGGCTGTGATTTATTGACAGATAAAAATCAACATCAGTGAAGAGAAAAATATTGCATGTGCTTGACACTAATGTGTGTGCAGAGCCCTGTGCCAGGCAGTATGGAGACATTAGTTCTTTTTTTTCCAAGTTCCAAGCTCTTCTGCCTTGTCTGGAACGCCCTTCTTCATCTCTGCTTCTTCAATTCCCCAGCTTCCTTCAAGTGCCACCTCTTATATTAGGTCTTAACATCTCAGTTTTTAATGACTCCCTCACTTCCACCCTATCCTGTGTTTACTTGTACTTACTTTTTTTTTTAATCTACTAAAATGTATGTAGAGTATATTGCTTCCTCTGACTAGAATGTAAGCTCCTTGAGGATAAGAACTATTCTATTTTTTTTTTTTTTGTACTTGTCTCACCAAAGTCTAGGACAATTCCTGGGTCTTGATATGCATTTAATAAATGTTCATTAATTAATTGACAGATCAATAAAAGATTAAATGAGACAAATTACTATCCAACATTCTACAATCCTCATGTAATAGTGACTACCTCAAAACCCTCTTACACATAGAAAAGTAAAGCTATCTTTCTAACAGACAGGAAGAAGAGACAACTGAAATATGTACTCTTAAAAAATCAAGTGATTTAATGTATTAGACATTTGGGTCATGTGTATATTTCTAAATAGATTAAGTAAAATAGCTAAAAGAATCTTTTCCAAAGAGTTAGGAATTATTTACTAAAACACTAGCATAAGCAATCTTAGATAATTTCATTCAATGGCATCCTTCACAAGGGAACCAAAATTTCTGATATAGAAGCAACTACTGTTTATAAATCATTAATACTGTCCTAAAATCAAGTCAATACTTGACCAAATGCCACCGCAATTTCCTCCAAATCAAGGGAACATGCTGAGTAAGGAGACAGCTACTCACTTTCCCCTGAACTGAAATAACTTGCTGAATCAACAAAGTGACAGATATAATTCTGGCAACCAGAATAAAAAGAAATCAGAATAAACAAAACATTCTACCTATCAGCCAAGAGAGGAAAAAGACAAAGGCTTATGCCCAAGAATAAGTTCCCTTAAAAAACTAAATATAAACGCAGAGAGAGGGAAAATGAACTTGTTATGGGAGGGTGGAAGAAAAATTTTGAAGCATTCCTTACAAAAAACAAAAACAAAACCATGACTAAGTAGAAGCTTCTAAGTGAAAACACAGGTGTCAAGAGAAATCTAAAAAAGTTGTGCAGTTGTATCCAATGTTTCATGACCTCATTTGAGGTTTTCTTGGCAAAGATACTGGTGTAGTTTGCCATTTCCTTCTCCAGCTCATTTTACAAATGGGAAAACTGATGTAAAAAAAAAAAAAAAAAAAAAGGAAAAATTAAGTGACTTGCTCAGGATCACATAGATAGTGTCTGAGCATGAATTTAAATTCAGGGAGATGAGTCTTCCTGACTAGGCCAGGCACTCTGGGCATGCAACTAAAAAAAAAAAGAAAGAAAAATACCAACAAAAATTCTGAAAATAAAAAAAGTTAACAAAATTGAGAGTAACTCCCTAAAGTGTATAAATAAAACTAGAAGCTATTTTTATAAAAAAGGAAAATATAATAAGTTATTTGTCATCTGATCTTACTAAAAGAGAAAGTTGACAACTAAAATATGAAGGAAATATATTCAAATACATAAAAAGTTATTATCTCCAATAGATAATGGTCAAAGAATAAGTAATTTTCAGAAGAAGAAATCCACACTATCACTATGCATATAGAAAAAATCCTCTT
The DNA here is from genome assembly GCF_016432865.1 of Antechinus flavipes. Classification (NCBI taxonomy): domain Eukaryota; kingdom Metazoa; phylum Chordata; class Mammalia; order Dasyuromorphia; family Dasyuridae; genus Antechinus; species Antechinus flavipes. The sequence goes on from NC_067402.1 coordinate 177,247,508, forward strand.
AATTACTATAGTTAGAGAAATGCAAATTAATGTAACTTAGGTACTATCTCATATTTATCAGATTGAAAAAAGTGAGGGGAGAAGAAAAATATAAAATGCTGCATGTGATTGAAATTAACTGATCAATAATCAAATCTCCTTGGCAAATGACTAAAATAAGGACAGAATTTTTAGGTAGGACTTCATTTAGATGTAAAATATAAAAAGCACCAGATGATATTAAAAAAAATTACAAAGAAAAATTACAAAAACCAGAAATCTGTGACCATACAAACTAACAGAACTATTCTACAGGGTAAATTTAAGAGTAAAGATGGGGAAGGGGTTTATATAGATAAATATGCTAGGCACTTTGCTAAGTGCTTTAAATAGATCTCATTTAATCCTCACACAGCCCTATGAGGCAAGTGCTATTATTTTGCAGTGGAGGAAACTGAAAAAAAAAAAAGAAAGAAAGAAAGAAAAAGAAATAGGTTAAATGACTTGACCAAAGTCACACAGCCAATAAGTGTCTGAGATTACTTTTGAACTCAGATCTTCCTGACTAGAGGCCCAGTGATCTACCCACTGTAGTACCCACCTCTCTCCAAACAATAAAAGAAGTGAACCTACTTCCTTGTTGAGTTCAATTGTCCTCAAACTAAACTATTCTCTGGAAGTAAATCAGGGCAACCTGATTACCTAAAGAGATTCATGTGACACCCAAAGGTTCATTATTCTTCTCATAAAGTATTTTAAAAACTAAGAAAATGTAATTCATTAAGTGGATTTTTCTTTTCTGTGTTTGTATTTACAAGACGAAACACACCAGAAGAAAAATCTGAGGCTATCTCTCAAATCTGAGTCATATCCAAGGATTGGGAACCATATTTAAACTTCACTGCCAATTCAGCTGGACATTATAACAGAGCCAAACCCAGATCTACTCCTAAGAAAAACTTTCAATATATTATTTATAGTCACAGACTGAGTGAGTAATGAGTGCCCTAATAATTTGGCAAGATTTTTTGGTGATACTGTAAGCCTGGCTCAGGGCCTGACTACTTGTAGCCATTAATAACCCCTTAGGAATTTCATCAAGAAGAGAGATATTGATCCTGGCACCCCAACAAAACTTTAACTTGTGAATTTGTAGCTTACTCATCTCAAAATCTTTCTCCCAGAATGTGTCATTTTCCACCAGTAAAAGAAATCAAATGCCTAATATGTACCAAAAGTAGAAGAGTCTCTTTCCCTGAAAGCTGAGGGAAATGGTAGGCAACTATCTTTCTGAGTTGTCTTGAATATAAATGGAATATCGTAGGTGATTTCTCAAGGCTTATAATAGTTTTATCCAATTCAGTTCAGCAACATTGTTAATGCACCTAACCATACCCGAGGCACCATTTGAAACAGTGGGAATATAAATCTTTAAAAGGCATATTTTGTGATCTCAGAGACTTACAAGTTATTAAGGGAGATAAGGCAAGAATTATGTAAGGGGCATAATCATTTGTTTTTAGGGGAAAGTAAGAAAAAAACCATTAGCTCCATTCAACTCTTTTGGATATTCTCATGGGGTAATGTTTCTAGATCAAGGTTTTTCACTTTCAAATGAGAAACAAAATTTTAAAAATTCTTCCATGATCCCTGGAGCACATACAATAAGCTATATTTTTCCACAACAGATTCCCTGCAATACATACAGGGATCCACTTGGAAATCTGGACAAAAAAAAAAAAATTCCTCTAGTTCAATGCAATGCATAGGACACTCCAAAATTTTTTCCCAAAGATTCCCAATCAATTCATAAGACAATACAAATGCAGTTCTGAACTTATCCAATGATAGGACAAGAAATCTTAGCTCAAAAAGAAAGGGGGAAAAAAGTAAGAATGAACCCCAAATTTATATCAGACTCCCAAAAAGGGATTCAGTTTTTGAGATTGATTGGAATTATCCTCTCAAATCTTAAATGAACCCCAATAGTGATTATGGATAAGAGGTAGGAGTTATTTGGTTTAATAAGAAATCCAATATCCTAGATGATTCCTATATTCAAGCTCAAGGAGTTGCCCTTTGCCATCATCTGAGAGAGAGAAGTAGTATTTCTCTTAGCCATATGTTCTCCAGAGTCCACAAGGAAGGTATGACCTGCTTTCTCACCTACTATCATGTTAAGGACCATGTCTAGGTGAAGGGGCAGGTCAAGTCTCCAAGAGCCTCCACAGCTGTGAATCATAACATCTGAAGGAATTGCAATGCAGTCTTTACTGGGTGTTGCTTTTGGACTGAGAATGAAATAAATTGGAGGCAAGAGGGAAGAGGAGAGAGGTCAGAGAACAGAAGCTGCTTCTCAGTCTCCTTGTATCATCATCAATCATCATCATCATCATCATCATCATCATCATCATCATCATCCTCTCACATGAAGAGACAAGTCTGAATTAGATCTCCAGCAGCTACTAGCAGGTGGCTCCCATATCACAACACCATCAACCACTCCAATGATTTCTGTGTGATAATCACTATTTTGCAGCCATACAACTAATAAAATTGTGGTAATAAGAAGATGGATGCACCTCTGTTTCAAGGGGAAGCTTGGGGTATATCAGCTTTACAATGGACTAAAGACAATCCACACATCTCTTCCTACTTAATTCTTGGTTCAAGTCATTGTCCATTGTTCTTTCTGGCCCAAGTCTACATACTGATTGATAAACTGATTAAGGTGTTCAAACAAATGCATGTCATAATTTGAATAATAAGCATCTTTCGGATACTTGGTCCTTCCTCTGTGGGTGGTCAGGTTGAAATCTTTTGAGTAATATAGATTTCTTCCATAAAATTCTGAAATGTTCTGGAGCAAGTTGTAACCAGAACAACTCACAAACAAGAACATTTAATGAATCTCACCATCCAGAAGAAATTCCTCTTCAACTTGGAGACTCTACTGGATCTCCTCCACCTCAGTGGCAAGTACCTTTGGTGACAATACATATATCTCCCTGTTTTATACTTTGTCTGATGTTTATAATCAAAGGGTCATAGAACAAAGTTACATCTCTTGTCATAATTTTCAAAGAAGTTTGAATGAGTTTGATGTGTATATAAATGGAAGATACTGTTGGAAGAGAGCTTTTAAAGTAATATTTTACTCTACCAAATTAAATGCTTTATCAGGAACAGTAAACAGTAAGTATAGTGGAATCTTATAATCTTTGTCTTTCAGGCAATTGTATGTGTAATGGTAAAGATGAAGAATATCATATATGAAAGTCTGCTTATTCCCTAATAATATCTTCATTATGGATGTTCTCAAGGAGTATGTAGATGAATCTCATAAAGATTTTTGAATAGATGGTAAAGAGATTTACATATTTTCTAATGTTCCAGTTTTGAAGATGTCTTAAGTCTTTCCGATATAATTTCTTCAACAGTTTGCCCAATTCTGTATTTTCCATTGTTTGTTTTTTGTTAGATTTGTCTAGTTCTGAGAGAGATTAAATCCTCCTAACATTATTATATTACTATTTATGTAATTTTCAATTCATATAAATTTAGATGCTATGGTAGTTATTGCATAGATGTTTAGAAATTATAAAATTTTATTTTCTATGATACCTATAAACATAAAATAATTTATCTGACACCAAATCTTTCCCCCCATATCCCATTACTTTTCCTTTTCTTCAGGCTGCTGGGCAAAATGAGTGTCTGATGACTTTTTTTTTTTTTTTTTGCTAAGGCAGTTAGGGTTAAGTGACTTGCCCAGGGTCACACAGGTAGAACGTGTTAAGTGAGACCAAATCTGAATTCAGGTTCTGCTGACTTCAGGGCTGGTGCTCTATCCATTGCACCATCTAGCTGCCCCTTTATCTGATGACTTTTGAGAGGTGAGAGGGATGTCAGTTTGAATCACTTTCATAAAAATACTAATTAAGGACTTCAACAGCTGGAATCTGAAGAGATTCTTTGAACCAACTATCACCAGTGCATGGAGCATATTGGGATATGAGAATAGTGAATAAAAGCTCTATTTAAATTGTCCAACGTTATTTAATGAATTTTTTACACTATTTACCTTCTTATTTTGTGATTCAACTGTAGTTATTCTATACCTGGTACATAAGTTCTTTTCCTGGGGTTTTGAATTAAAGAAATTTGCAGAAAACAACTACTCTACCATTTTTAATGTAATAAGTGTTTTTTAAAATGATTTTGTTTTTCCAACCAATGTCTCTTGTTATCTTGTCTCTTGTCTTGCTTAAGTGACTGCATGTGGTAGATTCTGGGTGTTTTTGATCTGCCTGAGGGAACTATTCTATATAACTTAAATTTTCCCAGGAACAGTGATAATCAAGATCAAAACATTGATCTTTGCCATTTCCATTTTCTAGATTTATGCATCAATGGCTTATCTGAATAGGTCAGGTTGAAAGTGTTGTAATTATTCAAGTCTTCTTTTCATCTTTAGCCTTTCTTCTAATTTCATTTTGATTTTGATTTTTGTTCTAAGTAGATGATGGTATGACTGCACACAGATAGTTAATTCTAATACAAATTCCACATCATTAAGTAGTTAATTTTTGTGCTGTTCTTTGACATCTAGTACTTTCCAACTTTTTTGAGAAAAAAAATTTTTATGAAATTAATTTTTCTTCAATTATGACAGTAATGACAGTAATCTTCAAAGCCATGACAGCAAAGGACAAGTTCTGCTATGTCCTGCCCAACTGGAAAAGTATTAAAGAACAGGCCTAGAAATGAAGATTATAGGCAATCTCTATGTCATACCAATCTCTATAGGCAACCCTCTATACTAGGTTTGGAGATCATCACCAAAGTGGGTATACAGAGTGTTCAGGCAGGACCATCGCCTCGGGTGTCAAGGCTTGCTGAGCTCTTTTCAGAGCTTCTCATCTACTTTAAAGTCCATTGACTGTCACTCAACTTTTATCTAAGACACTATAGACCATCTCAGCAAATGGGCTAAACCACATTGAAGGTAGCCAAGGGGGTTCAAAACTATCAATGACTTAGGGGGATGTCTTCCCCAAGCATGTAAAGACTTCCCCTGACCGAGTGGGCAGATAAGAACAATTTTCCATGGAGACAGCTGAAGTAGGTGCTAAAGAGGGCCGAATTAGAGCTTCACCAGACAACAAGGTCATCCCTGCTCCTGGGCCATTGCCAGTCATCTTGATTTCTGTCTTGCAATTTTAGAGAATCAAGAAGGGAAAGTGAGCTTGACAATTTTGAGAAACTGCCTCGCTTAAATCCAGTTCATGGTTCACGATCAAGGCATTGTATAATCCCATGATGTTGTTAGTCTTCTTCAAAAACAACTGGGGGAGGTATGTCTTTGGATATAGAAACTCACAGGTTGTTTGCTGCAGCATGGAGGGAATTGTGATTGGTAATAGTGGATAGAGTAGCAAGACTAATAAAATCAGAAATCTTTGAAGCAATTGTTTTTTAAATATTTGGAGCAAACCAAAGTATGTTAATTAAATCACAAGAAACGTTCTGAATGCCAACTGTTTCCCATTAACATTGTTATTGTTGTTGCTGTTGTCCATTCATCATTTTTCAAACTGCCTGTGAGGCACCCTTTATGGCCTTTAGAACAAATTGTTTTCATCCACCTATCTTTGGGTCCTTCATCAGCAATAGATAAGAGATCTAGGTTTGGAATCAGGAAGACCTGAGTTCAAATCCAGTCTCAGATACTTCCTAGAGATGTGACTGAGCAAGCCACTTAACATCTATCTGCCTTGGATTCCTCAAATGTAAAATGGAGATAAGAATAGTTCTTACCTACAAGAGTTGTTATGAAGATAAATGAGATAATAATTGCAAAGCACTTAGTACAATGCCTAGCATATAGTGTTTAATAAATGCTTGTTCCTGATATATAAAATCTGTGGACATTGTGCTCATTTCTCTGTGCATGATCATGGAATTCCATATATTTGACATAGATATCATATATAACATACTTACTGTATATTATATAGCTACATATGCTAGACCATCTGGGTACAAAACAATATCATGAAATTATGAATATAATTTTCCAAAGAATATACAATCATACGCTGAATGTTATACATATAACTATTTTCTGAGTATATATGTATCTGGCCAATTGACTTCATATTTCCTTTACTTAACAAATTACTTTCATTAACAATTCCAAAAATAAATCAAAGTTCACATCTGAATTTGGATTTTTTAAAAATAAAAAGTAATATGGGAAAGTGACTACAACTTGTTTCTTCACTAAATTTTTTATGCCACGAAGCATTTAACACTAGTGCAGCTGTCAATACCCACTCATCTGCTATCGGGCAGCTTTTTCCTTTCATTCACTGTGACATTTTTGAAGTGGTGAAAAAAATACAGTTTAAAACAGCATATTTATCATTTCTTTTCCCTATTGGTGACCTTTTAAGCACTTAAAAAACACTTTGAAATTACTTTGTGCATACCAAACCCTTTAATTATTACATGCAGATATTACACAATACTACTTTACTTTAAGGTATCACTTAATCAAATTAAAAAAAATTAAACTGCTCATATGGGTTCCCATTCAGTTAAACAGTCAGATAATTATACATAAGACTATCCATTTAACAATAGCTCCTAGCTATTGCAACCATGTAGTGTGATTGTAGTTTATATTAAGAGTCAGAGACAAAAGTGTCACTTTAAAAAAAATTTGCTGAAAGTCAGTAATAACATGGTTAGAACCACAATTTGGAGCACTGAATTCCAGTTTTTATCCATATTGAACATTCATTTCTTCATGTTTCTTTTCAGTAAATCAGAGTTGTTATAGGTGGAAGATTCATTTAGTTTGTGGTAACAGATGTTGCCGGATTTTCCTGCTACATTAGGTAACAATGAAATGTGTAATGCTAGCCAACTGCTTCTTGGGGTACAATATCCCATGCTAACAGTACATACCAGTTTGCTATTTAAAGTCAATGTCCTTTCTAAATGTAGAAACAGCCGTGCTGCTACATCTGTTGGAAAAAGGCTGGTAATTCTGATTTTTCCAGTCACTTTTTTCTTTGTCCTTGTCTCTTTAGATTCAATTAACGGATTCTTGCGTTTTTCTTAACCTTTTTTATACAGTTCTAAATGTTTAAAATATCTATGATTATATTAAACATGTACCCCAAAGTTGATCTGAAATCATGTAAACTTAAGTTTTATCTTAAAGGCTTCTCAGTAATTATTTCTTTTGATTATTTGTTTTGTCCTCACCCAGAATCTCCCTGAGAACATAAGGATCATTTCTAGCACCTGCCTAGAGTTTTTAGTTTCTTTGCAAGCAGACTACCAAGCCATGGAATATAGAACAAATCTCTTATGCACAGCAAAGAATATGAAAAGAATTCATACTGAAAATCATAGTTAAGAAAAATTCCTCAGGAGGATCTATATAATCACAAAGAAATTATAGCACCATTCTGGAAGTTGAGTTCTCCTCGAGGTGTGAAAAGAATTTAGGATACTAGAGTTAATGCACTTTCCTTATATCAAGGTTCATTATTCTGCCATGTTATTAACACCAGCTTTGCATTGATTCACCTCTGGTTTAAGGAAATCCCTTCTTCTATTTACAACTATTCCACTATTGCCATTTTACTTGGCACCCTACCCAGTACTCCTAGGTACCTTTGCCTATGATTGCCACCTACTGCCACTTTTACCTCCATCATTGACAACCTTTTCTTTTTCCTTAGTAAAGTGCTAAAGTTCTTACAATAAGAAGATTTGGCAAGAACAATCTTGTTATTCCTTATATTAGCCTTCCCATTTCTTGTTACTTTGCCCCTGAACTGACCATGCTCTAGGCTTAGAATTCACTTTCTCCTTACCTCAATCTCTGAGAATCGCTTGTTTCCTTCAAAATTCAATTTAAATTGCTTTTTTTAATGAAGTTTTTCCTAATATCCTAAGTTTCTAGTGATCCTCCCAAATTATATTAAATATATATGCATCATATGTATGTGTGTGTGTGTGTGTGTGTGTGTATATACCCATATGTGTATACATATTTATATTGTTTTCCTTTATGGAATGTAAGTTTGTTGAGGGCAGAAACTGTTTCTTTTTTGTTTTGTATCTCCAGTCTATCATAGTACCTATAATATAAGTGTAATTGTTATTTAATAAATGTTTATTGATTGGATGACTGTTTTGCCAAAATCTTGAATTTGGAAAGAAATGTTAATACCAGTTTCTAAGATGAATTTGTTATCATTTTTAGAAGGTAGCATACTATAGAATGGCCAGAAAGAACCACAGATAAACAGGATAGCTTTGAAAGTTACATGTTGAATCATTATTATTTACATTTAAAAAGAAAACAAGTTGTACATTAATGCGGTTTCATGTATAATGTTCTTTATTTTAATATATTCATATAATCTTAGGAAAAGACCTTGATTGTCTTTAAAACAGTTTAAAACTGACAAGCTCCTGAGTTAACTTCTTCTAGACCAAAAGCAATTCAGTCCACTAGAGGTATAAGTATATTGGTGAAATCCATCAAGTCAACAAATTTTCCTTTGAACAGGCAGCATGCTTGCCACCTGAACCTGAGAACCAGTGGTGAGATTGCAATTCAATTCAATTCAGAAAACATTTATTAAGCATCTGATGTGTTCAAAGCATCATTCTAAGAACTGGGAAAGATATAAAATTCTGCTATCACAGAAAATAGAATTTAATAGGGGATATGACACATGCATATGAAAATTTCTAAGGGTATTGTATAGTCTGAAAATTTTGGAGTTTTCAGATTTAGTCTTTCTCTGCCCATCAATTTGTCTGTTCCCCAGAAACGTTTCCTCCTCTTGCCTATTAGCTCCTTACTTCTGTCCTGTCCCCTTCTCTGCAGCATGCTCCTTCTGTATCATATTTTCTATGTCTGAAAGTTTCTAGGCATAAATCTTCCAATTTTATCAGCTGATTTGTATCTCCTTGTGTCTGACTTCGGGGGTGGAAAGACTTTAAGATCTGTCTGAGTAGAATCACTTTTCCCTCCTATGAAATAGCTGGGTGTCCACCCACCAGCTCCAGTCCTAGAATTGTCATCATCTCTGGTTGAGTGAGTTGTTCTAAAGCATGGATCTAAGGATCCTAATCATCATGGTCTCCTTTTTTCTGCCAAGGTCTGAATATCATCATCCCCAGGACTCCCTAGTAACATCCCTGGTCAAATCTCTGCTCTACTCTACATTTTTGGAGCTCTTAGTTCTAGCTCCAATATGAATAGTTTGAGGAGCTAGTTTGAGAAGTATGACTTAGAATTAGAAAGGACTTTAGATATGATTTTAACAACTCTTGTCATTTTATAAATGAGGATTTTGAGACCCAGAAAAGGAAAATGACTTTTGAATCATATAATTATTAGAGAACAAAAGTTGGATTTGACCTTACTTTTTCTGGCTCCAAATCCAGTGCTTAAATGTTAATCCTAGAGTATGGGAGTAGAGATGCTTCTTTAATTTAGGGGTGATGTATCAATCCTGGCCACAGTGAAAAGGAGGGGTCAGTGGGACATCCGATTAACCTTTATTTGATATCTCTGAACCCTCTCCCCATAGTATCTCCATTAAAGCCATTCATCCCACTCTATTGCCCTTTCCCTTAAACACACCAACAGGGCCTACAAATTTTAGCAATGACTAATCCATCTAATTCTTTTGTAAGGTCTTATTAGCTCCAGCAATGGACCTTGTCATTGTTTTTGTTGAGTTATTTCAGTTGTATCCATTTCTTTATGATCTAATTTAGCATCTTTCTGTCAAAAATACTGAAATGATTTGCCATTTGCCCTCTATCCACTGTGTCACCAGCAATGGACCATGAAAAAGGGAAAGAGAGATAAAAGCAAGAAGACAAGACAAAGAAGCAATATTGATAATATTTCTCATTTCCAATAGACTCTTGACAATAATAATTAAGACATTTCAATTTCACAAAAGCTTCTTACTGTTGTCCTTTTACTAACAGAAAACATAAAGTAATAATAAGATAAATGAGCTTATCCATAGTCATGGACCTAATCTAAAATCTAGGTCCAATGTTTGCATCTCAGAGCTCATTGTTTTTTATGTGAAATCGTCAGGAGATGTGTTTCTAATATGGAGACATGGGTCATCTAAGGTTTTGAGTCCGCATGTGGTTGATTGCATCTAAAATCACAAAGTGATTTAAGGTGGGACAAGGTGGTTGAATTTAATCGAACCATTTCGTTTAGTTGGACTGAATTAAATGTAGGCATTTTTAGACATAATTTATATATGTGTGTATGTACAATTTGTTAGTGAGGTATCTTTTAAGTGAGGCTATATTAAATCATTCAGGACATGCGGTGACATTTACAAAATTTCTGTTTTGGTGCAGGAAGTTTTCCTTTTTTGCTGTGTCAAATATATCAGTATCATATCACATCAATTTTGATGATGCTTCTCTAGCATATCCCCCACAGCATCTGTTCCAAGCCTTCTCCTTTTTCCTCAAGCCCTCTAACCCTCACCCACTGTTGCTCAGCAAATGACCTTACCTTCTACTTTGCTGAAAAAAAAAATGAAGCCATCTGTCAATGAACAACTATATCTCCTCTGCTTAAAACCGCAACATCAGCCTGCATCATCACCCCTACTCTCCTCCTTTTCTCCAGGCTCTGATGAAGAGATGGCCTTTCTCCTTGATAAGGTTCTGCCCTAACTTGAGCCCTTGATCCCATCCTTTCTTCCTATTTGCCCCAGAGATAATTTTCACCCTAAATCATTCCCTTTCTACTGGTTTCTTTCCTACTGTTTACAAATATGCCCAGATCAAGCTGATGGATAAAAAGCCTTTGCTTGATTCTGACACAGACGTAGGAAGTCATCCTATATCTCTCCCCTCTCTCACTGATAACCTCCATGAAGTAGTTTTATCTCCTCATTGCTCCAATTTGCTTATCACCCACTCTCTTCTCAAACCTTTACAATCTGACTTCAGGAATAAACTCCAGGTCACCAACTCCGAGTTTCCAAGGTTACCGATTATTTGTAAACTGTTTAATACAATAGCAATAGAAAATGACTTCCCTTAGTCATCCTTCTTGACATCTTCCTCTGCAGTTTTTGACAGTAATGATAACCCACTGTCCTCTCTTTTCTTGACTTCACTCACACTGCCCTCTCCTGATTATCTTCTTATATAACTACACATTTTCAGTCTTATTTATTGATCTGTCCATTCCCTGCTCCATGTGTTTTTTTCCTGAAGGTTCTGTCCTGGTTCCTCCTTTTCTCATCTCTCTGTCTCTCTCTGTCTCTCTCTGTCTTTCTCTGTCTGTCTCTCTCTCTCTCTCTTTCTCTCTCTTTTTCTCTTCTCCCCTCCTTCATCTTTCATTAGTTCAATCATCATCTTTGGCAGATAGTTAATTTTGTAAATAGATTCTGAACATGAAATCAGGAAGACTAAGTTTGAATCCTGCCCTCAAGCATCTATTATGTGAGACCCTGGACAAGACATGTAACCTCTCTCAGTCATAGTATGCTCATTTGTAAAATAAGGATGATAATAGCACCCATTTCACAGGGCTGATGTAACAATCAAATAACATATGTAAAGTACTTTGTAAATCTTTTAATGCTACATAAATGCTAGTTATTATTATGAACCCCTTTGCAGATGACTCACCAATCTACAAATCTATCCCTAAAAAGTTCTCCTGCATGTTTTCTCATTTTTACCAACTGCCAGCTAGACACCACTACCTGGATGTCTTAATGCCATCTCAATTCAATATGTCCAAAACAGCACTCATCCTTCTCTTGATCTAAACAAATAAATACTACCTCTCTAATTCTGAGGAAGTCATTATCCATTGTCTGTTTCCTTAGAGCTTCCCTTGATTGTTTTTTCTCCCTATGTCCCTACTTGCCATGCAATTATTTGCCTTTTAATCAACTGTCATTTCTATCTCCATAACATCTCTCACATTTATATCCTTCTCTCCTCTTATACAACAACCCCTGTGGTTCAGGACCTCATTACCTTTCATCTGGATTATTTTTAGAGCTTTCTAATCCGCCTCACTGATTCTAGTCTTTCTTTTCAATAATCCATTCTCCACACAACTACCAAAATAATCTTAAAACACAGTTGCAATCTCCTGCTAAAAAGCCTTAAGTGAGTCCTTTAGCTTCTTGAATAAAATATAAACTCTTCAGGCTGATGTATAACTCTTCCTTCAATTTGTCTTTAATCTACTTTTCCAGCCTTATATTACTTTATTCCCCATAGTCCACTCTGTGACCAAACCATCTGTGCATTTGTCTAGTCATTCCCCAAGTCTACAATGCCTTCCCTTCCTATCACCTCCCAGAATCCTTAGTTTTCCTCCAAAACATAGCTCATGGAGAGATCTCCTATTAGAAGCCTTTGCTGACCCCTGCCCCAAGTCACCCCCCCCAAGGTGTTAGTATTCTCCCTTCTTAAATTATCTTTAATCATATGTTGAATGAATCCTTAAGATAGAATTTAGCTTTTTGAGGTCAGAGATTCTTTTGTTCTCAACTTTTTCTCTAGGGTTTAGCATAGCATAGTTCACTGTTTTGTTGCAGTTGCTTTGAATCATTTCTACTATATCTGATACTAGAATGGTTTGCCCTTTCCTTCTCACACTCATTTTATAGATGAGGCAACTGAGACAAAAGGGTTAAGTGATTTGCCCAGGGGTCACCCAGCGAGTAAGAGTCTGAGACCAGATTTAAACTCAAAAAGCTGATTCCTGATCCAAAGTCCAGTTCTTTATCCACTGTACCACAGCTGTCCATCTTGTACTTAATACTGGTTGAATTGAATTATTTTTTTTCATTGAGTCTGATAAGCTATGACCTGATAATACCTTCTTTATATCAGTTGTAATATAAGAAACGAGATTATAAAAGAATAAAATTATAAAAGATATAGATTCTTCAAACATAGAAAGATTAGTTCATTGAAATCTAAATTATATGATGTGTGTGTGTGTGTGTGTGTATACTTCCACATTAATGAAAAGGTATAATTCAGTTAGGTGTACATAAAATGAAGGACTCAGAGTCAGTGCCAGGTACTGTACTAAGCACTGAGAATACAAATAAAGCCTCTGCCCTCAAGGAACTTACAATCAGATAGGAAAAGACAATCTGCAAAAGGAAGCTGAAGAGGGGGAGTAGAGAACACAGGATCGGATCTCATGACATGATGGAGAAGTAAGTCCATAGAAGTCCTAAACAGTGAAATCTAGATGGGATATAAAGAGATGGATAGCCTGGGCCCTCTCTTTAAATGGAGGTTTGGGAGCTCTCAGCTCCATTCTCTTATCAGAGGGGCAAAGGTAGTTATGATATGAGTATCAAAGTTAATATCCTGTCTCAGACACTGTGTCACTGAGTAAATCAATTAATATTTCTGTGTCTTGGTTTCTTCATCTGAAAATGGACTTAATAAATTAGCACCTACTTGCCAGGGTTGTTGTGAGATCAAATGAGTTAACATATATAAAGCTTTTTTCAGACTTTAAAGAGCTACAGAATTTCTGGCTATTATTCTCCTCATTATATTATCTTTCCACCATGGTTTGCATATATTTCTATTTTGAGGGAGAAAAATATGGGATCTTCTTTCCTTCCATATTACTTCCACCAGATAGCTGCTATAATTATCATTTGTTGCCATTGACTTAACTATATTTATATAATTATTTGACTGCACAGCTTTGATTATAAATTATGTAGAAGCAACATGTTGGACATGTAAGATCTGAGACTAATTTCCCCACATTTTATAGGATTTCCCCATTAAAGCTCTTCCCCAAACATCACTTAAATGTTGCTCCTATGGTTCTTAAGAAGATGATTCGGTCTAGGTCCAATGAAAACCATTTACATCCAGAGAGAGGACTGTGGGAACTGTATGGATCAAAACAGCATTTTCAACACCAAAAATCTTAGGTTCCTTGACACATTGATACAGCACTGAAAGGTTTGTAATAGAACACACGTTTCATTTACATATAACTTTACATATAATACCCTTTCATATAATTTGACAAGAGACAAAAATGTAGTAGTATAGTGGATTAGATTCAGGAAGTAATGGATTCAAGTACTGTGTTATTCTGAGATCTCTCTAATATGCTGTTACAATTTGATCGGCATTAATTGGAGGAGTTTCTAGCTTGGCATTTTCCTAAATCAATGAAATAAAAGGTTTGGATAGGAAAAAAAAAAAGTAATATTCAATCTTCAAGAAGCTGAAGCAGACATAACTATTTCACTCATTTTATAAATGAAGAAACAGGACTCAGAGACATGAAGGGGCTTGTCAAGTCATTCAGGTAGAACCTAAATCAGAATTTGAACCCAGATCACAAGAGAAAACAATTATGTTTGGGACCACTATTTTTGTGGGCCGTGTTCTGGCTTATTCCTGCAGCAGCATTAATGAAGTAATTCTATTGAAAGTGGTCTGTATGAGGAGCCACAGAAATATTGGATATTCCTAATAGCATATCTCTACCTGCTATTTGTCCAGCTGACAGCCCAAGAGATTAAGTGCCCCCTTAATTCGGAGGGTGCCCATCTTCATGGGCATCTTACAAGAAATAAAAGTTGCTGACAGTAGAATGAACATCACCAGACAAAGGAAAGCCACAAGGAAACTAAGAAAACAGAAACATACTTGTGTCTTTGGTCTCTCAAGAACATAATTCTAGAGAATGAAAGGTGCAGAGTATATATGTACCTATGACCAAAAACAAAATAAGAGAAGGAGTATGAATAACTGTTTTTGGTGAGTTAATCTGACCATTTTATGACTAATTTCCATAGGCATACAAGAAAATACTACATTGTTTTAATCATACCTATACAAATGTGTAAGTGTAAGTGTGTAAGGAGGTAGGTGGGTAGATGCATATGTAGGGACAGAGAGAGAGGAAATTTGAAAAATATTCACAGTTCAGAGTCTTTGGTACCTACTTTTAGACCATATGTCTTTAAAACATAGTTGATTAATTATGTTTAAGTAAAGTGAAGACATTACCTTAACATTTCTGATCTCAACTATCTACTTAAAACTGAGTCAAGTCAATAAATATATTTCTCTTCAGCCTACAGGTATTTACAGCAGCCAAAATATCTTCCCGAATGTGGAGTTGTCAAGAAAATATATTAATACTTCTAAATCTAGAACAAAAATAAAATCACTCAGAAATAAAGTTTAACATTCCATATTTTTGGCACTTAAAATACTCTTCTATTTGTGCTATCCTAACACAAGCATATGACTTGCAAAATGAAGTAGCCATAAATCAAACTACCCTAACACCCTCCTCATAGACACTTGTCAGGAAAAATGAGTACACTCACACTAATACAGAAGTACATTTTCTTTCATTTGTTACAAGTTCTAAATTTGCAGAGTTCGAAGACAAAAGACAAAGGAAGACATAAAAGGACATATCTCTTGCCCAGTTTTATTAACATGGCTCATTCCTTCACACTGATTCCCTGATCTAGGTTTGTATTCTTGGACACGTTAGTACTTTTTCATCTTTGGTAGACTCATCCCACCCAAAGGGAGGGGTTGGCAACTTGGTGTGAATAAGACTAACAGGTTATAACAATTCAATGCAATTCATCAAGTTTTAATGAGTGTGTTCTGTACACTAATCATTGTACTAGGTTCTTGGGGTTATACAAGGTCTGGATATAGCAAAACTCCTGTCCTCTTGGAGATTACAATTTAGAAAGGACATATACCCAAAAAAGTTATGCAAAATAATATGTAACTAATGTATAAGAGAAGTACAAATAAAGATGGAAAGGTCTTTATTGATTAGAAAGATTAGGGAAGACTATGGGAAAGATGGCATTTGAGGAGGGAATTCAGCAGGTGGGAATGGAGAGAGAAGAATGGGTATAGTAAGCACAGGGAACAGGAGAAGCAAAGGTGCAAAGGCAAGAAAGTGAATGACTATAGCAGGATAAGTATTCCCTATAAGTAGTGTTGTCAGGTAATTAGGGGGAGTGGTATGAGATAAAACTAGAAAGGGAGGATGGCACTAAATGATGACAAGTGTCATAAAAATGAATTTGAACTACACTTGGTAGACAGTGCAGAACCACTGATAAGAAGTGGTTTCTTAGTCTTTTTGACTAAGAAAGATAGGTTTGGCAGTAGTATGAAGAATGCTTTGGATTGAAATGGGAAGAGAGTAGAAATGAGAATTGGAAACGTATTTGCAATAAACCAGGGAGTGGTAAAGAACCTTGTACTAGTGGGTGGATGATAGGAAGAAAGAGTTAAGGATAAGAAGGATGTTGTAAAGTATATTTTATTTCATTTAATAGAAGGGGGCAATTAGATGACACAGCACAGTAGATAATGTGCTGAGTCTGAAATCAGGAAGGTCTAAGTTCAAATCTGACCTCAGTCACTTAATAGCTATGTGACCCTGGGCAAGTCACTTACAGTTGTTTCCTCATCTATAAAATGAATGGAAGAAAGAAATGGCAAATCGATCCAGTGTCTTTGCCAAGAAAACTCCAAATGAGGTTATAGAAAATCAAAGAGGCTGAAATGACTGAATAATGATAACAAAAAATTTGTCAATAAATAGAGAGATAAATACAACCCTTCACAAATTCCCAAAGGGGGGGGGGGAGGGTGGGTAAATTTAAACTCAGAAACAACAATTGCTGAAAAAAACTGGAAAAAGTGGCAATTAGATATAAGAAGTAATGGGAAAGGAAGAATAATAAAATGCCTTGGTAAGCAGTGGATTCTTCCTCAGTAGAGGTCTTCAGTCAAAGATTGGTTGAGCGATTGACAAGAATATTACAGATGGAACTTTTTTGTGATTATGGGTAAAACCAGATAGTTTCAAACATCTCTTCCATGCCTGAAAGATTGTGATTCTTTGATATACTCAAAGTTTTGAACTTAGGAGAATGGGTTGAAGAGGTAATTAGTTATTGTAGGAGATGGAGCACTGGACCTGGAGTCAGAAAGAACTGAATTCAAATCTAACTTTAGACACTTATTAACTATGTAATTTGAGCACACTTAATTTCTTTCAGCAACAGTTTCTTCATCTGTAAAATGGGGACAATAATAGCACCTCTCTCATGATTGTTATAAGGTGTTATACAAATGTTAGTTGAAGCCATGGAATAACATTATATCCTGCATGCATGCTCATTTATAATTTTATTTGTTTTATCATGTATTTTTTGGAATACAGAAGGGATAAAGGATAGACAAGAATGGAAAGTCAAACCTCAGTAAGGACCAATAACTTCAGGGAACTAAATAGAAAAATCTATAGCAATAAGAAGATAAAAGAACATGAAGATTGTGGAGTAACAATTAACTGTAATATTTATTCCAACTCCTTTAATAGATCATTGTGTTACTCAGAAGACAAAGTAAAGAGTTGAGACAGGACTCACCCAATGAATATTAGGGCAGCTTATGGAAGAGTCAACTATTTTCCAGAAGAGAAAATAATGTTGGTCAGTTTTCAGCTTTCCCAACCTATCCCCAATTCTTTAATGTTCTTACCCAAACTCTTACAAATCTTCCATTGTCATTTGTCCCCAGTATTTAAAAAAAAGAAAAAGAAAAGAAAAGAATGCACTTGTGAAAAAGAAAGAAAATTATTAGAAATTATTTTACCCAATCATATGTTAATAAAACTGACAAGTTAAATGAAATGGAAGATTATTTACAAAACTGTAAAATGCCCAGATTAGACAAGTGAAAAATAGAGAAATTTAAATAATCTAATCTCAGGAGAATAAAAGTCAAACCCATCACAAACAAAATCCCAAAAGCAGGTGGGTGGAAGCAAACTTAGACCCAGAAACAAAAATTGCTGAAAGAACTGGAAATAATCTGGATAAAATTAGATATAAATAAAAAAAAATACTCATGCTATCCACTAAGATAAATTCCAAAAGGATCAATGACATCACAATGATATCCTGACTTGAATATGAATTGGATTTAAGTGTAGCAAAGTTGCACAGAGTTGTCAGCTTCATTCTCTCTTTCAGACTCATTAAAATCCAGGGGCAGGAAAAAAAGTTAAAAATAACCAGCAATGGCCTGGGGTTGCAGGGGATGCCCTTGGTGTCTTTAATGTCTGATCAAGCTTTAAGTGCTCCATAGTGCAAACTGGAAATTGAGATGTTCATCAATTGGGAAATGACTAAAGTGATCTATGATTATGACTGTGCTATGAGCAGAATAATTTCAGAAAACCTGAGAAGCTTATATGAACTGATACAAAGTGAAATGAACAGAACCAGGAGAATATGTAATACAATAACAGCAATATTGTTGCAATGATCAGTTATAAATGATTTGGCTATCTTCAGTAATACAGTGATTCAAGACAATTTCAAAAAAGCCATTATGAAAAATGCTATCCACTTCCAGAGAAAGAACTAATGGAGTCTGAATGCAGATCAAAGCATACTATTTTCTATTTAGTATTTTGTGGCTTTTTTTTTTGTCTATGTTTTCTGTAATAAGATGACTAATATGGAAATATGTTTTGTATGATGGCATATGAATAACCAAATCAAATTGCTTGCCATCTCAGAGAGAATAGGAAGGAAAAGGGAGGGAGAGAATTTAGAGCTCAAAATTTTTAAAATTTAATATTAAAAATTATTTTCCCATGTAATTGAAGAAAAATATAAAATTTCTAAAAATCTTTGCAACAAGTTGTTCTCACCAAGATCTCCTATCCCAGCTGTATAAGGAATTCATGCAAATAAAGTAAGATCAAGAGCATTCCCCAACAAATAAATGGTCAATATGAATATATTGAATAAATACTTCTGAAAAGAGGAAAAGCAAGCTATAAAACCCTATAAAATGTGCTAAAAGTTACTAATCATAAGAGAAATGCCCATAAAAACAATTCTGAGATTGTTTCACAATCATCATATTGGCAAAAATAAATTCTTATAGGGATTGAAGAAAAATATAAACTGATATATTGTTGATATTGGTAGCATTATTCTAGCCATTCTGGAAAGCACTTTGAAATTATCTAATATCTAAACTGTGTAACTTAATCTAACTTGTGAAAATCCTTTGATATAATATCCCCCAAAGACCAAAGAAATTAGAAACAAAGACTCACACATACAAAAATATTTATAGCACCTTTTTTTGTGGTGGCAAAGAACTTGAAACTAAAAGGACAATGGCCAAGTGGGGAATGGATGAACAAATTATGGTATTATTAATATAATGAAATATGTACCATAAGAAACAATGAAAGAGCTGGTTTTAGACAAACCTTGGACTGATGTATAGTGAAATGAATCAAATTACAACACTTCATACAAAACAAAAATTTTAAATCATTTAAGATATTTAAGAATTATGATCAACAAAATGATTGATCAACTACTATCCCAGAAAACCAAAGATGAAGCATGCTGCACCAGAAGTGGACTGAAGATGAAGTAATATATATATATAATATGTATGTGCGTATATCTACCTATATATGTATAAATATTATCATAGTCACTGGTGAGATGTGTTTGGTTTGTGTATATTTGTTACCTTCTTTCAGTGGCTAGTGAATGGAACTGATTGGATGAAGTATTTCTCAATATTGTCATATGATCCCTGTTCCCAGACCTCTGGGACTCTGGAGAGGTCATTTGATCTCTGATGGGATGAACTTTGAACCCTGAGAGACAGGAAGTTGCAGAAAGTGATGTCTGTGCCTGTGGGAGGCACATTGACCATTGGTCAAGGATGGTTTACTCTATCCAATGAGAAGGCTCAAGTCCTTTATTTTTAAACCCTGGACAAGCTGGAAGCTGGCCAGGTTCCACAAGCACATGGTGAGAGCTGGGATGGCTCCCAGGTGTGTCTGGGCCTCTCCCTGCAGGGATTAAATAAATGCTTTCTCTTTGTTCCTGATGATGTCTCTGATTAGTTCATAGGGAAGGAGGTCTTGCACTGGACCAGTCCCATACACTAGCAAGAGTTGGGGTTGAATGAGAAGAGTGATAGGATTATTAAAATTAGAGAAAAGAAAATTGCGCCAGGCCCTGGGGTACCTGCACAGATCGCCTTTTGGAGAAGCTGGAGAAAGAACCTGCTTCAGAAGAGTTAAGATGATTTAGAATGGAAGTGCTTTGGTTTTGATCTGCTTGCTAACTCCATGTTAGGAAAGCATTTTTTTGTTTGGGTAGCTGGAATCAGGGGTGACATTTAAAAAGGCATTAATGACTAGAGAAAGCCATTTTCTCTTTGCTTCACTAAGTAGTGAATATTTTTTAGTCTTTTACTGATAACTTCCAAGGAGAAACAAATGCTATAAGGGGAGAGGTCTTGCTACTTTCCCCCACTGTGGTCAACATGCAGCCTGGAAATGCAAGTCTTGGTTATTGTTTTATCTCGCTGTTTATTCTTTCAAGAATAAGAATCCAAGAGATTGGAAACTTTACCCTTGGTAGTTTTGAAAAACAAGGAAAATTAGTCTAAGAGTTAGAATCCAGGTTTTATAACATCATTGTCCAGAGGAGTGAGGAGTTGAGAATGACCTTTAGGTCCTAGACCAAAGGCAGCTGAAAAGAGGATTTATTCAGCAGTTTGCACATGAACTATTATGCTTGGCCACTATTTTGTCGATATTATGTTAAGAGTGTGTCCACTATTAGCGTATAAAAAGGTAATTTGAAGGACAGTAGGGGAGAGGGGAGAGGGGAGACTCTAGTCACTAGTGACTAAGAATGGGGGGAACGCAGCCATTGCTGAGAGATATAGTAGAGACATTCCCAGACCCCTCAAGGATACCTCAAGCACTAAGTAGAAGAGCCCATCTGGAACTTAAGAGAACAAAATCAAAGTGTTTTCAATTCTTAAATGAAAGTAAATTTAAAAGATCCTCCATGCTTTTGTTTCTCAGCTTGTAGACTCTGTGCCTCACAGCCACAAAAGCATGGAGGATCTTGGGATGGCTTATTCATCATCCATTTTTCTACAAACCCATAAAAAATCTGGGTTAGAATTCTCTCCAAGGGCAAAGGAAATGGAAACTCGAGGACTCTGGAAAACATATTCCAACATACCTCTTGGCTCACTGAAGTGTAACCATGAATCAGAATTGCCAAGGAGATGGAGATGCTGCTTCTTATCACTCCTTTCAATAGATTCCAGGAAAGAAGAAATCACCAAAGTTTCCCAGAAGCAAACAAGGCAAACAGACATTTAAAACTTCCTCAGACCCTTTTGTGCCTAAGCAGTCAATGTAAGAAGGGTCCTCATAAGTCAACCAGAGCCATTTACAGAATGGCCATTGATGCTCCAGTCTCTCTAAGGGATTTCCTTCCCACTTCATCATAAATCTCCTGCAAACTACTCTTCTCTACTCTACTGTCCTTAGCATGTAGACATGATTGCAAGTTGATGAGATCATGCACCAGCCCCACCTTGCATATCCATTAGACCACATCCTTCTGGGTTTGTCTACAAAGATTGTGAGGGATGATTGTGACTACTGCTGCTGTTAACAGTGTAATTAGTTTATGTATGATGATCAGTTGTGAATGACTTAGCTATTCTCAGCAATACAATTATTCAAAACAATTTCAAATGACATGATGACAAATACTATCTACCTCTAGAGAAAGAATTGATGGTATATAAAAATCTCGTTTTTAGGTTTGATTTTTTTTGGCCTATGTTTTCTCTTACAACATAGCTAATATGTAAATATTTTGCATGGCTATACAAGGATAATTCATATCAAATTGCTTGCCTTCTCAAGGGAGGAGAGAAAAGGAGGGAGGGTGAGAATTTTGAATTCAAAATTTAAAAAAAAACAAATATTAAAAAATCCTTATTTACAAGTAATTGAAAAAATAAAATAAAAATGTTTTTAAAATAATGTAATTGATGTTAATTAACAAGTATTTATTAAGTTCTTAGTAAGCTTAAAGAACCTATGACTAATGAGTATGGTGATTATAGGACCTGCCTTGGTGAGTTCCCCTAACTGACCTTTAGAGATAATAGTTCTAAGACTCCAGATTAAAGAAGTAACTCTCTAGAAGAGGGAGGTTTAAAAATATCTAATTCTCTGCTATAGTTAGAAGCAATCTACGAACCCTTTGAGCAGCACTCATTGGTTTAGACTTAAGGTCTCTCTTCTATCAAACACTCATCACCAGCATTTTATATTTCAAGTAGAAATGACTGACCTTCTATGAAATTAATATATCACAGGAAGATAGTGTTCCCAGCTGTTCCCAACACAAAATACTCTATCTCCCAACTGTGAATTTTCATTGGTTGTTTCCCATATTTGAAACACTCTCCCTCTTCATCTTTGCCTCCTGACTTCCTTGAAGCCTCAGCTAAAATACTACCCTCTGTAAAATGCCTTTCCCAGTAATTCTTACTCTTAGAGACTTCCTTCTGAGATTACCAGTTTATCCTGTATATATCTTGAATACATGTAGTTTTTTTTGCATGCTCAAGAGATTGTGAGTTCCTTGAGAACA
This sequence comes from Antechinus flavipes, assembly GCF_016432865.1. NCBI lineage: Eukaryota > Metazoa > Chordata > Mammalia > Dasyuromorphia > Dasyuridae > Antechinus > Antechinus flavipes. The sequence goes on from NC_067402.1 coordinate 177,270,103, forward strand.
GGGACTGTTTTTGTCCTTGTATCCCACTGTGCTTAGCACAGTTCCTGGCACATAATAAGTGCTTAACAAATACTTCTTAACTATGTGATGTCTTATTATAAATGAAGGGGCTAGGAAAAAGTTTATGAAGGAAGCATTTAAGCTTAAATTACAACAAGCAACCTACAGTCCATAGGCACAGGTGCTGGAGAGAAGAAAGGATATAGGTACAGGGCAAAGAAACAACATTTGTACTCTTGAGCAGCTAAAGCAACCAAAAGCCAGTAACTAGGAAGGCTGAAAGTGTATTCCAGGTTTGAGGAATAACAAAGGTAGGACATAGAGAATGATAGGAAGTTAAGAGATTAAAGGGAGTATAGACGGCTTGTTTGGTTGTGTCCAACTCTTTGTGATCCCCCATATGGGATTTATTTTTATTTTTTAGAGAGAGAAAAAGAGACTGCTTCAGGGATTTTTTTAACAGTTAAGAAAACTGAGTCAAAAAGGATTAAATGACTTGTTCTGGGTCACAGAGCTCTAAGTATCTGAAACCAGTGAAATTGAGTGGATGCCCATCAATTGGAGAATGGCTGAATAACTTATATGAATGCTATGGAATATTATTGTTCTGTAAGAAAACCAACAGGATGATTTCAGAGAGACCTGGAGAGGTTACATGAATTGATGCTGAGTGAAATGAACACAACCAAGAGAGCTTTGTACACAGCAATAATAAGTTTATGTGATAAATTCTACTGGACGTGGCTCTTTTCAACAATGAGGTGATTCAATATATTTCTAATGGAGAGAGCCACGGGGAGAGGACTATGGGGTATAAATGTGGATCACAACATAGTATTTTCACATTTTTTTGTTTGCTTTTTGTTTTCTTTTTCAGTTTTCCCCTTTTTGATCTGGGGTTTGTTTTTTTTTTTTTTTTGTGTGCAGCATGATAAATGTGAAAATATGAATACAAGAATTGTATATGTTTAACATATATTAGATTGCTTGCTGTCTAGGGGAAGGATGGGGAAAGGGAAGGAGAAAAAATTTGAAATACAAGATCTTGCAAAGGGTGAATATTGAAAATTATCTTTGCATATATTTTGAAAATAAAAAGCTATTTAAAAAAAGAAGCAAAGTGACCTTCTTAAGGCCACTGGGAAGTAAAAGTGGCACTGAATTCAAAGTCCCATAACAAGTCCAGTGATGTTTTCACTTCCTTCTCTTAGTCCAACAGGATGACTCTAAAATCTTATCTTGGTTAATTTTCAATAGATTCATTTCACTGCCTATCCCTCGTGTGACTTCTGATTCTAACATCATAATAACATAAATTTAGAAAGTGCTTTAAGGTTTACAAAACACTTTTTCACAACAACCCCATAAGGCAGGTAGTGCAAATGTGACACTTTGGCTCAGCATTGCCTCCCTTATCCATATAGGGAACCAGCTGTCACTGTGTTAATTATCCAGGCAAGGGAGTTTAAATTAGCTCCAAGTGCAATATCTAAGCTAGCGACCAGGTGGTGCTCAAATGCCTGAGCCTCTAAGTCTGCTGGGTCTATGTCTTAGCTAGTCACTTTCTAGCAGGATTAGGTGTTTTAGGCGAATTGCTGTGGTTATACCCTATTCCAACGTGACAGCAGTAGTCTCTCTTTGACGCTGAAGAGACATTTATTTTAACCCCTTGCTGGCCAGGTTCCAATTTAGACCAGGAGAGAAAATGAATTGTCAATCAAATGTTTTAAAATGAAATCCATCACTTATACATTCCTCAGAGTTAACTTTTTTTGTGTCATGAATTCTTGGAAACCTGGTGAAATCTATGTACCTCTTTTCATAATATTTTTAAATGCATAAAATAAAATGTCCAGAATAACATATTAAATAACCTTATATTTTTTCCCATCAAACTCATGGACTCCCTGAAATTCATCTCTGAGACCTTGGAAATCCCTAAACCCAAGGCTAGGAACCCCGGTTTCAAGGAGAGTTCTACTCTCTCAAGTCACTTGCTACTTCTCTCATACATTGGAAAATTTAGTATGCTGTGGTTGATTTGTTTTTAGTAACATGGAATTAAATGCAAAGGAAATATACAAAATCTCACTTCAAAAGATATGTAAAATGACTGCATGCTCTCAAATCTTTGCAAATCTCTAGTATGAATAAGAAAGCTTCTGGCATACACACCTAAGGGTTCATGGAAGGAAAGATGTTTACTATTTTCTATCTTCCATTCACCTCTATCTCAGATTTGTAGATTAAAGGAAAAAACGGGAAATGCAGGTATTTCCTTAACTCATCAGTCTGTAAGCCTAAAAGAGACTTAGTGGCTATAGGACTTCATTTGATACTGGATGATACTTATTACAACTTCAATTATCTTCTAATACCACCCCTAATTGTCCCAAACCTCCCACTTGTGATACTTCCATTGCCACTGTTTTAGACCCAATCACCATCACTTTACAGGAAGACCAAGAGGAGAAAAGACAGGACACATCTTTTGATCTTGTCTCCTGCTTCTGCTCTATTCACAAAGAGATCATTGAGATCCCTAAAAGGAGAGAAGCAATTTTTTTTCCACTGACCATATCATCAGAAGTCACTTTGCCAGTCTCTTGCAAAAAAGATAAAAATTAATATTACCTTTGATTTGTACTATATTGATTTTACAATGTAATTGATTTTATTCTGTTCTGATTTTTTAATTGTATCTGCTTGAACTCACTCTGCTCAAAAATGTGATCTGTCCTAACTGGAATGAGTTTAAAGGTGTGGTTGAAAGGGAAGTGCTGTTATCAGTTCTGCAGCTACTCCTGGAACATCTGCTTGCTGATATTAAGCCTCAAACAGCTTAACCTGGGGTGTCTGTTGTCTGTAAACCCCAGAAAGCTCAATTTGGTGCCATTACACCCCCCCCCCAAATTGTTATGTCCTTGTCTCTCCTTGTGCAGTTAGGGAAGGGAAGGTGGAGATCAAACTATGTGATTTAATCTCCTAGCGAAGATCACTAGAGATTGAGTCATGTAATAATTAGCATTCCTTAACTGCCAGAGAGTGGCATCTGAGTGCTGACCCATTTTCCTCAATGTAGCCAATTGTAATGTTCCCCAGCTATCCGGACCCACTCCTTTCTGGTGTATCCATAAAAGGGTTCCCCCTTTCTCATAGGAGTCCCTGACCTAGCGGAGGTCTTATCCACTTTACAAGTTATATGTATCACTGCTAATAAACTGACTTTGCTTGGACCTTTATTGCAATTTATTTAAAACACTCTTGACATCATTCCTTGAGCCCACAGGAATGAGATTTAAAGAGATCTTTTGGTCAGATAGCACTCTGTTCTAGTTGGATTACAAAACAGGAGACAGGATCTAACAATAAATAGAGAAAAAATTGTTTTGTCTTCCATCTTTTTTTCCTCTTCCAGGGAAATCAGAAAAGATAGAACTAAACTGACTCATAAAAAATTCTTTGATATTAAATTTGATATTATTAATTAATAAGACTAAGCAATTGACATTAATAGCTATCCATGATAAGTAAGATAAAGATCTGTTGGCTCAAAGTGGCTGGGGAGTGCCCTCTCTCATTGAGGAGTTCTATTTTGGGCTTACATGGCCTGAGGATGTCTGGTCTCTAAAGAGAAAGATCAGGATTTTTCTTGTCAACTGCATCATTATACTCTTACACCAGAGTAGAACTCTAGAGACAATCTCTTAAACAAAAGTTAGATCTGATTTATGTCTAAAGTCTCCCCCAAGGGAATTTTAAAAGTTCTTTCTAGAAAGGTACTCAATGTACAAAGTAGTTTAGGTATAAAAATGTTATTTCCTCCATAACAATAGATATGCTTAGACATAAAAGATTCATAAGCATCTACTGACAAATAAAGCATGATACAAATTCAAATACAAAGCATGAACAGGTTTCTCATGTTCACTTTGGCTCTGCCATCCGTGCAGCTCATCCACATCTTCTGGCCAGCACAGCATGTTTTATTCTCTTGGTGGTCATCTCCTTCAAGAAGTCGTAAGTATAGGGAGTACTTCCCAAAGGGCATTTGGAACTGACTGTGGCACCAGGAATTCCTGAACTCCTGAAGTTAAAAATAGATGCCTCATGATCACTAATCAATCATCTGAACTCAAGGAAACACTAATAATAAAAAGTTAACCAGATACTCTGAATGCAACCTACTCACCTACACAGAACCTGCTCTCATTGCCATGAGTAAGCAGCCTTCGTGGCTGCCAGAAAATCCCCCTCCTCTCTTTTTGCCTCCATCCCACCATGAGAAATCCAAAGGAGATAATCTGAGAATCCCAAAATGCTCAGCAGAATGGAAAAGAGAATATTTAAGAGGGATGTCACTACTTTTAGTCTCTCTCTTCCTAGCCCAGGAGTTAAACCTTTGACATAGTTCATACCCATTCCTATTAAGGGGACCAGAAGATCAACAAGGAATAAGAGGTCAATAAAATAAAAGCCCTGCAGAGCTGAACCAGAGCATATATGACTACTAAATAGTCAGAGGAACTCAGCTTAAAACAGAGACATTTTATTTTTACCATGTAATGCAGGAGAAACTGAGGCAAGATAGAGGTTAGAGAGTTATAATAATTTAATTTATTGGAGAGTAAATCAGTTGACTAGATCAGACTCCCATCTCCAAGTATCCAGTATTGAATGTGGGGTATAGATATTCTTTATGGGGTGACAGAAACAATGACATAATGGGGAGGCACCTGGAAAGTTATCTGATATTCTAATAGGGTAAAGTATCTGATATTCTAATAGATTGGGATGGGGAGCAGCATCTGATATTCTAAAATATAAGATCTTTTATCCTTATCAATTATTCTGATGCTCAAGAGGGAAGAGTGGTATGATAGCGTGAGGTTTGGGGTAAAATAACTGAAGTAGGGCAATTCAAGGAGACCACAACCACAAATATAAGCAACTGATTAAAGCACCATATATTCTGGCAAGACATGCACACGTGGGCGTGCACATGCACACACACACACACACACATTCTATTGGATATACCCAAGCCAGACCAGATGGAGGTGGATATGGGCTTCTAATTTTGCTTTGTATAAGTCCAAATCAATTATCCTTTTTTTTTTTAATTTAAATTTTATTTTATTTAATAATAACTTTATATTGACAGAATCCATGCCAGGGTAATTTTTTACAACATTATCCCTTGCACTCGCTTATGTTTCGATTTTTTCCTCCTCCCTCCCTTCACCCCCCCCCCCCAAGATGGCAAGCAGTCCTATAAATGTTAAATCCAAATCAATTATCCAATGAACTATTTTCTTAGATACCAAAAGAGCTATTCTTGAGCAACTGACCTGAAATGATCTGAAAGACTGGAGATTGGATTGAAGAAAAGATTTTTACTTTACACCAAAAAGTTTGAAAAGGCAAAGGAATATGATTTACAAGCTATAGGCCAGTGAGTTTTGACTTCAAATCTTGAGGAAATTCTAGAATAATTCTAGCATTAAAGAGAAGATTAATGTTTTTCTAGAAAAGGATGTAATATTCACAATAAGCCAGTAAAGCATCATCAAAGACTGGCCAGACTAACCATTTTTTTAAACCAGACTGGCAAATCATGGAAAGGCTACAGAGTTCATCTAGATTTGAGTAAAGCATTTGAAAAGTCTTTCATGCATATAGATTAGATGAAAAAAAGACAATTGGAGCCAGAGGGTATGCTGAAGCTAGCTTGAACCAGCTGGTTCAAAAATAAATTAGACTTTCTTTGTGAGTATTTATACCTTGGAAGTTGACAAACACTACATATCAAGGCTTGATTCATTGTTCTGATTTTTAGACAAAATAGTAAAAATGGTAATAATAAAGTGCATATTTTTTATTTTGAAAAAATAGTAAAAATATTAATAATGCAAATTAAACTTTAAAATGCATTATGTTTTTGTTTTTAGATAAAATAGTAAAAATATAAATAATGAAGATTAAACTTTAAAATGTATTTTATGTCCATTTCCCCCCAAAGAGCTAGTTGTTAAACATTTACCAAAACACTCCTGATTAGATTAAGTAATCAACAAACATTTATTAAGTGCCTATTATTAATACATGATCGAACAACTCGGTTAATTCAGAACTGGTCAAATGGAAGGACATAAGAGCTGTCATTTAATGATTTGATACAAACTTAACAAAGTGGTCTTCAGCAAATTGCATTAGATATCTGTTTGGTCCTAAGCTCTTTAAAATTTTTTAATCAAATACTAACATAAAGGTATTGATGGTGTGGTAGCAGAAAAAGAAGTCAATTTTTTTCACATGAATAATATAATTTTAAAATAAATCTCCATTTCAAATACAAATAGTTATCATGTTTAATCCTCATGTTTTGCCTTCCTTCAGTCCAGATCTTGTGCAAGAACAATAACCAAGAGACCAAAAATACAGCATCCTGGATCCCCAACATCAATTGCAGACTATCTTTCTGAAGTCAACAATAAACTATCAGATTAGAAAAACAGCATATTTCTAGTCCCTAAGGCTAGAGACTAATTGTGAACCCAGGACAAGTGTTTGCTGTATACTACCTGTGGAAAATGACTTGTATTTGGAAGCTGACATCCCATTTTAACATTTTCTCAGGTCAATATAAGGATGAAGGACGGACCTTGAATTCATGTCATGTGAAGTTGAGTTAACGGAACTAAGAATGTTTAGCCAAAAATCCAGACAATTTAAAGATCTTATGACAGCCACCTTCTTCAAGTATTTGAAGGACTGATTTCCTTCCTAGAATTAAAAATCCTAGAATTAAAAAGAAGCCCTTTTCCATGAGTGGGTTAAGCAAATCAATTGACTGGTTTAGTCATACTCAGAGAAAAGAATTGTGATAGCACAGGATGTTAAATAGGTAAGTTTTGATTGAGAAACAAGAGGATGGAGGAAAAGGTACAGTGAACTTTAGAAGAACTACAGCAGAAACCTCTGGAGAATCAATCAACATTTATTAAGCACCTATTATATACCAGCAACTGTACCAGGTTCTGGGAATAAAAATAGGAGAAAAAGAGAGAGAGAGAGAGAGAGAGAATTTCTACTCTCAAGAAGTTTACATTCCATTAGAAGAAACAACATGTATACATTTAAGTACACATGGAGGATGAATTACATTTGTTCTTTTCAGTCCATAGAGCAGAAAGATTTCAGAACATGTGAAAATTATAGAGAGGAAATTTTGGTTTGATATGAGAAAAAATTTCCCAACAAAACTTTTTCAAAAGGGAATGACCTTTGGCTGAAGGTCCACCAGCAAAAGCAAAAAGTCTCCCTAGTAGTTCAAAGGATGTGAGCAAACAATTCTCAAATGAAGAATTAACAAAGTTAGGAAAGAATGGGCCAAATCACTAGCAGGAGCAATGAAAATCACAACTCCTCCAAGGTTTCAACTCACACTCAGCAAAATGGTAAAGATGACACAGGATTGGATTAGGCAATGTTGGGGAGGTTATGAAAGGGAGCCATTCTAATTCCTTATTAGAGGAATCATTGTGTAAAGCATTAAAACTGCAAATAAAGGGGATAAAATGTCTGTGATTTGGACCAGAGATTTCACTTTTAGGCTCTTACTTCAAAGTGTAATGCGGAAGAAAGTGAACAAGACAGAGATTAGAGGATAACCTAATGGTGGGGGAGGCCCCTAGGATGACACAATGGAGGGAGGTTACAGATATTCTAATGACATCTAAAATGGATAAACTTTTATCCTGTCAAACATTAAGAAGGAATGTCTATAACCTAAAGGTATAAAACCTTCATCTTATCAACCATTTAAGAGGGAATGATTATAGCCTGGGGTTTGGGGGCAGAGCAACTGAGGTAGACCTTTATCTCATCAAACATTAAGAGGGAAAGATTATAACCTGAGGCAGAATAATTAAATAGGACAATTGGAGAAACTGGGTCACGACATTAAAAGGGAACTTTGGTACAACATTCCCCACTCTTTCTCTTGTAACTTATTCGAATCTTTGAATTACCTTCCTCTAGAAGGTCTTAGCACCATAATTTTGAACAACCCTATGTGAAGTATTAAATAGACCAAATAAGAATCAAAATAAAGCTAGAACAATGCAAAGACTTATGGCAAGGTCAAGTCTCTCCCTGATAACCCCAGAGTTAATTAGCAATACATAAAGTTCCTTATTTCAATTATTTCTGACAATCAATTGTCAGATCCTCTGCAGTTGGGGAGCATATGGACAGCTGTGGTCATTTGTGCATGACTCAGCCTCTGCTTACAGAGCAGCAGGGCTCAAGCCAGTTGTGCTGCCCATTCAGAGGGGCAACCCGCTCCAGGGGAGAAGGGTGAGGTTTGGAGTTCCTCCACCTGTCCCTGCCCAGAGGAACAAACAGGGGTACAGAAAGCAGATTTCTGATCAGATTATGCACCATTAGACCAACACAGGCAAACCCTAAACTTTTAGAGGCCCAGTATCAGCTACAAGGTCCTTTTAAGTACGCTGAAATACTAATTAAGGACCTGGGGTAAGAGGAGTGGAGAAACAGATCAGAGAGACTGCCAGTCCCAAGATAGGTATCCAATTTCTGGTTGTTTCTAAAAAATAATCCCAAAAACTGAGTCTGCCAGGGCAATTCCAACAGAAGAAGGGACTTCAAAGTTGAAGCACAACCAGCAAATCATAGTCTAGTAAATTTAAGCAAAGAGTAAAGGACTTCCAATTAGATCTGAACTAGTAAGATAGAGGGTAGGGCAGACGTGCCTAAGAAAATACACCAGTTTCCCCAATTCCTATTTCTTCCTCCCTTTTTTCCATTTGGAAAGACATTATCAAATAACCATCCCGCATATAAGTCATACACATATGCATATACATAACAGACTAAAAGTCCCTCAAATATGACAACAATAGTGTGGGGAATAGATAAGGTGAAGAACTTACAGGGATGTATGAATTCTTTTTCTGTATTTTATTATTTCTGTGTCTCCCCTATGACCTGTATAATATGTGCAGGCTCATATCTACTTGAGCCTTGGCCAGCTAGAAACATATTTACTTAACCTGAACTGATGACATTTATTGGTATTTGACATTTATTAATATTTAGTCTATTAGCTGGACCACTGTCTGCTTGATTAAGCCTGAAGGCCTGACTTTGTTTCCCAGAAATCAGGAGATTTCAGGGAAACAGAAACCTTCCATTCCAATCTCCCCAAATAGCAACAACCAATTAGCTGCCTCCCCCTCCCCTTCTCAATGCTCTCTTACTTGTGATGTAATTTCTTGTATAAAAGCTATGTATCTTTACTACTTCTTTAGCCCTCCTACCGCGAGCTTATCTTGCAATGGGACAGCTCATCCTCCGGAGGTTTTTCAATAAACAACTTTTCTGCCTTCTACTGAGGGATCTCTGAGTAGTCATTTTGGGTAAGGGTCTTCTACATCCCTCACAGATGGGGGCTCGTCCGGGATGGGGTCTTTGGGGGAGATGGCTATGTGCACCCCGAACAGGGACAGGCGCCCACGGAGTAGTTTTCTCCATAGTCTCTGGCTCTGGGTGAGCAGCCTCCCTCCCCTCTTAGACAACGACCCGAAGCAGGAATACTCAGTGGAACGCAGAATTGAAGATTGAAAGAAGTAGAGTCCTGATGGCCGGCATTTGCAGCCTGAAAAGAAACATATGTTCTCGAGGTAAAGCTCTTGGGAAGTCTGGGGGTTTATTGGCTGGGTCGAGGGAGACCCTGAGGGATTAGCCCTCTTAAATTTATTTTTGGTGTGGACTGCTGTTAACCCCAACGATAAAGGACTTTTCCTAAGGAGGCTCTCGAGTGGCTGTGGGGGCGTGAGGGTAACATAGGGCCTCCGCCAACACCTGGATCAGGTCCAGGGTGGTATAGAAGCAGTCCGAAAATTTGTATCAGGACGTTAGCTAGGAAATTCAAGACTGGAATGAACTTCCAGATATACAAGGGAAGAAAACTGGGAGGATGTATATCCCAGGATTATTTGGGCATATCAGACTTAAATCTGTATGTAAAAGGTGAAAATAGAGTTTTGTGAATGTCTGTGTGTATGTCTGCTTTGCATTGCCTTTGTTCTGTGTTAAAAGTTAGAAAGCTCATAAGAGATAAGAATTCAGCTCTGTGTTACAGGCTTAGAAAAATATCAGGCTGAATTGTGGGAACTGGAATTCATTCAGAGTAGTAATTCTTTCAGAGTGGCTCAGAATGTATTGGTCTTAGAATTTGGGAACTAGTTTTGGCTTCTCAAGAAAAGAAAATCATTTTTCTCTTTCTTTCCCTCTGTCTCTCTCAGTGGCTTTGTAGGAAGTGGGAGAGAAGGGGAAAATAAAAACATAGATTGAAAGTTTGGAAAGTTTTGAGAAAATAGAAGAACAGTGGCTATCGCTCCTGTAAACAAGGAGCCTGTTATCAGGACTCAGCCAGAGAAAAGAATTCTCAAGGTAAAGCAAGGATTGGTGCTTAACTCTTTCCTGGTTACTAAAGAAAAGACATGGGAATAAAGTATCTAGGTAAATTTTAGGAAATTTCACAAACTGAAGTAAAATAACTTTAAATTGGTGTGTGTGTTAAGGTTGGAAAATTTAAGATCGGAAATAAGAAACTGCAGATATTGGAAGGGAGGAATAAAAATAGAGTCAGAGAGGTAAATAGTTGAACACAGGGGCGTAATGACCTGTTGGACCTGTGGGAAAACTAGGCATACTTCTAAAGAAAAAAAATTTGCAGGAAAAGAAAGAAAAATCATTATTAGTAAATTTGCCTTCATGGAATTAGAGAACAGAAAGTTTAAGAAGACTAAACTGGGTAATTGTTTGCAATATTTGATTAAGAGTTTTGGGAATTTACTATATTTTAAAGAGGTACTATAATTTTGAAATTGAAATAAAATTAAAATTGGGGGAAATAATTTACTGTTGCCTTATACATGTTAGATTTATTCTGAGTATAAAATCTTAAGAATTTTTCGAGTATTGTGGCCTTTACAACTGAAGAGAAAAACTTTTCTTTTTTTTTTATTATTTGGTTGGACTTCAAATTGAAATATAGGTTATTAAACAAAATGCCAGTAGCTTACCTTAGGGGGGGCTTGTGTTTGTATGTTTCTTTTTAAAAGTATTGAGTAATTTGTAAACTATATTATAAGTTTTATGAAATTTGATTCAAAATTAATTGTGAATCTTGAAGTTTAAAGTTTAAAAAAAGATGATTTAAAGACAAGGGAAAAGAGATTGATTTACAAAAGCAATTAATAGTTTAAATAGAGCATCTAGTCGGAAGGATTTTTGGTTTAGGAGTGTTTAAAGTATGTAATAAATTTTGAGCAAGTAAGCATTGGGAAGAGAGAGAGAGACAGAGAGATGGGATAGGAGAATGAAGGTAATTTAAGAAGGATTGATTACTAGAAACAAATAATTTCAAGAAGTCGTCAGTGGGAAAAAGAAGGAACTGGTTGGAAAGGGTAATCACAGAGAGAGATGGCTGTGAGAAGGGATGTGTTTTTGTGGGAGGAGAGAAAGTGAGCAGCAGTGGAAAGCGGCAGCCGCTTGGTTCCTTTGGCTGAAGAAAACAAATGGTTATTTAAAGAGACAAATTGCTCTTACAAGATGTTAACTGATTGAATATTTGTTTCTTTAGATACATAATGGTTATGAATATTAAAGAATATGATCAGAAATGTGGTATATAGTTTGAAAGGGTTATTTCAAAAAGTTTAATTGATGTTTTCAAGAACTTTTCAGATTCTTTTAATGTGAAAATAGGAAGTTTTAATTAACTGTATTGATGCCAATTATCTGAAATGGGACTTCAAGGATAATAGTTTTTGCCTTCTTCCTTTTGAAAATGTTTTTGTTGTGAACTATATGTAGTTTGGGATTTTTCTGTATATTAGGTATTTTAAAAGCAAAATGATTGGTATATTAAATTTATTCAAGATGCAACATCTACTTGGGTATATAAGAATTGTGTGAATTTTCTGGGATAAATTTCTTACTGTTATTGATATAAGGTCATGGTAAATAACTGGGATTTATTTGAAACTTTGGAGACAAAATTCTTTGGGCTTGTAATTAATGCTATTTGGAAGTTTTAAAGCTCCACTCTTCGATGTGCTGAAGATTGAGTTTTAACTGCTTATATTATGTTATAGTTATGTTCTTGCATTTTTTCCTCCTGTGACTGATTTCTATGATCAGAACAATAGTTAATAAGAACTGTTAATGTAATTCAAATATGTCATACCTTGCTGTTTCCAATCTGGTTATATGTAATCATTATATCCTAAATACTTAGGCAAATAAGTATTTAGCCTGCTCATCTGTCTGTTACTGGATATTTGTGTTTTATTTTTTAAATTTTTTTTTTAAATGATAAGAGGACAATTTACAATGGTCTGTGAAACCTAACTGCTATTTATTGGAACTATAGCTGTCTGCCTGTCCTGTGAAGCAAGCTTATTCCTTCACACAGGAAATGCTGGCCAATCTATACTGGCCTCCCCACATGTTGTTGCAGGTCCAGACTGTTCTAACTTTGTTAGATTTAGTTTTTGTTGTTCTAGATTTTGGTCAAATTACAGATTATTGAATCTCTTCTGAGACATGGATCGGCCCATCTGAAGCTTAGATTGACACCACACCCACACCCCTGCATGGATTGAGAACCTTCGCCCATTTCTCAGCCTGAAGCAGCTAAGATTGAGACCATCGCCAGTGCTCCTGATGTAATTTGGACTGATATGGGGGAAGTGGGAAAGTGGTTGATGAATTATTGTTAAAATTACAACTCTATTACTAGAGTTAGAAAAAAAATGCAAACATTACTGTGTGTTTAAGATTTGGGATGGAAATTATTAAAAATAGTAACTATTGCTGTTAAGGAAGTTATAATATGTTTATAATATCTATGTTCACTTCAGAATATGTAATTGTTTAAGGTATTTGATTTGATTTGATTGATTTTAGGAAACTCCTCCTGTACTAGACTGTCATGTATGTAGGAACTTTAATTCACTCTTGGGATTTATATGTGGATGGTAATTTGACTATTATTATTTTTTTTTTTGGATGATTCCTTTCCATGAGGAAAAAAAAGGAGAGGAAGAGATAGGAAACTAGGGAAACTGGTGGATTTTTCTCAAAATACCTAAAAAGAGTGAGAACCCTTAGTTTTCTTTCACTTTTGCCTTACGTACTTCTGCCCCACCCCCTATACCACCAGTTCAGATTGAATTGGAAGTCCTTAAACAATCCTTTTTGTTTTTACTATGTTTTAGCTTTGAAATCCCTTATTCTGTGGAATTGCCCTGGCAGACTCAGTTTTGGGAATTATTCTGTTTTAAAGAAATCTCTATGATAAAGACACTTGTCTCGGGACTGGCAATCTCCAGCTCTGTAATCCCAGTTTCTTAACTAGTACCTCAGCATTTTTAATAACATTGCCCTTTTGAGATCAAGCCTCTAAAGTTTGGGGTTTGCCTGACTTCATGTTCTAACTGTGCATGCTCTGATAGTTCTGCTCAGAAATCTGTATTCTAGTAGCAGCCCTGTCTGTCCCCCTGGGTGGGGACAAGTGGAGCTACACTAAGCCTCACCCTTCTCCCCTAGAGTGGGTTGCCCCTCTGAATGGGCAGCATGACTGTCTCGAGCCCTGCTACTCCCTCTATAAGCAGAAGCTGAGTTAAGTGCACAAATGACTGCAGACCACCTAACACAGTGAACTGTCCATCTCAAACTGGATTCTCTGGCTGAGATGAGGACCTTTGTACTGCTGATAACTCTGGGGTTGTCAGGAAGAGACTTGCCCTTGCCATAAGTCCTTGCATTTTCTAGTTTCATTTTGACTTATTTGCCTCACATTGGCTTGGTCAAAATTATGGTGCTGAGACCTCCCAGGTTTCTAGGGAAGGTAATTCAATAACTCAAATATTCAGAAGAAGAGTGTAATGTTGTGCCTCAGTTTCCCTAGATTGTCATCTTTATTTATCTTTGTATTTTTATGTTTGCCAAATGCCAATCTGTTCTATGATAACTGTTTCTAAGATAGTTGGAAGCAATTTTTATGGTATGAACTTATTGCAATCAATGGTATTATCCTGTTGCTGCTATGTCTACCCTGTATAATTACATTAGTAACCAGAATAGTTCAGTGGTCCCTATCAAAATATTGCATACAGAAAATGCTATTAAAATGATGATTCTTCAGAGAAAAGACTGGAATGTATTAAAGAGGGATGATCTTGATTGTGAACTTGATAAACAATGTATAGATATATTAACTGATTTTGAAAAGTGTGTAAGTTCTTCATAGAAATGTGATAAAAATCATTTACATATTAGAAGGGGGGAGCTGTGGGGAATAGATAAGGTGAAGAACTTACAGGGATGTATGAATTCTTTTTCTGTATTTTATTATTTCTGTGTCTCCCCTATGACCTGTATAATATGTGCAGGCTCATATCTACTTGAGCCTTGGCCAGCTAGAAACATATTTACTTAACCTGAACTGATGACATTTATTGGTATTTGACATTTATCAATATTTAGTCTATTAGCTGGACCACTGTCTGCTTGATTAAGCCTGAAGGCCTGACTTTGTTTCCCAGAAATCAGGAGATTTCAGGGAAACAGAAACCTTCCATTCCAATCTCCCCAAATAGCAACAACCAATTAGCTGCCTCCCCCTCCCCTTCTCAATGCTCTCTTACTTGTGATGTAATTTCTTGTATAAAAGCTATGTATCTTTACTACTTCTTTAGCCCTCCTACCACGAGCTTATCTTGCGATGGGACAGCTCATCCTCCGGAGGTTTTTCAATAAACAACTTTTCTGCCTTCTACTGAGGGATCTCTGAGTAGTCATTTTGGGTAAGGGTCTTCTACATCCCTCACAATAGTTACACAAGTTTAACAATTTCCATCCCATCTTAAACACACAGTAATAGTTAAAATTCTACCAAGTCAATCCCTTTCCTACTCCTCCATATTAGTCCAAATTACATCAGGAAAAGGGGGGATGGTTTTCTCAAAAGCTGCTTCTTGCTGAAAATGGGTGAAGATGCTCAGTCCGGGAGGGGGATGGGTGTATGTAGTGTGGCGTGCTGATAATGAAAGCTTGATCTAGGTCCCAGAAGCAAATCAATATATCTGGAATTTGTCCAAATCTAGAAACAAAAACAAATCTAATAAAGAAAAGTTAGAACAGTCTGAGATAGAAAGACTGGTCCACAAAGACTGCTATAAGATGTGGCCTCTCACTAATTATAAACCTTAAAAAAAAAACTTGAATATCCAGACACAATATCTAGTAACCAATAGATGACCAGACTAAATACTTATTTGCTCAAGTATTTAGGATATAATGATTACAAAAAGATCTCTACCCCACCCAACATTTAAAGTAGCAGAAATCAATGGGTGGTTGGGTGGGTGGGGGAATTCCATAAAGCCCACACATCCAGCAGAGCTATAACTTATTGTTAAAGCATAACAAGCTATTGTTCCTTTAAGTTCTTATACTTAAAGATAACCAATTCATTTCCCAAATTTAGAATCCTCTTTAAATTCCTAATCAAATGTTTTCTCCAGCTGAAGTTCAGTATTGAAATAACTAATTCCCGAACTTGATCATTGTTCTTAAATTTAACAGGGCTCTTAAGTTAACAAAACAGACAAACAAATTACACAGAACACAGAACACAACTAGACTAGCAGCCATTTAACATTTAACACAGACCGGGGCTATCTGGAAAGAATAGCCCTGATGTCTGCTCCAGTCTTCCCTCCCATAATCCAAACAGAGCCCCCCTCCCCCTTTTTTTTTAACCTTAAGCCATTAAACAGGAAATAACATACAAGACATACAGAACACTGATCACACTTAGACTGCACAATTACAACATTCAGCAGGACACTAACATTAAAACCAAGCCAAATGGCATCTTAAAATCCGTTCTTTGTAGACAGCCCCCTGAGCATGCAGAAGCCTAATTCTGAGGCTTCTACAGTTAAAAGGCTGTGACAGGAGGGGCACTGCTCTAACACAGGATGACCAAATCAGGGAAACCGAGTCCTGTTTTCAAATGTATACATTCCCTAGTCAATGGAAGAAGAGGGAGGAAAGGCCAGAGTGAGGGTGGGGGAGGAAGAGATGCCATCTTACCTGGCTCGGTGCATCCCAAGTGTCGAGGGCTCCTCTGGCGGTTCCACGCTGGAACTTAAGAGGGCGGGGTAGCTCACCAAAGCCCCCAAATCTTGCTGGGAGAGCAAGACCTGAAGGAGAGACCACTTATCCCTGTTCAGGGAGTAGCAGCAGTGGGCAGAGACATATCTCTAAACTCATCCCAATTCAGTGACCTTTCTCCTCATGGCTAGAGCCTGACCATTAGAGACTCCATTGCATTTAACAGTGGAGTGGGAGAAGGGCTCAAACACAGCTCCTCTTTTCTCTAGTTATCTCCCTAGAACAGATCAAAGAGAGTGCTGGCCTGGGACCCCCAAGAGAGGTGGGGTCCCCAGAACGGCCATGTATCTCCTTGGTCTGGGGGGGGCATTAAAGGAAGTTTCCTCAAGCAAAGCATCTGCTCAAGGAAAGATTTTATCAAGAAACAAGCCAAATGGTGTCAAAGATATCCCAATTGTGACAGCTGTGTTCCGTTAGACACTAATCAAGAAAAAAGCCAAATGAGCATCTCAAGGACACCCCAAAAGTGACAACCGTGTCCAGTTAGACACTAAGCAACCAAGCTAATGGTACCCAAAAAAAGGATACCCCAATAGTGACAACCACATCCGGTTAGACACTAATCAAGCAAATGGTACCCCAATAAAAGGACACCCCAATAGTGACAACCGCATCCAGTTAGATACTAATCAAGAATCAAGCAATGGCATTTCAAGGACACTCCCAACAGTGACAACCACGTCTGGTTATTCACACACAAGGCAAAGACACCCAGATTTATACTCTGGAATGCCCAGTGTTGTGCCAATGGGCACACAGAACTAGAAGTGTCTTAGGAAACACTGAGGTAGTGCCAATTGCGTGCAGTTCAACACTACCCAGGTATTAGTACAAGCCAGTATATTCTAATATTCTGAGAATCCAGGTGTTAACGCTTACTCTCCTGGCTGAATCGAAAGTATCCACTGTTGGGAGTGACCCCAGCTGGTGAACTGCTCTTCCTGGAGCCTCTGGAGGAATCCAGAGGGCGCCTTTTCCAAGAAAGAGAGAACGCAGATCCCCAACTGTTTCCAGGCCCAAAGTGGAGACTTGAAATGTCTCTAACCCCTAGTCCCGTTCTCAGTTCCCGATGTCTTGCTGGGGAAGGTCCAAAATGTAATGCTGGAGAAACTGAGCAAGACAGAAGTTTGAGACCAATTCAATAGTTTATTAAATGGAAAGAGATACTGGAACAAGATGGATCTTGGTCGCAGGGGTGTATGAGACTATGTCCTCAAAGAGTTCAGCCCTGAGTACTGAGACAGCAAGCTTTTTTATAGGATAACAAGAACAGTGACATAATGGGGGAGGTAGCTAGGTGGGGATAACCTAATGGTGGGGGAGGCCCTTAGGATGACACAATGGAGGGAGGTTACTGATATTCTAATGACATCTAAAATGGATAAACCTTTATCCCGTCAAACATTAAGAAGGAATGTCTGTAACCTAAAGATATAAACCTTCATTTTATCAACTATTTAAGAGGGAATGATTATAGCCTGGGGTTTGGGGGCAGAGCAACTGAGGTAGACCTTTATCTCATCAAACATTAAGAGGGAAAGATTATAACCTGAGGCAGAATAACTAAATAGGACAATTGGAGAAACTGGGTCATGACATTAAAAGAGACTGGGTCACAACATTAAAAGGGAACTTTGGTACAACAATAGGAGTGACTGACAGAAAAAACTCCACACACAGTATTTTATAGCAGCACTTTTGTTTGGCACTAAAAAATTAGAAACAAAGTAAATGCTTATCAATGTACTCTAATGGAATATTACTGAGCTATAATAAGACACGTAATGAATATAGAGAAACAGGAAAAGATTTGCATGAATGAATGCAAAACAAAAAAAAAAGCAAGCTGAGATAGGAATAATATACACAATGATTATACCAGTGTAAATGAACAGAACAAAATCTGAAAATATAAAATTATAAAAAATTAGTTTTGAATACCTGGCAGAGGGAATCGGCAAGTATAGAATATTTCATATAGTAAAGTGTCTCCCTATTCCCTCCATGAACTGTATTGAAGGATTTGGCTGGACTTTTTATTCACTTTTTTTTGTTTGAAAAATTCTTAGGTTCAGGTGAACTTTTCTTACTTTTTAGAAAAATTATTTGTTGTAAGGAATGGCATTCTGGGAGGGGAAAGGAAAAAATCTAAATGATATAAAAACAAGTTATGAATTTAAAAAAACCTATTTTCTATTTTCAAAAATGATCACTTGTTTGGTATATTGTAACAGGTATTCTTTTCAGATATGGGTCTGAATAAATAGCCACTAAAGTTTCTTCCAACTTTGAAATTCTGTGATTATGTGAACAAACACTGAAGTGCCTAATGTAAACAAAGTATCAGGTTCTGGTGTCACTTCTGAAAGAATTCAGGTTCAGATAATCTTCAATCCAAGCAAAGGTTTTTTCATGAGATTTACAAACTTGGCGAGGAGGGTCAAGCTCCCTGAAGAAGTCAGCAGTTTAGCAAAGCAAGATATAGGTTTTTGTAGAGTAAATGGTTCTAATTACAAGCAAATTTGGGGGTTATAGGAAGTGTTTGCTAGTTTAGGACAGTTCTAAAGCCTTGGTGCAAACTCTGCATAGATACCTAGAATGCATTCAGAAAAGCCCACTTGGGGGGATATTAATGGTAATAATCTTCTAACTAGCACAGGTATACCCAAAGACAGCAAAAAAGGGAACTGTGCAGGTGCCATACTGGGGGATTTATTGAAGTTTTGTGTTCCAATATATGCACATCCTGTTGGTGCTTTCTTATTGGCTGATTTTTGTGTTACGTTTCATGGTAACCTTTATGTGATAACCTGGTGACGTGATTACAGAGCATGTGAGAACCATGATTGATTTCTGTGGGACTTGGCTGGGGGCAGATTTGATGCCAGAGAAACTGAGGCAGGACAGAAATTAGGGAACAATTTAATAGTTTATTAAATGGAGAGATTTACTGGAACCAAATGATCCACGTTTGGCTGAAGGAGACTGTGATCTCAAAGAACCCAGCCCAGAATGAGGGATAACAAGAACAATGACATAATGGGGGAAGTACCTGGCTGGGGATGACCTAATGGAGGGAGGAACCTAGGATGAGGATGACATAATAGAGGGAGGTACTGGAGAGGTTCCTGATATTCTAATGATGTCTAAAATGAACAGACCTTTATCCCGTCAAACATTTAAGAAGGAATGATTATAGCTTAAAGATATAAGACCTTTATCTCATCAAACATTAAGAGGGAATGGTTATTAACCTGAGGCAGAGTAACTAAATAGGACAATTAGAGAAATTGGGTCAGGACATTAAAAGGAACTGTGGCACAACAAGGTAACAATCAGAATCCCATCAAGGACACCAAGACAAAAATTATATAGTCCCTTTCTTCAAGCTGCTTATATTCCCCTAGGAATATAAATTAACGCAAATAGATTAGATAATTTGAAGACCAAAAGAATACCAACACAACTGGAAGGATCTAAAAAGACCTGTTTACCTTTCTAGGAACTAAGTTTGCAACCTTGGCTGGAAAATTATTTCCCCTCAGCTTTCCTACACTACTAGGAATTTAAAACATTTCATAATTACAGGAGAAAAAAATTGTACTGCTTCCTTTAACATTTCTTGGTCCTTTTTTACATGTGTTACCTCCATTTGATAATAATAGCTGTGAGGAAGAAGTTTCCTAATTTATAAGGAAATTGAAACTTCATAGGTTAATACTAATGCACAATTTGAATTCTGGTCTTCTTAATGATGTGGTTAGTGGCACTACAGAGTTGAGGTGTGAGAATCCCCTTCTGGTCAGCACAGATTCAAAGAATTCACGAACCCCAAAAGTTTGACTGGCAAAAAGGATTTTATTGGCACTGAGAAGTCAGTCCTGGCAGAAAGATAAAGGTCCTAGCAGAGAAACAAGCAGAGGTGTTAACACTGAGGAGAGGGTGTCTTCAAAGAGGACAGGAGGTCCTGGTAGGTAGCTGTGCCACTTTAGACCTTTGCAAAGAAATGAATTAAAATTGCCCTTTAATAGGAAATCTGAGACTGAAGTTTCAATTGAGATTACTGCCCTCAGAACTAGATTTCCAGTAGAATGAGACCACTTAAGTTCAAGCTAAGTAAGAGTTGGTCCTGGACTAATTTTCAGCTCAATAGAGGGTACAACTAGTTCCACCCAGATAACAGAATGAAGCCACTTTATCTTGATTCCCTGAGGCAGGCCTGTCCCAGAGGAGAGTTTCTCAGAGTTCTCTCATGGCATCCCCACCAAAGTCAGAGGACAGTTTTAAGGTTCCCCCCACCATTGACTCCAAGTTAAGTATTCTACCAATTGTCACCTAGCTGTCTCAACATAAACTACATAGTTGAATATGTATGTATAAAGTCTTCTGGAAGAATATTCAGGGTTAAAGCATTCTCTTCCTAATTTTCCCCTCCTTTGATGAGTAATTCAAAAACGAATGTCTCCGTCATGTAAGTATAAAAACAGATTTTCTTATCTGTTAAGGATATCTTCATCTTCCCTTAAACTAGCCAATATTAAGAACAAATTGGACAAGTCCATAAGCAACTTTCAACTGAGGGCACATTTTACTAAGATTTCTGTTAATAGCAGAAAGATACCTTCTTTGCCAAACCCTTTGGTTTCAAGTATATTTTATTTCTTGCATGATTTCAATTAAACTTTTTATTAGGATAAGAATACATAGTGTATAGTATAGTGAATAGTGTGTCAGATAAGAAGCCCTGGCCCAAAGACCTACATTCAAATTCTTTCTTTGACACTAGCTGTCACCATGGGCAAGTCTAAGACTCTTTGCACCTATAAATTGAAGGGATTAGACTAAATGGCTTCTGAGATTCCTTCAAAATTGAAATCTATAATATATTTGTACAGACATGAAAGTTAGAACCTAGCTTTATTGTTACAACCAGTTTTTATTTACAGAATATAAATCTCTTCAAAAAGATACATTCCTTCATTTAATCAATAGCAAAAGGATTTATACAACAAAAACAAAGCTTAAACATCACTTTTTAAAAAGAAATACAATCAACTCCAATAATAGCTAATTAACATATAGCCAAAACAAATAAATGAGGTTAACATCTCAGCTGTCACCAGCAACTCCACTGTATACATAGAACATATTGACAAATTAACAGTAGTAAAATAATTAAATTTTAAATTAAATGAAACAAAAACAGGAAGTATCTTTAATTTCAAAACATTAACAGATTCTCAGACACTCACATTTCTGAGGCATATCAAACACCTACACTTCAAGTTGAACTCATTTGAGAGGTATCAATACATTTTCAGTGCTGAGACTGTGTAGCACTTACAGTATATACAAAGCAGCATCACACTACTACAATTCACATTTGATAAAATACAAATTTAAGCCTTATGCCACAATTTCCAAATCTAACACAGCTAATACAATGACTTTGAATTAAATTTTGTTTTTCCATCTGATTTTAAGGAAGCTGTCATTTAAGCTCTCAAAGCAATAACTTTTCTTCCAAAAATTTATTTTAAATTTAAATTTAAACAATACTTAAGACATTATGGAAAGTGACTTGGGATGTGTAAAGGCTTTTGAAATTCAGCACAGTCCAAAAAAAAAAAAAAAAAAAAAAAGTCTTTGCTGATTTAGTTTTCATAGAGTTGCAAAACTCTAGGGAACCACTGCTTTAGAAAAACTGCTTTAGATGATCAGAGAACACGTTTCCTGCACAGCACCATGTTAAATATATATGACAGCACATGAGATAGGTGCAAAGTGATTTTAAACATTTTGTTTTTCCATTCCAGGGTCTTTTCCAGGCCACAGAGGTGACTTCATGACATATGGAAGTAAGGTTCACTATCATGGAAAATCTCTTCTCCTAGTCCCCCCTAATTTCCCAATTATCTAAGATAGTTTTTGCTTTTTAATTCACAACCAATGGTCAGTAAAGAGTTTCAATGTCAAAAAAATATTACAACATGGGCCATATCTCCTACTTCCCATTGCTAGCTTTATTTAATATTGTAAAATGGAGCCTCTATCACTACCAAATTGTTACATTTTAAACAAGGAAAACAGTGCAAGTTCATGGATAATTTTTTTAAAAAAATTAATGGTTTTTTTTGTTTGTTTGTTTGGGTTAAACCAAATCTTCAGTATCAGAACTAAAAGGCTATATATAGAGAGAATACATGTTGTTTCATAATCTAATCCATAGTCTACCACATGTGTATTTTTAACATGAGGAAAAAGTGAAGTAGACCAAGGTAGAAACTAACAAATATGTTAAGTTTATACAAGATCATTTTTTAATCTGCAATGCCTTCATTTTTCTTTCAGAGAATTCTAAAGAATTTAGTTACCTTTAAAAAGATGAATGAAACATCAGGGTTGCTTTGCCCTCTGTTTAATACATGTTATTGGTTTCACTTTCAAGTATTATGTAGGAAAAAATATTTTTTAAAAAATTTCACTCTTTACATGTCAAACATGATGGAAGAAATTACTTTCATAACAACTCTGCAATCCTAATTCTATTTACAACCGATAGTGATGTAAATCAAAGTATTTGACAGCAACAAATTGAGTCTTTGAGCTTAAAATATTGGGAAAACCTCATGTTTTTTTAAAATAAATATTGCATTGGACACAAGTTTACATGATATATGCAATACACACATATACGCATTTATATATATTCTAATCTTGTATAAAGTAATTTTAAAAATGACTAATCACATATACTATAAAATGTTTGGCCAAACACTACTCTAATTTCTTAATAACATGCCAATTGCTATAAAATGTGACATAGGCTTCCACATACTCAAATCACATTAGATAACTTGTAATCATAAGAGAAAATGGAAATCAAATGAGAAATACAGTACATAATTCCCACAAAGCCATTTTTAACAAAAGATGTGGCTACTTTCATAATTGTTTGCTTATACCTCTTGATTCCTTGAGGAAAAATTAGGATTTCCTGTTAGTTTAAAGCAATCACAATTAATGCCACCATCACCCTTCTTCTGACATCTTCAAAGAAATTACTGAATCAGTCAGTTTTTCCAACAAATGAAAGTTTGGGAAATATTTAATAGGTTAACTTTTGCGTCCTAAAGCCACAGATTCAAATGCTACCAAAGGCAGTGTTGTAAATAGAAATTAAGACTACCAAATTATATTTTGTACAAGTCAGGATTTATAAGTTACAGAAGGGCTGAAAAGAAACCAAAGGGATAAAGCTATGTAAAAATTTAAATGGAATGGTTTCTATTTTACCTGACACTCTAGAAAGAGAAATTTTTCTTTAAATCAGGTAATATACTTCAAATGATGTTAGAAAATTGGATTAATATTTTAGTCTCTTCTACCATGCTAGAATGAATTAATATCCTTATGAAGTTTAAGATGGTTTATATTTGTAGAGATTTAAATTTTCTTTTAAGAGATATGAATTGATTACACTCAGATTTTCCTTTTGATGTAAAAGAGTTAAATCCTCCTAAAACAGAGAAGGGTAAAAAAAAAAGTTTTCAATCAACTCTTACATAATATTATATAATTAAAACTAAAAAAATGCAGTTCTATTTGCCTAAGACTGTACTGAATTAAAAATCACTATCGCCAGGAATCTTTACTTTCACAAAAGCTAAGTCCTAACTAATAAAGTTAATAAACCTATAAATTAAGTACTGAGAAGTTAAATTAAGTACTGCCCTTAATGTAACAGCATATTACAATTTTTCTTAAGTTTCATCTCTCTTATCTTCCCACTGTATAAACAGAGCCATCAGATATGCCAGGTTAACAAACAACAGCAGCAAAAAGGATGTGAGGAGATAAGGAGCTTGATTATTTATAGAGAAATTTCTACAAAAGCAAAGAATACAAGGCAATACACAAGCTCATAAGTGTAAGTTATAATTCACACTAATTTACACATATTTATTTACACTGCTTTATATACATGGCCAGACCTGGTTAATTAATTTTAATGTTCCAAGTAAACTTAAATAAGCATACAATAAGTATGTGACTTATTGCCACACCTTTTTAGGTTTCCAGAGACTGGTAAAAAAGAAAAAAATTAAATATGATTAACCAGGTCTGATTTTACAAGTGGTAACAACAGAAGAAAGAAAATAATTTACTCCATGTTGCTTTTTAAAGCACCCAGGCCACTATGGTCTACTGACTAACATTGTGCATACCTGAATGTCACTTATATAACCCTCTTCCTATTTCCAATACCAGGTTTACTACAAGTTGAGTTATTATGTATGACATTCAAGCCTCTTAACTTAGCATAGAAAAAAGGCAACAGAATGGCATTTTAGCAAGTCACAAAGAAAACTTTTTATAAATGTTTCTAGAGCTCTGAGATTTTTCCTACTTTTTAAATTCCTTAAATGGTTATTGTGAAGCAAATTTAATTTTTCTAAAAAAGTACTATCTGCACTATGATCCCATAAACCAGTGGAGTAAAAACAATCATAATACTGCACCCCTCTCCCCATCAATTACTTCTCCATGCCAGAAATATAAAGCAAGACTATATATACATGCCTGTTCTGTGTCCATTATCTACATACACAATGAGGTGTGAATTAAGTATATCATTGTGGAAGAAGTGATTGTCCCTACCAATTCATCATTCCATATTAATCCCTAAGAAAAACAGAGAAGAGAAGGCTCTACTAGTTTACTGGCAGTAAGCTCAGTGAGAATGGTCAAAATCTACAATTTCTAGCTCAAGAAGACAATCTGAGAAAAATAAAAAGGATGTTTTCTACTGTTTTCAAAAGTCTGACAGATACAAATTGTTAACTCTTTACATAACCAAAAAGCAAAAAATCAAAAGTGTTTTATATTTTCTCCACAGTACTTGTTATTCTCTATGAAGATAAAAAAATCCACCAAAAAGAACTTTCATAAACTCCACATCCTAATAGTAGAGGAAAATATTTTTCCATTTTTAAATAATTTAGAGTCAAATGAAACAGAAACTACTGATTCCATTATTCTGTAGGTTTCAAATAAAATCAAAATGTGACTAATTTTAATAAGATTGAAGGGGGAGGTAGAAAAGTGAATCTTGATTTAATACTGTTATGAAAAATTTCTTTTAAGATATTTACTTAATGAATTTTACAACTTGATGACCTTTAAAGTTTTCTATAAATTGCTTTCAAGGATCTTGAAAAGTGCTTGTCTGAAGGTTTAAATAATCTGAAAATTAGCATTCTTAAAAGAGTGTGAGTGAGAGTGTGTGTGTGTGTGTGTGTGTGTGTGTGTGTGTGTGTGTGTGTGTGTTTCCCTGCAATATTTAATTGTAGGATAAGTTTGTGCTTGCACATTCTGAATATGCAGGCACATCATGTCAACTTTATATGGGCACTTATGTGACCAAAGTGCAAAACTTGTCAGGACAATTGTTTAAAAAGTTGACTATCAAAAACTTCACACAGCAATTTCAAAGCTTAAAGACTAACTCCTACCTTATAGAAGTTCCTTCTTCCCTTCCCAGGGTAACCAGCTCCCACCCTCCATGTTTTTAAAATAAAGATCCCAAAAAACCAATACATATGTTCCTTTTTCCTTAATTCACATTTTGGAATTCAAAGATTTCTTGGCATAACAATTTAAGTATACAATGATCAAATCTTCAAATTTATCTGTAAAATATTTAATTCTTCACAGCTTCCATATATCACTTTGAACTTTATATACATTCATCAGCAATACTCATTTGTTATAAGTCTGTAAGCTTTCTAATTTTTTTCCTAGTACCATCTAACTGTGCTAAAGATATGAAACCAAGTTAGGAGCATTGAGGCTGAGTGATTAAATGTTTCCCTTCCTTTTGTTTGGGGGAGAGGGGTGGCTTAGAGAAGGGGAGTAAATTGCTCATTGACTCACCCTGACTAGCAAATGGAAGATTAGAATGTTTTAAAAAGATCATAGTGCTGTTCAATACATAGGATTACACATAATTTAGAAATAATTGTATGTAGCAATTTAAAAAAAATGGGAATAGTGAAAAATATTCACATTTCAGATAAGAAAACACTTTCTATCATAAAGATTTTGCTAAGATAGTGTTAGTAAATGTATTACAGATCTAAAAGGGTAAGTAAAATTTCTATTCCCAGGAGCAATTCATTCCAGTATTCAACTCAGAAAATGTACCATGCCATGAAAAGTTTTACCTCCTAGCCCAAAATTAAATAATCTAAATTTATTATACCTTGTTCCTGGCATTTCAAGAATAAATGACTCTTTACATACAATACAACAAGCCCAAAAAAACATTTACCTAAATTTATCTAATGTTAAAAATTAAAAAAAAAAGACAAACAATTTCATTGCCTATATTCAATTCTTTTACAAAAACTAATGAAAGCAGCAATGGAATCAAGTTAAATCTATAATAAATAATTCACAGATAACAGATTAAATGATCAAAGAAAGGATTAAATTGCCATCTCTACAGACCTTTGTAGATTTAACAAATTTCTAATCCATCTCATACTGACAGTAGGTACATTTCTGAATTAGATGTAATATTTAAAGATAAGTTGGCTGTTTAGAGGCATCAGTTATAAAGCAAGATAACCAAATGAAATTACAGAATTTTTTAACAAATATTAGCTGTTCAATATCTGTTTTCAAAAATGGTTCACAAGGATTGCGTAGCCACTTGAGGTTAACTAAATATCCTTCTTTACGCAGGTAATTTTAATGCAGTGACCTCAGGCTTCATTTTGAAATACTGCTTAAAACGAACAATTGCATACCTAACGAGAAAAGAGAATTATAGAGAAATTAGTAAAAACTGAAAACATGTAAAATTTTTTATTTCAAGAATCTGAAATCTATGCAGATTTTTTAAAAAAGTTTCAGGATTTAAGGACAATTTTTAAGTTTGTTATTTTTAACTTAAGTTTTATGTTATTGTGCCATCTACTGGATCTTTAAAAAATTACATTTCGTATTTAGGGAAGAGATTCAAAATTTCTTTATGATACAAAAACTATTATTATCTTTACAATTTCAAATTATGTAATGAAAATGCTTCATATAGGTTTTAAGGGTTAGACCAATGCAAATCCTAAATCAAAAGAAAGTATGCTTAAGTAAAAATCAAACTTACCCAAGGAAATCAAAATCAATGGTAGAATATTTGGCTTGAATTAAAGCCCACAATCCCCAAAAGAAATGAGAAGCCTAAGGAAAAGAATAACTTCATGAAATTCAAACACAACAATTTTTATGAGACAAGCAACAAAAACGCTAATTTTAACATTTTATGCCAAATATTCCATATTTATGCAAACTGTTTATTTTCAAATACTTATATTATCTGTAGTGCAACAACTCATGTTTTTAATCTTACCTTTATGAACGGTAAATCCTGAGTGCCTAAAGGTTATGATTATTTTCTCCTCTTTGTTTAGCACCAATTATAGTTCCTATGATAGTAGGGAGGATGGAGCAAAACTTGGAAGAACTCTGGACTGGATTTTAGGACACCTGCACAAATCCTAGGTTAAGAGCAGTTATCTGTGTAGTCCTCTAAAAGTAACATCTCTTTGGGTATGTTTCCTACTTCTATAAGGTGCGGGCATACTGAATTAGTCTAAGATTCAAACCAGCCCTAAATTTGAATCTAAATCCTGCTTGCTCCAGGAAATTTTTATTTCTTTTTCAATTTGGCTCCACAGAAGGCAAGAGGAGCAATGAGTGAGTGGAAAGTACAGTGGGGGCAAATTTCAGCTCCAAGCAAGGACAAATTCTTAACAATTAGACTTCTAAAATAAAATAGGCTTCCTTGAAAAACTGTAACAAAATCATCACTGAAGTCAGAACTCCTTGTCTAGAATACTGTTGCTGAAAATTTATTGGTTTGCTCTATGAAATCCCTTCAAACTCAGATTCTCAGACTTCAGGAATCTCCTTCTAAATCACTCTCTAGTCTATATCCCACCCACTTAGAGAAACACAAACTTGAAGTAGTCAAAGCACCTAGGCGCTGGGCACAGTTTTGCTACTAACCGTGTGAACCACAAGCAAATTCTATTTCTCTTCTGATATTTAGTTTCCTCACCGGTAAAACAAAGAAAACTTTCCCAACCTCACTGGTATGAGAAAGGTATTCTGGAATATACATGTGTACATGTATAGACTTTTTCCTATTATAGTTCCAAAATTTTACCTTCCAAAACTTTTAAGCCGTATGTACAACCCATCTTCCTCCCTCTCTTATGTCTCAAGTTCCCTCTTCCCAATTCTACACACAAAAAATTTCAGTATCATTTTTTCCTTTGTCCTTCTCCTTGCCAATGTCAATTCCTGTCTTTAATCCCATATTCTGTCCCTTCTCAGAGCTTGTCCCTTGAACATCCACTCTCTAATTTACAATTTTTCCTTATCTACTGGTTCCTACAATGATAGTTAAAACACACTTCATTTGATCTTACTATTTATTATATACCTCAACAATGATACTGTTTGAGGATGTATTCTGATGGAAGTGGATCTCTTCGATAAAGAGAGCCTTAATTGATCAAAGATGGACAGAAACAGCTACACCCAGAGAAAGAACACTGGGAGATGAATATAAACTGCTTGCATTTTTGTTTTTCTTCCTGGGTTATTTATACCCTCTGAATTCAATTCTCCCTGTGCAACAAGAAAACTGTTCGGTTCTGCACACATATATTGTATCTAGTATATACTGTAACCCATTCAACATGTAAAGGACTGCTTGCCATCTGGGGGAAGGGGTGGAGGGAGGGAGGGGAAAAATTGGAACAGGAGTGAATGCAAGGGATAATGCTATAAAAATTACCCTGGCATGCGTTCTATCAATAAAAAGTTATTTAAAAAAATAAATAAATTTAAAAAGAAAAAGAAAAAAAAAACTCATTCTAGTTCTGGATCATCAGAAAGCTTTTCCTTCCATTTCCTAAGTTTGGCCCTTTGCAAGTCCCACTTTGGAGATCTTGGAGATCTCCAAACAAAACAAGCCCTCAGGCATAATAATTCTAATACTTGAAGACAGTTAAGTCTTTTCTTCTCCCAAGGTAAACATCCCCATTTCCTTTAACTGATATTTATATGGCACGTCCCTAGAAGTTCTTCACAATCCTGACTACCCTCCACTGGATACCATAAAGCTTTTATTTACTTATCTATGTCCTTTCCTGAAATGTAGCAACCAGTTTTGAACATAGTATCTTGGATGTGGTCTGATCAAGGACATAGTACAGAGGGATTATTTTCTTACACTATTATTGTCAATGACGTTTTATATCCTATTGGCTTTTTAAGTTACAATACACTTCTGATTCATGGTAAGCATTTTAGGCCTTGAAAACTGTAGCTTTTTTTCAGATAAATTACTAGGAAGTTACATCTCTCCCCCATGTAGTAACAAATAAAACTGATTTTTGGAACCCCAAAATACCTTTATTTCTAGTAAATGTCATTATTTAGTACCCGAAATATTCTGTCTTGGTCACTTAAGTTACTATTTGCAAATTAAGGACGCCATCCTTTTTCAGGCAAGTCACTAATTAAAAAAAAAAATCTCAAATAACACAGGGCCAAATGCAGATAACTGGGCCATTCCATTGGAGATACTTTTAACACAGACAAAGTCTTTAGTCACAGACATTCAAGCAGGTCAAAATTTATCTAATTATTCTATCATTTAGTACAAATCTATATGTCTTTTCTTTACAATAGCATGAAAATCTTTTGTTAAATGTTTTGCTGGAATACAGGTAAATTATATCTATTAATCCACCATGCAAATAGAATGGAACTCGGGGTTCTCTCTTAGCATGAAAGCCTAGCAAGCAAGCTGAAGAAATCAATAGATCTGGGGTTTCAAAAGCAAGAAGTAACTGACCATTAAGCTGATGACTCTGGAAAGAACAATTATATTGACTTCCACTGTAGCATTTTATGTCACGTTAATACTGCTTTTATCCTTTCTCTGAACTCTGAAATCTCTAATCAAATTTAGAAGATACTTCTGGAATAGCTACCTATGGTCCAGGCTTTCTTAACCATTTCTATATCAATACATTTTAAGGAAGTGATAATTTCCCCCCAAAGTTCCCATCATTTCCAACCTACCATAGAAAGCAGTCTCTTCTACCTCTAAGTCTATTTCAGATGAGGAAACTTGAGGCCATAAAGTTTCTTAAAGTTGCACACATGGCAAAGCCTTAACTTGAACGAGCCCAAGTTCTATATTACTTAAAAAAAAAAAAAAAAAAAGCTCTCTTTTCTATTGTACCATAACAAGTTTCCCCTACTTAATGAGAATTGGATTTATATGTTGCCTGGTTTTGAATTAGAAAAGTCAATCACTGCTCTGTGTTAGAAAAGAGAGCCGTTCAGATGAAACTGAAATCTTTATCATTACTACAATGTGCCTCCATGTTTTCAAAATCTGTAAATTACTGCCACTTTCCATCCAGGATGCCCATAAACATAATTCAATGACAAACAATTCTATTCATCTATTGAACTTCATTCAAATGCTTTCTGTGCTGATTTCCCCCTTTAGTCCCTGGATTTCTTAGGTAAGTATCTTAATATATAATGCTTCTCCAATCCCAAACCCTTCTTTATGGATAACCTGTATTAAGAATATTTCAATTAATTATGCCAACTCTTCAATTTCTCCCTCTGACTCCCTTCCCTATCACCTACAAAGAGTCAGGTCTCTACTGCCCTCAAATCCCTTCTCTTGACTGCTTCTTCCTATATTTTATATGCCTCACCAATCATTTATTCAACCCTCTGCGATGACTTCATTCCAACAATATTTTCAAAATACTGCAGTCATTTTTCAGACCTTTTCCTCTGCCTTTTTTCCAACATACAGATCTCATTTTCATTTTATTTTCTCCTCTTTGTTCTAAGACACTGCTTTCCAAGTTCTATCCTGATATAGCTGACCACTTTTTTAAGTCTTTTAATCCTTAAGTGGGCATGAAATACAATCCCCTCTTCCTCCTCTTGCTTAGATTGTAAGTCTCCTAATTGGTCGTCTTATTTCTACTCTCAAACCCTCTCTAATCCATCTTTTACACAAATATCAAAATAATCTTCCACAAGTATGAACATATATTTTCTCAAAAGTCTTAAGTGACTTACCTTTAGAACAAAAACCCAACCTAGCCATCATAGGCTCTCCGTAACCTGGCAGCAATACTACTCTTGTACCTTTATTCCATACTATTACTTCATCACATATTCTAAGTTCCTGTGAAAATGTACTAAATGTTTCCCAATTTTACCCTGCACTTCCCTACCCTCAAAGTATTCACAAAGGTTATTCCCTCAATAACAGCCTAGTTTCTCGAATCAAAAATACAGGGAAGATTTTCCATATCCTTTGTATACATTCTTATCACTAATCTTTTATCACAACTAACCCTAAAAGAAAGAGGTTGTTAAGATATAAATTTTTTAAGAATAGACAGATGCTTTCCAAGTTTAACTTCATGACACTTTGGATATTGCCAATTTAGTTAAGGGGTGCTACGACAATTTTGTTGTATCCTCAAGAATATTGTTTTCAGATTATTTAAACCTATAGGGCTACTACTACTGCTATTAAATAAAGAAGAAAGAGCTGTCTTGGAGTCAAGCAAATATTGATTACTTTTAACTCCAAAGAGGATAGTAATCAGAAAGAGAAAAGTATCAGTTGTACATCAAAAAATATTTTGGATTTATAAATCATTGAAATTTTTTTTTAATCTACATGAATCAACATTCAATCATAAACACCAAGAATCTTAATATTTCATTCCATAAAATGAAGATACTAAGTACAACCCGTGTGATTTCATTTATATTGTGTTATGTTAAAAGTGTTAAGGAACAAATATGGTTTGAATATTATATACTATAATCAGAGGGGAGGCAATGAGATATAATACAAAAAGCACTAGACTGTCCTCATCCTGCCTTTGCTATTATTAATTTTTGAAACTACCTTTTCAGGATTTTCTTATATATTTAAAAAAAAAAAAAAAGCTTTGACTAATTGATCTCTAAAATACATTCTATCTCTAACATTCTAGTGATTCTATGTGGTTGAAATCATTACAAACAATTTCTCATGCATAAAAAGAGAATATTATACTAGATGGCCTCTTAAGGTCTCTTTTCAATTCTAAACCTTTGATAATATTATGTAAAGGAAAGACCAAATGTAATGTAATGAGTACTGCTGAAATGGATCATGAACTTAAGTCTTGGTGGTGGTCTTAGTTATATTAAAATTTTCACTTTAAGGAGTGTTTAAATAAGATTCCCTTGTAGAAAAGAGGGGGAAAAAAAAATCATAAAAATGTTTTCCTTCAATTACTTTTAGCTTGTATACTGAATTAGTTCCTTATTTATAAAATACAGGTCAAAAATCACTAACTGTATTGTATCTACTGACAAGATAAAAAACATTTACAAATTTTATTGTCATGAGAAGAATTTTTAGCAACTATTAATATTTAAACTTACCAATGCAAACTGATTGACTTGAATAAATAGTACTTCTACTTCCTTTTCTGTAACATCTGTCCCAAATCCTTTATACTCCTTATAAGCTTCAAGGTAAGACCTTAGCCACTGAACTTGTAGTTCTCTATTTGGATAGAGATTATAATCTACATCACTTACACCTAAAATGTGAAGGAGAAAATAAAAAGATAAAAGAAAATTTTATTTTGCCCACCCTAACAATTCATCCCCATTTTTTTTTTTGCAGAATTTTTTAAAAAATGCTACTAAATCTTAATCAGGATACAAATTATCAAGTTGCTTTTAGTGACTGGTAAAACTCTAGAAAAGTTACTCAAGTATTTAATTTAAATTGTAATACTTTACCCTTGTGACTGAATTGCCCTCTTAAAATTCTCTTTTAGTCAAATCCTACATATCCTTCAAAAACATTTCTTTCACTGGGCAAATTGACAGTGATCTCTCTACCTTTTTGAATTTATGGTGCTATGTACAGTTTACATCATTTATTTAGAGATCAATGAGGTAAATCCATTTGTGAATGTCTTCTCTCTTGCTCCAGACTCCAATAATATTTGTAAAAGGCATATAATGGGTTTTGCCTACATCTGCATATGTATTAAATATATTAGAAAATGCAGAATGTAGAAAAATTTGATGCTAAATGAAAGGTGAAAGCCATCAATAAATTTTGTAGGAGA
Organism: Antechinus flavipes; assembly: GCF_016432865.1. NCBI lineage: Eukaryota > Metazoa > Chordata > Mammalia > Dasyuromorphia > Dasyuridae > Antechinus > Antechinus flavipes. The sequence goes on from NC_067402.1 coordinate 177,303,645, forward strand.
TTAAATTTCTTCCTAGATTATTTTCAAACTACTAACAAGTTAACAAAAAGTTAACACATATGGAGCACATTAAAATTTAATGCTGACAAACACATTGGCAGTGTCACTTACTTTCAAATAAATTATTCATTTGGGAGAGGGTTAGCAAAATATTCTAATCTACTAAACCTCTAATAGAATAAAATACTGCTCATTGCAAGATATATCTTAGTGTTTTTATTTGAGGAAAGGGAAGCAATTTTTTTTTATTCTCAAATCAGAGACCATTTGAAAAAATGCTTTAACATTTATACTTTCAAAGACAGGGTTTCCTAATACAAAATTTATGCCTATCAATTCCTAAAATTTTACTCAAGTTCCAAAGCCTGGTTTCATAGTGGCAATAAAATATATTCATGGTATTTTCCCCTAACTGCCTCATTAAAAATAAAGAGAAAAGATTGATATTTCCTCCATATTAAGTATGAAACAAACATGAAATTCTAGTATATTCTTCAGGAGCTTTACAGTAATTGGCAAATGTATTAAAAGTGCTTTAAAAAAGGAGATTCAGTATTTAACCGGTATTATGAATTACCCCAAAACACATACACAAACAAAGTTGAAGAAAACACATGAAAAATATTGTTATTCTACGCTTAATCTTTGATTTCATATTTTACTTTTAATTAAATATTAATTAATTGTGTTTTGTGAGGTCAGAAAATTATGCCATCAGTCTATTAGATACTAATTTTGTATCAACAAAATCTGGTTCCAGAGTTTTAGAATTGAGACTTTACCTGCAAATTCATTGAAATGGTTTCCAATATCATATGCCAGGTAGTTGTAGCCAGAGTATTCATAATCTATGAATTGCACATCACCTATATGAGACACAAAAACAAAGACATAAGAAGTCACATACAAGAGGTGCAAACCCCTATGCTATTTGTGCCTAAGTATATCCTCCAATATTTCTGTCTCATTGTTTGTGCTCAGTTACATGCAGCTCTGAGACAATACCAGGGTAAGGCTGTGAATTTTATGGCACTGAGCTTTAACTTTTTAAAATTATCTATTCTAGTCAACAGCATTCATTATGTCAGAAAAAATTCAAATATAAACAGAATAAATGAAATGGTTCCCTAGATTTAAACAAAAGTAAGAATTATTTTTCACCACATGAGGGCATCAAATACTTTCAAAGAGCAGATCTAGATAGATTTAATTCCATGGATATTGCTATTGAGAAATGTTATCCTTTAAAACTACCAATGACCTATAATTTTTTTAAAGATGTAATTTAATACAATAACAAAAAAATGAGTTTAGTGAGTAAATTTAATAGCAAAAAGTTCAAGTCATTTCTGAAGTCAAATATTTTTCCAATTATTCCAAAACTATTCTGGCTCTGATTACATCCATACATCAAGGACTTGTGATTTTAATAGTGTTGGAATTCCTATTATGTAAATCTGGTCACATATCACAGCCAATATAGTTTATGGTCATAGTTAAAGTCTCTTGGGGTTCAAAGATTTTATAGGCTGCCCACTGATACACAGCTGGGACTTGATTTCCATCTTTTCTTGCCCTTAATTTCAGTATTTTATGTACTGTCACATTACCTCTCCATTGACTGTAATTATAGATTTGTATGTAAAATTACTTTTTAAACTATGTCTTCCCCACAACAGACTAAACTAAGGGATTAAAGCATCATAGCTTTAGGCTGTAAAGAACCTTAAAAGACCATATAGTCCAATTCTCTCAATCATTTTACATATAAAGAAACCAAGAGCCAAAGAGGTCACATGATTTACCCCAAATCACAAAGGTGGTACTCAAAGCAGAGAGCTAGTATTCTTTCCACTGTACCACAAAATAAATTCCTCAAATATATTGTCACAAAGCTTTATGATAGTTTAAAGAGACTGATGGTTAAAATATTTGCATTTTAAGAAGCTTGTTCTATTAAAATTTCGGTCTAGAAGTAGCTAAGAATCCCCCCTCAACTACGAATCCCTACTCTAACATGAATGACTTTGGAATCATTCAATTCTAATCTCCACATTGAAATTTTCAAAGAGTCTATACGTAGATGTGTTTAACAATGCAGTATTCCCTAAAATTAAAACCTGTGGCATAAGATTTTTACAATAATTAACTATTCATGTACAAAATAATATTTAGTGCTGCAAATTTCATTAATGCTTCTCCATATCAGAACCCACAAAAGTACTAAGCTCCTAATTAGAAATGTTAAGTTTTCAATATTGAAAGATAGAGTTTTAGGAAGCCCACAAAGGGCTACTTGATAAGGCCAGGTCAAAAAAATCAGCCAACAGTTTGACAATTTAATCAAAACAGTCAAGCTACACTGACACAAACCATTCACTGACATTTTCCAAATAGCAATAGATTTAGCAAATCTTGAACTGTACTGTCTTGTTAGAGATTTGTGTTTAATGCTGGGAAGCCTCTCTTATCAAAGCCAACCAGAGAAGCAGAAATGGTATGACGAAAAGTTTCAAGGCAGATGGCAGTCCTTTAAACAAAAGCAGAAAAAAATTTAATTCAAATGCATTTAATACAGAAATTGTGACCTTATTTAAGCAATAGTCAAGTCTAAATTCAAATACTAACTCAAGAGTAATCTACATAATGAAAATTCATTATCACAATCCATATTAAATGTATACTTCCTAGATTCAATGTATAAAGTTCAAAGTTTTGTATTGATTTTGCTAATAAATGTACTGTTTTGTCCACTATATATTATATTCTTCACCCAATAAGCTAATTATGTCAGAGAAGATTATAATGCTTATTTAGCATGTCTAATTTTGCAAATGTATTCAGCAATTTTTCTGATAAACAAGAAAATGGGTGATCAAAGAAGTTTAAAAAATCTATTTTCCTAAAAATGTAATATCAAAACAGCATTGTAAGCATAGGACTTGGAAGTTAGAAGATCTGTATTTAATTAAGCCCTGCTTGTGATACTTAAGGGTGTGTGTGTGTGTGTGTGTGTGTGTGTGTGTGTGTATGTAACTTTGCACAAAATTACTTAATTTCTTTAAACCTAAACTTTTTCATCTCATCATATATAAATAAAATTATTTAATAATAGTAATAATACTTTGGGTTTGCATGTCATTTGATCCTAACAACAACCCTGTGAGGCAGGCACTGCACATATTTCATTGCATTTTACAAAGGAAGAACAGATTCAAATGACCTGCCCAAAGTCACAAAACTAGTAAAAGGCACAATAGGAATTAAAACACAGGTCTTTTCAGACTCCAATCTGGTGCTTCTCCAACTACATTTACAATGATATAAATATGAATTTTTATTGCCATACTTCACAAAATTGTTGTGAGGATAATATTTTGCAAAACAAAGTGGAGAAATGAATGTAAGCTATTATCTTCTTAATTAAAAAGGGGCAGAGATCATAATTTAGCTACCAACAATAGTTTAAATTAAACCTACTAGTAGTAGAGAAGGAACTAAACAAAATCCAAGTACCTTTTAACTCCAATGTGCCATAACCCAGATTAAAGGCTTATTATTACTTAATCATAAAACTGAATCAACAGTTAAAATGAATGTTATTTTTTATACAGCTGTTGATTGCTTTAGTTTTCAAAGCACAGACTCTTCTAGAGCTCATTTAACTATTTCATGCCAATAAAAATACACAGCCCAGTCCTGATGTTTAATTTTGCCACAAGTGAATTAACTAACAAAAACAATTTCATACGTGTACTCAAAATTTGGCATGTAAAGTTAAAAATGGCAGGTAAAAAAAAAATCTAAACCTTGCTTCCATAGTGGACACAACTTAATAAAAACATAGATAATTTAAATAAAAGTTAAAATATTTTGATATGAAAGTTTTTAGCATTGACTTGTTGCAGTGGCATTAATTCATTATAATTAGCCTTTATTTTTAATGCTATGTTGTTTATAATTAATGCAATAAAAAATAAGAAAATGAAGCTAACAAGATACAGATGAGGCTGTTACCAGGCTCCGTGCATGTGAACAAGTGATGCGATAAACCTCCAGTCAGTGCGTTTAAGAAGCACGGTGTGCGCCGCCACATGGCAGCAACAATGGCATACCTAATCTGTAGCAGATGAAGAAAATTTGGCAAACTCACATTTTACAAGACACAAAGCTTAAAAGGAAAAAAAAAATTTAAAGAAAAGAGTCCGCATTAACTATCTTCTTTTTCAAACTGTCACAACCTCAAGTGGAACTCAACTTTAAATTTAATCTTTTCCAACAGATTAAGATTGAAAATGTCTGCTTCCCTTGTTTCATGTGCCAGAAAATCAGAGTACTATACTGGAAAATATATTCCCAATGTATCAAATTATATTAAATTTCCACTTCTTTAAAAATTCAACATTCTTCTTATTTCCAAATTTTCATCAGAAAATTCCTATCCTTTGGAACGTAAACATTATTTTCTTAATTAAGTAATATTTTTTAGTTTATATAAAATGGTCAACATTTTGGGATTTTCCCCACACAAATGGTCCTAACAAAGGACTAATAATTCTTGTTTTTAATTATACTGTATATATTGCATTCTCTGTACAACTTGTTAAAAACTCATAAACTTAATTGGAACTCAGTTGCTCTAATAAAAACATTCATTTTAAAAAACAGAAGAATTTTAAAGCTAATAAAATTGGAATTTGGCCATTAACCATATATAATCCCTTGTTTACTAAGGATGTATTACTTATTTGATATGATTTTAAGTTTCCTTCCCAACGTAAGAAAAAAAAGAGCCAGTAGAGGATCAAGTATGTAGAAAGTATTATGCAACGTTAGCACAGAACTGACAAATATTTAAAGGTTAGGATAGACTCAGTGGAATTGTAAGCTCAAACAAGACAAAACTTAAATAAGAGTAGCTATATGAAAACAGTATCTGATTTTAAAAGCACTTGAATGGTCACACAGTATAACTCATACCTGAAGAAAAAAGTTTGTCCCTATCTACAAAAGTATTGTAAAATAACCACCCAGTCTTTTTAAGAAGTCCAGAATTTAGGTTCAAAAATCAAACTGCACAAGTATAGGGAAAGGGGATAACATTACAAAGTAGTTGATGTTAAAAGTAATTCTATTGAAATTTTAAGTTGAATGAGTCATACAAATATTCTAACATAATCTTAGCCTAAGTATTCCATAAAAAAGAAAGGAAGGCTTCACTTAATGGCTATAAGACATAAAAGGTATTATATCTACAGGCTAACTATCTTAAGGATGTTTCAGAAGCATTTACAGACACAGGTAAGAAATAAGACTTAAAGGAAATGATTTACCTGCCAAAGAAAAACTTGAGTCTTGGCGGGGAGGGGACACTTCTGAAAGCAATATCCAAAATATGCAAATGGGTTGTTAAGTGAAAGCATTAGACTATGTAACTAAAATGGACAATACAGGAAAGAAAATTTTAACCTAAGTAAAAACTTCAAAACAGAGAGAATACAAAAATAAAATTATTAAGAATATTAATTTTTCTACCACTAGAGGTCATCTTCAAAACTATATGAGAACTTGTGAGTGTTGTAATTCAACATATGAACAGAATTTGGATTAAATACCTTCGGAGTTTTCCTCCCAATTCTAACTTGTTACTGTGGCTGCTCATCAGTCTTAAGAAGGGAAACGCGTTAAGCTGCTTTGGAATGCATAGAAGAGAGGGAAGAAAGGATGTAAAGTGAGGGGGAAAAACCCACAGAAATAAAAGTACCTTGTTAGCTAATCATTTTGATCTCTTTACATGGAGGAAATATCTTATAGTATGGAGATTTGTAAACAATGTTGAACAGGAAAAATCTAACAAGAATGTTTTCTAGCTATGAATGCATCAACAAAAAAAGAAAGGATATTTTAAAAAACTGGTAATTACGTTTCAAGCTACAGAGCATGATGATTTAAAAATGATTGATTACAATGAGCTAGTGAAATAGAAATAAACGACATTTTGGAGTGGCACATTTATAACTCTAGGGCTGTGGTTTTTTTTAACATGTAAGAATCATACTGTGTCTCTGTTTTGAATTTCTTACTAGGATTAGTCTGCATATATTTTAAGTACAAGACTGACACTGTATCTTTCTCTGTTTTATACTGAATATCTACTTTGAAATCTTACTGGGATATTTGTCTATTGTGAAATGTAGGTTACCAAAAATAAAGAATAACCAGTAAAAATAAAAATCACTGTGTTTCTAACAAAAAGACAACTCTTTCAATTAAAATGTTTTTAAAAGTTTGGGTAACCAAAGACAGGAATAAAACATTTCAATGGAAACAAGTGGTAAGAATTATGCATATACAGAAAAAATGAATCATTCAACAAGCTTTATCTCCATTTTCTATATATAGTTAAAATTTAGAGATGCATGAATGATTTTTCTTTTATTATTTTCCTAGCACAAGTGATCTTGTTCAGAGCAGATGCCTCATAAGTGTTTGTTGGTTTGAGATAAAAGTAAAGATCTTTAACATGATTTTCATTAGCTAGACATTTTGTTGTCAATAAGTAAAATAGGAGGAAATTTTCTAAAAATGTAAGGTATTTGGATCTTCTACTACTAAACATTATCAGAAGCCACCATTCTGACAAAAAATTAAGGATTAACAGTAGCATGCCAAAAGATTAATCTAATTGCTCAGTTGTTCAGAAGGAAAACATTTTTATTAGGAAAAAACTCTGGATTGGAAATTTGAGTTGAACCCAATCTTCATCTATTAGCAATTCATGACTCTGAGAAAGCTTTATAAAAGCACAGATTCAGAGCCAAAGGAAACATCAGAAATCATCTTAATATCTTATAAGAAAACTGAGGCTCAACAAAAATAAGCAATTAAACAAAGAAATGCTGATAACAAAAGAACAGTCTCTTTTTAACTATAATCTTCAGTTCCCTTACCTGTAAAAACAAAGAAAATGCTCTTATACTATCATCTCAAAGTTGTTAAAAGGTTAAACTACTTAGTAATCAAACAAAATAAATTCAAATTAGTATTATTATCAGCAAATAAATTTGAGAACCAAGGAAAATTACTAAAGTGGAACAGGTTAAATAAGACCCAGAACTTGGAAAACTAGGCCGAGTAAATCAGGAAGCCAATAAACAAAATTATTATAGTGGTCTAAATACAGGCTACGTCCAAATATGAACTAAACTCCCCATTCCTCCCAAAGTAATTATCTCTTGAAAAAAGGAAAAATCACACCAGTATACAATAAAAAAATACTGATGATCCATTATATTTTTTAATGTTTGCAAAAGCTCATACACACATAAAAATGTGTGTATACATATATACAAATACATACACATGTGGAGGAGTGAGTGGGTTATCACTATTTTACAAAATAGGAAATTGAGCTTAAGAGATTAAATACCTTGAACCAAAATCATACAGATGAATGGCCAAGGCAAGGTTTGAAGTTAGACTTTACTGACTCAAAGATAGAAAACTGACAGATTTGAAATCTGGGCAAAAAATGGGGAAAAGGATGACATATTGTTTATAAAGATGTTCTAAAAATTACTTTAGAGCAGCACTGGGGGCATATCCTGATATTTGTTACCACTATATGTCATATTGACTGTCTCTCAAGAGCTAACCAAGTTATTTTCCACTCAAGAAGCTTTAGAATAAAAAACAGATACTTCAAATTATCTCCCAATTGGGTTCCTTTTCATCCTTACAGACTAATTTATTACTTCCCTATTACAAAATCTGCATTTTGACCAAAATAGCTTTACTCTTCCCTGTATATGCCCTTCTGCTAAATGCCTCAGTGCCTTTGCTCAGATTATTGTCTTCCCATGTGTACAGTATTATCCTTCCTTCTTAAAATCCCTAGATCTATTCAAGGTTTTAAGTATTATCTTGGATTTTTTATTACCAATCTACTGAAAATACATTCTCCAAGAGAGAATCCAATAACCATTTTTCATTACTCATTATTTTAATCTCTTCAAGAGCACCTGACAATTCTGGGCCTCTACCCCTAGTTTCCAATACTCTTTATATAGTCTCCAGGTTTTCTTTCTAACTTTCTATCCTGATACTGTCAATGTATCCCTATCATTCTGTCACTGGCCTTCTTTATTTGACTATAAACTTTGCAATTTCATCCACTTACCTGGTTTTAATTATCAATGCTAATGATTGCTCAACCTCTAATAAGAACTCCTACTATGTACTTAATTTAGCTAACTACTTCAAACTCAAAACTCTGCTCTCCCTTAAACCACAATTATTCTATCCTTAGCATTGTCACCCAGACTAGAATCTTCAAAATCAAGTTTTGATTACTTCTTTTCCTAAGAACCCACCACAAATCCAAATAGTTGCCAAGTTTTACAAAAAGTTGGGAGGCAGTGTGGCACTTGGATTTAATATTACAAACTCGCTGGGTCTTAAATCCTAACCGCCACTTACATATTTGCCAAAGATGTTGGACAAGCCACTTGGCCTTTATGGGGCTTAATTTTCTCATCTATAAAAATAAAGGGTAGTAGAATCTGAGGATCTCTAAGATCCTTTACAGGTATACAACAATCTTAAAATAACTCTCTTTCCAAGATTATTTTTTTGGATTCTCTATCTTTTTTTTGCTGAGGCAATTGGGGTTAAGTGACTTGACCAGGGTCACACAGCCAGGAAGTATTAAGTGTTTGAGACCGTATTTGAACTCAGATCCTCCTGACTTCAGGGCTGATAATCTATTCACTGCGCCACCTAGCTGCCCCCGGATTCTCTCTTCCTTAGCTTTAAGTACCCCCTAGATTCCCAAAATTACTTTGTCATTATTTTATACTTCAACTTGTAGATGTCTCCTCAAACAATTTTAAAAATCCCTTAGAAAAAGAACTAGTTCATTGTTGTCTTTCTACTTTCTAGCAACAAGTACATACTAGGACTTAACACATATTGATCAGTGGTTCTTTGTGTAATAGTTTACTTCAATTTAAGCTCTATCTTCATGTCTAGGAGAAATTCAAGGCAGTTTTGATATCGCAGAGAGAATACAGGACTTAACACAAGTCATAAGACTTAAAACAGTTTTGCCTCTGATACTTCTATAGATTAACTAATATATAACTGTATGATATATATGATCTTGCTATAGAGTCCATTTGTAAGAAAAAGTACTTTGGAAACCTTAAAAGCTTTGTATAACTTTTATATTTATTCAAAGCCATATCCCTTGTCTAGCCTGCTATTTGAGGGCAGAGCCAAGACGAGGCAATTATTTATCAATGCCAGGTCACTTTCCCTAATTTTTAAAACATTAAGTACCTGGTTCACACTTCATCAATCTCTATCACCATCGTCCTTCCTTTTCTTATAGTAGAAAAATTCAACATGCCATGCTCATGTTCTCACAAACTTCATAATCGTCTTAGTTCCTCCATCTCACCAATACCACGACAACATATTCCCCCCACCTAGGGATAGTCATGTGCTTGATCTCGCTTCAAGTGTTCCACTTCTAAAACCATTAACTCTGAAATTATTTTTTATTTTATTGTCAGATCGTAACTTTATTCCATCTCTCTCTCATGTTACCCTAATCCTCCTTGTGAATTCTAGTCTCTCTGCCTCTCATAACTCTTTTAAGTTAATCATCCCTGCTGTTTCTCCACTTCCCAATCCTAACTCTATAGTTCACGACTTCAAATCAAGACTGTCATCTATCCTCAAATCCCTTAACCCCTCAACCCATTATTGCTCATAGCCTGCAAAATCATACTTATTTGAAGCTCCTTTTTACATGCTACTAAACAAGAAACTTTGCCTTATGTTTGTGGCAGCCCTTTTTGTAGCGGCAAGAAACTGGAAATTGAATGGATGCCCATCAATTGGAAAATGGCTGATCAAGTTATTTTATATGAGTGTTATGGAATATTATTTTTCTATAAGAAACGACCAACAGAATGATTTCAGAAAGGCCTGGAGAGACTTACGTGAACTGATGCTAAGTGAAATGAGCAGAACCAGGAGATCATTGTACATGGCAACCACAAGATTATACAATGATTAATTCTGATGGACATGGCTCTCTTCAACAATGAGATGAGTTCCAATGATCTTGTGATAGAGAACCTAGATACCTAGAGGGTATAGTGGGGACTGAGTGTGGATCACAACATAGCATTTTCACTCTTTTTGTTGTTGTTCAGCAAGATAACTGTATAAATAGGTATGCAAATATATTTCTATCATGCTTAACATATATTGGACTACTTGCCATCTAAAGGAGGGAGTGGAGGAAGAGGGGAAAATAGAATAAAAGATTTTGCAAGGGTTAATGTCGAATTATCCATGCATGTTCTTTGAAAAATAAAAAACTTTAATAAAATAAAGAAAAAAGAAACCTTGCCACCAAGCTGACCATGTCCATTAAAATTTGTTACTGAATTTCACTGAGGCCTTCACTGTAGCAAAGCAATCCTTTCATTCCTCTCCAATTTTATTCTCTATCCCACCTTCACTTCAGTGACTGTTTAAAATCTTCCTGAAACCTCTCACACAATTTCTTCCCCCAACCTGGAGCATAAAGAGAGAGTGCCCTCTTCTTCCCTTACCTATCTTTGTTAATTTAATTTTTCATTATTTCTTCTCATGGCTCTTTATTCCAGCCACACTTTATCCAACATTTCATCTCCTATCTTGGATACCTTTACATAAGATATCCTTCATTTTTGGACTGATTTCCCATTTTACCAAGGCTGAATTCCATTCAAGACTCAGATCAAGATCTATTTCCTAACAGAAACTTTTCTCTCTCATTCTGTTCATACTCTGGCTCTGCTTCCCCCACCCTTTTTTTTTTTAGCATTCCCCCATCCACTCCAACTAAAATTATTTGGTTATTTGTTTTTCATATGTTTTGTATTTGCTTATTTGTGTATATGTTGTTCCCTCCTAAGTAAGCTCCTTGAGGGTCAGGACTATTCTAACTTTTGCCTTTTTAATAGCTAGTGTTTTACATATCTGGCATAACTAGGTGCTTAATAACTACCTGCTGAATTGCACTGGTGTCATACCTACTACTTTCTTAATGGAATCTATAGATTTATCACATAGAAGATAACATATCATCAAGAATGTTATAAGGGACTCAGTCATTCCTAGTATCTAGATCATGAACACTGACACTGTGTTAAGGAAAAAACACATATTTTTGAATGCAATACATAAAAACACCCACAAAACATAAGACAATGAAGGGATGACTGTTGTAGAACATGGAGGTTGAAGGGAATTTAAAAATACCTAAGGACAGCTCTGTTGCAAACTGTATTCTGGAAGCTTTACTGCTATATTAAGTATAACCAAAACTATTAATCTAGACTATTTTTCTTGTGGGAGAGAAAGATGGTCTCATATCACTGATCAAGAAATCCTTCCTAAAGGACACTTTGTTTAAATATAAGTGGTTTGGTTTTATTTGGGAAAATGAACAAGCTAAGATGGTATTTAAAAGAAGGGAAAATGACATTTAATAAATAAAAAATATTCTGATTTTTTTGTTCAGTTATACTTGATTTTTAAGTTTTGTTTTGTGAAAAGAATATATAGCACAAGAAACTGGGAGAATAAAAATATGGAAAGGTTAAAATAAACCTCTATTTAGAAACAAATACTCACTTTTTCCAGTTAACTTGAAGTTAAAAATAAAGCTGAGTTTCCACTTCTAAGGTAAGATGAAGTCCCCTTAATGTAAATTCTACTATGTAAAGTATGGGTTAACAGGCCTTGCACTAAATTTAAAAGATAAGACACTGCTTTCATTGCATACCAATGTTTTCATTTGTAAATAGCATTGAGATCCCGGTCATTAGCATAAAGTGTAATCTATGTGTATTATAACTATTATACATGGCAAGCAGGCAACAATTTTAAAGAACACTGTCAGGTTTTCATATACATGTATGTACATACATACATACATACATAAACATACATATTCGTGTATTAGGAACACCCTTCCCCCCCCCCAAGTAAAATTGTAATTTTATTTTCCCACAAATACAAAAAGTTTATTGTAACAGCAACTATCATATTTTTAAAAACTAACTATGTATGTACCTCCTTCCCCAAAGGGAACAAATAAAAACAACTTTACTTCATGTTTAGAAGAAAGCAAGAGCCAAACATCTATTTTGAAAACTATGTGATAATATCAACTAAACTTGACAGTGTTCCTTTGATTTATTTAAAAACCATCTAACTGAACAATCTTTTAAACTTTTGGATGAATACATCCCCAAATTTAAAATGACAAGAAATGAAAAGAATATTTTTTTAATTGGTGGCTTTATGATATATGATTACATATGTGATAAATATGATATATCTTACCAGGAGGGCTCCCTAGGTTGGCATTTTCCACAATTTTTTTTTCTAAAATATTGCCAACTAAAAAGTGAAGTGGCTATCTTCAAAGCCATTCTTTTTAATTATAAAATGCAGTCAAAATGCATCATTACCAAATATAATGAAAATATCATCCCACAAAAGTTTCTTTTGCCCAAAATTTTTATTTTAAAATATTTACCCCAAACCACTTGGTCCAATAATACAATTTATTCTTACAAGTTTTATATTCAAACTCCCAAACTAGTTTTTGAAATACAAATATTCTAAGAGTTGATTTTTACAACAAAATGAAAGCAACAACCAAAATATCCTACCTCCAAGAAGTATATTGTCTATCTCACAAATACCTCAAAAGAAAAATGAAACTATCAAATATCTTTAATTTGCCTATATATTTCACAAGATGGAAATAAAATAATCATATGCAAAAACTTTAGTTAATAAATTACTTCATTAATGAGGACTCTTCTTTGGCATCAAATTATCTAAACAAATCAGAATAAAAAACTGATAACAGGAAACCTGGAGAAACTTTATCTCCTAAGTCTGCTGTTCTTCTCAATGTTGAAAATAAAAATCTATAAATACTAGGCAACATTACATTTAAAAAACCCTCTTTACAATCAGGGAAACTTTAAAACTATGCATCCAACAAATTTTACAACTAAATGTACAATACATTTACAAACTATTTAACAGTTCAATTCTGATTAACATATTATATATAGAGATAGTAATATACTTAATTAATCTCAGCTATTTCCATTTATCATATATCCATGTATCAATTACATAAGACTTCATGTGTTTTACATTCATGCATTTCAATTAAAGTTATATATACTGGTAAAGAAAAGCCAAAGAAATTGTAACAAGTAATTTTACTTACTGCTAGGTCAGATACCTACCTTGTTTCTCATTGTAGATTATATTCTTACACAACAGGTCATTGTGACAAAGCACAACTGGTGAGCCCAGGTTTGAAAGTATCTCCTTCATCCATGTCATCTCCTCTTGAAGAACATGAGGACTTGGCACATCTTTTAAGAACCTTTCAGGTTTAAAAGATAATCAAATTACACCTACTTTGTTCTTTTTTCAAAATTTAAATTTTTTTAATAATCATACTGAATTACCCTTTTTTGTCTGGGCCCACATAAAAGTCTACTGCATAGTTAACTTGGCTAGTTCTAAAATAAGTACAAAGGACAATAAAAACACAGGAGAACCAAGTATGAAATATAGGATAATTACAAAAATTTAGATGACACAAATGTCTATGAAATAAAAAATCTTTTAAATCCTGACATGCTACATTTTGTCAGATATAAAATAAAACTGGGAGTGGATAAAAAGTTAATAATGCTAATGTTTATATACATTATATATACATAATATATGTAAGAGGACTGAAAAATGTTTTATATGACAACAGATTTAGGTTTATTAATCCAATGAAAGAAAATCTTGATTTCAGGTATGATCAGGCCCATTTTACAGTTTGTCTCTGAAGTTATTGATCTTAAGAAATTGAATATATCAACAAAATTCTAAAAAAAAATTTAAAAAAATAAAAAATAAATAAAAAAATAAAAATAAAAAAATTTGATTCCTCTCTTCATTCCTAATTTTTTTTACAAGACAGTTGCCTCTGTAAGGTATGCTGTTAATATAAATCTATAATTAGGCAAACCCAAATATCCCAAATCCTGCAATTATTGCATCACATATCCACATACATAATATACAAAACTACATACCCAAGGATTTCTAAAGTTGTGAAAAATACCATAAAGATTGTCATTCAAAGTGATTCTAACAAATATATGAAATGAAACAGAAAACATGGTTTAAAATGTAGATTTTGCAAACCTTAGTGTATCCGTCACTTAAGTGCCAATTTCATTATTTGCTGAATTTTAAAACTCCTGGCTTGTATCCTATTTATATTGTATTTTGTATACAGAGTATGTCTCTATTCAATATTCTTTTAAAAGAGAAAATCTATTTTTTGCTTCTTTGCAGCTACTGACTATAAAAGATATAAGTATAGGACATAAATCCCTAAATGCACCCAGATTTAAATCCAATGGAAAATTTTCTGATTTACTGTTAATATTACTCGATGTCATTAAATTATTTGTATAATTATAATTTGTTAACCAACAAAAATAATAAAATACACAGAAAATGTACTTGAGAAAAATATTTTAATTCTAAAAATCATAAAATCCAATTAAAAACTAAAGAAATAGTTATATATTATAATGAATGAATATACTCCTAGTAATTAAGCAATTATCTCTATGCTTAAAATCTTAATTTTCATAAAATATTGATATTTTGCTATTACTATATGGTCATGACACTTTTTTGTTTTCAGTACATTATATTATTTCTACATTAAAAGTCATGATACTTAACTCAAAGCAGCACATGTTGGAGGAAGATCTTAGTGGTAGAATAGATAGGGGTTTCAGATTTCCCTATTGATGGGAAACTCAAGGATATTCTTTTTCATTTCTACATACCAAACAGTCTTTTCTTATTATTTAGGTCTCTTCAATACCATTTAATTGTCACGAATTAATACCAACTATTCTTAAAAAATTCAAAAGCAAAATCCTATAAGGATTTCCTCTTCAGGAAACAATGCTTAGTTTTGAAACTGCTGAAGGAAATCATCACAAAAAAATAATTTTCAAAATTGTAAATACACCAATTTTTACCTTTTATTAATATCTTCATCAGCAAATTCTGTAGGAATGAGAGAGAAATATTTCCCCATCTTTAGCCATAGATTAGATTTGGGAATCCAGCCATTGTGTGCATGTATAGCATGAATTTTAGCAAGGTGACGGGCAATTAACCTATTTAGAAAATAAATAAATAAAATTACATATATTGATACAAAGCTTAATAAACATGAATTATTCATAGACTACTAAAAACATTGTTTTTATGATTTTTAAATATGACTAATTAAATAATTGTACATACCCACATGATCTTTGGGTTAATATCTTATAGGTACTTAAATATTAGTTATGGTGTAATGGCAATTAAAAATAAATGACATCACAAGTTAAATTTTAAAACATTTATGGAATTAGGAATTTTTATTCATGAAAAGCAGTACAGTAATCCCCAAACAGTTTCTTGATACAAAGCGTACATTCAAGTAAATAGACTCATAACTCAGGTCTGACTCAAAAGAACAAGTCCAGTTCTAGTGGAGAAATGAGTCTTTTCAGCTATCTATAAGACAGATGCCTCATGGGGGCAGTGTAGTTTGTGAAAAGGAACAAGAATAAAAATCAGGAGACCAAAGTTTGAGTTCTGCTCTGCCATTAACTTCCTATTTAAGAAGGGGTCTATCTATCTCAGTGGATAGAGCACCAGCCTTTAAGTCAAGAGGACCTGAGTTCAAATCCAGCCTCAGACACTTAACAGGGAAAAAAAAAAAAAGTTGTCGAACTTCCTATTTAAGAGGCAGCCAGGACCTGAGTTCAAATATGGTCTCAGACACTTAACACTTCCTAGCTGTGTGACCCCAGCTGGGAAAGCCACTTATCCCAAATTGCCTCAGCATAAAAAAAAAAGAAAAAAGAAATAAAGAAAAAGAAAAGAATAGAAAAACAAAGAAAATCTCTTAACTTCCTATTTAAGAAGTAGGCTAATGGCATATTCAGAAAGGCTAGTATCTCTGGTCTGAGGACTTGCTGAGCCCTTTTCAGGGGGCTGCTCATCCAACCCCAGGTGTCAACCTTTCATTTAACTCACATCTGTGGCTCCTAGAAGTTGTAGCATATGTACAACAGCCATATCTTGATTGATATAATCATCTTGGCAGATAAGCTAAATCAGATTGTTGTTAAATGACAGTTCTCAAACCTGTCAGTGAGTCTGATGTCGGGGCTAGAGGGAGGAAAAAAGTCTAGTCTGAGCCCATGAAGACGTCCCCCGACAGCAGAATAGGTGGAGAATCATTTCTACCAATTGCCATAAAAATGGCTGAAAATAGGTACCGTGGAGCACTTAAGAGATAGTAGATGCCAAAGATCCACAGCCTTCTGAACCATCATCACTTGTCCCGACTTTTGTCTTGCCACTAGACTTTGATGACTCTAGAAGGTAGACACTTGACAATTTTGTGCGACATACCTTACATAAATACATTTTCTCATGCGAATCAAGACATTAGCCTGTGATGTCATTGGTCCTCTTTGAAAATGAAAGATAAACAATATAATCTTAAACAAGTTATGAAATAGCTTTGGACCTTTAAAAAGAGGATTAGTACTAGCTGATCTCAAAAGATTCTTTGATTTTTCTCAAAGATACAACTTAAAATTAAAAATATCATTCTGAGCCGAGTCATTATGACTAAAAGGCCAAAGTCAAAATTTTAAACAATTTGTACATCAAAAATAGCTATTTTAAATGAATCTTGTGGTCTTAATGCCACAGATTTTCAGCAACACACAAACATTCAATTCATAATATTGCACACTGCCACAAACTATAGAAGGACCAAATATAGACCAGTCCTGCAGTGATTGTGATTAATGTAAGTGAATAGAGTATCAAGAATACCTATTGCAAAGGATGAAAGATTAGAGAAATTATGTTTAGAGAAAGAATCCCAAAACTGAATCAACATATTTAGTGATTTCCATGTGAAAATGAACCAAATTAAGGATAAGAAGATGAAAAATGTTATAAGATTTAGGATTAAGAAAAGAAAAAAGGGGGGGAAAAAGATTGAGAAGCATCATTTCTGTTATAAAAAACTTACTTTTTTCAAGGAGATGGAATACAATGGATATGGCAAATACCTAACACTATCAAAAAATAAGAATATACACAGAAATATAGTAGCTCTTTTTTGTGGTAGCAAAGAATTGGAAAATTGAGATGAAAATCAGGGAATAGCTTTAAAGTTGTGATCCATAATTGTGATGATAACAAAGGGCAGGCTTCAGAAAAACATGTGCCCAGTAACATCAATGTTGTAATGATATCCAATTGTGGAAAGTTGCCTATTGTGATTAAATAACAGTGGTCAAAGACAATTTTAAAAGAACACGATAGAAAAAAAAAAAAACACCATCCATATCCAAAGAGATAATCAATGAATTTTGAATACAAATTGTAATAATTTTTTCACTCAATTTTTTTCTGCTTTTTATGGAAATATGGCTATTATGATATTTTACATTATTTTCGCTTGTATTAATGTTATATCGCTTACTTTCTCAATTAGAGTGTGAGGGAATTTAGATCTCAAAATTTAAAAGAATACCCCAAAAAATGTTTAAATAGCAAGAAATAAAAAAAATTCAAATCAGTTGTGTGGAGTCACCTCATCAACCTGGTACAACAAAAGTTAAAAAAATCAAAAACTAAACTTGAATCTTCTCTTTAAAAAAATAGAAAAGATTCAAGAACTGGCCCTTTATTCTTAAGCAGCAAAACACACACACACACACACACACACACACACACACAAAATACATACATACATACATGCAAAAACAAAAAACCCTCTGATCTGCTCTGTAAATTTAAGTGGTTATCTAGAGATGAGATTTTACATGCACAGTTCAATTAAAAAAATTATGTTCTTTCAAAACCCTAATTTGAGGCGTTTCTAATTTATACTAACTTAGATAAGGCCAGGCTAAAGTATATTATTTTTATGACTTATGGGACACAAAAGTGTGAGGAAATTAGAACACAAGATTGCAAGGATGTTTGTCATAGGTAAAAGACCAAAACTGCTTCTCCCCTCTCGCACCAACACGCCTTGCTCCAAAGCTCTTCATTAAATTAAATCCAGCAAAATGTTGCAATCCTTTATAAGTAAAAAAAGTACTGATAGGAGCATAGGTGAATGAATGGGCATTATGTGTTTGCTTTGCACTAAAAATGGAAGACAGTCCCCCGGTTTTCAAGAAACTCATTCTAGATGACAACAGACAACACAAAGTTAAAACTGCAGGATAGATGAAAAGAATTAGAAATCTTAAAGGTTAAATTAATGGGTTATCTGCTCCATAGCACCAACCCACCACTATTGGAAAAGGAAAAGTAGGAATAGAGATGAAAATGAAGAGGAAGTTATAGAATGGGGAATCAATGTCGAGCCTGAGGGACAAAAGGATGAAAGGTCCCTGGCAGGAAAATAATGAGAGTGGATATCATTTTGGGTAGAAATTAAGATATGAATTAAGTTAATAAAACTATTACTGGAATTTCTTCCCCCCTCAGTTTTTACGCTTGAGGAAAAAGGTACAGAATTAAATGTTCTCCAAAATCCCTTTCAGCTCTAAATCTATAATCCTGTAATTCAGATTTTTTGCTAATGCAAGCTATAGTCTTCTACTAATTAGCCTCAACAAGGAAAGTTTTAGTGTGCTATCAAATTGATACCTAGACAAAAATGCTGCTTATAAATAAATGCTTAGCTAAAGTTAAAAAAAAAAAAAAAAAGATAAGGAAAGGAAATTAGGAAAAAACTAAGATCCTCTGAAATTAATCTAAAACAGCTTCTCTGATTTTTAATTTTAACCTGAATTTTCTAGTGAGATCCAAGCTTTAAAAAAGAAAAGATTAAGATTAAGATTGATGGGTTGCCAAGAAAATATTTTTAATCATGTTCAAAATTTTAGAAGATAAAACCATAATTTTGTTATACTAATTTCTTCTGAATTTTTATTTTGCTATCAAAATTAATTATAAGCATTAACTTATAAGTACACTATCAAAGCAAAATGAAAAAGTATACAATTAAAATATTCTGATTTTAAAAGTATATTGTTAACTATGTTCACAAATGACCAATGTAACCACTGGATGATGAATAAATGAAAAGCTCAGCAGTCCTTGCACTGACAAATATATTGGACTTTGATTGGTTTGATGTCACAAGTAACCATCAATAAACCAATAAGCTTGAACTAGCTCTTACTATGTGCTATGCACTATGGTGCTGTGGATAAAAAAATCGTACTAGTCTATTTGAAATAGCTATTTCCTGGGAAATCACAGCTTAAGTCAATCAAACATTTATGGAGGAAATTTTAAAATAGCTCAAAAGAAAAACATCATAAACGTGGGAAGAATAAATTTATCACAAAAACCAAATCTTATCTACATTAAACTACAGTGTAAAACAATTCAATACAAAGCAAGAGGCAATTTCCTACTAACTAGATCATTTTCCATATATATGGAACACAAAAGTTGTACATAAAGCCACGAATTTCATACATCTTCTTAAAAAAAAAAAAAAAAAAGATAAAATAAATCCCACAATTTATTTTCCAACTGTTAGGCCTTCTGAATTTCCTTCAGTTCTCTTCTGGACATTTAAAAAAAAGTGTTTCAAAGAGGCAGAGCCAAGATGGCAGAGTAAAAGCAGGAACTCTCCCAATCTCTCTCCCAAACTGCTCCAAATTGTTTTAAATATTGACTCTAAGCTAATTTTAGAGGATCAGAACACCCCCAAAAGATGGAGTAAAACATTTTCCAGCTGAAGACAACTTAGAAGCTCAGCAGAAAAAGTCTAACATCAGAGTGAGAGCCCAGTCTGTAGACCTGGCCTGGCCCCATGCCAGAGTCACTGTCAATACTGGCAGCTTTTAGACCTCTCAGGCCAGAGACACCAAAGAGGACTTGGAAGATACCCATAAAAAGTCTGTAGAACCAGAATAGAAGCCCAGTGGACAATCCCAGTTTAGGCTGGAAAAGCGCTGCTTTGGCCCCAGTGTCAGTTTCAGCAAAGCAGAACTCTTGCTTTAGCACATTAGATCTTACCATACAGTGTAGGAGAGACACTGCTAAAAGCTCCAGGGCAGAAAAGAGAGCTTTGGTCAGATCCCTAGAAGGACCTAGAAGCTGCACAAAACTCCCGAAGCTGGGACAGTTATACCTCCACTTTGGCAATGCAGTCCTACTTACCAAAGAGTTAAAAGATAGAGATCAATCTCATTCTGTAAGAAAGTAGAGAGAAGGGGGAGGGAAGGAGAGAGGGGAAGGGCAGAGGGAGATTAAAAAGAAGGGCATGTTGGGGGAGGGTTTGGACAGAAGCAAGACACAATCAGAAGCAAGAAACTTTTGAGGATAGTGTGAAAGGAAAAAATAGAATGGGAGGAAATACAGTTAGCAATAGTCATTGTAAAAATAATTTTGAAGCAAGTTTCTCTGATAAGGCTTCATTTCTCAAACATATAGGAAGTATGTCAAAATTCTAAAAAAAAATAGGAGCCATGCTCCAATTGATAAAATAATCAAAAGGTATGATCTATACCCAAAAGGCTATATATTCATAGATATATTTTAACCTAATAATACTACTACTAGGCAACAAGAGATTAAAAAACTAAAGAAAAGCATTTGTGGCAACTCTCTTCTAAAGGCAAAAAACTCAAAATTGAGGGGATGCCCACCAATTGAGGAATGGATGAATAAATTGTGGTATGTGATTGTCATGGAACATTATTGTTCTATGAGAAATGATGAACAGGATACTCTTGGGGGAGAGGGAGGAGAGAGACAAGGAAAAGTCCTTCATTGACTCAAGCAAAGTGAAATATACTGTATACAAAGAAATAGCAATGTTCGGGGATTACCAAGCTGTAAATGCTATTCTCTTTGGTATTCTTTGCTATTCTAAGCTGTACAATGATCCACAACTACTATGAGGACTTATGATGAAAAACCCTGAGAACAAACTATGTCCAAATACAGACTGAAGCATTCTTTCTCATTTTTCTTGAGGGTCTTTTTTTTATAAGGGTGAGAGATCTATGTTTTTTTTCACAGCATGACTTTTATGGAAAAGTTTTGTGTAACTTCACATGTGGCTTCTTAATAGGAGTTGGCAGTGAAGAGAATCTTGAACTCAAAAAGTTTTAAAAACAAATATAAAAATTGTTTTAAGTATAGCTGGAGAAAAATATTAATTTTTAAAAAGTATTTTCAACTGTCTTTTGGAGTTTTTAGGGAGAGAAGGAATCATTATTGCTAATCTATTTTTAAATCCTCAACCCATTCCCCCAATAAGAAAAACAAAACCTCTTATAATAAGAATAAGCATAGTCAAGTCAAGCAAGAAGAAACCATACAGTGGCCACATCTAAAAATTGTGTCTGAAATTCCATGCTGCTTCACAAATCCCCTGGGAACAATGATGGTCAGAACTCTTTAGTGTCTTTCAAACTAGTTTTTAGGTACAATATTGTTGATCTTGTATAAATTGTGCACCCAATTTTCTGCTTACTTTACTCTATTAGTTCAAGATTCTCTACTTGATATTTAAGTACTAGAACCCAGGCTATTTCTATATCTTCCAGGTGATAAGGACATATATCACATTTTTACTACTTACACATATGAAAGCCTCTCGTGACTACAAATACAAAAATTAAAAAAAAGGTGGCAAGAGCAAACCCAAACTTTGAAACATATTACACAACTTTACTAAACTAATACTCCTATCATTATCGTAGTTACCCCCTCTCTAGTATGCTAACAATATTCTTATCAATAGCATTCCTAAAATGTTGAACAAGTGACTTGTAGATTATACTAGTTCTGTTTCTTTGAGGAAAAAGTACAGTGAAACAATTATCTCCCTAGTCCTGGAAAAAATTATGCCCACTTTAATGTAGTCTAGGATCAAACTAGCTGTTTCTGGCATCCACATGACATTTCTTGACTCTTATGGTTGCAAATCATCAAGTTACAAAGCCACACCCCTCTCCTTTTTTCCATCTCTTATTTGGGTAGCTCTTTTTTTTTCAAGTGACAATATTACTAAAAATTACCAAAGGAATATTTTTGTAGCTAGAAAAAAATAAACTTCACGTGAAGATGTAACAAAAATCCAATCTCAAGGATAATAATTTTTAAAAAGTGGAAACCAATAAGGAAGAGGGAAGAGCCTATCAATACCTGATCCTAAGTTGTACTATAAAGTAATAATCATTAAAATGATTCAGTACTGGTTAAAAATGGAGATGTCAAATTAGTGGAAGAGATCAGGCACACACTATACAGAAGGCAAATAAACATAGTAGCATAGTTTTCAAAAAATCTAAATAGACTCCAGTTATAAGAGTCCTAGTTACTAGGCTAAGTTGACAAAAATTGCTAATAAAACTGGATAAAATCTGGCAGAAAAAAAAAATAAGATTTAGACCATCAACTCATACTATATATACCATATACACCAAATGAAAACACAACCTAGACATAAAATGTCACATCATCAACTAATTATTAAAAGAAAAAAATTTCAAATCTCATAACCCAAGAATCATAAAAAATTAATTTTAATTATGCAAAATTTAAATATTTTTGCACAAACAAATCCAATGCAATTAGGAAAAAGAACAATGGGGAAAAATCTTTAGAGCAAGTTTTTCTGATAAAGATCTCATTGAACTAATTCAAATTTATAATTATCATTCCCCAACTGATAAATGCTCAAAGGATAACGACAAGTAGTTCACAAGTAGTTCTCTAGGAAAGAAATCCAAGCTCGTCAAAAGCTATTTTTTAAAAAAAGTTTCAAATCACTAACAATTAGAGAAGTATCAATAAACAACTCTGAGGTTCTACCTCAAACTCAAAGAGACTGGCAAAAATGATAAGGAAGAGACAAACATTGGATCATATGACGAGAGATAAAGTGATTCACTATTGATGGAACTGTGAATTGATTCAACTTTTCTAGAAAGCTATTTGAAACCATTTCCCCATGCCTACCATCCCTTTAATTTAGGAATCAAGTGTGGGAAAATTAGGCCTATAATCCTAAAGAGATGTAAGAAAGAAAAAGTTATGTACAAAAACTTGAGACAACTCTTTTTCATAGAGACAAAACTACAAATTAAGGGAGTGTTCATAAGCTAAATATAGCATATTATCATGTAATACTATTGTGCTATAAGAAATCACGAAAGAGGGTTGGGTTTTTTTGAGAAATGTTTGACTTGTATGAACTGATACAAAGTTAATTGAGTAGAACATGGAGGAAAAAAAAGTTTTAAAACAATATTACAAAAACGAACAATTTTGAAAGACTTAAGGAACTCTGGTAATACAATAAACAATCACAATTCTAGAAGATAGTTACACAATGAAAAATGTCTTATCACCACTTGACAATGAGGTGATGGACATTAATATGCAAAATGAGACACACTTTTGGACATGACCAATAAAGAAACGATTTTGATTCAACTATGCATATTTCTCACAAGATTGTTTCTCTGCCCCAACTCCCCCTACTTTTTTATGGGGAAGAAAAACTAAAAGAAAAACTAAATAACTGAGGGGTGTGGAGGAGGAGAAAGTAAGAAATGCCATTACCAAAAGCTCAGATAAGAGATAAGAAAAGCTGAAGATAGCTTGTTTCTATTTCAGTGATTGAAGCAAATTACAATCTACAACAAGGATTGAGATTAAATAGCTGTCTAAAGAAAACTCTTCTAAAAAACTTCCATTCTACGATATTTACTTACAATTTTTTTTTTAAAGAGGCTGCCTTATGTTATCAATTTAATAATTTTTAAATGTCTATGTCCAACACTGTGAGGTGGTTCAGATACACAAAATTTCAAAAAAAAAAAAAATTTCCTGCCCTCAAGCAGCTTATATATTACTGGGGAAAGCTTGTTTCATTAAAAAAAAAAATACAAAAGAAATGGGGAGGGAAATTAACAACTGTCAGAAGCAGAAAATACCTTTTGTAATATTAGCGCTGTTCCTTGGCTACAGCTCAAGATTCAAAGAAGCTGAGTTAAGGGGGAAGTATCTTCCAATATTGGGGTGAAGCTTATTCAAAGGCATAGAAATGTGAAGTGGAAAGTTGTGCACAGAGAACAGAAAATGGGCATTTGTCTGAATAGAGTATTTGTAAGCAACAAAGAGCTACTGAAGAATTTTAAGTAGTGGATTGACTTAATCTGAGTATATTTTAAGAATATCAATTTGATAGCTGAATATAAGATACTTTGCAGAAGTGTATTAATTAAGGGCAGGGAAACCAATTAGAAAGCTATTGCAATGGTCCAGGAAATGAGAGAATAACCCACTGAATAATGGTGGTTATAAAATAGAACATAGATGAGAAATGTCATCTTGTAAACCGATTGGAAATGTGGGTAAGGGAGAGTAGGAGACAATTACTTCAAGATTACAAACCTAAATTTACTGGAGGGATGAGGTAAAGAGAAAAGAAAGATATTGTCAGAGACCAAATGAAGTTATGCAATTATGAAAAGCAAAATCTTTTTTAGTGGACTTTAGTAGGACTTGAAAGACTATTCAACCAATGACCAAATATAATTCCAGAGGACTCATGATGAAATATGCTTTCCACCTCCCAATATGGAATTGGATCAGAATGTCTTTAAAAAAGAATTTTTTTTTTTTGAGGGGAAGACATGGCTAATGCAGGATTTTTTTTTTTTTTGGGGGGGTGTGCTATATTACATGTATATGTATCTATAAATATATATAGACATATTTAACAGGTTTTGTTCTTTACTTTTTTTTCATGCTTTCTCACTAGGGATGGAGAATGAGAGAAGTAAAAGGGATCATTCAGAACTGAAAATAAAATAAAACTGAATCTTAAAAATACAAATGAGTATTCTTTGAATATGATGAATGAGATACTTATGGAAACATCTGTGTGAAGATGCAGGAGTGAATGAAGTTCAAGAGGAGGGCTGGCTATGTAGAAATCACAAAGGTAAAAAAAAAGAACATGCCAAAAAAGAAAGGAGAGAAACAGAGAAGGGCAAAGGATACCATACTGTAGTACTTCAATGTAAAGGAGAAGAAACTTAGATGATACAGGAAAAGAGATTCAGAAATAACAGTAGTAAAGGGACAGTTAGGAGGTGCAGTATATATAAAGCACCAGCCCTGATGCTCTGGCAGAGTACTTGAGTTCACATCCAGCCTTAGACACATGATACTTACTATGTAACCCTGGACCCCTCCAATTGTCTTGCAAAAACTAAACAAAAAAGAAATAATAGTAATAGGGACAAAAAAAAAAAAGAGAACTAAGGTAAAAACAGATCTATGAAAACCTGGAGGAGACTATCCATAAGAAGCAGGTAGTAAAGTGTCAAACACTATAGAAACCAAAGAAGAAAACAAAAGGCCACATGATTTGCAAATTAATGGATTGTTGGTAACTTTGAAGTGAAATTGGAACCAGATTCTAAGGAAATGAGAAATAGGAAATTAAGAAGGGAAGAGAATGAGTTTTTCCTAAGAAATTAGCAGTAAAAGGAAAAAATATAAAATGATAACTTGAGGAGATAATATAATCAAGTTAAGTTTTCTCAAGGTGGAAATTGGTTGGGGAGGGGGAAGACTAAAAGCCCCACCAGGAGCCTATTACTCTATGGGTACAATGCAAGGCTAGCAGTTAAAGAGTCCTCCCTGAGAGCCTTTTCTGGTTATTTTCTGGATACCACACTGCTTCTTTTCTATGATCTCAGAGATGCTCAAGAAACTAATAACCCTACCTTCACAATTTGGACAATTCAAATGCAGTTCATGCATGCAGACTGACCAGTGACCAGTGGGTCAGTCTTCATATTCTCCTTGTGCCTTGGCTTCAAAAGAGATAGATAATCTTGTAAATAAATTTACAAAGATAATCTTTGTAATCTTAGGCTACAAAACTAAAGGCCTCTCTGACTGTTCATGATCCATGGACCAAAACACATCAGAGCCTTCTATATCTCCCAAAGTCTGTTGAAGCTCACGTTCATTATTTTCATGACATCTCATCCTCTGCCATATCTCTTTCTCCTTTTGCCTTCAATCTTTCCTAACATCAGGGTCTTTTCCAATGAATCCCATTTTCTCATATTAAGGCCAAAGTCTTTAAGCTTCAGCTTTAATATTTGTCCTTCCCATGAATAATCTGCATTAACTGATGACACTAGCTACTTGGTCAAGTTATGATACTTTTAGGTGTTCTCTTATAAATGGATTAACTAATATGATCAGAATATACAGTAGATTTGAGGAGCTAGATGACCTAGGTAATCTAGTTTTAACTTGCCCCTTTAATATGACATCTGGGAATATTATAACTATAAGGCAGCATCTTTTAGGATCTGCAGAATTCCATATCCACATTAAGACAGGGTTGTTTTGCAAGTTGCCTTCATCAAAAGTCATCTCATCAGTATGACAAGTTTGAACTACAAAAATGGTTTCTACTGCTCAACAACTCTGTTTAGCAACTATATACCACAATGATGTTTCTTCATAAACTGTTTTTAAAAAATAAATGACTTGAGGTTTTTTCTTTGTTTTTGATAGCTTGGAGACCGACCACCATCCTCTTCATACTATTTAGATTCTGCTTCTATCTTTACACCACACATCTAAAAACAACTAAAGCTCAACTGAGGCACTGTAGAAATGGAAAATTAGACTATTTTTTAGACATATTGCTCCAATAGCTGGAAAAAAAAATAGCACCACAAACACGCATTTAGCATTTAAGATTTAGCATTTCCCTGTGTTTGCAAAAGTGCATTAAATAGCATTTGTCCTTAATGAAATCACCTGCTTAATTTAAATTCCTTCAGAATTCATGAAAACTAAGGTAATAAAGTTTAACTCTGCACTATGAAATATGATTTCAGAAGGCTTTTTAACCTATTTGAGGAACCAAATTAGCAGGAAACATTTTGTGAAATGTTATCAAGGACTCATTCACTTTTTAAAATACTTTAAAATAAAGTAAATGAGTACTACTTGCAAAAATTCATCATCATCAGAGCCAGAAGGGGAAAAATATTTAAGTCTGATCCTTTTATTTTAAAAAACATAAAAGCTGGGATTTTTTACTGAGGTTTCAAATGTCAAAGTTCATACAGTTGGGGTCAAATTAAAGTTTAGAACCTAGGTCACCCAGTCTCCTAGAATCAATTGCTCAATTTAACCACACTTTTCAATCCACTTTAATTGTGAACACCTATAAGTTTCATAGCCTGGCCAAGAAGCCAAAGTAATCAGTTACTATCTAATGGACAGGCCATATGTTGCATTCACATCCATACAATATAAGGGAATACAGAGAAGTCCCCTGGTACGTAAGATATACAACTTATTAAGAGAATTTATGGAAAGAATGGACAATAATATCAGGGAATTAGATCATATATCAAAATATAGCTCAGTATAGTATATATAAAAGATATATAAATTTCTTCCTAATCAATAACTCGCTTCATGTCACATGAATCAATCTAAGATGACAAAATTCAACAAAAACAAATTATAACCTTATATGTGCTTTTTTGGTTATTGTTGTTTTAAAACTCCACAAAAACAAGATGGGGAAATAGAATTTCATCCAACAAAAATTTGAGGAGAGGAGCTGGGTAGAAGTAATGAACAGCAAGCTCAATGAGTTTTAAGTATGTTATGGCAAACATACAGGGACATAACAGCTGTCTTTAAAGAGTTGTAATATATAAAGACAAGGTAGATTTGTTATGATTAGTTCCCAGGGTAGAAACAGGAACAATGGAGATAAGTTCAAAGATAAGAATTTAAATTTGACATTAGGAATTTTGTAAAACCCAGAAGCTACCCCAAAGTAGAATTGGTTGCCTCAGGAGGAAGAAACCTACAAGCGGAAGTTGGAATTCCTTTGGGAATACAAGTTATATTGGATAGAATGGAAATTCTATGGTACCAGAATAAGACTAGTATGTAGATGACCATTTGCCTTTTAAAAAACATTTCAATAATTTTCCAGGTAACTAAAATTCTATACAGAATTGATAAAGAATAACAAAATTTTCTTAGGAATAAGAAATGCAAGATAAAGAAGTACACTACAGCTTTTGATTCTAGCACTATTCTTAAACTCTCAACTCTGATGATTCTTAGTTTTTACCTGATACAATGCTTTACGAACAGAAGGTCACTAATAAGTGTTTATAGAAGAATTTTCTTTTCTCATTAATAAATATAAAATATAAGACTGAACTAGAAAATACTAACAATTGAGACTTGTAAGAAAAAAATTTCTTGGCATCTTGAAACCTAAACCAGAGAGCATAAAAAATGCTTTTGGAAAGCTCAAATTAAGCAAAAACTGTCTAATTTGAGTATATACTCAAGGTATCTTCTGAACTAATTGCTACAGTCACATATCTAAAAATAACTGAACCCCAACTGAGATCACAAAAATGCAAAAGTTTCATTATTTTTAGATGTCATTCCAATCAGCTAGGGAAAAATGGTATCATAAGCATACACATTTTAAGATTTAGCAGTTTTTGTCTGAAATTTGTCAACTTTTATGGTAAGTATCATGGAGCAGAGACAGAACTATAATAAAAGCAAAAAATTATAAAGATTTCATGTTTTTAACACTTAGGTAATGATTTACAAAATTATACTAGACCTATGTAGTGGAAGAGTACTAAGCCATAGGAAATAAAAAGAAAGTATGAGTAACAAAAACCATGAGAAAATATTAAAATATAAAAAACAAAGCAAAAAATCGCAATGTCAGCAACTACTTAAAGGATAATTCTTCCATATATTTTATTTTAACACAATAAAAAATTATGAAAGTGAAGAACTCAGAGAAGCATAATACACTTAGATGGACTAATACACACTAAAGTAAACAGAACCAGAATTTAACACGGTGACTACAACAGTATAAAAGAGAAGAAAAGAAACTGAACATTATGTAATTATAATGAATGAGAAAAGATGAGAAAATGTACCCGCCTCCCTTCTTTGCAAAGGTAAAGTATGAGAGTCTCTAGGTATGAACTTTGAATATGTTTTAGTATTTATTAAAAGTATTCAAGGGAGAGGAGAGCCAAGGATATATATTAAGAAATGTAAGGGGCAGCTAGTTGGTATAGTAGATAGAGCACCAGCCCTGAAGTCAGGAGGACCTGAGTTCAAAATCTGGCCTCAGACACTTCCTAGCTGTGTGACCCTGGACAAGTCACTTAACCCCAACTGCCTCAGCCAAAAAAAAGGAAAAGAAAAATAATGTACTGACATAAAAATTCATAAATAAAAATTTGTTAAGAATTCTATTTAGATTCTGGAGAGCAATCTGGAATTATGCCCAAAAAGTTATCAAATTGTGCATACCCCTTGATCCAGCAGTGTTTCTATTGGGCTTATATCCCAAAGAGATACTAAAGAAAGGAAAGGGACCTATATGTGCCAAAATGTTTGTGACAGCTCTGTTTGTAGTGGCTAGAAACTGGAAATTGAATGGATGCCCATCAATTGGAAAATGGCTGGGTAAATTGTGGTATATGAATGTTATGGAATATTATTGTTCTGTAAGAAATGACCAGCAGGATGAATACAGAGAGGACTGGCGAGACTTACATGAACTGATGCTAAGTAAAATGAGCAGAACCAGGAGATCATTATACACTTCGACAAAGATATTGTATGAGGATGTATTCTGATGGAAGTGGATTTCTTTGACAAAGAGACCTAACTCAGTTTCAATTGATAAATGATGGACAGAAGCAGTTACACCCAAAGAAAGAACACTGGGAAACGAATGTGAACTATTTGCATTTTTGTTTTTCTTCCCTGGTTATTTTAACCTTCTGAATCCAATTCTCCCTGTGCAACAAGAGAACTGTTCGGTTCTGCAAACATATATTGTATCTAGGATATACTGCAACATATCTAACACATATAGGATTGCTTGTTCTGTCAATATAAAGTTATTATAAAATAAAATAAAATATTAAAAAAAGAAAAAGAATTCTAGTTAGCTAAGAAATGCTAAGATAAATGTCAAGTTAAATTAACCCATGGAAAGGAATGCATTTTTTAAAAAAACATTTACATAGTAGTATGCTTTGAAATAGCCTTGAAAATTTCCAAACTCTCTTCTGAAACCAGAATCTTGAATTTTTAAAAAAGAATCTAGTTTTAAAAATACTTCCTTAGTCATTTAAACCTTTTTTAACCAAAAAAGCATACCTGAATATAGCTGGATTACAAACATGCTTTGGATCCAAAGCTTCTCCCTGAATGAACTCGTAACACAGCCCATTATTGAACGTACAGTAGAGTTGTGGTGCACAGCCATGAGCCTGCAACACTCGAAAACTCTTCACTTCTTCATCTCGGTCAACCAACAATTCTGTTTTATTGCCATAAATTCTCACCAGGACCACGTCCTCCATTGTGTTGCCAACGTAACAGCCAATAAGTTTATTTGTGATCCCATCTGTAAAAAGCTGTAATGTAAAACAAAAATTAATTTTTTAAAACATAAAACCATTGAGGATGGGATGGAGGTTACAAATGAAAAATACTAAGAAATCAACAGAAATTTGAAAGGAAAATTAGACAATTTTTTCCCCTAAATTTTCCATACCTAATAGAGGAAAAACACTTGAAAGAATATAGATTTGGGCTAGAAGGGCCCTCTCATTTGGTCCAACCTCATTTTTCACAAAGGAAAATAAGTCCAGAGAAACCTTACTTAGGGACACATAAGCTAGAATGCAAAACCATAATTTGAACACAAGTTTTCTGACCCCAAATTCAATTCATTTCCCACTATACCACACTCTTTTCTTACATAGGGATAATTTTGCCCACCACATGTAAAGTATTAGCATCTATATTTAACTAAAAGAGATGTTTAAAGTTTATCAAGAATTTATCTCTGCCATATAAATTTCCTTTCTTCCTTTTTCAGGCACTATATTTTAAGCACTATATTTTGCTTAAAGCCTTTCCTAATTTACCATGTTAGTGTCTTCCCTCCAAACGATCTTTTACATATTATTATTCATTTTATATTTATATATGTACTTCTCTCATTAGAACATAAACTTGCAAATAGAAATTTTCCATTATTTGTACTTTTATCCCTAGTGCCTATCATAGTTATTTGATATACAAATAGGTGCTTATTACTGATTGAAGGTATGTGTATAAAAGCGGAACTGACAACTGTTAACTCTAAAACAATAATAATACTGTCTACAAGGATATAACCAAAAGATATATAAACATGTGTATATGTACATATGTGTTTGTATTTATCTTTAAGTCATATTCTTTCATATATATGTGTATGTATATATATATACACACACACAGTTTGTAATAGCAACAGACAAAATAACAATCTTAAAACAATAGTATATACACACAATGTGTATTTAAAAGAGTTATGTTTTAAATTATAAAATAATTAAAATTGCACTAAGATTTATATATAGTTATACATGTGTACATTTGTCTGTACACAGTAAATTTGTGTACAGACAAATAGATATGCAGTAACTTACATTGTTTATTGAGGAAATTTCTATGTAATTCTAAGGTTAATTAAAGAAAACATCACTAAACCAAAGTCAAAAGACTGAATGTGGAAATTTTGTCCAATTATCAAAATAAAATGACTATATTTCATTCAATAAGTCTAAACCATTTTGTCTTCAAAAAAAAAAATTGTCACAATTTTTGTAGCTGAAATATGCAGGTAAAAATATGTTAAGAACACTATGAAAATAAAAATTTCTCATGGCATTTATAGCACTTTAATAGGAACAGATTTAAGACTTTTAAAAGAACTAATTACAACAAATATATATGCATACCTATTATATATACATGTATACATCTCAAAGCAAATTCTATTTTAAAATAAATTAGTTTACTCTATTTCTGATCAGAAAAAAATTTGATTCCTGTTAAGTAAAAACCACTTGAATCCAAGGACAAATGCTGATCGTGTTCCCCTATCCTAAGTAAATTCATTTTTTTCCTCTTGAGTAATAAGTCTCTAGTTTTAAGCAGTTAAAAACACAAGAAAAAGCCATTCTTTCAATCAGAACAAACAAGGTTAATTGTGTATGAATATTATTACAGTCTGTTAAACTTTAATCCTCATAAACCCTGAGCTAATAAATTTAGTTATTTAAGACCTTAATCTTCTAAATAACTTGTTTAAACATTAACAACTTTAAAATATAATACTGGTTTTTGCCATTTTTATGTTAGGTCATCAAGAGGTAAAAAAAAAAATTCAGATAAAAATCCAAAAGATTCAAAAATAAGGATGTTAACAAAATCCCCGCCTCAAAAATGTGCCAATGAAAAACTAAAGTTGTGGTATTAAAAAAAACAACAACAACAGTAAATGAATGGATGTATGCAAAAAAGTGCTTACAGTATAACCGTGGATTGTGCTAATTGCAAAGGAAAACAAATACAAAGGTGAAGTGGTACTTGTCCTTTTAAGGAATTTACATTCTAGTACAGCAATAAAATTAATAAGAGACCAAGAGATATGTCTTAATTTGGGAAATCAAGAAAGCAACCCTCAGCTGACTGATAGGCACTGACTGACCTGATACAAATTTTAGAGCTCAAAAGTAAGGAAGCAGGATAATGGGAGAGTCGGCAGGGTGATTAAGCAAGAAGGAAGCCAGGATAGCATAATGTGAAACATGACTCTGACTACCTAAATCAACTTCAACACAAAATTTCTTTATATTCCAAAGTATTTTATTTTATATATTTAAAAACATACTCTTGAGAAAGGGTCCAATAAGCTTCATATCAGCATGCTAGTGTCAGATGACACAGAACAGGTTTGAAATCAACTTTATAAAGCAACAGAAAAACAAAGAAATTTAAAGTGTTTTTAACTTATGGAACATGATTTTCCTTTAAACTGTCTCTTTTATAAGTCCTCTCTTATAAAAGTTCTCTCTTTTTAAGTCCCTACTCCTTAAGTTGAACGAATATAATAAAAATGACAATTAGTTTACTAAATTAATCTACTTGTTCAGAGCCATCCCAATCACACTCCCAAGAAATTATTTTACAGATATAGAAAAAATAATAAAGTTCATCTGGAAGAATAAAAGGTAAAGAATTTCAAAGGAATTAATGAAAAAAATTGCAAATGAAGGTGGCCTGGCTGTGCCAGAACTAAAACTATATTATAAAACTATATATATAGTTATCAAAACCATTTGCTAAGAAATAGAGCAGTTGATCAGTAGAACAGGTTAGGTTCACAGGACAAAATAGTCAATGACTTCAGCAATCTAGTTTGACAAACACAAAGACTCCAGTTTTGGGGATAAGAACTCACTGACAAAACTGCTGGGAAAATTGGAAACTAGTATGGCAGAATCTAGGCACTGCCTCACACCTAAAACCCTATACCAAGATAAGACAGAAATGGAGTTATGATTTAGACATAAAGAGTGATATTGTAAGCAAATTAGAAGAACAAAGGATAATTTACCTCTCAGGTCTATGGAGAAGGAAGGAATTTGTGACCAAAGAACTGGAACTCATAGTTGAACACCAAATAATTAATTTTGATTATACTAAATTAAAAAGTTTTTGTACAAACAAAACCAATTCAGGCAAGATTAGAAGGGAAGCATAAATAAACTGGGGGAAATTTTTTTATTCCAACGTTCTGAAAAGGCCTCATTTCTAAAATAGAAAATTGACTAAAAATTTATAATTCAAGCCATTCTTCCATTAATAAATGTTTAAAGGATATGAATAGACAATTTTTAGATGAAGAAACAAACGATTTCTAGTCATATGAAAAGATGTTTTAAATCACTATTGATCAGAGAAATGCAAAGTAAGACAACTTAGAGGTACCATTACACACCTCTCATACTGGCTAAAATGACAGGAAAAGATGAGGAATGTTGGAGGGGATGTGGGGAAAACTGGGACACTAATCCATTTGTGAAATGATCCAGTCATTCTGGAGAGCAATATGGAATTATGCCTAAAGGGCTATCAAACTGTGCATACCCTTTGAACCAGCAGTGTTTCTACTGGGCTTATATCCCAAAAAGATCAAAAAGCAGGGAAAGGGATCCACATGTACAAAAATGTTCGTGGCAGCCCTTTTAGTAGTGGCAAGAAACTGAAGAGTGGATGTCCATGAGTTGGCGAATGGTTAAGTAAATTATGGTATATGAATGTTATGGAATATTATTCTATAAGAAATAATCAGCAGGATGATTTCATAGAGGCCTGGAGAGATTTACATGAACTGATGTTCAGTGAAGTAAACAGAACCAGGATCTCATTATACACATCAACAGCAGAATTGTACGATGATCAATTCTGATGGATGTGGCTCTCTTCAACAATGAGATGATTGAGGCCAGTTCCAATGATCTTGTAATGAAGACACCTATACCCAGAGAGTGGACTGCGGGAACTAAGTGCGATTCATAACATAGCATTTTCATTCTTTCTGTTGTTGGGGTTGCTTGAGTTTTGTTTCTCTTTTTTTTCCCTGTTTGATCTGATTTTTCTTGTGCAGCAAGATAATTGTATAAATATGTATGCATATATAGTGGATTAACAAATTTTATATTGGAATACTTGCCATCTAGGGAAGGTAGTGGGAGAAAGGGAGGAAAAGCTACAACACAAAGTTTTGCAAAGGTCAATGTTGAAAAATCTGTGCATATGTTGTGAAAATAAAAGGCTTTAATAATAATAATTTTTTAAAAGTCCCCACTCTAGAATAATGGAATACTACAAGAAGCTCATTGCTAAGATTCCCCCTATAATAAGGATAAAACCATCTAATTACCCATAAACTCTGCATTTTCCCATGGGTTATAATGCATACTTTAAAAAAAAAAAAAAAAAAGACTGCTACTTTAGTGAAAATTCCCACTATAGTGACAGAAGACAACTCTGGCAGAAGTTTCTAAGAATTTACAGACTTTTGGCACAAGAATAACACACTGAACTAAAATATTTCAGTTCATGAAACTGTGGTGTAATTCAGCTTTCTGTTATTTTTTTTAAAAAAATGTTACATAAGAGTGCATTCTTAAAATTATATTTTTAAGACTCCATTATTTAATTATTTATTTTCCAAAGTTATTTGCAACTTAGTTGTAACAATCTAAAACATTCCTGATAGTGTCTAATTCCTGGACGTAGGAATCTATAAACTTGCACATAACCATTTACTGAGTATCCCAGACAAAACAACAAAAGTACTCAAAGTCCCCACTCTAAGTCTAGGTGGCACAGTAGAAATAGCTTTCCAAAAGTACAGATAGTAAGACAAGGCTGTGAATGGATTTGAGATCCCCTAATTTCCAATGCAGTACTCTACTATATCTCTTTCGACTCCCCTAAATGTGTGTTAAGTGACAATAAAATTTACATATGAAGTTAGAGAAGTTTTCAATATGGGTCAAAATAATTCAGGAACTTCATATAGAGGCTGAAGACTTCAAATGGGCTTTCAAATATGAAAATTTGAATAGTTTGAGATAAAGGAAAAGACAATTCCCAACAAGAAAGTTAAAAAGCATATGAACTTGAGGAAACAATAAGCATGTTCCAGATAGAGCAAGGAAGTGGTCTTGAAAAAAGCAAAGGTCCACAATGAGAACAATGGAAGATAAAAATTTGAGAGAAATTTAATTCTAAGATAAGAGTCTGAACAGAAATCATTCAATCAACAAATGAAATTCTATCACATGTACAATACACCTAGCCTTTTAAATAAGTCAGGTAGATGATACAAATGTCAGTATCCTTACAGAATATAGATAGATATAATAAGGGAAGAGGATCAGATACACAAGTAATTATAAGACAAGATAGTATACAAAATGGAGCTTAGTGTCATGAAAAATGATAAAAATTAAGATATTTGTCTGGCTAGATCAGAGGATAATCAAGATTCAAGATGATTATCAAAACTGGTTCTTGAATAACTGAGTAGTAGTAAAAAAAAAAAAAATACAGTAGAAAGAAGGTAGGGGAAAGCATACACAAAGGAAAAAAAGGCAATAAAGAGCACATAGAATTATTTGAGAGGGCCAACAAGTAATAATTCAATTTGGCCAAAACAGAATGCACAAAAAGGAATAGGAAGAGAGAAAGCTGGAAAATCTAAGGCCAAATTTTGAACAGCCTCTGAGACCAAGCATTAAGTGAAATAAGACACAATTCACTTAATACTGGGATATAGATAGATCTATCTGTATGTAGATAAATATATGTATGTGTGTACACAGATATAGAAAAGAATGAAATAGTGGGAGATAATTCTTTTGGATATAATTTTGGTAGGGCTAGTAAGGTGAGTTAGGGCAAGTATGAGACTGGTATCAAGGAAACCAATTAAAAAGCATTTGTAATAAATCTAAAAACACCCAAACTTAAGGAAGAGCAAATGAAGGGGGAAAAAGATTTAAGACATACTGCAGAAATTAAAAGATAGGACTTAGGAAAGGTATTAGGAGCTGAGAAACAAGATGATGACAAAGTTTCAAGCATGACTAGAATGGGAATTAGAACAAGGATGCCATCAATAGATACATAAAAATAGGAAATAATATTATATTTGAGAAAGAGAAATCGACTTTGAGACATTTGTAATATTCCAAAAAGACCACTAAAAGTGGAAAACATTTGGAATAAAATTGCAAATAAAAAAGCACAGGAGGGGAGTAAAGCTTAGAGAGGAAAATCTAGAAGTCAATCTTTTATAACTTGCCTCAATAACTAGTCTTCCCTTGACAATCACAGGGCTCAAGGGCCAGGAAAAACCTGTAAATAAGTTTAGGCATTTCCCCAAATCTTTATTTTAATAATTCTGAAATTTAACACATGAAAAAAATAAACTGCATCTCAGTTTCTACATGAGAACTTAGTATCTCTTAAACTATAGACAATCTTTACAGCAATTGATTCAAAGAAATTCTTCTAAAAAAAGCATAAGATACATAGATCACTGCCAGAAAAAACCACTTGACAATCGGGATAAGAAAAACAAAGAGTTCCTAAAGAGAGTGAGTAGTTTATAGTTCTTTAATGCACATTATTTATGACAATTTTTTTTGTTTTCTTTACATTATATATATTGTCTATGATTTTCCATAGAATAGTGTAAATCTCCAAAAATTGCCATGTGATTGATGGTCAAACCACAAATGGCCAAAAGGAATGTGAAATCCATACATTCTGAAAGGTAAAAATGATGAGGGTTTTGAAAAGCTAATGTAGACCCAAATATGACACACAAATCAGTGAGAAGAATGATCCAAATGTTTGCTCATTTTTTCTTCATATATAGCTTTTGTGGGAGAACGAATTATAAAAGTGATTTGATTCTGGAATTATAATTATAGAAATTAATTAGGGTAATGAAATTTGCAGCCTTATTAGAAATTGCTGAAGAAAAAGGACAAGAAATCAAAGTTCAAATAGACAGCCCCAAGAAAAAGACAGACGAGGGCAAAAGGGGAGATTCAGTGCTTGAAAAATTATTTCTATCTCAGGAAGACAAGAATTGGAATTCTTAGGGGGCAAGTGGCATCAGGAGAAGTGTGAGTGAAAGTATGGATAGGGAGATTTTGAGACAAATAGGGGGAGAAAAATGGTAATTGGATAAATAAAGGGATCAGTGGTAGACTGCATACTCATGAAAGTAGTAGGGCAGTGTGCTGACACCTGCTGGGAGTGAGGCTTAATAAAATAGGGAAACCTGGCAAACTCTACAAGGCAATAGTGAAATTATCCAGGGGAAGGAAAGGAGAGAGGGAGAAGGAGGGGAAAGAAAGAAAAGGAAGGGGAAGGGAAGGTTAGAATGGCTACCTAGGAAGTTTGATTATATGAGGAATAGAGAAGAGAGAGACCAAATAATTATATGTATCTTAAGTCAGAGAATGAGAGTCTAGAGTAGAAAGAGGATAATGAAGTAGAGAAATCCTTTAGAGAAAGGGGGCACCAAAAAAGGGGAAATTTAAAAAACTAATAGGATTAGTAGAAGGGGAAAAAAGGAAAACAGTAATCTACTTTTTTGAGAAGAAAACATGGTGGAATAGTGAGAATAATTATAATAACCAGATAAAAAGAGGAGAGAAAAGGGAACTAACTAATGAGCAAAACAGCAAAGTGAAAGGAGAAATAAGAGCAGGGAATTAGAAGTGGGAGGAAGAGAGAGCCAGTGGAAACAGAACCATCTAAAAAAAATAATAATAATAAGGTAAAATAACTGATGGAACATAGTATTTGGCAGAAGGGGAAAAAAATCTAAGAAAAAAAAAATCAAGACAAAAAGAAAAACAAATCTCCAAAAATTTTAAATGTAAAATGATTAAATAATCCAAGTAAAAAAGATAGATTTGCCTGCAAGAAACACATTTTTAAAAATACATTAAAAATGAATACAAAAAAGAATTGCATTTATTATATTACAAGACAAAGCAAAAACGAATATTCAAAAATAAAAAGAAAAATTATATAATGCTGGCTGAAACAAACAATAGATCACAAATATTAGTAGTAAAATCTCTATGCTCCAAATGCCTTAGTATCCACATTTATAAAGGTATCATTTAACTGAGCTACAAAACAGACAAGTAACAGAATACTGAGACATTCAATTACTTAATTAAAATAATTGTCTTTAACAGAATAAGTCTTACCAGAAAAATAAAACAAAAGGGAAACTCCAGAACTGAACAAATATCTGAAGAAACTACAGTAAAATCTTATG
Source organism: Antechinus flavipes (assembly GCF_016432865.1). Lineage (NCBI taxonomy): Eukaryota > Metazoa > Chordata > Mammalia > Dasyuromorphia > Dasyuridae > Antechinus > Antechinus flavipes. The sequence goes on from NC_067402.1 coordinate 177,342,676, forward strand.
TTGTCTTCTAAATGGGACAGAAAAAAAAAGTTTCTCAGCTGTACATGAAACTTTTTATAAAAATTGCCCATATAATTAGGGCAAAGATATTTCAAAAAAATGTAAAAAGGCAAATAGTTATCTTTATAGACTATATAATACAACTGAAGTCATTGGTTTTGAGGGACTACAAAGACAAAAACCAAATGGAGAATTAACTGTGAAGCTTTAGAATTAAAGTCAAAGAATTATGGAAACACTTAATGGTTAAGTAAAAGAAAATTATGATCAAACAACATATCAAAATTTCAGGGATGTAACTAAAGAGTCCTCGAAGAAACAAACATATCTTTATACATATTAACAAAATTGAAAAAGGGAAGATTAATGAAATGAATAAGCATTTTTAAAAATTGGAAAGCCAACACATTTTTAAAAGCATTCAAGAAGACATATTAAAAATTAAAGAGGAGAAATACACTGGAAAACAAACATAAACCATATAAGTTCATTCTTTGAAAAACCATTACAATTGATAAAGCCTTATTATAGCTAAATATGATTAAAAAGAAAATGACAAGTCAAAATAACTAAAGAAGTTGATATCATAGGAAAACCAGAATAAAAGAAATTAAGCAGAACATATTCTACTGGGAAAACCAAAGAAATAAGATACAATACAAAATCTTCAAAACTATCAAAGACCAGAAAAAGATCTTAAATAATCGAGTTTCAGAAAAGAAAATAGATCTAATAGTAACTACCAAAATAAAGTGCTGATGGTGCTGATGAATTCATACGAGAATTCTATCAAACCTTTTAAAAATCTAGAACCCATTCTCAAAGAAATTAACAACAAAATCCTTTTATGGAACCAATACAGTCCCAATACCTTAACAGGAAAAGATAAAACAGAAAAGACCAAGTCAACATGTTAGTCAATACCGTTAATGAACAATCATTCAAAAATTTTAAACAAAATCCTATCAAACATTACAATTTATCCAAGAAATTATGACAAAGTTGGATTTATGCCATGGAAGCAAAGATGGTTCAACATTAGGAAAAGTATCATCTTATATTACAAACCAAAAACATCAATAGATGTTCAAAAAAAGTTACAAAAACTGATTATTCTAGAGAGCAATTTGGAACTATGGCCAAATGGCGACCAAACTCTGCATACTCTTTGATTCAGCAATACCATATACTAGAAATGTAACCCAAAAAGATCAGTCATAAAAATGGGGGAAAGACCTTACATGTGCAAAAATATTTATAGCAGCTCTTTTTGAGGTGGCAAAAAATTGGAAATTGAGGGGATGCCCATCAATTAGGGAATGGCTAAACATGATGAATATAATGGAATAACTATTGTGCAGAACTATTCTTTGCAAGTGTTTGGAAAAATAAAATATTAAAAAATTAAAAATTAAAAAACACTATTGTGCAATAATGAGCAGGAAAATTTCAGAAAAACCTGGAAAAACTTAGAAGCAGAATCAAGAGAACATTGTACACTTTCATAGTAACATTGTGTGATTATCAATTAGGAATGAGACTCCTGACAGAAAACAATTTCTACATACAGAAAAAAGAGGCAATAGCCTTTGAATGCAGATGTATACTATTTTCACTTTATTTTTTTGTGGTTGAAAAAACATACGTTGAATAGATTATAAAAGAGATTCCCTCTTCAGATCCTTTCCAACTCTTGAGATACTAATTTTTGGTAAGGGTATAGTTAGCATTATCAAGATAGACATTTCTTCATCTTTGTTTCTTCTAGTAACAGAAAATAATGGGTTTCATTCTCACTGATGATTCTCAACACAAAAAATGATATTAAAAAAATAAGTGATTTGCATAAGGTTGAACAGATTCAGCAAAAGTGAAATAAGAGACTGAGTTCAAAATCGTAAAGTGAAAATGACAGTAGCAACTAAGTGACTAAGCAAATGGAGGACTAAAGATGAGTAAATATGATGCTTAAGGAATTAAGTATATGATGATATCTGCTTTAGGAAAATTAATCAGCAGTAGTTGTCAAAAAAATAAGATTCAAGTATTACAAAAACTCAGGATAAAATTTTTGTGACTTGTAACATGCAATGGCAATAGAAACAAAAAGGGAGCTTTATCTTCAAGACACTTTGAATCAATGGAATCTAATGATCAATTAAGTAAAAAGGTAATCCAATAAAAGTTGGTTTCATTAAACTTTCTATCTGAAAACAAAGGAGGAAAATCTAAGTGAATAAAAATAATGCTTGTTGTCCAGACTTTTTTGTTGTTTAGTTATTTCAGTCATGTCCAACTCTTTGTGACCCCATTTTCTCAGTAAAGAAACTGGAGTGTTTTGCCATTTTCTTCTCCAGCTTATTTTACAGATGAGGAAGCTGAAGCAAACATGGCTGAATGAACTTCCTGGACAGACAACAAAATGAACCCAGAATTGAATAAAGAAAGACAACAAGCTTCGACTGCTTTTGGGAAATTGGGCAACACTTCCAATGAATACAAGTTTTCCCCTTGAAACCAACACCTATCGTTTTAATTTCAAAGTTGTTCCAAAGATGCCATTTGCTTGCAATATATTGAATGCCATAATAAGTTTTTGGTTGAAAGTGACCCAAAGGACAATGGAGAATTGTATACAGACAAAAGACAAACAGACTATAAGTATTAACAATGAAAAACTTTGGGGAGAAGCATCAAGGATATAATAAAAGAAATATGTGACCAGAAAGACACATATATTAATCATAGTTAGTATAATGGACCATCTGATAAATACAGTATATTCTTCTCTGGTATTTTCACTGTGTGAAGAGAGCTCAAGACATGACCCTTCTATGTTGAATGGATGCCCTGTGGAGAATTTTATGTGAGGACACTGACAAGATAAACTAGGTAGATAGTTTACACAATGGATAGAACACCTGGCCTAGAGCATGATCTAAATTCAAATTCAATCTGACATATTTCTTAAGCTGTATGACCCGAGGTAAGTCATTTATTTAACACTGTCTGTTTTGAGTTTCCTCATTTATAAAATGACCAGGAGAAGGAAATAGCAAACCACCCACTATCTTTGTTAGGAATACCTCAAATGGGGTCATGAAGGACTGGACATGACTGAAAATGACTAAAGGGATAATGAAACAATGAAAATTTCTGGAGTTCTATGGTACAAACTCTCAGAAGTACCAACATGAGATCATGGATACTTTAATGCATTTTTTTTTCTTTTAAAGGAAGGGTAATCTACTAGTAATTTAAATAGACTTATTAAAATGTTTTGTACTTCTAAGATTGTGATAACACCACTTGGGAAGTTCAGTTTCAAGTAAAATTTTAATTCAAGGTATTTCTTTTACTAAGTTTCAATCATATTTTTTGTTTTGCTATTAAACATTTGATTATGAGTCTTTGAATTATCAAATGTTACTATCCCTTCCAATCTACAAAAACAAAATATTGTTTATTACACTATAATGGCATAAGATATGGGTCATGTGAGAAAATAATGAAGAATTACTGATTTTTTTTAAAAAATTGAACTTCTTGATCATTTTATTGGCCAGTTTTAAACCTAGAAGTTTTAACAGGTTTTACAGATGAGTAAAGACGTCAGAGAATTTGACTTAAAAGTCACATAGCTAGTTAGTAGCTGAAGTAGGCCAAAACCTGAGCCTACTCTTACTGAAAAGAAAAGCTCTTTCCACCACATAACACTTCCTTATTCATTAAAACATCTATCATTTTTAAAGCTTTCACTATGGTTTACAAAAATTAGTGGCTCATACTGGCATTTCAGTTTAACAATTCTCTACAAGTAGTATCTCCATAGTTGTCAATTCAGTAACATCATAAGAAATAAAACCAATAATAAAAGACTTCAGACTTCTTATACTCTGTTGCCATCAAATGACTATAAGCCCTTCTTTCTCCAATGGTATTAAATTTCTTGAGGTGACTTTCTCCAATAGTTAACTGAGATAATCTTTGCTTAGTAATTAATTTATCCATCAATAAAAACCACAAAGACCCAGGATTTCGATTTCATCTTTACAAATCTCACAAATATGTTTCCTTCACTCCTGACACTGACTCCACTCTATTTCAGGTCCTTATCAAACTTGGATTACTATAATAGCCTGCTGGTGAGACTGTCTGCTTCAAGTATATCTACACTCCAAGTAGCCTCCACTCTGTCACTAAAGTGATTTTCCTAAAGTACAGTTAGTCTGACCATGTAATATTTACTCAAAAAGGTCCAAGGGCCTATTGTACTTAAAATATAAAATATTCTGTTTGGCATTATAAAGTCCTTTAACACCTAATCCTACTCTTTGACTCATTTTATACTACCCTCTCCCATATTCACTTTTTGATATAGGGATAAAATGACCTTCCGATTATTCTACAAACAAAATGATCCCTCCTCTCTCAGCATTTTCTCAGTCTATCCCTTATTCTGCAGAATGCTCTTTCTCCTCCATTCTGTCTACTGATTTCCCTGGCTTCCTCTAAGTCCCAAAATAAATCACATCCTTTACTGGAAGCCTTCTCCAACCTCTCTAAATTCTAGTATCTTCCTTCTGTTAATTGTTAATTATTTCCATAGTTTGTGTTATATATGTTCCTTTGTATGTGATCTTTCCCAACTTGATTATTAACTCCTTAAGGGCAGAAACTCTTTTGCCTCTTTTTAGATCCCCAGTGCTTAGCATAAATGTTTTATTGCCTCATATAAATATAACTTCTACACTTTAAATACCATTTTATCATTTATCTTTTAAATAAGTCAAATTAAATTGCACTTTAAAATTCACAAAGTTCTTGACTAACAACTCTTCAAGAGAGGTAGAAGAAGTATCTGTGTCTATATATAGAAACATTATACACACACACACACATATCCATTTTACAAAATAAATTTAAAAAATATTAAGCTACAAAGGCACAAAGTTTTTAAATGTCTGAGCCAAAAATTTAAACTAGGTACATACAGAGCTCTTTCTACTGTATCACACTGCCCTCTCCTTTTAAAAAAAGGAAAAAAAAATCTAAGTACAATATGATACTAATAAACTAGGAGTGTATGACCAAGAGATATTGTTTCTCTATTTTGTTATAATAAAGTGAATTAATTATATCAGAAGATACGCAACTAGGTTTTTAAAAAATTTCTTGAACTATTACTGTATTGAGAAAAATATAGATTCAAAAATGGCTACAAAAGATTTGAGATTAAACGGTCTAATCTGGACATCTTTTTAAAAAATATTCATCCATTTCATTTAAATTGGTTTTAGTGGCAAATAACTGGGCAGAATTAGTAACTTGCTTATTATTAATAACTTCCTTATTATTAATTTTTTACATTTTGATACTTATCTGCTTTTTATTTTTTAAAATCAACTTTACTGCTAATGGTTTATTGTTTTAAAAAACTAGTATTTTTGCTTCTATTATTCCTTAATTTTTCAAAATTTCTATTTTAGCTTTTAATTGGAAAAATTATTTTTGGTGTTTTCTAAATTCACTGATATGTTTACTTAGATTTTATCTCACCTAACGATTTGGAAACAGTCTTAGGAAAAAGAGGGTGTGAGGGGAGGGAGGAACAGTAAACTTAATTCCATAGAAACAATGTTCATGCTCACCCAAATAGGTAACATTATACCACCAAGGAGACATTAACCAAGTTGGTAAAATGGAGTCTTCAGGTCAGGAATACCCACCATAAACTCAAGTCCCACAGCTGACACATACCAGTAGCAATATTATTACTGACAAGTCATTTCTCATTACCCCAGGCAACCAAGACTACAAATTACAGAGGCATTAAAAGCAACAAAGATCAAGGGCAAAAAAAGGCAGAATGATAGCCAAATGATTCTACTAAACTTAGATATGACCAATTTTCACCTTGGAAGATATGCTAAAAGCCAATAATGGTGTTATTTTTTGTCATAAGGTTAAAATAAATAGGATAAAATGACAGTAATCAGGGAAATATAGCACTTATTTTCTCATTCAGTTCAATAGTATCCAACTCTTCATGACCTCATTTCGGGTTCTCTTGGCAAAGTGGAGGGGTTTGCATTTCCTTCTCCATCCTATTTTAAAGATGAAGAACTGAGAAAAAGACTTGAATGAGTATCCACATTTGAACTCAGGGAGAGGAGTCTTCCTAACTGGAGGCCCACCACTAACTGTACCACCTACCACCTAGCTGTCCTCGACAATACTCATACTATTTTGAAAAATGATTATATTCCCAAGCATTCCATGTGTTTCTCTATAAATCTAATGTGGTTCCAAAACAATAACCTATGAAAAATAAATTGATTTTGTGATGATAAACATATTTCTAGTAAATTTATCATGTCTTGGCATTATTTTTTTATATAAGCAAAAGGCCAAATATTCATGTTAAAAAGTGCATTTGCTGGTATCCACTGCTATTAGTCTTTAAAGACTTATACCCTAATATTTATAGTAGCAAACTTACACTCTCCTGAGATCTTGTACAATAAGGAATTGATGAAAGGCCAGCAACAGTATCCCCATATGACATACAGAGAAACTCTAGGACTGGGGGGGGGGGGGGGGGGGGGGGGGGGAAGAAGGGGGGGGAATATTCAAAATCATAATCTACACGTTGACTGCTGGGTAAAAAAAAAAAAAAAAAAATTTGTGTTCTATATAAGAATTCTGTACAAATAACCTGTAATTATAGGAAAGAGAAATTACAGGAATATTAACTAATAAAAATTTTATTTACATTTATTCATTCAGAAACCAGAGGTTACCAAAAAATAACAGGAATAAAAAGATTAAAACAATTGCTGGGATTTTAGAATTTCAATATATTTACTTTTGCTTTGGTATATACCTGGTTCTTCTAAAATGTGCCATCATATGGCATGTTGTTTGTGTTTGACGTATTTTTTAAAATTACATGAAATTAAAATTAATTGTTTTGAGAATTTTCTGATTCCCAGTGAGATCACTAAAGAAACTCTAGAGTACTGCAAAAGGAGAGAAGGGAATAAGTAAGCACTTATTTAAGCCCTACCACAATACCAGGCACTGTGCTAAGATCTGATTAGAAGAAAATCAAAGTGGTTAAGACCAGATCTGCAGAAACATGATAAATTACTGATAGCTATAATCATTGACAAAAAAGTCAAACAGATTTTGCTTGATCAGAGGAAGCTTAAGAATATTTCCAACTTAGGTAAAAATCCTTATAATAAAAAAGATAGCAAAAATTTGCCTTCATTTCCAACACGATTTCTGAACTTTGACGGTTTTATATTGGTTATATAGTCAATAAATTCCTATCTGCATTAGGTACTGTTGAATATACCTTTACATACTTTCCTGCTAGAAAATAAACTCTTTGAAAACCAGAGTATTAATTTATTTTATCTTCCCCAGTATCTAAAATAGGGAGACACATACATTGTTATAGTTCATACTTCTTTTTCAAAGACAGCCAATACAACATTACAGGAGAATGTCTCAATTTGCATAAGAATTGTATTTAAGTGAACATGAGGGGCAGAACAAGGTCAGCTTCCCTCTCTCTTTCAAAATTATCTTCCAGATACTTCTTACCAAAGTACGGGACAAAAGTGAAAACCACCAATGGCCTAGGATGAAGTGATTATGTCTGACCAAGCTCTGCTTCAATTGAATGGAACAAATTGTTCTTATCTGTCCATTCTATCCAGAAAGTCTTCAGATGCTTGTTGTAAACATTCTCCTAACTCACCAATGAGGTCATTGGGGCCTGTAATTTACTCTAAAACAGGTTCAGCCTATTACACATACTAAAACTACAGGAGGCTACCAGATGAACATCAAAGGTAATAAGTAATCCTGAAAAGGACTTCACAAGTCCCCACATCAGATGCTAATCCTTCCTGAACATCTCATAAAAAGACTGGAAAGGTGAAATGTCTTAGTATGAAGAACTGCATCACTATTTTCAAGTGTAGCACTTAAGAGGCTTTCATACATTAAGAGAAATCAATTTAGATTTACATACGGATTTCTATAAATTTAAACTTACTGGGGGAAAAAAAAAAACTTTTAGAATAGTAGTGATGTTCCAAAGTGGAACAGGGAAGGTTAAGGAAGTCACCACAACCCCTCCAGAGATTTTCAAAAAGGTCAGGTAACCTACTAAGGATATTGTATTAGGGATTTTTTGGTTAGAAGTAGCTGGAAATGGATGGTTCCTCTTTTTAACTCCAAGATTCTCCAATTCTACCAAAGTACCAAGAAATTCATTTTTTTTAAATCTCAAAAAATTCTGGATGCTGTTAATCTTATTTTTATATTCTGATATAAAGCCCTTCTATGACATGTTTTATGATCCTCAGATATTAAAGCAAATCCTAATTCAGTTTTCAATCCCTGAAGACACAGTCCCTATCTATTAAGGTGCTTTCCCATATTACCACTACCCAAAGTTTACTGGGTAGGCTAATGGTAATATACTGAAATGACAAAATTTCAATTATCTTTTCCATGTGATGAAAAAATCACATTAAGGTAAACTACTCCATCCCAATCCCATGAATTGCTTAGCTACAATTCTGAAAGCAATTTCCTTAACTAGAAGGAAATGTGTTTATTTAATAGATTAATTAATTTAACATTAATAATTACTTTGGTATTTATACAATAAACAACACCGATTTAGATTTAAATTTTTTTTGTCTGGTACTTTGTGACAAGACATGGATGGGTTCAAATATCTACTAGGCTTTGAGCTCTCTTCAAAATAGCTGCTTATTAATTCTTGTATTTGTTGGATTTCGTAATACAAAATACGAAACGTTCTCAGAACTTAAAAAATAACATTTTAACATTTATTTTTGTTTACCATGAAACATTCTTGTAAACCTAAAACGAATCGTGAATTAAAGAAAATCCCAAATTTAATGCTTCCACATAAAAAATAAGACGAATTACTCCTCCTCCCCCCCCCCAAAAAAAGACTGGCATTTATGTAGTCTCAACGTTTACAAAATGAAGTTTTTGTTTTTTTAAAGGAGTCGAGTTATGATATCAACGTACTATTCAGTCGTTCTAATCAAACTACCATTCACAGTACCAACATAACAAATTTTGGAAACACATCTAACTAAAATTAAATCCTGAGGAGTTCTGCATATGGAACTAACTAAACTAGGCAGGGCCATAAAGTGAGGTACACACCCCCTTTCCAACGGGACACGGATCACCACACTGGGCGAGGAAAAGAATGGGATGCAGCATTACCGTCACGGGGAGAAAAGTACAGATAAGATTAAATACTGTAACATTTTTTGTCAGGAAAGAAAAGGTGTCGCCTTAGGGAGTGGGGGTGTTAGGGTTCCAAACCTAAAGGATAGAAAATGGACTGATAGAACGACATATATACAACTCCTAGGCGGCTGGGAGAGGGTAAAAGATGGCATTTTTTATCCTACCACCTCTTCAGCAAGTGTTAAGTTTGTGTTTCTCAAAAAACCATGGGGGGAGGGGAGCTTCGGCGAAGCCACTTCCCAGATGTTAATTTAAGGGGGGAGGGGGAGAATTTCAATTCGGGTCGGAAAATTTCTCGAGGGACAGGAGAGCAGGGAGATTGGTAATCAGGCCCAGGGACACAGGCAAAGACGATTCGGTCACCTCCGGGCCGAAAGGGGGCGAGGAGGATAAGTGAGAGTGGGCCGAAGAGAGTCCCCGCCGACCGGGGGGATGGGCGTTACCTGCAGGGTCACCTCCTGTGGGTCCCAGTGCGGTCGCAGGTGTCGGAGGAGATTCAGGGCCCCCTCCCGACAGCGCTGCTCCTCCTGCTCTTGTACGGTGACATTCAGCTTCGGGACCTCCGGGGACCCGGGAGGAACGTGAATGTAGTTGGCCATGGCCCAGGCGGCAGCAGAGACGACCACGACGGCTATGGCAACCGCGACGAGGGCAGCGGGGGCCGACAGGCTGAAGCCGGGCGGCGCTCCGGGCTGAGGAAGGAGGCAGGCGGAGGGCGCGAGGGGTAGCGGGTGAGCGGTCGTAGGGCAGCGGTTGGAGCCTGGTTCGCGGCCGCTGAGGACGGGGGGAGGGAGGGCGGGCAATAATGGGAAGGAGAGAGGGAGGGTCTCGCCTACAGCTGGAACGAGCAGGGGCGGGTAGCTGGCAGGGAAAATTCCACTTCGCTGCGCTCTACTGCCGGTGGCTCCGGTGCATGCCGGGACTGGCCTGACTCTAGCGTCATGGGAGGGGGTGGGGCTAGCCGCCTGACGTCACAAACAGGCCGCACTCGGGCTCCTGGCAGAGGCTGAGGCTGCCCCGAGCCAGGTGAGCATAGCGGTCGGGCGGGGTTCGTTTAAGTGTGCCTACGTTACCGTTAACCCCTACTTTGGCTGAACTTCCGCCTCGGGCAGGCTGCCCAGATGGGCGGAGCTGCCAAATCTCCTCAACATTAGAGGCCTTAGTAGCAAGAGGGTTTGTAAACACTACTGGGGGCTAAGAAACTGTGAATATTCCCCTAGAGGGATCCCAAAATGTCCGAGCTCTCCGCCGGGAATGTACTAGAGAATGGTTAACCATCTGGTCTCTGAAAAAGAAATGTACGTGTCACACACTTTTAAGTTTAAAAGGCACTAATTGACATTATCTTCATCATTTTCTTAGTCTTTAGTCAGCAAAACAATAAACCAAGCGTATGTATAGGTCTTCCCGTTTTTCTGCAGTGCTCCTATTGAAAATTTTTAACAACTGGCTCTCGGGACGTTGGCTCGAGCCCAGCTCCAGCATCCCTATTAAAAGGAACCCAAGCCTCCTAATTTTACAGGTGAGGAAAGAAATCCAGGGAAGTGAAATAATTTGCACAAGGTCACTCTTGTTAAGTAACATTTGCCTATAAAATACGGTGCTGAATTTATAGATCAAAAGTCCCTTCCAGTTCTCACATTGTGTGATTCTGCGTACAAGAGACTGCTGACTCCAGATCTAGTGATCTCACCTTTGCACCACATTCTCTTCCGTGACTCATTTTATTTGCCTTCTCTTCAAAATTCTGCCAAGGAATGCTAAAGTGATAACATTTTTATCTGTGTTCCAAGAATAGTGCAGCTAGTGTACATTTAAGGTATATGTAATTGGAGGGAGGGAAAGTACTGGACCCGGAGGCTTTATTGTGAGTCTAGCTGTTTTCTTGAGCAATCAATAAGCATTCATAAATAAGTGCCTGCTCTGAACCAAGCCACTACACTAAGATCCGGGAATACAAAGAGGAAAATGAAGTAGTCCCTGCCCTGGTAGAGATTCCTTTCTAACGAGAAGGAAGACTGAAGGGATTTACTTTATCTAAGTGATATGCAAATAAAGAGATTCCTTTCTAACGAGAAGGAAGACTGAAGGGATTTACTTTAAATGATATGCACATAATAAAACAAAGAACAGATAGTTTGGGGTTGGGGGAATAAGCCATGGAGAGGATAAACCCAGGATGCCTCTTGTAGGATCTGGATTTTGAAGGAAACCAAAGGTGAGAAAGAACATTTTAAGCATAAGGGACAGCCAGTACAAAGGTACTAATCATATGTGAAAGATGGAGTCACATGTGAAAAGCGGCAAGTAGAACAGTGTGGTTAGACTGTGAAGTGTGTGGAAGGGATCAATGCATAAGAAGACTGGAAAAATTGGAAAGGGCTAGGTTGTAAAGAATCTTTAAATGCCTGAGTTTATATTTGATCCTAGAGTTAATAGGAAGCCACCAAAGTTTATTTCAAGTCAATTTGAAAAACATTTATTAAATATCTACTATATGCCAGGCACTGTGCTAAACACTAGGAGTACAAAGAAAGGTAAAATTCAGCCCCAAATAAATAAACAAATAAAAATTTGTTTTTATGTCCAAAAGCAAAAGCCAAATAAACCCCCCCCCAAAAAAAAAAAAAAAAAAAAAGGAGTTCAGTCAAATGGAGAAGACGGCATGCAAAAACAAAAGCAACATACAAGATAAATTGGAAATCATCTCAAAGGGAAGACAGTAAGAAAGAGGTTTGGGAAAAATGCATCTTGCATTAGCTGAAACATGAAAGAAAATAGAAAGAGATAAGGAGAGAGAGAACTCCAAGCATTGGGGCAGCAGTGATAATGGAATTTCTTATGAGAGAAGTATCAAGGATGCCAGTGTCATTAGATCACAATAAAAAGAATGTAACAATAAGGTATAAGAAGATGGCAAAGGGAGAAAGGAATTGGGAAAATAGGTCTAAGTTATGAAGGATTTTATGCTTTAGAAAAAAATCACTTTGGCATAGACAAGAACCAATAAGGAACTAAATTAACTAAGGCCTTTACATTATAAGTGAAGATATATTTGTAATAGATTGTAGATGTAGAAAAAAGACAACCTGTTTGATATATGGAATGAGAGAACAAGGAGCAGCTAGGTAGCACAGTAGCAAAAGAACCTGGCCTGAAGTCAAGAAATCTGCCCTCAGATTATGTGACCTTGGGTAAGTCACTTAACCCTATTTGATTCAGTTTCTTAATCTGCAAAATGATCTGGAAAGAGAAATTGCAAATCACTAGTAAAGTATCTTTACTAATAAAATCCTGAATGGGGTCACAGAGTGTTGGAAACAACTGAAAAATGAAATTACAAGGGCAAGACACTGAGCATGAGCTATTATCAGCAAAATCATGTTTGGGGCAAACAAGGTTATTTTTCATTAGCATCATAGAAATCTAAGTTTGTCCTATTAACAATTTTGGCAATATAATTCCAGAGTCAGATTGTAATAGACTATATTTCTCATCAATCTCATCAATCAGTGTAGGGCAAACAAAGGGAGAGAACAGGGTAAAGTGAAAAAAAAAGTGAGTCTTTCAAAGGAGCTTAGGTTGGTAAATAGATTGTAATAACTGGTCATTGTGTAAGATTTTATTGACAGGTATGGCAAGCACAGGAAGGTCAGCTCTGACGTCAGTATTATGTTACTGAATTCTATCAGGTTTCTTGGTAGTGTTGTTTCAGAGTTAGGTTCACTATAGCAATTGTTTCCACAAGCTACCTGGGCTTAGAGGGATAGAGAGGGACTGAAGAAGCTAAGCATTCAAGCATTTGTTCTTTCATCATTTTTATGAAGAAATGTAGCATTAATTACTAAACAAATAGCCCTCAAATTAACTAAATGGCATTAATTAATTAAATTAATCAATTCTGAATGTCTAAAACCCTCAAACAAAAATTTTAGAAAGGATCTTGTCTTAGAATCCACCTTTATAAGGTACAAAATAAATAACTACCAGAGGTAATGTTAAGCTTCCTCAATAAAAAGAGAAAATCAGCAAGTTTTTATCAGCTACCTTTGTGTATCAGTCACTAAACTAGACAATGGTGATATAGGCACAAAAAGAAAACATTCCTTGCCTTCTGGGAACTTACATTCTTCTGAGAGAGAGAATGTGAATAATAACTGTAGTATCCCCTCCAGGAGCTACCTTCTTAATTCTGTAATTACTGATTTGCAGATTGGGTCCCCCAGTGGGATGATTACTTTTGTAGTAATCAAGAATTACTCTGTGGGTCTTTGTTCCTAAAATTATACAGAACACATATATAACTTAGTTTTCTTCGCAGCCATTAGTTAAATTAGCTAAAAGAAAAGTCACTAAGATGACATAGTAAAATCAGTAGTTATAAAACATTCCGCTCTTAATCCTAGCACATAAATTAGCTTCCATAAATACAATATCTGTGGGAAAATTGAAAACAAACTTAAAATACACTGGCATAAAAATACATTTATACACACAAATACACATGTGTAGGCATATGTATACAAATGTATATACCTACCCATATATACACATAGTACATGTGGTCAAGGTCATGCCACCAATATTACAGGGAATAAATATCATTTGTTTTTTTGTGATACTCTCATTCTCTGCCTAGGTTCAGCTTCTTTACTGGACAGGCTGCTCTACTAAGGTCTTGGTTTTTGCATCCTGAGGATTGAAAGATCACAGATAAAATTTTTTTTTAATTCTAAATATTTTATTTTTCCCAGTTCCATGTAAAGCAATTTTTTTACATTTGTTTTTAAAATTTTGAATTCCAGATTCTTTTCTTTCCTCCCTCTCCATCCTTCCCCCTTGAGAAGACACATGTGAAGTTATATAAAACGTTTTCATAAAAGTCATGTTACAAAAGAAAACAGATTTCTCCCTCCCCCCCAAAAAAAAAACAAACTCAAGAAAAATAATTTTTTTAAACAGTATGTTTCAATTTGTATTCAGACATAACCAGTTCTTTCTCTGATCATGGATTTTTCATCATAGTAGTCTCGGATCATTGAATTGCTGAGAATAGCAGCCATTAACAGGTGATCATCCCAAAACATTGCTATTATTTTATACTCAGTACATTTCACTTTGCAAGAGTTCATGGAGAACTTTCTAGGTTTTTTTCTGAGAGCATCCTGCTTTTTTTTTAATAGAACAATATAGCAGTTTATTCAGCTGTTTCCCAATTGATGATCATCTCAATTTCCAATTTTTTGCCCTGAGAAAAGAGTTGTTAAGAAAATTTTTGTACATATAGGCCCTTCTCCTTTTTTTAAAAAAAGTCTCTGGAGATTCATGCCTAGAAGTTGTGTTGTTAGGTTAAGGGATATGCACGATTTTATAGCCCTTTGGGCATCATCTCTTTTGATCATTTGTCAGTTGGGATATGGCTCTTATTTTTTATAATTTGACTCAATTCTCTATCCATTTGATAAAAGAGGCCTTCATTAGAGAAACATGTTTCACAATTCTTTTTACAATTCCTATTGCTAATTATATTCCCTATTTTCACCCTGTCCCTTCTCAAAAATATTTTGCTTCTAAGCACTCCCCTCCCCCAATATATCCTCTCTTCAATAACCTGTATTTTATCCCCTTCCCCTCCTACTTTCTTACAGGGTAAGATCACTCTATTGAGTGAGTATTTATTTTCTTTGAGCCAGTTCCAATGAGTTTAGTTCATTCACTCTCCCTCACCTTTTCTTATTCCCTTCCATTGCAAGTTTTCTCTTTCCTCTTTTGTGGCAGAGAATTTATGCCATTCTACCTCTCTCACCCCGTAATTTTATATTTTTAGATGTTATCCTTTCAACTCATACCTGTGCCCTCTAACTATCTATACTCTTTTCAACTGTCCTAATAATGAATAAATTCTTATAAAGTTACAGTATCACCTTCCATAGAAGAATGTAAACAGATTAATATATATATATATATATTTTTTTTGCTTACTTGATTACCCTCTTTTCCTGAGTTCTATATTTGAAAGTCAGACTTTCTATTTAGCTCTGGTCTTTTTATCACAAATGCATGAATTTCCTCTAGTTCATTGAATATCCACCTTTTCCCAAGATTATACTCACTTTTGCCACACAGGTGATTCTTGGTTATAATCCTAATTCCATTGCTTTCTAAAACATCATATTCTAATACCTCCAATCCTTTGGTGTCATCTTGATTGTGGCTCCAGGATAATTGAATTGTTTTCTTTCTCGATACTCAATACAATATTTTCTCCTTGACCTAGGAGTTTCAGAATTTGGCTATGATATTCTTGGGAGTTTCCATTTTGGGATTGCTTTCAGGAAGTAATAGATGGATTCTTTCAATTTTTACTTTAGAAAGGACATTTTTCCTTAAAAATTCCTTTAAAAAAAAGATGATGTCTAAGCTCTTTTTTTGATTATAGCTTTCAGGTAGCCTGAATAATTATTTTTTTAAAAAAATTATAGCTTTTTAATTTTCAAAATATATCCAAAGATAAGTTTTCAACATTCACCCTTGAAAAATCTTGTGTTCCAAATTTTTTCTCCTTCCCTTTCCCTCACCCCCTCCCCTAAACAACAAGTAATCTAATATATGTTCAACATGTATAATTCTATATCTCCACAGTTATCATGCTATATAAGAAAAATCAGATCAAAAAGGAAAAATATGAGAAAGAAAACAAAAAGCAAGCAAACAGCAAAAAAGGTGAAAATGCTATATTATGATCCATATTCAGACTGAAAAAAATTTTAAATTATCTCTCCTGGATCTATTTTCCAGGTCAATTGTTTTTCTAAGGAGATAGTTCACATTGTTTCCTATTTTTTCATTCTTTTGGTTTTGTTTTATTGTTTCTTGATTTCTCATAAAGTCATTAGCTCCCTTTGCTTAATTCTGATTTTTAAGGAATTGTTTTCCTCAGTTAGCTTTTGCACCTCCTTTCCCATTTGGCCAATTTTGTTTTTAAGGCATTCTTTTCCTCATTAGTTTTTTGCATTTCCTTCTGCATTACTTTAATTTCTCTTCCTAATTTTTCCTCTATCTTTCTCTTTAAAAAACTACATTATTTCTTTAAAGCATGTGATATTTCCTTAAAATCTTTTATGTGTTCCTGAATTTGCCCTGGAAATTGGATTCTGATCAAGATTTGGCATTCATATGGACTCATAAGTAGATCCTATTGGAGAAATCCAGCAAATCTAGATTCAAGTTCAGCAGTAGCTTCATCAATTTCCCCAGCTATACTTTTTCCCAGCTCCTTCTGAATCTTTGCCAAGTAGATCCCTACCCTGTTTTTCGAAGACACTGTGTTTCCCATAGAATATACTAAATTTACTCTTGGAATAAGATTGGGAATCATAGCACTAAGATTCCCGACTTGTATTAAAATGGTTAATTAAATTCTTGTTTTTTACTCTTGTTTTTCATTTAGTAATCAAACTCACCTCAATGAGCCTCTCATTAATTCTAATTCATTTAACAGTGATTCTCCGATTTTTAATTCTTCAGAGTAAATCTTTTTGTATCTCTCTAGTTCTGCTTTGGAGTGTTGATATGAGATTTTTATTTTGAAGAGTTCAGCTTCCAGTTCTTAAATTTGATACTCCATTTAGTTTTTACTGAAGCATTATTATTTTCTCTTAATTGTTCTAAGTTCTCTTGGACTGCTGCTTGTGTCCTTCTGTAATGGACTGAGGCTTGAGTTGATGCACTGAGGTCCCAAGCACATGAGGCTAAATAGTAATTGGACCATACTCTATTAATATATAAGCTTGGAGAAAAAATGGCCCTCGCCCACTCTTTGTGCAAGTTCTGATGTGTTGTATGGGAAATGACGATTTTGGTGGGTGGAGGCAGGGAGTGGAAAAGGAAGGGGAAGGAGAGACTGATTGCATTGCCATTGTGCCGGTTTTCTCAGCTCAGATCTCTCTCTGTTAGCTGGCTTCCTGTCGCAGCTGTCCATATTGCTATCGCAATCTTTCTTGCCCATATTGCTATCGCAATCCTTATTCATCTCTTCACTTCAATAAAGATTAAAGATTTTTCCCTTAACCTGAATTTCTGACTCCTCCTGATTTTATCCTTCCATTTTAAAAATTATGCCATTTATTTTTAAATACTAGATAGTATATATAGTTAATTTTACTTATGATTTCAGAGGTGATGAGGTAAAATAGACAAAGGCATGAAAATAGAAATTCATTCAGGAGATCAATAAATTGTCAAAAGAATATAATATGAAAATATCATAATAGAAATCCAGTTCATGACATGGAACAACTATGATAAGCTGTCCATCACAGATTACAAAGTTATGCCACTTATTACATGAATTAACAAGGAAAAAGATGAGTTTCCTAGTGGAACTCACAGTTAACCAAGAAGAAGGAGTCATGAGAGAGAAGATGCTATGAGGTGGAGAGTACCCTAGAGTGGGCTTAGTCCTAGAAAGAATTCAACTCCTCTACCTCTCTTACTTGAATTTCAAAATCTCTTTTGAGTTCTTCCATGCCTTAAATGAATTCTTGTTTTTCTTGGAGGCTTTGAATGTAGGAGCTTTTATTTTCTTATCCCCTGAGTATGTGTTTTGATTTTCTTTGTCACCATAATAACTTTCTATGGTCAGAATTGTTTTCTATTGTTTGCTCATTTTCCCAGTTTATTACTTGGATTTTAACTTTTTGTTAAATTAGAGTTCCGTTTCCAGGACGGAGGGTGTATCCCAAGCTTCTGGAGTTTTGTGCATCTGTTTTCAGAAATCCTTCTAGGTACCCGTACTGTGTGCTAGCACTATAACCTGGAACTATGGATTGAGAGCCCCTGAAGTTGTCACCACTGCCATCATGCTACTGTTGCTCTTGCTGATGCTGCTACCACCACTGTCAATTCATTGGCTCCTACAGCAGGCTCCTGGCTTGCTGGAGCTCTCCTCATATCATAGTGCAACAGACCCTTCCTGACAAACTTCCAAGTTGTCCCTGGCATCTGTGGGTTGAGGGGGCTGCATTGCTGCTGCTGATTCACAGGCCTCAAAGCTCACCCCAGCTTGCTTGTGGTCAAGGCTGTTCTGGGAATGAGCTCCCATCCCACCGTGGTGCAACAGACTTTCCTACTGATCTTCCAAGTTGTCTTCAGCTGGAAAATTTTTTCACTACATTTTTTGGTAGGTTCTGATGCTCTAAAATGTGTTTAGAATCATTATTTAGAGGTATTTGGAGGGGTTTGGGAGAGAATAGGTTAGTTCCTGCCTTTACTTGGCCATCTGGGCTCCCACACATCAAGTCTTTGAGCTGATGAATTGAGATAAATTTACTATCTAACTACAACTTCCTCTCAGAAGAGCTCAGAAAAAACAAATGATGGTTTTGGTGCCTATGTTCACTGAGGACTTTCAACAAGGAAAGAATTTTGCTGAGAAATCTTGATATTCACATGCCCCACAAGTCATGATGGAAAACCATGTCATACCTACTTTCAGAGAGTGGTTAATTTGCCCATTTACACAGCACAACCCTAAAGACTGGCAGGAGCTTGGTAAAGACAATTCACTGCAAGCATTTCTTAACTACAAGAGTCAGATCCTCTGATAAGTAGGTAGAAACAGGCTCTTTTCTCAGCAGAGTCTAAACCAAAAGACTGTTTACCAAAATTTTTATGAAGACTATGTGAACCAGACGGTAGCTCAGAAACATTACTTTGTCTGCTTTAACGCAAGAAGCCAGCTCAGACAGGGAAAGGACTGAACTTTCCGATGTAGAACCTCAGCTCAAGGGAATACAGAGAAGAGAAGAGATTCAGCAGTGCTAGCCAACCTAGACTGTCCATAAATTTGGAGTTTAGGTTTGCTGGGCTTTAATTCTAATGATCATGCCACAATGGTCAGTTAGTAAACTTTTATTAATTCCTTAACTTGTACAGGCACGACCAGCGAGACTACTAAGCTTTGGGGATGCAAAAGTGAAAAATGAAAACATAGTCCCTGCCCTCCAAGAGTTCACATTCTAATGATGGAAATACCATGCAAAAATGTACACAATATGATTTAAAAAAAAAAAAGGCAATATTAACTAAATTTATTTACTTAGTGCTGTGCCAATCAAACTACCAAAGGAATATTTTATAGAACTAGAAGAAAAAAGAATGAAATTAGGGAGGAACATTATTAAAATTGGAAGGAAGCAGGTAAGTGTCAGATGGCAGAGTACTAGGGGAAAAGGGGGAACAGAAGAAATCTTTGCTACAATTTTCTCTAATAAAGTGGTTCTTATACCCAAGATAGATAAGAAACACATTCAAGTTTGTGAAACTACACACCATTCCTCAATAGACAAATGGGGAAAAGATATGATCAAGCAGTTTTCAAAGGAAGAAATAAACCATCAACTATATAAAAATGTTGTAAAATCTAATAATTCAAAAAATGCAAATTCGAGCAACTTTGATTTTGACAAAAGAAAATGACCAATGTCAGAAGGGCAAATGAAAGATGGGTATTCTGGTGCATTATTGGTAAGGTGAGCCAGTCATTCTGAGAAACAATTTGAAATTTTGCTCCCAAATTTGTCAAACTGTGAATATCCTTTGATCCAGTATTATATACCACTCCTAAAGCCTATAACTCCAAAAAAAAATCAAAGAGGGGAAAAAAACTCGTAGGTACAAAAGTAAAGCAACTCTTCATAGTCTTGTAGAAATAGAATGAATAATGAGTTTAATCGTTATTTTGATTTGCTTGAGTTCCCTTATTTTTCCAGGAGAGGCTTAAATAATCTGGGAATCAAAATTAGCCAAACAAGGTGGAATGGATGTTGCTCCAGTTTAATATACCACTGATCCTTTGTGGTGTCCACTGGGTAAACCTAGAACACTACTGTCATGTCAACATCCACAGGCCAGCTCAATCTGTTTCATACTGGCCCCCAATGAATAGAGATTGCATTTCGGTTTCTAGATGCTCTGTATTCCTCCAATTCTGTCTTCCTTTATTGTAAAACTATGTAAACCACTTCTTAAACCACCAATCTTTAGAGTAGTGAACTAGGTTCTGTTGTAATTTTATCCAAGGAAAAATGTCGCAGGACCATCTCATTACCAAGTAGCTCAAAGTTAGAACAATCTGTCAGTCTAAACAACAAACCCAGAGAAGTCATAAGCCCTACATTAACAATATATAAGTCCATTGCCTATTTGATAAATCTATACTTTATATTGAAAACTCTTCTGCTTGTGGGCATGCAAGGACCTATGTTTCCTAATGAATTTCCATCTGTTCTCTTCTGTACATTTTTGAAAAATATTAACAGTGCCCACTTTTTTGTCATTATTACTAACCCTTTATCCTTACATACTTCCCCATTGAAAACCAAAAGAAAGAAAAAAACCAAATATGTAACTGACAAACATTATAAAGCAAAATTAATCTACACAATGACCATATCCAAAAATGTCTTTGTACCATGTTTCTATTAGCATAAGTACTCTAGAACCATGGTTCATCAGTTGTCATGTCTTTCAAAGCTGTTTTTCTTTATAATATTATTGTCTTTAAGCTGTTCTCATAGTTCTATTGACTCAGTGGCAGTTGTACTACTCAATATATTCTGAAATAGTCTCATTATTTCTTATGGTACAATATTATCTTGCATAAGCAATCTAAGACATTGGTTTAGATTCTTAGTTCCTTTTCTTTTGCTCTTATTTATGAAAAATAGCAACTCTCCCTCTCTTATTTCTCCTCTTTGTACTTGTATATTCCTTTTACCCTTCCCTTTCTCAAGTCTTCCGGGAAAAAACAATCCCCCCACAATGCCCTGTCTTGTACTTGGAAAAAATTTTTTTACTCAATATCTTTTGAAGACAGGTTTAGAAAGGATAGTAAACTGTTTCTTCTTTCCCATCATATAGCATCTCCTAATTTCTCAAGTAAATTTAGCTTTCAAGTTTCTCTGTACACTTCTGTTTGTATTCAAAATTCCTACTCTGCCCTGATTTTTTTCATCAGAAATGTTTAAAGTTGTTTACTCTATTTAAGATACATTTTTTCTTCTATAGGAACATCTTCAGTTTTTCTGGGTTATTCCTGGTTACACTTTTGGTTGATATTTTTGGTTTTCTGTCTCTTGACTTTGTATTTCAAAATTTCTTCTCTTATAGTAGACAGTACCAAGTATTATGTGGTCCTAATTCTAGTTCTTTAATATTTGAACTGCTTTCTAGATTCTTAACATAATTTTCCTTAATGAAGAAGATCTGGATTTTGATTATAACATTCCTGGAATGTTTTTCTTTTGGACTTCTTTTCAGGAAATGATCAACGGATTCTTTTTATCTTCACTTTGCCCTCTGGCTTTAATAGATTTGGGTAGTTTTCATTGATCATTTTTAAAAATATATCATCTAGATTTATTTTTTAGTCTTTTGATTTTGTTTTAATATCTTTGATGTATGTTGTTCTTGATTTCTAGTTGGACTAATCTAATCGTCATGTAATCCATTTCTTGGGTTAGTTTACCACTTTCTCTTTCAGGCTGTTTTTTTCTTCCAATTCTTTTCTCCAGAATTTTTATTTTCTTTTTTTCCCCTCTCTTGCTTCATTTCTTCTGATTATTCAATCAGAATAGTCTCAATGAAACTCCTTTTTTTCCCTCTTTGTATCTAATTGCAGTTCTTATGAAGTTAATCACTACTTGGGGTAGGAGAGAATATTTCTAGCTTTGCAATTTTTTTTCTACTAGTTGGTACCTTCTTTGATTAACTTATCTCTGCAGCTTTAGTTCCTGAAATAGAATTTTTGCTAGGCTCCCTTCTGCAATGCTTTTTTGTTTTATTTGTTTTTGTTTCTTCAGCTTTTCTGGGTTATTCCTGGTTACACTTTTGGTTGATATTTTTGGTTTTCTGTCTCTTGACTTTGTATTTCAAAATTTCTTCTCTTATAGTAGACAGTACCAAGTATTATGTGGTCCTAATTCTAGTTCTTTAATATTTGAACTGCTTTCTAGATTCTTAACATAATTTTCCTTAATGAAGAAGATCTGGATTTTGATTATAACATTCCTGGAATGTTTTTCTTTTGGACTTCTTTTCAGGAAATGATCAACAGATTCTTTTTATCTTCACTTTGCCCTCTGGCTTTAATAGATTTGGGTAGTTTTCATTGATCATTTTTTTAAATATATCATCTAGATTTATTTTTTAGTCTTTTGATTTTGTTTTAATATCTTTGATGTATGTTGTTCTTGATTTCTAGTTGGACTAATCTAATCGTCATGTAATCCATTTCTTGGGTTAGTTTACCACTTTCTCTTTCAGGCTGTTTTTTTCTTCCAATTCTTTTCTCCAGAATTTTTATTTTCGTTTTTTTCCCCTCTCTTGCTTCATTTCTTCTGATTATTCACATAGTCTTCAATGAAACTCCTTTTTTTCCCTCTTTGTATCTAATTGCAGTTCTTATGAAGTTAATCACTACTTGGGGTAGGAGAGAATATTTCTAGCTTTGCAATTTTTTTTCTGCTAGTTGGTACCTTCTTTGATTAACTTATCTCTGCAGCTTTAGTTCCTGAAATAGAATTTTTGCTAGGCTCCCTTCTGCAATGCTTTTTTGTTTTATTTGTTTTTGGTTTTTTTTTTTAGTTTTAGTGGAGTGGTTGGCCTTGAGGACTTTGCCCTTGTATTCCTATGCTCTTGGATTCACCATCACCTCTATGGGTTAGCCCCCCACACATATTTGAGGATCAGAGAGCTGCATCTTCAGGGTCCTTTCTGACATCTCAGAGCAGAGTGTTATAAAAACCTTTGAGGCCTGGTCCTAGGCTATCGTACTACTGAGTTTTACAGCATCACAGTCAGTTTCTGCTCACTATTTACCACTACTTTCCAGGGCTTCCAAGTTTCCCACCTTAGGGTTTTCTAATCACCCTGTGACTCTCAGAGGAACCTTCTGCTCTTGCTGCCTTCAGATGCAGAATCTTTCAGGCTAAAATGTGTCCCGTCTTTGGTCACTCTAGCCCTCAGATTGTTGGAGAGGAATCTTTCCTATTGCCCATGGCTTTAAGCTGACATTTTGTGCAGTTTGGTGATAGAAAAAGTAATTTATTATAGTTTCTCATTGGATTTCTTGATCATTATTTAGTGTGTACTTTGCAGTTTTGCTGAAGTAGGAATATTGAAGCTGGGCAGTTTAACTCCTGTATAAGGTACCTATCTTGGCAAAAATGACATGTGTTCTTGGCTAGTTTCTCTGATGTATGGGCAGTCTGTAACAAATAGCCTTGTCCTTTTACTCTAAGCTTTCTCCTTTCTCCTCCCCGCCCCAGCTCTCAAACCTATTCCCAATCACAGCAAAACAGATTCAGACTTTAAGTAATTTTGACCATGCTCTGGTCCAAGCTGCTATTCCCTCTTCCTAATACAAAGCTACAAATTCTAGACTTCTCAGTATGTCTGTTTCTTGAACTTGAAGTCTTCAATAAACTTTATTCCTGGTACTTTTCTGTCTGGACTCCTTTCCTAGATTCCAAAACCTTCTCAGTGGTATTGGACTGGGAAAATTAAATTTCTGTAGTTTCTACTTGCATTTACTGATGATGATATTTGATGATATGTTTTTGTTTTTCATTGAATAGTCATGAGGGGCTTGAGCTATTTTGGTTGCATTTACTCCATCATCTTGAGAAGACTAGGCAAAATATATGATATCTCAGGAATAGTAAGAGAGAAATTTTCTCCTGTAGCCAGAAGATGTCCTTTGATGAGATGTAAAAGTATTTTTATGTTACTATAACACATGGTTTTATGTGATATTTATGATGGTGTTGATTTACAGTATTTTTTTCTGTATTATACTTCACTATAAGTATATTGGATTATGGGAATATATTATGTTTCTACGTATTATAATTACTGTGTACACCTCTGATATGAAAATTCTGTATGTTATAAATTGATGAGACCTAGGGACTTAAATGGAATTATACAGTATATGTTTTATGAGTAATGTATTCTTTGACTGTATATGCTAATGTTGCTTATAAAATCTCTTGTAGATAGAGTGCTGGCATTGGAGTTAGGAAGGCTTGGGGTCAAGTCTACTTGTGATATATATACAAGCTAGATGACCTTAGACAAGTCATTTCATAACTAACTGCCCCCAGGAAGTTCTTGGAGACCATAATCATGCTCCCATTTTGACTTTATCGTGATATACACTATGAATGTTGGTCTAAAACTATTTTCTGCTGACTGTTTGCTATGTTCCTCAGCAGTTTTTGTTACATGGTGAGTTCTTAACCAAAGCCTTGGATTTGGGGAGTTATCAAATACTAGATTACTATAGTCATTTACTCCTATGTATTGTGTACCTAATCTATTCCACTGATCCATCAATCTATTTCCCAACCAATACCAAATTGTTTTCATAATTACTATTTTGCAATAGTTTGAAATCAAGTCCTACTAGGCTATCTTCCTTTACAAAATTCCTTTAATATTCTTGACCTTTCATTCTTCCAGATGAATGCTATTATTTTTTATTAGTTTTATAAAATTATTTTGGGGAGTTTGAGATGGCACTGAATAAGTAAATTAATTTAGGTAGAATTGTCGGGATTTTTTTATATTGGTTTGGCTTACCCATGAAACCAACAATGGAATATAATAAAAGACTTTCATAAAGTAATATAGGTAAATTTTTAAAATCTGATATTACTTTTACAGGTCAGCAATGACCTATTTTTGTCAGTTGAAGATTTTAATAATCTTTCCCAAACATTTTGAGAAGCTACATGCTGGAACAAGTAATATTACCTGTTACAGGAAACAAGTTATCACATTCCACTGCTGCTTCTATCCCTTATCTGTTTTCTTTCTTCTGTCCTACTTCTCCTTATTCCTAGCCTTGGGATTAACTTTAAGCATCTTCCCACAATTCTCTTTTTTTTTTTAATTTTTATTTAATAATTACTTTATATTGACAGAATCCATGTCAGGGTAATTTTTTTACAACATTATCCCTTGCACTCATTTCTGTTCCGATTTTTCCCCTCCTTCCCTCCACCCCCTCCCCTAGATGGCAAGCAGTCCTATATATGTTGGATATGTTGCAGTATATCCTAGATACAATATATGTTTGCAGAACCGAACAGTTCTCTTGTTGCACAGGGAGAATTGGATTCAGAAGGTATAAATAACCCGGGAAGAAAAACAAAAATGCAGATAGTTCACATTCGTTTCCCAGTGTTCTTTCTTTGGGTGTAGCTGCTTCTGTCCGTCATTTATCAATTGAAACTCAGGTCTCTTTGTCTAAGAAATCCACTTCCATCAAAATATGTCCTCATACAATATCATTGTCGAAGTGTATAATGATCTCCTGGTTCTGCTCATTTCACTCAGCATCAGTTCATGTAAGTCTCGCCAGTCCTCTCTGTATTCATCCTGCTGGTCATTTCTTATAGAACAATAATATTCCATAACATTCATATACCACAATTTACCCAGCCATTCTCCAATTGATGGGCATCCATTCATTTTCCAGTTTCTAGCCACTACAAATAGGGCTGCTACAAACATTTTGGCACATACAGGTCCCTTTCCCTTCTTTAGTATTTCTTTGGGATATAAGCCCAATAGAAACACTGCTGGGTCAAAGGGTATGCACAATTTGGTAACTTTTTGGGCATAATTCCAGATTGCTCTCCAGAATGGTTGGATTTGTTCACAACTCCACCAACAATGCATTAGTGTCCCAGTTTTCCCACATCCCCTCCAACATTCATCATTATTTTTTCCTGTCATCTTTATTCAGTCCTCTAAGAGTTTGTGGACAAGAAACCAAGAGAAATAGGAATTTTAGAAGTCAATTAATCCAATCCAAACCTAAAGCATGAATTCCCCCTTTGCAACACTTTTTACAAGTAATTGACCAACCTTCACTCAAAGACTTCCAGCAATTCTATTTCTATATACCTCTGCTGGCAAAGCTTTTTTCCTTATATCCAATTGAAATCTACCTCTGTTAACTTTCATGCATTGTTTCTAGGTACATCTTCAGTTAAGCAAAATAGACTTAATTACTGCTTCATGGTTATCTTTCAAATACTTGAAAATAATAATCATATCCTCTCTAAATTTTTTTTTCTCAAGGATATAGTAATTAGCTTAAAATATCCCCAGTTTCTTCAACCAATATTTTATATGGGATGCTTTCTTTCTATTTATATTCTTGCAATCTTTATGTATACTATCTTCTTAGATCCTAGTTCTACTAGGAAGCTAAGAAACACAATGGATAGAATACCAAGCCTGGAATCAGGAAGACTCATCTTCCTGAGTTCAAATTGACCTCAAACACTTACTAGCTGTGTGATCTTGGGCAAGTCACTTAGCCCCAATTGCTTGGTTTCTTCATCTATAAAATGAGATGTATAAGATAATTGTATGTGTATTATGAATATATTGTATTGAACATATAAACCTATGTTTAACATATATTGGACTACTTGCCATCTAGGGGAAGGCAGGGAGAGGAGGGGGGAATAAAATTGGAACACAAGAAACAACAAGGGTTAATGTCGAAGAATTATCCATGCATATAGCTAAAAAAATTTTTAAAACTTTAATTTAAAAAATGAGCTGTAGAAGGAAATGGAAAATTACTCTAGTATCTTTGCCAAGAAAACCCCAAATGGGAATACAGAAAGTCTGAAATGATTGAACAACAACAAAGTTTATTTCATTCTTTTTCAGCTCATACATTTTCCCAAGCTTCTCTGGATTCTTCATTCATATTCACTATTTTTTATGGCACAGATATTTTCCATTATGTTAACATATTACAATTTGTTTAACCTTTCCACACAAAAGGGATTTTGTTTTTGATTCTTTTCTATTATGAAAAAACACTGCTCTGAATAGTTTGGTGTATATGAGACCTTTCTATCTCAGATCTCCTTGATCATAGTCTCTGTCTATTTCTCTCTCTCCCTCCTTCCTTCCTTCCTTTCTCTCTCTCTGTTTTTGTTTTTGATTCTTTTCTATATGAAAAAACACTGCTCTGAATATTTTGGTGTATATTAGACCTTTCTATATCTGATCTCCTTGATCATAGTGTTTCTCTCTCTCTCTCTCTCTCTCTCTCTCTCTCTCTCTCTCTCTCTCTCTCTCTCTCTCTCTCTCTCTCTCTCTCTCCTTCTCTCTCTCTCTCTGTTAATTTTGGCAAACATTTATTCCAAATTTATAAAGCAAATATACAAACAGCTTAATCTAATTCCTTTAGGCAAGTGGCCAAAGTAAATTTGAATGACTAAGAACAATATAAACATTTCTATTGCAAATTAGTAATGCCACATTTCTCACATTAAAATTCTATTAGTACTTGTACAAGACTCAGTAATATAAGACATATCAGTATATCAATACTTATGTAGAAAACTCATTAAAACCCAATAACACAAAAAGTTTGTCACGCAATCAACAAATTACATTTGCAAGATCATGCCAATTGAATTGACTTGTACAGAATACGGTATAAAACAAAAATACAGAAAAGCTTAGCTTGGTTCCTTCCTGTTGAGGAAATTCCAAGTCCAAAACCCACCTTAGGCTCCAATTTCAGGAATCCTGGCTTCTAAGGACTTCACTGCCAAGTTAGCTGGCTGCAACATCCTATCTAGAATCCTAGCTCCAAGGTCATTATAAAAAGATAAAATGCCATAGTTGTCTTTTAAAGGGGGATTGACAGAGTGCTTTTTTTTGTCAGTTTCTTAGAATAATTTTTCTGGTACAGATATAAATATATATATATAAATAATATTTGGAAGAATAATAATGTAGAATTTTTCTTAGTAGGGTTGGTTCATTCATACTTGGTACAATTTTACTTTCTGAGATTGAATTAAGATCTCTCTTGGTTTATTTTTTAAATATCAGTATTTTGTCCTTTTGTAGATAATCATTTCCTTCATATGGTCAACTTTTAAAACACATAATTATGTATGTTCTGATTTTTTGTCCTCCATATTTACTTGATCCATTTTTTATTTTGATAAAATTGTTTTTGTTTCATTTTAAAACACTCTGATTAAAGGTTTATAACATTTGTTAGAATTTTAAAAATACTAGACTCATTTTTTGCTTTCTATTTCTTAGGGATTTATAATTAATTTAAAATTGCTTTTACTGTGTAAAAGACCAAATAATTTCCTGTCTTGTGGCTTCCCTCAAAATCCCTATGATTCTGAGTTGTGTAGACTTGCTAAGATAAATTCTACTTCCCTGGCCATTACTTCTTGTTCCATATTATTCTTACCCCTTGATGTACTTAATTCTTAAAGCTCAAGAATTCATTAAGTTAAACTCAATGTAGGCCAAAGTTAACTAGATTAGTTTTTGACAAACAGATATGTATGGTCTATTATTGGGGCCATATCTTTTGAAAGAAAGCACTAGTTTAAAATTTAACTAAATGTAAGATAAACATTATAATGTATTTGTTATGAGGATCTGTTGCAATGAGAGACCTTTTCAGTGACTCATAAGAAAAAAATGAAAAGTTAGATTAAGAACCCATTCTTCATCTAGAATTGTTCAAGTTGCACCTTGACCAAGCAAGTTAGTACCCCAAAGAAAGAGAGATAGGCTATTACTGATGGGTTGACTTTCTTGCCAGTCATCAAACAGTGATTCCACCCCAAGTTAAGGAGATATACAGCCAGCCATAAAAAGCCATCAGTTTTGCATGTTCTTTAGATCAGATTACATGTCTTCCCAGAAAGGGCCAAAGCACATACTACAACTTTATGGGAAATCCTCAAGTCCATATTCTGTCATAAACAAATCATCAAATGCTATGAACAGATATTTTTCAAGCTTTGAAAAATTCCTCCAAATACAAGTAATTAGGGAAATGTAAATTAAAGCACTGCTAAGGTTCTATTTAACATCCATCTGATTGACAAAGATGACAAACAAGGAAAATGACAATTGCTGAAGAAGTTGGGGGAAAACATTCCAGTGTGATGGGTGAAACTGTGAATTGGTCCAGCCATTCTGGAAAACAATTTGGAGCCAATGTCACAATGTCACTAAACTTCATAGTTTTTGGTCTAGCAATAGAGGAAAAGGACTCATATGTTTAAAAATATTTATAGCAACTTTTTTAATAGTAGAAAATAACTGGAAACTAAAGGAGAGCTCATCTATTGAAGAATGGATAAAAAAATTATAACATATAATTAATTAATGGAATTGTATCATAAGAAATTATAAAATAGGCAGCTTCAGAAAAACCTGAGAAGTATGAACTGATGCAGGGTAAACTGAGGAGTGTATTGTTCAACATCAAAAAGAAAATCAGTTTTGAAAATTTAAAATAATGATAAATACCATAATAAAATAATATTAATGAAGCATATTACCTCTCTCATTAAAAGATAATGTTCTCAAAATGTCAAATGAGACATTAATTCTGGATATAACTAATTTGGAAATTTGATGACACATAATTGTTGAGTTTGTTTTCTTTTAGTTCAGTTGGTGGGGAAAAGAGAAAAAAATAAATGCTTAATTGAAAAAAAAAATTTTTAAGTTGCATTCAAATCTAATCCTAACACATCTGTGGTGATCTTTTTCTTCTCAAAACACAGCCAGGTGATAAAAGTTCAGATCTTTTATTATTTCCAATATAGCCCGGTTAGCTTAGAGGCCTATCTCTCTGCTTGGTTCCAAGAGCTCTCTCCAAATGTCTTTAAATCCAAAGGTCTGGTCCTTCAGCCTCTGCCTCTGCTTTCTTCAGCCTCCAGCCAGATCCAGTCTTCATGTCATTCCGGTGAAATCTCGACTTGTAGCGTCTTCCTCTCTAGGGCCCTCCGACTGGCCCATTGGCCTATTTATGCTCCTTCCAGAGAGAGGGATTATGGGTAGTTCTACTTAGTACCTTGTTTCAGGTTCTGCCCAAAACATCTTTTTGTAAGATTAGATCAACTCTAACTACTTAGCAGTTAGTAAGGATTCCAACATCTCCCCCTTTCTTTTGTTTTAAAACATAGGGGGTTCCTGAGGGGGTACACATAAATCCATCAATATGGGCCAGAACTTTGTAACAGATATACATGGTATACATAAATCCATCAATATGGGAGGCATTATACATAATTTACAAAAGCACACAGCAATATAACACAGGCTAGTGGTAATGTAACAAATAACATGAATCAACATGAAAATTTAACTACTGCAAAAGTCTCATCAACAATCTTTCATCTCAAGAAATCCAATGATTCTTGCAATTGCTTAAAATACATAAGCACATAGTAATATAACACAGGCTAGTAGTAATGTAACAACATAAATCGACCTGAAAATTTACAAATGTCCATAAGTCCTAGAAATAGTCCATAAGGAATCCATTGTTCATTAGTTCATGCGCCAGGAATCTAATAATTCCTGTAAGCTCTGAAGTACTGCAAAAAGTCTCATCAACAATTTTTCATCTCAGGGAATCCAGTGATTCTTGCTGGTTTTTCAGGAACTGAAAGCTGAAGATTTTAAAGTTCTTTTGACAGTCTCATTGTTAGCCATCTGATTCCTTTTCCACCTGTGGAAATATAAGCAGATCCTCTTCCCCAAGCAGTTAACCTATCTAATTCTCTTCTACCACTTTTGGGATTTCTCCTCATCATCTGGTAATTACATTGGAGCTGTTTGCATTGGATATTGTCTTGTTGTCTTAAAAGGCCTGTATTCTTCCCAACTGTAATCCTGATTGCTTTTCTGTTGGTTGATGACATCAGAGTTCTGAATTTCTAAAGTCTCTCTGGGTGTAACCTCAGCTGCTATCATGCCCCACCTGTCCTTTGATTGATACTTTAGAGCTGGGCCCTGCCTCTCATTCCTCTGGGTCAATATACATTTAGAGGCCCAGTGAAAGCCTCGGTTACATTTTGGACATGGGGTTTTGGGTTTTCTCTCACCCTGTCTTCTCACTCTATCTCCATATCTACAATGAGCTCTCAAATGTCCAATTTTTCCGCACTGAAAACATCGATGAGTTTCTCTAGAATTCCTCTGCCAAGAAGGACCTTGTCTTTCCATGTTCATCATAGTCTGGGCATAATAAGCATTTGTGCCCACTGTGGCACAGCGTCTAATGATTTCTTCTAAAGGAGCATTTTTGTCTAGCCCCCATATAATTCTCTTGCAAATCTCATTGGCATTTTCCTTAGCCAAATGTCTAGTCATTATTTCTGTTGCTGCATTGTCTCCAATGGTTCTTATTACAGCTGTTTGTAAACGTCCCACAAAATCTGCAAAAGGTTCATTGGGACCTTGCTCTATTTTTGTGAAAGCATTATTTCCATATTTCTGTCCAGGGAGAGAATTCCAAGCTTTTAAATTAAAAGGAGTGTATTTTCTCTCTTTTTGACCTGAGGAGTTGAGCTCTTCAATCACAGGATATGCATTTATAAAATCAGATATATCTTCTCCTTCATTTTTTGCTTTAATTAATGCTTTTTCTAATCTTGTCAAATTCTGTTTTACAGGAGAAGCTGACTGTGTTTCTGTCTCTCTCCCTCCCCCTTGTTCCACCCATGAAGGGTTAATTGCGGGGGGAGGGTCATGAGAAGTGGAATCACCTAATTCCTCCTGCTGTGAAGTATCATATTCAGAATTGTAATTAACTCCATTCTCATCTGATTCGTCCTCCTTTTCACCTAGTAAAGTTGGCACTTCTTCCTCCTGTACTTTTCTTTTCATCATTCTATCACTTAAATAACTTCTTATAGCCAATTGTATTACATTATATGTATTAATTATTGAGTTAGGCCCATTTTTATCATAGAATTGACAAAGATCCTCTCCAACCAATTTCCATTCATTTAGATCTAATTCCTTATCAAGATAGAAACAAGGACATATGTCCTTTACAGTTTGTAAAAATTCAGTGATTTGCTGTAAACTTATAATTAAACCTTGGGTTTCCATAATTTTGACAATGCTCTCTAAACATTTTCCTTGAACAGAAACAGGCTGTTTTCTAAATATCTGTCCCATCTTAGCTGAAATTCTACTTTAACTCTTCTAACAAAATTTCTTTGTTGCACTCACCCTAATTTCTGGGTTGATGAGTCTTTTCCACTGGATCAGGATCAGAGGCTTTTCCACTTGAATCAGGATCGGAGCTTTTCCACTGAAATCCACTGAGGGGGTCTGTTAGCCCCACGTTGGGCGCCAAAATGTGGTGATCTTTTTCTTCTCAAAACACAGCCAGGTGATAAAAGTTCAGATCTTTTATTATTTCCAATATAGCCCGGTTAGCTTAGAGGCCTATCTCTCTGCTTGGTTCCAAGAGCTCTCTCCAAATGTCTTTAAATCCAAAGGTCTGGTCCTTCAGCCTCTGCCTCTGCTTTCTTCAGCCTCCAGCCAGCTCCAGTCTTCATGTCATTCCGGTGAAATCTCGACTTGTAGCGTCTTCCTCTCTAGGGCTCTCCGACTGGCCCATTGGTCTATTTATGCTCCTTCCAGAGAGAGGGATTATGGGTAGTTCTACTTAGTACCTTGTTTCAGGTTCTGCCCAAAACATCTTTTTGTAAGATTAGATCAACTCTAACTACTTAGCAGTTAGTAAGGATTCCAACACACATCAGTATTGATTTTTATCTTTGTTCTTACAAGTTGGTAACTTCAACATAAATAGTTGATTTAAGAGTTCCTGCACTGTTCATTGATTCAGTAATCAATGATTTTATATTAGGATATAATCATTGTCATTTTTTTGGATATTATTTAGTCATTACCATTTCTAATACCTTTAAGCTTCCTTCTTAAATGTTCATAATTTTTAGTTACAAGGCTTTTTTTTAGTTTACAAACCTTTTCACCCTTTCATTTCTTTTGTGTTCACTATGTTTGATAATATGTGCTTAATAAATATTTGTTGATTATTAAAATATATGTTTAAATATTATAAAATTAACTTAATTTAATTATACCTAAAATATTTTATGGAAAAATAACAATTTTTGAATTAAAAGTGATTAGGACATTTTATTAAAAACAATTAAGACTACTACTATTTTGTAACTGATTATACTTCCTATTCCTATTTATTAAGCTCAAATGTATAGTTTTATGCCATTTTCTAGTCTTCAAACATAACCTTAGCAGTTTCTATGTCATAGATTCCTGAAAGTATGGATTTCTTCAACTAACTTTGTTTTGTTTCTTCACATTGAGTTTCTCCTACATATACAGTGCTCTCTTTTCTGACAAAATCTACTTCTTTACAGAGGTCAGGATCCATGGGTTTGGAACATTGCATGTAACATCAAATTTTATTTTTGGATGTGTTGATCAATTTTAACAAATTTTTTTCTCTTCCTTTTTCTTATTTTAAAAAGTCCCTTGTTATAGGGAATGACTCTGGAGAGTAAGAGAACAGATATGAGAAAAATCTAGGTGATATAAAAACAAATTATATAAATAAAATCTTTTAAAATTAAGAGGGTAGCAAGGTGGTGTAGTGGATAGACACCAGCCCTGAAGTCAGGAGGATCTAAATTCAAATCTGATCTCAGACACTTAACACTGCCTGGCTGTGTGATCCTGGGCAAGTCACTTAATCTCAATTGCTTCAGCCAAAAACAAACAAACAAATTAAGAGACAACTAGGTGACATAGTAGGCAGAATGCTAGTCCTGAAATAAAAATTTCTGAGTTCAGATGACCTTAGGCACTTCTTGGTGTGTGACCCTAGGCAAGCTACTTAACACTGTTTTACAAATTTTCCAAATCTGTAAAATAAGTTGGAGATAGAAAACCCAAAATGGAATCACAAAGAAGTTGGATACAAGTGAACACACTACTGAACAACAAATTAAAGTTAAATTAAAATCACTGTGAAATTTTAATAACAAAAATATTATTTTACTATTAAAGCATTTTTTTAGAAATGCATATTTTCTTGGCTCTCCCTCCCCAAAGAAACTTAATAAATAACTCATGTTAGAACAAAATGTAGAAATATTTTTTAACATGATTGTATAAGTGTGCCTTATATCAGATTGCTTCCTTTCTTGGGGAGGAGAAGGGAATGGACAGAGGGAGAAAAATTTGGAACTTAAATCTTATAAAAATTAATGTTGAAAACTATAGGCAAATTAGGAAAAAATAAAATACTATTAACTGAAACAGAGTAAAATAATACTTTTTGTGTGTGATCCTGGACAAGTCACTTAACCCTGATTGCCTCATTTAAAAAAATGTAGACGTATATAAAATAATCCTTTTTTGGAGTACTCAGCACTCTTCTATACTGTATGTAATATTTAATATTGTTTTGACATTACTTAGAATGGGTTGTTTAATTTTTTATTTAATAAATCATGATGTTTTGTAGCTATGGGTGGTCTTAATTTACTTAAATTTTTATTTGAATGAGACAATATTTATTTATTTTGTGAGACAAGTGGGGTTTAGTGTATTGCCTAGGACATAGCTAGTAAGTGTTAAAGTGTCTGAGGCCAAATTTGAATGCTGAGTCTCCTGATTTCAGGACAGGTGCTCTATCCTCTGTACCATTTAACTGCCCCAAGACATTAATGTTTTAAAAGGAGCTGGCTCTAGTTATATAAAATATAAAATCTTTAAAACTTGGTGGTTTTAACTGTTGGGAATCTAACTTACATTTTGTTGACCTGGGCTAATTAAGAATGCTAATTTTCAATATGTCATCACACTTAATTCTCAGCTAAATGAATAATTGTCAGTTATAGGCATATGACTTCCTCTTTGGGAAGGAGGTATTAAATTTCTTTTTTTTTATTTTTTATTTTTTTGATACAACTTTTTATTTATAAGATATATGCATGTAAT
This sequence comes from Antechinus flavipes, assembly GCF_016432865.1. Lineage (NCBI taxonomy): Eukaryota > Metazoa > Chordata > Mammalia > Dasyuromorphia > Dasyuridae > Antechinus > Antechinus flavipes. The sequence goes on from NC_067402.1 coordinate 177,377,872, forward strand.
TTTTCAGCATTGACAACCTTGCAAAACTTTCTGTTCCAACTTTTCTCCTCCTTCCACCCATCCCCTCCCCTAGATGGCAGATAGACCAATACATGTTAAATATGTTAAAGTATATGTTAAACACAATATATGTATACATAAATATCCATACAGTTATTTTGTTGCACAAGAAAAATTGGACTTAGAAATAAGGTAAAAATAACCTGAGAAGGAAAACAAAAATGCAAGCAGACAAAAACAGAAGGAATGGAAATGCTCTGTTGTGGTCCACACTCATTTCTCATAGTTCTTTCCCTGGATGTAGCTGGTTCAAATCATCACTGATCAATTGGAACTAATTTGGTTCATCTCATTGTTGAAGAGAGCCATATCCATTAGAATTGATCATCACATAGTATTGTTGTTGAAGTGTATAATGATCTCCTGGTTCTGCTCATTTCACTCAGCATCAGTTCACGTAAGTCTCTCCAGCCCTTTCTGAAATCATCTTGCTGGTCATTTCTTACAGAACAATAATATCCCATAACATTCACATACTACAACTTAGTCATTCTCCAATTGATGGGCATCCACTCTGTTTCCAGTTTCTTGCCACTACAAAGAAAACTGCCACAAACATTCTTGCACATGTGGATCCCTTTCCCTTTTTTAAGATTTCTTTGGGATATAAGTCCAGTAATAACATTGCTTGATCAAAGGATATGCACAATTTAATAACTTTGTGAGCATAGTTCCAAATTGCTCTCCAGATTGGTTGGATCCATTCATACTTCCACCAATAATGCATCAGTGTAATGGGCTGAGGCTCGAGTTGAGGCGCTGCTATCCCAACCACGTGAGGCTAAATAGTAATTGGACCATACTCTATTAATATATATGCTTGGAGAAAGAATGATCCCTGCCCACTCTTTGTGCAAGTCCTGATGTGTTGTATAGGAAATGATGATTTTGGTGGGTGGAGGCAGGGGAGTGGAAAGGGAAGAGGAAAGAGAGACTGTTGGCTGGCTTCTTGACACAGCTGTTCATGTTGCTATTGTGACTCCCCCCCCCCCCTTCACCTCCGATCTCCCTTCACCTCCGATTCCCCTTCACCTTCGATCCTTCTTCACCTCCACTAAGAATAAAGATTGACAATTTTCCCCTAACCTGAATTCCTGACTCTAGCTGATTTTAAAATATGCGATCATCACACATCAGTGTTCCAGTTTTCCCACATTCCCTCCAATATTCATCATTATCTTTTCCTGTCATCCTAGCCAGTCTGAGAGGTGTGTAGTGGTATCTCAGAGTTGTCTTAATTTGCATTTCTCTAATCAATAATGATTTGGAGCATCTTTTCATATGGCTAGAAATAGTTTCCATTTCTTCATTGGAAAATTGTCCGTTCCTATCCTTTGACCATTTATCAGTTGGAGAATGGTTTGATTTCTTATAAATTAGAGTCAGTTCTCTATATATTTTGGAAATGAGACTTTTATCAGAACCTTTGACTGTAAAAATATTTTCCCAGTTTATTGCATCCCTTTTAATCTTGTCTGAATTAGTTTTATACAAAAACTTTTCAATTTGATATAATCAAAATTTTCTATTTTGTGATCAATAATGTTCTCTAGTTATTCTTTGGTCATAAATTCCTTCCTCTTCCACGGATCTGAGAGGTAAACTATCCTATGTTCTTCTAATTTACTTATAATCTCATTCTTTATGCCTAGGTTATGAACCCATTTTGATCTTGTCTTGATGTATGGTGTTAAGTGTGGATCAATGCCTAGTTTCTGCCATACTAATTTCCAATTTTTCCAGAAGTTTTTGTCAAACTGTGAATTCTTATCCCAAAAGCTGGGGTCTTTGGGTTTATCAAACACTAGATTCCTACAGTTACTATTTTGTCCTATGAACCTGACCTATTCCACTGATCAGCTAGTCTATTTCTTAGCCAATACCAAATGGTTTTGGTGACCACTGCTTTATAGTATAATATAAGATACAGCTCGGCCACCTTCATTTGATTTTTTTTTTCATTAGTTCCCTTGAAAGTCTTGATCAGGGGTATTAAATTTCAATAGGAATATGATGAAAATGGATTAAAAAGATTTTGGGACTTCTCCCAAATTTCAAAGTGGTATTTGGTCATTTAAAGTGGCAAAAAACAAACATGTAAAAAAAAAAACACACCTGTAAACAAGCATGATTAGCTGGAGGATCAATAATATTGCCAAGGTCACAGTCAGAGTCAATAAACATTAAGTATTTACATGTGTGGTTACTTTCTTATGCAAAGGAGATACAAAGAAAGGCGTTAGTTAGGCCCTGCCCTAATGAGCTCACTCTAATGACAGAGACAATATATATATATGACAGAGACTATATATATAAAGAAACTGAAAAAGTAGGGTTGGGATGAGGATTGTTACCTAGAATATAACTGGAGTAGAAAATGATCTGAGGAAGTGAGTTTGCAAGTTTATTTCATCTTGCAGAATGATGAGTTTCTGGAAATGATGAAATCTAGGAAAATAATTGAGTGGGAAATGATGAGGAAGATCAGGAAGTAGTTTCTAGAGGGAGAGAGAGACCCCAAGGGCAGGGGATGCTGAGGAGATGTGAGTTGTAATAATAAAATTACATTATAAAGTAAGTATGATATATAATAATATCAGAAATATAAATACTTTAAAATTATAATTTATTACATAGTATTTAATAATTTATACTATATGGAGATCTTTTAAAAATTATTTTAATAGTATATTATTTTTCCAATTACATATAAAGATGGTTTGCAACATTTTTTCCCCCTGAGGCAATTGGGGTTAAGTGACTTGCCCAAGGATACACAGCTAGAAGTATTAAGTGTCTGAGGTCAAATTTGAACTCGGGTCCTCCTGACTTCAAGGCTGGTTTTCTATCCACTGCACCACCCAGTTGCCCCTTCAGCATTCATTTTTGTAAGATTTTTGAGTTCCATATTTTTTTCCTCCCTCTCTCCTATTCTCTCCCTCAAGACAGCAAGCAATCTGATATAGGTTATACATACAATCATTTTTAATATATTTCCAAATGAGTCATGTTGGGAAAGAAAAATCAGAACAAAAGGGGAAAACCACAAGAAAGAGAAACTACAAAATAAACTAAAAAGGTAAAATAATGTGCTTTTATCTGCATTCAATTTCTATAATTCTTTCTTTGGATGTGGATAGCATTTTCATTCAGTTTATTGGAACTGTCTTGGATCGCTGATTTGCTTAGAAGAGCTAAATCTATCATAATTGATCATCTATGTAAAGATCTTAAAAATATGTAGAAAGTATTTTGTTTAATCATGCCATTGCTACAAATAGAAGTAAAGTGACAGTGAGTTACAATTATTCTATCAAGAGATTTATTTATTTATTTTTTAACTTAGTAACCTTATCTGAATTAGCCACTAGATGGTGATCCATTTACTTTAACTGGCAGTTCAGGCTTTGTCAGTTATTCTTGCCACTGATCTCCTCCTAGATCATAGTACATTAGAAAACTGAGCCCACTTCACTTAATTGTCTCCAGGGTCTCTTTCTCCTTTTCTTCTTCCATTTCCCCTTTTCACCAACAAGAATTTGTTAAATACCTACTCTCTGTAGTCTAGGCATTGCACTAGGTACTGGAGATATAGAAACTAAAAAGCTGTCCCTCAAGGAGTTTAAATTCTACTGGGAGAAACCAATATTCATATATTAAAAAGATAACAGTATAAAGTATAAATGAAGTAAAACGTAACTGGAGGTGAGGGCCTTAACAACTGGAGGTAATCAGCTAAGCTTCCTGAAGGAAGTGGCATTTGAGTTGAGTTCTAAAGGAAAGTAGGAGTTTTAGGGGACAGAAAAGAAGAAAGAGGGAATTTCAGGCATAGGAGTCTGCCTGTGTGAAAGAAGTATGAAATAATATGTATAGGGAAGAGAAGTAGAAACATAGAAATCATGAAGAATAATAATATGCAATAACCTGGAAATCTGAGCTCTACCCAGCTTGTGAGAGCTCTAAAAGTAAAAAAAAATTTGCATTTTATGCTAGAGGCAAAAGCAGACTATTGCAGTTTCCTGAAAAGAGAAGTGACATGGTCAAACCCGAGTTCCTATAATAGTTTGACAGCTATGTGGAGGATAAATTAGAGAGGGGAAGACTGGAACTAGAGAACAATTAGGAGGCTGTGGCAATAATAAACAAGAGGTAATGAGGACCTGAACTAGGATAGGGGCCGTGAATGGAGAGAAGGGGAAAGATGGAAAAGAAATTATGGATGTGGAATTCTTAAGTCTTGGCAACTGACTTGATATGAGGGTAATGTGTAAGAGAGAAGGATAAAGAGCTGAAAATGATTCTGACATAATGTTCCAGAGTGACTAAAAGGATAGTGAGACCCTAAACAAAAATCAAGGAGAGGGTTTCAAACGAAAGATTATAAATTCTAATTAGGACATCTGTTTAATATGCTTTTTACACATTTGGAAATATGGCTGATTTGCTATTGGAGTTCAAGAAAGTAAAACTGTATACATAGAGTTAAGAGTCATCTAAACAAAGATGAGAGCTGAACCCACAGGAATTGATGAAATTACATATATGATCCAGTAAAGGAGCCTAAGAAAAAATGGATGAGTTTGAGGAGTATGCTGGACTGTCCATGTCAGGGCCATACATACCAGTCTTTAGGATATCCCCAGATGCACATGAAGATGAGCAGATCTTGAGGTGCAATTTCTTTATTGGTAATCTCAGCAGGCGTTAGCAGGAAGCAAAAGAATACAAGAGCAAGTGTGCATATGTGTGCCTGCATCTCTGAGCTTGGCTCAAAGCTGGCTATTTATATTTACTCTCCTCCAGGATTACCCCATGCCTAGCCCACTCAATACTGTGCAGGTGGATCTAGAGAAAGGAGACACCTAGAATTAGTGCTCCTGTCCTAGATGGAGATCTAGCAAGAGGGCACACCCCTCATCATCTCAAGGAACCTATTAGCAGTTCCTTTAACACCTACCTGTAAGACACAACCTCTTGCCTCAGAGGCCAAGCCCCTTTTTACTTCTTGGGCTCACCCTACCAGCTGACATGGCATACATGGCAATTCTCAGAGAGAGAGAAACGTCCCTAACACATCCCCTTTTCTGTTTCATAAGGCTGAATGTTCTTATGTTTATGCCTTAAGCACCTCTAGAGATTTTCTAAAGATACGTATAAGTATAAAATATAAGCTAAAGTAGAAGTAACAATACAAAGATACAATAGAGGGAATGGGAAAAGAAGTATGTTTGATCCAATAAGCCGTTGTCATCAGAGTCTTGTTGACACCAAGGCAGCTGTTGGTACTAGAGTATTAGGTGGAACTATGGGAGAATTTCCCCAAGTTTTCTATAAGGGACTACCTCAAGTAGTCTAAACCCAGATTCATTTGTGGCAAAGGGATGAAGGTCTCATCTTCTGGAACTGCTTCAGGCTGACAAGGAGTGTAGAGCTGGCCCTACCCAATTGGGGTCTGGACTGAAGAAGGGAGATGAGTACATTGTAGGCAGCTACAGCAGCATCCGGTGCTGAGTGTCAGGTCTAAGGTTATTTCAGGTTGACCAAGTGGTTGGCATTTCATGATTCAGAGTCTGGAAGAATCAACTCCCCTTATTGTTCTTTCTGGACTCCAGCGGCCTTCCCCATCAGGACCTGCAAGACATAAATATCCCGGCCCTCTCCAAAGTACTAAGGATGGACTTTGCCAATGTCCTTCCTTGTCCTTCCAAAGGACCTTTTGAATGTTCTCCAGTGCTTGAAGCACTATTTTCATGGGGGCTAGTTTTCTGTCTTATCTATAAGATTGTGCCAAATGTATCATTCCTGGAGAGAAACTGGTATCCCTATCCAGGCACAAAAAATTATAAGTATATAAGGCCTTATCCACTCCATCTGTATGGGCCACTGGGGATTCTGTCTACTTCCTCCCCCTTTCTGTTTAAGAAGGGTGGCCTTTAGGATGCGACAGGCCATTCCACTAGGGTTTTTTCCACTGGCAGGGGCCATTAGGATATCCAAACTGATGTGTTAGATTTAAGGGTGTGGGCATAATATGAAAGGTAGTGCTCACATACCCAGTGACATCAATTAAAAATCCTATGGAAGTGGTATATAAACTGAGGCTCCACAAGACTTTAATATAGCTTTACCCCATAGATTGTACCTGAGACCTGCAACAACCAGAGGTTTAAATATCCCCTGTTTATCTGCAAACTGCCAAGACAGGTCTTCTGCTGCAATCCATGCCTGCTGTGCTCCTTCCACCCCATTAACCATAGTAACATCTGCACAAACCTGCCATAAAGGTGCCAGAAAAGCTGTGAGACAACAGACCTATCAGCTCCCCTGTTAAGTAGCCCTTTAAATGTTTTTTCTTTAAATATATATTGGCCCAAGGTTTGCCTTGCTCTATATGTTGCACCCAATTAATATCAGAGTCTGGCCCATCTAAGAGAGGGAGTGCCTGTGCTATAAACTCACCCTTATCTAAAAATACCTGTGTGTCATGTGGATTAGTCACCACAGCCTGAAATTATTCTGTTATAATCATTGTGGTGTGGACTATAACAGGGGTATGGTACAAGGTTGTATGTCCAAGATCAATTTGGAAGCTCCCCCCATTGTGAAGGGGGAACCCAAACCACCTGGCAGAAGCCAGAGGTACTCCTGCTGTAATCCTAATTGAGTTGCTGGAGAATGCCTTTCCTCCACCTGATAAACTTGTTGTAGGGTCTTCGAGGAACCTCTTACCCCGTTTCCTGAATTATTTTTGTGGCCCTCCTTTGCATAATGTCCTTGTTTATTGCAATTATGACATATCCCTTTTGGGCAAGTTCCCCTACCTGCCTGATGGGACCAGTCTTCTCACATTGATAACATAGATTGTTTTCACTAACCTTCATTCCTTCCCGTGACTCCTTTAGAAATGGCAGCTATGAGGGCATCCATCTGAAAGGCACTGGAGCCAACATTCTCACAGCTTGTTATCATCTCCTGAAGGCTTGTGTCCCCATCTAAGGAGAGCATGACTTTCTGACAAGAGGCATTAGTGTTCTACCTAACTAATTTCTGGATAAGAAGACCCGCTGTTTCTCCTTTACCTACTAACCTCTCAACAGCCGGCTAGAGGTGGGCCACAAAATCAGGGAAAAGTTCATCTGGGCCCTGTTTAATTTTAGTCATTGAGGGCTTCTGCTTTCCAGAAGCCTGAATTTTACTAAATGCTCATTGGGCACATTGGGACACAACTGCATATACTGCTGCATCATAATACAGTTGGTCCTCATTTCTTTCATACCTTCCAACTCCTATTATTTTATGGAAATCAAGTTGAGGGGTGCGACTCTGCATGTCTATTACAAAGTTTTTTGCTAAGTCTGCAAATAATCAGCCACTGCAGAGACTTCCCCAGGTGTAAGGCAGACTTTAGTAGTAGTCGTCCAATCATTTAGGGTTAGTGTACTGCTGGGGGCTAGGAGAGCAACAGCTCCTTACCATATGGAGATTCAACCCTGTAAGTGTTAACTACCTTTTTCAGTTCCTTAACTTTTCCCCACCTTAATGGGGCTTTCCGGGAAAGGGGCCTTCAAACACAGGACAAGTGTCTAGCCAAATCCTTGCTTCCTGGTCCTCTTCATTCGCTGCCTTCTGTAACATGCGTCCTAATTCTGTCTGTAAATTCCCAAAGCTTCCACCAGGGGACGCATAAGGAGCAGAAGGAAAGCGTTCCTCAGGGAAGGCGGAAGGTAGGGGACCGGATGTAGGCCATACCTCGAAGGCAACCTTCCCTCTGTTAGCCTTCTCCCATGGCCCCTTCGTTTTTTCATACCTCCCTCTCTTTACTTCCTCATTCCTCATTTTATTCTTATCTTCTCTTGTTTTATCATATCTGTTTCTTGCTTTATGTTCACATCCTGTTTCTTCCTCATTCCTTTTCTGTGATGTCACATCTACTTTCAACTTGCATTACTATTCCATAAACTTCTTTCCCTAACAAAAACCTGTTCCATCTTCCATCCCAAACCTATCATTAGTCTTGGGATCTTGTTTCCCTTCCCATGATGCGACCAGCCAAACTCATGAGGTCCCTGGCCAATCCAGCACCACATTTGGACGCCACTTGGACCAGATTGTCCGTGTACACTATTCTGGACTACCAGGGCCATACATACCATTCTTCGGGATATTCCCGATACACATGAAGAAGAGCCAATTTTGAGGTGCAAAATAGCCTTTCTTTATTGGTAATCTTAGCGGGGATTAGCAAGAAAGAAACGAAAGTGCAAGAGCAAGTATGTATATGTGTGCCTGCATCTCTCACTCTCCATGGACTCAAAGCTGGTTATTTATATTTACTCTCCTCCAGAATTACCCTGTGCCTAGCCCACTGCATAAGTGGATCTGCAGAAGGGTGACACCAGGATTTAGTGCTTCTTCCTATGCGGAGATAGAGCAAGAGGACACACCCCTCACCTTCTCAAAGAACCTATTAGCAGTTCCATGCGAGACACGACCTCCTGCCTCAAAAGCCAAGCCCCTTTTTACCTCCTGTGCCTGTCCTACCAGCTGACCTGGCATACAAAGCCCATAGAGAAGAGACGATCCAGAAAGAGTGATTGACTGAAAATATAACAATGGTTCTAGCTACAATGGTCACAAGTTTCAGTCACTTTATTCTTTCCCCTGACTCTTCCTATGAGGCATGGCTTTCTCTCTAGCTACTTTCTCAGTCCTTTCCCTCTGGTGAATGAATTGTTTTCAAACCACTGGCACAAGTAATGGTAAGTGCTGAATTCCCCTAGTTTGTTAGATTCCTTTGCTGTTCCTGATTTCATGCCCAGTGAAACTCTGCTAAATGTTTTCTCTCTACCTTGTAAAGTGGCTGAAATCAAAACAAAACAAAACAAAACAAAAACTTTCTCCTTTAACTCCATGCCCACAGCTAGAAATCTCATTTTTTTCAGATAGTATTTAAAACTATCTCTCATCAGTGTCTCATCCTGTATTAAAATCACAATATGGTTGATTAACACCTACCCCACTGAAATATAAACTTCTTGTTTCATTCTTTCTACTTAATATGTCTCATATGTCAACTTATAAAAGCAAGGTTTTAAAAACATGAAGTTAAATACCTCCGAAGTCCACAGGTAAGCACCAAAAAACCTTTGAGGACAATAGAACAGAAAGAAGAAGAATGAGGAAAATAAAAATCATCAATATTAGTTTCCAAATCATAGATTATATACTAAAGCTTCTTGCTGCCCTCCATATCTCTCAGCTGATTCATACTTTACTAAAAAAAAAAAACAACAAAAAAAAAAACTGAGGTCATTAATAAAGAGCTCCCCTTTTCCCTCCTCTTCACATTATTCAGACATCTTTCCCTACTTTGCTCCTTCATCTTTATCTTTCATGAAGATTGGGCCTCGTCTTTGCCAAGATAAACCTTTCTATATGAACCTTTGATCCATTCCTTTCTATTTCCTCCAGTAAGTTGCTCCTATTTTTATTCCTATTCTCTAATCTTAAATATCTCTTAGCCTACTATCCCCCCCCCCCCTTTTTTTTTTTTGCTGAGGCATTTGTGATTAAATGACTTGCCCAGGGTGTCTAAGGTCATATTTGAACTCAGGTCTTCCTGATTTCAGGACTGGTGCTCTATCCATTGCATTACCTAGCTGCCTCACTCTTCCTTTTTTGATAATGATAAATATGTCTCTTTGTCCCCCATTCTTAAAAAAAATACAAACTCTCACTTGATCACCTGCTTATATCCCTGTCTCTCTTTCCCTCCTAATGCTTTTAAGGCATTCTTGTAATTGCATTTCCTTTTGCACCACTCTAAATTCTCTTCCTGACACACATATACATGCTTTCTCTCTCTCCTTCTGAGTGTGTATTTTGATCTTCCTTGTCACCATAGTACCTTTCTATAATCAGAATCTTTTTTTTTTTTGTTGATCATTTCCTAATCTATTACTTGGCTTTTTTAACTCTTTGTTAAAGTAGGGCTCTGCTTCCAGGATGGAGGGTACGCTGACCCAAGCTTCAGGCATTTGGTGCAGCTGTTTTTAGAGATTCTTCTAGGGACCAGATCACAAGCACTCTTTTCTGCCTTGAAACTTTTAAGTGTCCCTCCTCCTGTAAAGCTGTAAGATCTAGTGTGCCGAAGCAACAGAGCCCTTTCTCAGTGCTAGTAAAGAGACTTACTATGGACTGAGGCTTCAGGAAGCTGTCACCACCACTGCTGCCCAACCCAACTCCTGATATGCTGGTTTCTAAAGGCCCTCTCACCCTACTGACAAACCCTTCCTGCTGACCTTCCAAGTCTTTTTTTTTTGGTGTCTCTGGGCCATTGCTGCTGCTAATTCAGAAATCCCTAGCCCATTCCTGCTTTGTGGCATGAAGACTGGAGCAGGGACCAAGACTCACATCCTGATGCCACAGATCTTTCCTGCTGACCTTTTCACTTGTCTTTGGCTAGAAAATTGTTCTATTCCATCTATGTGTTCTATTACTCTAAAATTTCTTTAGAGTCATTATTTAAAGGAATTTGTAGTAATTTGGGAGAGAGCACAGGGAGTTCCTTCCTTTACTCTGTAATGACTGCATATTTAAAATCAGCCTGGGTCAGGAATTCAGGTTAAGGGAAAAATCTTCAATTTTTATTGAAGTGAAGAGGTGAAAAAAGATTACGATAGCAATATGGGCAAGAAGGATTGCAATAGCAATATGGGCAACTGCAACAGGAAGCCAGCTAGCAGAGAGAGAGATCTGAGCTGAAAAGCCATTGCAATGGCAATGCGAGCAGTCTCTCCTTCCTCTTCCTTTTCCACTCCCCTGCCTCCACCCACCAAAATCATCATTTCCTATGCAACACATCAGGACTTGCACAAAGAGTGGGTGGGGACCATTCTTTCTCCAAGCTTATATATTAATAGAGTATGGTCCAATTACTATTTAGCCTCATGTGCTTGGGACCTCAGTGCATCAACTCAAGCCTCAGCCCATTACATTACTCCACCATCTTGGATCCACCTCCACCTCTTCAATCTCTTCTATTGGATCTATGTCCAGGTCATATCCTCTGGCCATGATGTTGCTTAAAGCTCTGTCCAGGATCTTCTCTTTTTCCTTATATTTTCTCATTTGGTGATCTCATCAATTCCCATGGGTTTACCTCTGCCATTAATCTCCAGAGCTATATAAGTCTGATTTTAATCTCCTGAATTCCTATAGCTGAAGGATATGGCAGGTTTAAGTGAAGATCTTTTAAATATGGCAATGAAGAAGAATTAGGTATATGAAGTACCCAGAAAGCATGGGGTGGGAGAGTGGTTTGAAATATAAATAATTCACAAGCCATTATTTTTCATTGTCACAAAAAAGATTCCATTTATCAATGTGAAAGATCTCATGGGCTAAATCAAATATGATTAAATAACATTTTTTGGGTGGAGGGAAGTAAGGATAGGATCTAGGGAGTTGAGAAGGAATTAGGGAGGGGTTACAGAAGGGCCTACTGGAAAACAAACTCATCTGAGTCTATATGAGTAACCACAGAGCTGCATGAGATGGTTGAATATGGCTAAGGCAGGCTAATCCAGACAATCTCAGGGATTCTGTGTGTGACAATGGAAACAGGATGCGTCAATTAAATTTCTGGCAATGGAGGCAGGATGGACTACTAAAGTTTCTGTTACACATCATTTCCTCTTCTTTTAATTGTTAAAGAAATCTTTTTGAAAAGTGGGTGGAGATTGTCCCTAAACTGAGATGGTATCTTACAGACCAATACCAGAAATTATTTAGAGGCCAAATCTAGAGATGACAAGTGCCCAGAAACTGGAAGTATGATATAGTAGTATTACAGGAACCAGGAAGAAAGTCAGGTCAGTGTTTGGTAATACTGTAGGGTACAAGATGGCATTGGTTACTAGTAGGCATCAGTGCAGGGTTCAACCAGATACTTAGTAATATTTTGCTGAGGTCCCTTCACCCCATCAGCAAGGCTTGGGTATGTTTATAGGCAGCATGGAAGGTGCCAGTAAATACAGTAGAGAGTGAAAATTAAAGGAAGGAGGGATGATGTCTGGAACAAAGAATAAGCTTTTGCATGATTTAGAAGGTGACAATCAAGGATACAAATGAAGTAATATAATATATATATGTGGGGCCAGTGACCCTTATTCAAATTAAATTCAGACTCTCGAAGTAAGAAGAAAAAAAAAAAGGATTGATTTATTACAATCTCAGGAGAGAGGAAACTCCCAACAGACAAAGTGTCAATAGAGGAATGGAAAGTACAAAATGCAAAACACAAGATTAAATAGACCCTAAGTGCAGAAGCCTCCTTCATTCACTCCCCTCCCCCTATCTTTTCTCCAACTCTCTGGGGAAGCCCAGGCTTACACTCATTCTAAACATGGAAATCTATCCCAGAAACAAAAGAATAAATAACAAACTCAATTCAAATTTACCTAGAGTACTGCTATACAAGCAGATATTTTTGGATGAGAAAGCCATTACCTTTAAAAGAAGTATTTAAATGTTAAGAGATAGAGGAACAGGAAGGAAAATGTTCATCCAAGACAAACACCTGTAGCTTTTTTTTTTTTTTAGCTATATAGCTAAGTCACAATTAGGACATAGATTTGAAACCACATTTCCATGAGAGGTCTGTACTCAGATTATCCCATTCATATATGTACATATATGTGTACAAGTACACAAATATGTATATTCAAAATATATGTATTAACAGACAAACTTAACAGGCTACACTTAGAAATTCATGTTAACTTGGGCCATGTTTGTTAGTCATTTTCCCCACAGTGTGGTTGGATAAGTTTGTTGAGGTTCAAAGACCCCAAAAGGTTAGGGTTTCAGAATTCTGCCATGAGGTGTCAAAAGAATTTGCAGGGGATCAGCTAAATGGTGAAGTGAATAGAGCACCAGCTCTGAAATCAGGAGGACCTGAGTTCAAATCCTTACTCTGGATTAATACTGTGTCCTACCTGTGGCAAGTCACTTAACCCCAATTGCCTTAGCCAAAAAAAAAAAAAAAAAAAAAAAAGAATTTGCAGGCTCAAACCCATTGAAGTGGGCTAAGTTCCAAAAGAATTTGGCAAAGCATCAGGAACAAGAAGATACATTTATAGCAAAAAGTCAGAGAAAGGAGAAGCTTCATGTTACTTATTTGCTAATTTTATGGTTTACAGGTAGGTTTGAGGGATGATCTATTCACTGTTGTCTCAAGAATTTTATCACTGACCAACAGATTGTTTATCTAGAAGTCAGCAATGTTTTTAGGACTATACTATAGAGTATTCCTACAGCCAGGAGACTTTAAGATTGTTGACAAACAGACAACATTCCTAAAGTCAGGCGGCCTCACTCAGGATTACTGTTATATCTTTCCTAAAAGTTAGGAGAAGAAATATTACTATAGTATTCCTAAGACCAGAGGACCCCAGAGTTACTGCAACATGTCCCCTAGAAAATGCATCCATCAAGCTGATGTATCAGCTATCCTTGTTTTTTGTTTTTTTTTGTTTTTTTCTCCCAGTGTGACTAACTAAGCTGATATCTAATCAGATAGATTCACATGGCCCAAGTTCACATGAAATCAGATGTGTACCTTGGTAAATTGGACTATTAGTCCATATATCTTAAATATGCTTCTTGCCAGGGCATGGTTTACAGTACTTGCCTCTGGCCCAAACATTCCTAAATGTAACTGTCTCTCTTTTGCATAGCATTGTTTGTTTCCGCTACTTCTTGTCTCCCACGATCCTTAGCAGATCTAACTACTTGTTTCTGGTCAGTGTCCCAGTTTACTGAGCTCTTCTCAGTTTCCATAGGTATTATTTTCCACAAGTCTTGTTTCCTGCCACTGAGCTCAAATTCCATTTGCTCTCCTCTTTGCTCATTGCCTCCTCAAGTTTGGCAATTGTCTTGTCCCCCAGCTCCCCTCTTGTTCTATTCACTTTCCGACATAACTGGCAGTTCATTTCTACTCCAGTAGATGACACTATGTTGCCTTTTCCCTGGGAACAGGAAGAGCTTTAAAACTGGCTTCTAAGAGATCAGTTTCCTAGTGTTTCTAACAACTCAAAAATCTGTGACATTCTAATTTTTTTTCTCTTAAAACATAATTTCTAATGATGTTCTTAATAACATCAGCTATGGTGTTTTCTACTTTTGAGCTGGCAATTAGGCAGGCAAGGTGTTGGTTATTCTTACTTATCTCTAATTTTGTGTCAGCTGACTCTTCTTTACCCTTGGGGTAGCTTTCTTTTTAGCTTTCCCCTTGGCCCTTTTCTTCTGGAGGGTGGAGGGTGTTATTTCTTTAAAATGACACCTGAAAATAGAAAAATCTTACTTGAAAGTCATCACAATCAATTGCTACCCCTAACAACACTACTGATTTTTTTTGCCTAGTGCAACCCTGGAAAATTGGCTTGAGATCACACGCTGACAAAATCCTACAATGTAAAATCAAATTGCCCTTTTCAGTGCTCCATTCAAACAATAATGTTGGCCTAAATTGAAGCGCAAAGTTTAACAGTATGGATAATTAACAACTTTATCACATTTGCTAACTTTAAGAGTCAAATGTGGATAAATAAAATGGATAAACTTTTAAAAAGCAAAGATAATATTCCTAAGCTTGGAGGAAACATTATGATACCATATTGTTGAGGTGTGAGAAATATCCTAATAGCAGGTTTTTGTGAAAGAATTTGCAGTCCTGATCTACAAGCGAGGTTTTTGGCAAAAAATGGGTTCATTATACAGGGAGACAACTTCCCAGAGGGCTAGTTCCAAAGGGAATTTAGCAAAGATAGGTTTATGGCAAAGATGTGCTTACACTGAAAAACAACTTCCCAATAGGCCAAATCCTGATAGGAAATTTAGCAAAGGTTTGGGATACAGAGTCTTTTTTTTTTTTTTTTTTTAACCTTCTGTGGTTTGAGGCTTGGGAGATTAAGGGCTAATTTTCAATTCAATAAAGGGTGGTGATTATGTCCCAGACCTAAATCTTCAATTCAATTGTAGTGGAAATTGCCATGGGAGGTTCCCTTAAAAACAGAAGGGTGAACCCCTCCCAAAGGTCCCAGAGAGGTTGAGATTTGGGGGGTTTCTCTATTCTAGGTCCAACCCCCAAAGATCAGGGGAACACAGTTAACATCATTCCCTCCTTAAGCAGTCACCCCAAATTCATTTAGGGCAAAGGGATGAAGGTTTCATCTTCTGGAGCTGCTTCAAGCTGACAAGGGCCATAGAGCTGTCCCTTTGCTCAATGGGGGTTCAGGCCAGGCGGGGAAGTGTGATCTGAAGATGGCAGCAGCAACATCTAGGGGATGTTGAGTGTCCAAGTCAGTTGTCCCATGATGTCCCATGATCTTCAGATTGAACAAGTAACTATATTGTAGTCTGGAGCCTGGAGGAAACAAATCTCACAAGCAGGTTAAAAGTGGGGTGACATCCAGGATGGAGATGTTCTCCTTTGGGAATGGGGCCTTTGCAAATAATGCATCAGGTCCCATCTGTGGGCTGCCTTAAGATGCTGATAACCCACCCAATAATGCTGAATACCTCCATTGCCCACAGATCTCCCTAGCTGAAAGGCTAAGAAGAAGTTAACTACTGACAGGGACCATAGACATCAAGAAAAACAGGAGAGAAAATGCTAGGAGCAAAGTTCTCATCTTTGGAATGGGAAAAAGTAAGGAAGAAGTCAGGGGTCCTGTGGAGGACCATGCAGGAATCTACCCAATTAGAAAGGTGTCAACAAAGATCAAAAGCAATTTGAAACCTCTGCAAGAGGCAAATGTTTAAAGTCTCTTTGCCAGTCTTCCCTTGGCTATGTGCCCCTTCTCTGAACAAGCTTCAGGACAGGGGGAGGTTTAACAGCTTCCTCAAGATTTACTTGGGCATAAACTGGGCAAGCCTGGCAGACTTGCAAGGGATAGAAGAGCATTTCTTCCCAAGTGGGTAGCTTGGAGAAGATCAAAAATAAGTTGCCATTGACTTGCCTCTGGGATTAAAAGTTGTCTTGGTGATTATTTGAAACCACCCAGAAAGAGAAAGTGTGTATTCCCTTTCTTCTGCAAGGGTTTGTTCCTGTGAGCCATAGGAAGGGGTGTATGAATCAGAGAGCTGGGGAATTAAAGGTGTCATAGTCAGGGGTGAATTGGTAGCAGCTCAAGCAGCTAAATCTGCAAACCTATTCCTCTTGGCCCGAATTGAATCTCCCTTCTGGTCTCCTTTACAAAATATGACTTATCTGCCGCATCCAAAGATACACATAGTTTGGCTGTTCTGGTGGAACAAGGGGGAGCTTGACTGATCCTCAAACTCCTGCAGGAGGGCAGGGCATTGGGGGGCAGCTTGTCCCCTGTAGGCAGTCTCTCCTCCAGTGCTCCTCCTGTTTGCACTTGGGGCAAGGACTGGGGAGTTTCCTCTGAGGAGAATGACAGCCCAATGGCCCTGTCCATGACACCAGAAGCACAAACCCCTAGTTTTCCCCGAAATGTCAGTAGCCAAAAAATGAGACGGTTCTCCATTTCTTGCTTTAACTCTTCAGGTTTTTTTCTTTGCTGCAGTTTGCTCCCTATTATTATTAATTTTTTATTATTATAGCTTTTATTTACAAAATAAGCATGGGTAATTTTTCAACATTGACCCTTTCAAAACATTCTGTTCCCACTTTTCCCCTCCTTCCCCCTACCCTCTCCCCTACATGACAGATAGTCCAATACATGTTAAATATGTTAAAATCCATGTTAGTTCCAATATATATATACATATTTATACAGTTATCTTGCTGCACAAGAGAAATCAATCAAGAAGAAAAATACTGAGAAAGAAAACAAAATCCAAGCAAACAACAAAAAGCATGAAAATGCTATGTTGTGGTCCATATTCAGTTCCCACAATCCTCTCTCTGGGTGTAGATGGCTTTCTTCATTACTGAACAAGTAGCATTGGTTTGAATCATCTCATTGTTGAAGAGAGCCATGTCCATCAGAATTGATCATCATATAGTCTTGTCATTGACATGTATAATGATCTTCTGGTTTTGCTCATTTCATGTAGCATCAGTTTATGTAGGGCTCTCCAAGCCTCTCTGAAATCATTCTGCTTGTGATTTCTTATAAAAATAATATTCCATAACATTCATATACCATATCTTATTTAGCCATTCTCCAACTCATGGGCATCCATTCATTATCCAGTTTCTAGCCATTACAAAAAGAGTTGCCACAAACATTTTTGCACATGTGGATCTCTTTCCCTGCTGGATCCCTGCTGGATCAAAGGATACACACACTTTGATAACTTTTTGAACATAGTTCCAAATTGCTCTCTAGAATGATTGGATTAGTTCATAGTTCCTCTAACAATGCATCAGTGCCCCAGTTTTCCCACATCCCCTCCAACATTCATCATTATCATTTCCTGTCATCCTAGGCAATCTAGAGGTGTGCAGTGGTATCTCAGAATTGTCTTAATTTACATTTCTCCAATCAATAATGATTTGGAACACCTTTTCATGTGACTAGAAATAGTTTCAATTTCTTCATTGGAAAAGTGTCTGTTCATATCTTTTGACCATTTATCAATTGGAGAATGGCTTGAGTTCTTATAAATTAGAGTCAATTCTTTTTTAGAAATGAGGCCTTTATCAGAACTTTTGAATGTAAAAATATTTTCCCAGTTTATTGCTTCCCTTCTAATCTTGTCTGCATTAATTTTGTTTTATAAAAACTTTTTAACTTACTATAATCAAAATTTTCTATTTTGTGATCAATAATGATCTCTAGTTGGTCTTTGGTTGCAAATTCCTTCCTCCTCCACAGGTCTGAGAGGTAAACTATCCTATGTTCTTCTAATTCATTTATAATCTCATTCTTTATGTCTAGATCATGAACCCATTTTGACTTTATCTTGATATCTTGGTGTTAGGTGTGGGTCTATGTCTACTTTCTGCCATACTAGTTTCCAATTTTCCCAGCAGTTTTTATCAAATAGTGAATTCTTATCACAAAAGTTGGGGTCTTTGGGTTTGTCAAATACTAAATTGTTATACTCATTGACTATTTTGTTCTGTAAGCCTAACCTATTCCACTGATCAACTAGTGTATTTCTTAACCAGTACCAAATAGTTTTGACGACCGCTGCTTTATAACATAGTTTTTGATATGGTACAGCTAGGCCATTTTCATTTACTTTTCTTTCCATTAATTCCCTTGAAATTCTTGACTTTTGGTTCTTCCAGATGAATTTTATTATTTTTTCACATATCAATCCATCTGGTTTTGAGGATTTTTTCTTAGGGAGTTGATTAATAGCTTGTTCTATTTCTTTTTCTAAAATTTAAATAATTTATTTCCTCTTCTTTTAATCTGGGCAATGTATATTTTTTGTAGATACTCCTCCATTTCACTTAGGTTGTCAAATTTATTGGCATAAAGTTGGGCAAAGTAACTCCTAATTATTGCTCTAATTTTCTCTTCATTGGTGGAAAGTTCTCCTTTTTCATTTTTGAGACTAACAATTTGATTTTCCTCTTTCCTTTTCTAATAAAATTAAAGGGTTATCTATTTTGTTGGGTTTTTTTCATAAAACCAACTCTTAGTTTTATTTATTAATTCAATAGTTCTTTTTTTACTTACTTTAGTCTCCCCAGGGTTTGTAATCTTTTTTCTCTTTCACCATAAAAGCTGTCTGTGGTCAAGAGTTCTCTTTGCTTTTTTACTCATTTTTTAAAAATATGTTAAGAATCTTTATTACTAAAGATTCTCCTTTAGATTGTCTTAAAAAAACAGAGACAAATTCAGCTTAAAAGATCACAAGACTAAAAAAATTAAAATAGCACTGCAGGATGCTGCTAAAATTTACTGGAGGGAAATCAAAATTAGATACTAACCTTTCAAATAACCCCCTCCTTCCTACTCCTCTAGAGACATGGGAGGCCCTTTCAGAACCACCTCCTTATCAAAGACAGGAACTTATGTCCAATAATATTGCTTTAACTCTGTCCCCCTCACCTCCTGAAACAGATCCTAAGATTTTCCAGCCCCCACTCCTCAATCCCTCTGATACAAGGAGTGGGACCCCTTTTTCTCCTCCTCAGGATACTGATTCTAACTTCTGGCAACTGAGAGAAGCAGCAGACTCTCAGGGAGAGACACTCAAGGTAGAGGTGCCTTTTTCAATGCCAAATCTCTCCCAGATTTAGGAAAAACCTGGCCATTATTCTGAGGACCCCACCAAGTTTATTGAGGAGTCTAAGGCCAATGCCCTCCAATTTGATCATTTTTGAGGATATGTTAATATTAAACAATTTGTGAGAGGGAGCGAAGATGGCAGAGAGGACACATGTTTCTTTCTGACTTTCTCTTACAACCTTCAGACCAATTAGCAAATCCAGTCTATGAATTAGCTCTGGACTGGCAGAATCCATGAATATTGGGAGTGCAATAAATTACCAGCAGAAGATAATTTCGAAGATCATCAGAAAACATCTGTTTCAATTAGAAATGGAGAGAAGTAGCCAAGCACAAACAAGCTGAGCATGGACGCCAGTGCAGACAGCACTGAGTCCCACGGTGGTGCAGATTCCACATGGTAGAAATCTACAGGGAGGACTCTATCACAGTGTTGGCCATGCTGCGCTGGTTGCAAGCCAGTAGATCAGCAGAGAAGTTGTGGAACATCCAACACAAACACAAAAGGTAAAGAGTAAACCCCAAAGGACTGGAGTCTCATGGGACCTGGTCATGCCCACCCAGCACCACGAGTGAATCAGCATTGACCCAGAGCAGCCACAGCCACTTTTAGAGGTAGCTTGGAAAACCTTCCCTGCTCTTCCCAGTCCTTTGTTAACATATCCTCAAAAATGATCAAATTGGAGGGCAT
The DNA here is from genome assembly GCF_016432865.1 of Antechinus flavipes. Taxonomy (NCBI): domain Eukaryota; kingdom Metazoa; phylum Chordata; class Mammalia; order Dasyuromorphia; family Dasyuridae; genus Antechinus; species Antechinus flavipes. The sequence continues at coordinate 177,397,843 of NC_067402.1, forward strand.
TGGCCTTAGATTCCTCAATAAACTTGATGGGGTCCTCAGAATAACGGCCAGGTTTTTCCTAAATCTGGGAGAGATTTGGCATTGAAAAAGGCACCTCTACCTTGAGTGTCTCTCCCTGAGAGTCTGCTGCTTCTCTCAGTTGCCAGAAGTTAGAATCAGTATCCTGAGGAGGAGAAAAAGGGGTCCCACTCCTTGTATCAGAGGGATTGAGGAGTGGGGGCTGGAAAATCTTAGGATCTGTTTCAGGAGGTGAGGGGGACAGAGTTAAAGCAATATTATTGGACATAAGTTCCTGTCTTTGATAAGGAGGTGGTTCTGAAAGGGCCTCCTGTGTTTCTAGAGGAGTAGGAAGGAGGGGGTTATTTGAAAGTTAGTATCTAATTTTGATTTCTCTCCAGTAAATTTTAGCAGCATCCTGCAGTGCTATTTTAATTTTTTTAGTCTTGTGATCTTTTAAGCTGAATTTGTCTCTGTTTTTTTAAGACAACCTAAGAGAGAATCTTTGGTAATAGAGACAGAAGTGGATTGTCCCATTTTTGCCATAACTCTTAGGTTTCCTAGATTCTATAGCACCCTGTCCTCTCAGATATCCCTAGAGAGGGAGACAGGTGACAGAAGTTCTCTTAGTTAAGAGTACTTCTGCTAAAAGATGCAAGAATTCCTAGTCTAGGCATCCCCAGTCAAGGAAGTCTGTTGAGTGCAAAGCTCCCAACAGCCCAAACCTTCCCGGGTATTTGGGTGTCCTAGCGATAGAATAGACAACAGTGGCAAGAGAAGGTTTACCTCAGCCAAAATTTTTGGGATCCCCCTCGTGGGTCACCAAATGTTGAAGTGTGAGAAATGAGGGTTGAAAAATACCCTAACAACAATGGAATCCTCAGGCCAGTGTTGCAGGTTTTTGCAAAAGAATTTGTAACCTTGGTCTGCAGGCAAGATTTTTTGGGCAAAAAATGGGTTTGTTACACTGGAAACAACTTCCCAGAGGGCAAGTTCCAAAAGGAATTTAGCAAAGGTAGGTTTTTGGCAAAGATGAGTTTATACTGAGAAACAACTTCCTAGTTTCCCTGATAGGAAATTTAGCAAAGGTTTGGAGTACAGAGTCAGTTTTTTTATTAGCCTTCTATGGTTTGAGGCTAGTGAGATTAAGGGCTAATTTTCAATTCAATAAAAGGTGGTGATTATGCCCCAAACCAGGGTCTCTAATGGAACTGCAGGTGGAGATTGTCATGGGAGTTTCTCCTAGGAACAGGAGGGTGGGGCCCCTCTCAAAGGCTGGGAGAGATTGAAATTTTAGGGTTTCTCTAACCCAGATCCATCTCCCAAAGATCAGGGGGACACAGTTTACATCAATATCATATCAGAAAAGACAGAGAGGATAGAAGGGAAATAATGGGTGTCTTTGAATTATGACCAATTAAGGATTCAGGAAAATAGCATGCTCCATGACATGTCTTAAGTATGATTTGCTCATGCTACCCTACATCTGGAGGTCATCACTAGAGACCCCATGGCTTCAGTGCTCTACTGCTTCCATGAGAGCCACAATTCTATGTTTTTGCCTCTCTTGATCCTATATGGCTTTTCCATTTCTTGCCTCACAAAATACAAAGGATAGAGTATGGAAAGCTTTGAGCTATAGTCAAAGCTTCTGCCATTTCCAAAGCCAGAGCAAATCTCCTTGGAGGACAGAGAACAGAGGACTGGACTTAATTCATAGATCCACCAATTGCATTAGTGTCCCTGTTTTACTATTGGTGTCCCAGTATTTCTTATTACTATATTTGTAACATATAGTATGTTGGAGTTCAAAGGAAACTCTAAAAGGTTGGGATTTCAGACTGGTGTCACAAGTTATCTTAAAAGAATTTGCAAGCTTGAAGACATCTCCAAGTCAATGGGCAAAATTTATTATAATTGTAATGTCAATTGAAGTGGGCTAAGTTCTAAGAGAATTTAACAAAGAACCAGGAGCAAGAAGATAAATTTATGGGAAAAAGTTGAGAGAACAGGTATTTTTGCTAATTTTATAGCTTATAAGTAGTTTTGAGGGGTGGTCTGTTCATTATTGTCTAAAGTACTTTGTTATCATTGACCAACAGATTGTTTATCTAACCGTCAACAATGTTTGCAGGGCTATAGTACTCAAAGCTGGGGGACCTCAGGGTTATCACTCCTCCTAAGGGGACCTTAAAATTATTGACAGATTGTTTATCTGATAGTCAGCAATGTTTGTAGAACTATAGCATTCCTAACATTAGGGGAACCTTACAAAGGGTTATTGTGACATTTCCTCTAGAAACTGCACCCCATCAACTATATTACTCTTTTCATTTTTTTTTTTTGACATCTTTGTCAAACTAATGGATGAGAAAGATTTCAAAATTGTTTGAATTTGGGATATTCTTACTATTAAGGTCACAGTAGCAATACCTAGTTCAAAATAAACATGTGACAAATTCACAATGACCATTTTCTTTGGCAAAAGGCAGATTTATTTAGGGGAAGAGGTTACAAATAAAAATAAGGGGAAAAAATAGGTAACAGAAGTGGCAAACATGAAGTAAAGTGGGGAGAGCATATAATTAGCAAGGAAAAAGACAAGTTTCCAGGGGAATTCACAATTAATTAGGAGAAAAGAAATACATCATGAGGTAGGAGTCAGCCATTGACCAGCAGGTAAACTGACCAGAGTTGGCTAGAGTAAGGAGAAAGGTATCATTAAAGGGAAGGCACTATGAAGGGGAGAGACATTGCCTCATGAAGGGCTTGGTTCTAAAAAAAATCTTAGTAAAGATTTTTAATGCAACCAGATCTTTTAAAAGGGAAATATAGCCTTGGGCTTTCCCACATGCTAAGAGAGAAACTCAAGAGGGAGGCTCATAAGAAATATACCTGGCAGACTTGATTCCAGACCTATCTAAAGATATGCTAATCAAAATAGTTTGGGAAAACTAACTTCTTCTTTATATACAATTATAGTGGATAGAGTTTATGATAGTCTTAACATACCATATTAAGACAGACTGGGAAAGCTAGATTCTCATCAAAGTTGTCTCAAAGGTTGTTGTGAATGTCTTTGAAGATGCTTAACTAGATTGAAGACAGAATTAACTGATTTCACATTATTCAATATGGAACAGGATTTGGGCTTCTTCATGATAGGGGAAGATAGTTCACATCATTATTATTATTGTGATAGAGCATTCTTTCATATGGCTATTGACAAATTATATTTCTTCCTTTCCAAATTGCCTGTTTATATTGCTTGAGCACTTGTCTCATAGGTGTTTTATCAGAAATATTTACCATAGATTTTATCATTCTTCTAAGTTTTAATATTATTGGTGGAAAAACCTTTTCATTTAAAATTGTCAAAATTGTCTATTACAAATGTATTATATAACATGTATATAAAGCATGTACATATCATATAATATATACATTGTAATACATGCAATATTATATTTTAGCAAAAATATTACAATATATATGTGTATATATGTGTACACAAACATACACACATAGTTACCCACCAATCTACTTCTATCCTTTATTTACCTGAGTTCCCCTCTATTCCCTTTAATAACTATGTCTATATAAGGTACATCCTTTCATTTGTTTATAATTTTTGAAAAGATATGGCCTTTTATATTTAGATCTTGATGCATTTGTAGGTCATCATGATACATATACTAAAGTATTGGCATAAACTGAATTTATGACAAACTGCTTTCCAGATTTCCCAGGAGTTTTTGTTAAATAGGGAGACCTTAGCCTAGTGCTTGATGGTACTGGGTTTATAAAACACTATGCTATGCAGATTGCTTTTGGATATATGTGGGATTGTTGTGCCACAGTTCTCTTTTAATGTCCTGACCCAGTTTCCCTAATTGTCCTATTCAGTTACTCTGCCTCAGGTTATAACCATTTTCTCTTAATGTTAGGATAAAGGTCTTATATCTTAGACCTTAGGCTATAATCATTCCCTCTTGATGTTTGATGATAAAGGGATAAAGGTCTTTATCCATTTTAGACATCATTAGAATATCAGGAGCCTCTCCAGTACCTCCAATTATGTCATCCTAGATGCCTCCCTCCTTAGGCCATCCCCATCCAGGTACTTCCCCCATTATGTTATTGTTCTTGTTACCCTGCAAAAGAATCTTGTATCTGACATTCTGCTGGATTCTTTCAGACGATAGTCTCATTCAGCCCTGGGACCAAACCATGAATCCATTTTGTCCTAGTAAATCTCTCCATTTAATAAATTATTAAATTGTTCTCTAATTTCTATCTTGCTCAGTTCCTCGGGCATTACATTTTGGAGCTCCCCAGCAAGATGTTAGAAAATGAGCAGAATTAGAGATAAGAGACTTTCCTGTCTCTGCCTTGGGCCTCAGGGTGGCTGCCGATCTGAATTCTTGTCCTGGAGAGGCCACCACCCCCTGGATTTTTTTTTTTTTTTCCAGAGCCTCCGGGAAAGAGAGCAGTTTCCAGCCACAACAGCCTGTTGGTAGACACCCCCACAGGAGTGTACCACAGGAGACCACAGGAGAGTAAGTCTGGGTACTTTTTGGGGTACCCCCAACCATAACATCTGGTTATGCCTTAAGACCTGTTTTGTTTGGTATGCTATCCAGAATTATGAAATGCTGATGGGCATAAATTCTGCGAGTAGGGTCTTCTGGACACAGGGGACCCTACCTGGGTGTCTAAGACACATCTGTGTGCCAGTTGGCTCTGGGCATTCCAGAATATAAATCTGGGTGTCTTTTTTTAAGACACCACCTGGCTAAAAAAAAAAAAAAGAGGCTCCATTTGGATTATGGAAGGAAAGACTAGACCTGACAACTTCCCTCAAGGCTATTCTTTCCAGATAGCCCCTGGTCTGCGTTAAATGTTTTGACTGCGCAGTCTATGTGTGTTCTGTGTTCTCTGTTCTGTGTTCTGTGTGATTTGTCTGTTTTGTTCATTTTAAGAGCTCTGTTAAATTTAAGAACAATGATCAAATTTGGGAATTGGTTATTTCAATACTGAACTCCAGCTGGAGAAAACATTTGATTAGGAATTTTAGGATGATTCTAAATTTGGGAAATGCCTTCTCATTTGTTCTAAATATTCTTTTAGACAGTTTTAAATTGTTAGAAATAATTTTATTGTTGCCTATGCAGGTTAGAGTTCGTTATCTTTAAATATAACATTTTAAAAGAACAATAGCTTATTTAAAAAGTTCTGTTAACTTGCCTGAAAGGGGTAATGTACCTCTAATTAGGTAAACTATGTAACAAAAAGGATCTGACTTTTCTGAAAGCTTCAATTCTGGCCAATTTGGAGGTTGGAGGAGTCCATGGGAATAATGGCCACATGAGGCCAGAGGGAGAGAAAGAAAAAGTATGCTGTTTCATTATTTGAAATATGATAGAAAAAACAGTTTTATTGAGAATTTAAAGCTGTATTTTGGTTCAGAGTTTGTTACCTATATTATAACATTGTAAATTATACTTTAAATCCAGTTTTATAGAATTTCCCCCCATGCACCCACTGATTTCTGCTACTTAAAAGGTTGAGTGGGGTAGGGATCTTTTGTCTTTAAAGGTGAAGATTAACCCCCCCCCCCCCATCACACACACACACACACACACACACACACACTCTCTGCTACTTCAGATATGGAGCATCTATATAGCCTGGGCTGCAGTTTACTTTGCCTTGCCTTCCCCCTGCCTCTTTGAAGGTAGAGTTGGGGGAAGGGCAGCCATGTGGAATCCTCTCCTTCCCCCGCGCCGCCCCCCTCCAAACTGTTCTAGATGTTTTTCTATCAAGTTGTAGCTGCCTAGTTCTTGGCTAAAAGGAGCAAGATTTGTATAAAAATAAGGTTATGGTAAATATCTGCTCAGGATTTATCTGAAACTTTTGTTAATGGGATTTGTTATTGGAGGTAAAATTTCTTGGGTTTGTAGTTAATATGTCCCTGCATTTTTTCTTCCTGTAACTGATTTCTATACTCAGAGCAATGTCAATAAGAAATTGTTGTTGGAATCCCATTATGTCATACCTTGCTGTTTCCAATCTGGCTATCTGTAATCATTATACCCTAAATACTTGAGCAAATAAGTATTTAGTCTGGTCATCTATCTGTTACTAGATATTGTGTCTGGATATTCAAGTTTTTTTCAGGTTTATAACTAATGAGAGGCCACATCTTGTAGCAGTCTTTGTGGACCAGTCTTTCTACCCCAGACTGTTCTAACTTTTCTTTGTTAGATTTGGTTTTGTTTATAGATTTGGTCAAATTATAGATATGTTGACTTGTTTCTGGGACCTAGATCAAGCTTTGATCGTCAGCACACCATATCATACCCATCCCCCTCTTTGGACTGAGCATTTCTGCCCATCTTCAGCAGGAAGTAGTTTTTGAGAAAATCATAGCCTCTGCTCCTGATGTAATTTGGACTGATATGGGGGAGTGAGAAAGTGGCTGAATTGTTAAAATTTTAACTGTATAACTGTGTTTAAGAATTGGGATCGAAATTGTCAAACTTGTGTAACTATTGTTGTTATGTTTGAGGGATTTTTAGTCTGTTATGTGTATGTAAAGGAATTTTGATTCACTCTTGGGATTTACATGTGGTATGGTTATTTGATAATTCCTTTCTGTGAGAAAAACAGGGAGGAAGATATAGGAAATTGGAGAAACTGGTGTATTTTCTTAGGTACTTCTGCTCTTTAAACATTACTAGTTCAGATTTAATTGGAAGTCCTTTAAACAATCCTTTTCATTTTTTTACTCCTTGCTTAAATTTACTACACTATGATTTGCTGATTATGCTTTAACTTTGAAATCCCTTATTCTGTTGGAATTGCCCTGGAAGACTCAGCTTTTGGGATTATTTTTTAGAAACAACCAGAAACCACTCACTTGTCTTGAGACTGGCAGTCTCTCTGATCTGTTTCTCCACTCCTGTTACCCCCCCCCCCCCAGGCCCTTAATTAGCATTTCAGCATATTTAAAAAGGCCTTGAGTTTGGTATCACACCTCTAAAAGTTTGGGGTTTGCCTGCCTTGGTCTAACTGTGCATAATCTGCTCAGAAATATGATTCTTTCTGCAGCCCTGTCTGTTCCTCTGGGCAGGGACAGGTGGAACAACTCCAAGCCTCACCCTTCTCCCCTGGAGCGGGTTGCCCCCTGAATGGGCAGCACAACTGGCTTGAGCCCTGCTGCTCTGTAAGCAGAGGCTGAGTCATGCACAAATGACTACAGACCTAACTCATAGTGAATTATCCATATATTCCCCAACTGCAGAGGACCTGACATGATTGAAATAAGGAGCTTTGTGTATTGCTGATTAACTCTGGGGTTATCAGGCAGAGACTTGCCCTTGCCATAAGTCCTTGCATTGTTCTAGCTTTATTTTGATTTTGACTTGGTCTATTTATAGGGTTGATCAAAATTATGATGCTAAGACCTTCTAAAGAAAGGTAATTCAAAGATTTGAATAGTTACAAGAGAGAGAGTGTGGAATGTTGTGCCACAGTTCTCTTTTAATGTCCTGATCCAGTTTCCCTAATTGTCCTATTTAGTTACTCTGCCTCAGGTTATAACCATTCCCTCTTAATGTTTGATAGGATAAAGGTCTTATAATCATTCCCTCTTAATGTTTGATGGGATAAAGGTCTTTATCCAGGTACCTCCCCTATTATGTCATTGTTCTTGTTACCCCATAAAAGAATCTTGTATCTGACATTGACTGCAGGATTTTTTGACACAATAGTCTTGTTCAGCCCTGGGACCAAACCATGGATCCATTTGGTCCCAGTAAATCTCTCCATTTAATAAATTATTAAATACTCTCTAATCTCTACCTTGCTCAGTTTCTCTGGAATTACAGGATTAGTACTAGATCCCCTTACCCAAACTGGCCACTCAGAGGCAGCTTCAGATATACACAGGAAGCATTTATTTGTTCCATGCAAGGAGAGGCCCAAGCACACCAACTGAGCAGCTCAGTATAGTATGTGGTGGCAAGCTAGAAATGGTGAATTGATTAAATAGCAAAATATTTGGGTTCATTGGATGGATTGAAAAAGCCAATGGTCAGCAATGCTGTCTACTCTTATGGCAAAATACAGATTCAGGATATGATTTAAGTGGAGAATTTATTGTAGCCACTGGAGGCAAGGGGAGGTACCCAAATCAGGCAGCCCCCAACAGCAGGAGGTGGGGTTTGTAAAAGCTAAAAGCACTAAGGGGAGGGAACTCTATAGCATAAGCTGCTACTACAGAAGCAGGAAGTGGAGCAAAGGTTAATGCTTAATGCTTTAATGCTAGATGGAGACAAAGGGATGGGGTTTGAGTGCATACATGAAATGTGATGTAATGTCTGGATGTTCTCAAGGCTAAGGAGCAAGTGGTGCAAAGATACCAAATGTTCTAGGAAAAAAGCATTTTTGTAACATTTTCATAACTTTGAGAAGTTACAAGGAATCATACAGAGTTCAGTACTTCACACTTCCTGTGGGTCACATGACTTCATGAACTTAGACCTAAGGTCTGACCTTTTCTGTTCTACAACCTTTTGAGAATAGGGATCATGGCATTCCCTAAAACTTAGGCCTAAAGTTTGACCCACTCTATCTCATAGACTTTTTGAGAAATCTTCATCTGGCTCCATTGAGGTATGTCCCATTGATAATCTTTTTTTTTTTTTTTTTTTTAAGTATCAAATAGTTTGGATGCTTTACAGCAAAACTTTTAACCCCATATGGAATTGAGGAGGTTTGTATCCCTTCAATTTCCGATGTTGATGAGGTTAGTGGCAATAAAAGAGCTGTTAAAATCCCCTTTTGGTCAGCCTGCAGGTTCAAAGTGAAAGAATTCACTTATCCTGAAATATTAATGGCAAAAATAAAAGTTTATTATTGGATAGAAACCAGTTTGGTAAGAGACTGACTTCTATAATGGCAAAGACCTATTAGGGAAATGGAGTCTGACATTGAGAAGAGAATGCCTTCTCAGCGGATGGGATCCTAGCAAACTGCTTGGGCCTCTGTAAGGAGTGAGTCCAGAAATTGCCCTTCAAAAGAAGTCTTGAGGCTTCAGGAAGCCAAGGTTCCTAGGTTTAAATGCTTATCAGTATCTAGTCCAGATCTCCTATTGGAATTAACAACACTTCAAAGAGATGGTTTTTGACCAGGATTTCTAATTGAATCAAAGTTTCTGACATCACCAAAAGATAACTTATCTGGGGGGAATATGCCTTCCCCAGTAGGGGGTGAGACTCCAAAAGGGATCACAGATCAAAAGGAAACACAGTTTCAGAATGATAATTTTAAAGGGAACACAGTTTCAGTAAATGGAACAGTTTCCCTCTCCCTTCAGAATCGTGTAACAATGTGGGGATCAAGAAAAATTTAACAACAGTAAAAGGTTTCTGAATGCACAAAGATCAAAAATTAATTCAGAATCAAATATGTAATGAATCAGAGGTGTTTCTGGCAGCCCTTGCCCATATTGCTTTACTTAACTTCCCTATAGCCTTGGTTGAACACACACCATAAACCATGCAGGGCGCATGCTGACATGCTGTTGCAGTTCCAATGAGCACTGCCAGAAATACCTCAGCCTTGATTTGAGACTATTGTATTTTATGAATTGCAATGTATTTTACTATTCATAAGTTTTCTGCTCTTAGAGCAACATGATACTGATGAGGTGTAGTTCCTAGAGAGAATGTAGCAATTTCTGAGAAACCTTAAGCCTCCCTACCCTTGGGAGTGCCACAGGCAATGCTGGTTGTCAGAGAATAATTTGTTGTTCAGTAAGCCATAGAGTGCAATAATGGGAGTTGCTCCACTTCTATTCAATACTTTTCAAGAAGCCATAGAATTCAGTAATGGATGCAACCCCACCCCTCCTCAATTGTACCTATAAGCCATAAAATTAGTACATTAGTAACTCGAACATGATCTTTGTTTCTCTTTCCTATAAAATTATCTTCTTGCTTCTAGTTCTTTGCTAAATTCTTTTGGAACTTAGCCTGCTTCAATTAGTGTTACAATTATAATAAACTTTGCCCCTTTACTTGGAGAAGGATCTGAGCCTGCAAATTCTTTTACAAACTCCTCACAAGAATTTGAGATACCTCATAATACAGGTCTAGAACCCCAATCTTTTTGGAGGTCTCCTTTGAACCCCCAAATTATATAAAATATAGACTTTTAATATTTTTGTTCCATCATTCCTCAGCATGTAAATATCAAATTGGTATATCTTTGGTTTGTGTTGTGTTAGAATGTTTGATTTTAAAAATTGCCATTATCTCTCTCTTACAGAAACTAAGTGTTTAATTGTAACAAATAAAGACAAAAGCCCTTTAATATTTCTCTATTATCACTAATGTTTTTATATAAGCATGAACTTCAGTTTTTAAAAATTAAGCACAAATGTAATTTCATAAGCTAAAGTTCATATTGAGAAATTATTAGCAATACTTGTTTATATTTTAGGACAAAAATATTTTTCAGCTATGATTAAGTGGCTAAATTTAGATTAAAAGGTGAAAATACCAATGACAATGTGATAGTCTTAACTTCCAGATTATATGTAAAATATCATTTCACTATTTAACTAATCTAACCCTGAGCAATCACTTCATCTGTGAAAGCTCTAGGGTTACACGATATTTCACATTGCCAGTCTCTCCTAATTCCAGGACATCAGGGTATCTCTGGCCACTGATCTTTGCAGTATCAACTAATTCTATGCAACTCGCCTCCTCTGAGGCCTTCAGAGATCCTTGGCTACGATTTCTTGAATTGTAGTTTAATAACTGATAGCGTGCTCAAGAACAGCCATGTGCAAACTTAAAAGTCTTTATTATATATGTTCACATAATGCTCTGACTAGTTAACTTCCTAGTGAACACCTGGTCTGAAGACCCACATGTTCACTATCAAGCTCCTTACCTCTCTTGGCTGTCCATCCACTCAGCTTAGCTACTTCAGGATAAAGAGAGTGACCTGCTGCTTGCAGTGGACTTAAAAAGGTCTGTGAGGTCTCACACAACCAATCAGTGAAGGAACTTTCTCCCATTAAGAAGCTATTTTGATATGGCCAGGATCCTGCCTATGGGGCTGGGCTGTGGATCTACCCACAGAAATTACTTTTGGGCTGGGCCATTCAAACCTCCTGTTGCACTGTGCGGGCCCATTTAGAGAACTCTTAATTATACACTTAAATTAACAAGGAAAAATATGTTGAGTAATTTTTGCAATAGGAGTTTATTTTCTAATAAAGTTTATTTCTAATAATGATGATGGTGTGGGAAAATCCTTTTGTTTAATTTGTAATGAAGTTTTGAACATGAAAACAGTCAAACTAAAACAACATCCTTTATCATTAAAGTCCTATAAAGAATTTCTGGAATCATACATTCGATACTGGATACTTTGAGACACGAGTCTGATCCAATCAATCAATTAAGCTCTCCAATAAGTAAAATGTTAAAAACTCTAATCTCTTTTTTGCCTCAGTTTCTTCGGCATTATAACACATGCAGCATAATAAACCAAAGGAATATTTTGAATGACTTTTAAAATCTCAAAGAAAAAGAATGTTTTGAGGAATTTATTACTGACAATAAATATTTACTTGCAACCTACAAAACTTATTATAACTGCAGAAACTAAAAAAATCTCTATGTTGGAGAAAATCCTATATTGTTTTCTGTCAGGAATAGTTATGGGAAAAAATGGGGATAATTCTGTGAAATTTCTTTATTAAATGATACTATTTCCAAAAGAATTTCTGAAAGTACTTTTGACCAATTCCAACAATTTATTACAAGATTTAAGGGCAGCCCAAAATTTGCAATTCAGTTGGATTAAATGGATATTTCTAAGATGGCACAGTTATTTTATGTAATATATATTTATGAAGGAAGAATGCATGAGGAATTATTGTTTTGTTGCCCTTTGGGAGGGGTACACAAGAGGGGACGATATCTTAAAATCGATGAATTTTCCATAAATGAAGATTTATAATAGAAATGAAAGCAATGATGACTGAGAATGTTGTGTTTGTAGCAAAAATTAAAACTGATGGCAATGAGCATGTCACTTTTACTCATTGCATGATATATTGGGAGGCACTTGTAGCCAAAAAAAAATTACCAATTAGATGCTGTACTTATCAAAATAATTAGTTTCATTAAAAGCTGTGCTCTTAACAGACATTTGTTTTCAAATCTTTGCAAAGACATGGACTCCAATTACAAAACCTTATTACTACATGCAAAGGCAAGGTGGCTTTCAAAAGGGTAAAATTTATTATTATTGAAATTGAAATATGAAGTTATATTTTTTTTACTGAACAGATGTCTGATTTTGTTAATGTTTTCATAATGACTTATGGCTTTCAAAACTGTGTTATTTGATGGGGTACTTTAAAAAAATTCAATTATTTAAACGTGTTGGTTCCAGGAAAAAAAAATGCTACATATTTTATGTTAAAAGATAAAATGGAAAGTTTTATTAAAATTAACATGTAGAAAAATAGGATGAAAATGGTTCTTTAGAAATATTTACAGCATATAAAAAAATAGGGTGAAAATGTTTTTTTAGAAATATTTACAGCTATAGATAATTTTATAAGTGAAAATAACCTTCCCAAAAACCTAAAATTTAATTTTAATGGTTTTATGGGTGAACAATTCCTATCTCTTCAGATACTAAAATCTTTATTTCTGTCAATTGGTTTGTCATTAAGAATAGCCTTGAGTATGTTTTAGTAAGTTATTCACAAGTATTTTATGTATTCTATAACTGTCATTCTTAAGTCATCTTTTGTACATATACTCTACAATCCAAATGGGGTGCTATAGGGAAGTATTAGGAACTCCCATCCCTCTTCTTACACCATTCAAATGATAATTGATCTTCAATCTTTTGCAAGCTATCATCATTAGAGTTTATATCTTCTTTCCCCCAATGTCCATGTGACATTTTTTCTCCTTACATCTAAATTTTTTTTCCCTAAGACTTAGACCTGAGAACATTTCTACTTTCTCTTTGATTGTCCCCTCAGTCCTCATTTGACCTCAGAGTTGTGCTAAATTATTTAAATTAAATTAAATTAAATTACCTAAATTAAATTTAAATGCAAATATCTTGCAAGGACAGAGTTAACATTTTTCTCACAGAACCATCCTGTGTTTTTGTATTTGACTTCCATTGCCTGATTTTCTTTCCATATATTGAAGAATATCTAAAAAAGACTGGTTCAGCATGTTCTTTGTGAAATCTGATCATTATTATTAGATAATTTATTTTCTTCATCAGAACTTCATTTTTGAATTTTCACTACAATCTTTTAGTTTATGAGATCCTACCCATCATTTCTCTGAAAGTCCTGAAATCTATTCTCCCTAAATCTGGGAGATGTCAGACTATTATTAATTCCTCTTCCCCTCCACTCCCCCGGCCCAGGTTTCAAGATAAAATGGTGACATACTTCCAGTATTTCCATCATTTCTATCCCAGGAAGTAATTTTTTCTTGTCAATGAGAAATGTAAATAGAATAGAAGCTCCCCTGCATGATCAAAGAATCATAAGATCACAAAAACTGTGTACAACCTCATCATTTTTACCTCACAAAGTCCTCTGAAGGTAAGGTCACAACCAAGCTCAGATCTTTACTGGACAAGCGATTTCCCAGCTTCCTCTTTTTTCTCACTCCCCCTGTCTCTCCTGTGGTAGAACTGCCTTCTATTCTATGTTTCCCCTCTTCTCTTTGGCCAGAGGAAAGGAGTAATCATTTATAGAACACCAATATATACCAATCACTGTGCTGTGTGCTTTACAGTTATGATGTCACTTAATCCTCATAACTATGGGAGAGAAGTACTATTATTATTCCTGATTATGGATGAGGAAACTGTAGCAATAGTGGTTACATGATGAGAACAGTTAGAAAATGTCCAAGATGGGATTGAACTTTCTGACTCAGGTGCAGTGCTCTATCCACTGTAATATATAGATGTAACAGGTTCCATTTATTTGCAGAGGCTAAGGTTAAATGATATTCAGTGATTTTGCCAAATTTATATGGCTAGTATCAAAGATAAAACTTTTGAAATGCAGATTTTTCAGAACCCAAGTCTATGGCAGTATGATATGATAGAGAGGGGCACTGAATTTAGAGTTCAGAGATTAAAATATGAATATGATTTAACCTCTTATCATCTATGTAGTTTTGTGTAATGATCCTGTTGATTTTCTGGAGGTTTTGGAGCAGCTTTCAGATGGGGATAGTCCTGACACCACGGTGTTGTGAGATGAAATGAATGACTCTGTCTCTCCTTGGTTCTGAGAGCTTGAGCTTCTGCCTCTTGTCTTTTCTGATCCTGAGTTTGTCCCAGCGTCTATGCTCTATTCTAATTACATTATCATAGGTGTGAATCTTGTGGATTAAGTCCTAAGTACATGTACTGAACTAGAGAACTATTAAGCAACATGCTAAACTAGATAACCATTGTATTTATCAATTCTGCTAGCACCTTGTAAGAATCCTTGTTTTAAGTACAGAGTTCTGGCCCGTAACAGTTTTGGGCAAATCATTTTAATTTCTTGTGCCTAGCTACCACTTTAAAAATAAGGAAGTTGGACTAGGATTAGATTTTTTTTTTCCTTCCAGCTGGGAATCTTATCATCTTTGCAATATATCATACAATCTAAATTGATGAATAGTTATTGAGGGAGGCATGAACAAGATTATCAGGAAAATCTTGAAGATAGTAAAAGTGGACTCATGGGAAATCTCAGGAAAAAACAATCTGCATTTAGACTATAAAGCAATTGTTGTATCCAGAATTTTGTGTGTCTATGCCAACTATTAGAGATTTATAGTGACAGCAGAAGTTCTTTCTGCATTAATACATTGCAATGCATTCATATAATAACATAAATTATAATGCAACAATATAATAAAATGTCAGATTCTAAAAATATGAAATATGCTTTATCTCAAAGATATGGAGATGTATTGGGATAAGTATCAAATGTTCAACACCATGCTTTCAGGCTGTGATATATATTAAGTTTTTTTTTTTTTGTCTGAAGTTGAATAGCTTTCTTTTGCCTTGGTCTTCAGAAAAGTGGTGAAAGTATTTCTAAGGAAGCCAACTAAAGCCATGTTCAACTTTGATTTTATTCTGAATTTCAATTGTTCCTTTAAAAATCTTCCTAGTTGTAAACTTTAGAAAGCAAAAATGTAAATGAACAAGTTTTTATAGTAGAATAAAGAAGAGAGGAGGAAAACAAAGTCTTTTCCTCTATGTCTAAACAAGTAAAAAAACCCAGGAAAATTAAGCAGTTTTAAGTCAATATAATTGGGGAAAATTGAAATGAGAGGCATGAGGGCTACAGGTAAAAAGGTATTCTAATATGGTGTGGTGAAAAGAGCATTGGGTTTGAAGTCAGATTATCTGGGTTCTGTTTTTGTCCTTGTTGTCTATTAGTTCTGTGATTTTTGTATAAACCCCATAAACTCCTAGGACTCATTTTCTCATTTGTGAAAAGATAGGGCAAAATTATATGACTCTGAAGGGCTCATTTAGCTTAAATCTATGATCCTATTCTATTCCCATATAATTTAAAATTATTGATAATTTTTGTTATGATCAGGTCTATATATGTCTAACTGAATATCATAATCTGAACAATGGACATTCTTATCCATTTTTTCTTGTGTGAATGGTTAAGTCAACCTTTAAAAAAATGATTATGGATCTTGTCCAGGACACCCTGCATTGTTTTGGGACTTATTAAAATTAGGAAATTGTTATCTGTAAATGGAGCATTTAGAAAAAGCTCAGGATGTATAGGAACATTTTTCTTCAACTTGGATGCTGTATAGTATCTCCTCCATAACAGTGGTTTCCATTATGAATCAAAATTGCTAAGATTAACTGAGGAGGTGAATCCCTCTAGTTTGGATTGGAACTGGATGGGAGACAGAATTTTTTAGATAAGAGGGAAAGCTAGATAGTCAGACCAAAGTTTTCCCAATTAATTAGTTCAGAAACAATCTAGTCAGATTCCCTCAAAAGAGCAAAGTCAGTTCAAATGCCAGAGGGTTAAGATTCCCAGAGAGTTACACAATGTAGGAATAAGCTTTTGTTTTAAGAGTACTTATCTAATTAGAACAGTATAAGACAAATTTCTTTTTATGCAATTTTTGCTTTGGAAATTATTTTAGCTGAATTTTGTTGCTGAATGGGCAAGTTCTAGTTGTTTTAATCCTTTTCACTTACTTCAGATTTTGGTAATTTAATTCATATGGGTTTTCCCTCTGCAGATGCAGATTGGTATCTCTGTAACTGGTCCTACCCATCCTAGTCATTAGGAAGTTTTCAGAGTTGCAGTGTCCTGCTCTTTCCCCTCAAATTAAAATGATTAATTGAATTTTTTAACGCATTGGTGATGATCTTTTTTGAGCCTAGTTAAATAAATTCCTGATGACAAAAACCTGTACTATAAACATTTCTAGCTCTATAGAATCTGTTGTACTTTATATGTTGATATGGTCTTGCAGAATCCAGCGTCATCATTATGTCATTATAAGGTATTAGGATAGGTCTTTAGGGGGATAGCTGCTTATTTTTTAAAAATTATAATTCTGTTTTAGAAAGGCACACGAGACCCTAAAATACCATGGCAATGCTGCTGTGACTCTTTAAATGAAGTCTTCAAAAGTTACATCTTCTAGCACATTAGAGATAATTTTGTGTGAGTGTTCAAAAGCAGATAGTGATATAGTGGAAGAAAACTCCAACTTCTTGGAGTTATTATTTGTGGATTGCAATACCTTAATTACACTATAGCAAAGCAAAATTATATAGTGTAAAAAAGCAGTGGATGTGGAAACAGAGAAATCAGTCTTGGTTGCTGGTACTTATTAGGTTTGTGACCTTGAACAAGTGATCTGACTTATATAAGCCTCAGTTTTCTTATCTGTAAGATGAGAGGAACAGTATTGGTTTTGCAATATTGTATCACAGAAAGAATACTATATTTGGAGCTATAGCAAATTTGAATCACAACTATGCCATTTATGAGCTGTGAGACCTTGGTAAAGTGACATATCTCTTCTGGGCCTCAATTTCCTCAACTCTAAAGTGAGGCAACTGGATTAGGTAATCTGTAAAATCATTTATTGCTCTAAATGCTATGATTCTATCACTTAACTTCCCATAACTATTGTGAAAAAAGCAGTACATATGTGTGATTCGTTATTAAAATCCTACTCTCTGCAAAAGATGAGATGGAATTTTAAAAGGGTGGGATATATAGGAGAGATACAAGAGTAAGGGAGGGAAGAATCATGGCATATTGAGAAGATTTAATCATACAAGGTGGGTTGATAAGTAGCAGAGTGGGTAGAGTGCCAGGCCTAGAGTAAAAAAGACTTATTTTGCTGAGTTCAAATCTGGTCTCATATTTTAGCTGTGTGACCTTGGGTAAGTCACTTAACCCAATTTACCTCAGTTTCCTTATCTGTAAAATGGTCTGGGGAAGGAAATGGCAAATTAGTATCTTTGTCAAAAAATAAACAAACAAACAAACCCAAACAAGGTAGATCAATAAATGTAGAAATGGAATTAATACCTGAGTTGACTGTGAATTATATGGGCTAAAAAAAGAAACTGATAAATTTGGCAAAAAGTCAGAAACAGCATAAGAGCATGATATAGTTTTGATGGAGAACTTCAGACATTCATGTATCATCTGGATCTACTTTTCTGTTAAAGTAGCTGATAATTTCTTGACTTGCCTTAATGATAATTTTATGTTATAGAAGATGGAGGAAGCAACATAGGGAATATCTATTTTGAACCCAGAAATAATGAGAACATTGGGAGAAAGTGACTATTCCATTTTGGAATTTGTAATAGATAAGGAAACAATATTGGTGAGGAGAAAAGGAGAAAGTTGTCTAAAGCAGAGAGGTCAAACACAAGGCCCATGGGCTGCATATGCTGTCAACACTCCAAAGTGCAGCCCTAACTGAATTAAAAGATATTTGGGAAATATTTAATAAAATAAGTGAAAATACAATAAAACATGGATAATATTATATCATGCAGACTGCAAGATCCTTAAGTATGGGTTAGCATGCCTCTTCCTCCACCTCTCTTTTTGTTTGAGTTTGGTTGATTGTTGAAGAGGACCAAAATGTCATCACTATGTTAGTTGAATTATAGTATATCCAGCTGTGGCTGATCAGAACAATACAAGCTTGGAATGCTCTGCCATAGGTCATTAATAAATCTATGAACATTTGGGGAGCCCATCCATAACACATCCTCTTCTAAGAGTAAGTGAAATAGGAAGGTATGGAGATCTTGACAGCTGTCAGCGAAGGTTTTGACTAATAAAACAGATAGAAATTTACTGAAATAAAAAAAATTGATTCAGCAGGCAGAATAGGGGGTTCATCTGTGGGATAAGGAAAATCAGGAAAAGAATTCATCTAGTCTTCTCAGGGAATTATGGATCTCTTGGGGCTTGTTAAACCTTCTTTCTTGCTAAGTTTCTTCTAGTTTCTGATGTTTGTAAGTTGTTAGGTACATTTTCAGTTTTCTAGATGTGCTTTACAATTAAGATTTCTAGTTTTCTAAGTATATTTAAAGATTATAGCAATGTTTTCTTTTTTTAAAAAATTTTAGCTTTTTATTGACAAAACATATGCATGGGTAAATTTTTCAACATTGACCCTTGCAAAAACTTCTGTTCCAACTTTTCTCCTTTCCCCCCCCCCCCACCTCCTCCCCTAGATGAAAGGTAGTCCCATAATGTTAAATTTTAAAGTACATATTAAATACAGTATATGTAGACATATTTATACAGTTGTCTTGCTACACAAGACAAATCGGATTTAGAAAGAAGATAAAAATAACTTGGGAAAAAAAACAAAAATGCAAATAAACAATAACAGAAAAAGTGTAAATACTATGTTGTGGTCCACACTCATTTCTCAGTGTTCTTTTGCTGGGTGTAGCTGGTTCTGTTCATTACTGATCAACTGGAACTGATGTGGATCTTCTCATTGTTGAAGATATCCATGTCCATCAGAATTGATCATCACATAGTATTGTTGTTGAAATGTATAATGATCTCCTGATTCTGCTTATTTCACTTAGCATCAATTCATGTAAATTATAGCAATGTTTTCAATTCACTTGTAGCACCATCATTTTAGTGTTTGCAGATTCTATGGTATTTGATTTCCTGCTTTTTAGCTGTGTTTGTAAATTCCAAGTTCTAAACTGTAGTCTTAAAAATTTATAAATGTATTTTTACCAGGCCAGCTAGTTTTCCATGTTCTTACCTATATTTAGGTCTATGGCTAGGTTTCTACCTCATTTTTAAAAATTAAGAATTTTGTTTTAAAGTGCAGAAGTATTATCTCTGTGTATGTTATAGATATAAAAACATAAAATCATTCTACATTTTGAAGCAAGTTCAAAAATAACCAGAATTTCTTTGTTTTTGTGGTCTTAGAATCTTAATATCTGGGTTTATACATACTGAATACAATCTTAGGGAATTTATTGCATCTTTTTGCCCTTGAATTTCCTCTGGTAATACTACTTGTAAGGCAGCTAGGTGACTCTCTAGATAGAGTGCTGAGCCTAGAGTTAGAGTCAGTTCAATCTTTCTTTATACACTTACTAGCTATGTGACTTTATGCAAATCACTGGGAAAATGCAAACCACTTCTGTATCTTTACCAAGAAACCCCGCCCTGGACAGCATCAGCATGCTATGATTCATAGGGTCATGAAGAATTGGACACAACTGAACAACAAACTAGATTTCCACATATATAGGTAAATAACCCCAGCTTTTGTGAAAGCATTCAGAACAATAATACATATAAGGTATTTATTTATATCATATAAAAGGTTATTTCCTGCAATAAACAATGCAAAACAACATAAAAAATTCATAGTAGGCCATAAACAGTCAATACAATGATCCTTTTTCTCTTGTGAATTCCTCCAGACTCATAGTGCCATCTAGTGATTTATATTTTCCTCAGAGGGAAAACGTAGTTAGAGGAGAGTCAAAGCCCTTAACATTCATTTCAATTCTATTATTACCCTAAGGATCAATAAAGTATTTGAACTTCCTTTGGAGCATAAGAAATTTATGGTTACTAGAGAGGCCTTCCCTTTTCCCATCGTAGACCTATCCTTCTCAAATAATACATGGACATATGACAAGGTCCAAGTTTTTGGCTCCTTTCAATGCTCAGTCCTCTCTGTTCCTCCATTTTGTCTCTGTGAGTGATCTCTTCAAAAGATTAGTACCAACTAAGATTATCTTCTACTCTTATTACAGATCTCGGAACCTGAACTTTTTATATTATTCTAGAAGGCTGGATTCAGGAACTACTGACTCTTTCTCCAAAGGCCTGAGTTTTATATTTAATTTTTGTGCAATATCTACTAACAAGTGCTATTTCTGTCAAGCTTATGTTATACCCTGATAGAGTAAAAACCCTTAAAAAAAACTTTAAAATGAATAAATTTTGTTAAATAATATTTTTGTGCATAGGATTTATTTTACCTTTAAGATTTAATGTTAAATACATTTAGTTTAACTTTAATTAATTGTACTTTTAAAATATGAAATAGTTCTTGGCAAAACTAGTCTTTGATAGTTTGCTGTTTTAAAATGTAATTTAAATAAAATATAAAGTAATTTATATAACATAGGGGTTTCTGAACTGTATTTTTTTCTTAGTCAAGAAATATTTATTAACTATCAGACAATGTGTCAGAATCCAGTGATATTGAAACTTAAAAAAAAAAAAATCCATGCTCACAAGGAACTTACATTCTATTGTGATGAACAATAAATATGCATATAAACAAAAACAAAACATGGATAATGTGATGTATGAAAAATTCTGACAGAATTTCTGGATAATCATTATTTGACTAGCCAGCAATCAAAAAATTGCTATTTTTCTCTCAGTAACCAAAGACTGATTTGTTGGTAGGCATTTAAAATTGAAGTGACCAGAAGTCTTCAGCTTCTCCTGATTGACCATGAGACTCAAGACACTTTCAGCACTCTGGACAGGAGAATCCATCTTTGTCCACACCACTATGGCTGATTTATTCCTGCATAAGTTGGGCACCCTACAGTCTAATGGAAGGGCTCCTTTCTCAGGGGAAAGAGTTTACCCAAATTATATTCTGTTTACACTCTCAACAGAAGTTATTTCTCTTAGTTGGAGATTGGTGATCCACCCAAAATTGGAGAGCATTATTCTTTGAGAGATATAGCATATATCTCATTAATGAAACATGTCCTTCAGAGACTGATTTTTTTTTTTTTAATAGGAGCTGGACCTTAATGAAGAAATAAAGGAGAAAAGCCTGGATGCCAGTTTAATAATTGGTCAGTAATATAATAATAAAATAATAATTTCTCTCAAAAGTGATTCAAGGGGAAATTTCAGGGGGAATATTCTAGTAGCTGGATCAAAAAAATCCTTTTTAAACAATATTTTATTTTTTCCCAGTTATATGTAAAGGCAGTTTTTAATATTCATTTAAAATGTTTTCCAAATTTTCTCTCTCCCTCCCTCATTTCCTCTCTCCCAAAGACAGGAAGCAATTTGATATAGGTTATGCATGTTTCAATCATGTAAAACATATTACCATAATAGTCATGTTGTGAAAGACACAGATTAAAATAAAACACATATATACACCCACACAAAGTAAAAAATAGTATGTTTTGATCTGCATTCAGACTCCATCAGTTCTTTCTCTGGAGATGGATAGCATTTTTCATTATGAGTTCTTTGGAATTGTCTTCAATTAGTGTACTGCTGAGAATAAGGCCATTCACAGCCGATCATCATACGATATTGTTCTTACTGTGTAAAATGTTCTGTTCATTTCACTTTGCATCAGTTTATTTAAATATTTTAAGATTTATCTGAAATCTGCCCATTGAGCTGAACTTTGGTAGAAGCTAGGGATCAAAGAGGCAGATGCAAAGAGAGAATGAATTCAAGAAATAAGGGACAGCCAAAGGCACAAATATATAGTTCAATATAATACATAGAATAAGCCAATCTAATAGTTAGTAGATTTGAGGGAAATGATTTTTGATTATGTCATCATCTAAAAAACTGGACAGGAATTGGGGCAGAGGTAATATGGACATAGGATCATCAGTTTTTTAGAAATGATAGAGACTAATTACAACTAGTTAAGCAGATCCTTCATTTTTACAGATAAATTGAGGCTGAGAGATTAAGTGACTCATTCAGAATTGCATAGCTAAGTGTTGGATTGCAATCTAGATCTTCCTGATTTGATGTCTAGCATTTATTTATTATGCTTTATTTCCTCACAAGTGATGAAAGGGGGTCATGATGACTACTAAACTGATGTGAAGGGTTACGAAGTCTTTTTTATTTTGGCAACTGTCACGAGGTCTGTTCTCAAAAGATTTTCCAGCTTATAACTGAGGTGGGATCACTTTGGAGTGCACTATGAAAGTGCAGTGACAATTCTTGTAGACCACTTTCATGCTAGTTGAACTTTTTCCTGGCCTACTCCTTCCTCCAGGAGTGCCCTCTTTAGAAAGCAGCCTGGTCCTAAGTTGTATGGGTGGAGATGGTCACAATGGGTCTTTTGTTTTGAAGGTTCAGATATTTCACACATTCTCAGGAGGTCTTCTCTGGGCACTAGAATTGCTCATTTTTCTCCTGGTATAGCCTCTGAGGACCCAGAGTCACCTCTAAGTTGTAATGTTCTAGTAAGATTTTATTGGAGGCTTCAATACTTAATGATTTTATAAAAAACTCTGTTGCTTTTTTTTTTTAATCTGCTAGACATCTAGACACTTTTTTCCCTAGATGTTAAAGAGTCTTTGGCACTGTAGAAATTTGGCAAAAAGAGCATAAACTCTTTGAAAAATATATATTTGATTCCCCAATTGATGTGTTCAAAGGATATGAATAAAACAATTTGTGGAAGAAGAAATCAAAGCTATATATAGTCATATAAACTGTTGTCAATAATGATTGATTAGAGAAATTAAATTTTAGAGAAATTTCATTTAGAGAAATGAAAATTAAAACAACTCTGAGGTACTATGTCATACCTATCAAATTGGCTAAAATGACGGAAAAGGAAAATAAATTCTGGAGGGGTTGTGGAAAAATTGAGACACTAATACCATGTTGGTGGAATTGTGAACTGATCCAACTATTTTTGAGAGCAATTTGGAATTTAAGAATGAAAACATTGTATATGCCCTTTTAATATTATTATCAGGTCTGTTTTATAAGGTGATCAGGAAAAAAAAGGAAAGAATATATATATATATATATATATATGTATATATATATATATATATATATTTGTTGCTATGGTTATCAACAGCCTTTTATTAATACAAATCTTTTGTAGATCTAACATAATAAAATCCATTCACCAAATATTTATGGCATTTTTGTGGTGGCAAAGAACTGAAAAGTGAGGGGATGTCCATCAAATGGGGAATGGCTGAATAAGTTGTGATATATGATTGTGATGAAATACTGTGCAGGTTAGTTTTAGTAAAACATGGAGAGACTTGCATGAAACAATGGAGAATGAAATGAGCTAAACTAAGAGAATATTGTATATGGTAACAACAACAATATTGTTTGAAGAGTAACTGTGAATGACTAAGTTATTTTCAGTGATATGAAGTAATAATCTGTTGTGGCCTACTTTTAAGAGCTCATGGCATATGAGCCCTTTGATTTCGGAGGCGAGATGAATGAGACGGGAGATTCATAGGGTGTGAAAAGAGCTCCAGTTTATTATATTGTACAGCCTTGTTGATATACATTTTTGCAAGCGTGATCATCTCATGGACAGTAGGCCCCAATTCAGAGAAGCAGCTCATGGGCTTTGCGTATGCATGGTATCTGCCAATGGAAGGAGAGCCAATCCAGCAATTCAGTAGCTCACTCACGGCGAGAGACCCAGTCCAGGCATCCCTGTTCACGTAGCCACTGGCTGTGACCCTTGGTTTATACTCATTCCCACAATCACAAATCAATGCTCCTTGGTCAACAAGGGAGTTCTGCAACATGGCAGAAAACTTATTGTGCATCAAAGGTCGAAGTGACCTCAGTACTTCCTCTTAGCAGAATCCCATACCTTTGCAATTTCCCCTTTTTATCTTTTAGATAAAAAGTCCTTTCTTGAGCTACAACCTTTGAAAGGACGGTGGAGAAAGATCTATGAAAGCATCCTAGTATTACAACAAATTGCAACAACAAAGCAGTAACAATATAACAACACACAGGACAATCCATGATTCTAATTTTAACCACCATGAAATAGGTATTATCAAACTAATGTTTGATCTTTTTAAACCCCCCAGCAGTTTTATCTGGATTTACATTGTAACTGAACCTGGAGTTTCAATAACTCTACTTTTGCTCCTATTTCCAATGATACTTCTCTTTTTTTTCTAATGGGATTAAGGCCTGCTTCTCACTTTTGATAGGAAGCATTGATACATGAGCTCTCATGATCACAAATACAATCTGATTTTCA
Organism: Antechinus flavipes; assembly: GCF_016432865.1. Taxonomy (NCBI): domain Eukaryota; kingdom Metazoa; phylum Chordata; class Mammalia; order Dasyuromorphia; family Dasyuridae; genus Antechinus; species Antechinus flavipes. The sequence continues at coordinate 177,422,487 of NC_067402.1, forward strand.
ATTTCAGTATACAATTCCAACAAGTAACATTGTAAAAATCTAATATTTCTTTGGTAACAGTTACAGAATCTCCCCACATATTTTCCTTCCAGTCAGGCTTTAGGATAGAACTGGTATCCAATTCTTGTGCCATTTGTCCAAGAATCAGGGCCCAAGATGTTTTTCCATGTGCCAAACTGCCAGCCCAATTCTTGAGTGACAAGAATGTGTCCCATGGAGGCTTATGCTTTATAAGGGGCCAACCTGTTAAGAACTGTTTTAATATTTTTGAGGCATATTAGGATTCATTATCAGTCTTAATGGTGTGTGGGATACCCATAGAGGCAAAACAGTGAAATAGGTGATTTATTACATGCGAAGCAGCTTCCCTTCATTGAGAGGATGTAGATACAAAATCTGAATAAGTGTCACCTGTAACACAAATGCATGATTTTCCTATATGTGTAACATCTATTTGCCATACATCATTTGGCCTATCACCTCTGGAGTTAGTCCCCAGCCCTACAGATCTTTGAGAAAATGGTACACAAGCTACACATCTTTTTACTATGCTTGCTGCTGTTTGCTGGGACACCTCATACAATCTCCAAAGAGATCTGGCAGACAGATACAAATGTTCATGAGCTTTTATTGCCTGTTCAAAAGGGCAGAAAAGAATACATTGTGTAAGCAGACCATCCACTATTTTATTTCCTTCAAACATAGATTGTGGGGAATATTTTCATACCTTGTGGTAGTTCATACCTTCCATTGAAATCTCCTCACAGGAACTTGAAAATTATATGTTGATACTGAGAAAACAAATTTATCCCTCTTTTCAGGGTGAAGAGAGAGTAAAAGCACTCTTTAATATCTATTATCCATAAGGGCCATTCCCTGGGGATCATATTTGGGGATGACAAATCTGCCTATTAACATTCTCCATTTACCAGATTTTTTATTTATAATAAATACAGGAGGGTTCCATGGGCTATTTGTTTCCTCAATATGTCCTAATTCTAAAATTGTCCTTGTACTAATTGATGTAGAGCGGCTGTTTTCTCTTTGGACAGGGTCTATTGCTCCACCCATACTGGTGTGTTTTGGAGTGGTGGAAGCCAGCACCATTTCTATGCAGCAGTAATGACCATTCCTAAAAATCTGTGGTAATTTTTATCCCTGATTGATGTAATATATCCCTACCCCATAAGTTTATATGTAAGCCATCTATTATTAAAGGAAAAATGGTAACCATCTTTCCATCTTTTTGCCAATTTACTGGTTCAGCGGACACCAAAGCCTCCTTACTGTTTCCTACCCCTTCCCCTCTATTGTTAGCTGAAGTCATAGGCCACCAGTGGGGCCATTGAGAAGCAGCTACCACAGTCCTTTCAGCTCCAGTGTCTATTAATCCTTCAAACTGTTGGTTTTTCAAAGTAAGGGTTAATATTGGCCAAGTGAGTGTGATACTTTTGTAAAATATATTTGTACAACAGCTTCTGAATTTGGAGCTATCTGTGGGGCTAATTCACAATTAGTATCTTCTGTTTTAACTGCAAGTTCAGATGGAATGACTATTCCTTGAGCTATACATTGTCCTTTGTTAAGATAGTTCCTAAATTGTCATTGTTAATCACAGTTACAGACACAGGAACTTCCTCATATATTTGTATGACTGGGATAGTTAATGAATATCAGGATAGTGGAGGATTTATACAAGGATTTTTAATTGTTTTCCTTTTTGATACTATTGAATAGGCACTTCACAAACAGTATGAGGGGGTAGGCAGTAATAATCATTGCTTCTGAGTTTTATTAGTGTCTCTTGGTATCTGAAGCTGCATACCTATTTTTCCATTCCTGATTAATATCTGTCCCTACTTGAGCTATCATTCCCCAGGTTGGTTTCAGAGCCCCAGTGCCACTAAGTTGCTCAAAATATAACTTCATGCTTGTTCTGGAGTAACCTGAGTGGCAGTCAACTGACTCTGTTCTAAAAATTCTGTTATCCAGAACACTGCCTGGTCTAAAGTCAACACTGCCCATGAGAGTGCTTACCAATCATTGGGGCACAAAATTGCCCATGACATTGTTTTAAGTTGTAACATATGAACTGAGTCCTTAAGCTGGGTTAGAACTTTAAAGGGATGTGGTTCATGTCTGCATCTTCTCTGCCTTGGGTTAAAAGGGTCATCTTCCTCTGTAACAGGATATAATTCTTCCCACCCCTCTGTGTCTTTTCCTTGATCTCTAGCCAGCTGCAAAATTTTGAAGTAAAGATAAAGAATATAACTGATTACCTTTTGCTTTTTGTCCACTAAGTGTTGCTGCGGTCTTTTGTTTTTATATTTCTGATCCTGCTTTTCCTCAGTTCTTATTTCATTTTTTACATTGAGAGCCTTTGAAAAGCAGTAGGTCTAGATAAGGTGGGGCTGAAGGTGGTGTAGAGAGGAGAGGCCATTCAAAATCATCTTGCTCAGGCTCAGGAGAGGAATATCTACTGCTAAGAGATGGACCTGTCTGTACTCCAACTGTAAATTTCCTGACATCCTTTTCTGGTTCTGATTTCAGACTTTGTTTAATGAGATTATTTTGTATTTTTCCTGGGCATTGTTTATCAAAAGTGATCAGCTGTTCACCAAAAACAATCCATCTATCACAGTTATAATAGCCCTCATCAGGTAACCAAGGAGAAACTTTATAAGGAATGTCCAGGAATTTCTTAATGTCTCCTAAATGAACTGTGCACCCCTGCTCCTTTATACATTTATATATAGTCCTGACATATGCTTCCCTGCCTGAAGAGAGTAGGGTGCCTATTTTCTATGCTATTAGATTATTAACTGTCTCTGCCACCTTATACCTGGTCTGGCAACAGTGCAGCTCAGTGGGCTCTCCCTCTGGAATCCTTGTAGAGGTTGTCTTGACCACAGAGTGGTCGCTCTGGTATCCTTCTAAGTTCCTGTCCCTTTTTGGGTGCCAGTTGTGTGGCTCTTTTAAGAGCTCATGGCATATGAACCCTTTTGATTTCAGAGGCAAGATGAATGAGGCAAGAGACCCATAGAGTGTGAAAAGAGCTCTAGTTATTATGCTGTACAGCCATGTTGATATACATTTTTGGAAGCATGATCAGCATGTGAACAGTAGGCAATCTCCAATCATCATTCAGAGAAGCTGCTTGTGGGCATTGTGTAAGCAAGGTTTCTGCCAATGGGAGGAGAGCCAAATCCAGCAATTCAGCAACTCGCTCATGGGTGAGAAGCCCTGTTCAGGGATCCTTGCTCACGTAGTCACTAGCTGTGACTCTCGGTTTACACTCATTCCCACAATCACAAATCAATGCTTCTTGCTCAATAAGGGTGTTTCTGCAACATAGCAGAACACTTATTGTTCATCAAAGGTCGAGGTAGCTTCAATACTCCTTAGCCGAATCCCATACCCTTGCAATAATAAACTATGAAGGACTTAAACTATCTGGAGAACCAAAATATGGTAGTATATAGGCATATTAATAATATGTAGAAACATAATATTGTGGAAATACTGTGGGAATTCACATGAATTTTTTGGTCTCTCAGTGTAAAGTATGGGCTAGCTCCCTGGAGGGTCTCAGGGTCAGCCAGAGTCAGGATAAATCAGAGTCCTTGATCTTTAGGCAGAGAAGTGAAGGAGACAGATGTATCCTGGATTCTGGAGTCCAGAGTCTCCAGCCTCTCTCCTCCTTATCCTGCTGCCAAGTGACTCTGACTTCTCTTCCTCCACCCTCTAATCCTTGCCTATGATTATCTTACTACCAAACATTCAACAAGCACTAATGGTGAGGAGAGCCATCATCCAAATATATGCTAATAGAGCCATTGTCTCAAATCGAATAATTAGCCTTAAGTGCTCTCGTCTGATTCAGAGTTTCAGATCTCTACATCTCAATACATATAAAAGTTATGTTTATACTATACTATAGTCTATTAAGTATGTAATAGTATTTTTTTAAATGTATATATCTTAATTTAAAAATTCTCATTGCTAAAAAAAAAAAAAGCTAACCATTATCTGAGTTTTTAGCAAATCATAATCTATTTGTTGGTAGAGGATCTCATCTAGATGTTGATGGATGCTGACTGATCATGGTTGTGATTGCTGAAGGTTGGGATAGCTGTGCAAGTACTTCTTAAAATAAGACAAAGTTCGCCTCATCAATTGCCTCTAATATTTTATTTTTTCCAATTACATGTAAAGATAGTTTCCAACTTTTTAAATAAAATTTTGAGTCCCAAATTTTTTCTCCTTCCATCTCTTCCAAATTCCTTCCCCAAGGTGGCAAGCAATCTGATGAAGGTTATACATGTTATATAAACATATTTCCACATTCTGACTCTTCCTTTCATCAGATTCCTCTGTAGCATGCAATGCTATTTAGTTGCATTTTATCCACAGTAAAACTGTTTTCAGAATTGGAGTCAGTCCTCTCAAACCCTGCTGTTGTTTTTTCAACTAAATTTATGATATATTCTTCAATATTGTTGTGTCTTGGGGATCAGAGAATCTTGAGGAGAGGGAGAGAAATGGACAACTGCCAGCTGGTGGAGCAGCCAGAACACACATAACATTGATTAAATTTATCTAGTATGGACATGATTTGTGGCACCCCCAAACAACTACCACAGTAACATCAAAGATCACTAGTCACAGATCACCATAACAGATATAATTTAAAAGTTTGAAATATTGTGAGAATTATCAAAATGTAACATATAGAAATGATGTGAACACATGCTATTGGAAAAATGGCATTGATAGATTTCCTCGAGGCATGTTTGCCACAATTCTTCAATTTGGAAAAAAAATGAATTTATCTCTGAAGCAAAATAAAAGAAGGCACACTAGAAATGTAGAGTTCCACATATATATCGAATGTTGGCCTTTACTAATGCAAAATTGGGAGGGAGTTTTGAGTTCCAAAACTTGGAACTCAAGATATGACAAAAAATTTCTATAAATATAAATACATACATACATATACATACAAATATATATTTTTATATAATACACATTTGAACGTGATAACAGAGAAAAATACTGAAAGAAGCAAAAAATAGTGGTGAACATAAGGTATAGAACTTTGATTTCACAAATGAACAAGGTAGGTACACTGTTAGATAAATATTGATTTGAATTGAAGTCTGGATGTAATAAAAATTATCTTAAGAAACTGTCTTACTATATTATATAATTACATATATAATATATGGAAATATATATTATGTACCATAATCAATTAATTAAATTTGAGATAATAAGCATGTGTACAAATATCAAATTTTATGCTATTTGGGTTGACATTGTCAGTCTTTTGTTTGAAGAATTTGCAAGTATTTTTCTATTATACCAATTTTTAGTAAAGTGCTGATTTACTAGTAGAATGTGATTCAACATATTTTTAATTTCTATCACATCAGTATGACAAATGTTGATTAATAACACTAGTTCATATTGTTTATAATTGACATTGTGGCAGTTGATGTTAACTTTGTGCTGTATTCTTTGGAATGTAAAAAAAGTCCTCTTTTAAAGAAGATAAATGACCATTCAAGAGATTGGTCTAACAATTCTTATGTTAAAAATCAAGTACAGGAACATATCTGGTATCTATATTATGACAGAACTTGGACAAACATTGTCTATATACAATTTACCTGCAGAATTGAATGTAAGGAAGAGAGCAAGCTGGATTGTGTTTGGTTAAGCACTTAGCATCTTATTAATCTCACACATGAGATTAAAAAAAAAAAGCCTATCTTTTTAAGTGTTCCCCAATGATTTGTTGAGGGAAGTTTCTAGATGGAAATGAAAGAGTACATTTGAAAAAGATGTACCTATTATGGGGATTCCAATGATTAACATGCTAAGAAAATTGTTCATAGTTTCTGGGGGCCAGATTTAGTTTTTTTTTTTAAATAACTTTTTTAGGTCCACTTATGAATACACAGCTAATTGGCAAGACTTTTCAGCAGTTCAGGAAAGATAAGTAATATCTTTCATAGGAAAGGAAAGGTAAAGAAAGGGAGAATCATTCAAGGGAGAAAAGAGAGACTTTTGTCATGGAATTAACAAGTTTGTTATTGAATGAGAAGACATTTTCTATTCATGGGATAGAAAATAAACATGTTCTTTTGGACAAAACTACAGAGTTGAAGTAACCATTTAGACAAGACTGCAGGTGTTTTTAAATCCAAAAATAACAAACAGTTGCTACAACAGTAAATGATACTGTTTACATAGTTTGTTATATTTCTCCTCATTTTCCACTTTTAGGCCATCAGATATTTGGAGTATTTCTACATTATTAGTCCATCAAGATGTGAAATAGATGTTATATGTGTGTGAATCATAGAATGTGGAAATTTTTTGAAGTCTGGAAATTGGGCAAAGGATAATGGAGTAGGGCAAGATGAGTCTAAATTGTAACATTACTTATCAGGGATGAAATGCACAAAAAATTTCATAAGCAATATCATCACTGAAAGGTATTAAGTTGACAAATTAAGTATGAACTAGGGGGAGGGAAAAGAAAGGGACAGCCACAATGCTTAACCAGGACTTGCTAATAATGCATTAGAAATATTGTATTTAGTGGATCTGTTAAAGAGATATTATGAGAAAGCATGGAACGAATCATCCAGATGGGGAGTTGTGGAGGAGGTGGGATCCACACAGATATTTAAAAAATATCCAAAAAGTTGGGAAGATCCAGTGAAAAGCTTCAGTAAAAACAGTCTCTTGGTAAAGTGACACCATTCTTCAAGTCCTTTAAGTTTAGCAAATTAAGTGTAATCCTTCTTATTCTCTCACACCTCAAATCCAAAGCCAGCAATGCCTATAGATTTTATTTCTATAACTTTTTTTGTATATGCTCCTTTCTCTACTTTGACACTCCCCCCCCCTCCCCACCTAGATTATTGTAATAGTTTGCTGGTTAATTTCCCTGCCACTGAACCCTTCCCTGCTCTAGTCCATAATTCATTCAGCTGTCAAATTGATCTTCCTAAAGAACAAGTCTGGAAGATGATGGAGAGGAGCTAGGAAGCCGTCTGGACTTCCCCAGTTTCCCTTAGAAACAATGTTAAGACAAAGCCTCTAAATGGATTCTGGAGTGACAGAATCCACAGAAAGAGAGAATGAAACAATTTTCCACCATAAAATAATTTAGGACTTAATGAAAGGTCAGTCCCACTTGGGTAAAAGGGGGGTTTGTGCTCAACACTAGCACAAGGCAGGGAGTCCAGTGGGAAGCTCTTAGAGGCAGCACAGATCAACACCAAGGTCCCTTAGTCCTAGCTCAGTGGTCCAGTGGCACTTCAGTTGTAAAGACTCCAGCCCCAGGGCAAAAGGCAAATTGCAACCCCCTGCCAAAAAAAAAAAAAAAAAAAAAAAAAAGAAAAGAAAAGAAAAAAAAGAAAACAACTTATCATATCATCATAACAGATGTAACTAGGCAAGGCCAATCCAGTATAGTGGGCAAGCCAGCAACATCTCTGGACCCAACACAGAAAGTAATAAAGCTCTTCCCCTTAAGGAAAAAAAAAAAAAAAAAAAAAAAAAAAGCTTGGGGCACTGTCTCCTGTGCCCTAGAAGCAAAGCTTAATTTAAAAAAAATATGCAAAAACCCAAAAAGAACTCTGACCATATAAAGCTACTATAGTGAAAAGGAAGATCAAAATACAAATTCAAAAAAAATCAGTGGTAAAATGCCTACCACCTCAAAGGAGAATTTGAATTGGATTCAAACTCAAAAAGGATTTTTAAAATCAGGTAAGAGAGGTAAAAGAAAACTTGGGAAAAGAGATAAGAGTTCCATAGGAAAATTATGAAAAAGAAGTAAACAGCTTGGAAAAAGAATCAAAAACTTAAGAAAAAATTTAAAAATAGGATCAGACAAATGGAAAAAAAAATTCAATGAATAACTCCTTTATAAATGGAATTGGTCGGAGGAAAAGGAGATTAAAAAAACCATCTGAAGAAAATAATCCATTAAAAATTGTTACTAAGAAAATGGAAACTAATGTAAAATATTTCATTTGGAAAAATAACTGACTTTTAAAATAGATCCGGAAGAAAGAGTTTAGGAATTATATTACTACCTGAAAGCCATGACCAAAAAATGAGCCTGGACAGTATCTTTCAAGCAATTATTAAGGAGAACTGCCCTGATATCTTATTATCAGACAGCAAAATAATAATGTAAAGAATACACCAATCTTTTCCTGAGATCCTAAAAGGAAAATTTCAAGGAATATTATATCCAATTTACAGGATTATCAGGTACATGGTACCTAGAAAAAAAAAAGATCACATATTTAGGTGTAAAATTCTCACAATCAAATGTAAAAAGGCAGGAATATTAAAAGCATCTATTTCTGATCATGATACAATATAAATTACATGTAATAAAGGGCCATGTTGGAATATACAGGAAAGCTGTTGGAATACAAAGGAGCCACCTGACAGTGGCTCTGGAGATCCAATCCAGAATGGATCTCCTTCTTGTGAGAGGATGATACAAGGAGGCCGAGAGGCAGTTGCTGTTCTCTAACCTCTCTGAGTGAGAGACCTTTGCATTATCTGACCTCTCTCCTCTTCCTTCCAATTTATCTCATTCCCAGTCTGGAACACCTGTGTCAGCAAAGGCTGCCTTGCAACTCCTTCAGATGTTATGATCTACAGCTGTGGAGACTCAGAGAATTGTCCTATCCCTTAACAGGGCCATGGACAAAGAAAGCAAAAACTAAAACTAAATATTATAATCATAAAGAATGAATTTATCAAACAACAAATCATAGAAACAATAAATAATTTCATCTAAGAGAATGACAATGAGATAACATATCAAAATTTATGGGGTACAGCCAAAGCAGTTCTTAGGGGGAATTTTATATCTCTAAATGTTTACTTGAATAAAAGAGAAAGAAGAGATCAATGGATTGGGCCTGCAACTGAAAAAGCTAGAAACAGAACAAATTTTTAAAATGTCCAATTAAATACCAAATTGGAAACTATGAAAATCAAAGGCAAGATTAATAAAACTGAAAATAAGTATGAATTTAAAAATAGATAAACCTAGTTAATTCGATCAGAAAAAAGAAAGAAAACCAAATTATCAGTATCAAAAATGACAAGGATGGATGGACTTCTGGTTAAGATGGCGGAGAGGAGGCACACAGCTGTGTAAGCTCCATGCTTTCTCTCACTATCCACTTCATTACAAGCCTCTGAATTAATGCTTGACTGAAAAAAAACCCACAAATAGTTACCAAGAGAAGCCATCCTTGAGATTCGCCAAGAAAGGTCTGTCTTTACTGGAGGGCTGGGATGGTTTTAGATCGGGCTCAGGGGGCAGGCAGCGGCAGTGAGAGCACGGGAGCAGACTGGAGAGGGGGTAGGGAGTGATCGCAGCCGTCTCTGCGGGGAGAGCTTTGCTACAGGACTGGATACTTTGCTCCAGCAGCAAGTCAGCAGCCCAGCAGAGAAGCTAAAAACACCGGGGGTGAAGAATACAACTCCAAACAGCTGGAGTCTCTCGGGACCTGGCCGCCTCCCCCTTCTCCCCCCACAGTGACTCAGCACGCTCTGGGATCTCAGAGCGCAGGCACAGCACAATAGGGCTAGTGCCTCACTGCTGCCCCGTGCAGTCTGTAGAGGAAGCTCGGTAACACCACCCAGCCCCTCCCCCAAAGAAAGACTCCAGTTTTTTCTGTTTTTCTTTGCTAGTTTGTCTCTGATTATTAGACAGAATGAGCAAGAAACTGAAGAGGACTTTAACCCTTGACAGCTTCTATACAGATAGAGAGCAGACTCTAAATCCTGAGGAGACTAAAAACAGACAGTCCCCAGGTGAATCCCCAAAGGAGGAGATCATCTGTTCCTCAGCACAGATGAACCTCATAGAAGTAATTAAAAAGGCTCTCACAAGGGAGCTAGAAGAAAAATGGGAAAAGCAGAGTGAGGCTTGGCAAAAGAGCCTGGAGAAGTCAGTTAAAGAGAGAGTGGATAAAGAAGTAAAATCCTTGAAAAATAGGATTGGTGAACTGGAAACAGAAAATAGTTCTCTAAAAAACAAAATTGGCAAAATGGAAAAAAATTCCACAGAACAAAAGAACTCAATGGGACAATTAGAAAAAGATTTTAAAAAAGTGAGTGAAGAAAATACTTCACTGAAAATCAGAATTGAACAATTGGAATTGAATGGCTCGAGGAGACAAGAAGAATCAGTCAAGCAAATCCAAAAAAATCAAACAATGGAAAAGAATGTGAAATACCTCCTGGGGAAGACAACAGACCTGGAAAACAGATCCAGGAGAGACAATCTGAGAATCATTGGACTTCCAGAAAAACATGATGAAAAAAAGAGCCTGGACACTATTTTCCAGGAAATTATCAAAGAGAACTGCCCAGAAGTCATAGGAACAGAGGAAAAAATAAACATTGAAAGGATTCATCGATCACCCACTGAAAGGGATCCTAAAATCAAAACACCAAGGAATATAGTGGCCAAATGCCAGAACCCTCAGATGAAGGAAAAAATATTGCAAGCGGCTAGAAAAACCCAATTCAAGTATCAAGGAGCCACAATAAGGATCACCCAGGATCTGGCAGCATCCACATTAAAAGATCGAAGGGCCTGGAATATGATATTCCGAAAGGCTAAGGAACTTGGTATGCAACCAAAAATAACTTACCCAGCGAAAATGAGCATCTTTTTCCAGGGAAGAAGATGGACATTCAACGAAGTAAGCGAATTTCATCTATTTCTGATGAAAAAGCCAGAACTTTAACAAAAATGACAAGGATGAATTCACTACCAATGAAGTCAAAATTAAATAATTGGAAGATAATTTGTCCACCTGTATGCTAATAAATCTGAAAATTTAAGTGAAATGATGAGTATTTACAAAAATAAAAAATTGCCCAGATTTACAGAAAATGGAATTGAGAAAAAGAGATTGAACCAAGTCATTAATGAACTCCCTAAGAAAAAATCTCTAGGGCCAGATGAATTTATAAGTGAATTCTACCAAACATTTAAAGATCAATTAATTCCAATAATACATTAAAGCATTTGGAAAAATAGGTAAAGAATTCCTGCCAAATTCCTTTTATGACACAAATGTAGTGCTGATAGCTAAACCAGTAAGAGCCAAAAGAGAAAAAGAAAATTATATTCCAATTTCCCTAATGAACACTGATGCAAGAATTTTAACTATAAGCAGAGATCACAGACATTTATCATAGTGTATTATGATTTATATCATTTATATCAAGAATGCAGGTTGTATCAATATCAGATATGACTATCAGCATAATTGACCATATCAATAAAAAATTAACAGAAATTACATGATTATCTCAACAGAAGCAGAAAAAATCATTTGATAAAATACAGTATCCATTGCTATTAGAAATACTAGAGAGCATAATGATAAAGGGAGCTTTATTTGAAATAATAATCAGTATCTATTTAAAATCAAGAGCAAGCATTATTTGTAATGAATGGGAACTCACATTTCCAACAACATCTGGGATGAAAAACAAGGATGCCCATTATCACCACTATTATTCAGTATAATAGAAATGTTAGCTTTAGCAATAAGAAAAAAAATTGAAGGAATTAGAATAGGCAATGATGAAATGAAATTATTACTCTTTGCAGATGATATGATGGTATACTTAGAGAAGAATCCTAGAGAATCAGATAAAAACTACTTGAAATAATTTTAGCAAAATTGCAGAATATAAAATAAACCCATATAAATATTCATTTCGATATGTTATTAATATAGTCCAGTAGTGAGAGATAGAAAAAATAACTGTGAACAATGTAAAATATTTAGGAATCTATTTGCCAAGACAAAGCCAGGAATTGTACAACCACAATTACAAAACACTTTTCACACAAAAGTCAGATCCAAACAACAGTAAAAATATTGACTGCTCATGAGTAGGCCAAGCTAATAAAATAAAAATGGCAATTCTACCTAAATTAAGATAGTTAATCAGTATCACACTAATGAAACTGCCAAAAAAGTATTTTATGGCACAGTATATAGAGCATTGGCTCTGGAATTAGGAGGACCTAAATTCAAATGGCTTCATGATTTAGATATAAAGGGTGATACAATAAGCAACTTAGGAGAAGAAAGTATAGTTTACCTGTCAGATTTAATGTAATGTTGATTACATTAAATTAAATTTAACAAGTTTTACACAAGCAAGATAACTATAAATATGTATACATATATTGGATTTAACATATTTTAACATATTTAACATGTATTGGACTATCTGCCATCTAGAGGTGAGTTGAGAAGGAGGGGGAAATTTTGGAACAGAAGGCTTTGCAAGGGTCAATATTGAAAAGTTATCCATCCATATGTTTTGTAAATAAAAAGCTATAATAAAGTTTTGTACAAACAAAACCAATGCAGCCAGGATTGGAAGGGATGCAGAAAACTAGGAAAACTTATACAGTCAGTGTTTCTGATAAAAGCCTCATTTCTAGGCATTTCTAAAATGGAGAAATGAGTTAAATTTATAATAATTCAAGTAATTTCCCAACTAATTGGTGAAAAGATATAAACAGATGAAGAAATTAAAGCTATCTAGTCATATGAAAAATGTCTCTAAATTACTATTGATTAGAGAAATGCAAATTAAAACAACTCTGAGGAACCACCTCATACCTATCAGATTGGCTAATAGGACAGGAAAAAAAAAAGATAAATATTGGAAAAGATTTGTGAAACCTGAAACACTGATGCATTGTTGGTGTTGTAAACTGATCCAAGCATTCTGGAAAGCAAGTTAGAACTATGCCCTAAGGGCTCTAAAACTGCATATCCTTTGATCCAGCAGAGCCAGGAATTGTATCTCAGAGAGATCATTAAAAAAGAGGAAAGGAGGTATATGTGTAATAATATTTGTAGCAGCTCTTTTTGTGCTGGCAAGGAATTGGAAATCAATTGGGAATGGCTGAATAAATTGTGGTATATGAATATAATGGAATACTATTGTTCTTTAAGCAAAAAATGAGCAGGCATATTTTAGGAAACCTTGAAAGACTTAAATAACCTGATGCTGAGTGAAGTGAGCAGAACCAAGAGAACATCATATACAGAAACAACATTATGTAATGATCACCTATGATAGATTTAGCTCTTCTCTGCAGCGCAGTGATCCAAGATCATTCCAAAAGAGAAAAGGCCATCCATATCCAGAAAAAAAAATTTTTTTGAAACGTATGCAGATTGAAGTATGCACCATTTTTACTTCTCTTGTAGTTTTTTTTCACAATATTGAATTATATTAAAATATGTACGCTATAGGAAATGCCTTATTATATATCTACATTGGCAAACATTAAATAAAATAAAATGTCCAGATCAAAAACCAAAAAAAGTCTTGACCATAGAGACTAGACCTCTAGTACTGATCAATAAACTGCAGTACTACCTATGACCTCCTGGGTGAAAAAGCCTTGCACACTCTCTCCAATCTTCTTAAATTTACCTGTGATCCAGTGATATTAGCTTCTTACCTACTCCTCCAGTAAGACTGTACTCTCCATTTCTGGATTACGGTTAGAGGTGGTGAAGTGGCTAAATGGCTGGGCTTGGAATCAGGAAAACCTGAATTCAAAATTAATCTCAGATCTTTACGAGTGTACCCTGTGCAGGTCCTTTAGTTGCTATCTACTTCAGTTTCATTAGTTATAAAATGTGGATCATAATAGCTATGACTGGTTTGTTAGGAGAATTAAATGAAATGTGCGGACAAGTGCATAGCACAATATCTAGTAGGCTTACTTAATACTTGTTTCACTGGCTGTCGCCCATGCCTAGGGTTTCTCTTCTTCGCCTCTGGCTTCCTACAAATCTCTGCTAAAATCTCACCTGCAAGAAACCTTTTCCTATTCCCCCTTAATTCTGTGCTTTCCCTGTTATGTATCTCGTTTATATAAAATGGTTTACAAGATTACCTCCTTGAGACTACAAAGTGAGCTCCTCTGGGAAGGGACTATCTTTTGTATTTTTTTGTATGCCCAGCATTTTGTATAGTGCCTGGCACATACTAGGCGTTTAGTAGATGATCATCATTGATAGAGACCTGGATTTTGAATTTAGCCAACATTAATATAACTGCCACAATAACCAATAAAGTGATCGGCTTTAGATCGCACCATAAAATATACACTTTGACCCAATTTAGGTTAATTTGGGAATTTTCTGCATTGTTCGATGATTCAACACTCGTCCTAGTCTCCTGACAGTCTCCCTCTCCGGAATTAAGTTCCTCCCTCTTTTCTTCAAGGTTTATGATGATAACCGACTTATCGATCTCATCTTCTAATTTGCCCACCTGGCTCTTGGCGCTGCCATTTGCTGGGGCAAGAAGGCACGAATATGGAGACTAGCAAAGATTTACTCCAAGGTCTAAATTAAATTCCGGTTAGCTTTCTAGTGGTTAGATACGTTGGGCGGAAAAACCAGTTTGTGTCTGCTTCATAGCCTCTCCGATATGCGGACGTGTTACCCACGCCCTCCGGCCCTCCTAAGAACCGGTGTCCCGAAAAGCGACGAGCATTTGCGCGAACCGTGAAGGGGAGGGAGAAAGGAGGCGGGAGGAGCGGCTGATAGAGAACGCGCGCGCGTTCTCCTTCCGTCAGGCAGTTACGCACACGGGCGCGCGCGACACTCGGTGTAGCTCCGCCCCTACACGCTCCCCCGCCCCTGTGCTCGGGCTTGGCGCACAGGCGCTTGTTTGTCTCTGCAGGATCCGTAACGGAGAGCGGCAGAACCGGCCAAGATGCCCGGAAAACTGAAGGTGAAGATTGTGGCCGGGCGCCATTTGCCCGTAATGGACCGAGCAAGTGATCTGACTGATGCCTTCGTTGAGGTTGGTGCTCTGTTCTGCCTTAGACTATCAGAGCTCCCCAGATCCCGGGCAGGTCCTGCCAACCTATGCCCCGGCTCCCTCGGGCTCTAGTCCTCCTTTGCCCCCTCTCCAGTGTAACACATCGGGGATGTCTGCAGCGGCACACGCCCATGGGATGAGCCAAGGCTTGCAGTGCCCAAAGCCTGGCCACTGCATGCTGTTGTGTGACCCTGACGCAAGGACATTCGGCTAAGCCACCTGGCTAGTCAGTAGAAGCTTAAAGCTATGCTAGACAGACATTAAAACCATACACACATTTTAAGGCGTATGTCACGTCAAAGGGCATGCTAGAGAAAATTTTAGAGATTTTGTTACTTGGTGTTAGAAGCTGGTGTGAATTTATAGAATCATAAGGTTTTAAACATTATTTTCTTTAGGGTAACAGTTCTCCAAATAATAGGTGCGTGGGCATTTCCAACATACTTACTATTCTCGTTTATGACAATAGATCTTTTGGTAAGCTTGTAGGGGGCGAATTTACACCCTTAAGGTAAGGAAACCAATTATATGCCACTACCTATTCCAAATTGCACAATTCCTTCCCTGCCTCCTCCTCTCCAGTAATTGTTGTAAACGTTATGTAAATTAATATAGGCCTAAGGCCTTGAAGTAATTAATTCTGAGTTTGATAGAAATCAAGTGAAAATGGAAAATAATGTCCACAGCTTTAGCACAAGATTATTGATCCTTTGGCAATTGATGCTCTAGGTTGTTAAAAATTTCATAGTTCATATCTTAATGTAGCATTTTTACTCATGCTGTAAATCATCCACTTACTTTTAGTTCCCCATCCATAGTTATACAGACACATTTCTAGCATTGGGCTTTTAAAAGGAAACAATGCTAAAGTAATAGTTTGCTGAATGTAATGTTAAGAGTCTGGGACATTTTCATTTAAATTTAAGAAGTATTTTTGAACACATATGCTAGGCTCTGCAATGTACTGGTGAGACAAAGACAAAAAAAAAAAAAAGATTTAGCATTCCTGTCCTCTATGAGTTTACATTCTACTGGAAGATAGTATTGGTATAGATACAAATTTATTTCCAGTGGGAGATAGCACTAATATGGGAAAGAGAGGGGTGACTATTAGGAAAAGCCAGTATAGGGAAAGAAGGCAGAGATTTTACAAAGTGGAAGTAAGGATGGAATGCAATCTAAATGAGGGATCACTCTTGTTAAAGGTATGGAGGTAGAAAGTATACCATCTACAGAGAGTAGTAAGCTACTGTGACTGGAATGGAGTTTGTGTGAAGGAGATAAGTATGAAATAAAAAAAGTATGTGGGAGGGAGATTTGGAAAGGCTTTAAATGCTAGGCTGAGGACATTGTATTTTATTCTGGAAGCAATCATTGGAGATTTTTTATAAGGGCATACTAATATTTTAGGAATATCAGTTAGGAAAATGTCTGGAAAAAATTAGCGAGGGAAGAAACTAGAAGTAGAGAAATTGAAAGTAGCAGTCTTTTTCAGTAGGTGAGGCAAGAGGTAATGAGAACCTGAACTACAGTGGGCTGCTGTTTGAATGGGAAGAAAGGGGATGAATAGGAGAAATATTAGGGACATAAAATTGACAAAACTTGATAGTCGATTTCATTTGGGAGGGTGAGGGATAAAAGAATCAAAGATGGCTATTAAGTTGCTCACCTGGGTGGCTAGAGGAATTATGTGCTTCTAACAGAAATTAGGGAGTTTTGTGGGAGGTGAATTTTAGGGAAAATGTGATGAATTCCATATTAGTTATATTGAGGTGCCTATAGGACATCCAGTTAGAGTTGTTAAAAAGGTGTTTTGTAACTTGAGACAAATTCAAGATATATGTACATAGATATATAGATACTTTGGCTATATCTTTATAGGTAGAGATAGATAGATACTTTGGATATATAGATAAATAGATACTTTAGGTGTGTTGTAATTTTGTTTTTGAACCTGAGACTTTGAAATCTATCACTGTATATGATTTTAGAATAGTTTCCTGAGCATCTGCTACTTTACAACGCGTATCACAATAGTGTTTTAATTTGACAAACCATAAGAATTTTTGTTAAAAGCACTAAGGTAGGGATAGACAGGGAAAGAAAACTTAGATAGACAAGATTCCATACAAGATTCCTGTTCTCATGGAATTTACAATCTGGTAGGGGATAGGACACATAAAAATTATTACATTAGAACAGGTTAGAGGAATGTAAATATGCTTTGTAATTAATATTTGTTCAGGAAGTAATTCCTGAGTGATGGAATGAGAAAAAGCTTCACCAAAAAAATGGCTTTTGAATCAGACATTGACGGTTAGTTAGGAATTCTATAAGTAAAGCAAAAGAGAGATCATTTTAGGTATAGAGGAATTAAAAATGGACAGGTTCAAGGTCAGTTTTGGTACAACAAAGGGAATAGCATGAGAGAAAACTGTTAGGCTATTTTGAACGAAAGACCAACAAGTTAAACTTACTCAGATAATAGGGAGCTACTAAGGATTTTCCAAGCAGAGAAATAATGTAACTAAATTTATTCAGAATGTGGACTAGCCTGGTAATATAGATGGATTGGAAGGAGGAGAGAGTGGATGTAGAAATTCCAGGTATAGTTCTATCATTACCAGCATAGCAGAGATAAAGGAGAAGTAGAATTGACAAATTTTGTTAAATGATTAGATATGAGTGATGGGGAAAAAAGAGGAGTAGAGATAGCAATTTCATACACGAGTAAAGAACAAATGGTGGTACTACAGGCAAACCACATAAGCTTATTTCTGCCTAGTTGCCTTCATCTATAAATTGAAAATTTTGAAATAAGTAATCTCAAAAGTTCCTTTTTGCCTTGGATTCTTTGAGCCTAGGACTAAACTATAAGCTGATGAAATAGGAATGAATGGAATTGTTGAGAAAATAAAGAAGGAACAGAGAATTTTCTATTTTAACATATCAGGAATCAGTAAAGCAGGGGGAGAACCGGGATGGTAATATCACTGTTGCTGAAAGATAAGAGAGTTTTAGAGGGAGAAGGCATATAATAATAGTATATTTTGTATAGGACAAAGAGAAGATGAAAACTGGAAAACAGTGAGGGGACATCATGGTCAAGTTTTTGGTGACTTCAGGGTAGTTTCCATAGAAGGGTGAGGGTGATATCTATGCTGTGGAGAATGAATAAAAGGATCTGGGGGAGATTTTTTCAGTATTAGGGAAACCTAAGCAGAAGAGGCAAAAGGGAAGGATCCAGTGTTGAAAGATGATTATCTTATCAAGGTCATGTTTTAATATCTCTTAAAATGGTGAGTAATTTTTTTCTATCTAATCTTGATGTTTCTATATTTATGTGTTTTATGTTGTGATATAAAATATAAGTTGCTTTTTCTGTCTTTTGGATAGACATATCAGTTATATATTAATTATATATATATGCCATGAACTGAGTAGTCATTTTGAAGGATATGAAGTATAAAAAAGGCCTAGGGGAGCTTATGATATAGTTGGAGAATCAAAATTAATATATATAAAACTGTAATGAACAGTATAAGACATTATAGATAATTTGAAATTGGCAGCTAAAGGGAATACTTTAGATAGTATTTACCTAATATTTAATAATTATATGCTATTCTTGTGGAATAAAAATGGAGAGATAGTAACTATACGCACGCACACACACGGATTTGGAATTGGCCAAATAATCTGATCTGAAAAAGAGTCATTATTGGTTAGATGTCAGCTAGGAGGTCATCCATAGAGTGCCTCAGAAATCTTTGGTACACTATTTGTTGTTTAATGTTTTTACCCACAATTCAGAAGATGGCATATGTTTAGATGATCCAAAACTGAGAACTAACTAGTAGGTTACTACTTAATAGAGTCAGGATCCAAATGATCTTGAACTGAAGTGAAGTGACTAAACTAAAATGTAACAGGGTTCAAAATATTAACTCTACAGGTATAAAATTGGAGAGGCTTGATTAAAAAGCCATTCATCAGAAAAGATGTGTATTAATTGACTGAGTGATCATGAGTAATGTGATATAGTAATTGTATTAAGTGTGTACCATGTGCTTGACACTGTTTAGGGACCCAAAAACAAGAATAAAGTAGTTTCTTCCCTTATAGAACTTACATACTGTTAACAGAGACAAAATGTACACAAATAAGTATTTAGAGAATAAATACTAAGTAAATGTTTTGGAGAGGGGTGGACAGTAGCCACTGACAAGATTCAGTTATGAATGACTTCATATAGGTATTACTTGAAGAGCTTCTATAAGGGAGAGATGGTAGCTAGTACAAAGGTGTGGAGATGGAAGACAAAATGTGAGAAATAGCAAGAATGCTAGTTTGACTAAATTGTTTAAAGTGTGGAGAAGACTGATTAAATAAGATTGGAAAGGTAGGTTGGGACTAGGTTGTGAAGCACTTTAAACTAAACTGAGGAGCTTGATTCTAGAGACAAGAGGGTTAGAATAGGGAGTGATGTGGTCAGATTTATACTTTCAACATTCAAAATAATTTTGGCACCTGATCTTGAAATGTGTAGTAGTGTGCCAAGGTTGTGGGAGCAATCTAGCCAAAGGGTTGTGAGGATCTGAACTAGGATGGTAGTTATATGAGTAGGGAGAAAAGAACTGATATTAGAGAGAATGTGGAATGAGAAAAGATAAGCTTTGGCAATTGGTTGGCTATGTGGGGTGAGGCAGAATGAGGAGTCAAGGAATATACCAAGGTTGAGAACTTGAGTGTCTGGAGGGACAGTTATGTCTTCTACAGAAAACCAATTCAAATTTAGTTTGCATTGAAAAGCATAACTTGGAAGAGTACAGGAGGTATAATTTTAATTCTTTTGCCCTGGGCAGTACTGTATGTTCAGTTCTAGGTTCCACATTTTAGGAAGAAAATTGAAAGTGCTGGAAAGTATCTAGAGAGATCCATGAAAGTTGTTATATTTATTTCATTTGAGGTTCAGTTTGAAGGAGTTGGGTATGTTTAATCTGGAGAAGAGAAAACTTAGAGGAGCTTTGGTTTTTAAGGGCTTTCTTATAGAAGGGAGATTGGATTTCTTCTGTTAGCCTGAAAAGTAGTAACAGTGGATAGAAGTTGATGCCAGGAACAATTTCCACAGAGTCAGAACTATCTAAAAGCATACTGAATTGTAATGGGAGTAAGCTCCACCTCTTTGAATGACTTCAAAGTAGGCTCAATGAGCACTTATTGCATATGACTCTTTTTTTCAGCTATGGGTTTTTTTTTTTTTTTAAATTTATATTATAGCTTTTTATTTGCAAGTTATATGCATGGGTAATTTTACAGCATTGACAATTGCCAAACCTTTTGTTCCAATTTTCCCCTTCCTTCCCCCCATCCCCTCCTCCAGGTGGCAAGTTGACCAATACATGTTAAATATGTTAAAGTATAAATTAAATACAATATAAGTATACATGTCCAAACAGTTGTTTTGCTTGTACAAAAAGAATCAGACTTTGAAATATTGTACTATTAGCCTGTGAAGGAAATCAAAAATGCAGATGGACAAAAATATAGGGATTGGGAATTCTATGTAATGATTCATAGTCATCTCCCAGAGTTCTTTCCTTGGGTGTAGTTGGTTCAATTCATTTCTGCTCTGTTGGAACTGATTTTGGTTCATCTCATTGCTGGAGATGGCCACGTCCATCAGAATTGATCATCATATAGTATTGTTGTTGAAGTATATAGTGATCTTCTGGTCCTGCTCATTTCACTCAGCATCAGTTCATGTAAGTCTCTCCAGGCCTTTCTGAAATCAACCTGCTGGTCACTTCTTACCGAACAATAATATTCCATAATATTCATATACCACAATTTATTCAGCCATTCTCCAATTGATGGGCATCCACTCAGTTTCCAGTTTCTGGCCATTACAAAGAGACTTGCCAAAACATTCGTGCACATACAGGTCCCTTTCTATGAGTTGTTCTGTGTAGCCATTGACTTTTCTTTTCATTTTTTAACTTCTGTGTATAGCCTTCTAGCAATTTAGAAATGTCACCAAGTAAAGACTACATTAGGAAAGGCTTCACAGACATCTTAGTCTGAGCCTAAAAACATAATATTTTGTGGAAAAGGGCTAAAAAGGTGAACCTGGTTCTTAAGGTGATTGAAGGTGTGGATGTGCCAATGGGCCTTTGTTCTTATGGCTGTGAGAAATTTGGACTGACTTGAAGAATAAATTGGGGCATTTGGTGAAATAAGAATAAATAAGTTTGAGTAAGTAAGGGTGGAATGATCTTGCATAGAAGGGCCTTGAAAAATCAAACAGTGAAAGTTGGTTTTGCTATATTAAGCTTTGGCGTATTTGGGGTGCCTTTTACAATTCATCAATCCCCTTTTATTTTGTGTTCCTGTAAAATTTTCCACCCAAAATATTGAGTGGCTTCTTCTAGATTTCTTGATCTTGTATAGTATTGTGGATGGGGCCTGACTTGGGTCAAACCTCTAGATGTCTAGGTTTGACATTAGGAAGAACTGTAGTCCATCCTATAGGTAACTAAGAGGCAGTTTATATAGCCATAGTAGGGGAAAGATTTTCAAGAATGTATTAATGAGGACCCCACTGTGATTCAGCTGAATGATACAGCTGCCTTATGTTGGTAATACTGTTTTTCTTTGGACAGAGAAAGAGACAGAAAGAGAGAGACAGAGACAGAAAGAGAGACAGACAGACAGAGAAACAGAGAGACAGAGACAAAGAGTATAAGCTTGAGTGCATTGTGGTGCACATAGATTGCCCATCATTCAGCCCTCATTTTTGCCACATGACTGGTTCACATTTCCAATTACCTTTCTGAAGATAACTTTATTGCATTTTTCTTATACTCTTTTTTTAGTAGTGTGTTAAGATCTATTCATACCTACCAGGTGTCTCTCTTTGTGCCCATTTGTCAATAGGAAATCACACCTTCATGAAACATACATAAAAATTAGGTTTATTATATGAGGAATGTGGAAATCAAAGCTGAAGAAAATTCACAGTCCTTATAGAAGTTTTCATTTTTTTTTTTTAATAGCAGGGAGAAGCCCGGGGTGGGGGGGGGGGCGAGGGGAAGAAGGATGGCAAAAGCCAAATTCTTTTCCTTTGGGAACTGATAGACTATGAAAGTAGGAAAGTCTGCTTATCTTCAGAGGATCCCAGCTGCACAAGCCTCATCCTAGCCTGGCACAGCTGGTGCCCATCTGGCCTTCCAAGGACACACAGGGAGTCAAGTTTGGGGTACAACAGCAAATTGTGTCAGCTCAAGGGGAGCTTTGTCTTTGGCATATTCAGAGCATCCTGCATACTCTGGGTCCAGTGCTTCTGGAAAATATGACAACTCAACAAGACAGTGTAAGTTTCTTCATATAATGTATTCCATGACTTAGAACTAACTTGAAACTGGAAAAATACTATTGTTAAAAAATTATATATTTTTTATTTTCTTTTTAAAAAATATTTTAAACATTCTTTTTTTAAAAATTGAGTTAAAAATTCTCTCTTCTTTCAAGTCCTCTCTTATTGAGTAAGCAAGCAATAAATCAATTTCACATATCAATGATATGAAATATATTAGCTATCATATGAAAACCCCCCAAGAAAAATAGTGAAAAATTATATTTCAATTTATACTCAGCTCATCAGTTCTCCCTCTAGAGGAGGATATCATTTTTCATAATGAGTCCTTTGGATCATTGTATTGAGTAGCTAACTAGCTAAGTCTTTATAGCAGAGTAGATAAGTCTCTAAGGTTGATCATCACCACAATATTGCTGTGTACATTGTGTATAAATGTGAACAGTGATCTCCTGTTTCTATCACTTCATTCTGTATCAGTTCATAGGTCTTTCCAGGTTTTTCCGAAACCATTTCTCTTGTCATTTTTAATGGCATAATATATTCCATTACAATCATATATTTGTTCAGCCATTCCCCAATTGACAGCCATTCCTTTATTTCCAATTTTTTGCCAGCACAAAAAGAGTTGTTAAAAATATTTTTTGTGTACATAGGTTGTTTTCCTTTGTCTGTATTTGAAATACAGAATTTTAGTAGTGGTTTGCTGGGTCAAAAGGTATGTACCTTTGACCTTGGTACATAATTATACCAATTGTACAATTGGGAATAATTCCAAATCTTTATCGAGAAATCATCTGTATTTCAAAAAGATTGGAGTCATTCAAAACATTGACTATTTCCCAAAAGCAATCCAGCTTGCTCTCCTCTTCTCTGCCCAGCTCATTGTCTTTCTTCAGTGATTATCCACTGTATATGGATCAGGTCTGTGGAATGTTCATCCAACTCTATATCATAGTTTGAATAAGTTCCATTTTTCAGTAGCCTGTACTCTTCTTGAGGGCTAGGACCTTTTTTATTTCTTTTTGTTCTTCAGGGCCTAGAACAGTATCTGGCTCATTGTACATACATAATACTTGTTGAAACTCTAAGAGTGAAACCGCTTAGTATTTTCTCTGTTGATTAGGCTAAATTGGCTTACCATGGATCACAGTAGGATACTGCAGTTTTCTAAGGCTTAGTGCAGGAAGCATAGTTATCTACAAATGGGGTATCTGATGCATGTTGCTATCTATATAGAAATTCTTTCTCATTTGGATTTTGCTCAGGATATCCAAGTTGTATTGTGCATTTGTCTTGTGCCTTGCCTTTCCCCCCAAAAAAATTTTTTTTATGGAATATCATTAAAGGTACTTCTGTTGTTTTTTTCAAGACAAATCACATAATATTGACATCTACATAGGAGACAAAAAGCTTTGTTATTAGTCATTACAAACTGAGGCGTTCTTTACTCCTTTTGGTTAATATATTGATTGGAAAAATATATTCTGTTTTGGAATGTAGTTTATAGAGGCCTTCCTTTTTCCTTCTTATAACATTATCATACATAGCTAGATTTTATGTAGTCTGTTTTCATAAAGATTTTGCAGATATGGAAAATAATGCATATAAGTTTAAATATTTTCTTGGTCTTTTTTTTTTTTTTTTTAATGGCAACAGCTGGAGCCTGGATTTTTTTCCAAGTCTTTTTTTTTTTCTTTTTTTTCAGTTAGCTGGAGAACCAATCCTTTAACGCCCTCGAAATTACACATCTGCATATATCACCTCTTTGTTTACTTAATGTAATTCAGCAGCTCATCTCTCTCTCTCTTTTTTTTAAATGATAATTTTTTTATTGACATAACCCATGCTTGGGTAATTTTTTACATTATCCCTTGCACTCACTTCTGTTCCAACTTTTCTCCTCCCTCCCTCCACCCCCTCCCCAAGATGGCAAGCTGTCCTATACATGTTAAATATGTATCCTAGATACAATATATGTGTGCAGAACCGAATAGTTCTCTTGTTGCACAGGTAGAATTGGATTCAGAAGGTAAAAATAACCCAGGAAGAAAAACAAAAATACAAACAGTTTACATTCATTTTCCAGCGTTCTTTTTTTGGGTGTAGTTGCTTCTGTCTATCATTGATCAATTGAAACTGAGCTAGATCTTTGTCGAAGAAATCCACTTCCATCAGAATACATCCTTATACAGTATCGTTGTTGATGTATATAATGATCTCCTGGTTCTGCTCATTTCATTAGCATCAGTTCATGTAAGTCTCTCCAAGCCTCTCTTTATTCATCTTGCTGGTCATTTCTTACAGAACAATAATATTCCATAACATTCATATACCACAATTTACCCAACCATTCTCCAATTGATGGGCATCCATTCGTTTTACAGTTTCTAGCCACTACAAATAGGGCTGCCACAAACATTTTGGTCCATTTCCCTTCTTTAGTATCTCTTTGGGGTATAAGTAGCACTCTTGGATCAAAAGGTATGCATAGTTTGATAACTTTTTGGGCATAATTCCAGATTGCTCTCCACAATGTTTGGATTCGTTCACAACTCCACCAATAATGCATCAATGGTTCAGTTTTCCCGCATCCCTTCCAACATTCATCACTATTTTTTCCTGTCATCTTAGCAAAGATGTGTAGTGGTATCTCAGAGTTGTTTTATTTAATTTGCATTTCTCTGATCAATAGTGATTTGGAACACTCTTTCATATAAGTGGAAAAATTTTAATTTCTTCATCTGAAAATTGTGTGTTCGTATCCTTTGACCATTTATCAACTGGAAAATGGCTTGATTTCTTATAAATTAGAGTCAGTTCTCTATGTATTTTGGAAATGAGGCCTTTATCAGAACCTTTAATTGTGAAAATGTTTTCTCACTTTGTTGCTTCCCTTCTAACCTTGTTTGCATTAGTTTTGTTTATACAAAGGCTTTTAAATTTGATATAATCAAAATTTTCTATTTTGTGATCAATAATGATCTCTAGTTCATCTTTGGTCACAAATTTCTTACTCCTCCACAAGTCTGAGAGGTAAACTATCCTATGTTCCTCTAATTTATTTATAATCTCATTCTTCATGCCTAAATCATGGACCCATTTTGATCTTGTCTTGGTATATGGTGTTAAATATGGGTCCATGCCTAATTTCTGCCATACTAATTTCCAGTTTTCCCAGCAGTTTTTGTCAAATAATGAATTCTTATCCTAAAAGTTGGGATATTTGGGTTTGTCAAACACTAGATTGCTATAGTTATTGATTATTTTGTCTTGTGAACCTAACCTATTCTACTGATCAACTAATCTATTTTTTAGCCAATACCAAATGGTTTTGGTGACCGCTGCTTTATAATATAGTTTTGGATCAGGTACAGCTAGGCCACCTTCCTTTGTTTTTTTTTTTTTTTTTTCATTAATTCCCTTGAGATTCTTGACCTTTTGTTCTTCTATATGAATTTTGTTGTTATTTTTTCTAGATCATAAAATATTTTTGTGGGAGTCTGATTGGTATAGCACTAAATAAATAGATTAGTTTAGGGAGTATTGTCATCTTTATTATATTCACTTGGCCTATCCAAGAGCACTTAATATTTTTCCAATTATTTAAATCTGACTTTATTTGTGTGGAAAGTTTTTTTGTAATTTTGCTCATATAGTTCCTGACTTTCCTTTGATAGATAGATTTCCAAATATTTTATGCTATCGACAGTTATTTTGAATGGAATTTCTCTTTGTATCTCTTGCTGTTGGATTTTGTTGGTGATGTATAAAAATGCTGAGGATTTATGTGGATTTATTTTGATTCCTGCAACTTTGCTAAAGTTATGAATTATTTCTAATAGCTTTTTAGTAGAATCTCTGGGGTTCTCTAAGTATACCATCATATCATCTGCAAAGAATGATAGTTTGGTTTCCTCTTTACGCACTCTAATTCCTTTAATCTCTTTCTTAACTCTTATTGCGGAGGCCAGCGTTTCCAATACAATATTGAATAATAATGGTGATAATGGGCAACCTTGTTTCACTCTTGATCTAACTGGGAAAAGTTCCAGTTTTTCCCCATTATGCATATGATGCTTACTGATGGTTTTAAATATATGCAGCAGCTCATCTCTTTGGCATTGATAGAGGAAACTGCTCATTACAGATTTTTTTCTATTTTTGGGGGGTAGGGTGGGGTGGGTCTGTTGTGCTTTAAATCGACAAATACATTTTTATATTTTTTTAATTCATTTTTTTTCTTGCTAAGCTTTCTGTAAATCTTTTTTTCTCCTTACTGCTGCTTTGTTTTATGAAGTGATACTGAGGCGGGTAAACTCTGTAAAAATTGTTTCCCCTTTGCTCTGTAAAAGAAGGAAAATATGCCTTCTAGTCTGGGAGACCCCAAATTTCCCTTCTTTTACAGATCAAAAGGAACACATTTTTTACAGAGTTCATCAGCATCAATATTGCTCTTCATCTTCCACCATCTTCTTTTGTAAGTCTTTATAAATAAGTTTATGTTTTAAACTGGTATTGCCCTTTGGAACCATAGTTCTCTGCTTAGCATATCATTACAGACTCAGGTGCCTTCTAGGCAATTATTTTGCTTTCTGTGACAAATGATTTACATTGTTTAAATTTACTTAGGAAACATTCTTTCATTCATTTCCCATATTTCTATACCAGTTGCTTGTTTGATTAAGAATTTCTTTGATTGCATAATATAACTTCATTTTTGTTCTTTTAAATTGATATCTTTTGGACTTTAGGTGTTATTAATTGTGTGCTTATGAAATAAACCACTTTATATTATTTGCAATGTTAATTTTTTATTTTAAAATTTACATATTGTCTACATTTCATGTGATTATAATGTAACACTTTCTTACTTTTAGGTGAAATTTGGTAACATGACATTTAAAACAGATGTGTATCATAAGTCCTTAAATCCTCAGTGGAACTCAGAATGGTTTAAATTTGAGGTAAGGTTTTAATTATCTTATAAATAATGTTTATTTAATGTGTTGCAGTATAATAGCTTATAAATATGTAGGGATTTTGTCCTGCAGAAAAACGTGAATAGTTCTTATGTAAGGATGATAATATCTTCCTTACAGTCCTTAAAGACA
Organism: Antechinus flavipes; assembly: GCF_016432865.1. Taxonomy (NCBI): domain Eukaryota; kingdom Metazoa; phylum Chordata; class Mammalia; order Dasyuromorphia; family Dasyuridae; genus Antechinus; species Antechinus flavipes. The sequence goes on from NC_067402.1 coordinate 177,449,919, forward strand.
TGTCCTATGTCTACTTCAATTTTTTTTTTGATATATATATTTTTAAATTTTTGGATATATTTATAAACATTGGAATATAGAAAAGAACAATTCTTATTTGTTTGACTAAAAGACAGCATACCTTATCTGTGAAGAAGCTGTATTTACCAAATTTATTTTTATATTTTTTGTGTATTTTCAAATAATAATTAATATAATATCAATTTACAGGATGTGATTACTATGATTTTCTTGTGTAAGATGTATTTTTGACCCATCAAATATTTTAAACAGTGGTGTCAAGCAAAAAAAAAAAAAAACACATACACCCCAGATCCCTGGAAGTCATACATTGACTTGGAAAATGACAAATTAACATCATCTATATTGTATTATATTTTTGTTTTATTAAATATTTCCCAATTGTATTTCAGTGTGGCTTGGATTCTATGTCTTTTTTCCAGGGACACCAAGTTTTCAGTAAATTACATAATTTTACAAAATCTTGTCACAAATCTATGTATACAAGTAGATAATTCTTATTATAGTTCATCTATATGTCAAGTGCTGTGTCTTGACTGACTGGTTAAAGTATAGAACTACTTAGCTCCATGTCTACAGTGCCTGACAGAAAGTAAGCATTTATATGAATGTTAATTATTATTATCACCTTTGAACAGTACTGTCATCCAATCCAATAGTTCACCTTGGATGACAGAGATGGAAGTTGTCTGGTTCAAGAAGACCTTGATTTAAGTATCAATTTAGAATAAGAATGCATACTTGGCTATATGACTTTAGGCAAGTACTTAATCCTTTATTATCTATTGCTATCAGCCTGGAGGGAAAGGTAATGACTATGAGAAAGAGTATTTATCCCTGACTCTTTCCTCTATTTTCATTCATCTGTTATATAAAAACATAGAAGGTATTATCAATTTTCAGATGACACAAAGCTGCGAGGGATAGCTAATAAAATAAAACTTCATGATTAAAAATGATTTAAGAACCTGGAATATTGAATAAAGATAAAGGGATTTAATAGATATATGTATAAAAGTCTTCTCAAAGTTCAAAAAAATACAATTACATATAGATACAATAGGGAATACATGGTTTGTCAGTAATTCACATGAAAAATCTCTTGTGGTTTTATTTGACTACACTCATTGTGAATCAGTAGTGTAAAAAGCTGCTAAAAATCTAATGCAGTGTATATACATTGTAGAAAGTGTTGTGTTTCATTTGGAATAGCATATTTAGACGATGCCATAATAAGCTATAGTTAATTGTAATGCCAGAGAAACTGAGCAAGACAGAGATTAGGGAACAACTTAATAGTTTATTAAATGGAGAGATTTACTGGGACCAAATGATCCGTGTTTGGTCCCAGGACTGAAAGAGACTATTGTCTCAAAGAATCTAGCCCTGAAAGTCAGACAGCAAGACTCTTTTATAGGATAACAAGAACAATGAAATGATGGGAGAGGTACCTGGATGGGGATAACCTAATGGGGGAGGTACCTAGAATGACATAATGGAGGGAGGTACTGGAGAGGTTACTGATATTCTAATGATGTCTAAAATGGATAGACCTTTATTCTGTCAAACATTAAGAAGGAATGATTATAGCTTAAAGATATAAAACCTTTATCTCATCAAACATTAAGAGGGAAAGGTTATAACCTGAGGAAGAGTAAATAGGACAATTTGAGAACCTGGGTCAGGACATTAAAAGGGAACTGTGGCACAACAAATCAAGAGTGGAGTTGAACAGATTGGTCAAAAGAACTGTGAATTTTTATCTTCGGGGAATGGAAGATTTACTATTTGAAACAATTGAATGATTCCCAATGTGAAGGAATAATGAAATTGGCAGGCAGTGTGGTATAGGGGAAAGTGCATGGGACTTAGAGTCAAAAGAGCTGGGTTTGAATTTTGGCTCTTTTATTATATAATTATTAACTGAGTCTGAGTTTCCTTATCTGTAAAATGGGGATAATCTTATTTGTACTATCAAATTACTGTTTTGAGAAAATACCTTGTCAACTGGAATGGACTATACATGGACATTTCTACTGTTAGAATCTTGATGGTGATGATGATAATGATGTTCTAAAAATCAAAACTAGTACAGTGAGTAGAAGTTTCAAGGAAGACATTTTTGGATTGTAAAAGAGGACTTTTTTCCCCATTAGATCTGTGATTTTATTAGAAGCATAAATTCTGATGATGAAACTACTTGTAGATTTTACCAGCTCTACAAATTAGTCTTAATAAGTTGCCAGGGCATTGTTTATTTTAGTGATTTGCCCTTGGGTCAGATGTTGAATGTGAATCTGCATCTTCCTGATCTCAATCCTGTGGAACCATCTTCTCTACCCATCTAGCCACCTGCTCTTTCTACTATATTATGCTTTTTCTTAAGAAGAACTATATACTATTTAAGAGTTATCGAAAAAATAAACATGTTGCCTTGGAAAACAATGGACTCTGTCATTACATATAGTCAAGCAGAAGTTAGGAGTTGTAGAAAAGGTTTCTACATTTTGTGAAAGGGTAGATGAAATACTCTTGAGGTCCCTTATAATTCAGATTCTGTGGAAAAAATGCTCTTGCTTTACTACATATAATAAATAATTATAATAGCTGATATTTACATAGTGCTTTAAGGTTGTCAGAGTGTTGTATATATTTTATTGCACATTTTCCTCTCAACAGACTTGGGATTTGAAAACAATGTTCTCTATTGACTTAGTCACTACTCCTTCTACTATATACTATCTAACTTAAATAGATTTTTCCTAGTTTCCTTACCTTTGCATAAATATGCTTCTTGATTATTATAGACTATGAAGAGCTTTTTCAATTTAGATATTTAAAATTCTTTTTTAAAAAATATTTAAGTATGGGAATTTTGATATATGAATTAAATTTGCCTTTTAATTTTCTGGTTTTGGAATAATTATGTCTTTTTTATCTCTTTAGATAATTTATATAGTGTTTATTGCAGTGTTAACTAGGCATATTTTATAGAATACTGTGCATGGATGCCAATAAAATATGAATATATGAAGAAAAAGTATTTTGTGCATTGTTCATATTTTATGGTAATCACATTCCACTTGTATGTTCTCAATTAGAATTTTGGTAGAAAATTTCTCTTTGCATCATGATGAGAAATGTCATGTCCTTTTGTTAATATTTTTAATTTTTTTTTATAATTGAAGACTTTTGATATTTCCTATTGGAATATAATTCCAGGTGGATGATGAAGATTTACAAGATGAGCCTCTGCAGATTACAGTGCTTGACCATGATACTTACAGTGCAAATGATGCCATTGGCAAAGTGTATATTGATATTGATCCTTTACTATATAGTGAGGCTGCTACAGTAATCTCAGGATGGTTTCCAATTTATGACACCATACATGGTAAGGGTTAATATTTTAAGAAAAAAAAGAATTGATTTATTTTTAAAGATTACTGTGTCCCCTGGGTTATTTTATTTAAAATATATGTCTATTTATTTTAAAACATGCCTTTAGCAAATGTAGCAATTTGATATGTGATTCTTGGTCAGTCCTTACAGTCTGGGAAGGAAGTGCATTATTAATAATTTAACTTAACAAACATTTATTAAATGCCCACTATAAATAAGATACTGTGCTAAATGATGGGATATTTTGAAGTATTTCAAAGATGTCATTGCCTATAATTTGTAAACTAGTCGGGCTCATAAGTTGAGGGGGAATATCAGGGAAATGTACCCAGATAAATATAAGATAGCGAGTAAAAACATTAGAGTAATTATCTACAAAATGGATTGTTGTTGAATTTTCAGTTGTGTTCAACTCTTCATAATCACATTTAGGGCTTTCTTGGCAAAGATACTGGAATGTTTTTCTATTTTCTTCTGTAGCTCATTTTACAGATGAAGAAACTGAGGTAAACAGTTAAGTGACATATTCAAGGTCACACAAGTTATATCTGAGATTGGATTTGAACTCAGGAAGATGTCTTCATATATGGAGAGCAAGTCACCCACTATTACTATTGTAAAATAATTAAAATGATATTTTGGAAGGGCTCAAGTTCAAGGCCAAGGGACAAATTTCCCTTGTCAAAAGACTTCAGTGACTCCTTTATTGCTTTTTGGACAAAATATAAATTCCTTTTGCTGGTAGTTAAAGCTATCCATAAATTAGGTTCAATCTTTTCTTTCCAGACTTATTTTATTTAACCCCCTTTCTGTGTTATAGTCAAATTGGGATGCTGTTTTTTCTATGAAGTTGACATTTTATCTCCTGCCTCCCTATTTATTTTATAAAATGTTTTTTAATGATTTGAATCTTCTGCTTCCTTTTTTTTGCCTCTCAGAATCTTTAAATTACTTAGATGCCATATTTTTACATTGCCAACATACACCGAATCTTTCCAAATCACACATGTATTAATTTTTTCTCCTTCCTCAAATTACATTGTGTTTACATATCTATGTACATGTGTTATCTCTTCATTTGAATGTGAGTTCAAAAGTACAAGAGCAGGAACTGTTAGGTTTTTATTTTTGTATTCTCAGAGTCTAGCATTGTGTTTATATATAGTAAGATTTAATACATATTTTTTAGATTGAAATGATAAATTCAGTTTTCAACTTGCTAAATTTAAAATGTGATGGGATGTCCAAGTGAAAATGTAGCATATCAGAGAGCTATTATGTATAGTCTTCATCAGTTGTTGATATTTTCTTATTGCATGTATTTTGTGTATTACAGCCTATATTTGATTTATATAGTTGAGGGAGTTATCTGCATAGAGGTAATATTTGAATCCATAGGATCATATAAGATCATCTAAGGAGATAATATCAAGAGAGAAATCATCTCAGAGCAAAGTTTTGGTGTCTCCACCAAACTTTTGAGAGGTGGAGATAATGAGCTCACAAAAATATGATGTGTTAAGATTTACAAATAAATTATTTTATACTTAGTATATTCTTTTAGTTTCACCATAATTCTTTGAGGTTAGTTCAATTATCATCTTAATTTAATATGATAATTCAGCCAACTAGAATTTATTAAGATTTACTCTACATGTAAGGTATGTGCTAATTTCTGGAAATATAAATGCAATAGAAAAGAAAGTCCCTGAATTTAAGTAGCTTAATTCTGATAGAGGAGACTCTTGTAAAAGGGGGTGAGGATGGATATACTTGGTATAGAGACATGATGGAGGCATCCAGGAGAATTTGACCTGGTGGGAAATGAAGGGATAACAAACCTGAGTGCAGCTTCTTAAATGCAGCTTATGGAAGTAATCTTTCTAATCAGAGGGAGACAAGTCCTAGGGGGAGAGGATATTAGTTTCAGTACTGAAGTGATCTTTTAGGATGAAGAGATTAGGATAAGTGAAGAGGAGGGCTGCCTGGTGGACATTAAGAGGGGACTGATAAAATGGTTAAGAATACTAGGAGGAGGAGGAGGCCTAAGAAAGAGCAGTGTTATGGAGGCTAAAGGAGGGAAAGTGTCTACGGGAACAGGTAGTGTTAGAAATTACAGAAAGGCCAAGAAGGAGAAAAGAGAACAAAGATTGTCATCAGATTTCATAACAAAAAGATAATCCATCCATAACTTTGAGAAGGACAATTTGAGTAGAATGGTGAAGTTAGAAGTCAGATTCTAAAGGGTTGAGAAGTGAATGGTAAGGAAAAGAAAAAAGGCAAGGTATTTAGAAAGGTGTTTTTTTCTTTCTTTCTTTCTTTTTTTTAATATTTTCTTTTTCCCCCCTAATTATGTTGACAGTTTTTAGTATTCATTTTTACAAGATTTTGAGTTCCAGGTTTTTCTCCCTTTTTTTCTCTTCCCCTCTTCCTTAAATAGTAGGCAATTTGATATAGTTATACATGTGCAATCATATAAAAATTATTTCCATATTAGTCACAGTTATGAAAGAAGATACAGATCAAAAGGCATAACCAAAAACAATTACTTTCTTTAAGTAAAAAAAGTATGCTTCAGTTTGCATTCAGAGTCTGTCAGTTCTTTTTCTGCATATGAAGAGGATTTTTCCTCATGAGTCCTTTGTACTGTCTTGAATCATTGTGTTACTGAGAAGCAACATTCATAGTTGATCATCATAAAATATTGCTGATACTGTGAAAAATGTTTTCCTGGTTCTGCTTATTTCACTTTGAATCAGTTTGTACAGGTCTTTTCCAGGTTTTTCTGAAATCTGCCTGTTCATCATTTCTCATTTCACAATAGTATTCCACTATATTCACTTACTACAGCTTGATGAACTGTTCACCAGTTGATGGGCATTCCTTCAATTTCTAAAACAACAACAAAGAATATGACCACTGAAACTTATTATGGTGACAAGGATGACCAAGACACAAACTCAAAAGAGAAGGATAATGTCAAAACACCTAAGGGCAAAGCTCCAAAGAAAAATGGAAAGTGCTCTCAAGCCCAGAAAGAACTCATGGAAGAGTCTAAAAAGGCACTTAAAAATCATATAAGAGAGATAGAAGAAAAAAATGGGGAAAGAAGTAAGGGTGATGCAAGAGAATTATGAAAAAGGAATCAACAATTTGGAAAAAGAAAGCAACTACTTAAAAAGTAGTATTGGCCAAATGGAAAAGAAAATACAAAAATCCACAGAAAAAAAAAATTCCTTAAAAAGTACAATTTGTGGGGTAGTTAAGTAGCATAGTAGGTAGAGCATCAGCCCTGAAGTCATGAGGACCTGAGTTCAAATTTGGTCTCAGACACTTAACACTTCCTAACTGTCCTGGGCAAGTCACTTAACTCCAATTGCCTCAGCAAAAACAAGCAAACAAACAAACAAAAAAAATACAATTTGTCCAATGGAAAAGGAAGTACAAAAGCCTGAGAAAGACAACTCCTTAAAAGTTAATGAATATGTGACATCAAAAATCGATCAAATTTAAAGGAATAAAAAAGTAAAAGAAAATGTAAAATATTTCACTGTAAATATAACTGATCCTGAAAACAGATTCAGGACAGACACTGTTAGAATACTAGACTACCTGAACGTCATGATCGAAAGAAAGACTTACACAGTATCTTTGAAGAAATTATCAAGGAAAACTGATATACTGGAACTAAAAGGCAAAATAAATATTGAAAGAATCCACCCGTCACCTTAAGAAAGAAATCCCAGAACAAAAACTGCAACAAACATGATAGCCAAATTTCAAAACTGTCAGGTCAAGCAAAAAAATGCTACAAGTGCCAGAAAGAAACAATTAAAATACTGGAAACCACAATCAGGATTGCATAGAACTTAGTAGCTGCAACATTAAAGGATTAGAAGTCATGGAACATAATATTCCAATAAAATAAAAGAAAGAAAACTACATCTTGCTAAAAAGTACCATAGACAATGAAGTAATATCAGTACTAAACATATGTGCAACAAGTGTAGCATCCAAATTCTTAAAGGAGAAGTTAAGTAAGTTACAGGCTGGGAAAAACTGGTAAACAACAGAAAGACCAACATTTCATACCATATACCATGATCAGATCAAAATAGGAGCATGCTTTAGACATAAAGGGAGACACCATAAGGAAATTAGAAGAACAAAAAATAGTCTACTTGTCAGATCTATGGAGAAAAGAAGAATTTATAACCAAATAAGAATTAGAGAGCATTACAAAATGTAAAATAGATAATTAAAAACTTTTTTGCACAAACAAAACCAATGCAATCAAGAATTAAAGGAATGGAGTCAGATTTATAAGAATACAAGCTATTCTCCAAGTGATAAATGGTCAAAGAATCTGAAGATGAAGAAATTTAAGCTATCTAAGGCATATGAAGTAGTTCTCTAAATCACTTTTGATTAGAGAAATGCAAATTAAAACAACTCTGAGGGCACCACTCTACATCTATCAGATTGGCTAATATGACAAAAAAGAAAAATGATAAATGTAGGAGAGAATATGGGATAATTTCAACACTAATGTACTCTTGGTGGAAGTGTGCGTCCAACCATCCTGGAGAGTAATTTGAAACTATGCCCAAAGGGCAACCAAACTATATATAATTTTGATTTAGCAATACCACTACTTATATTTTTTAGACTTTTTTTCTTCTGTGGATTTTTGTATTTTCTTTTCCATTTGGCCAATACTATTTAAGCAGTTGCTTTCTTTTTCCAAGTTGTTGATTCCTTTTTCATAATTCTCTTGCATTGCCCTCACTTCTTTCCCCACTTTTTTTTCTATCTCTCTTATATGATTTTTAAGCGTCTTTTTGAACTCTTCCATGAGTACTTTCTGGGCTTGAGCCCACTTTCCATTTTTCTTTAGAGCTTTGCCCTTAGGTGTTTTGACATTATTATCCTCCTTTGAGTTTGTGTCTTGGTCAACCTTGTCACCATAATAAGTTTCAGTGGTTACATTCTTTATTGTTGTTTTGCTCATCTTCTTTGTCCTTTTTCCTTTCTTTGAAATTTTATTTCTGTCCTGGACTGTCGGTCCTAGCTGTTTACCTAGTGCTGCACTGATGTGTCCCTGATTTGTCCCTGGAGCGTCCTTCGGTCTTTGCTTTGCTGAAAAGGTGGCAGGGATATGGCCGGTGCTGCTAGAGGTTGTGGGGTTCTTACCTGGTGCTGAGCCAGGGTCCTAATGCTGCTGTCTGATGTACGCAGAGGTCCAATGGGGTAGCTCTTCATTTCCCCAGGGCTACAAAATCTGGTTGTTGGAAGTTGCTTTTTTGCCCAGGGCTAATCTGAAGCACCCAGTGGTTCTCAGAACCTTTCTCCAGGTGATGCTAAGGCACTTGGGAGTCCTGGTATTTGGGTTTGCCTTCCCCATGCACTGGGGTTTAGGATCTCCTGATGATTTTCTGAGGTGAGGCTTGCTATTGGTTTGCTGGGATGCTTTTCTGTCTTGGATTCTGTTCCTCTTTTACCCAAGTGAGATCTTTTTTGCCTATCTTTTAAATTTTTTGGGATAAAAGATGGTTTCTTGGGGTCTTTTTGCTAGTTCTTAGTTTCATCATTTGTTTTGGGGGACACTATTTTGTGATTGTTTGGTAGTGAATATGGGAGATTTTTGTTAGTTCATTATTTGTTCTGCCATCTTGGCTCCCTTTCTATATAGAAGAGTTTTTCAGTTTAGTTTTTAGTTCAGATTTAGTTTTTTTTCCCCAGGATAAGGTAAACCTAAGCATATTTGTAGGCAGTAGAGTGATAAATACAGAGAAACTAAAGAGAAACACTATTATTTTCAGGTATTGGAGAGTTTAGAACAGCTACATTAAGGAGTTTGACAGTGAGTCATTTTGAGATAAAATCCCATTTACCTGGTTGTGTATCTTTCACATGTTAAAAATAAGATCTGAGTTTAAGATTATCATAGCATGTTGGTGGAGAATCAAGGGATTAAATGATAAAGGGTGTTGCTTTGTTGAACAAGATTAATTGTAGGTTAAGATTGCAAAAGGAGAAAAGTGAAGTTATGGACTGGGAAAGTAAGGAGGAATGTGTGTGTGTATGTAATCTCAATGAAACTTGATAATTTGATTTTCAATTTTAACATTTTAAACTTGTGTGTGATTTAACCATACTATTTGAAAGTATTCATCATTTTACTCTATAATTGAAAGTTTTTGTAGTTTTATCATTATATAAAGAAACTTTTTTTATATATCTTCAAATTTAAAGAGTCCTGGTAAAATTCTGTCATGGTCATAAAGTAGTCATTTATTGTTTGTCAAGTTAATTTTTTAAAAGACTTTTGCAGTATTTCTCAATTCAACACTGAATTATTAAGATAGATGTGTAAGTTATGGCTAAAGATAGAACCATAATAAAGAAGGACAGTATAACATTTCTTTAATCAGGTTCCTGTTTTTAGTTCTATTCTTTTGTATTCAAATCCTATGATTTGATTGCTGTTGTCATTCTATGAAAATATTCAGTAAATAAAGATGTAGATTCACGTGTGGGTATTAAAACACATTACTCATGTCTTATAAGCAGGTAGACAAATCTTTTATAAACTAAAAAACTCTTATTTGAAACAAATGACATGATTTCTACTGATAACATTATAGATATACCTACAAATTACTGAATTTGGTAATGATTCTGGCCTTGGATAGTACCCAGTCTTTACTTCTTATAGAAATATAGTTATCTGTTCCACATGGCAACGTTCTTATTGTAGTTTCAGTATATCCCAGTTTGCATAAGAAGTTAAATGAGAATTTTGCAGAAGATGCAGATGATACACAAAGGCCAGCAGACAATACCGAAAAAGTTTAGAAACTCATTTAAATGCTTTTAATACATGTATAGTAATATATATTTTCAATATATTTTATCTTTAAATACCACAGTAATTCAATTTTTTTTCTCTGGTAGGAAGAGAGGGCTAAAAAATTATACTTGGATTTTCCAAATTGTGGGGATGCCCCACAGTGTGGAAAGGATATCTGTATTAAGTAAATAGCTATTGTGATTTTTTTTTTCTGAGAACCATATTTGGAATAATGATTAGAATAATTTACTTCTCTTATAAAAGTTTTCACTTATTTCCTAAGATCACATTGAAATATGGAAAAAAAAGATGAAAAGTTATTTTGAAATATAGAAATTAAACAATTGACTTAGTAATTGGTATACCTGTGTTGGAAATTCTTTTGAAAAAGAGTGAATATAATTGGGACTTAGGAGTTCTTTTGGCATCTTGGTATTTTATAAACCTTGTTGTTTGGTACATGTATAATATAATGATAATGTTTTGCTATCACCATAATATATGCATTTCTGTATTGTTTCAAAACACTTATCATATTTTATCTCATTTAATCTATGTAACAATTTTGTGAAGCAGGTAGGGTATGTATAATTCTTATTTTATAGATGAGAAAAATTAATCCTAGAAAAATCAAATGACAACTTCATGAGTGATAAAGGAGGAATTTGAGTTCTCATCCCTTTTTTTTCCACAATTTTTTTTTCACAGTTGTTTGACATACATAGTAGTTAAGAGTCATGTGTGAAGCACAAGAAAATAGAATCATGATTTAGTATAACCTTAAAAAAACCTTCATTCCATTTATAGAACCCTTTGTAATAAGGAGGTGGCTCTGGGTTCTTGAAATCTATGTCTCTGAAGCTCCTGAACTCATCTGCACTTAGGGCCAGCGATAGTAAGTGATTTGTTCCAGGTCATAGACATAGTTTGGAGTTTGGAACTGTCTTCTGATTCCTGAACTGAGCTTCCCCTGTGGCATTGCCTGACCTTCAAGTATCAGCAGAAGTAACTTAATAAAACTTCTAAAGATATGAAGAAGTACCCAGAAAAACTACATCAATATTTAACTGCTCTGCCCTGTTAAGAGCTTAAACTTATTATTCCTCAGTTATAAGCAACAGCAATTAAATGCAGAATGTAATTCAGTCTTAATGTCTATTTGGTAGTACAAAGTAAGTAACAACAGACCTAGAAAGTTTCCAAACAGAAGTAATCTATACAGTATTTGTATAATACAAGGCAAAGGTAGCTGTAAAAAGGTGAACACTTATTGTCAAAAAAAGGAGTTAAAAGTGTTTTCAGAGCACATGATAAATCACCTAAACATTTTTGAAACAAACTGATCTTAAAGCTGAAGTAAATATCAGATTTAAATAAAATAATCTAGAGTAGTTTCTTCCTCTTCCACTCCCCCTCCCCCCTCTCCATAGAGCCTTTGAAATGGCTATGATCCAGGAGTGGAATTAAAAAAAAAAAAAAAAAACAACATTCCATGGGGAACATCCACATGAACTCAATCGACACTATGTTAACAAAGAACCTGGGAAAAATATCAGTGCCATACAGATTTATTTGTAGAAATGGAGGGGTTTGTTAAAGGTTGTGATTTAGAATAAGATTATTGCATCAGAAACAATAGAAAGTTTATCCTTAAAGGAATCTTAATTTATAAGTCAGTGTATTTTATCCAGTGAAGTGGTAGAAACATGTCTCTCCAGATTACAAAAATTTATGACTATCATCATCTTATCCTGACATATTATCAGGTGGCTAGAATGATACACTAAAATACTTGCTATCTTTTATAAAATCTATATATTACAAATGTACTTTTTCTTCCTCTCCCAGTCCTTGAAAATTCAACAAATAAAACTGTACAAGAAATGAAACCTAGAAATAGATAGAACTGACTATAAACAGAATTATCCAGACATAACATTGACCCATAAAAATTAAAGATGTTATCTTGCTGCATATTCAGAATCATCAAATTGCATGGAATGAAGAACTTTAAAAAATATATAAATTAAAATCATGTGGGAACAAGGCAGGATTAGGTGTTATTCTTGTCTCCTTTCTGCTACTGTACCAAAGAGGATTTCAAAGAGTTGATCTTGCACTCTCATACTGTTGTTATTGACTAAAACCAGTCATTTTATCCATTTGTGTAACCATATGTAGAATATAAATTATTAAAAAAAAAACCCAGCAAACTAGTGACTTATCTTTGCATAATTTTTAATCTAAACCCCTTAAAAAAAAAGATGAGGAGAATGAGATAACAGTGAAAATAGTAATAAGCATAATAGTAGTAGGTATACAGTGTCAAAGTTTGCAAGCACTTTACATACATTATATCTCATTGGGAAAGTTTTTGGCATGTGTTATGATGAAAAATATTTATTTGGCTGGTGGATAGAATAAGAGGTGGTATGTATAGTATGAAACATGACTGAAAAGTTCTTCATTTTCTGAGATTGGAGGGAAGAAGGTAAAAACAAGTGAAAACAGAACTTTTGTTGTATAGAAGAAGACAACTAAAATGAGAGTTCAAGTTGGTTATTTTTGGTCATAGTGAAATCACAGCAGTTATCTGAGATGGTGGGGTTGAATTCTGAAGGCTAGAGAAAGAGAAAGTGAAAGGGATGCAGGGAAATGATAGGAAGTTTATGAGAGATAATTACCAAACAGCAGACCAGGTCCAGTGTAAATTTATAAAGGAAGTCATCTTTAGGCTGTACTACTTTCTTTGGCAGTTCATGGCACAGTGGGATGAGGAACTGAGAATGGATTCCTAGCGTTACTAAAGCTTTAATAGGTCAGGAGTAGTGGCAGGTAAAAGAAGAAAGAGATTCTAGAGTAGGGGTTAAAGCAGATGGTTAAAATGACAAAGTCAAGAAGGACTAAATATAAGAAGGGGCCAAAACTGGTTTTGTTAAAGGTCAAAAGAGGATTGGGAGAAATGTAGTAATATTGTTTTTCTAACATGACACATCCGTTTGCCAATAACTTTTAGTTTCATAGGTATGAAAATTAGTTTTAGAGAGATATTTAAAGTTCAGAGAAGTTAAATGTTTGCCCATTGTCACACAGTATCAAAGGAAGGATTTCAGTTTAGATCTTGCTGACTTAAAAGTCCAGCACTCTTTCAGTTTTGCTAAGTGCTCTTATAATATGTAATTTAATTAAAAAGAGCCTTTAATTTACTTGATATTTATAAGTAAAAGATTATTTTTTTCAGAGTGTATTTTTATTTTTTTCTTTTTATTTTATAGGTATCCGTGGAGAGATCAATGTAGTAGTAAAAGTAGACCTCTTTAATGATTTAAACCGTTTTAGGCAATCATCTTGTGGAGTAAAATTCTTCTGCAGTAAGTAAATAATTTAATTGGAAGTAGTTTGTTTTTAATACAGAAAAATAGATTTCTACAAATGTGGATAAACTAAATCGTTTAACTTTTAAGATCTAAACAGAAAGTATGTACTTGTCAAGAAATTATTAGTCTCTTCTTTTGTAGACCATTTTACTGGGATCAAAAGCTTCTGAATAAATAGTAATTAGTTTTTGTAAATTTATATGTTTAGGCTTGAAAAATTCAGTAATGTTTTGCTTTTTTCATGAGGTTTGTATACTATTTCTATCCCTGTTCTCAATTTGGTATATATAACCTTTTCTTTAAATAAAAGCATTTTGTATTCCATGTATTAAATCAGTCTGTTCATCTGGGATTTTGATACCACTTGGTTATCATTTTTATTTGTTAGAGGTTGTAGGAATTCGCTGTTGCCAGTTTGATGTTGAAGTCTATGTAGTACTTTCAGAGATAGGTGAGTGTGGTAGCCAGGTAGCGTGATTTTTAAAGACTAATTTAATCATGTTTGGAATAACTTGTTAAAAAGTTTAAAATAAATATTTAATTCCTAGCTTAGTGATTTTTTTTTTAAACTTTCCTTTTCTATTTTAGCTACTTGATTTATACTCTCAATTTTATTTTTATTTCATATTATCTATAGCAGTTACTGAACCACAAAATTAGATCTTAGGCAAACATTTCTTTAACATATTTGTAAGAAAGAGTAAGGCAGCATGGAAAAGTTAGTAGAAAAACGCAGTCTGTCTCTGACATGTACTGGTTGTCTAGTGATAGGAGAAGTGGTCACATAGCATCATAGTAATAAGATAGACCACTTAGATGTTAAAGACAAGCTAAATTGATTGAGGAAGTTTCCACACTGATTATTCTCCATAAAAATGAAATCACAGTCCAGGATAAAAAATAGTGGGGAGCAAAAACCTCCTGGAAAAAAAAAAGAATTTTTCTATTACTGGATATTTCATATCCTTTGTGTAAAAATAGCATTGTAGTAAATACTTTATTACAAAACTTCAGAGTGATATTCTTTAGCTTTAAGGTCGAAGAGGAATTTGTATTTAAAATATTAATTCTGCTTGGTAGAAATGATACTTTTTTTTTTTTAACAGCTACATCTATTCCAAAGTGTTATCGAGCTGTAATAATTCATGGATTTGTAGAAGAATTGGTGGTGAATGAAGACCCAGAATATCAGTGGATTGACCGAATTCGCACACCAAGGGCATCAAATGAGGCCAGACAGAGACTTATTTCATTGATGTCAGGTATATATTTTATTGCAAATTAGAAGTACAGATGAAAATATTTTATAAGAGTTGGAGATGTATATCTAGAGGTTGGCAGAAATATCAGTATTGAAGATGAGATTTGGGAATTATTTCCATAACCATAGGAGTTGAAGGCAGTATGGTTTGTGAAAAAAGCATTGGCTTTTCACTCATTGAATTTGGGTTCAAATTCTGTGTTCTTTACAATCTCTGGGACCTTGGCAAATTATTGGGTGTCTCTGGATTTTATTCATAATAAGACATGACTGGCATAGATGCTAAAGTTTTTCCATCACCATATATATGAGATTAGATTGAAAAGAGAAGTTATTGTGCCTGCCTCAAAGTGCAGTTGTGAGAATCAAATGAGGTACAACATTTATTTATTTATAATGTTTTTTTCCCAAATACTTAAAAAGATAGTTTTTAACATTCACTTTTGCAAAACCTTGTGTTCCAAATTTTTCTCCCTCGCTTTTCCCCTTCCCCCCCAAAAAAGCAATACAGTATAAATGTGCAATTCTAAACATATTTCCATATTTGTTATGGTGTATAAGAAAAATCAGATGAAAAGGGAAAAAAAGAAAACATGAGAGGAAAAAAACACAAGCAAACAAGCAAAAGTAACCAAAAAAGGTGAAAATACTATTCTTTGATTCACAGTCTCCATAGTTCTCTATCTGGATGCAGATGGCTCTTTTCATCACAAGTCTATTGGAATTGAATCACCCCATTGTTGAAAAGAGCCATCACAGTTGGTCATCACATGATTTTGTTGCTTCTGTGTACAATGTTTACTTGGTTCTGCTTACTTCACTTAGCATTAGTTCATGGAAGTCTTTCTGGGTTTTTCTGAAGTCAGCCTGCTCATCATTTCTTATAGAACAATAATATTCTATTACATTAATATACCATAACTTATTCAGCCATTCCCCAGCTGATGCTAATCTACTCAATTTCCACTTCCTTACCACTACAAAAAGGGCTGCTATAAATATTTTTGCACATCTGGATCCTTTTCCCTTTTTTATGATCTCTGAGATATAGACCTACTTGAAATACTTCTGGAACAAAAGGTATGTACAATTTTATATCCGTTTGGTCATCATTCCAAATTGGTCCAGAATGATTGGACCATTTCACAACTCCACCAATGATGCATTAGTGTCTCTGTTTTCCTACATTCCCTCCAACATTATCTTTTCCTGTTATTTTAGCCAACTGAGAGGTGTGAGTGGTACCTTGCAGTTGTCTTAATTTGCATTTTTGTAATCAATGGTGATTTAGAGCATTTTTTCATATGACTAGAAATGGCTTTAATTTGTTCATTTGAAAATTGTTTTGTTCATAACCTTTAACCATTTATCAATTAGGGAATGACTTGTATTCTTATAAATTTAAGTCAGTTCTCTATTTATTTTAGAAATGAGGCCTTTATCAGAAATAGCTAAAAAATTTTTTCCCAGCTTTCTACTTACCTTCTAATCTTGGCTGCATTGGTCTTGTTTGTACAAAAACTTAAATTTATATAATTAAAATTATCCATTATTCATAATATTCTCTACTTCTTCTTTGGCTGTAAATTCTTGCCTTCTCCACAGATTTGAGTGGTAAAGTAGCCTTTGGTCTCATAATGTGCTTATAGTATCACCCTTTATGTCTAAATCATGAACCCATTTCGACCTTATTTTGGTATAGGGGAGATAATACATTTTAAATGCTTTTCAAATCTTAAAACATTTTAATATTAGCTTTTTTTTTTTTTCTTTTTGCCTGAGGCAATTGGGGTTAAGTGACCTGCCCAGGGTTATACAGCAAGGAAGTGTTAAGTGTCTGAGGTCAGATTTGAACTCAGGTCCTCCTGACTTTAGGGTCCACACTCTATCCACTGCCTATCTTGCTGCCCCAGCTATTTTTAAAAGAAGACAATTCACAATGGACATTGGAATAGTTCCATCATTATTCTTTCTTACTATTATTAACAATAGAATTTTTACATGATTTTTTTGTGTGACTGTCTCTTTTTATTTAATTTTTTTAGGCATTTAAATAAAAAAGGCAGGAAAACAAAAGCTAGTAGCAACAATAGTGATTATTCATGTTTATATAGCTTTTTCTGGTTTACAAATTGCTTTTCTCATTATTGACCTGTGAGTCAGCTCATGCAGGAAGGTATTACAAACATTATTATCTTCATTTTTCAATATCAGAAAATTGAGATTCAGGTTAAAAAGTGATTTGCCCACGATTATATAGTGAATAAATATTGGTACTAAGAGTTCTAGTCTTCTGATTCTTGAGCCTTGACACTATTCCCATTATACTCTGTTGTTTCTTAATAAATTGAAGGGGCCTGATATTCCAGCCACCACCAAGACTACTATCTGCTACTGATAGGATAGTCAGGTCAGCCTAGTTGAAATAGCAAGGAACCTTGAGACGGAAATCAGCATTTACCAGGTGTGTCTAACCAGTTTGACCAATTTGACCAATTCTGATGGAACCATTCTAGAACCTTGGGTAAAAGAGAATAAGTATTAGCAGTTTTCCCCTGCTGTAACAGCACCCTGTTTGCAGCCTCTCCCTTGCAGCAGTCATTGAAAGGAGTAACCTATGTGGATAAGAGCGTTATCAATCTCACCATCACTGCTACTACCAGCTGCCCCCAATGGACAAGTAAGTCTAAGAGCACAGAGAAAACTCGGGGCTCCACAGACACTGACTGGATCTACTTCCAGCTGTGGGGCACACTTTCCACCCCTATACCTACCATCCTACTGAAGCCAGCAGTCATCCAGAGTCGCAGTTACTGGAGAGATGTGGTTTGGTAGCTGCTTTTTCAGGGGCCCCAGCCCCCACCTATTGGGGGCAGTCACAGTTGCTGAAAACCCAGAAAAGAAAAGTTATCTCCATCTCATTCCACATTCAATATCTCTGTCACTGGCACATACCTCAACATCAGAGATGGATATTGTTTGACTCTAAGAAAGATGCATTATCATCTGCTTTGTCTATGGTGCCTCTGGGCCTTTCCATCTCACTTGCTGCTAGAACCTCCTATATCTGTTATCTCCTCTATTAGAATCTGAATTTCTTGACAACAATAACTGTCTTTTCTCTTTGTCCCCCTAGCTGTATGCAGTGATTTGTAACAAAGAAAGTGCTTAATAAATGCTTTTTTATTTATTCATTTGAGACTTTAAAAAGAAATGAAGCTAATCTTATTTGTTTCTGGTAATTATATCTGGTAATAATATATGGTCAGAATCCTTCATTAGCTGTTCCTTTGAATTTTTTTCCAGTTCAGGATCTATGAAGATGAAGAAATGTGGGATAGATATTATAGTTAGATGAAGTATGAACTTCTTGAGCAATAGTTCCTAAAGATTATTAATTAATAGATCAGTGTTGGTTTAAGGAAAGTTTAAGATTTATTATGGGACTCTTGATCTAGGCATTATTCTATTAAGACAAAAAATTTTATTAATGTTCTTTGTTTATAGATCACTGGAATTTCTGGATCTCTTTTCCAACCCAATTCTATCGTGCATCAGAAGTTTGTTTTTTAATCTTAAAAATATAATAGGTCACTGACTGAAGACTTTTGAGAGAGGGACTGATAGCATCATACCTGTTATCTGTTTTTCGATGGTCTTCGAAAGGCTACTTTCCAAGAACTAGCTTAGTTAAATACTGAGAAACTTATCACAAATTTGTCTGGCTACTTGCAGTGGCAAGCCATGCAAAAGCCAGGGGAACAAAGTCCCATTGATGTGGCTGATAAGGCACTAAATGTTATTTAGACACTAGATGATGTGCTTTTTAGAAGGACCAAAAGTTGGGGTTTGGTCATGCGAAGAATTCACAATGGTTCTTCTCTTTGCTAAAAGGTAGGTTTATTTAGGAGAATAGGTTACAGATAAAATTGGAGATTCAGTAGACACTGGCAGTGGTAAACATGAAGTAGAGTGGGAGAACATATAAAGACAAGTTCCTCAGTGGAACTCAAAGTTACCCAGACATCCCAGGGAATTAGAGCATGCCCTTATCTGGCAGGCTGAATCCCTGAAAGGGCCCTTGTACTCTAAAAGAGTTATCTGTTAGAAGGAGAAGTGGAGTCAGGAGCATGGTAGGGTTAGGAAAGATATCACTTGGCTAAAGGAGAAAGAAGCTATGAGGCAGAGTGCTATGGACCTTAAGTTGTTTTATAGGGAAAATTTAGCCTCAGATACTTTCCAGAACTTGGATTTCTAACTGGATTACCTGAGGGTGGGAACTAAACTTAATCTCTATCAAAACTTATTCTATCAGAGCTATCTTCCTGCTTGTTCCAGGGAACAATTTAATTTTTATCAATACTTCAAGTATTCTCTGCTCACCATTCAGGATCTTATCACTGGCATTTTCTGTTGTCTTCTAGTTCTCCAGGCATGGCAGAATGCTTGAAAAGGAAATGGATGCTCAGAATCACATAGTTTTTAGACCATTTATAAACTTTGATTGTTAGGCCTCTAAATGTGAAATCTTTAACTAATGACCAACACATGAATTTATCATGCTTGTTTAAGTGACTTGTCCAAGTTCATGTGGCTAGTATCAAGTGTCTGAGACTGGATTTGAACTCGGGTCTTCTTGACTCTAGGGCTAATGCTGTATTCACCAAGTCATCTAACTGGCCCTATCAATCTTTTTTTTTTCCCTCTAATAAATTTATTATTATTTTTTAAAATATACATTGCTTTATGAATCATGTTGGGAGAGAAAAATCAGAGCAAAAGGGAGAAACCATGGGAGAGAGGGAAAAAAAAATAGAAAAAAGAAGTGAACATAGCATGTGTGGATTTATATTCAATCTCCATAATTCTTTTTCTGGATACAGATAGCATTTTCTACCCAAAGTCTATTGGGATTGCTTTGGATCACTGAACCACGGAGAAAAACCAAGTCTTTCATAATTGATTGCACATTCTGGCTGTTACTATGTATAATGTATTCCTGATTCTGCTTGTTTCACTCAGCATCAGTTCATGTTAATCTTTCCAGCCCTTTCTATAATCAGCTTGTTCATCATTTTTTATAGAACAGTAATATTCCATTACCATAATATGATACAACTTGTTCAGCCATTCCCTAATTGGGGCATCTATTCATTTTCCAGTTCTTTGCTACCATGAAAAGAGCTGCTTCAAACATTTTTGCATATTTGAATGTAATTCCTCCTTTAAGATAATCTTGGAACCCAGGAATGACAATGCTGTGTCCCTATCAATCTTGGTATTTTTTGCTATAAATGAAAACAGAAGAAAGGCAATTGCTATTGAATTGAAGGTTGGATCCTTGGAGAGTCAAAAAAAGAACTCTGAGGAATTAGCTTTCTTTATCTTAAGCTCAAAGGCAGAAAGAAATACATCGTGAGACATTTGATCATGTACTTTGGTTTTCATAATATGTATTGACAAAAAGCCTACCATGGAATAATTGAAGCTGTTGCAGTAATTTCATTTGTAGAGAAAAAAGAGGGAGATAAATTCTGTGAAAAATTTGCTAAGATCCTCCCAGATTAAAATGTTATACATTTTGATATTTGGTAATTTCAGTGCAAAGGTATAAGTGGGAGAAAATGATGAATACGTCAGAAAATATAGGCCAGAAAGAAGGAATAAGAGGGGCCAAAGACTTGTAGATTACCAAGAATCCTCATACCACTATATCATGAATACTTAAAAAAATACCTTAAGATTATAAACATTACAAAAACATGGTTGTATTTTAAGTCATGAAATGGCTAGTCATTTTTTGAACATTTTTTTCGTGAACTTAATCAACAAATATTTCAATATGAGTCAATTATGTAGACAGACTTGTAGAAAATAATCAGAATTAGTAAAAAGAAGAAAATGTCAGTGCATGTTGTACCTAAA
Organism: Antechinus flavipes; assembly: GCF_016432865.1. Taxonomy (NCBI): domain Eukaryota; kingdom Metazoa; phylum Chordata; class Mammalia; order Dasyuromorphia; family Dasyuridae; genus Antechinus; species Antechinus flavipes. The sequence continues at coordinate 177,470,758 of NC_067402.1, forward strand.
TTCTGACTTATTTAAGCAAGTAATTGATAATTGTGTGGAATAGAGAGAGATAAAGTGAAGAACTTATAGGAATGGATGAATTCTTTTTCTGTATTTTATTTTCATTATTTCTGTGTTTCCCCTATGACCTGTATAATATGTGCAGGCTCATATTTACTTGAGCCTTGGCCAGCTATAAACATATTTACTTAACCTGAGCTGATGAAATTTATCAGTATTTGACATTTATCGATATTTAGTCTATTAGCTGGACCACTATCTGCTTGATTAAGCCTGGAGGCCTGATTTTCTGTTTCCTAGAAATCAGGAGATTTTGAGGAAACAGAAACTTTCCATTCCAATCTCTCCAAATAGCAACAACTAATTGGATGCCTCCCCCTCCCCTTCCCAATGCTCTCTTACTTGTGATGTATTCTCTTGTATAAAAGCTATGCATCTTTACTACTTCTTTAGCCCTCCTACCCCTAGCTTTCTCTTTCTTATCTCATGATAGGACAGCTCATTCTCTGGAGGTTTTCAATAAACAATTTTTCTGCTTTTTACTGAATGATCTCTGAGTAGTCATTTTGGGTAAGGGTCTTCTACATCCCTCACATAATTATAAATGGATAAAATCCTGTAGAAATGACTTTTACAAAGATTGTAATAATTTTATGTAGAAGTTTAGCTGGTATAACTCCATTGCTACAGTAAGGGGACTAAATGTGTCTAAAGAACACTGTAATTAAAAATTCCTCATGCCAAGTAGAGAAATATCATGGCTAACTACAACCGTGGTTTAGAATGTTAACTCATTTGTAAATTTTATTAAGAGGTAAGATGCTTTATTTTCACCTATATTGCCTATAAAAAAAGAGAAACACTTAGAAGAATAGATCGAATTTAAAGAAAATTTGGCAACAGGCCCAACTAATACTATCCCAAGTGTCTTTATGGGTGAAGATGGAAGAAGCATATTAAATAGAAGAAAATGGAAAATGTGTGTACAGATTTTTATTACAACCTGTTTTGTCCATCCAGGATAGTAGAAATGCCTGTTTTGGGTATGCTTTCTGCTAGGCCTCTGCCAGTATACAATTCACTTATATATAATTCATTCAGGCTTCTGTCTTCTGTATTGGGCCTGAGTGTTCTATCTTTTTCCCCTTTTTATCTTCCCAGCTCCTATTGTGCTAATGCTAAGGCCTGAGCATTGTTTCCCCTAAGCTCTTCCCTTCAAATCTGGGACCTAGAAATTCTCCCACTGTGCCAGGATTTGAGTACTGACTTGGGTACTTCTACTTCCAAAACCTAAACAATTGTGCCACTGCTGGAACTGAATCACTGTTCCAGTGTCCCACTGCCCACTTTAGTATGTGTACTAAGACTGCTACATGTGAAAAGTTTACATTTCTGCTATGGTAGAGCCTATACTGGATCCTTTACCCAATTCTTTCTGGAAATACCAATGAGAAAGAGAGGTCTAAGTCATCAGAACCAAAACAGAGACTATATCTTCTTTTAAACTGACATACTACACAACACTCAACATCCTTCCTTTCTCATCAAATCATCTGAGTTTATATTTAGCATATTTTCTTGATCCCCAATTCCAAAAAAGGCTGTGAGATTCTAGAGGAAGGATTAAGCATTGTTCTTTCAAATACCCTCCCTCCTTCTCAAATTCCTTGCATCAAAGAATACCCCCCCAAACACAGTTTATTATGGCCTCCTATATAGAGTATAAAAAGACCCACCCAATTCATTTCTTATAATTTTTAGTTCCAAAATTATTTCCAGGGAGGCCTACTACCAATTCATTTCTTATAATTTTTAGTTCTAAAATTATTTCCAGGGAGGCCTACTAGATCCATTGTAACATGTATATTGAAGCCTAAGGTTTTATCTTAAAAATATAAAAGGGAAAATTTATGTTTATGATAAAAATGAAAATATTTGAATGAAAATTATAGCTGCATTGAGAGAGATTAGCTTCTAGTGTCCATGCTATCATATATTAGATATGTGACCTTTTGTAACTTTTCTGGCTCTGTTTTCCCATTTGCAGGATAAAGTGCTTGGATTAATTGATATTTAAGGTTCCTTCCAGCTCTAAATTTGGGATTCTTTGAATTTCAATAATGTATTGACTATTCATTTTCTTAAAATAGTCATTGTTTTTTTTTTTTTTTTAAGAATTTGGGTTTTTGGTCTCTTCTATCTTATAGGTGAACTACAAAGGAAGATTGGTTTGAAAGTACTTGAAATGAGAGGAAATGCCGTTGTTGGGTACTTGCAGTGTTTTGATCTAGAAGGAGAATCTGGATTAGTGGTACGAGCCATAGGAACAGCCTGTACGCTGGATAAATTAAGTAGCACAGCAGCATTTCTTCCTGCATGTAATTCCCCATCCAAAGAAATGAAAGAGTAAGTATGAGTTTAAGTGCCTAACTTTTAATGGAGAAAGCTGTTCATCTTTTTCCTGTACATGTTCACTTTATTTTAAACATGACCAGTAGGGTGAGCCACCACTTTTTATTAACATAGTGATTTCCTGTCAGAGTTCATTGTCAAAACTATCTAAGTTAGAAAATAAAATTTGTACTAATGTATATATTGTATAACACTCTTCAAACTTGATTTTGGACTATCTGTTTTAGAAGAGTATTTGTGGGTTATATTTTACACATTTCCTCAGAAATTCAAAAGATTCTTTGATTTCTGATCTGTGTTCTGTTTATGATAATGTAGAGGCAGTAGGCTAGACTGATCCACGTGCTGGAGAGTTTCTCCTGCATTATAGTTTGAAGGAGGGTAGTTAAGAAGCCATCACGAGCCATCAGAGAGACTTCATCCTATTATATCTAAGGAGGACACATAAAGCTGAACATTTGCATGTATTTCAGGCAGATTAGTAGAAAAATGAAATTTTCCATTTTACTTTTGATTGCTCCTAAGATCTGCTGAATTATTTTAAAAATCAAATGAGGCACAGAAGGTGGGGAGAAAGACCTAATTTTCCCATTTCTTGAGATTAACCTCATTGGTTTTGTAAATGAAAAAAGATCTTAGTGATCATAGAGTTCAATTTAATCTCCCTATGTTGAAGCTGAAGAAACTGAAGATGACATAACTTGCTCCAGGAACTGACAAAAACAATTATTTAAACCCAGGCCTTCTTAATTCCCAGTTCTTGTTCTTTTTCTCTTTCTTTTATGAAGAAAGCTAGGTGGAAGTTGCAATAGCAGATGGTTTTGGAGGACCCAGATAACTGTGGTGTTTTTTTTTCTTGTCATGGAAGGGTCCTTAAAAAATTGTAGTCCTTTATTCATTTATTTGCAATGAATCCATTGCATTAAGGATCTAGCTTTTGTAGCTACAATTCCTATAGTTAGTTTTCCTTATCTTGTTTCATGTGATTATAGTAGAAAGAAGAAAAACAGAAGATGGCTACATTGCCTTTTTACATCTCCTTTGTTGCGGTCAATTAGCTAACTGGGAAACAAATTTTGCATATTTTCTGGAATTCTATTAATTTTAGGACTGCTACTGTGAATTTATTCTCTAGTTTTTTGATTCTACGATAATGAATTCTGATAAAAAGAGAAATACCTGTATTATGAAGGACTTTTTCAATTGAGAACATTTTCTGAAATGTGTTCTTTAAAATATTTGTAGCTTTTAAGAATATCTCTGATGTTTTAAATTATCTCTTTTGTATTCTTGATAACTTAATAATTTAGAAATCTATATAAAATACCATGCTATGATTTTTCTAGCCATAACTATGCTGATATTTTAATATATCAAAGGATTATAAATTGTCAAGGAAAATTTGGTGAAATATGGCTTCATCTTAGTTCTATGTGAAGAGTTTAGAGCCCTCATCTGTAGTACCACGGTCTTCATTATAAGGTGATATCATTTGAATGGTGATCCCATAATATGTAGCCAAGAATGCTTTAGTATATTTCCAGTGTATTTGGATATTCAGTTAAGAAATGTTGTGTTTTTATAAAATCTGACTTTCAAAATATACTTTATTTAAAATTTGTATTAAAAGTTAATTTCATTTGAATTTATTACATTTCCACCTATTTTACTTTTTAAATAATTTGAATAAAGTAAAAAAAATTAGTTTGAACACAATAAACCTATTGATCAACATTTATAAATGGCTATTCTGCTTCAGGAACCATGATTACCTTCAGGGTATAAGATACAATCTGCAGAAGTGGTCTTTACCTTTGATGAGATTATTTCATACAGGAAAGCAGGACCTCCTTATGTGAATATGGAGTTACTGTGAAAAGATTGAATACAGATAAATACAAATTAGTGACATTCAAGCTAGTTTGCAGTAGCTGTAAGGAGAAGTTAAGAAGGGCTGTATTCTGATTTTAGTGCTTAAGTTGGATCATATAGGAGGGGCTCAGTAGCATGTTCTAGCATGAAAAATAATCAGCCCCAGAGATTGGTGATGGAACATCATGCATCAGGAAGAGAGAGAAGTTAGGACTAAGTTGAGAAGGACTTTATATTTGATTCTTGAGACATTTGTTGAGTAACATGCTCAGAACTGAGTTTAGGGAAAATTACTTGGGCAGACCTGTGGAGGAGATACTGAAATGGTAGGAGAAGCCTTGTAGTAGTATCACTAATTAGGAAGCTGATGAGTAATCTAGGGAAAATTGGATGATAGTCTGATCTAGGTCATGTGTGAGAGAGATGGATTTAGAAATGGCAAGATTGGACAATTGATTAGATAAATGAAATGAAAGTGTATAAGAAAGATAAAGCCAAGGTTTTACAGTTTAGGAGACTATATTTTTGTAGTCTTGATGGTACTTTTAGCAGAAATAGCTTTTGGAAAAGGGAAGGATTTTGGAGAAGGTAAATTGACATGTTGCATTTGAGATATTCCATTGGCAATTGATGATGTGAAACAGAATTTCAGAGAAGAGATCTGCGGTTGGACTGATTGATAACTGGCATTAGAGAACTAAACCCAGGAGAGTTGGTGAGGTTATTGAGAGAGTAAAGAATAGGTGGGCGTAGGACAGTGGAATTTTTTTTCTGTGTTTATACTACTCTGAAAGAAAAATGTATAAAATGCTCTTTAGTGTGATTTGTTTGTAGTCAATAAAGTTAAAATAATTTAGATGTTTTCATCAGTAAACTATAGTACATATATCACTAATGTACATTATTTTCATTTTGGGGGAGTAAAATTTTCTATTGTGATATTTCTTTTGTTTATAGTGGTAGTTTTTTGACATCATGTTTTTGTTAAAGTAAAAATTATTTTGATGGTTTCTATTGGTGGAATATTAAATAAGTACTATGTAATTTTATTATATACCTAGTATATGTAGATTAAAGCAAACTAACAATATGAGTACCCACATTATAAAAATAAGAATATTAATCTGCAAACTATATTGAAGATTACTATGGCCATCAATGCTAGAAGATTGCTCTTTGAGAACAACAATTCTGTGATAATACTTACCATATAACAATAGTTCATCTGTGGTAAAGGATCATAAAATAAGGTCAATAGAAGTTGGACTTTCTAGACTTCTGTTGAGTAAATGAATATTGAAAAAAGCATTTTTTTCATTGTTTATTCACAAGATTTTTTTAAAAGTATGCATCAATGAAAAAAGCATATGAAATAAGTTGTTTAAATACCATTCACAAAAATCTTATTTATGGCCTGTAGATTTTTTTTTTTTACTCAGGACATTTAAGTCTTTTTTTAAGTAAAAATTTTATAATTTGAATATATATTATATATATATATTTTACTGGTAAAAGTTTTTATTATATAAATATATTATACTACATGTATACTATATTGCTTTATTTAGGATGTTAATAGTACTATGTCACAAAATTGAATTTAAATTGACCTTTGAAAAAATATATTCTATACAAGTAATAGCCCAAAAGAAATTAATTTTGGAAAACCCAACTATTGGTTTAATTGAGGACATATTTTTCATAATGCTTTTTGCTTTGTTCTGTGTATGTTGTCATCAATATTAAAATGACACATATACATTAAGTTATTTATTCTTTTATTATACAGTTTCACTTAGAGTTCTCTTTATCCTAAATTGTTAAGAATTGTTAATTCTTCATAATTTTTCCTCCAACAGAAAATGTTCTTGGAACTTTTTCTATTAGTCAAACATATGTAAAATTCTCTTAAAGAATTTGATTGTATAAGTGGCACATTATTTAGGATTGCTGATTTCAAAGTTGTAATATGATTTAGCTCTTTATATTTAACTTTTCAGTTTTATGGGTATTTTCCTCCCATAAAGTCTGTACTATGAGGTCACTGATGATGAAGGTAAAGAGAAACCTTTTATTTTTAAGGCAACCTTAGAGCCAAAATCTTAAATTCAACTAAGCACGAAAATATATTGTACTTTTTACTTCCTTAATTCTCTTATTAAAGCTGACAGTGTATTAACGTTTCCTTTAAAATTTTTGACTAAAATATATCTTTAGCTAATGTGTATCTGTTCTTTCTTCCCTCTTCCCCCTGCCCCTTTTTGGGTTTCTTCTGGTCTTTTGCATGTTAGGGATTTGTAACTCTTAGGAGCTGCTTAAAAATATGTGCTCTCCTCTAACTAAAGCATCCTGCAATCATTTTAACATAACTTTGCAATCTGTTGTATATATTGTTTTCTTTTCTTCCACCTTGACTGCAAATTCTCTCAGGTCTCCGCTGGTTCACCCTCCAAGCCATGGATGCCGCTCGACTCACAACAGCCCAATTCACACTGCTACTGGCTCACGACTTACTCAGAACTTCTCTGTGTCTGTTCCCACTCTCATCTACACTGGTACGAGACTGCTCAGACTCAGGAGCTGGGGAGAGACAGGCCACAGGCAGAGTGGTCGCAAAGGGCAGGCAGGCAGGCAGTGTAGGCAGGTACCACAAATCTTTTGTCCTTCCTTTTCTCACTGGAAGTCCTGCTGTCGTGAGGAACTACTGTATTCAACTGCTAAAACAAGGGCTATAGTTGTTTGGAAGAGAAAGTGTCCTTTTCACTTCAAAAGTCTCTTCCATAGATCCATACACATGTTTTCAAATTTACAGTGGAGTACTCCAATACATGGCTTTGCATTTTCTTTTTGGTTTTACTTGAAAACCAGAATTATTATTGGACAGGAAATTAATTGTCCAAATTGTTTATATCTTCTTATTTTTCCTCTTATAAAATCTTTTAAATACAGCTTGTGTAATTCTGTGGAAGAGATTTTGTTGGAAAACAGGTAAGCAGTGATTCTGCACGAAACAGAAATGTTTCAGTGTAGTTATATCCATTTTCTTCATTGCTTTGTTTTTAGCTGTGGCACTCTTGATGCTATAGGATAAGGAAACATTTTTATTTTGGAAGATATATATGTGTGCAAATATCAGTTATATTTGAACATATTTACACACATCATTTGCAGTCATCATCATTTTTTTTCTTTTGTAACTGGAATCAAAAAGCATTGTTTATTTGAAAATATTTTCAGCCATGTATTTATTCTCTTTGGTTATTTCTCTTTGGTATTTTTTTTTTTCCCTGAGTCTGACATTTCATGCCTTTTACTTGGCTCGTTAACTGTTTCAGTGCAGATAATATTTATCTGAAAAATACTGAATGGGTAAATAGAAATTCTTTGTCTTTGACCTTATCCCCAGCTTCACACTTAAGAAATGACTGCTGGCCCAGCCCCAACCCATCCCATCCTGGTGTTTGGATCATGCTGCCATCAGCCAGGTCCTTTGGCACATGATTGCTTAATATCTTTCCACCTTCTTCTGGCAGGATTCCCTTCAATGAAGATCCCAATCCCAATACTCACTCATCAGGACCCTCCACCCCTCTGAAAAATCAAACTTATTCCTTTTCACCTTCCAAGTCCTACAGTCGACAGTCCTCTTCTTCTGACACAGATTTGAGTTTGACACCCAAAACTGGTAAGGCGCTTCCACCCGCTTTTTTAATTTGGTTCTGTTCTTGTTGGCTTTTCATCCAAGCTTTTTCTTCTGCTTTTGGCATATAAGTTAATAAAAATGATGCCAACGCTAATAATTTTCAACTGTCACAATTAAAATATGAATATATTTTTACAATGCAGGGATTAACTTGATGTGATTTCTACTAGTAGGTTGGTAGCTCAGATGTTTAATTTTTTTTGATAGTTTTAAGTTATAGACTCTAGATAATAAACACAATTCTTATTTTATCTATAGACTTTTTTGTTTAATACTATAATATGTTGGGAATCACATTATTTTACTAATGATATTAGGAAGTAGAAGAGTTAACATCAAATTTTTCATGTAATAAATATACTTTTGAATTTATCTTTATTTATAGACCTTATTTTGAATTTAATCCTAAAGTATTCATAATACCAGAAAACAATACTTCTCTGGGATGGTAGTATCATATTAATAAGTGATTTATAATTATAAGTTTTTGAAGTTTGTTTGTTCCATCCTGTAAGGTAGAAAAATATCATTTTTAGTGTAATCATTTTTTGCATATTTCTGAATTCTTATCATCTCCACCCCCCAAAAAGCTCCCTGCTCCTTCCATTCATTTTCTACCCTGCTATTTTGTCAAAATTTGTCTAGATTTTTTTTTTTTTTTTGGTTGGGGGGAGAGGTGGTGGAGTGGTTGTCATCTGGTTCTTTTTTCTTTCATCTCTAAGATGGACCAAAAAAAAAAAAAGATCAACTCATAAAAATGTTTTAAGAAATTGAGGGAAAAAAAAGAAATCATGGCATTAGGATTTTTATAAACTGCATTTTGATCTGGGACATTTTCCCATGAGATTTATTTCATATTTTCAAAAATAGTTTTTGTCTTGTAATATTTTGTCTTACTATATTTTAATAATCTCTTCCTTGCTTGAAAACAAATCTAACTTTAAAAGCATGGGAGATTCAAGAGTAAAGAAATGACTTGTGAGTTTTTTGTTTTGCTTTACTTTTTTTTTTTTTTTTTTAAACTAAGAGTTAATAAATGAAATTGTTAAACACCACAAATTGTGAAGACCATGATTTGGCAGTTTTGATGCTTACTTGAAAAGAAGAAGCCTGAGTTTTCTGATTTTTATTTTTACATCATGCTACAGATAAAAATAATTCAGTCTGATAATAAATAGTTTAGAATTTAACAAGTAGGTACATACATTTATTTAGGTTTTCTCATATTTAAAAGTTAACAAATTAACTTAAATTGTAGTTTAATAAAAGTTTAAATTAAGACATCTGACAGGCATTTTTATCTTATTGATTCTAAAATAAATAAAACTTGCTAGTCATGAAGCAAAAACTTGAAGTCATGAAGAATTATGGTTCTCTAAAGGGTAATTTTTAAATTAGGCTTTAAAATATAGCATTTTAATATAAAAATCCTAGTGAAGATGATAGTGGCTTAAAAATAAGTGTAGCTTTTAATTTTACTATTTGTTAGAACTATAGACAGTATCATTTCATGTAGTTTCTAAGTCTGTGTAGAAACTCAAATCCCTGACACACTCAGTGTTCTTTTTGAATCTAAATTGCTGTACTTAAAGTAATACACTATTTGTAAAAACTCTTAATCATATTGATCAGACCTTGTGGATGTTATTTTATAAGCTTTAAGGCAGCCTCTTTAGAAGTAACTGAAATTTTTTAAATGTTAGGAAATGAAAGTAGTAGATACCAGTGTGCAATTCTTTCTATTCTGTACACATAAACAATTCGAAGGGGAAAAAAAGAGTGAATTTAATTTATAAAAAATTAATTGAAGTTTTTCCTTTCCACATTTCTTGTTTGCCAGATTTCTAACCATTTAAACTAACTGGATGGTGTATTTAGTTAGTCCTGAGATTCTTCACTCATGTACTAATTATGTTCTCCATACTATTGCTTAAAAAATACCTTAAGAATTCAGATATATGAGAAGTTGTGCTCATAATATGAAAAAATTAATTGTAAACACTGACTGGTTTCTCTGTTTTATTATGTTTAGATAGCCTAGAAGATCTTTTTCCTAAAGACTGATGGTTTAATTCCTAAATTCCTTTCTTCTAAGTTCCCTTTCATGCTTTAATTTATAACTAAACAGAATTAGTGAAATCTGTGTAATTCACTTTTGTCTAAACCCCTAGAAACATTTATTTGAACCTTTACTTTTCTTAAAACTAATATAGACACATTTTGTTTATATAGTTTGAAGGTTCCTAAATTTAAATTAATAGAATGTACTATATGCTTTTCAATTGGGTTACCTTAGTAATTGCTTTTAATAGTAACATGTTTTTGAGTTCTATAAATGTCAAATTAAAATAGATAATATAATTAATGGTTTAATTATTTGGTTTTCCCTGAGTCTCTGTAGTCCCTGAAATTTAAATATGTAAATAAATGTAACTATCTCCATATTTCCCTTAATTTATATGGATACGAAAAGAGGGAGCTTAGTGAGGTTTGATAAGGGCTATTAGCATTGAAGTTTGAAAAAGCTGTGTTTTGTGTTCTGCTTCTGGCTTAATCAGTATGACCTTGATAACTTTCCAAGAGTAAGAAGTCCAAACAGGTAATTGATCAAGACAGTTAATATATAAGGAGCTCCCTACCTGATCAAATCACAGGGGCAGACAAAAAGTAATGAGGATAATTTGTATCCAGAGTTAATAGTTGAACATATTTGGTATTGTATCCACAAATTGAGCAAAATACAGTAATTTTTTGCCTACTACTTTATCTGCTTATTTCATTTCTATATACTTTCATTACGAATTTGAGGCAACTTCTAAATTTAAAAGTAAAGAAACTAAAAATGAAAAAAGAAAATATGTTCAAAGAAATAGAAATTGATATTACATGTAAATTACTTATAGCCCACTTAAGAAATGATTAACTGATTATTATTCTATTATGAACAAGGTAATCAAAATTGAAATTATAAGTATGACTGAATGAGAAAGTACCTTTTTTTAGGTTTTTATTTTGTTGTGTTTTGTTTTAGGTAGAGGCCAGCACCTGCATTTGGGCAGCTTTTAATTTCTTTTTCATTCCCTTCTCAAAAAATTCAAGTAGTTCAGAATCCAAAATTTTAACCTGTTAGTTTCTATTATTTACTAATTACGACCATAATTTCTTTCATTGGTAAGCTTCTGAGCACTATTGATTTTATCTTAGCTCTTTATAGTCACTTTATAATATAGTGAAATATTTTATTCTGGTCTTTGGGGGAAGATAGGCTTAAAATATTGCATATAGTTGTTTTGATTCATAGGATATAATTTGACCTTTAATATAATCACATTTTTGTAATAGATTGGTTGGTAACATTTTTGTCAGAAAGAAAAAAAAATAAAAATACTGATAATATATTTTAAATTTTCATTAAAAAAATTACTTAATTCAAAGTCAAAAAACCACTTACAAACTTAATTTTATTGAAATGTAATTTATTAGTCGTTTAATAAATAGGAAATAAAACCATTAAAATGGAGAGAATAGCCAAATTGATGAAATGAAAGATCCATTTAAATTTTTAAATGTATTTGCCACTTAAAATAGACTATTTTAGTGTGTATGCATATTTTGTTTTGTGCATACACACACATATAAAAATTATAACGCATCTAAGTTTTAGGCCTTAAAACACTATTTAGACTTTAAAAATACAGGTAGCTTAAATTAAATAATACACAAATTAAAATATTATCCAAGTAATGTAAAACAGGCTAAGATAACATTAAATCTTAAGATATTAAAGAATACTAAAGAACCTAAGTGTTTTCATTTTAAAGTCTGTATAATATGCTTTTCATCTACATTGTGACATTTTATGGTCTTGGCATTACTGTTTCCTAATGGGAACTTTTCATAAAGTGGCTGTATATGTCTGCATTAAAAAAAAATCATTTTTAATGTTATGTTTTGTTTCATCATTGCTTTCCTTATCCTGCTTTTTCTGGTCATCTTCTGAATCTACATCTTTTCTCTATCACTTTCCTCCACAGCACCTTACCCACAGGGGCCTAGGATTTTCCTGTGTCCCAGCTCCCCCTCTCTCTCTTCTGGTTCCCCTCATCTTAAAAAGTCCTGTCTTCTCTCGGAATCTAGCCTTACCCCTCATCATTCTAGCCATATCAGCCCAGTTGTTCTGAGGAAAAGTGTTTCTTTCAGTGAAGAGTTGCTCCTGGCTGCTTCTGGTAGGATCAAACTATAACAGCTTTTTTTCCCCTATTTTTTTTTTTTCTAAATCAGTTTAACAAAAGTAATTGTAGTCTTATAAGGAATTATTGGGTATTATATATGGAGCATCTATTTTTTATTTACAAAAGAAAAAAACCTATATGAGATATTTACTGAGTTCCCTCATGGGTATTTAAATGTTTAATAACTTTTTAAAAAATGATGCTGACAGCATATATATATATATATACATACATATATATATACACACATACACACATAGATTTTTTTTTTTTACTATGTTCAAAAATTTTATTTTTTCAAGAAATTAAGATCTAGGAATAAATTTCATGCCTTCCAGTCAGTAGTATTCCAACTTTGGTTCATGTACTTGAACTTCTTTTTATATAAATTTCATTTACATTATTGGATTCCTGTTTTCATGTTGTTAGCAGCCATTTAAAAATGTAGTTATTTTGTTCAAATTAGTTTGTCTCATTAGGGCTATACTTTTCATTTTCGCTTTCCCTTATTTCATTTCATTGGCATAAACATTGTAATATTCTGCTAAGATTCCTTCGTGGTGGTGGTGTATTTTTTTTCCCCCTTTAAGGAATCCATTTTGTTTTGTGCTTTCAGTATGCTTTGTATAAAAATCTTCATTTTGTGTCTGTAGTTAGTATTGTATAGTCCCTAGAAAGTATTTTATGAGTTAAAACAGTTGATTTTTCTGGGAAAAAAGTCACCAGAGTGGGACTATACACATGCTAATCTTTGTTTCCTTATCCAAGAACAGCTAAAAATATACTCGTTCTTATATAAGTATACTAGTTTTTACATAGGAAATTTTACTAAGCTTGACTGTAAATGTCAATTTTGAGTAGAATGGAATTGAATTGTTAATATAGTGTTCAAATTCTTGTTTTTCACCTGTACTTTTATGTTCACAATATAATTCTTTTACCCTGATTCAATGAATTGGTATTATCAAAAGAAGAAAAGGTAGGGAAAGTAACAACATTAAGATTTAAAATATAGGTAAATGTTTACTAAATGCAGTTCCTTCATTCAAAACTATGTCCATTTGTGATTTTCTTATTATACAAATTGGGTTTTAAGCTTATTATTTTGTGTTGAGTTCTTTGAGAGGACTTTGACAAATAAAATATCATTAGATATAAAGATATGATAGATCACAATTTAGATTTTAAAATAGCTTAAACTTTTGGATTCAGTGCAATATTTTGAATCAGTCATTGAATTTCCTTGTGACTTTTATATATAAATATAGGTAAATGTATATAAATATAGTTCTTTGGCATGATAGTCAAGTTTATTTAGAATAATTGAGTTTTAAAGTGGAGAAGGATGAACAAATGTAATCTACTGCTTTTTTATATAGGAAACTGACATGGCCAGAGAGATTGTGTTTTACCCAAGGTCATGTGGGAAGTTATTGGTATTGATTATATGTTTAAAATCAGTATATAGAAAGTTATTTACTTTAAGTAGGCATTTATTCATAGTTTTCATTTTTTTTTCAAAAGAAGAACCTTGTCCAAGTATCCATCCCTTCAGTGTTATTTCTGTAATTAGAGATCACCTAAAATTATGCAATATTTATTCAGACTTTGTTAAAAACAAAAAATCACAGACCTATTTCTGGTTAGGAAAAACTTCTGCAAGCAAAATGAAGAATTTGACTACATATGATTTGTTTTGATGATACTAATTTAAATAGAATATTTTGCTTGGTGCATTGCAAAATAATTCAAGAGGGGAGGGGCTTATGACAAAAATAATTACATCAGAGTTTTCTCTTTCTATGCAAGTTGTTTGTTTCCATAGATATTATTTATATGCTGATATTTCTTAGGAATGGGCAGTGGGAGTGCTGGAAAAGAAGGGGGGCCATTTAAAGCTCTTTTAAGACAGCAGACTCAATCAGCGCTGGAACAGAGGGTAAGGAATTCAAGACAATTTTATTGTTCTTAACATTGTTAATGATGTAAAAAATGTGATGTAGATTTTTTATTGGTGTAATTTTTATTGCCTTATGTTTAATTTTTTTTAAGTGTCTTCATAAGTCCCTCTAAAGAGTTTTACAATAATAGCAGTTAAGCATGATAAAATTTATCATGCTTAAAATATCATCTTATATATTCTTGTATTATAAAACTGATGTGGAATAGCCATCGAATGTAACAACTTTTTTTTTGTCTTGGAATATAATTCTAGATAATCATGACATAGGTCATGATATAGATAATCATGAAAAAAGGTTATGCTGTGTTTAGAAGTTTTTTTCTAAATTGTTTTTCAGATATTGTAGAAAATAAGTATCAAGTCATTTCATTTATAGTTCGTGTAGTTAAAAGTAGTTCCTATATTTTATGTACTTAAATTATTTTTTACCATTGCCCAAGCCCATGACAATAATAAGGAATTCACAAATTTCATATTTGGATTTTTAAATGTAATTACTTAACTGATATGATTAGGCATTTATATCATTTTTTATAATATATATTGAAATATATCAGGAAAAATGAGTAGTTAAAGTTTTTGGATGATTTTCTCTTTTCATTTTTTGTGTTATTTCATTGCTAAGGGAGGATCGCCTCATAGGTTCTGTAGAAATCGGGTATGTTTCTAAAAATGTGTGAGAGTCTTTTTGTTTTTGGATTGAGAGCTTTAAAATTTTAATCTTGATTATTTAAAACTTGTTTAAGCTTTTTCTTTTTCCTTTGGAAATGTTGCTAGATTTTTTCCTGTTCATAATGTACCATGTTAATATATTTAATAGTACTTGTAAGGCCCATTAACTAATCTAATGCATGATAGTAAATTTCATTTCATTTATTTTTAAAACACTTGTAGTTAGCATTCAGTCATATAAGATTTTATTTTGAAAATTATAAGCATTTTTTAAAAAAGAAACCCTTTTCTTATATTTTCTATTTTATGCTAGCATCTAAAAATACATATAAAATTCTATTATGACAAATATCAATAAATATGAAGAAGGATTCTGCATTCCTCAACTATTCTGTATTACCAAAACAGCTTTTGTAGACAAATTCTTTCCCCAGTCTTTTTCCCCATGACTGTATGTGTTTTATTTGCCTCGTGACAACAAGGGAAAGAGAAATTAACTCAACTGAAAGCTGAGCAGCAACTGTCTTGCTTTATCATTAAGTAACAAATATCTTTCAGCTGTTCTTCATCTCTTCTGTATTTAAAACTTGTCAATTAATCCCACCTAAATAACCTACTTTATAGCTAGCTGTCCACTAAAAGAAGCATATAAAAGGACCAAAGATCTTAGATGAGACAGCAAATGAGAGAATAAAGATATATGCATGACAACCTCCTGTTTTTGGTTACTGGATTAAAGAAACCTTTAACAAAACTTAATTCACTACCCATCTTTTTGAATCCTCTTTCTCTTCAATTTCCTCAGAATAGAAATATGATTTCACTGAAACCATAATAATTATAAATCAACAATTTGAAGTCTCCTGGATTTTGATGTAATGGAATTTTATATGGATATTATGTCTTTAACCTATTTGTGCCAAAAACTTCACATCTGTCTTTAAAAATACAATGAATATTACTTTGACTTCTAGTCTGGAATTTTATTCTTGTAGCTGACTTAAAACTTATAGAATTGTCCACATGGAATAGAAATTTGCCATGTTGTAAACTATAATATCATTCATAATTTATAAAAATTAAACATTCTGTATACCTGTGTTATTTGGGATTCTGTTAAATCAGTATAATAGGACTGGCTCTGTAAAGAAATCCAAATGAAGGGAGTCTAGTAATCTGTGAAGTAATGGATTTAGTGTGAGTTATTTATCTGTTTTTCATGTAACTTTGGCTATGATGTTCATGTGGCATGTTTTAAGGACTATATAGAACTAGAATCACTGAATCATGAAGTATAGTCTTCACATAGACCTAGGTACATGTCTGAATCCTTTCTGTTTGAACCTTAAATTGCTTCATGGCTGTGAAGTCACTTAAATCCTATTTCTTTTCATATCTTGTTTTCCTCCTTGTAGAGCAAGGAATATACTTTAGATATTTGAGAAAAGAAAATGAATCCTTTCTCTGTCCAATATCTTATAATAGATTATTATTTCATGTGCCAAAAACATAAGCACTTCAAGAATAGATAGCTATTTCATAGAGGGGGGAAAAAAAGATGACAGTATTTCATATTTTTAATAACTTCAGATTCTATACATATAGACTATTTGTACTACCAACAATACAGTTGTTTTCTGTCAGTATCTCACTTTCCCCCCAAATCAGGCAATTATTTTCTGTGTGTAGCATATATTGGCTGCTTCCCAAATTTTTGTTGTTGCTTATAATCCATAAATAGATAATAGAGTGATTAGAGTGCTGGGTCTGGAGTTAAGAAAACCTGAGTTCAAATTTAGCCTCAGATTCTAAAAGTTGTGTGACCTGAGGCAAGTCACTTAACTTATGATTGCCTCAGTTTCCTTAGCTGTAAAATGGGGACAATAATAGCACCTACATCATAGAGTTTTTATGAGTGTAAAATGAGATAGCATTTGTAAAGTTCTTCGTATAATATCCGACACAAAGTAGGTACTGTATAAATGCTTATTCTTTCTCTCCCCTACCCTTCTCCTGGTCTGATACAGTATTATAGGTAACTTGTTTATGACAGCTTCCTTCAGAGCAAGTTCTTTTTTGGATAATCATTATGGATATTTCACCTTGGCAGCCTAAACATATAATTAACTATGGAATGGAAATATCCAAGTTTTGTTTTTATTACTATGTAGATATAAGGACCCATGGTTTTTATTTTATTTTAAAGGATATAGTTTACTTCCATGAAGTTGTCTTAATATCACCTTACTTAAGTCTTTGAGACTTAAGCCTCTTTATTGTAGCCCTTTAATGTACTGTCAAAATGCTGCTTCTTGTCCATTTCACATAATACAGATATTTTCTAAGCTAAGTACCATAGAGAGTAGATATAGAGTAGGAGTGCCTAGAAATTCACAGGAGATACTAAGAAAGGAGTCAGTCGTAAATACTTATTCAGAAGCATGCAAAATGTATTTTTTTTTTCCTTATGAATCAAATTGGGAGAGAAAAAATTAGAAGAAAAGGGAAAACCATGAGAAAAAAAAATGAACATAGCATATATTGATTTATATTCAGTCTCCATAATTCTTTCTCTGAATGTGGATGGCTTTTTCCATCCAATGTTGGTTAGAATTGCCTTGGGTCACTGAACAGCTGAGAAGAACCAAATTTGTCATAGTTGATCATAGCACAATCTTGCTGTTGCTGTGTACAATGTTTTTCTGCTTTTGCTTGTTTCATTCAGCATTAATTTATGTAAATCTTTTCAGGCCTTTCTGAAATCAGCCTGCTCATAATTTTTTTTTAATAGAACAGTAATATTCCATTATTTTCATATACCTTAACTTATTCAGCCATTCTCCAGTTGAGGGGCATCTGCTCATTTTCCAATTCTTTGCCATTACAAAAACAAACAAACAAAATAACTGCTACAAACATTTTTGCACATGTGGGTCTCTTTCCCTTTTTTATAATTTCTTTGGGAGACAGACCCAGTAGAGACACTGCTGAATTAAAGGGTATATATAGTTTGATAGCCCTTGGACATAGTTCCAAATTGCTCTCCAGAATGGGTGGATCATTTCACAACATTGCATTAGTGTCGCAATTTTCTCATATCCCCTTCAACATTTATCATTATTTTTTCCTGTCATCTTAGCCAATCTGAGGTGTGAGGTGGTACCTCAGAGTTGTTTTAATTTGCATTTCTGCAAACAATAGTGATTTAGATTATTTTTTTATGACTAAAAATGGCTTTAATTTCTCTATCTGAAAATTGTCTTCATCTCCTTTGACTATCAATTGGGGAAATGGCTTATATTCTTATGAATGTGATTCTTTATATATTTTAGAAAATAAGCCTTTATCCAAAACACTGGATGTAAAAGTTTTTTTCCCAGCTTTCTGCTTTCTTCTAATCTTGGCTGTGTTGGTTTTGTTTATGCAAAAAAAATATTATTTAATGTAATCAAAATCGTCTATTTAGCATTTCATAATATTCTCTTTGGCCATAAATTCTTCACTTCTCCACAGATCTGATAGGTAAACTATCCCTTGTTCTTTTGCTTATAGCATCATCCTTTATTCCAAAATCATGTACCCATTTTGATGTTATTTTGGTATGGGGGAGTCTGTGCTTCTTAAAGGAAAATTAAGATTCCTTTTTATACATATGTTTTAATAGTTTTTAAAAACTAGCAGTTCAGGGTGGAAAAGTTGATTTTATAAATTCCAAATGCAAATTTTTCTTCTATGGATAGATAATCTAAAAGGTTTGTGTAGTTTTGTCTGACCAAGTACTTTTAACTGGTACATTTTGATCATCCCATGAGTAGATAAATAACGTTTTTGTCTTTTTTTGCTTGTTGAGCTACACTTATCCACTATGATTCATGTCATTTTTGTTTTTGAAGAATTCAAATGTTAACAAATATAAAGTACTTTGCCAGAATTTGAACACTAAAGTGCTAATAACTTTTATTATTATTGAATAAGACCCTGAAAAATGATTTTTAAAAGAATAGCAGCAACAGCAGTAGCTATTTATAGATTACATATATCTATATATCTATATCACTTTAAAAATTGAAGTTTCACTTAATGTTTTATTTTATTTTATTTTTTGCTTTTTCTGCTGAGACAATTGGGTTAAGTGACTTGCCCAGGGTCACACAGCTAGGAAGTGTTAAGTATCTGAGACCAGATTTGAACTAAGGGCTTCCTGACTTCAGGATTGATGCTCTATCCACTGCACCACCTAGCTACCCTATTCACTTAATGTTTAAAAAAAAAATTCTTAAGCATGAGGGTAGGTTAACATATGATGGGTTCTGTGTGGCTAGGGCCACACAACTTTCTTCAGAGGGAAGAATCAGGTCCATCTTCAGGATTTTATGGCCACTTCCTTTTCCATTATAGACACTGGATTGTTTGTTATTTTTTAAAAGGGCAGCCTAAATGAATAGTAATAGTTTCTCTACCAGAGGAGTTCTTGGTTATCTTTTGGTTGTGTCATAGGCCTCTTTGGTAGTCTGCTCAAATCTGTGGATCTGGTATCAGGATAATATTTTTAAATATTTGAAGGAATTATTCAGTTTCAAGTAGAGGTTAGTAAAAAAAAAAATAAAGGTTTAAGTTATTTCTCATCCAGTTCATGGAGCCATTGAAATTTATGGTCCATGATCCTGGGTTAACTACTCTTGATTTACTATATGATAACCTCTTTAACATGGCTTATTAATTTCTTAAATTATTTAGGAACCACTTTTTAATTTGTAACTACCTGTAAAATGTAATTTTGACAAAATGTGATGCTTAAATTTCCTTTTTTGTTGTATTGATATTTTGATATATTTGGAATCAAATGGATACAAGTAATCCCTCTAGTAGTGTGGATTTTAATCCATATGGCCCACTTAAGCAGTTATTCTTATTTAAGCTTGTAATAGGCAACAGTGGGTGAAGTACTGGAATTTCAGATCCTTCCTCAGACATTTACTAGCTTTGTGACCAATGGCAATTCACTTAATCTCTCTCAGGGCCAGTTTTCTCATTTGTAAAACAAAGATAATCTTACTAGGGGTTGTTTTGACAATTTAATGAGGTAACAGTGAAATCATTTTGCAAACATTAAAGTGGTATGTAAATATTAGCTGCTGCTGTTGTTATATTACAACTCCATGGGGGACTATTCAAATTGGTGGAGGGGGGAGAGGGGGTGGCAGGAAAGGTTAGAGTAGGAGACTTATGAAGCATAAAAACTGTTCATCACATGATTTTTATCCTTGTATTATAACTGGTCATACATCTCTAAGACTATATTTTTGTTTTGTTTTTTTAATAATATTTTATTTTTCCAAATACATGAAAAGATAGTTTTCAGCATTCACCTTTGCAAAATCTTGTTTTCCAAATTTTTCTCCATCTCCTTCTCTTCAGCCTCCCAAGACAGCAAGCTATCCTGTATGGGTTAAACATGGTCAATTCTTCTAAACATATTTCTCTATTCATTTATGCTGAGCAAGAAAAATCGCACAAAAAGGGAAAAAAACCACAAGAAAGGGAAAAAAACACAACAAAAAGGTGAAAGTAGTAGGCTTTGATCCACATTCAGTCTTCATAGTTCTCTCTCTCAATGCAGATAGCTCTCTTCAACTTAAATGAACTATATTCTTAATACTACTTTTCCCTTTCATTTTTTTTGTTGGTTATATTCTATAGTAGACTCACTGTCATTATGCCCCATTCTGTTGCCATTTAGGTTTCTCATAATTCTTAAATCTTCAGAGATTGATATTTTTGTAATTTGTGAATAAATAGCATGCATTTATTAATGCATTGGGACTTTGAGACTTTCTATTTTGACCTTTAGAGCCTTTTCCTTATTTTACTCTGATCCTAAGCTGAATTTCAGATCAATGATCTTCAGAAAAGGTGTTAAAATATTTAAGTACTTGCTTATTCAGTAAACATAGAAAGCAAACACACTTTTTAGGTCCTATTGATTCTTCTGACTCCTATCTCTCCCAGATATTTTCCATATATTTATCATTTCTGGGACCCACATCACCCATCATGTTTATTAAAGGTCTTGTCCAAAGTTATAAGAGATGGCTTGGATTTGAAGGTGCCCCTTGTTATTAGGACTGTTGTGGGAGTGAAATATATACTTGAAAATTCATGAACTCTAAAAGCATTTTCCCATGGAAACATTGTTGCATGTAAAAGTTTGTCCTGTTAGGTTTATGTAGTTCTTTACTTAGATTATAAGATTCTTATAATATTGCAAAATAAGTGCTTTTATTTCTTCTCCTCTTCTCTTCAGCCCCTCATTTTTTTTAAATGAGTAAACTGAGGTCAAGGCCTGAGTGGTTTAAGTGACTTGCTTAATGATCACACAGATGGTGTCTGAATTAGAATTTGAACTCAGACCTTTTTGATATCCAGTGTTCCTTATCTGCCGTGCCTCTTACGTGCCTTAACTTACTGATAAGTTACAAATGAATTACATAATATATTTTTAAAACATATATCTATAACTGGCATGCTTCTGATTTCAGTGGACAGAATAAATAACATAACTGGTAGATGTTATTTTAACTTTACAGATTTTTGACAGAATTTCTCCCCACCCCCATTTTCCCTAGGAATTTCCATTTTTTACCTTGACGGCATTTCCTCCTGGATTTCTTGTGCATGTTGGGGGTGTTGTTAGTGCACGCTCTGTGAAGCTTTTGGATCGCATCCACAATCCTGGTATGTTGAAAAAAAGGAAAATTGTTTTGTAAAATGTTCTATTAAGTTTAGGTTTTGATTTTTAAAATGATTTCTATAAATTGCTTTTATATTACTAAAACTAAAATCCTCTAAAAAAAGTTTATAAGAAAGTATTATCTTAAAGATATTTCTAACCATCTTATTCATTTATATCTATTTTAAAAGATGACTTTTCATACAGATTGTTAAAAAGACATTCATTTGTATTGGACTATATTTTGGCAAGAAGGTACCTTAAGGGTGACCCCTAAGATTGGCATCTTCGGAGCTAGTAAAGTAAAATCTTGCCATTAGATATCTACGTGGCCATGATTATCATGATTAGTTTTTTCTGTGTTACAATTAATATTTATGAAATTGCATATTTAAGTAGGTTCTTTACTACTTAAAGAAGAATCTTAGTAATTTAACTGGAAAAGTATACATATGTATGCTTATTGTATAATTAAAAACTTTGAAAACTTTTTTATATTATAATTTTAGTGCTTGTCTGCTACATATAGCAGTTCATTTATATTAAAAAAATAATTTTTCCGTCATCATCCTTGCTCATAATTATAAATGGACAAACTAAGTAGG
Source organism: Antechinus flavipes (assembly GCF_016432865.1). Lineage (NCBI taxonomy): Eukaryota > Metazoa > Chordata > Mammalia > Dasyuromorphia > Dasyuridae > Antechinus > Antechinus flavipes. The sequence continues at coordinate 177,492,947 of NC_067402.1, forward strand.
CATCCACGACTCCCTAATTCCAGACACTTAGTTTATTCATTAACAGGGAAGTTTCTAAAATGCAAACTACTAAAATATAGAACAATTCGCATTCCTGAACAGTTACCTTTAAAATCTTTTGAATTTTAACATTCTAAATGGAATATTATCCTTCCGCCATTGATTTGATGGATAATCTTACATAAGTTTAAAAACATTTTTGTGACGTAATCTCGTATCTCTTTACTTCTTTCTCTCTACATATGTGTATATTTTATTAACTGTTTCTTTTTTTTTTATTGTCAATTCTCATAGCCTCTCCATGAGCATACATATTGATATCATAAAAAAGCAAAATGTTTTGAAGCTCTCAGGTGAAAAGCACAATCTACATATGAGATTTTTTTCCTCTTTTTCTAGAGCATTAAAATCCTCTTTGCTTGATGTCTTGGTTTTGGGAGTTACATTAGTAGTAATTTACTATTATTTGGGTCAACTTAAATTTTTAGAGAAGCAGTGTAGAAATACTTAGTAAATTATATAAATATAAATTTTTGTATTGAGCATTGGAGTCCTGAAAAAGTTTCAGAGAAGTGATATTTACTTTGGGTGTGCATGCATGAGCCAGGATTATTAGCTTTAAAGGTTGGCAGCTGCATCTTTTTAAAGCATCAGTCTTCTCTTCCCATCTACCCCCTTCTGTCTGTTCTGTTTTTTCTATTCCTTTGTTCTAGTTGAAGCTTAGATTCAGAGTGTTAGAACTGGAAGAAAAATTAGAGATTGTTATTTGATCTTTCTCTAAGTGGTATTAAGTATTTATTGTTATGACATATAGAAAATACACATTAATAATTTATTTTACTAATAACTCTTAAAGAGATTGGTACATCTATTTATATAGTAAGTTCCAAATCCATATTTTTATGTCCTTGTATATTTGGAAAAAGAATGGAAATCTTGAGTTTGGAAGATTTTATAAAACTTACTGTGCTGACCATAAGCTATCACTGGTTTTATCAACATGAAAACTCTTGACTCCAATTTTGTTAAAGAAATTTACCACCTAGCCAAAGAGAAGCAATAAGAATGTTTTTTAAGGATAAGTAAAAGTTTAGTTGGAACCTGTTATAAGCTAAAAATATTTGTTTTAATGTATCATCATACTGTGTTTTGATTAAGTTTCTGAATCTGGCAGAGCAATCTCTGTTTATGATTGATGCTTATTCCAAAATACTGTGTTTATAGCATTGATTCAATTCAGGAAATGTTTATTCCATTCCTATTATGTGAAAGGCACTGTTTTGTGTCCTGGGTCAAGTTTTTTTTTTTTTTTAAAGACTTATTCTCACTATGGTTTAATACTAGTCACCCAGATAGCAAACATCCCTCAATATGATGAAGTATTTTGTTTTAATGACCATCAAATCACTGATGGCTTTTCTTCTTCCTTTGAAAATATGAATCCTGGGTTTGTTTGTTTGTTTGTTTGTTTTGAAACTAGAATACTTCTCATACTAGCCTCTCTGTCCTATGAGAGTGAATACATTTTAAAAAATAAAACTTGAATTGGGTTTTTATTTTAAAAACCACTAAATGGAAATTAAGTATGTATCTACACACATACATACACATTCATTGTACTGTTTTCTACTGAACATGATTTTTATTAAAATGTGACATTTAAACTGTGTATACATGCATTAAAAAGGGACTCATAATCAAGGATAGTAAAATTTATAGTATCAAAATACTTATTAAAATTCTTTTCTTTTGAAAAAAGTTTAAAAAGCCAGATAAAGTATTTGATTATCTGAATTTATTAGCATAAATCGATAATAATATTAAGAGAGAAACTGATGGTAGATTGAGATGCATGGGCTTATTTTAACAAGTACTCTGTTTGCACTCTCAAATTAATTTATCAGAATTTTAGAAGCTACTTTTTGATTTATCTTAACCAGGGAATGTAGGACATTATTTCAGAAGCATTATTTAAGGGCAAATTTTATTCTGAAGATAGCAATACAACTTTACAAAATTATGATTTTACAAGTATTTTATTATTATTCTCCCTGCTTCCTAATCCTTTTCAAACCCATAAAATATTAAAATAGAAATCATGGTTTAAAAAAAAGTATTAAAGAATGTGTAGCAAAGGGAAAAATGGAATGGTTTTGAATATTAAGATATTCCTTCTTGAAGATAGATTTTTAGATGCTATAGCATGCGCCTTCTCCCCTTTCTATTTCAACTTATTAACTTTACTGTCTGTCTTTCCAGTTCCTGTGGAATGGTGTTGTCAATTATGTTCTTGTTTGTAGTGTTTTATTTTCTATTATTCTGCTTCTAAAACTAATCTACTAATTTGATGTTTTGAACTCAGCCTTTGTCGGGATTATGGGTAACACAAGATCTTACAAACTGCTAGACTGGAATAGTTTCAATTCAGGTATTTTATTAGTCATTCAGTACTACATATGCTGACAAAAATTATGGCAGCTCAGTGAAGTTTTTAGAAATGTTTTGATTAATTAGGTATAGTGCAAATTCAACTGTGTTAATAATTTCTGCATATAACTATATACATGTATGTATGTATATATAAATACATATATACATACACACATTGTCTATAACCTTCCTCAGAAATGCAAGATAAGGATATATAAGTAAAAACCTGTTAAATCTTTCAACTGATTTTATTCTGAAAAGGCTAAGCCTTTTATTATCTAATATCTAAATTGGATTATTTACCTATTTGTTTGATTATTTTAATAATGTTAATATCTTTTCAATAAGTTAAAAATGAGTAGATATAAAAATAAATTTACTTGAAAATCAGCTCAAATTCAGTCAGTAGGATTGCTAGTTAAAGTTGAATTGATTCTTTGATATGAATTTTAACTAAAAAAACCAAAAAGCATTTAAACTATTTGAGTTCTTAAATATGCAGTTTTCAGAATAGTATCCTTAAATTATATTTAATTAAACTTGGGGTGTTTTCTACATCAAATATATGATTCTTTAAAAAATTATAAGCTTAGGCACATAATTTTAGGCACATATTAAAGATATATATTTGAAATACCAACTTTTTGTCATTCCAAAATAGAATATAAAATAGATTTAAAGTTTGCTTTTACTATATGAAATGTTATTTGCAACATAAAAAATTGAGCACTATAAGAATTCTGATTGCTTTTCTGGAAGTAAATGAAAGTTTGAGAAATCAGGAACAGTAATACTGTGGGCTAAATCCTTCTATTTTCCTAAAGTGTTCTCCTCCCTCTCCCCCAGTGAATGGAAGACCCATTTTCCTTTTGAGGAAATTTTACATAGAAACATATTTTAGAAGACAGTCAAAAATCTTTTTTGTAGCCTTCAGATAAATTAATAGAAGAAAAATAACCTCAGATTATGATATTATTTAAAATAAAAAAGACTTTTTTTTTGTTCTTGATATCTTAGTAGCATTATTTGAATATTTGATATTTCATTAATACTTAAAATAGGACATTTATATTATCTTTTTTCCTTAGAAGATATGGTAACAAAATTATAAGTAATATATTCTTTAATCAATTAGTGCTTTACCTAAAGATCCTTTCTCGTTTTTTAGTTTCATATGTCATAAATATATCAGTAAAAATTCTAATTAACTTAGGATATTAGAATATGTCCCATAATTTTTTCATTATTGAAGAGTGTTTTTTTTTGTCTTAGGGGTCCAGGATTCAAATCTGAAGTAAGTAATGCATGTATGACTTGTAGGCTCACAGATTGCCTATTCATCATGCAGATTTGCCTAAATTCAGTCTAGTAAGGAGAATTGCAATCAGGTATTATCTTTGCAAGCCTAGACTGGATTCATTGGCAAATCTTTAGGAAAATGGTTTCCTGTCTGAATTTTTTGCTAGCATGCTCTCACTTTGATTAGCATAAAAAATTAGCTAATTACATAATTGTTAGATGGCATTTTTTAATTTTAAAAAATTGTTAAGGTTTCAATGGAAAGACTTATTTAAATTCCTCATGAATTAAGTATCATGAGGAATTTAAAATACAAAACTGTATTTACTCAGTAATGATAAGTAGAATATGTTATTTTTAAAACATAAGAGGAAGCAGTATTATTTAGTGGAAAGAACGTTTACTAAAGTAGGAGAAAGAAGACTTGAATTCCCTTCTGGATTCTACCTTTCGCTAGTCTCAAGGCCTTAGTCTCTTTGAACTTCAGTTTCCTTGTCTGTAGAATGGATATAAGCTCTTCTTGTCTGTCCCATAGGCATGTTTTAAGAAGCAAAGGAAATAATCTTTGTAAAAAAACTATGGTTACATTTGAGACAACTCTTCGTTGTTGTTGTTGTATGTTGTAAAACAACCTTAAAAGTGAGACTTTTGAAATAATTTATAGGGCCTTTGAAAACAATTATGAGATACAGGAAAGGGCACTGGATTTGAAATCATTTCCTATATTGAAATCCAGCCTCTATTGTCTACCAAATACTATGTGACCTTGGAAAAGTCAACCACTTTCTCTGGGCCTCTGTTTCTTCTATAATATTGAAGGTGTTGAATCAGGTGATATCTGAGGTCCCTTGTCAACTCTAAGGGTTATGATCTTATGACTTATGTAAGTTTTTAGGAAAAGGGAAATATATTCAGTGAGTAAATTAAGAGCTTGTAGGTTTTGTAGTTTTCGATTAAGAGCCTTAGAAAAAAACAGTCAAGATAAAATCATTTGAAAAATGGGGACAAGTTTTAATAAGCAGATTCCCTTAGGGAGTAGTACTGGTTGTAAATGTGCATCACAGTGAAGCATAATTTCTTTCTGTTTGCATTCATGAAAGTCTGTTCTCTGCATGTTAGAAAAAAGTATTGATCGGATAATTACATATTATTTTATTACATTATTTCCCCATTGAAATAACATCTAAATCTTAAATATTTCTATTTTCTCACTTGGAATAATTGATTTATATTAAAGATTTATATAATTTTAAATCTAGAATGGATTTTAAAGGTCTCATATTCAACACTTCATTTATATAAGGGAAAACTGAGGTTACTATTTGAAAGGATAACGACTTTCATAGTGAAGTGGTTGAAGAGAAAATGTGCTGGGAAATTGGTTCACATTAGAAGAGAATTATAAAAGGTATAAGAAAATGATGAGAACAGTGAGTACAGGAACTAGGGAGAAAGAGTTTGGTGGACACTAAGAATCATACATAATTTAAAGAGCTAGAAATCTGGCAAGAACAAAGGTGACTAGCTCTTGTAATTTATTAATTTTTTAGACAAGTAGGTAGCATTTGGATAAAAGAAAGAAAGGGACACTATTTTGCTAGTTTTAAAGGAATTGAAGGGTTCATAATTGTTATTGTAGAACTTGAGAGGACAATGATTGGAGGAAGCAATATATGTTTTGATTAAAAATTAATGACACTTGTCCCAGTAATCAAGTAATCAATTTGTATGAGACAAATAAAAAAAAAACAAAAAAAATAGGTGATAGAGTAAATAGAATATAAATTAGAAGAGTAAAAATGTTGAAAATTTTAAAAGATGTCTTTAATTTCAACCTTTACTATAGTCTTTTGACTATATTTCAATATGTATTTCATAAAGCTCTCTGCTGAGTTGGTAATATGCTCAGAAAATACAAAGTAATTTTTATAGTCATCCTATAAAAACCATGCTGATCAATCTGCTGGGGAAAATTGTATTTCAGAAACACTTATAAATTATTTGCTTATTTTTAATGTTTTTGCCATTGCTTTGTGACAAATTTTTGGAATATGTATGCCATATATTTCCGCAGATAAACAGGAGTTGGCTGTGTTAGTAAACATCAGGAAAATAAATGCTAACAGATTTTAGTTTCAATTAAAGGAGTTAATTCATTGTGTTACTAAAACTTTCCTAAATAAATCCCTTAGTAATTTAGTTTTCACATATTAAAGAATGACATGTGACTACATTAATAACCACAGATTTTCGAAACATCAGAGTGGAAATCTTAAGGAGGATCCTTAAATTTTGTTAGTACTTGTAAAGAAATATGTTAGAATCAACTTGGATATGCATCTATGTAGATGGCAATGTTTATAGAAATCAACTCCTGATTATCCTTTACTTTCTTACTAGTATAGTTTTTATTAGATGCAAAACAATCTGCTTTCTTTTGTTCTTTTTCCTCATTAGCTTATAAAAACTGTAATGCAAACAGAAATTTCTTATTTTGAGGTAAAAAACTGGAGAAGAGGAGGAATGAAACGATCTTTTCCAAGAAGAGGAGGTGTGTGTGTGGGGGGGTAAGGGGTAGTGGTAGAAGGGCAGGAAATCTTTTTCTCCCAGAGATAGAGAAAAGAAACACAATATCTTCTTCCTGGCCTTCCTTCTGGATTTCTGGCCTCCTGGAGAGTAGATGATGTGACAGAGGAGTTTAGCTTGCTTCTGTTTGTGGTGTTGAACTTCTTTTTTCTCTTTGACCTTCTAATCTAGATGGTGGGGGATAGAGGTAAAGAAAATAAAAAATCAAAAAAGGAAGCTAAGTGCAGAGTCTAGAGCAGGGGTCCTCAAACTATGGCCTGCGGGCCAGATGCGGCTGCTGAAGACATTTATCCCCCTCACCCAGGGCTATGAAGTTTCTTTATTTAAAGGCCCACAAAACAAAATTTTTGTTTTTACTATAGTCTGGCTCTCCAACAGTCTGAGGGACAGTGAACTGGCCCCCTATTTAAAAAGTTTGAGGACCTCTGTCTCTAGATCCTGACAGAAATATGTAATGCAGGTTGAGGTGGAAATTTCCAGTACTTCAGTGGAAGAAAAGGCCCAAGCTTTGAAACAATTAGGACAATCAACCCAAGTGGAGCAGGAAGTGCAGAGCGAGTGGAAGATTGCATTTTTGAGCCCGCAGTCTTTTCCATGTCATAGAGTCTACCAAGGTAGCAAGGAGTAAAATGCAATGGCCTTAGAATGGCAGCAGTGAAGATATATATTGAAACCCGACTGTGTGGAAAGCAGATTTACGATTGGTGTATAAAATTGAGCTAAAAAATGACTAACACCAGTTGGCTTCGGTTTTTTCATTTATTAAAGAGAGACAGCATTTCTGTTGCTTCCCTGAGGAGGTAGTTTTGGTGAGAGTGTTTTGTGAAATACTTTGGAAATTCCTCCTATTAGAAGCAGCATTCCTCCACTAAGTTCTATTTATAGTGTGTAGTTGACCTGAGTTCTTGGAGTCAATCCCTGTAGAGTAGTAAGTCTTAACACTTTAAGCTAGAAAGATATCACATAAAATTGGATAGGTTCATTATCAGAGTATTGACTACAAGACTGTTTTTTGTCATAACAACTAGTGACTCTTCTAAAGAGTTGAGAAGTTAAATCTATATATTTAAATTAGTTATTAATAAATTAAATTAGTTAAAATATACATTGGTGGAGAAAATATATAAATTAGCAGAATCCCCAGTTCTTAAGCATTATAATAGTATTTTTTATTATGTGGTGTGCAGCATTGTACTGGGTATTGTTAAGGAAATGAAATAAATTAAAAAACAAAACTACATAGGGCATTTACTCTAGATGAGATTGATTGAGAATTGATGCTTTAGTTTTGTGTTCTTTTGGACAGCATTTGTGATTTCATGGGTCTGGGGAACACTTTGCCAGGCAGGAACTTCTGCCAACCTACTGAGTTCATTTTCTGTAGCTTCAGTCTTAGAGAATTACCCATAGAACTGAGAGATTAACTTGTCTGCTGAGAGTCACAACCTATATGTGTTAAAGGTGTCTTCTTGGCTCTATCAGGCTTCTATCTATCCACTAAACTATGAATAATTAGTAAATATTTATTGAATATTGTAAAGCATCATGTTATGTATAATGTCATAGGAATTCAGAGATGAGAAAAGCCATTGTGAACTAATAAGGAGGAGTTAGGATTGAGCTGATGCTTAAAGGAAATATAGGATTTAGATTAGTGGCTGGAAAAAAGAGGGCATTCCAGCTTGAGAAATTAAAATGACCAAGAGTAGGGTCTTAAAAGCGAGCATGGTTTATTTGGGAGGCAAAAAGGAGAAAAACTGATATTAGTGGTTCTGGAAGTTCATACTATAAATGTTTAGGTTAAAAAAAGCTGGTTAGGGAAGAAGGGCCCATATAACACAAATTCCAGACAGTAGACTGAAAAGTTTGATCTCAGGTTGATAGATAGCATTTGCCATGGAAGTTTGGGTTTGTGAAGAACCCAGATGTCATAGGTATCAGTTAATGTCTAATGGTAACCTGGGTGGGAATCAACGTGAGGCTTTTCCCATCACTCTATGGTGAAGTCACATCATTTATTCATCAATGTTTGTTCCTTAAACAGAAAACAAGCTTTGTAAAAAAAAAAAAAAAAAGTTTTTTTTATTAAAATAAAGCATGCTAATTATGTCCTGTTAATCCAGTGACTAATATTCATGTATATTTCATGTATATTGAAGATAAATTGAGACTAAGAACTCCTTTGAGGTAAAATTTGATATCTTCACACATTCTTCAATTATTAATATTGCCTAATAAGAACTTACTTTGTTTAAGGAGACTCCTTGTACTCTTCTGTCTCTGTTTTGAGATTGCTTATGTGCCCTTTTTAGTTTTTTCCTTATTCTCAGTACAAAACTTAGAAATTTTATCTGCTTTGCTTTTTGTTTATTCTGAGAAGAAAATTCCAGAGCAAAATTCTGCTGATTTTTAACCAGCTTTCTGTCTTCTCCTTCACCATTTTTTTTTCCTGAGAGAACAAATATTTTTTGATTATTCATCTTTATCTTTTAGCCAGAAGAGAGCTTACCCTCTATTCTTTCAGGCCATAGGTACAGTATCCTGGATTCTCTTTGCTCAGAATTTCTTTTCTATCTACCTTTTTTTCTTTTGCTTCCTTCCATGTTCTTTGAAGCTCAAAGTTGGTATAAAAATTATATATGTAATATTTTCTTTTTAAAATTCCAGCAGGCTATTCCTAGCTTGTTATAAGACAACTTCTCAAGAAGCCCTTAGCCATTTTTCTCTTTTTCTGCTACATTTAAAAACACATTTGAACAGAAAGACTTGATCTACCCAGCTGGTGTTTTTAGGAAGGTGCTATTGGGTAGGGGCGGATTAAAAAAAGGTAATTATATTAGAAGGTAAAGGAAGAATTGACCAACAGGAGTAGTCGTGTTAGAATGGAAAGAATTAAAAGGAAAAATAACATTGATAGGAGATGAAGTTTTGGCTTTGTGTACCCCTCACATTGATTCCATTTTGTTGCTAATGTAGCTTTTCTTATCAAAATAGATATAGGTAGATTATAGTAGCATTGAATATACAAGAATGGAAATGAGAAGTATTGGATTTTTTAGTTGGGGTTCTGATTTAAATTTGTTAGAAAGTCGGCATGAGATGTTAATTAAGCTGGTCAACCTTTTGGCTCTCTTGACAGCCTTCTGTTATGCACAGAAGATTTAAAGTGGACAATGATGTTGACACCATGAAGAGTCACTAAGGTGTAGGGGACATTAAAAAAAAAGTCTCCATGACAGTGATATTTAAAAAGTATTAAGCATATACTATTTGCAGAGCTTTAAGTTAAGCACTTGAATATTCAAAGATCCAATAGAACATACGGATTAACTTCAAGGAGATTTTCATCTTCTCACAATGTATGTCAAAGAAAGTTACTTTTTAAGAGAGAATCATTAAAAAAAAACCAAAAACTTATCTTGAAGCTTTGAATTTCTAAGGATTTATTTACGTGTCAAATAGGTTTGATTCCATGATGTCTGGAATGTTTTATTGAAAAGTTTTTCTGTGTGAATAGAAACATTAACTCACTCATGGTTTTGAGAGAGAGCACAGAGCTAATCTGCAGTTACTTTAGCCAATTAGAAAATATATACTAGTTCAGGTTTTCTTAGGGGATAGTACAAGTTATGGTGATGATCATAAGACTTTAAAAATGCCTTTTTTAAAATGGGAAAGACTTTGGAGTGTGAGGAGTAGAAGGTTAGAATTTTCTTTCCCCTGTTTCTAGTTGACAGTTTCAAGCCTTTTTAAGATGTGTTTTATTGTTTTTTTTTAATTTTTTAAATAGTGTACGTGTTAGCTTTTGCAGTCGACAATATTTAGTTTCAATAAAAGCTGAGATGGATTTTCTTGTGCGTAGGAAGAGATTTTTGAAATCTGTCCTAAAATATATATTAGTATAGATGCTAGGATTTAGGGTACAATCTCACATTAATTCAGTAAGTATTCCTCTTTACTTATTGAAATATAATTAATTAATTTTCTAGACGAGTAGAGAAAAAGTTTCAATCAATTATCTTAAGTTGAAAAATACTGTCCTAGAATAATATCAGCTCTTTCTTTTCCCCCTCCCATATGAATTGGCAAAAGCTAGAAAATTACTGAATTCTAACAAGACATGTTAGCTCATTTATAAGAAAATAAACTTTATTCCTTGAATATACAGATTCATTTGTCAGCTCAAATGCACTGAATTTGGTTTAATTTAATGGAGTTTTGAATGACATTTGCTGAAAATATTCATCTTTATTTGTATTATTACACAGCTATGAATATGGAATTAGGTTGTCTCAGAATTCTCTTTAGGAATACATTGGTGAAGCAATTATTCTTTCACTATATGTAATATTTAATACTGGGGAAACGAGAGCATATTGTTAAACAAATTTTGATTTTTCCATATTTGGAAAATCATTTCCTCAAATGTGAGGAAGTGTTTGTTAAAATGAGATAAATGTATTCTATGAGAAGAATTTTTAAATGAGATAAATTTATTATTTATATGATATGAACTATTTCTTCATAAACAATAAAAGTATTTTACTTATATTTATTTATATAGATTCTATTCAGTGATCCCTTAGAGAAATTATAAGATTATCAGGTAAGCTCTGTCCTAAGTATTTCCTCCTCCAGTAAGTACCAGAGGTATTCTTGACAGTCACATATATTTTGCCATGCTATTATTCAAGATTTTTAAACTATCACATTTTAAACCATTCTGTCCTTGTGACTTCGCCCTGTAACTTGGGTCTTTGTTGACTGTTGGCACCTCAATCCTAATGCAAGTTATACCATTTCCTTTAAACTGACTTTTATGTTGAATTTACTCTTTCAGATTTAAACTTTACCTTTTAACAAGGGAGAAAGAGGCTCCTGTTTAAAATGTTTACTTTATCCCATCACCTAATATGTTATCTTATCTTTTTCATCTTCTTGCTCTTTTCCAAATCTGGTTGAATAGGGTAACAGGTCAGTTTACCTTTTTGTCTCTAAATCACACTCTAAGCCTTTTTTGGGCAGAGTGAGTAACCCAAAATATACTTTACCTCTGTGACATTCTATTTAGTATATGTTGGATAATGGTGCCTTACTATGTAAGGAGAGATTTTATAAATGTATATTAATAGAGTGTCACTGCTTTACTGCTCAGCCAAGAGATAAACTTACTAGAAAATATTAGTTTCAAAATCATTGCTTAAGATGATTCTTCCAAAATGACAAGATAAAAACCCCATTATAGCTATAATCTAAAGACTCAACTTTAGCAAAGTTGAATTCATTGGTAGCAGTTTTGTCTTATCTAATTATGTTTCATCTTATAAAGAGAATTATAGCTTGGTTTGTCTCAATATCCAGAAAGGGATATGAAAAGAATCCATAAGGTGATTTGAAGTATATATGGAAGAAAGCCACAAAATACCACGAATTGGGAAGCAAAAGAAACTTTAATTATTTAAAGGTATTGGCATTTGTCCATTTTTTAAAAATTAAATTAGAAATGATTGATAGGAAGATTAATGTTGAAAGAATTTCTGTCTTATACCTTTGAAAATCCCTAGAATAATATATATATATATATTTTTTTTTGGTAAGTTTGGTAGCTCCAAGTATTTGGTAGCTCCAGAGTATTATATTTATTAAAATTTCAACTTAAACTTTTTGTTTATAAAAGTTTATGAATATATCTTCTGTGACAACAGGTTTAACTCCTAGCTTTTAAGACTTTAGCATTTTCAGTTTTAGGATACCAGATCTTTCTGAACTTTACTCTTTAGTAAATCAGGCAGAACCTAATTAATATTTTTATAGTTTACTTTAGTCTAAACATAAAGTAGATTTTCAATAAAGTTAAACTTTTCTTTAATACTAAATAAATGAATTTACTATTTTAAATGTCCATATCCCAGATATAATAGATCCAGAATTAATATTCTCTAATTTATTGCTTAAAGTTTTAGATAATTTTTGCTAAAGAACTACTATTTATACTAGAAAAGCCTGTGATTGAGTGCTACATACTGTATGCTTGCCTTGCTTTCACCTAGAATCTAGGGCCATTACTTTCTGTAACCATTTCAGTGAGCTGCCATAGTTCTCAGTCTGTACTGTCACCTGATCCGAGCATGCGCCAAAATATCCACTGTTTCTGGCTATTGTCTGCTAAATCTGCTTTGCAAACCCCTTTGTTCTCTGAGCTTTTGCTTTAGCCACAAACAAAATTAAAGAAGCCCTTTGGAGTGTGACACATGCCATCCTGCTTTCTTAGCTCCTCTGTTATGTAAATCCTTAGCATTACTAAATTTGTAAATATTACAATGGCATCCCCATGTGGAATTGTGTGGCTCATGTGTCAAAATAAAGGCTGCTTGTTACTATATTTGTCAGAAAAATAAGAATGCTGCATTCACACTGCATTCAGTGTTTTTTATTAACCACTTACGATGTCATAGTGTTTGGTTTAATTATGTGATGATTTTATGATAAATACTAAGGTAAGTTAAGTGTGTTTATCTAGTCTGTGTTATGTGTGTACATATATCAAAGTAATGACACACACTTTTAAATTTAGATTTACTAGCCATTTAAAAATGTAACATTCAAGTTTATAAATTGAACTTTAAAAAAAATGAACATTTTCAGTTCACATCTTATTTTTTAAAAATCTTGTTTGTATCTTTTTTGAAAAAGAAAATCAACTACAATGTATTGTTTTGAATAGCCTGACTTTAGGCAAATCTGTAGAAATCTCTATTTGTTGAATAAATAAATTTTTCAGTAATTCTTTGAATTATAAAAGGTTTATCCCCAAATTTAAAAAATAAGAGTCCTATTGCATTTAAAATGATTCAGTGTTTTAAAATTTATTTACATGTAGTTTTTAATGGTCATATCTGGTGCTTAAACAGAGTTTTGCATTTATAATCCTTCCTGATTTTTTTCCCCTAGAATTTTAAGTTAGATTAAATTAGACACCGGAATCATATTTTCTTAGACGTTAAAACTTCATCATAGAAAAGGAGAGAGAACAAAAAATCTTAGGAGAGATAAGAGTGTGTTGATTAAATTTGCTTATACATTGCATAAATGTATATGTATATACAAATCTCATCATTTCATAAGATTTTGTAAGTCAGGCAGTATGTAACATGGGTGTACAGTGTTGTACCTAATCATCCCATACATTTCTTAATAGAAAATATAGTTGATAGTTTCAACATTTCAGCCTCTTCTTTTTTTGACATCTTTTTTCCTTCAGTCCTCTTTTGACCCTTTTCCAACTTCTTTGGGATCTACATTTCTTTTTTTTTTTTTTTTCTCTCAAAGGAAATCGTATAAATCTAGATATTTAATTCAAGTTCTGGCTGATATATTTTGTGACTCAGCCTTTATCTCCTGCCTCAATAGTCATACCATTCTGTTGTGTAAACTAGAAAAAGTTCATTAATTTTTTTGTGTGTATGTGTGCTTTGACTTCTTCACTTTATCATAGATAATATGCTACTTCTCCCTCTTTGTCATTGGTTATTGAAATGTAATTTTAACATACATTTTTCATTTTTGGAGGGGGAAAAAGTATTTTAAGAATTAGGTGAAAACAATTATTCCTAAATGGAAATTTGTATATTATATGGTTTTTTAAGTTTTAGTTACGACCAAATGCTACCATTTTCTGCACACAGTAAGCACTATTAAATATACATTTGGTTTGAGTTGATATAAAACTTTTTAATATGGAAAAACTTCAAAGAAAGATTTACTTATCTAGACAGAGTTGATTTTTTTTTTCCCCATACCAAATTGTTCACACATGAAAGCAGTCATATATGGAAACAAATGTAGAATTGTTTTAATCTGATTTTGTTCATAGCATCTTTTACTATAATTAAGGAGTATTTTTGGCAGCTACTGCTCATTGGTTATATCAAGTTAAATGCAGGGAGATAAAGGCTTGATATAGATAAATGTGTGGTACTGAAGTAGATACTGAGCAATTTTACTTGTCATCACTTGCAAGATGTACAGCCTTGAAATTATGCAAAATTCTATAATTTCAATACATTTTGTGAGTGTGAACAAGAAATAAAGTTCATTGTGTTATACTTAAAATATCCTGTTTTGCAAATTTGATTTTTTTAAAGTACAAATTTTTAGGTTAGAAAGCTTTTTATTTCTTATCTTTCTGCTGTAAGTCCCACTCCTTTTTATAAGGATGGTTTCTTGTCAGTTAACATTGGTAAATCTTTTTCCAGAAAGGAAGGACATTGTTAGGTTGTTTTGTATATTATTCTTACTTTAGCTATTGAGAATCTGTTTCCTAATCCACATTCTTGACACTCATTCCCAAAATGTATTGGTTTTGCTTTAAAAGAAAAAGGTTCCAGATCTGCTAATCCTGACCAATGTGAAAGTGACACATAAGGTATTCTCTTGGGACATAGATTCTAAATTTTGAGTTTGAAACCTGTTGTGTCTTTACTTTTAAGGTATGTAAGAAGATATATTTCTACTTGGTGACCTAATGCTAGTGAAGAATTTATAGGCCTAATTTATTTTCAGACAAGTGACAACTAAACTAACCAAGCTAATAAAATAAAGCATTGGATTTTAAATATGAAAATATTTTCTAATATATTCTGTGACACTACTCTCTATGCTTAATAGTATGCTTATTAAGTACTTCAGTTAATATGCCATTTTAAAGGTCATTTACCCCCAAATTACAAGCTGATTTATTATTTGTTTTTCAGATGAACCAGAAACTCGAGATGCTTGGTGGGCAGAAATCAGACAAGAAATAAAATCTCATGCAAAAGCATTAGGCTGTCATGCTGTAGTGGGCTACAGTGAATCAACTAGTATTTGGTAAATCATAATCATAACCTGAGTTTCTAAATGTCATGCTATTTCTCTTCTGTTTTCTGAATTGGCCAAAAGTTTGAGTCAAATGCAGAAATTCCTCAGAACAGTGCCAGGGCAGTTTTGAGGATGTATAGATTTTGTATAAAGATTTTAAAGCTGACATTTGAAAACCTTTGCTTAAATAGTATTTCAGAATGCATCTATAGTATACCTTTTAGAAAAAAAAATCTTGAATTTGGAATTAGAAGACCTGTATTAGAATGCTAGCTTTGTCAATTTCTGGTAGTGTGAACTTTGAAAAATCACTAGGACTTCAGTTTCTTTGTATATAAAGAAAGTTGAAGTAGAAATAAACTTTCCATATCTATTGTATTTATGACCTGTCATCTTATATTTATTTTATTTGTCATTCATATTGAGCCTAAATACATTTTTCCTTGCAATGCTTATACTTGTTTCCTAAATTAAATGATATGTAATTAGTAGAATATCCCTATTTTTGTAATACATTTAAAACAGTAAAATTTATATACTTTAATATAGTTCAGATAGAGAATTTTGACATTTCTTTTATTCAGTTTAAATGAAATAGAATTTAATATTGGAGGAATTTATGCTAATTAAATTTTCTTGAATTATTTTAATAATTTTACTTGTTTTATTATGAAATTCACAATGCAAATTATTATTGCTAATATTTAAAAATAATATATAATTTGTCCTATCAAGTTTTAAGGAAAACTTTATTTTTTTTATAAATTGTTGGATAAATAACTCTTGGTAATAAAGAAAATTCCACTTGCCCCCATCTGATTGGTTAAAAAAAAATTTCTTCCTTAGATTTTAAATCCTATAAGATGATAATATTTTTCATATATAGTATTTATTAGTATCTTAAAAGTTTACTTGTATTTAAAATCATAATTTTTTGAGTTACTTTGTTAAAATTAACATAAAATTCTTTTCTCTTCTAGTGAAGAGGTCTGTATTTTATCAGCATCTGGCACAGCAGCTGTATTGAACCCTAGATTTCTTCAGGATGGCACGGTGGAAGGCTGTTTGGAACAAAGGTTGTCATGGCAGCCTGGCTTCTTTTCCATAGGGTCAGAGAAGGGAGAGGTTGATTTTTTTCCTCAGAGCCAGGATAGTTCCTCTCTATTAGGGTAGGTTACAGTGTTACAGTGCAGTATTCCGGACCAAGCACTTTACTGATTTTTCACTAACAGCAGCAACCAAAGAAGTAATGGAATTCTGCACAAAATTAGATATGTTTAAAAAAATTTTTTTTTTATTTCTAACAGCTTGAATAAGGTAACATGATTGAATACTAACCAGAGAATTTATACTTTTTTTTGCACTGTTGAGGAAAAATTTTCTTAAAAAAAAAGTTTTGATTTAGTTCATTACATTGCTGCTATTCATGAAGCCATTAAATTGAAGAAAATTCTTTAATTCACCTATTATTTATAGTACATGATACTGTATTGAAAGTAAAGCATTGTAAGTATAGTTAAAATTGAATGTGTTTTAAAAGTTGAATTTCATTATTATCATGATAACAGAAATTTTGTTTTGTTTTGGTTGACTTAAATTATTGACTCCTTTTAAAATAGACAGCTAGCATATAGTGTTATTGAGCTATTTTCATTTAAATCAGAATTGCAGATTTCTGAGATGGCTGTTTGCCACGATCACTGATGAATTGAATTCATTATCATATGTATTTAAACATTCTGTTATCTTGGCTTTACTATAGAAAACTATAGTTTGCTAATTATATAGCAAATAGAGAAAACAAAAATTTCTTATGTAGTTAAATGAATTACCCATCAGTACCATAGTCTAAATATAACAAGAAAAGATCTTTAAATATGTACTTGGTGGCTTGTTTATTTAAAGCAACACAATAGATTAAAATTATTTCTTTCTTTTTGTTTTAATGGAATTTGACCAGGAATTTCAAAGGCCTGAAAAAAAGATAATTGGGAAAATAAATGTTGATAGATTTCACAAGTGCACTTCTCAGATTTTAATAATCTTGCCTTTGGCATTGCTGTATACCAATGAATGAATTCATTAGCATTCCATTTTAATAAATGTAGTGTCCACCTCAGTACAATAAAATTATTTTTGTCCTATCACTCCTCTAATAATATGTAAACAATGATATTTTGAATGCAACAATTGAATGAATATTATTTATACATTAGTATTTTTGCTAAATTTTATTTACTTTTTATAATATGTTGATATTAGAGGAGTTTATAAATTTTTCTTTGGGGTAAAGAGTGCTTTCTGGTCTTAGACAGGATATTATTGTATTATGAATTACTTTGCAAGAGAAAAAGGAGGGTGAACCCCCTAAGAGGGATTGAAATTCATGGAATTTTAGTGAAGACACCTTACTTCAAAGTTTGAACTGATCTCCAGTTTTTGGTGAATCTATACCAAGAGAAGGGGTCCTCAGATTATTAAACCTAATACACTTTCATGCAAAGTGGCTTATAACCTGGAGGTTTCTTTATGATCTAGCTCTTTGTTCCAAAAAGGGATTTTTAGCCTCAACTGAGGTTTTGGAGTGGTGGCCCAAATTATTACAGTTTGTAGTTCACTTTAGATATGTTTGCTTATAAACCTGAAATAAGACCTTGTAGCTTGTCTGAAACATATCTGCAGATCCTTTTTAAAGTTTATTTTATCCTGGAATTCTTTATAAATTTTAGTGATTTGGCTATGCATCAAAGCCTGTTCATTAAATTAGAAGTGCACTGTATAACAAAAACTAGGAGTTGGTTTGGTTTTGTTTTGTTCACAACACTTCATATCCTTTCAATAATTGGTTAACAGATCTCCCTCATATTAGCCATGAGACTGAAGGAGTATAACATATGTAGGGAATATGAAAGAATTGTGTTTTTAAAATAAAAATGTTTCACATAAGTATTTTTAAAAATATGTCATTTAGGTATCATGATTTTGTGGTTTTTAAAATTTTTTTTAGCATTATCCCACTTATTACCATATTTGTGTGGGAATATGTCCCATTTCAGTTATTGCCACTGTGTTATTCTTCTGTTCCTAGGACTCAGATCATGAAGATTGCTAAGTTAATGGGGAGGTCTCTATCCTATTTTAAACGTCCTGTTACTCACTATTTTGCAATACCAGGAGCAAAAGAGACAGACGGAATGGTCACTGAATTCCTTATACAAGCATTTGTAATTATGGTGTGCCACAAGCAATAAAAACAGATAATGGACCTACTAATCTGATTATAAACTTGAGGGGTGGGAGAGACTGGCAAATGGGGAATAATTGCAGCACTTGAGATTCTTGCTAGTCTGCATATTTTCTAGTGCTACCTTCTATTCAGTAAATGAATTTATAATGATAATGAAGCAGTACAATGCTTCTAAAGTAAATCTACAAATGGTACAGTTACATTGCATAGCAAAAGGATTTTTTTAATGGCGTTTTTATTGTTGTAAAAATATGTATTGTTTGTTACTGAACACTGATGTTTTAGCAGTGTTTACATAATTTTGAGTTTCACTGACATCCTTTCATTCTAATGTGGAACTCTGTTTTTTTTTTTTTTTTAAATAGATTTTTAGGGCTGGGTGGTTCAGTAGATAGACCATCCTGTCCTGGAGTCAGGATGACCTGAGCCAAAATGTGGCCTTAGACTCTTAGTAGCTGTATGACCTTGTGAAAGTCACTTAACCTGTTTGCCTCAAGTAAAAATAGTAGAAACAATAGTTTGTTTGTTTTTTTTCCTTTGTTTTTTTTTAAGTTGTGAGCCTTAAATTATTTGGGTGAGATTTTGTTTCCAGAAATTTTTCTGCATAATAATTTATATTGTTTATACCACATATATATTTTATATATTATATAGCAAACATTTACATAGCATTATTATGGGCCATCTCCATGTTCAATGCTTTACAATTTTTGGTCCTTGTAATAATCCTAGCAGACTGGTGCTGTTATTAACCCCATTTTATAGATACAGAAACAAAGGCAAAGAGAGGTTAATTGATTCTCCCAGGTTCAAACAGTTGGTGAGTGTCTTAGATCATATCTGAGCTCAGATCTTCCTGACTCCATGCAATCAGGAAATGCGAGAGCACTAATATTAAAGCACCTGGTTGCTCCTGGATAAATTAATTAGCTAATAAAAAGACACTTTCTGTTTCTTGCCCCTGTGTTGGTTTTTTATTTTTTTGTTATATACTGTAATCATTTATATAATTTAACAAAAAAGTTAAAATATTGAGAAAACTTTGAGATGGCCCAATATACTATATACACCGTGTAAGAAGGTACCAAAATATATATGATTGACGTGATATTATTTTCCAGTTATATTAACTGTTGCCCTATTACACTTGGAGAATATTTAGATGCTTTAAATTCTGAAGAATTGTGGAAATAGAAGAAAAGATCTTTAAGGTGATTTAATCCAGTTCCCTCCTTTTGCAAAAGAGGAAACTGAGCTCCAGAAGAATGAAATGATTTGCTTTAAAGCCACTCTAAGAGTAGCAGAAGACTTCAACCTGTTTTCTGACTCTGAACCCAGAACTCTTGCCCCTCAACCATAAGGCCTCCTGGCTATTTTTAATTGATATCTGTTTGCTTGGTTCATTTTAACAAATACCATGAATAATGAAATAGTTTATGTACATGTATTAATATGAGATGTGGACATATGTGTATAGATACATATATACACACACATATTTAAAGCATGATGCTTTTTTTTTTTTTCAAGAATTCTTTTTTCTCAATGTACTTTTAGACAAGAAGAAAATTTACCTGCTGGGTGTGGATTTTGCCACATACCTTACGATGAACTGAATATGCCATTCCCAGCTCACCTCACTTATTGTTATAGCTGCAGAAAACAAAAAGTTCCTGATGTTCTTTTTACAACAATAGATCTTCCCACTGATGCAACAGTTATAGGAAAAGGTTGTCTTATTCAAGCCAGGTATGTTTATTAAAGCAAGAAAGAATGATTTCTTTATTAAGCAAAACCCATACAAATTACATTTGATGTTAAAATTTTTTGTTAATTAATATGATAATCGAACCTATTGGAGTTAATAAGATCCTTGAGAGAGTATGTAAAGAGAGAATGTGTCCAGGACAGAAGCAGGGAATAATCTTACACAGAGAAGATGGTGTATAAATCACAATACAGCAAAGGAGACTGAGAAGGGTTCAGCCAGTTGGGAGTTCATCAGAAGTTATGTGTTGTCATGAAAACTTAGTATGGAGAGAATATTTTAGTAAGAATAGGGTAGTCAGTAATGTCAAATAGAAGTCTGAGGAAAGAAAAAAAAAGACTCATATTTGGCAGTTAAGAAATTCTGTTGAAGGATTAAGTTGGAAGCCAATATTGGAAAGGATTGAGCAATGAATGAGGTGAAAAAAAAAAATGAAAGCATTTAATGAATATAGTATGAGGGGGCATGGTAGGACTAAATGAAGGTATTTTTTTTAGGGATTAGGAAGACGTGAGCAAAAAATGAATGTGGGTAAGATTACTTGCCATCTCCTATGAAAGTAAAGAAAATAATGGGAGATGATGTTGAGATGACTTGTATAGATTGGGATGGAGAAAATGCTCACATTGAAAAGCTTCAGTGTTTTGAGTGGAATATGTAATGAAATTCTAATTAGAAAGGAATAGAAAAAGGGAATTACAAGATCATTCAGGGAAGAATAAAAGTGATTAGAGTGTAATACTGAGGGTTCCAGTTGAGATTACATAACAAATTTTTTGTAGGAATTCAGTCACCTTATTGTGTGTGATTTTCTCTCTTGAGATTCAGCAACAATTGACTAGGTAGGAGCAGTGGATTTGTGAGAGTAATAAGGGGTAGAAATTTGGGAAGAGGTGAGCATCAGTATGATATGGGACATTGTGGATTCAAAGTAGGACAGTGTGAAATTGAATTGATTAACTCTAGAGTCAAGATTTTGAAGGGCAGAAAAGTTAGGTTGTGTATGTCTTTTTTTTCTCATTAGATTATAAGCTTCTTATAATCAGATTTTTTTCTTATTATCTTTGTATCTCAAGTACATAAAACTAGTACACATAGTAGAAACTTCATGTTTCTTGAACTGACTAATAAAAATGAAGCATTTTTATGTTCCTTTGTTGAAGAAATCAATGTCAACTAAATAAATTTTCTTTTTGATAGGCTATGTCGCTTAAAAAAGAAAGCTCAAGCAGAAGCCAATGCTACCGCTATCAGCAATTTGTTGCCATTTATGGAATATGAAGTACATACTCAGTTAATGAATAAACTAAAACTCAAAGGAATGAATGCTTTGTTTGGACTAAGGATTCAGATTACAGTGGGTGAAAATATGTTGATGGGCTTAGCAGTAAGTTTAAATTTATTTGGATATTTTACTTCTATAGTTGTAGTAGATTTTGATACAGCTAGCAAGTTAAATCTTTCATTTTTAGATCTATATAGTAAAATGAATGCATAGTCTGCCATACCTATATCTAGGGATAATTTAAATTTTAAGTCTCAGAATTAGTGTTT
The DNA here is from genome assembly GCF_016432865.1 of Antechinus flavipes. Taxonomy (NCBI): domain Eukaryota; kingdom Metazoa; phylum Chordata; class Mammalia; order Dasyuromorphia; family Dasyuridae; genus Antechinus; species Antechinus flavipes. The sequence continues at coordinate 177,514,690 of NC_067402.1, forward strand.
GCAAGTATCTTAGACACCCCCTCCCCATCCCTAGTTCAGATTTCTTTTTACTTAGCCTGTTGTTGTGACCATAGTCATAGCAAGGCCGTGTTTATGGCTTTTCATGTTTAATATTTATTTAATGTTTATCATGTAGAGCAGTCAGTAATCTTGAGCAGCCATCTTATGGATTTTACTAGAAAGATGATTTAATAAAAGATATTTAAGGGGCATTGTCATTTCGTAGGTAAAAATAGGTGAAATGCCTGTACTTCAGGATCATCACTGTAGACAATAGTAAAGGTTTTGTGAAGTTTAGTGGGAAAATGGAAATATGGAAAGTTGAAAATTTTTTCTAGTGGCTCCTATTACAAAATGAAATGTTTTATAATGAAGATGCCAGTAAAATTTATTGTTGGTTGGCTCAGCTTACACAGTTAAATTTAAGAGGATATAAACTGAGTATCGGGAAAAAAAAACTTGATCACCTAAAGCCCAAGCACATTACCAATAAGACTGTAGTTGTATATCTTCTATTCATGTTACCAAAACTGGTTGAGTCTTATAGCAATTTTCATTTTAGAAAAGTCATAAAGCAGTTCTTTAACCATACATTCTGTTATTGAGAACCAAATTTGTTTCATACTATAAGTTCAAAGTTCAGTATATCAAATCATTTAGAAATATTGGTAGGTACTATACATAAATCCTGAATATTAAGATTTTGCCTTGCTGTGTGTAAAGCAATTTTGTCTCGGTTTAATTGTGTTCTAGAGATTTATAATGATCAGTGAAGGCTAATTAAACTTAGCTTAAAATTGTGGTGATTTTCTTCTTTTAAAATAATAAAAGATGGTTCTCTCTGGGAGAAAGTAAGTTTCTTGGGGAGGTTTTCTGGAGGCACCCTTAGTTTCAGTTAATAAGTAATAATCACCCAAAATGCAGCCAGCTGGTAAAAATGCAAGTGTTTATTTTCTCCTTCCAAAATAGCCCGGTTAGTTGAGGCCTATCTCTCTACTTGGTTCTAAGAGCTCTTGCAGCTTTGTCCTTTGCTTCTGCCTCTGCTTTCTTCAGCCTCCAGAGCCAGTACCAAGTTGAATCTGTCTTGCCTCTGAGAGAGGGCTTCTGGCTCTCAATCTCCCAAAGTGCTCCTCTCCGACCCCAGTCAATGTTCCAAAGTAAAACCCCTCACTCAGAGAGGGCTTCTGGCTGAACTCACTTGATGCTCCCCTCTCAATCTAAATTCAGCTGAACTTCCCTGACTGGGCCTCTGCTTTCTTATATGTGAGAGAGCGGGATTATAGGTTTTCTCCCATAGTGCTCTCTGGCCCTAAGAGCTTCAAGGGAGGTGTGAATTTGGATATCTCATACTAAACCCTGAAATCTCCCAAATGTGTGAGCTCCAATGAGTAAAGGTGTGAACACAAGCATTATATCAATTAGTTCTACTTAGTACCTTGTTTCAAGTTCTGGCCCAAAACATCTCCTTGTAAGATCAGATCAATGATACTGAATCATGCTAAATTAGATAATTATTCTCTATTAACTTTAATGACTTAACAGTTTGTAAAGATTCCAACATAAAATGATTAGATAATTAGAAAATTTGGAGGAAAAAACAGGATTTTGTTTTAACCTTCAAAGGCAAAATGAAATCCCGTTTTTTGCTGTTTTCCTGATATCTTTATTTTGCCTTATACCATCACATTGGTATTTAAATAATTTGTTTTGTACTGTTCTTACTATTGTACTAAAACTTAATTGTTTTATATGTGAATAAATCTTATAACTAGATTGTTGAGTCTTTGAGAAAACTATGTGAGGAATGCAGAAGTATTATAGATTTTTTTTTTTTAATTCTTCCTTGTAACTAAGCATAGTATTAACCTGATGTAGGCTTAATTTAATTTAAATTTTAAAATAGTATTTTGTGTAAATTAATTGACCTTTCTTGGGAAGATCTGAGAGCCAAAAAATTTGTTTTTTCTTTGCTGTTGTTAAAGGAAGAGTCTGATTGTATCTGCCCAATTTTTTCCCAAGTCTGCAACAGGTGTGTATTTAACAGCTTTACCAACCCCTGGCGGTATTCAGATTGCTGGGAAGACACCAAATGATGGCTCATATGAACAACATATATCTCATATGCAAAAAAAGATAAATGATACAATAGCTAAGAACAAAGAATTATATGAAATCAATCCTCCTGTAAGTAACATCTATAATGACAATATTTTGGCTTTCTATGTTTATGTATGTTTCTGCATTATTTTACTTTAGATATATAAGTATGTATGTATAATTATATACATACATTACAAAGATCTTAACCCTATCACTTGCTGTCTTAAAGTTTATTTCTTTAGTTTGAAGACAGTTAATATACTAGTATTTTGGAGGAAGAAAAAATACTTGGATTCCATTTCTTTCATTATCTTATCTTGATATTTACTCATTTCATAATAACATTTCTCACTGAGTTTGCAAAAGATAGATGTGGCCACAATTCTTGCTTCATTGTAATTCTGTATTCATCTTTGTTTAATAAAAGAGATTGTATTAGGCATAAGAAGTCACATCTGCACATGTATAACAGACACACACATCACACATATATTTTAATTTTTTTGGGTACATTTTAAGTTCTGAACTGTCTCCCTTTCTTCTCCCTACTCCACACTAGAGAAGGCCACCGTTTAGTATACCCAAGTGTGTATATATAGACATGCATGTAAGCATATGTGCATGTATGTGTATAACACCTATTTATTCTATCACTTTTCTTTCTTTGGAGGTGGATAGAATCTTTCTTCATAGGTCTTTTATAATATTTTTAATACTTGGAGGAGATTTTCTTCAAACATCATTGCTGATACTATATACAATGTTCTCTTGGTTCTGCTCATTTCACTCATTGTTATTTCATGCAAGTCTTTACATATTTTTTCTAAAATCAGCATGTACATGCTTTTGTACAGCATAGTGACAGATATTCTATTACAATTATTTCCCACAACGTGTTTAGCCACTCCCCAATTAATGGTCATACCTTCAATTTCTACTTTTTTGCCACCACATTTTGTGTTTTTAATCTTTGGAGCACAAATTTTTATCCGATTTTAACTAAATTCATTGTGACTAAACATTTTTTGTAGAATATATCTTTATATTCAGATAATCTAGTGATCTGGGCATTGGTATTTGACAATTTTTTTCTGGAACCATTCCAATCTGAAATCTAGGTAGTGTAGATGCATTAGCATTATAAGTTTATTAAACTTATACAGGTGTTTTTGAAGATCATGATATAGAGGCCCTATACATTAAATATCAATATTGACATATATACAATAATACTTTGCCCTTTGGATAAATGAAAATATTTACTATCTAGTTTTCTTCCATTCTATTATATTAACTGAATGTTTTTAAGATGTTATTAATAAGCAAGCCAAATCTTTTAAAGTTTTGTAAGATGTATCTAGATATTTCAGTCTTTTCTACCAAGTGACAACTCACATAATTACTTTGGGCTCCATTTTATATATCTGTAAAATGTTAGACTAGATTGTGTGGTTTTTATGGACCCTTCTATTTCCAACAATTATATTCTGGAATGCAGAATACATGCCAGCACATTGGGTAATGGAGTTAGAAAATTAATAAATTAAGATTCTGTTTACTCTTTTATCTATCCCATTTATTTATTTGACTTAAGTTGGTTTGCCTCAGTTATTAATATCTATTATTGAATGAATTTTTTAATTAACAGAAATACATTTTATTTGTTTAGTATTTTAGAAAAGGAACCTTGAAAGAAGGTAAGATGATGGTAAAATAAATTTGTGCCTTTTATCACTATAGTATATTTAGAATAGTGTTGTTGTTATTGTTGTTTTTATCAATTTCCAGCTGATACCCATCTGTATGAATTATATAAATCAGGGTCCAAAAGGATCTCAACAGGTGAAAGTATTGGGGAACTTCTAAGGTAAAATTTAATAGGAATAAATGTAAGATCTCAGACTTTGTTTTAAAAAAATCAACTTTCTTAGTACAAGATGGGGGTTAAGGGTAGTAGAGAGGAGAAGAAAGTAGTGTGGCTAGGTTCTTTCAAAAAAGAAATGGGTTTTTAAGAGACTTGCTGTCTTAATATAAAACAGTATTATGATATTGTAGTCCCAGAAGCTAACATGATCTTAGATTATAGAAATAACAATAAACATAATAATAATATCTTGCACAAAATATTTCATATATATATATTCTCTCATTTAATCTTTCATGAAACTTTATTTTCTAGCACTAAAGCAATAATAGTCCTATTTTATTCTTGGAATACAACTATGAGTTGTAGGTGTCACATTAATGAGCTGTGTCAAAAGGAGAACATGTAATACTGTGCCATATGAGGACTAGTTCAGGGAATTTGGGCTGGTTTGCCTGGAAAAGAAAAGTTTTTGTTTTTTTTCCCCTGAGGCAGTTGGGGTTAACTGACTTGCCCAGGGTCATACAGCTAAGAGTGTTAAGTGTCTGAGGCCAGATTTGAACTCAAGTCCTCCTGACTTCAGGGCTGATGCTTTATCCACTGTGCCACTTAACTTCCCCCCAAAAGAGAAGTTTTGAAAGAGACATGGTTATGTTGAAATGTTTAAGACTGTTATGTGGAAAGAGGATTAGATTTGTTTTGCTTGTTTTCCTTCTAGGCAGAGCTCTTTTTAATTTTCAAAGAATCAAATTTAGGCTGCATTTGTGAAAAACGTTGTAATGTAGTTAGAACTATTTAAAAGTAGAAAGGACTATCTCTCAGGAGATAGTGGTGGCTTCCTTGTTTATGTCTCAGAGTTCTTCAAGCACTAGATGACACCTTTGAGATATGTTGTAGAAATTTTTATTCAGGTACAGATTAGATTAGATACCCCCCTCTGTATCCTGGGCTTCCTTCCAATTTTGAGGTTGTTTGATTCTGTGTGTATTACTCTGTAAAATAGATATGCTTTGCTGTTTTGGACTTAGCATAGTCTTTGTTCAAAATGAATATTCTCCTAGACAATGATCTCCAGATAGTGTTGATATTGATTTTATTTTTAAATACAAAAATAGATTTCTGTGATAGAAATTCAATACATGATGTTTACATATATAATTTTTCCCTACACAGAGCATAAATTACTTCAAGTTTCAATGAGAAAGATACTAGTAGGAATAAAATTTTGGAGCTCATGTGTCCAAAAAAGCAGCTATTTAATTTATTTTTAAACTAATTTTTAAAAATTAGCCAGTGTATATTTTCTCTCCCTCCCACCATTTACTCCACAAAGAAAAGAAGAAAAATAAAACCCTAAAAAGGTTAAAAACAAGTATGCATAGTCAAGAAAAATTCCCATGTTTGCCATAAATATGTCTTATAGTGTATCCTAAGTTCATCCCCCTTGTCAGAAGATACTATGGTTCATCATTGATCCTGCAGAATAATGTTTGGTTATTGTGGTGGATCTCAAGTCTCTCTAGGTATTCATTTTTATGTTATAGTGTAAACTGTTTTCTTCTGAAGAAGAGCCATTCTGAATTAGATGGGGCATATCAAATTTAAAATAGTCCCTCACAAATCATTTATCATACAATTATCATACCAAATAAATTATCATACAGTTCACAAATTTTTAAATTTTACTGCTCAAATAATTTCTCTATTTGTATATTTTTCACATGTATGTGCTTGTGTGTATATAGAACAGAGGAAAAAAACCACTAAGGAACACATTCATGTTCTCATTTTTATCTTTTTCCTCCTCTTAGCACAATGTCTCTCACAGAATAGCGTCATAAATTTTGTTTGTTGAATTGAAATATTCTGAATCAACTTGGCATAGTTAATTATTGTGGGATTTGTCATTTAAATTTTAAACCAATGGAGAGGATTTATTAGGTTCCTACTTTGAATATATTACACATGAAGAATGAAGAAAATTATCAAAGGAAGACTTTTGTGATTGGAATATTTATATATATTTTCTTTATTTTTTTCTATTATTGAAAATGGAAAATTATATATGATATGATATGTTCTTTATTTCAGGAAATACCTGAAGAGATAATAGGATCTCCCATTCCAGAGCCACGACAGCGTTCAAGACTATTACGATCTCAGTCTGAAAGTTCTGATGAAGTTATAGAACTGGATCTTTCACATGGGAAAAAGGATGCTTTTGTATTAGAGGTATTCCTGCTATGTTATGTTTTTTTTTAAACATTTGGAACAAAGAAGTTCAAATTATTTTAATTGTTTCTAAATTGAACTTTAACACTAAAAGTACTAAGATAGTATTACTTTATACTTTAGTAATACTAGAAAGAAGTTATTAAAATCATTAATTGGTCCTATTTATGATACAACTGTAAAACAACTGAATATATAATTGGTGCTATAAAAACAGATACTTTATTTAATAACAACTTGAAATATCTTTGTTAAGGCATATTTTTGTAAAACTTAAAATAGGAAGTCAGAATAAAAACCTAAACTTTTTAAACTTACTATAATTATTATGGAATTATAAAGTTGAATATCATTGAATCACAAAACCTGGAGCTATCAAGTACTTTTGAAGTCATACAGTGCAACTCATTCATGAACAGGACTCCTCTCTGTAAAATCACTAACAAATGGTTTAGCAGCTGCATGAAAATTTTCAGGGGAAAGGCAATGGACTCTACTCCTTCTCCAGGATGTTCATTGTACTTTGAGGCTGATAAAATTGTTAGGAATTTTTTCTTCACATCTACCTTTCCAGGCTCTTTCCCTATCCCACTTCCCACATCCTCTGGAGCCTTTTTCCAGGGAAGTAATGTCTTGCATTTATTATTAAATGACATCTTACTATATTTGATCCACTCCCTATCTTATCAGATACCTAGCCTATCAAAGAAAGACCTAGCCTTTCAAAATTTAGATTCTGAATCTGTCATCTAACATGTTAAATATTTCATCTTAGTTTTGCCTTGTGCACATTTGAAAAGAATGTCCTCTGGTTCTTTATTTAAGTCATTGATGAGAGCATTAATCAGCATAACGCCAAGGATAAATCCCTAGATCCCTGAGGCACTTCACTTAAAAGACCTTCCATGTTGGCATTGATTCGTTAAATTTGGGTCATTTAAGCAGTTCCAGAGCTTGTTCACTCACCCATATCGTTCATGTAGTCTCTTGTCCGTAGGATAGGAAGGACAGTAATGAATTCTGGGTAAATTATCAATACTCTTCCCTCAATCTATAAATTTTAAAAACTGTATTATAATAGATTAGTCTTACAGTTAGTCTGAAATATTATTAGTAAAAATATACTGGTTAAAAAAAATTTGTTGTCTTGTATATTTGAACCACTTAAGTCATTACCTATTAATCCTATTCTATTTAAATCTTCCCATCTTTCTAATAAAGTAACATATTTAAACAGAGTGAAATGTCCTAGAAATCATTTCTAGTACTATGCCAGTAGAATTTCTTTTTCATTGCTTTTTCCTTTTCTGGATATTCACTCTTCAACCACAAATATATCCTCGAATTTAGCTAGGTATTTGACTCAAACTTTACAGGCCTGTAGTTTGCAGATGATACTTTTTTTCTCTTTTTGAAAAACTGGGACATTTGTACTTCTTTAGGCTTTGACACCTTTTTCAAATGTTACATTATATTTCTCTTTTTCCTGGGTAATTTTTTACAACATTATCTCTTGCACTCACTTCTGTCCCGACTTTTCCCTTCCCTTCCTCCACCCCCTCCCTTAGATAGCAAGCAGTCTTATACATGTTAAATATGTTATAGTATATCCTAGATACAATATATGTGTGTGGAACCGAACAATTCTCTTGTTGCACAGGAAGAATTGGTATCCATCTCTTGTAAGCCAAGAATAGAAAAGAGGAAAAAATTTCAGCAAAATTGACCAATGAGTCTGGTAATATGTGTAGTATCTGAATCCATTTCTGTAAAGGAAAGAAGGAGGAGCATTTGCTCATTTTTTTGGGATGTTTGATCATTTTAACTACAATGATAGATTTTTGTTGTTTCCATTTTCATTGTAGTCACTGTTTATATTGTTTCCCTGATTCTGCTTGCTTAACTTTTCATCAATTCATAAGTTTTTCCATATTTTTCTTCTTCACAGTCATCATTTCTTACCACATATTAATATTCTACTAGATTGGTACCTAATTCTCTAGGAGAATGACTAGTTTATGCTTTGTACACATCGAGCTTATATTTCACACTGATGGAAACACAAGAGTGAATTCTTTATAGGTAACTGAAAACTTTGCTTTTCATTTCATACTTATATCATCAACATTCTCTAGCTCTTACCATTCTTCTTTGTAGCTATTATAAATAACACTCAGTAAATAGGTCTGACAAATCAACTATGTGTCATTTGTGTTTAACATTCTATGGGTTCAGTTAGTTTCTAGAGGACTTCTAAGTGAAGTTAAATTTATTCATGGTATGTTTCATGCCTTTTAGTATGATACAATATTAGCTTTCTTAAAAATCTTTGCTTGGCAGTTAGATTACCCTAATAAAAAAATCTCAAAATTGGAAATCCAATAATTAGGAGGAGGGGAAATAAAAATTTTCTCACATGAGGAACACAGAATAAAAATAGTGGCTACCATTTAGGTCAAGATTAACAGGGCAGAAATAATATTGACATTTTCACTTGGAGAATAGTAACACACCACCTGAGGAGAGAGAAAATAGATCACTGTAAGAGAGGAATCATAAGCCTATCATATAGAACAGGGCTTCTTAAACTTTTCCACTTGCAACTCCTTTCCCTCTAAGAAATTTTTATGTGACCCCAGGTATATAGGTACATAAAATGAGTATACAAATCAATATTTTCAGCCATGCTGTCAAACTTACCTTCAGTGAAGACGAACATGGCATTAAAGTCAGCTCAAGCTTTCCCAGTCACCAGTGGAGTGAAACAAGATTATACTCACGCCCATGCTTTTTAGCTTGATGTTTTCAGCCATATTGTCAAATGTCTTCAATGAGGACAAACATGGAATCAAAGTCAGCCACTCTACTGATGGTAAATTCTTCAACTTGAAAAGGCTACAAATGAAAACTAAAGTAGAGGGAGTGTTGGTGCATGATTTTTTTGTTTGCAGATGATTGTGTGCTCAATGCAGCCTCTGAAGCTAAGATGCAAGCAAGTATGGACTGATTTTCTGCTGCTCGTGCTAATTTTCACCTAGCAGTTAACACCAAGAAAATATAAGGCCTCCATCATCCAGCACCACACTATCTATCCACATGTGGAACCATCAAATAGTGAAGTTTTTAATGCTGTGGATAAGTTTTCTTAACTTTGGCAGTATGCTTTCCGGAGAGGTCCCCATTGATAATGAAATTGACATATACATTGCCAGAGCTAACTCATTGTTTGGGAGGCTCCAAAGGAAAGTGTAGGAAAGAACTATTAGACTGACTAACAAACTGAAGGTCTACAGAGCTGTTGTGCTGACCTCATTGTTGTGTGTTTGGGAAACCTGGACAGTATACTAGCGCCACACCACGAAACTGAATGGCTTCCAGTTAAATTGTTTTAGAAAGATTCTGAAAATCACCTGGCAGGATAAGGTACCAGATCCTGAGATCCTTTCTCAAATTAAACTGTCAAGTATTGCAAATCTACTACAGAGAATGCAACTCTGTTGAGCTAGCCACATTGTTCAAATGCTAAATGTACGTTTGCCAAAAAAACTTTTTTTATGGAGAAGTCACACAGGGCAAGTGCTTACATGGTGCTCAGAAAAGGAGGTAGAAATTATTTGTATCCCACCTGTGGCAGAGCATTCTGAGCTTATATTGGTCTGATCAGCCACAATCGGACACACTCAATTCTAATATAGTGATGTCATTTTGGTCCTTTTTAAAAACAAAGGACAACAATCAACCAACCACCAAATCAAACATTTACTGATAATAAATCATGATTTTCATAATCCCCACATTCAGTTATGAGACTTCATATGGTATTTCAGAAACTGGGGTATAGGGGACAGGTAGATGGCACAGTGGAGAGAGCAATAGCCCTGAAGTTAGGAGGACCAGAATTCAAATCCAGCTTTGGATATTTAACACTTCCTAGCTGTGTGACCCTCAGCAAATCACTTAATCTTCATTGCCTTAAAAAAAAAAAAAGCTGGGGTATAAAAGAGGAATTGCACTTATACTTTACTTTCAAAAGGTAAAAATGGATGGAAATTTGATACAGGTTTGATGTCAGGAAAAACTTATTAATAATTAGAACTATTCTAAAGTGGCATGCTTTACTTTGGGGAAAAAAGGATTTTTTTCTTCTTTATGGAAAAGCTTAATGAGTATATCGTTGAAGGGATTTTTTAAAATATGACTAGAACTAGAAAGCCTCTGATGTCCTGTGATTCAGTGATATTGCAGATGTTAAGTACTAATTTTCTTTGATAGAGTGTGTTAGAACTCATCTAGACCTTCTTATTCTGTGTACTCTTTTGCCTTTTTTCTATTTTCTAACCCATCCTCCATTCAACTGCCAACATAATCTTACTAAAATACAGGTCTGATTGTTAATATACTCCATTTTCTGTAGGATTCTTTCAGAAACTGATTACATCTTTCTTGCCACATGTGCTACCTCTCCAGTTTCTAAGTAGAGATTTTACTGGGAGAAAAAAAATGATTATGTCATGAGGAAATTCTTCATTTTTCAGCATTTAAGATAATTTTGAGATTTCATTTTGTGCCCCATTTTTCTGTATTATTTGTTACTTTAACCTAATTTATAAATTATTTTAAGATTGATGACACAGATGCCATGGAAGATGTACATTCTTTACTTACAGATGTTCCTCCACCTTCAGGTATAGTAAAAAAAAAAAAAATCTTAGTTCTATATTTTTGATTTTAAAGTATTTCCTAGATTTTTAAAAAATGCTTTATTTCATAATACTTTTATTGATAATTTGATTTTAATAGTTAGACTAGAGGACTGCGGAACCTTCTGAACTTTATTCTCAGAACTCCCAGGTGGAGTCTAATTAAGATGACATTGGGTTATGAGAGGGAATACTGAGCCAGCCCATTCTCAAACCTAACAAGATTAGGAGATACTATGGTGAAGGTGGTTTGTAACATCTTAATCGTATCATTGTTGCTTGGGGTTTACCCATAAAATGAAGGAATTGGACTAGGTGAGTCCTTCTCATTGAATGTCCATGATACTGTAAGAAGGAAGAATTTGGAGACTCTGGCAAGATGTGTAGGGAAAAGACGATAGTGGATAGAAAAGTTATTTGGACAGCAATTTAAATATATGAAAAATTTGAATATAAAACATAAGGATCATATCCATTAATCTAAGTATTTTCTAAAGAATAAGAAGCAACTGAAATTATGGTCCTTACTTTGGAAGAAATCAGTCTTTACAAAAAAATGTCCTTATTAATCAGATATTGCCCATGGGATTATAATGTTAGTACAATAAATATTTCCAAAGATTTAGATAGATATACCTTTAATTTGTGACCCAAGAAATACAATTTTTAAAAGCACAAACATTGATTGAATTTCAGTTGTGTGCAGAAAACTAGATTAGATGCTGTTTAGCAATAATGTAAATATTTATTTTCCTTCTCTGAAAGAATACATTAAGAAAATTTTGTTTCTATGTTCTTTAGCACTTTGAGGTAAAGATTATATTATAATGCTCAGTATGAGGAAATTAAATTTTTTTAACCAGCCTTTCAAGTAAAATGATATTTAGAATCTATTCTTTCAGATAATTGTTTACCTTCCTCACTTTTGTTTGCAAGGAATCCAGTAACAAGTATGTATTGAACAAACAATTACTTATTGAGCCTGTTGCTAAACTTTGGAGAAGAAACAGAAAAGGAATGCATTTCATGGTTTAGAGATTTTTACAAGGAAGACTTGGGGAGCTATTTTCAAGTATTTATAGAGTTGTCATATAGAAGAGATAGTATACTTATTGTCCTTGGCTCTAGAGGGGAGAATTGAGTAGAAGTTGCAGTTTTTCAATTCAGCAGTCATGAATTAAGTACCTTCTCTGTGCCAGTCACTGTTTTAGACTTGGGCATGCAAAACTTCTCAAAGATTTTCTTCTCCATTGGGGAAAGTAACCCAGTAATTAAGAAATAATTTATGTGAGGGTGGATAGAATTAGTAGATATGAGAGGGTAAGGAAATACTTAATATTAGAGTTGACCCTTCAGCTGAGCTTTGAAAAAATTAGGGACCCTAGCAGATAGAGGTAAGAAGGAAGAGTAGGTATAAAAATGGGAGATGGACCAATTTGATTGGAATGTAGAATATTTGAAATTGTGGAATGAGTAATAAACCTGGAACACTAAGTAGACCTAGATGGTGAAAAGTTTTATATGTCAGATAGAGAGTTGAATATTTTTGTCCTTGCAGTGAGGCGTAGTCACTGAAGATAAGTGAAGAAGAGAGTGACATAGATAAATCTGTGCTTTCAGAATGTCAGTTCAACAGAATAGATTAGTAAACTGAGAAATTTGAGGCAGGGAGACTAAATAGAGAACTCTTGCAATAGTCCAGGTAAGTTTTAATGAGGGCCATAACTAAATATGGTTGTTTTGTGAGTGAAGAGAAAAAAATTTAATTAGAATCCATCTTACTGGATGTGGGAGAGAAAGAGTGATAAGTTGTGTACACCTCTGCACTTGTAAACTTGAATATTAGAAGAAGAAATAAAGAAGTTTGCAGGAGGACTGATTAAACACTGATCTACTCCAAAACCAACCTAGTGTTTGGATTAAAGAATGAAAATAATATCTTTAGATGTAATAAGAAAATTCTCATTCTGTAATTTTCAAAATGTGCTATACCCTAACATGAACATATAAAATGCAGTGTATTTCATTTCTTATTCCAATTTTTTTTGGGTGCAGGCTTTTATAGCTGCAATACAGAAATTATGCCTGGCATCAATAATTGGACATCTGAAATACAGGTAAGGCTTTCAGACTTCCTTATTATTTAAAGCAAACAACATGAATGATGTCAGTACACTGTGCATTAGGTATGAATAAAATAGCTGTCCTTTTAAACTTTTCTTCTAAGTATTATGTCATCAGTTATTACCATTTCAATATTTAAAAATTGTCATAATATTTAAATTTAAACATGCCTTTATATCTTCTATTTAGATGTTCACTTCAGTAAGAGTATCCAGATTAAGCAACATTAACTTGACAAATCAGACACTCAATAAGAACTTTAATGATCTCTGTGAAAACTTGCTCAAGGTAGGAAATTTTTTTTAACTGATGATATCCTGGGCTCAAAGGATTTAGAGTTGAGCGAGACTTTAGAGATTTTCAGCTGAGTCCCAAAAGTTTTCCAAACATCCCACAGGTTATAAGTAGCTCAGAAGAGATTTGAACCCAAGCCTTGACTCCAAATCCTTCTCTCAATAATAAAAAGCTATTCAGAAACATGAAACTTGCAAACAGATGTCAAAATTTCTTTGAATTGTTTGCTATAATAATATGAGCCAATCTAAGAAAGCTGAATTGTGCATGTCAATTCAGCAAATTTAACATTAATAACAGCAGACATTTACAGTATGTATCCATGGATTACCAAATTATGTAATAATAGAAAGAGCAATAAAGAGACACCTGGACATGATCAGAAAAGGAGTTGGACTACTTATGTGGTGAGAGAGATGGTGGATAGCCTATGAACTGTGCTGTGAAAGATACTATTATGAATGAAAGGCTTCCAGCATCTTGGCTTTTGGTTTTATGGAGTTTATGTAGGTGAACATGGACAGTAATCACACAGAATAAGAAGGCCTGGATTGATTATGATCTGCATTGATGGAGGGAATGTTCAAATTAAATATTTCCAAAGTAATTTATTTTCTATCTATAATCTAATGAACTGGGTAGTTTAGATATCATTATCTCCTTTTTACAGGAAACTGAGGTATAGTGAAGTTAAGTGACTTGTCCAATAGACATGTAAATAGAAGATATTTGAAGAGGGTAGGATTTTTAAAGCCAGGTCTTTGCTGACTCCCAATTTTTTTTAGTTTTTCCACTACTTCACAGTTTGTCCTATAAAATATTAATAAACAAAAATATTTATTAACACGTACTACTTTGTGCAGTTCTAGGTGAAGTACTAAGCTTAGATGATCATCTAAAGAATTTGAATTTTGTTTCCAATAGAGAATCATCGAAGAATTTTGAACAGAGAAATGACACAGTCAAATCAAGGAATGAGAAAAATAACTGTAATATTAGTGTGAAAGATTGTTTGTAGAAAGAGTTCTGTTTAAGCTATTACCATCATCTAGGTGTCTGATACCATGAGTCCTCAGAGCCACATGGAAACCTGTTGATATAATATTAGGCTTCATGGAGAGGCATAGCTCACAGAACATGGGAGGGAGAAAATCCCATAAGCCTCTGCTCTGGTTAACCACCATATGTGGATTATTGTTTTCATTTCTGGGTACCAATTTTAGGAATTGATAAATTGGAAATCACTTACTGGCAATTTTATAAATATATATGTGCTTTTAATTTTCTTTTTGATTAAAATGGTATTATTTTTAATGGCTAGGCTCTTAATATTTTATTTTTTCTATATCCAGAATAAAATGTAAGATGAAGAAATATATTTTATAAACAAATAAAAAATGATTTTTTTTTTCATTTGATAGAGCCTATATTTTAAACTTCGTTCTATGATACCCTGCTGCCTTTGCCATGTCAATTTTACAGTATCTCTTCCTGAAGATGAATTAATTCAGGTAATTAACAATCAGCTAATTTTTTTCAGGAGTCTCAAGGAGTATCATTTGCACTATTTTATCATTAATATATAAATATTGTTGTTTAGTTGTGCATTCTCCTTGTAATTTTGTACAGGATAGATACTGGAGTAGTTTGCCAATTTTCCTCCAAGTATATAAATATATATGATGATATATGCATTATGGTATAATGTAATACATATATATGTGTTCATACACACATATGTTTATGTATATGTTGTAGAGACTATTCCATCTCAAAATTGTTTGAGTATATTTTAATTAGAAATAGTTGCTTTGTGCATAGAGTGAAATTACTTTTGTTAGGACAGTTACCATTGTTACGCAATAGCATGCATGCTGGAAAGATTCTGTTAAATCACTCTGCACAATTATTGTTTGGCAAAATTTTTACCTACCTTTTATTTCCTTGAAAGAATTACTTCCTGAGACCCCTGTAGAATATCTGGATTTATAAATTTAGATTGTACTTTATTAATATTAATACAAATATATAAATTCATATTTTATTGACTGAAGTTCTAAACTAGATCAGTCTAAAAAAAATTATGTATTTGTCTCAGTATTGTTTAAAATTCATGTTGTCTATTTTTGTATTTTTAAAAAAAGTTTTTTATATATTATTTTGTTTTTATATACATTTTATTGATATCCATTTTTTTATATCACCACAATTTTCCCCAAGATTACTTCCTGTTTCCCCCAGAGAATTATCACATATAATTAATCATAATTTAAAAAATCTAACAAAAAAAAAGAGCAAAAAATCAGAATAACTGATAAACACATTGACAAAAATCTGAAAACGTGTGTTGTACAACACATGTTGGATAATGTGGGTGGAGGTATCCCATCATCTCTTCTTTCAAGTCATACTTGTTCTTTATAATTTTATTACTTTTACTTTGATTTTTTTTTGTGATTGCTTTTCCTGTTTAAATTGTTATAGTTTTTTTGTATATTCTTTTCTTAGTTCTTACTTCACTCTGCATTAGTTCATGTAAATCTTGCCATGCTTCTCTCCATGTTCATCACATTCATTATTTCTTGCAGCACATACATTCTTTTTTTTTTTTTTCCCAGATGGAACTAGAGCTGGAAGAGATCTTTTTTTTTTTTTTTTTTTTTATTTTTTTTATTTTATTTAATAATAACTTTGTATTGACAGAATCCATGCCAGGATAATTTTTACACGACATTATCCCTTGCAATCACTTATGTTTCGTTTTTTCCCCTCCCTCCCTCCTCCCCCCCCCCAGGATGGCAAGCAGTCCTATATATGTTAAATATGTTGCAGTATATCCTAGATACAATACATATTTGCAGAACCGAACAGTTCTCTTGTTGCACAGGGAGAATTGGATTCAGAAGGTAAAAATAACTCGGGAAGAAAATAAAAAATGCAAATAGTTCACATTCCTTTCCCAGTATTCCTTCTTTGGGTGTAGCTGTTTCTGTCCATCATTTCTCCAATGAAACTCAGTTAAGTCTCTTTGTCAGAGAAATCCACTTCCATCAGAATACATCCTCATACAATATCGTTGTCGAAGTGTATAATGATCTCCTGGTTCTGCTCATTTCACTTAGCATCAGTCCATGTAGGTCTCTCCAAGCCTCTCTGTATTCATCCTGCTGGTCATTCCTTACAGAGCAATAATATTCCATAACATTCATATACCACAATTTACCCAGCCATTCTCCAATTGATGGGCATCCATTCATTTTCCAGTTTCTAGTCACTACAAACAGGGCTGCTACAAACATTTTGGCACATACAGGTCCCCTTCCCTTTTTTAGTATCTCTTTGGGGTATAAGCCCAATAGAAACACTGCTGGATCAAAGGGTATGCACAGTTTGATAACTTTTTGGGCATAATTCCAGATCGCTCTCCAGAATGGCTGGATTCGTTCACAACTCCACCAACAATGCATCAGTATCCCCGTTTTCCCGCATCCCCTCCAACATTCATCATTATTTTTTCCTGTCATCTTAGCCAATCTGACAGGGCAGCACATACATTCTTCAGAAAATATGCATTTACTTTGGTTTCAGTTCTTTGTTATCACATTAAGTATTGCTATACATATTTTAGTGGTCACTGGCCTCTTACATTTTTGTCCATTGGCCTTTTGTCTACTTTTGTTTTTGTTTTTTTCCTCAAAAATATTTTATTTTTCCAAATACATGCAAAAAATTTTCAACATTCATTTCCATAAGATTTTGCATTCCATATTTTTTTCTCCCTCTCTCACCTCACCCCTTCCCCAGACAGCAGGCAATCTGGTATAGATTAAACATGTGCATTTCTTCTGAACATATTTCCATATTTGTCATGTTGTGCATTTTCTATACTGTTGTGTAAAAAAATGAGTAAGAACTATAAATTAAAAATGATTGTCTTTAATTCCAGTATCTTTTGCTCCTTCACTTTGTTGTTATTGTTCATGTATTGCCATGGTCAAATAATTAATCCTTGAATTTGCCCGTTTGCTTTAAGCTAATAAAGTCATCTGGAAAATAAATTTAGTATTTCAATTTGTGGGGCAATAGGTGTCTCAGTGGATAGAGTGCGAGACTTAGGATCAGGGAGACACATCTTCCTGAGTTCAAATCCAGCCTCTCAGACACTTACTAGTTGTGTGACCTTTTACATCAATTCCTCACCTGTAAATGAGCTGGAGAAATAAATGACAAAACATTCCAGAATCAAAAAAGCCTCAAATGGGGCCACAAATCAGGCACAAGTGAAACAATCCAGCAACAACAAAACTGTCAATTTGATGACTTAAAGTCTTTCTGACTTAATAGAACCCACCAGAACTTATATTTTCCTAGTGTAATTTAAAAACTCTTTGAGGATCATCTCCAGAATTGCAGAATCTCTTAAATCATAAAGAGAATTCAGTTTATCTGGTCCAATGTATACTTAAACAAGAATTTCTTTTACAGTATATTTGAGAAGTAATCATTCCACCTTCTTTTTTCCAGATCTGTAATGTAGGAGAACCAACTACTTACTGAGGTATCCTATTCCATTTTTAGATACCCTTTCAAGGTCAAGGATAACACATCTAAAACTTGACTTTGTTGTGTGTTGTCTTTTAGATATTTGAAAAGCTATCATGTGCCCCTCCCCCCCAATTTTTTCTTCTCTACTCTAAGTATCACTAGTTCTTTCAACCAGTTTTCAAATTATGTTACCATGAAAGTTTTTGCTGACTTTCTTTTCGATTGGTGATGCTGTCCAATTTAACTGTGTACTTCATAAAATGTAGCACCTGGAACTTAACCCGATGCTTTAGTCAAAACTGCCCAAGATCTAGATAATAACTCTCTTTAAATTCAGCATAAAAAGATGCAAAGAATATGGCATAATAATAGACATAGTTTTCTTACTAGGATTTCCCTACACTAGTGATATTATTCCTGTCAGAAAAATGTAATCAATCCAATAGTACATTTTTTCATTGTCATCATCAAAAACTTATTAAGCTTATAGTCCACTAAAACCTTCAGTTTTTTAGAGAAGCTGCTAAATCAAGGCTCTCCCATTTTGTACTTGTGAAATTGATTTTGAACTCAAGGCTAAGACTTTAATTTTATCTCCATTGAATTTCATCTTAATGGTTTTGGCTCAACTTTCTACCACATTAAAGTATTTTTGTATTTTTAATTCTTAAATACAATGTGTTGGCTATTTTTTCTTACCCTTATGTTTTCTTCAAACTTTCTACAAAGCATGCCACTGTGTCTTTACCCATGTAGTTGATAAAAAATTAGTTAAGAGTGCCTAGTACTAATCAGAAATACGTAGGGCATTCCAATTGATGTTACTTTCCAAATTGACATTAAACTGTTAATAATCATTCTTTCTATCCAGCTTTCTATCCATTATATAAAAAATATATATGTATAATAATTTCTATATATACACATACACACACACACACACACACACACATATAATTTCAGCCTTACTTCTCCATCTTGTTGACAATAGCAGCATCACAGACTTGGTCAAATACAATGTAAAAATCTAGGCAAATTATCTCTACTGTATAACCTGATCTTAAATCCTTTCCCTAAATTTTCACCTTCATCAGGATTCTCTCTAGATTCTTGGATGCAGTTCCTAAAATGTGGTTTACTAAACTGAATAGAACACTTTATTTTTAGCCTTTTCCTCACATTTTGTCTGGTAATATTATCAAAGAAGAAGAAAAGAAGAAGTAAGGAAGGGAGAGTGGAAGGAAACAAAGAGGGAGGGAGGGAAGGAAGAAAGGAAGGAAATTTGTTTGGCTTAGCTTGTTCCTGATAAGACCAGCTCTCATTATTTTTTAGATATTCACTAATCATCCTTTTGATAATATATTTTAAAGTTTTGCTAGGCATTTATTGTCACTTACAGGATCCTTTCTCTTCCATTTTCTTTTTTGAAATTGGGAGCACTTCCTTTCATTTTCTGTGAGGTTTCATAGATTTCTACCACTGACACTCAATGGATTTGTCAGCCTTTTAACAAAGAGGGGTCACTTAGGCTTCCACAATAGTCCTTTCCCATCGATGTTTTATAGACTTTCCAAAGTATTTGCTTAAAAACCTCAGGTGCTTCCTTATCTCTGGGATAAAATATAGACATTTCCATCACTGTCTTCAGCCAGTTATTCAGCATTATTTTTCAACTACTTTTTTTCATTCATTCTAGTCAAAGAAGAGTACTTATTCTTGTTCTAAATTCTCCCTGTCCTGCCTTCACACAGACTGTGTGTTATATCTACAGTACCTTTTGTGACTTCAGTTGTGTCCCACTCTTTGTGATCCCACTTGGGGTTTTCTTCGTAAAGATGGGAGGGGATTGCCCTATCTTTCTCCAGCTCATTTACAAGTGAGGAACCCTATGAGGCAAAGAAGGTTAAGTTATTTGGCTAGGTCACACAAGTTCTAAGTGTCTAAGGTTGGCTTTGAACTCATGAAGATGGTTCTTGCTTCCAAACCCAGTGTTCTCTCCATTGTTTCGCCTATCTGCCCTCATCTAGAATATTACTCATTCCTATTTGTTGAAATTCTCTCTTCTATTCTTGAAATTCCTATAGCTAGAATAGGACTTCCTTACTATGGGAAGCATCTTGTCATTTATCTTTTTTTTTTAATAACTTTTTGTTGACAGAACATCTTGTCATTTATCTTATAGAAAGTAATCTCTCCTCCAAAACCCTCTAAGACTGCCTTGACTTGTCTACATCTCTCCTTTGTCCCTCATGTGTTGTGTTTTATATACTAATCTATTTGTATACTTAACATATCTTTCATAAGATTTTGTGAATTCTCTAAAGTCATGCTTTATTTTTTCTCTTTGTTGCTTCTGTACCTAGCACAATAATCACACAATAAGTATTTAATTAGTGTTTAATAAATTGATACTAACATTGATATTGTTCTTATCATTGCAGGTCACAGTCACAGCAGTTGCAATAACATTTGACAAACATCAAGCTGTACAAACCACAAAAACTCACGTGGAAAAGTCATTACAAAGAGGTAAACTTTTGAAGAATAAGAATTAATTTGTTTACAAGAAATGTATTATTTCGTGATAGAAATTAAGAGACAAAAAGATGAAGTAGTTAACTTGTTTGGGTTATTCTGAGTATTAATCCTATTTTAACTCATTCTCTAGATTTAATTGTTAATTATCTGTTCCAGTATTTCTCAGCAGTGATGTAGGTAATTCAGAACATTTTTGTTTATATTTTAGAATGCATTTGAGTAGGGAAAGGAACAGTAGAATTAACCTTATCCATCAGTTTTTGTTTAGAATAATCTTAAAATAGAAAGGTTAAAGATTGATTTCATTGGTACAGGAGATTCTTAGGTAAAGAAAATTTCTTTTCAAATTCTCTCCTTTTCTGCAGCTTACACTCCTAGAGAGTTGCTAAGAGAATTGAGTGATTAAATAAGTTGTCCAGAGTTGCACAGCTAGGATGTATCTAAGGCAGGACTAGAACTCAGGTTTTCCTATCTTTAAAGTTGACTGTCCATTATGCCATTCTGCTTCTCATTCTTAAAATGTTAAAAATAAATTTTAATTTAAACAATATTTTATGTGTAAAATTTTAAAAAATATATAACTTACTAGTATAGTTTTATAAAAAATAGAGGAAGTACACTGAGATACATGGCTGACTAATTGAATATGAGAAGTAACTTACTGCATTAACAGACCAAAATTTCTGTAAACAAATTTTCAAAAAACCAGAGTTACTAACAATTGTTTGCATACTCAAAAGGACAAAAAAAGCTTTGTTTTTCCAAAATTTTATGATTTTATTTGCTAAGTAAATATCATTTCTAATGGTTTTCATCTCCCTATGTTATCCTAAGTCTATAGCAGCTTTAGATTTTCATGATTGATTTGAGTTAGTATCAAATACTAGAACATAGTAAAAATGTTGTAACATTATTAGGAAAGAAGCTAGGTAGTAAGTTATAAAATAAGCTCTCAATAGTGAAGATAAGTGATGGCATTTGTTCCTAAGATGGAATAGATGTGAAAAAGGACAGAGCAATTGGAAAAATCTTAAATAAATGAATCCTATATAACCAAGTTCCTAACTTTGAAAATATTAGTCCAAAAGCACTGCTTCTGCAGTATTATTACAATACTATTTAAAATACATGTATCTACTTAAATTTATTTTCGATTGTCTAAAATAAATGCTTGATTATTATTTTATTCTCCTTCATTTGTTCTCTGCTCTAGCCAACTGACCTTCTTGCTCTTCCTCACACACGACAGTCTGTCTCCCATGCCTTTGTACAAGCTCTCTCCCTCATGCCTGGAATACACTCTCTTCTGAATTCTTACCTTTTTAGAATTCCTTATTTCTTTCAAATAGCTCAAGTGCTGTTTTCAACGTGGAGTCTTTCTTGATCCCTCCAGCTACTAATGGTTCTTCTTCCCACATATTACCTTGTATTTATTTTGATTATGCTTTTATCTGTACATTCAGTCAGTCAACCAGGAGTTACTAAGCTCCTGCTATGTATTATGCATGGAAGTAAACACTTTAGAGGCAAAAAGAACTCACAGTTTAATGATAGAGACAGCATGCAAACAACTATGTACAAATATGATATGTGCAGGACAAAATGAGGGTAATCTTAGAAGGAAGGCATTAAGGAGGACTGCTTGGTGTTAGAATGTGAAGTGCCTTGTATGAGTGACAACAAGGTGGCCAGTATCACTGGATTGCAGAGTACATGGGGAATGGGGAATTAAGGTTGGAGAAGACTAGAAAGGTAGAAGAGACTTGGGTTGAAAAACATAAAAGTGAAACAGGAATTTTTTGTTTAATTCCTCAAGTAATAAGGAGCTCCTGAAATTTTATTAAATAGGATGTTGTTGACATGATCAGATATGAACTTTAGAAAGATCAGTTTGATGGCTAGATGGAGGATGACCAGAGGTGAAGAAAGATTTGAGGCAGCAGAAACCCAGCAGTAGGTTATTGTAGTAGTCCAGGCTTGAGATGATGATGGTTTGCATCAGGATGGTGGAAGTGTCAGAGGGAAGAAAAGGGCTTATGAGAAAGCTAAAATTAATAGGACTTTTCAGTCAATTAAATATACGGGATGAGGGAGTGTGAAGAGTTGAGGATGCTGGCTAGATTTTGAGCATAGGTAACTGGAAGGATAGTGGTATACTCAAGTATAATAGTGAAGTGTTAGGAATGTTGAAATTGAAGGAAAAGTAATGAGCTTAATTTTAGACATGTTGAGTTTAAAATGTTCCCTGGCCATCCAGTTCAAAATACCTAATTATTTGGAGATGTGATATACTGGATGTTAGAAGAGAGATGAGGGCTAGATAATTAGAGTCATTTGACACTGTGGGAGATGATGAGATCAGCAAATAAAATAGTAGAGAGGAAGAAAAGAAGAAGTCTTAAGACAAAGTTTTGTAGATCATCCATGATTAGAAGGTGTGACCTGGATAAAGATCCAGTAAAAGAAATTAAGAATTATCTAGAAAGGAAGAGAACCCTGCTGAATCACTCTTTTGAAAACGTGGAGAAAGGAGATTATTAGGAGAAGGCAGTGATTGATAGTATCAAAGGCAGCAGAGAAGTAAAAACAAAACAAAAACAGAAACTGAAAAAAGGCTAAATTAAACCTAATTATGTCAATTGATTTGGCAATTAAGAAATCATTAGTAATTTTAAAGAGAACATTTTCAATTGAATGATGAGTTCAGAAGTCTTACTGCAGAGTTAAGAGAATGAGGTCAAAATTAACAAGCATCAATTGTAGATGGCCTTCTTAAGGCATTTAGTCACAAAAAGGTTAGTTGTAGGAAGATACTTTATATATTATCTTCCCTATACTATATTAGCTTCTTGAGGGCAAGGATTGTTTTATTTTTTTATTATTTCACTAGAATCTTTATATCTAGCATAGTGCCTGGGACTTAGTAAGCTTGTTGATTGATTGTTCACCAAAAATACAGTATTAAGAAGTAAAATGCTTTTCTTTCTTCAAGCCTCTACTGACAATGAAGAACTTCTACAATTTCCACTGGAACTTTGCACAGATTCACTTGGTTCTCATCCTTTTTCACCAGCTAAAGGTTGGTTAAGAAAAATAAAAGTTAAACTTATCTTTCAATTCTTTCTATTTGCTTCCTCCTTTTAAATGAATTATATCATTTTGTGATTATAGTCATTACTTCTTATATTTGATGTATTTCTTTTTCAAATTTTTAAAAGTAAAAATATTTACCTTCTGTTCAGATTTCTCAAGTATTTGGGTTATAGTCTGTCAATCTGATTTTTAAAAATCTACTAAATATCACAGATAAAATTGCCTTTTTGTTTTTTTTTAATCACTGGTTTTTCTAGCATAATCTTTCATATAGAACTTTCTCTCCTTCACCATTTTCTTTTTCTGTAAAAATGAACTCTTATATTCTGAATATTCAGAGAAAGCAAAATTACTGTTTTCTTTATTGCATCTGTATAGCATGTGTTGGATCAAGAGACTATGTGCAAGAGGGAAAAGAATGATCATTTTTTTCCCTAGTAACTGACTTTTACATAATTTGGTTACTAATCTTAGTAGCATATATATATATATATAATATATATATATATATATATATATACACACATATAGATAATTTTTTCCCAAGTACAAAATGCTTATGCCTTTGTAACTAGTAACTTCATTTAGCTTATTGGTTGTTGCAAAGAAATGAGAAGTACTTTTTCCATCTCTTCTACTATTAATATGATATATATATTAAAAAAAATAACACATTCATAGAATTATTAAGTGGCTCATTTTCTAACATACTCAAGGAGAAAGGAGGAAAATAGTATCTTTATGAGTTAGTTTCAGAGATAAGCTTAAGGCTGTTTTTTTTTTTTGTTTGTTTGTTTTTATAGTAGTTGTATCCAAATTATTCAGGTTTTCTTTCCTTACGTCTCTTTGCTATTTATTTTAGCTGGTACTTATGTCATGTAAAATACAATAATGCATTTAAAGAAATGTAATTTGAATAAAAAAAAAGACCAAAACATTTTCCTACACAATTTATTAGATCTTGTTTCATATTTTGAAAGTTTAAAAATCGGGGCAGCTAGGTGGCACAGTGAGTAGAACATTAGCCCTGAAGTCAGGAGGACCTGAGTTCAAATGTGGCCTCAGACACTTAACACTTCCTAGCTGTGTGACCTTGGGCAAGTCATTTAATCCCAATTGCCTCAGCAAAAAAAAAAAAAAAGTCATACATTTCTCTGTGTGACATGAAATGAAAGTTTGAAAATCAGATATCAGATGCTTTTGTTATGAACTAATTAAAATTATTATCTTTGGCTTCTTTTCCTTTTTTTTTTTTAAGTGAAGGATTTAAACCTATGATTTTATTGTTGTAGGGAATTCCTAATGTGGAAATTCCCTTTGCTGATAAAGATTTTTAATTAATTTATAATATATTAGTAACACACACACACATACACATATAAATATATATAAACATATATATACATATGTATGTATATTATGGATATCATAAAAATTGCCTAGGGCACTGAGAGGTTTAAGTGACTTTTCTATGGTTTCATTGCCAGTATGTATCAGAGAAAGGATTTGAACTTCGGTCCTCTTGATTCCTTCTGACCCCAATATAGTCACTAATCTAATGTCTTTTCTCTTCACTGTTCTTTTGAAAACTTCAATTTGACTCTTTATTCTATTATCACACCCCTGTTTCTCTCAAAGATGTATGTATAAAGGAAAAGTCAAATTCTGACAACATTCACAATCTAAATTATGTGATGTTTATGTATGTATATATATAACGTGAATGTGTAGGAAGAAATTCCTACATGAAATTCATGGATCTTTATAGAACACTGACTTGTTTCCCACCCACTTCCCTTTACTTCCAGTGAAGAACATTTATATAGAATTACCATTAAACTGTCAGTCTTTCAACCCTTCCATTCTTTGAGAGAAACAGGAGTGTGATAATAGGATAAAGAGTTAAATTGAAGTTGTTAAGTCTTGGTTAGATTGGGAATTACAGACAGAGCTAAAAAAGAACAAAGACCATCAGACCCTCATTTAAAGGTGAAAAATGCCAAAAGCCAGAGAGAAGCACCCTGTGCAATCATGCTCTGAGTAAATGCTGCATATCATCTCCCATAGAACAATAATATTCCATCATAATCATATATCACAGTTTCTTCAGCTATTCCCCAATTGATGGGCATCCCTTCAATTTCCAATTCTTTTCCCTGTGAAAAAAGCTGCTATAAAAATGTTTGTACATATAGGTTCTTTTCCTCCTTTTTTTTTTTTTTTTTTCCTCTTTTAGGATTCATGCTTACAAGGGGTGTTGTTAGGTCAAAGGATATACATGATTTTATAGAATTTTGGACATAGTTTATATCTTTTGATCATTTATCAATTGGAGAATGTTTCTTATTTTTTAATAAATTTGACTAAGTTCTATAGACATTTGAAAATAGAGGACTTCATCAGAGAAACTTCCTTCAGAATTCTTTTCAGTTACTATTGCTAGCTCTATTCCCCTTCCCTGTTTATTCATTTTCTCTTTCTTTTTATCCTGTCTTTCCTCAAGTGTTTTGCTTCTGACCACTCCCGACCTCAGCATGCCCTCCTGTTTTACTATCTTCCCTTCTTCCTGTGTCTTCTTCTCCTCCTACTTTCCTGCAGGGTTAGAGATCTCTGTACTCATATTGAGCATGTATATTATTTCCCTCTTTGAGCCAATTCTGAGGAGAATAAGATTTACTCTCCTTCCTATCCCCCTCTTACCTTCCAGTATAAAAACTTTTTCTCTCCTCTTTTTACTGCAAGTAATTTATGCTATTCTACCTCTTTCTTTCCCTTTCTCCCAGCACATTTCTCTCTCACCCCATGAATTTATTATTATTTTAGATCCTATCCTTTCATATTTAGTTTATACCCATGCCTTCTGCCTATATATGCTCCTAACTTCCATAATAATGTAATAATGAGAACGTTCATAAGAGTTACAAGTATCATCCTTCCATATACAAATGTAAATAAATGCATCTTAGTAAGTTCCTTATGATTTTCCTATCCTGTTTAATCTCCCTTTGCTTCTCCTGAGTCCTGTTTTTGAAAATCAAAATTTCTGTTTAGCTTTGGTCTTTTCATCATGAATTCTTAAAAGTCCTTTATTTCATTGAATGTCCACTTTTCCCCTGTTGGATTATATTCAGTTTTGTGGGGGGAAGTAATTCTTGATTGTAATCCTAGCTTCATTGCTTTCCAGAATATCTTATTTCCAGCCCTGTGATCCTTTAATGTAGAAGATGCTAAATCTATATTATGCAGACGATGTCTCCACTATATTTGAATTGCTTTCTTTCTAGATGCTTGCCCAAATCTCTTTCAGGAGATGACCAGTAGATTCCATTTCTGTTTTACCTTCTGGTTCTAGAATATCGGGATAGTTTTCCTTGATAATTTTTTGAAAGATGATATTCAGTCTTTTTTTAAAATAATGGCTTTCAGGTAGATCAATAATTTTTAAATTATCTTTTCCTGGATCTATTTTCCAGTCAGTTGTTTTTCCAGTGAGATATTTCACATTATTTTCTGCCTTTTTTTTTCATTCTTTTCGTTTTGTTTTCTTGTTTTTTGATTTCTCATAAGTCATTAGCTTCCATTGCTCAATTCTTAATTTTAAGAAATTATTTTCCTCAGTGAACTTTTTGTGCCTTCTTTCCCATTTGGCTAATTTTGCTTTTTAAGGCATTCTCTAGAGTCATTAGCTTTTTGTATTTCCTTTTGCGTCACTCTCATTTCTCTTCCCATTTCCCCCCTCAACTTCTTTTAATTTTCAGAATCTCTTTTGAGCTCTTCCATGACCTGAGACCAATTATTATTTTTCTTGGAATATTTAGATGTAGGAGCTTTAACTTGGTTATCTTCTTCTCAGTGTGTGTTTTGATCTTCTTTGATGACAACATCAGAGTAACTTTCTGTGGTCAGAACTTTTTTCTTTTCTCATTTTTCCAGCCTAGTACTTGGCTTTTAACTCTTTATTAAAGTAGGGCTGTGTTTCCAGGGTGGAGGGTGTAATGTTCCAAGCTTCAGAGGTTTTGTATAACTGCTTTCAGAGATCCTTTTAGGAATCTGACCACAAGTTCTCTTTCTGCCCTGGATCTATAAGGTGTCGGGGGATGTCTCTGATCCATTGTGGCCATAAGGTCTAGTGTGCTGAAGCAACAGAGTTCTTCCTCAGTGCTAGTAAATAGGCCTCCTCTGGGCTGAGGCCTCTGGAAGCTGCAGTGCCACTGCTTTCCCAAGGCCCTCTCATCCTCGTGAAACAAATCTTTCTTGCCAACCTTCCAAGTCATGTTTGATATCTCTGAGCCAAAAGGTCTACCTCTGATTCAGAGGCCCCAAGGCCCACTCTTTTTTGCTGTGGCCTGGGCTGGGGCCAGTGCTTTGCTGGGATGGCCTGCATATAGACTCTGCTGGACTGGTAATGTAGTGCAACAGACCTTTCCTGCTGATCTTCCAAATAGTGTTTGGCTAGAAAATTGTTCTACTTAATCTTTTTGTAGACTCTAAAATTTGTTGACAGTCGTTATTTAAAGGAATTTAGAGGGATTTGGAGAGAGCTCTGCTGAGACCCTGTCTTTATTCTGCCATCTTGGCTCTGTCTCCAGCATTTCATTTTTTAAATAAAGTTTTGAGTTTCAAATTTTCTCCTTCCTTTCCTCTTCATTTCCTTCCCTGAGATTGTAAACAGATTGATATAGATTATAAATGTGCAATCATATAAAACATTTCTA
This sequence comes from Antechinus flavipes, assembly GCF_016432865.1. Lineage (NCBI taxonomy): Eukaryota > Metazoa > Chordata > Mammalia > Dasyuromorphia > Dasyuridae > Antechinus > Antechinus flavipes. The sequence goes on from NC_067402.1 coordinate 177,542,895, forward strand.
TATTAGACATGTTGTGAAAGAAGAAATAGAACAAAAGGGGGAAAAAAACAAAAAAAGGAAAATACTATTCTTTGTTCTGCATTCAAATTCCCATCAGTTTTTTTTTCCCCTCTGGATGGAGATAGAATTTTCCTTCATGAATGTTTTGGAATTGTCTTGGATCAGTCACTGTCTTGCTGAGAAAAACTTAAGTCATTCATAATTAATCATCACACACTGTTGCTGTTACTGTGTACAGTGTTTCTGTTCATGTCACTTCGCAGCTTTCTTTTTTGAATACAGTTATATGAAAGAAAAATTTCCTTGCTAATTAAGCTGATGATAATTAAAGGGATTAGTAAACTTTTGAGCTGGGATATATTTGCATGAGCAGGTGCTTAAGCTATAGGTTCAGAAAAGCATTGCTGTTTGATAAAATCTAACATCTATTCCTATTAAAAATACTTGAGAGTTTAGGAATAAATGAACTTTTCCTTAAGATAATTGGTAGCATCTATTTAAAACCATCAGTAAGCATCATATGTAATGGGGATAAACTGGAACTGTTGCCAGTAAGATCAGGAGTGAAGCAAGGTTGCCCACTATCACCATTACTATTCAATATTGTATTAGAAATGCTAGCTTTGGCAATAAGAGTCGAGAAAGAGATTAAAGGAATCAGAGTAGGTAATGAGGAAACCAAATTATCACTCTTTGCTGATGATATGAAGGTTCTACTAAAAAACTATTAGAAATAATTCACACCTTTAGCAAAGTTGCAGAACACAAAATAAACCCATATAAGTCATCAGCATTTTTATATATCACTAATAAAATCCAACAGTTAAGAGTTATAAAGAGAAATTCCATTTAAAGTAACTACCAATAGTATAAAATATTTAGGAATCTATCTGCCAAGGGAAAATCAGGAACTATATGAACAAAACTACAAAACACTTTCCACACAAATAAAGTCAGATCTAACCAATTGGAAAAACATTAAATGCTCTTGGATAGGATGAGCTAATATAATAAAGATGACAATACTACCTAAACTAAACTATTTATTTAGTGCTATGCCAATTAGACTCCCAAAAAACTATTTTAGTGATCTAGAAAAAATAACAACAAAGTTCATATGGAAAAACAAAGGGCCAAGAATTTCAAGAAAACTAATGAAAAAAAAATCAAATGAAGGTGGCCTAGCTGTACCAGATCTAAAATTATATTATAAAGCAGCAGTTACCAAAACCATTTGGTATTAGCTAAGAAATAGATTAATTAGTCAGCTTTTGGGATAAAAACTCACTACTTGACAAACTGCTGGGAAAATTGGAAATTAGTATGGTAGAAACTGGGCATTGATCCATACTTAACACCATACACCAAGATAAGGTCAAAATGGGTTCATGACCTAAGCATAAAGAATGAGATTATAAATAAATTAGAAGAACATAGGATAGTTTACCTCTCAGACCTGTTGAAGAGGAAGGAATTTATGACCAGAGAAGAACTAGAGATCAGTATTGATCACAAAATAGAAAATTTTGATTATATCAAATTGAAAAGTTTCTGTACAAACAAAACTAATGCAGACAAGATTAGAAGGGAAGCAATAAACTGGGAAAACATTTTACAGTCAAAGGTTCTGATAAAGGCCTCATTTCCAAAATATATAGAGAATTGACTCTAATTTATAAGAAATCAAGCCATTTTCCAATTGATAAATGGTCAAAGGATATGAACAGACAATTCTCAAACGAAGAAATTGAAATTATTTTTAGCCATATGAAAAGGTTCTCCAAGTCATTATTAATCAGAGAAATGCAAATTAAGACAACTTTGAGATACCACTACACACATGTCAGATTGGCTAGAACGACACGAAAAGATAATGCGGAATGCTGGAGGGGATGTGGGAAAATTAGGACACTGATACATTGTTGGTGGAATTATGAATACATCTAGCCATTCTGGAGAGCAATCTGGAACTATGCCCAAAAAGTTATCAAACTGTGCATACCCTTTGATTCAGCAGTGTTACTACTGGGCTTATATCCCAAAGAGATCTTAAAGAAGGGAAAAGGACCTGTGTGTACAAGAATGTTTATGGCAGCCCTGTTTGTAGTGGCCAGAAACTGGAAACTGAGTAGATGCCCATCAATTGGAGAATGGCTGAATAAATTGTGGTATATGAATATTATGGAATATTATTGTTCTCTAAGAAATGACCAGCAGGATGATTTCAGAAAGGCCTGGAGAGACTTGCATGAACTGATGCTGAGTGAATTGAGCAGGACCAGGAGATGATTATATACTTCAACAACAATACTATATGATGATCAATTCTGATGGACCTGGCCCTCTTCAACAATGTGATGAACTAAATCAGTTCCAATAGAGCAGTAATGAATTGAACCAACTACACTCAGCGAAAGAACTCTGGGAGATGACTATGAACCACTACATAGAATTCCCAATCCCTCTATTTTTGTCCGCCTGCATTTTTGATTTCCTTCACAGGTTAATTGTACACTATTTTAAAGTCCAATTCTTTTTGTACAGCAAAATAACTGTATGGACATGTATACATATATTGTACTAAACTTATACTTTAACATATTTTACATGTATTGGTCAACCTGCCATCTGGGGGAGTGAGCTGGGGGAAGGAGGGAGAAAAATTGGAACAAAAGGTTTTGCAATTATCAATGCTGAAAAATTACCCTTGCATATATCTTGTAAATAAAAAGCTATAATGGAAAAAAAATTCTTCTGGGAAAAAAAAAAGAAAAGCATTGCTGGTTATCCTGGTAACTGGAAAAATCTTCATTGAGAAGATAATTGTTTTTATGCCAAAAGTAATTTTGTATGACTCCTTATTAGGTTGATATATACCTTCTTTAGGATGTACTGTGTAATCTGAATAGTATTTTATCTTTGTTTCTATTCTAACCATTTTTATTTCTTTCCAAATTTGTTTTTAAAAGGTAGTTTAGTTTAAATAAAATGATAAGCTAGTTACTGCATTTATGTAAGTATTTTGGCGCTATCAAGTTGAAATATAAATAGATGTGTGATTACAAAATAAGCTTTAACCTTTTTGTGCTAATTAATGGGTTTTCTGAGTCTTTACAAGTTTAAATGGATTTTTATCCTGGCTGACTATATCCATAAACAATCTAGAGCCTCCACTTGCTACTTTTTCTTCCTCTTTAATGTTACTACTAGAAGGCAACAATTATCAAAGAGATTGTAGACTCACAGGCAAGTCTAAAAGAAGACAGATCTATGCAGAAGAGAAGATAAAGAATTAAAGAAATGTGTTCGAGAGGGGAGTGAATGAGGAAGAAATGAGGATGTATTGAGTTTAATTAGCTTCAATCAAATCTTCATTTAAATCAGATTTTTAACCATTTTAATCTTTTGCCTTTTTAATGATCTGATTAAGCCTATGGATTCATTCTTTTAAGTGCATAAAATAAAGGAAAATAACTATATCGAACTACAGTCATCAAAATGTTTTAAGTTCACAACTCCCCAGATTAAGAACTCCTAACTAAAAGGAAAGAAAATAAAGCATACAGAGAGATGAAAATAGAAGAAAGAGAGAAATAGAGATAACTTATAAGAAAAGAAATAAATAAGAAAAGGGCAGACACAGAATAGGAAGAAAGAATGGAAAAGCCTAGAGACAGAGATAAATAGGAATTAAAAAAAAAAGAGGGAAGGAGAAGAAATAAAGGGCATTGTATGCCTCAAAAAAGAAACTAAAACAATTATTTTGAAATAGAGAGATTGATTATGGTAGTCAGTTTAGAGTAGGTATATACAAATTAGAGTATTGGAGCTAGAAGAGAACAAATCATTTTAGTCAAACCTCTCATTTTATAAAAAAGAGAAACTAAGGTTTAGAGAATGTGTGCTTCAGGGCACACCACTAGTAGATGGCAGAGCTGTTATCTTCCAATGTAGTCTTCTAATTCCAAATTCAACTCTCAGTAAATTACATTTTTTTATGTTATGCTCTTAACTTTATGCATTTAATGTACCCAATCTTTCTTCTTTTACTAATTAAAAAATGTAAAATAGTATTACTCTAATGCCAAAAATATCTAATCATGTATCTGTTAAATTGATTATCAAATTATATATTTATTGAGATCCTATATATGTTTGTATATAGGTATAACATTATATGTAATTTAAATGTATAGTTCATTAAAAGAGCAGAAAGAAATTCTGTATTGATAGAACTAAGAAAGAGAATTTTAAATTGTGTCCTAATAATTGACACTATCCATTATTTGTTTTAAGTAGAAGGTTAGAATATGAATTATAGAATCTTTGGTCTGGATATAATTGGATTTCTCAAAAAATTCTTTATGACATACAGAAAACAAGTGTTTTGGTGATTTCCATTTAAATAGCAGTTTTCTGTTAGGCCTATACTTAGATGGATCTGTGACTTCATTAATGTTGATGTTCCCTCAAACAGTGTGGATGGTATCTCATGCACACTTGTCTAAGCTTTTGGACTCTTAATCATATTCTACATACTACTGACCAGAGGAGACCAAAGCTTTGTGGAATTATTCAAGAGAAAAGTAATTCCAGTATTGATGTATGTAAGATGTTATTCATTAAATTTTGTTGCTATGAAATTTGAATTAGCCAAAAAAATCAATGGAACAAAGTAGTACCAAAATAGTAGCAATGAATAATTGAATTATGGGATAGGATAAATAGCACTTTAAGGTTTGGAAAACTTTTTATGATCATTATATTTCTTGATCCTTACAAAACTTATTGAAATAGGTGCTGCACTATCCTCTAATTAGCTAGGGAAATTGAGGTCCTGAGAAGTTGTGACATATCCATAACTAGCAAGTAATTGAAGCAAGATTTGAAACTGTCTTCTTGTCTCTTAGTTCAGTACTCACTTACACCAACTAAACTTCCTATACATTACATTTAGAAAAATCTTGAAGTCTCAGACATAGAAGCATTGAAGTATACATGCTTTGTTTTTTAATTCAAAGGAACCATGATTTTTGCCAAATTTTACCATTTATTGTTTCTTATTATTTTCACTCCCTCTAAAGTTTTTCACAGTCTAGATAACTCAGTGTTTCAGATACAGGAAAATTAAAAATTGAGATTAAAACAGAAGTTCTGTTGACCTAATTAACCTTGTTTGGGATCTGATGCATCTGTCTTTGGGAATCAGAGATACCTTGCTATTGTTGTCTATATCCTTATAGACTTTAGCTTTCAGTTCACCTTATTCCACTTATTCTTTTTAGAAGCATAATCCATTATCATTATCCATTTTACTCAATGGGTTGCTCATCTAACTGCATTTCATAATCTGTGCATTATGAATTCTTAATTCTTTTTTTTCATTGTGAATTGGCAAGCCAATTCCCATAATACTCAGTGGGGAAAAATTGAAAGGCTACTAAATATTCTGTAGGAATGCCCTCTGATGATGGTTTCTTTAGAAGAAAAAATTCTATCCAGAAACGTTGTTTTTGTTGTTGGAACATTTTTAAAAAAATGAATTATTCAATGAAAATGATCATCAATTTAAACAGTGAAAATCTGACTGGATTTTTACTGGTCCCTGTTAAAATACATGGGAGCCACTTGACAGTGGCTGCTGGAGAGCCAACCCAGACCTGCAGAATGGATCTTGTGTGAGAGGATGATACAAGGAGACTGAGAGGCAATTGCTGTTCTCTGATCTCTCTGACTGAGAGGCCGTTGTGTTGTCTGACCTCTCTCCTCTTCTCTCTGCCTCCAATTTATCTCATTCTTAGTCTGCAACATCTATGTCAGCAAAGGCTGCCTTGCAACTCCTTCAGATGTTATGATTCACAGCTGTGGAAGCTCTCGGAGAATTGACATGTCCCTTAAAAGGTCCCTGATTATACTTCCTTTTTTATTATTATTATTATTATAGCCTTTTATTTATAAGATATATACATGGGTAATTTTTCAGCATTGATAATTACAAAACCTTTTGTTCCAACGTTTCCCCTCCTTCCTCCTACCCCCTGCCCTAGATGGCAGGTAGACCAATACATATGTTAAAGTATATGTTAAATGCATTATATGTATACATGTCCATACAGTTATTTTGCTGCACAAGAAGAATTGGACTTTGAAATAATGTACAATTAGCCTGTGAAGGAAATCAAAAATACAGGCTGACAAAAATAGAGGGATTGGGAATTCTATGTAGTGGTTCATAATCATCTCCCAGAGTTCTTTCGCTGGGTGTAGCTGATTCAATTCATTACTGCTCTATTGGAACTGATTTGGTTCATCTCATTGCTGGAGAAGGCCACGTTCATCAGAATTGGTTATCATATAGTATTGTTGGCGTATGCAATGATCTCCTGGCTCTGCTTGTTTCACTCAGCATCAGTTCATGTAAGTCTCTCCAGGCTTTTCTGAAATCATCCTGCTGGTCATTTCTTACAGAACAATAATATTCCATAACATTCATATACCACAATTTATTCAGCCAACATTCTGGCCACTACAAAGAGGGCTGCCACAAACATTCTTGCCCATACAGGTCCCTTTCCCTTCTTTAAGATCTCTTTGGGATATAAGCCCAGTAGTAACACTGCTGGATCAAAGGTATGGACAGTTTGATTATACTTCTTCAAAAAGCACTTTTGAGATTTTTATTCTCTTAGACCTAGTCAGTCGACCATCATTTAAAGTCTTATAGTATGGCTGCTGTCACTTAGTACCAAGAATACAAATACAGGGAAGGAGAGATTAATGGGGGATGGGAGATAGGATGCCTTCAAAGAGCTTACATTCTAATGAGAAATACAGCATTTAAGTAAAAGGAAGCTGAAAAGGCATGGGATGGGGAAGGCTAAGGTACCTGATACTGGGGCATTAATGTTTTTCTAGTTTATACACCTTTGGTAACTTGGTTGGCATGGTATTTAATGAGTAAATTAATGGAAGTAGTAATATTACTTTTATTGTATTTGAATTGCCCTGTTCATGAGTAATTAATTTTTCTCCAGTTATTTGTTTGTCTTTATTTGTATAAAGAATGTTTTGTAGTTGTATTAATATAGTTACTATGTATCTTTATAGGTAGACTCCCAAGTATTTTATACATCCTGAAATAATTATTAAATGGAATTTCTCTCTCTTGTTCTCAAGTTCACTGAAATTATTAAATATTTCAATTATTTTTAGTTGTCTTTCTAAAGTTTTCTGTCATCTGCAAAAAGTCATCATTTTGGTTTTTCTTTGTCAATGCTTGGTTCCTTATTTTCTTTTTCTTACTGCTTTTGCTAGTTTTTCTAGCACTATGTTAAATAGTAGTATTAACAGTAGACATCTTTACTTTACCCTTGATCTTATTGGAAAGGACTCTTAGTTTATCCATAGTTGGAGTAGTGTAAGATATAAATAATAAGCTAGTCCGTTTTTCTGTAGAGACATGATTTATTTTCCTCCTGACTCCAGGACCTGGGCTCTTTGTACTCTTCTGTCTAGCAGCCCCAGTTTAGGCATTTCTTAGACACACACACACACACACACACACACACACACTCTCACTCTCTCTCTCTTTCTCTCTCTTTCCTTTTTCCTCCCTTAATAATATTTTATTTTTCCAATTTCATCTAAAGGTAGTTTTTAGCATTCATTTTTATATTCCAAATATTTTTCCCTCTCTCTCTTACCTCTTCTCTCCCCAAGACAGCAAGCAATTTCATACAGGATATACATGTACAATGCTTTTAAACATACTTCATATTTGTTATGTTATGAAAGAAAAATCAGAACAAAAAGGAAAAAATCACAAGAAACAGAAAAAAAAAAAACCCAAGATGAAAATAGTTCTCCATAGTTCTCTCTCTGGATGTGGATGGTATTTTCTATCCCTAGTCTGTTGGAATTGTTTTGGATTACCACGTTGCTGAGAAAAGTTTATGGTTAATAATCCCATAATCTTGGTGTTACTGTGTGTGCCATGTTGTCTTTGTCCTGCTCACTTCACTCAGCATCAGTTCATCTAAGTCTTCCCAGACTTTTCAGAAATCAACCTGCTCTTCAATTCTTACAGAAAAATTATATTCCATTACATTCATATACCATAATGTATTTAACCATTCCCTAATTGATGGGCATCCACTCAATTCCAATTCCCTGCCACTCTGAAAAGTACACTACAGATATTTTTATACATGTTTGTCCTTTTTCCTTTTTTATGATCTCTTTGGGGTACAGACCCAGTAGTGATGCTACTAGATCAAAGGGTATACATAGTTTTATAGCCCTTCTAATATAGTTTCAAACTCCTCTCCAGAATGGCTGGATCAGTTCACAACTCTACCAACAATACAATAGTATCCTGGTTTTTCCACATCCCCTCCAACATTAATCATTATTTTTTTTTCTGTCATTGTAGCTAGTTTGTTAAGTGTGAGGAAGTATCTCAGAGTTGTTTTCATTTGCATTTTTCTAATCATTAAACACATTCCTTTCTCTTGGACGTACCCTCAGGCATCAAGGAAAGAGGCATACTAGTAGTTGCTGTCTTATTTTTGACTAAGTTGGACTTCAGGATCATGATAGTTGCTTGGAATTTCTGAACAAGTTCACTATAAGGTGCTATTATAAGAAAAATTTCTTCTAATTTCTCTTCAAAATTCCTTTAAAATAAATGTCCTAAATTGTTTTGCAAAATGAGTTCCTAAGTGTTCACTTTTTAGACTCTATTAGACTCATTTGTTTTTAAAACTATACCTCCTCCCCTACCCTCACACTCTTTTCTTTTTACTTGTATTTCAATTTATCTCCCTGGACATTGACTTCCTTCCCTACTTCCCCCAACCATAACATTTTGTCTTTTAATCCTGTTTCCATTTCTTGACTAATTATGTTCTTTATTATTATTTATTACTGTAATCTTTGTTAAACTAGTTTGTGTCATTATAAATAGGTATATTTCCTGTGAGTTTTACTAGTTTTGTGGTTTAGAAACACATTGGTATGTCTTTAAAAAGTCCATTATAAATTTATTTTTTAATAGGACTTAAAATTTCATTGGTATAGGAAATTCCTAGTGAGGAAATTCCCTCTATCATTGCTTGGTGGCACTGACTTTACAACTTACAGTCTTCCCAGTTGTTTGGCACACTGAGAGGCTGAGTGATTTATTTCAAAGATTTAAATCTGCATCCAGGTCATTGATCTACTTTGCCATGCTGCTCCTCAAATGTACATCTGAAATATTTATTTGGTTTGATTTTGTACTAAAGCTTTTTGCCAGCATTTCCAGAACTATATCAAATAGCAGTAGATATCTTTGCTTTACCCTTGATCTTATAGGAAAGAACTCTAGCTTATTCATAGTTAGAATATAAAGTAGAAATAATAAACTAATCTATTTTTCTATGGAGATACTACTTCTCTTGGTTAAAAAAAAATACTCCTTGTTATCTCCTAATCTTTTAGTTCATAAAGGTATTTACATAATGAACAGATGCGTATATTAGCATCTAAGCTAATATTGTTCATATTGTCTTATCAGAACACCTGGAGAGTGCAAGTTCTAACTCAGGTATACCAGCTGCACAGAGAGGTGAGTTTGTATAATTAAGCCATTAGTCACCAAAGATGTGAAACTAGGTTAATGGTGATTATAATTACAGTTTTCTGAGGAAACACATTAAACATTGAAATGGATACCAAATTATGACTTTATTGACTTTTTTGAAAAACATGTTGTCACAAAGTCTTAGTTTTTAGCTGCTTAATATTTGTTTTTTTCTGGAAATGGTAAGAGGAGTTCTTTTTAATTTTTAAGTGGATTGATACAAATTTTCTTCTTTGAATATTGTCTGAGAATGTTACATAGTAGAACTAGAAGTAGAGTTTTAGCTAAACTTTTCTAATATATACAATAATATATTGTTTGGAAACTATTTTTCTTTTGTCCCTTATTTTTTTTTCTGATTCTGGTGAAATTAATTTTGATTTTAGATTCAAATTAGAGAAAATTATTGACAATATATTGGAATGGTAATTGTTCATTAGCTCTTTCTGAAAAATCCAAAAAGTAATTTAGGACTAAAGTAACTTCACTAAAAATATTATAAAATAGGAAGTATGGGAAGAAGTTAGTTCAAGAAAGAATATTATTTTTTTAGTTTTAAAATTGTTTCTCTAGCTCTGAATTCTCTAAAATATCTCACAAAGTTGTGACATCATCACAGAAACTTAACCAACTAATTGAAATATTGATTTAGGAAAAACTAGTGTCTGAAAGCTCATTAAAAAAACTATCTTAATTAACTGACTTGGAAAAGGATCATTCTTTTTTCTTAGATACAGTTAATTGCTTCATCAGAAGGACTATTGTGACGAACAAGACACGTCATCCATATTTTTTCTTTGTTTTTTTTTCTTTTGTTTTCTGTCTGTGTTTTCAGCGACATCAATTGATTACAGTTCCTTTGCAGACAGATGCAACAGCTGGATAGAGCTCATTAAACTGAAAGCTCAGACCATAAGACGTGGATCAATTAAGACAAGTAGGCGGATGTTTCTACCACATTATGATGATATTCTGAGAAGCATATCTCTGATTTCCTAGTGGTGAAGGCTGGACTTTATTACCCAGTAATAACATTGCCAATCAAATGTATATATCAGAGTGTGAAAGCTGCAGACACTAATGCCTATTTTGACAAATATTATAGTAGGATTTCTAGGACTTAATAATTTAAAATGTAAAATTCATTGCTTTTTAAAAAAGTTTTTGACTTTATGAAAGTGCAAGCAGAAATATATAAATAGGTACACATACTAGGGAAAAGAAAATAAGTTGCTCAATTTTTGAAGAGATATTTACTCTAAGGCTTTAATGTATCATTTAGTAAATGACAAACACCATGATATGAGAAGACTTCCAGAAAAACAATCATCTAACTCTTCCCTTACTGGTAAAATTAGGTTTATTACATGTATGTCCTACAATACCTGATATATTGGTATAGTTAGTTGTGTTTTTGTGAAAAATCAGTTAAAATCATTTATAGGATAGGCAGCGTCATTTATGATGTTAAATTGTGAATTCATTAGTCACAGGTCTAATTTTAAAAAAAAGACAAAACATTACAATTAATAGTATTTACAGACACTGATGAAGACTTCTGATAAAATGGAAAAAAACTGTACTGGTAAATTAACAACTTTCACACTCTTCCTATAATAATTTGTTTCTACAGCAGATAATTGTTAAAGCTCTGCCACTTTTTCTTTTTCTTCACTCTGTAACTGATCATTGTGTGTGTAGCTACATTGCATCACTATTTTCTTTTGCAGGAATGTCATTTGCCTTCCCAAAGAATTTCATTGCAACTTTTCCTCTTGTATTTTCTCTCTCTTTATTTTCAGTTGCATGTAGTGCATGATAATGTCTTTTCTTTCATGACATGGCTTAGCTTCACAGACAGCTGAATGTTGTTACACAACTACTTGGAAACCATACAGAAGATTGATCTAAGAGTTATCATCTAAAGACTTTCTTTTGTTTCCCAAATTTTAGCTGTGTCAGTTGAGAAAGCAAGCCCATTGACTGAAGGACATTTCCGGCAACGCTCTGCTCCTGCGTGTGCTAATTCCACAGTTGGTGTAGTTAAGATGACACCTCTTTCTTTCATTCCCGGGGCAAAAATAACAAAATATCTTGGTATAATTAATATGTTTTTTATACGGGAAACTACTTCTTTACGTGAGGTGAGCTCCATACACATTATTGTTGTCATTTTGCTAATTTGTACTAAGCAAACTACTATTTAAAAATTACAAATTATGCTTCAAAAGTGATCTACACTAAAGACTTAAATATTGTTCATATAAATTTGTATATTATAAGTAAAGTAGTGATATTTTAGGCACTTCTGGTTATAAATTTTGTCTAAATTTAGTACATATCTGCTTAATAGACATATACTTTTTGTAATAACTACTATTATTGCCGAATTCTAATTTATTTAGTTTTGTGTATGTTTTAAACATGTTTGTTGGTATAGATTCCTAGACTTAATCACTTAGGATAATTATCATCCAATTATGATGAAAACTTTTAGTGTATGTAATAGGTAGTTTTTGAGATGTTTAATGTAAATTCAATTACATTTTATATGTAATAATGCAATTTTCTATCTAAAGTTGTTTCCTTTGTATAGCTTTTTAGGCATCTGTTATGTACTAAACACTGTGCTAGACACTTGAGGATACAAAGACATAGATGAGATAGTCCCTATCCTCAAATTTACATTCTATTGACAGAGACAAAATTTGCATATATATAATACATATTCTGTGTGTGTGTATATTTATAAAAAAATAATTATTATGGAGAGAGGAAACGAGCTGCTATGGGGGAATCTGCAAAAATTTCATGTAGAAGATGGTACTTGAGAAGGAAGTAAGAGATTCTAAGAGACAAAAGTGACCAAAATGCTAGATTTGGGATCCATTCAATGAAACATCATGAAAACAGCAGATGGAATATCATATTTGATGAACAGAAGGAAGGACAGTTTGGCTAATTCCTAAAGGGGTATAAAATAAGATTGGGAAGAAAGGTTGAGCTTAGGTTATGAAAAACTTAAAAAACTGAACAGTAGAATTTATGTTTTATCTTAGAGGCAGTAGAGAACTTTGGACAGTACCACATCCAAAATTGGACAATAAGATTACTTTGACAATGTGTAGAAAATAGATTGAAATGAGGAATCTTGAGGCAAGAAAAGCTTTAGGAGCCTGTTGCCACTGTTCAGATGAGACAAAATGATCACTTGAATTAAGGTAGTAGCATCTATAAGTAGTAGAAAAGCTTGTCTAGTATAATTTGGAGGTAGAAACAGCAAGACTTGGCAACTGATAGAAAGTTTATAGAGAGATGAGGTTGGAAACCATATTATAAAGGTTGGAAAGTATTTGACAGGAGAGGAAGTGGAGATAGTGACTATATAGATATCTTTTTCTTTCATTTTTGCTGTGAAAGGGAGGAATAGCTATACAAGATATTCTCCAGTTTAACTTCAGTAATATGTAAATTTTAATATATCATTTATTTAAATCAAGGCATATCTATAATATCATTGGATATGTTCTGGAATTTTGTTTTATTTACTTCCAAAATTTTGTATCCTCTTAAGAAATTATTGAGGTTTCCAATGCTAAGCTAAGCATGGTAGATATGCCATTATCATATCCCTTCCTTTTACTGCCAAAAAAGGGGGGGGGAGGGGTAATTTAGTGATCATTTTTTAAGATCATTAAATTAATTGGTAGTTCTCTTAAACTAAAACTTACACTGTTATATAAGATTCAATTTTAAATTAATATCAAATTTTTCATCATGTCAGTGAGAAAACATGAATTCAATCATTTAGACAAATGATGGATTTTTTTTAAGTCAAGGAAAGATAATTCCTCTAGCTATGATGCAAATTACTTAGCTGTCAGAACTTCTTGAACCTAAAAGTAGATAAATTAGAAGCAAAATTTACGTGATATAATTGAATTGGAGCTGTTTTCAGTCAACCCATTAATTCAGAAAAAGACATAATTACTCAACTTTTTCTTGCTTTACAGAATAGATACCTAATAGGATGAGTTAGAAAGTAATTTTCTATAAGGTAAAAACTTTTTAAAATTAGAAATTTATCCCTGAGGAAGAAAAATATTCACTTGAAAACATGAGGTGAGGAAGAAATTCTGAATGATTGGCTAGTTTCATGGGTATTTCTTTGACACCTGGGAAGCTAATTTTTTCCCATAGGAACCTTTTATTTTCAATTCTATCTTTCAAGTACATATAAAGGTAGCTTTTAACATTTCATTTGTATTCCAAATTTTTTCCCCTTCTCTCTTACTTCTCCCCTCCCCAACACAGCAGTGTGTCTGATATAGGTTAAATATGTTCAATCCTTTTAAACATATGTTCATATTAGTCATTTTGTGCAAGAACAATTAGACCAAAAGGGAGAAAACCATGAGTAAGAAAAAGCAAATGAAAAGAAAATATTACTCTTTGATCCACATTCAGTCTGCAGAGATTTCTCTCTGGATGCTTATGGTATTTTCCTTTCATGGGAACATTTCTTAAGAGTTTTCTTAATCATTTAAAAAGAATGTCCTTTTAATTTCTAGTAGAATTGGGTTGCCATGTTCAACTGATTACTTCTAATACAGTAATTATTATGGTTTAAAAATTGATCATGTTCAGTTTATATAAAACAAGAAGCTAATTTGATCAAGCATCTAATCAATTCCATGAAAAAAGTTAATCAAATATATGATTTTTAAAATTTTAAGCTGTTTAAATTTTTATATTTTTTAAGCTAGGCTTAGCTTGGCATTGTACAAATTCAGCATTTTTTTTTTTTGGTTTGTTTTTTCGCATTTTTTTGTAAAACACTTTACAAATATTTTCTAATTTTGTCTTCACAATGACCCTGGGGAGGGGAGATGCTTTTATTATCCTCATTTCATGGACGATTCCCAGGGTTTTTTTTTTTTTTTTTTTTAAGAATTGCACACTATATTTTAAGAAATAATAATTGAGGCTCAGCTATGTTGTTTGGTGGATAAAGCACCAATCTTGGAGTCAGGAGGATCTGAGTTCAAATGTGACCTTAGACGTTTTATACTTTATAGCTGTGTGACCCTGGGCAAGTCATTTAATCCCAATTGCTTCACCAAAAAAAAAAAAAAAAAAAAAAAAAAAAAAGTAGTAAATGAAAGTTTCCCAGCCATATTAGAACCAGAGGACATCATAAGTAAAGAAAGAATAAGCTAATTCTTTCTGACAAGAATTCCAAAAGAAAAAGTCCTAAAAATGTTAACCAAAATCTATAGGTCCCAAGCACTTTAAATATTGAGGAACTATAGCCAGGATCACAAGCAAGAAGACATTTTGGAATGCAATATTTAGTATTCAAAAAGACAAAAGAAACTGAGTATGTCTGAGTATAATCCTACAGGAAAAATACATTAATCTTTAATGGAATAAAGGACTTTTTTAAAAAGAGTTTTTGACAGAGCCTAAAGCTGAAGAAGAACTTTAAAATACAGACACAAGTCAAAAAAAAAAAAATCCAAAAATTGGACAATTTGAATTTGGAGAACTCTAATTTCTTATAATTAGGTTTTGTGAAAAGTATATACAAAGAGGAAATGGCAGGGAAAAGTACACATCTGATGAACCTTAATCTTATTTTAAACAAAGAAGGATATCTCTCTCTCTCTTTCTCTCTCTCTCTTTTTCTCTCTTTCTTTCTCTCTCTCTCTCTACATATATATATATATATATATATAATATATATATATATATACACACACACACATATATACATACATATATATACACACACACAAACAAACAAACAATATAGTGCATAATACATCATCAAGCTCAACAAGAAAAGGGGAAATAAGAGTATAGTACCAAGGAGAGGGCAATTAAAAGCAAAAGAAATTTCCTGATTCTTAAAGGGGTAGTGGAGAGATAAAAAGGTGGAGGGAAAAGAACTAGAATCTAAGGAGATACCTTAGATTTCCTCTTATATTGGGAGTGCTTGATCAAATTGTAGTATTTGGACATCATAAAATATTATTGTGCTATAAAAAAATGACCAAAGATGATTTCAAAGATTTCTTAGTGGTGTGAAGTAATAGCACTTCATTGTGTAGAGCTGGGATAACAATTTATAAAAAGACAATGGTATTGTAAAGAAAAACAACTTTGAAAGATTTAGGAACTCTTATCAATGTAATATCCAGATATGACTCTAAAGCCCATGATGATGAATATTTACCTGTATCCTAACAGAAAGGTGATGGACACAAGGTGAAGAGCCATGTATTTTTGAACAATGGTGGATACATTTTTTCAATTTTTATTTTTCAGTTTTCTCAAGCTATTTTTTTTCTTTTAGTTTGTAATTGGAAGAGAGAATTATTGAGAGGGAGATTAAGGAGTATTGAAGCCCTAACCTCCTCAATCCCCAAAAAGGACCAGTATAACATTTTTTTTTTATGCACAGAAGAGAATAGATGGCTATTTGGAAGGAAACAGACACAATTTTGGAAGTAACATAAAATTTGTTATAATACTTTTAAAAAGTAAGCAGTATGAAATAGATTCATGGTTTCATATGCAGTCTACCTTTAGTGTCATGCTCTATGTATGGAAATGTTGTTTATTATGGTGATAGAAAAAACTTTCTTCCCCTTAAATTGATGTATTATATAACATAGGAGTGTCTTTCAAGCTTTTGGTATAGCCTCTGTAAAGATAAGGAGATAGGAGATGGAATGTTGGCATGTTAAGAAGAGCAAGAAAGCCAATTTGGCTGTGCCAAAGGGTAGATGAAAGGTCGGAATATTAGGTTTATATCAGATTGTGAGAGGATTTTTATGCTGAAGAGAATTTTTAAAAAATTTTGTCATAGATATACTAGTTCATTGGGCAGGGGAGAGATATGATCAGATTTGAACTGGAAACTCCAAAGAGAATAGTTAATGTTTGAGGAAGGGAAGGCCTGAACCAAAATAGTGGCTATGTGGGTGGTGATAAATGGATGAATGTCCGAGAGACTGTGGGAAATAGAATTAATAAAGCATGACAGCTGATAATGATTATGATATCCCATGAGGGTTACTTCAGCACTGACAGTGGTGGAGTGGTACAAAGGGAGATAGAGACTATTAAGAAATGCAATTATTAGACTCTATAAATCTGTGTTTCAATATTGGTCATTGGGACAATCTTGTCCAGTATCCAGCAGGTGAACATACTATTTGAAGAAGTAAATAAAGTCAGTTTTGTCATTCTCACAATAAACAAAGTTGGGAGATGAAAAAGAAATTTTAGCCAATTAACAGAATGGCACACAAAGTTTCTTTGAAGAGGTAAATAAAAAATGAGGAAGTGTTAAGTTTTATTGTATGCAGTGTGAAAAGATGTAGACTTTTTTCATGGAACACTGTGTCATCTTAAATCGCCTTGGCCATGATGAACATTGGGGAAGAAAAGACTAATGAAGATAAATTAAATTCTGTTGCAAAGTATGTGAATGTAGAGAGATGATACAAGAGCTTCATAAACTTCTTCTAGTTAAGTCATTGTAGATTATTATAAACCTAGAACAGGAGGGAGTCTTATAGGTCATCTAGACAAGGGGCTCGTTTTATAGATGAAGAAATTGAAGTTACTTATGAAAGTTCTTCTCACAGATAGTGGTGGGATTCCAATCCAGGACCTCTGAAGTCAGAAGCAGTACTTTCTCCATTTTGCTACTTCAAAGATGACATGGAGGAAGCATGACAAAATACAAATAGGAAAATGATTTACTTTTAAAAAACAAAATAGACCGTGTGCTTCTGACTATACAGAAACCTCTGCATTACTAAGAATGGTAGTTACTGAAATTGAGCACTAAATAGCAACATGAAATTATTTATTCCTCAAAAAGAAGTGATTGATTAGTAATTTGGAAGTAATTTCTAAATCAGTGTTCTGTGTAAAGTCAGATTATCAACTAGTTAGTGATTTATATATTAAGACCAAGATCAATATCAAAAGAATCATGTGAGAATATATGGCATGAATTCTAACCTCTTTATGCAGTCTCTTGATGTCCTAAAAAGAGCAAAAGTCAGTAGTGTAGCACCATTTCCTAGTAAAGTTCAGCTGATGCACAGTAGAATAGTAAAGGATACAAAAGAGATGCAGAACAATCTTAACTTTCAAATACTTGGGTTTTTGCAAAGCTAAGAGAAATGAAACTGTAGAAGATGCTGATTTAGAATAAATATTTATTTCTCAAGTATTAATGAAGAATGATGATAAATGTTATCAAGTCTTGGAAGGTGGCACAACTTCCTAATTAAGTCCACAATCACTCATATTCTTCACACATCAAAAAGACAAGTAGATGAAGAATGCCAATTGTACAATGATATTTATTTGGATGTGCATCCAATTGAACCGCATATTTGGTATATAGAAGGTGTTTCTAAAGTCTTAGTGTAGTTTTAAGCTGTCGAATATAAAACTGCCCCAAGGCTTTTGGGATGGACTTTATGTCATGGGTAGACACTGCATATAGACAATGGACTCTTCCCACAATTGAATAGGTGACATTAGGCTGGATTGCTTTGGAGACATACTAATTATACTCATTTAGTGATTATATGTGTCTGCAAGTCATTGCTGTAGTCTCTGAAGACAAAGCTGTGCATCAAGAAAAAGATAATAAAGACATGGTAAACGTGAATGGGCTCACGTTAAAGAATTGGACAGAAATATCATCAGTTAAATTCAGTTCAACTAAACATTTATTAAATACCTACCACTTGCAGGGTACTGAATTAGTTACTAGGAACCTAAGTAAGGAGTTTACATTCTATTGGGAAGGAAGGCAACAAGCAGTTATTGTCTACCATGTGCCAAGCACTGGATTGTACCCTTCCTCACAACAACCCTGGGAGATAGATGCTACTATTATCCTCATTTTATAGTTGAGATAACTGAAGTAAACAGGTTAAATGACTTGTCTGCAGTCACACAGCTGTTGTGGCAGGATTTGACACGGATTAGCACTCGATATCCACTATGGCTCTCAGTAGTCTCCAAAGGATAGAAAATAAACTCTAGCATTTAAGCCTCTATATGGTTTCACCTTTCTTGCCAGCTTTTTTCATGTTATTTGGTCCTTTGGGAACTCCAAATTTAGTATGACAAACATTTATTAAGTGTATTTAAAACACCAGAAAGATAAGGACAAAAAAGAAAAATAAGAATGTATATACTACTGTCATATGACAGAAAGAGATAAGTAAACATAAGGGAATTTGAGGGGAACAATACCAACAGGTAGGGGATCAGTGAATGTTTCTTTTACGAGGGGCTACCTGAAGGAAATAAAGGAAATAAACTGTAAAAGTATGATTGACTCAGTTGTCATTTACTCAAAAGGAGCAGACTTTGCAATAATAAGTTCCATAAATATTTATATATGTAGGATTGTTAGATATTATTAAACAAGCAGCTTAGTCTTAGAGACAGAGTAATGCAGTTAAAAGAGTGTTGAACTTGGGATCATAGAACCTGAATTCATATCCCAGCTGTGACCTCACTGAGCCTGCCAGCAACTGAGGAAGGTTGAACTGCATAACTTCTATGGACCCTTCGAGCTCTAGGTCTATAATCTCGTCTCTAGAAAGCAGAGGTGAGGAAAATCTGCATTACAGGGATGTAAAATTGAGAGATCGAATCTTGAGTTCAGGGAACAAGTAGGTCTGTTTCCCCAGAACCAGGAGTGCATGAGAACTGAGATGAAAGTGGCAGAAAAAAGAAGTCTGATTGTGAAAGGCTTCAAATGTCAGTCTGAGGAGGCTTAAGTTTAACCTGTCAGATTCTTGATATGGGCAATGCTGTGGTTGAACTTATGCCTTAGGAGGATTGTTGTGGTAGGTATGGGAAGAATAGATTAGAGAAGAAAGAGTCTGTAAGGAAAATGGATACTGAAGAGACTGGAACAATTATTTAGGCAAAAAATCAGTAGATATTGAGTACTGGGGGTGGAAAGAATGCAAGAAATGTTGTGGAGGAAGGGTAATAGATGAGGCAGAATCTGCCTCCATGTTGACAGACAGCTTGTGCCTATTCTGTTCTGGAATTCCCTTTCTCCTCATTTCCCTCTCTCTCAATCTCCTTGCCGTCAAGATTCAACTGAGGAACCTCCTCAGTGAGGCTTACCTTGATTCCTTCAGTTGCTTGTATTTTCCCTTTTTAATTTTCCTTGAATTCTCTTTCTTTTTATAGGTAAAATGTAAACTCTTTGAATACAGGGCCTCTTTAATTTGTATCTTTCTGCTCACATTTTACATATAGCAGGCATGCTTAATGTTTGTTTTTTGTTGCATTCTTATTAGAAATTGAGAAATTCACACTATTAGGGTTCCAGTCTTGACAAAAGTGCTCCATTCCCCATTAATCTTGCTTGCTATCTGCCTCATATCTTCCATATTTTAATTTCAAAGTCCTTTCCTAAAGGACTTTTTTAGTATTCATCAAATTGTTGTACAAAATAAAACAAGGAAACTCCAATTCCTTTCTTTCATAAGGGTTATCATTAGTATCAATATCATAAGAGTAAGATTTGAAAGTTGAAGAGCTCACTTAATGATCTCCTAGTCCAGTCTTCTCTATTTTACAAATTAGGAAGGAAACTCAAAGAAATTTATTTGCGTAAAAGTCGCTGAAGTATTTGAATTTCAAAATTAATAATTATAGCATTATGATAAAGTGTTGTAATGCATTTAGCATATTGTCTATCTTATATCTACTTTCATATATATATATAATACACATATCTTTTTTTTTTCCCTTAGGAAGGAGGGGTCAGTGGTTTTCTTCATGCTTTTATTGCTGAAGTGTTTGCAATGGTGAGAGCACATGTTGCAGCATTAGGAGGGAATGCAGTTGTCTCCTATATAATGAAGCAGTGTGTGTTTATGGAAAATCCAAACAAAAATCAGGTGAATTAATAATAAAATTTTGCCCACCTTTTTGTTCAGAAAAAATATGATACTAATAAACAATTCCTTTTGTAGCTCTGTATTTTCTATTGTGCAATGCTTTCTTGATTACTAATTGTGACTAGGCCTCCCCTGGGTATTCTGAAACTTCTTTGGCCCTGGAGCTTTCCTTTTATTACTTTGGAAGTTGAACTGCCAAAGTCATCTTTGCTTTGAGTTGTGGCACCTAATAATTGAGACAGGAGAACCAGTGTTACTTTTTCCAAAACTCAAACTTGACCTTAGTTGGGAAAAGGCACTGTCCAAACAAACACTGATTGCTTTTACGGTAAAGAAACACAACTTTTAGAGGAAAAGATAGGCTTTATATAATTAAGAAAGAGGAAAAAAAAAAGTACGACTATTACTCCTTTTTTTTTCCCTTCAATAATATTGTAATTTTCTTTTATTGTCTTGTTGCTATGTTTCATTTGCAACCTAATGCCTTTTGTTGGCTTTTGAGTTATGATGAGAAAAAGGTGATGTAATTTAACATTTTTAAAAAATCCTTTTGAAATAGAATTGCAAAATCGGTGTCAAAAAAACATTGTGGAGAATAAATTGAATTGCTGAGTTATAAATAAGGAGAACCCAGTTCTGGCTCTAGGGCTAACTGCAGTATCAAGCAAATCACTTAATTTCTCATTTGCACATGCAGGTACTGTATGTAAAGTTTATGTTTATCCTTAGTTTTTCTTCAACCTCTTTGAAGCCTACATTTTTGTTGTCCATTGTATTATGTTTTATTTATATAAAAATAAGTCATCATAGTGGTGAGAAATTTTAATATTTTTTTATTTTTTGGTCAGTTTCATCAGTGTTAAAGATGACTACTATTTCAAGTGTCCTGTGTTTTCAAAATAGAAACAGGACCATTCTCCAAAGCTGAATATTTTATTAAGTTTCTTGTATAACACTCAAGTAGTACTCATTTTAATTGGCCATGGAGTATTTGTTTAGGTTAGAAGAGCAGCAAAGTGATTCTCTCTATTTAGTCACTGTCCCCTAAATTAGTGTTGTTACTGAGGAAGAGCTGTTATGTATCATCAGAAAACACACTAAAAATGATCTGTGATTTAACTTATGCATATACCTTCTATTAAAGCAGATTGCAGCCTTTCACTGCTTTGACAGTTTCATGATTTCCTGCAGAAAAAGAATATCATCATCTGGTGACTGCTCTTCTGATGGACTTTTCCAAATTTAACTATGCTATTTCTTGGATATTACCAGGCCAATCTATTTTGGTACGACCTGCAAGATCTCATGTTGTGCTGACAAAGCTTTTAAGCTTTTTTTCTGAGGTTACTGCTAAACCTTGAGGCAATGAAATATGCTTAATTAAAATGTATTTTTAAAGGAGATTCTCCCCTCCCCATCATTAACTTTATTTTATTATTCTCTCATCTTAGCAGTGTAATGTATGTTCTTTCTACTATATCACATTGCCTACTTATATGGAAATAATAATGCAGCAGGTATCTATGCTTAATATATGTAAATCCCATAAGGAAAAGTAGGGGCTGGATGTCAGTAACTCCTAATTCTTTTCTTCTTCAAATTCCTGGATCTTTCTGTATGTTGTTTGGTGAATGTCTTATTCAAGTCAAATGATGAGTATATTTGAAGTTGAGTTGAATGAGAAAAAATAAAAGGAAATTGCTACTTGATGAAACAAGTGTTTTTCAAAAAGACAATATCATTTTTCCTTGTCTTTGTCTCTAACACTAACATGCTATCAGAGTTGTTATGGTGTGATTATTAAATTTGTCAGGATCCAAAATTGATAGGTTAGACTGACAGATTATAATCTACTAAAAATAAATTTAATATAGATAATATCTTATAATTGGGTTTAAATTAAAATTACAAATTGGTAGACTAGAAAGAACTTCATCTGAAAAAAACTAGTTGTTTTTCATGGACTGAAAGCTCTTTAGTAGAGATTTGGTGGTAGAGAAACCAAATCTTAGGTTGCATTAAGAAAAACATAACATCTAGGATTACAGAACTGATTTTCCCTTTATATGTTCTCCTCATCATATGACAATTAATGTAGTTTGTTCAGTTTTGAATGATGCACTTTAGGAAGGACTTTCATAGGTTGAAGATCCAAACAGGTTGAAGTCTTAGGATATTATCATCTTTAAGTATTTGAAAGACTGTTCTGCAGAAGAATTTAACTTGTTCTTTGTCCCCAGAGGACATAATTGGAACTAACATGGAAATTGCAGAGACAAATTTAGGCTTTGTATAAGGAAACATTTTCTAATGATTAGTGTCCTCCAGAAGTGAAAGTGCTTGAGAGACAGAAAGATACAGAGAAGCAATGTGGTACAATAGAAGGAATGTTGGATTTGGAAGCAGAGGATGTTGGTTTAAATACCATTTCTTCAACTTGCCATTTATGTGACTTTAAGCATTTTGAATAAATGCTCTGGGCCTCAGTTTTCCTTATCAGTAAAATGAGGAGCCCAGGTTAGATGATTTAGAATGAATTAAATGACTTTTTCACTGTGTTTTTATGAACAGGCTTCTCCAGGCGAAGACTAGGTGACCATTTGTGAAGTATGTTAACCTATGTCCTTTTCTGAGCTTAATCTTTTATGATTTAGTTTGAAGCTCATGTAAACTTTGGTAACTCAAGTTTCCTCATTTATAAAATAGGACTATTAATACTTATAGCAGCTTCCTCTGAGGATTGTTATGAATGCTTATATGTAGTTGTTGGTTTTATAATTGAACATTTTCTGTTGCATTTACAGGCACAATGTCTAATAAATGTAAGTGGCGATGCAGTGATTTTTGTACGTGAATCTGAATTAGAAATTATATCAACTCAGCAGCCCATTGCCAGCTGCCAGCCTGCATGTGGTGGAGGAGAAATTGCTACCTGAAAGAAAGACAACCCTTCCAGAAATTGATACTTGTTGTAAGGTGTCTGTCTACTTCTTCAGAGTTGGTCCTTTTAGGATTTTAAAAAGTAGAGCTTAACATGAGACAATCAAGAAAAGTGTGGTGGAGAAGAATTCTCTAATCCCTTAATTCTGCGTGCAGTCTAGAAAATAAGAGTATTGACTTTAGAATTTGTGAAGAAAAATGGCACAGAACTATTGAAAAAAAGATGCAACCTGCTTGTGAATTTTGCTATTTTATAATAAATTTAGAACTCTAAATACTATTTTTAAATAAAGTATCTTCATTTGAAAGAGATCATCTATTTAAAAAAAAAGGAAAAACAACTAAATTGGAAGATAATTAGGAAACTAGAACAGTTACCTTGGTATGATTTTTTAAAAAATAAATAGTAAATTCACAAATGTATTTAGAATGTGTGAGGAAAAACTTTTACTTAGTAAAAACTGAGAAAGATAACCAAAACTATATGAATTTGAGTTTCCTTGTTTATTTTGTACAACAATTTGATGAGTACTACAAAAGGAGTAAGGAAATTGCTGTTGACAATTTTTTTTCATTGTCAAGTCTTATAATTTGCAGATAATTATATTGCTTTAATTACCATGTTAAAAAAAAAAAAGATTGTTTTTCAGTGCCAACTTATTTAACTGTTTCCATACTGCTTTTTTGTCAGTAAGATAAAGAAAACTGTAATATAGTTTAAAAACTGGGTGCACCAAGCTATTTTTACTTGTAAAAATGCTCACTTTGGAATTTCAGATATAAAATACTTAGTGAAATTCATTTATTTCAGGATCAGTCTAATTTTGTCTTAATTTAGGCATAACTTCATTCAGTGAGATAGGGAAGTCAGTTTCTAAGAAAATGCTGGCCTTTTACTTAATAATAAATGGTGCTTTAGAATATAATATGGGTTCTTCTGAGTTAGTTTGGATAGCATTTGACCTGGAATTTGTAAAGGTAACTTGAATGTAAATATTGCATTTCATTTTCACATAGGAATATTTTTTCATCAATGCCAAATATCCATTGTAAGTGAATTTTTTTTCCCAAAATCACATTCCTCCTTTGCACAATAAAATTTCTGTACAAAACTTTTTTTGCTTTGGTGTTTCAAGTGAAGTGTAAATGAATTAACATTTTTTTCTTTGAATCATCATGTGTTAAGCTTTATTGTATTTCTACTTTAATTTTTCGAATAAAACGTTTGTAAAAACAATGCTAACTTAAATATCATTCAAGCTCTTTTTGCTTCTAGAACCTTGTGTGTTTTGAATTTCTAAATTCTTCTTTTGATTTGTTAGTAATGTAAATATAACTAGTTCTGTGACATCAAAATTATTAATCAAAGATTTTTCTTCTTAGGTGTATTGTGGTATCTTCCTTTCCTTTGGTTGCTTTCTTGGGTATGCTTTTGATAAATAATGCCCTTATTTTAAGGGTCTTAAGACCCTTAAAAGGAGCAATCAAAAAAAAAAACAAACAAAACTAAAACAACATTACAACTTATCTTGCTAATTAAAATTTGATGAGTCAAATCATTTTCCCCACTCACACTTTCCCCAAGTATAGTAATTAAAAAAAAAAAAAAAAAGAAAGAAAATTTGGCAGCCTGTAACTATTATTAAATTAAACATTTTAAATCACTTACTGGGATTTATGTTGCTAAAGCTTAGTTCTGTTCACAAATGTTTTATAATAAAACTGAACATTTTTACAAGTTTCTTTAAAACAAATCAAAACCACATCCCTAACCATCCCCAAGCATTCTTTTTTATGAATACCCATGTTATTCATATTGAGCAAGTATTCTATTATGGTAATGAAAAACCCACTTTCTACATAGAGCCTTGTCTGATTCCATTAGCTGCAAATGCTAGTCTTTTTTGGGGGGGAGGGGGAAGGTAATAAATGTCCAGCTGTGTTGCAGCCTATCACTAGAACAGTTCCCCAATTCAGGAATTAATGATAGATGAAAGAGAACATAGACCAGAAGTATGAAGCTACTATAAACATAGAGATGCCAAAAATCTATGAACTGGCCAGAGAGAACACAGATTTCTGTATGAAATTATTGTAAATCTAAAGATGTCAAAAGTCTATCTTAGTTGGAGACAATACTTTTTAAAAACAATAACAAGTGGAGAGCCAAGGGAGAAATTAATTTTCCAGAAGAAATAAAGCAAGAGTTAAAAAAAAAAAAAAGCAGCTCTGGAGAAAAGAAAAGGCATAGATGAAGTAATTAATCTTATTCTAGTAACATTTCTTGAAAACAATATCTCAAGTTAATGACTATCAAGCAATAGTAGAACAAAATGATTGAGAAAAAAAATAGAAAATATAAAATAATTGGTATTCAAAGCAATTGTTCTGGAAAACAGATCAAGCAGAGAATTTAAAAGTCGTCAAAGTCCTAGAAAATACTGTTAATAACCTAGACATATTTCTGAAAATTATATCTATAAAATTGCTGAGATCTTTTGGGACCAACGAAGATAGAAATTCACTGATCATTTCCTGAAGGAACTACAATAGGAAATGGTCCTGGCAATGTCAGTCAACATGGTTTTCATTTTAGAGAAAATACTGTAGACATCCAGAAAGAAAGTTTGGAATATTGGGTAACTGCAAAGCACACAAGATGTGGCAGTTAATATCCTAGTGGAGAAGAGATCTAAGAAAACTATTCTTTCAGATACTATGTTCTTAGGAAAAAATAATCTAAATCACTTGAGTAGAGAAACATAAATTAAAACAATTCTGAGGTATTACCTCATATTAGATTGGCTAATATGACAAAAAAGGAAAATGATAAATATTGGAGCAGATGTTGTAAAACGTGGGCACTAAGGCACTGTTGGTGTTGTGAACTGATTCAACCATTCTGGACAGCAATTTGGAATTATGCCTAAAAGGCCATATTCTTTATCTTATCCCAAAGAGGTTTAAAAAAAGGGTGGAGGTAGACCTACTTGTATAAAAAATACAGCAGCTATTTTTGTAGTGGCTAAGAAATACAAGTCAAGAAATGCACATCAACTGGGGTTGGCTGAGTATGTTGTATATAATTGAATAGTTAATTGTGCTATAAGAAATAAGAAGCAGAGCTTTTTGTTTTCTTTTTTCCTTTTTGATCTGATTTTTCTTGTGCAGTGTGATAATTGTGCAAATGTGTATAGAAGAATTGCACATCTTTTAACACTGGATTACTTGATATTTAGAGGAGTGGGGGGGAAGAGGGAGAAAAATTTTGGAACACAAGGTTTTGCAGGGGTGAATGTTGAAAACTTTTTGCATATATTTTGAAAATAAAAAGCTATTTTTAAAAAAATGACAACATTTATTCCAGATAGAGATGAAGAGTGCTGCATTCAGAATCCTTGTCTCACATACCCAAAATAAACCTCCTTTGCTAAATGTTCTTTGATTTAGCCTAGGCAGACTTGATGAACTGATACTGTGTGGAGTGAGCAAAACTGGGAAAACATTGTACACAGTAACAGCATTATTTTACAATGAATTGTGAATGACTTAGCTATTCTCAGCAATACGATAATCCAAAACATTCCCAAACGACTCAGGGATGAAACATGCTATCTGCCTCCAAAGAAAGAACTGATATTATCTGACTGCAGATAATATCTGCATAATATACAGACAAGCTTATATTCTATGTAAGATTGTTACTGTCTTAGTGAGGGGGAATGGAGGGAGAGATGGATAGAATTTGGAACTCAAAACTTAAAAAAAAGAAAACGTTAAGATAGTTTTTGAACATGTAATTTTTTGGTGAAATAAGTGTAGACTGTGTGTGTGTGTGTGTGTGTGTGTGTGTGTGTGTGTGTGTGTGTGTGTATGTTGATATAGACAGGCTTAGATGTAGCTAAAAAAAATTCCACAAAGCTGAGTAATATCCAACAGAAGAATAAAAGTGACAATATCATAAAGTGATAATCATCAAAATTAGTTGACATTGGCTTAGAAATAGTATAGAGAATAAGTGGAATAGGTTAGATACACAAGACACAATAATGACTTTAATAATCTACTGATAGCTTCTGGGACAAGAACTCACTTTGTGACCACAAAATGTTTGGAAAAACAGACATTGGCCAACATCTTATACCATATACCAAAATAAGGTCAAAAGTACATGATTTAGACAAAAAAGGTGATACCATAAGCAAATCCAGAGAACAAGGAATAATTTACCTATCAGATCTATGGAGAAAGGAAGAATTTAAGACTAAACGGGAGACAGAACATTATGAAATGCAAAATGGATAATTCTGATAACATTAAAATAAAAAGGTTTTGCACAAAACCAGTGCAATTAAGGTTAGAAAGGAATCAAATCTGGGGAATAGTTTTTACTGCCATTTTTTTTCTGATAAAGGCCTCGTTTCTAAAATACATAGAGAACTGACTCAAATTTGTAAGAAGACAAATTATTCCCCAATTGATAAATGGTCAAAGGATATGAACAGGCAGCTTTCAGATGAAGAAATTAATGAAAAAAAATTCTCAATCATTGTTGATTAGAGAAATACAAATTAAAACAACTCGGGTACCAGATTGACTAATACAACAAAAGAAAAGTGATGTTGGAGGAGTTATGGGAAAATTGGAATACTAATGTATTGTTAAAAGTTGTGAATTGATCCACACTTTCTGGAGAGCAATTTGGAATTAAACCCAAAGGGATATAAAACTGGCTTTTATTATTATTGATCAAGCAATGCCATCACTAGGCCTATATTCCAAAGAGATTACAAAGAAGGGGAAAGGGCCACATGTAAAAATATTTATAGTTCTTTTTGTGGTGGCATGGAACTGGAAATTGAGGGGATGCTCATCAGTTGGGGAATGATTGAACAAGTGTTATGTGAATGTAATGGAATATTGTTGTGCTATAAGAAATGATTAGCTAGTAGATTTAAGAAAAATCTGGAAAGAGAAGAACTGATCCTGATTGAAGTGAGGAGAACTAGGAGAACATTGTACATGATAACAGCAAGATTGTGTGATGCTCAACTATGATAGACTTAGTTCTCAGCAATACAGTGATCTAAGATAAATTCATAAGATTTGTGATGGAAAATGCCATCCACTTCCAGAGAGAAAACTATGGAAACTGCAGATCGAAGCATTCTGTTTTCATTTTTTATATATCTTTTGCTTTTCTTTTCTCATGCATTTCCCCTTTTGTTCTGATTCTTATTTCCCAACATGACTAATATGGAAATATATTTAATATGATTATACATATATAACCTATTTCTGGGGGGGGGGAATATCTTGGAGGAGAGGAAGGAAGGGAGAAAAAAACAAGATCTTATTAAGGTAAATGTGTGCATCTTTACAAGTAATCAAAAAAAAATGCTGTTAAAAGCAAAATGCTATTAAATGGAAGGAAAAAAAACTATCACTTCCTTAGCCTGGGACACTATATTTTAGTTACAAAGTTCTCTTGTCTTTGTCTTCATCCAATAGGCTGATGTTCTTTTCAAAATTTTTCTGGCATTTATTTCAGATATTCACATTAATATTCCTAAAGAAAAAAGACTATTCTAGAATATTTTACATGAGACTAATCACACACTATTTACTTTTAATGATCTTAGAGATAGATGGCACAAAAAATAAATTGAAGATTCATTTAACTTTTAAAATAACTAACATTTGCATGGTTCTCCAATATAGTTCTTCCTCTTAACAATAAAGGCCTAGGTCTACCTTTGGTGACTTCTCTAGCTTATTGCCTCCGTCTAGATGATCTAGAAACTTTCGTTTCTCATATTTGTCCCCAAGGTGTAATCCCTTTATGGGTGCATATTTGACAACTTAAAACATAAAACAGTTTATTTGGAGGTTAAAGAAAAACTCAGAATAATCGAAAATAATATTAGTCAGCAAGTTAAGTCTTCCAGGATGCATACCAATGCCATCATTTACTGTATTGCCCTGGCCTTTAGCAGAAATTAGCAAGGGTTTGATTGCCTCCATTATGGGATTTTTCTACCTGCCTGTGTATTCCCTTTTTTTCTTATTCTTGAAGACATAGTATAGTTCTCAGCAGAGATCCCTGATATTGCAGTCTTCCCTAAATCTGAGGTTCATGCCTTCTGCAGTTCTCCTCAGCTCCCAACAGATGGTGGTCATTCCCTTCAAGTCATTTCCAGCTCTGATTCTTATTTTTAATTTTTTGTTATTGTTTTTGGTGATTCTGTGAGTCTCTGACTATTTGGATTGTTGCAGGTGAGGCTCTAATGCCAATATCCTATTTCAGGTTTTATGTTGGGATGAAATGAGATACTTGTAAATCAAAAAACATTTAGCAAAGGAGGTTTATTTTGGGTATGTGAGACAAGGATTCTGAATGCAGCGCTTGTCATCTCTATCTGGAAACAACCATCAGGATATGGTGACTTGTGATGTTTGGAACCTACCAAATTTGAGGGTCTTCCTCCCATCCTTCCTCACAGCTGGGACTTATTTATGCTTCTAAATGACCAGGAAGCTGGAGCCAATCAGGCCCAGAGACAACTTTGTCCTATTGCATGTATCACGGTTTAAAAAATATAACTTCAGTGCCTATGATTCTAAAGTCTGAATTGGTTCAGGGTGAGGAATCACCAGGGATTAATAACTACCAGTTAGGGAGATAAACTAGAAAGTTCATAAGACAAATGAGTAGAGAAACTACAAAGTGTGTTAGAGGGAGAGCTGGTTGGTTTGGATCTGGTTGATGATGGAGGGGCACTGGCAATGTAGTTTTTACTTAGAGACTCAGTAACCATAGGACCAGTTTTTGCTTCTACCATAAAAGCAACTGAACACGTTGCTTGATAATTTCAACTTCATCACCTCTCAGGGATCTAGACTATGCTACCTTTCTTTCCAGTTGGCTTCCTCATAGAAAAGCATTTTAAAAAAATGCAAATTGTCCCATAGGCCACTAGAGCAATAATGTATCTGTAGATCTATTTCCTCATATGTAAAGTAGAAGAATTGGTTTAGATGATCTCTCTGTTCTTTCCAGTTCTAAAATTATATGAGCACTTAAAAGTTCATGCAATTTGGGTCTATTCAAAATCTCTAGTGTCCCTTTACATTTTTTAAAAAGAGGAATATTTGTGAAATATCAAAGAAAGTTGATAAACAAAGGAAGTTTGTCAAGTACCTGTATTTTAGAGATGCAAAATACACATAGTCCTTAATTTTCATACTCATACCTTATCACTCATCAATTAACCTTTGTCTGTTTTACATTCCTCATCTGTAAAATGGAGATAATTATGACCTATTTCCCAGGATTGTTGTGGAAATTTTTGTTTATGGAAGTTTGAAGTTTTTGTAAAGTACTTTCCAAATCTTAAAGTATTATATCAGTGCTATTATTATTATTATTGACTTATTTTCCTTTCCTTCTGGTGGATGAGGTTATCTTTTCAAGCCCAACAGCCGTTATTCTCCTATCCCATCATCCAAGGAGGTGGGAAATGACTAATTCCACTCACCTTCAAGGGTTTTTGCTAGATGACAGAAAATTTTTTTTTGGTATAGGGGGTGGGATAACATTCTACAAAAGTGATACTGGCTTGTTTTCATTCAAATGGACACGTTTTTGAACTTGATCTTTTATTTTTTAAATTAAAACGTATTTTTAATATTTTGAAAAAAGTTTCTTTACAGCATTATCCCTTGCACTCACTTCTGTTCAGACTTTTTCCCTCTCTCCCTCCCCCCACCTCCAGATGGCAAACAAGAACTTGATCTTTTAAAGGTGCTCTATGAGCATGGTCAATCTTCTGCCCAGCAAATAACCAGCTCCTTCACATTCAAACAAGGAACTTATTGAAAATTTCTAAAGTGACCACTGGACACGGTCAGGTCAGGTCTTTTTAGTTAATTTAAACTCTCATTATCCATCTTTTACTTTCTATGATTATGCTCACAGTTTTCTTGGCTAGGGACTTAGTCAAAGACTAAGTTTCCTTAGAGCAGAGGATCTTAAACTTTTTTGCATCATGGACAATTTTAGCAGTTTGGTGATGCTTATGGACTCAGAATAATGTTTAGAAAATAATTAAGGTTAAATTTCATTTAGAGGCTAGTGATAATAAAGATGTACTTTTTCCCCCATTCAAGGTCATGACCCTTTGGAATCTATCCATATATTCTTTGGAACCCACATTTAAGAATCTTTGCCTTACAATCAACTGAAACTTAAATTAACTTGGATGCATTGCTAATACACAGAAAAAACAAGGCACGGTTATTGGGGCATATATTGTTGCTCTTAGCTCCTAGCCACTTTCATGAAAAGAGATTCAGACCATAGGTAATGTCTCCTAAAGTGAATCTTTATTCCTGGATCTTTACATTAAATCCTATGGTTCCTGGAATAAATTTTTTTTCTGCATTCTTTTCTGATCTTTAACAGACCTCCTCCTATTTAGCAGGAGATCCTGAAAGGCCATTCAGGATTGAGAGATTCATTCCTTATGTTCTTAATAGATTCACCTAACCACTTTGGAACTGGTGGAAGGGTTGAAGAATAGCCACAACCACACTGAAAATCACAAATTACAAGCAACAAATAAGATTTTTGGAGGGAATTAAATTTTTTTAGGTCAGTTAGAAATTTTACTATCTTTGACCTTATTTTTTCTGTTCTTTTTTATATAGTGGAAGTCAACATATATATGTACATATGTGTGTGTGTGTATATATATATATATATATATATATATATATATATATATATGATTTTAATTATTTCAAATGGTACCACCTCATTTAGTTCTTTTCAGGTTGCCTCAAATAGTCCCTAGTTGTTGCTGTTGTTACTGAGTTTGTTTTACAAGTGTCAGCATTTTACAAACAGTAAAGATCATGAATAGAAGCCCTTCTCCATCCAGCTCTTTCCATACCAGGCCTTTTATACCCATATGGTTTCCAGTTCCAATATGGTGCTAACAACCTATCCAAAGAGAGCTCCCATAAGGACTTGTGAAATTTTCTGATTTGTTGATACTGAGAGTTTCTTCTGGATCAGCTTCCTTTCTCTTATGCCTTTGCAGTCAGAATGGGAAAGATGTTGTAGACGTCCAGAGAGTCTCCCAATTACTTACACAGCACAACAACTTATTATAAGTCAATAATAGATTCCCAACTGTTGCACTATGACTCATATATCTGTTGGGTTTGAATATGTTTTATTTTTCTTTTTTGGACTAATGATTAAAATATAAAATGTATTCTACTAAAAATAAAATCAGCACTTCATATGCATAGGGAAAAAACAAAACATCTCTTTACTTGAGATAATACGCTACCAAAATAGGAAAGGATCTGCAAGCCACTTTAATAAAGAAAGGTCTTACCTTTGCCTACAAATAGTAAGACTTTCCATAAGCGAGAGTTAGAATTCTCACTAAAAACCCAGAGACATACTAGGAGAAGATGGGTGACAAAGGCAATTGTTCTGATCTGATGTGCAAACCACTGGAAAATTAAGAGTAGAGCATATAGGGGCTTCTAAACTCCTTGCAGACCCCTTGAAAGAGACATATATTCAGGGAGCTAGTTCCCAGACACTTCAAAGGGACCTTCCCACAAATGCTCCATCCTTTATAGATATGATGTCTTTGGTTTAAAGGAGGTGGTTTAAATAGATTCTCTTTGCTGCATTCTACTTCTAGGAATCTGTCAGCACAGAACAGAGACAAAACTGGCTCCAATGAGGAGTCACCTGGCACAAATGGAACAGAACAGAATTCCACTTTTGAGAACCAGATGGATGAAAACAGAAATAGCCCAAAACATAAATAGGAATAACTGTCTTTGCTGACCTGTTATAAAAACAAACAGGGGAATCCAAATGCTTCAGACAAGTCTGCAGCTTATAAGCAGCATCCTCCAGCCCCAAACTGAAATTTAAAAAGGAATATTCCTTTCTTTCATCCAATGCCAGGAGTGGGAGTAGAGGAGACATTTATTGATTCATTGCTTCTACACACTTAGTCTTCATGATCAAGTTCCCAGCCAATGTAACATATCTCTCCTGCATGGAAAATGGGGGAACCCATAATTTATAAAATTTAGAGTACAAGTCAAGGAAGCTTTATTGTTATCATAAACAATAGAAGGGAGAAGCACCAGCTAGGTAACAAAGAAATCTCTGTGGGCCCTGATTACAAGTAAATTCTCTTACTGGCAAATATACCATGAAATAAAGAAGAAAATTAAGGCAATTTTGATGAATTACAAACTATTTTCAGCTGAACTTTCAAGTGAAACAGGGAAATGTTTCTTGCAAGGAGAGCTTGCTAATGTTTCACTGACCAAGGGTAAATAGAAGAAGGTGATTTTTGTTTTTCTCTGTGGTCAACCTTGATGAGAAATTGAAGTGGAGGTTAAACCAGAAATACTTGCACATTTTGCACTCTGAATGAGGCTAGTTCTAAGGATGGAATCACTCATATCAACAGAAAATGGATACAGAGTTTGTCTCTTTCATTGTCCACAAACCTGGAGAAGCTTATGAGACCATAGGGAGAAAGATAAAAAGAGGAACTCCCAAGAGAAAACCTCCTGGTATACAACACAGTTACAGGATAGTATTTGGTTCTTGTAGCAAAGGAGACTGAGAAAGATTGATCAAACATAGGAGGAGGATCAAAAAAGAAGAATGTCACAAAACCTAAAGAGGAGAGAATACCCTGAGAGGGCGTTCAATAGTATCAATATTGCAAAGAGGTTAAAGATAAGGGTTGAAAAAATTCCATAATATTTGGCAGTTATAAGATACTTTGTAACTTTGGAGACAGCAGTTTCAGCTGAGTGATATTAAAAACCAGAATGCAAATGGCTGAGAAGTAAGTAAATGGATGCAATTGATATAGGTTACATTTTTTTTTTACCCTAAGAATTTGTTTGTAAAAGAGTAGAGAGATATAAGACAGTTGACTGAGAGTTTGATGAATCAAATGATTTTGATTTTGTGTTTATTTTTAAGAATCGGGGAGACCTGAGAATGTAGGCCATGCTGAAGAACCAATAGAAATTATTACTGACTGAGGAAAAGAATCTACATGAAAAGAAAACATGATAGGGCAAACAGAGTAATGGTTGAGGTGGATAGTAGAGGAATTCAAGATATTGACAGGCAAATAATTCTATATCAATATCTCTAAAACGAAGTGGCTCTGGATTCTGCAAGACTATATCAGCAGACCACAAGCTCTGATGGCTTATAATGATGCTGGTGCTGCCTTGGGACCTTTGCTCCACATTTCTGTCCTAAACAATAGTACAAATGAGGAGAAGGGAGCTCCCAAACTTAAATTGTTAAGGCTGTTGAGAATGAAGTTAGAGAGAAAAAATAATATATAGTAACCAAGCACATGGGTTTTTAAAGATAGAGGAAAGAAAGCTATTAGCATGGGAAGAGTTCAGCTCTGATCCTACAATTCCTTTCCCCTAATAGGACTGTAGTAGCAAGCCTATGCTTCTGAATGAGAACTACTTTATGGGGTAAACAGTAATAATAGAGAACTTAGAGGTGAATGGAGCAACCAGAAGTAAGGAAAAATAGCTCAAAGAAGATTCACTTTTGAATCCAGATTGCTTGCGGTTGCCCTAAAAGAAAAGCCATAAGCGAATCCAATTTATGTTAAATTTCCCATATGAGTGGGAAATCTAATAGAGTTAGAGTATACATGGGAAAAGCTTTGGGGTTATCTGCTAAATCCAACTTCAGGAGCCCTTGAAGCACCCAGTGGGATTGACTGAGTCTTAATATCAGTTCTTGGGTGTAGGCTATGTTTTTAAAATATATATTTATTATATTTTTTACTTCATTTTTCAAGTATAAAGTATAATATAAAATATAAAGTATAATTCACATTTATGATAGACAGCATTGTATCTTATTCATGTAATTCATTGAAATACAGCTAATGAAGGAGACGAGTGTTTTTAGTGGATGGGGGCTCATGTCAAGATTCTAATAAAATAAATTCACAGATTAGCCCAACCCACAGTAAAAAAATAAAGTAGCAAAAAAGGCAGAGCTGGAAGATAGAGCTAACATTTCTCTGATCACCACTCTCAATGTCTGTTGGTGTTGTGTGGGGTATATAATTGTCAGAGTGAGAAGATTGTCATTACCTGTGAGCTCATCAATAATAACTGGACAGAGTGTCCCTGAGTGGGTTGAAAACATGAAAGCCTTGTCCAGAATAATTATTTTTAAGTATGAGATTTGTTTCTTTTTAATCTATTTAGGACAAACTTTATGGAATTTTATAAAAGAGTAGTACATATCAAAAGAACTCTGAGCTTTTCCATCATACCACACAATCTGGAAAAAATGCCAAAATACAAAGACAATATTGAATTGTAGGAACAGGATCTGTACTAATGGAAAATCACTTTAGCAGCACTATGGAGGATGGACTGAAAGGAGGGACTTGAACAAAGTAAACCATGAAGTAGGGAGTCATTGCAATATTTAAGATGAGAGGTGATGAGTTTCTGAACTAAAACATGAGTAGAGAGAAGAAATTTGAGTTATGAAAGGAAAGGAGAAATGGGCAAGATTTAGCAATTGATTGGATATGTGAGTGTTGGAATCCTTACTAACTGCTAAGTAATTAGAGTTGATCTAATCTTACAAGAAGATGTTTTGGGCAGAACCTGAAACAAGGTACTAAGTAGAACTACCCATAATCCCTCTCTCTGGAAGGAGCATAAATAGGCCAATGGGCCAGTCAGAGAGTTCTTGAGAGGAAGACGCTACAAGTCGAGATTTCACCGGAATGACATGAAGACTGGAGCTGGCTGGAGGCTGAAGAAAGCAGAGGCAGAGGCTGAAGGACCAGACCTTTGGATTTAAAGACATTTGGAGAGAGCTCTTGGAACAAAGCAGAGAGATAGGCCTCTAAGCTAACCGGGCTATATTGGAGATAATAAAAGATCTGAACTTTTATCACCTGGCTGTATTTTGAGAAGAAAAAGATCACAACATTTTGGCACCCTGAACGTGGGACAAACAGACCCCCTCAGTGGATTTCAGTGGAAAAGCTCTGATCCTGATTCAAGTGGAAAAGCCTCTGATCCTGATCCAGTGGAAAAGACTCTTCAACCCAGAAATTAGAGTGAGTACAACAAAGAAATTTTGTTAGAAGAGTTAAAGTAGAATTTCATCTAAGATGGGACAGATATTTAGAAAACAGCCTGTTTCTGTTCAAGGAAAATGTTTAGAGAGCATTGTCAAAGTTATGGAAAGCCAAGGTTTAATTATAAGTTTACAGCAAATCACTGAACTTTTACAAACTGTAAAGGACATATGTCCTTGTTTCTCTCTTGATAAGGAATTAGATCTAAATGAATGGAAATTGGTTGGAGAGGATCTTTGTCAATTCTATGATAAAAATGGGCCTAACTCAATAATTAATACATATAATGTAATACAATTGGCTATAAGAAGTTATTTAAGTGATAGAATGATGAAAAGGAAAGTACAGGAGGAAGAAGTACCAACTTTACTGGGTGAAAAGGAGGACGAATCAGATGAGAATGGAGTTAATTACAATTCTGAGTGTGATACTTCACAGCAGGAGGAATTAGATGATTCCACATCTCATGACCCTCCCCCTGCAATTAACCCTTCATGTGTGGAACAAGGGGGAGGGAGAGAGACAGAAACACAGTTAGCTTCTCCTGTAAAGCAGAATTTGACAAGATTAGAAAAAGCATTAATTAAAGCAAAAAATGAAGGAGAAGGTATATCTGATTTTATAAATGCATATCCTGTGATTGAAGAGCTCAACTCCTCAGGTCAAAAAGAGAGAAAATACACTCCTTTTAATTTGGGAAAAATTAAAGATTTGAAAAAGGGTTGCACTCTTTATGGGACTACATCATCTTATGTGAAGATGTTACTGGATAATTTGTCTTATGAAATCCTAACCCCGAATGACTGGAAATCCATAACGAAAACTTGTCTAGAACCGGGACAAAATTTATTGTGGCTTTCGGAGTTTCGTGAATTATGTAGGATTCAAGCCCAATGCAATAGGCAAACAGGAGCTATTGTACAAGTTGCTTTTGACCAACTAACTGGAGAAGGTCAGTATGCAGAGAGTTCAGAACAGATTTATTATCCCATAACAGTGTATGAGCAAATTTCTAAGGCTGCAATAAAAGCTTGGAATTCTCTCCCTGGACAGAAAGATGGAAATAATGCTTTCACAAAAATAGAGCAAGGTCCCAATGAGCCTTTTGCAGATTTTGTGGGACGTTTACAAACAGCTGTAATAAGAACCATTGGAGACAATGCAGCAACAGAAATAATGACTAAACATTTGGCTAAGGAAAATGCCAATGAGGTTTGCAAAAGAATTATATGGGGGCTAGACAAAGATGCTCCTTTAGAGGAAATCATAAGACGCTGTGCCACAGTGGGCACAAATGCTTATTATGCCCAAACTATGATGAACATGGAAAGACAAGGTCCTTCTTGGCAAAGGAATTCTAGAGAAACTCGTCGATGTTTTCATTGTGGAAAGGTTGGACATTTGAGAGCTCATTGTAGATATGGAGATAGAGTGAGAAGACAGGGTGAGAGAAAACCCCAAACCCCATGTCCAAAATGTAACGGAGGCTTTCACTGGGCCTCTAAATGTATATTGACCCAGAGGAATGAGAGGCAGGGCCCAGCTCTAAAGTATCAATCAAAGGACAGGTGGGGCATGATAGCAGCTGAGGTTACACCCAGAGAGACTTTAGAAATTCAGGATTCTGATGTCATCAACTAACAGAAAAGCAATCAGGATTACAGTTGGGAAGAATACAGGCCTTTTAAGACAACAAGGCAATATCCAGTGCAAACAGCTCCAATGTAATTACCAGGTGATGAGGAGAAATCCCAAATTTGGTAAATAGAAGGGAATTAGATTAACTGCTTAGGGAAGAGGATCTGCTTATATTTCCACAGATGGAGAAAGAATCAGATGGCTGACTATGAAACTGTTAAAAAGACTTTTAAAAGCTTCAGGAATCATTGGATTTCCTAACACAAGATGAAACTGTTTTACTTCTTGAAAAACCAGCAAGAATCATTGGGTTCCCTGAGATGAAAAATTGTTGATGAGACTTTTGCAGTACTTCAGAGCTTACAGGAACTATTGGATTCCTGGCACATGAACTAATGGACAATGGAATCCTATTGGACTGTTTCTAGGACTTATGGACATGTGTAAATTTTTAGGTTGATTCATGTTGTTACATTACTACTAGCCTGTATTATATTGCTATGTACTTATGTAA
This sequence comes from Antechinus flavipes, assembly GCF_016432865.1. Classification (NCBI taxonomy): domain Eukaryota; kingdom Metazoa; phylum Chordata; class Mammalia; order Dasyuromorphia; family Dasyuridae; genus Antechinus; species Antechinus flavipes. Next base: position 177,581,781 of record NC_067402.1, read on the forward strand.
ATTATGTATAATGCCTCCCATATTGATGGATTTATGTATACCATGTATATCTGTTACAAAGTTCTGGCCCATATTGATGGATTTATGTGTACCCCTCAGAAACCCCCTATGTTTTAAAACAAAAGAAAGGGGGAGATGTTGGAATCCTTACTAACTGCTAAGTAATTAGAGTTGATCTAATCTTACAAGAAGATGTTTTGGGCAGAACCTGAAACAAGGTACTAAGTAGAACTACCCATAATCCCTCTCTCTGGAAGGAGCATAAATAGGCCAATGGGCCAGTCAGAGAGTTCTTGAGAGGAAGACGCTACAAGTCGAGATTTCACCGGAATGACATGAAGACTGGAGCTGGCTGGAGGCTGAAGAAAGCAGAGGCAGAGGCTGAAGGACCAGACCTTTGGATTTAAAGACATTTGGAGAGAGCTCTTGGAACCAAGCAGAGAGATAGGCCTCTAAGCTAACCGGGCTATATTGGAAATAATAAAAGATCTGAACTTTTATCACCTGGCTGTATTTTGAGAAGAAAAAGATCACAACATGTGAGAATGAAAATAAGGAATTAAAAATGATACAATATAACATTCTTCCTTCTCAAAGTGGAGAGAGACTATTGTGTAAGTTGAAAGATACACTCTGTAGGAGATTTTTGCTTGTTACTTTTCTTTGGCCCAAAGGAAAATTCATTCCAAAAAGGAGACAGAAAGTTCTAAATAACTGTATCAAAAAGAGTTAAGGTATCACAAATTTTATTTACATACACAAAAAACAAAACCAATGCTAATTAAATGTTTCATCCATGTTATACCAGCCCTGACCCCAATGTAAAATTGGATAAAATATTTTCTTTTTTCTTTGAACTTGGACTATTTGGAATTCCTGATTCTCATCTTGGGACATGGTCCCAGCTCAGCTACACCTCTGTTCTTGTCATTGCTATGAACTATCCAGATATAGCTTGGTTTTGGGTCTCTGTCCCCTTAATGAGAATAGTTCCAATTCCATAATTTTTCTTTTTTTTTTTTTTTCACCCACAGCAAGGCCCTCTATTTCCATGAACAGAATTAGAGTTGTGAAGCTTGCCAAGTTTCTGTGGAAATACAGATGCTGCTCCGTTCATTCTTTTTTTGTTACACTATATAAAAATAGGGTGTTTTTTTTTTAAACAATTCAGAAGCCTGGAGGTTTGGGGTAAATTTTTGATTACTTAATTTGCAAGTACTCACTAGTACGATCAAGGAATCTGGCTTGTGATGTGGCAGAGCAGTGAAAATCTGCCCACAACACCCTGCCTTTGCCCTTTCTTTCTCACTGCTTCCCCCCTCCCCATCCTCTTCCAGAAAACAGTTTGTTGATGTTTGTTTTCCCAGCAGATTTATGTTGTCTATTAAAGCTGACACCACCATCTGTTCTAATTAATGACTTGTGAAACTTTCCTCTTGTAGCACAAAATTCATTACATGACAGACAATGCAGATGGGCACTTTGTTAGATATGAGCCAACATTCTTCACATAGAACTTTCTTTAGACCAGTTGGGGACAGATATAAATACAGCCCTTTCCACCTGGATCTCAAATCTCCTTCCTATTTACAGACTTGAGACATGAGACAATAGTGGGAATCACATCCAGGAACCACCTTGATAAGCACTTCATGACATAATTTCTGAAGTGAGTCCATATTGCCTTTTTCTTATTAATGTCTTTTCAGTGGAAAATCAAGCCTCACTGATGCTTTTAGGAATCAACATATTTTAGGGATTTTTCTTAGAGTTTGTAAAGTTTTTTAGCTAAAAAATGGATAATCAACAATACTATCATATTAGAAAAGATTTTTTAAAGTATTAAAACCAACCAACAAGCCAATCAATCAATGAATAGTTATTAAGTACCAACCATGTGACCAGCATGATGCTAAGCAAAGGGAATACAAAAAGAAGCAAAAGATGGTCCTTACCCTTTAGGATTACACTCTAAAGGGGCAGATAATATATAAAAAAATATTCACAGAACAAGCTATGCATAGGATAAATTGGAAATAATTAACACAGAGAGGGCACTAGAATTAAGAGGAGTTGGAGCAAGGCTTCAAGTAAAAGAAGGGATTTTAATTGGGACTTAAAGGAAATTAGGGAGGTCAAATGATGTGAAAGAGAAAGGGCATTCGAAGTATGGGAGCCAGCCAAAGGAATTGACCTGAGTCAAGAGATAGAGTACCTTGTTTATGTAACAGCTAGGAGATCAGTATTACTGAATTGAAGAGTATATGACATGGAGTAAGGTTTAAGAAGATAGGGAAGGGTAGGATGGGACTAGTTATGAAAAGCTTGGAATTCCAAACAGAGCATTTTGCATTTTATCCTTGAGGTGATAGGGAGCCTCATTATTAAATGGACGTTTATTAAATGGAAAAGTGACATAGTTGATCCTGAGCTTTAGGTAAATCATTGACTTCAAACAGCAAAGTCTTATGTTTTCTATTAATTTTCCTTTAAGTTTTAAATTTGGGTAATCCTTATTCTGTTTGAAGTTTTCCATTTTACTATTTAAATTTGTAGACTTTTGCCTGAAGTGCACCTCCCATGATAAGAATTTTTGATATATTACTTCAGGGAATACCCGGGTCTCTTCTGTTTGAGCTGTCCTTTTCCCATATTCTATAAAAATGAACGGTAAAATAGATCAGTCCTATTTTGCCATAGACTTTATTTTGAATTTCCAGGACAAAGTGTAGTCACATGAGGAAGGCGGAACATTCTACTCTCTTCCTCAGGATGAAAATAAGAAAATAAGCTTTTGTTAATTTATTTATTAATTTATAATTAATGTAGTATTTTTATATTTATAATTATATATTATAGATCATTTAGAATTAATTTATTAATTATTTTAATTATTGATGATAATATTATTCTATGTGGCAGGCATTGTGGTAAGTGTTTTGCAAATATCTCATTTGATCTTCATAAAAATTCCTAGAGGTTGTTGCTGTTATTACCTTCATTTTGTAGGTGGGGAAATAGTCAAGTAGAGGTTAAGTGATTTGCTCAATGAGTCATAGTAAGGGTCTGAGGATGGATTTGTATTCAAGGTTCCCTGATTCCAGGTCCAGCACTTTATCCACTCAGCATACCTCAGGAGTGAGGAATGGTGAATATCAGAAGAAGCATAAGATAAATCTGGAGTAGATTTCCTTGAACCCTTGCTTGTAGCTATCTTCTTTTTCCTTTCCATTTCCTTTTGTGAGCACAGGACAGAAACTAGAATTCCTGAGTGTGGAGTTTCCCAGCCTTGGGTGGTATCTCATGAATAATTGTGAATTACTGTGGTAAACAGAGGACTTTTGATTGGCTGGTAGCCAGAACTGAAAGTTTATACATAATGATATATCTGACTTTCCTTGTGATGATGGAGGCAAAGGCTGCTATAAGCCTTCAGGTAGGAACAGAAGTAGTAGTGATGGGATAACACATGGGTGTGAAAAGGATGTCTTCTTATCTTTGCATTTTTGCATTTGTTCTTTACTGTTCTTAGATGAATGAATATTGGTGATGAACAGATTAGGCTATTATTTTTCAAGATCTTGAAATATTTAGGAACTGGAATCCATATTGGAGTTTCTTAACAGCATAGTTCAGAGTTCACCCAGCAGTGTGGACATATGTTCAGCTTAGCAAATGTAACTTATAACTACTAAACTCATGAGGACCACCAATCTCAGCCTCCCCACCAGCAGGTATTTCAGCATGTAACATTACTTCTGGCTTGATGTCTTACCTGTGGATGAATGGTTAAAAGGAATCACCTGCAAAAAGAAGGGAAATTTGGAAATTATGCTTCATAGAAAGATGTCAATGTGGTATTATTTACTTTGAAACTTTGGGAGATTTTTTGGGGTGAATGGAATGAATCTGGTCTTCTAGGACTTATTTGTCTCACACATATACAGAACTGTTTTTTCCCCTTAATTAAATCAGGTTCCCTGGGTTGATTATCCAGATAATATAGAATTCATCCAAATAATGGAATAAATGACCAACAGGCAATTGTAAGCCAGAAAAGTGATGGTTACCAGAAGCCTAAGATAATTACCAACTGAGGACTTAAAATATTTCAAAAAGAAAAAAAATGTTGAAATCTTTGCAATGATAACATAGGTAGTAGTTGTTGTTTTAAATCTCCAATAGCAACTACTTAAGCTCATGTTAACTTGTGTTTTTTAAGGTTAATTATTCATTTCTTGTTAGAATAAGGGGCCAATACAGCTAACAGATACAGAAGCAAAACCAGTACTTGTCAGTTGACAGCTTTAGCACAACAGCCTCCAGTCTATCAAACACTTTTAATATTAGGCTAATGTCTTTCTAAATACAGTGATTTCATCCAGGTTGACCAACTTCTCTGAGTAGTTCATATTTCCTATATTTTTTCTATATTCTGTAAATTTTCTGTAAATTTCTAAAAAATGTCATGTTTTCTTGTTACCATCCCACGGAACAAATGATAGCAATCTTTTCTTTGTGCCCACAACAAAGAAGGAATATTTGATCTTGGAAAAAGGAAGCATTTACTATGTAGCCATATTCAAATAGGTAGCTAGATGGCACAGTGGATAGATCGAAGGACAGAGGAGGCTCTTGTCAATGGGCATAGAATATGTGGAAAAGTAAGATGAGTGGAAGAATGGAGGAAGAGTGGAAAAGTATTAAGGGGCCAGGGTATGAATGATATTAAGAAACACATTTGGTCCTATATTTATCCTTTTAGGTGGTTCTCCAGATCTTTTTCTCAAGCAAATAATGCTTCAAAACTTTTCTTGAAGTGGTTAGGAATCATTGAGATTCCTGCAAGAAGTGAAAGTTTTCTGCATCTAATGAATTTCTTCCTTCTGTGCTCCTTCCAATATTCAAACATCAAGGAGGCTCTGAAATCAAGAATCTCAATTCTCTGAGGATGTTGATAGCTCAAGGAGCAAATCTTAGGGAACAACTTTAGACTATAGAGAGAACTCTCTCTCTCTCTCTCTCTCTCTCTCTCTCTCTCTCTCTCTCTCTCTCTCTCTCTCTCTTTCTCTCCTCAAGTTTTCTCTCTCAAATTCTCTCTTCCTCTCTCTCTATGTTTTTGGGCCTATCTTTGTGCCTCTGTCTTTTGTCTCTCTGTATCTCTCTTTTTGTCTCTGTCTCTCCCTGTCTCTCTTTGCCTCTCTCTGTCTGTCTCTGTCTAGCTATTTGTCTCTCCCTCTCTCTCTTCTCTCTTTTTCTTTCCCTTTCTCTTTTAACAATTTTCAACACTAGAGGCATGAATGGCCAGGCCCTTTAGGTCCTGGTTTCCTATTAGCAACTTAAAGTACTTAAGACCATGAAGCAGTTTTCTCCAAAATAGAAACTGCATGAAAACTGTTAGAATCTAGTCACATTGAAGTAGATACATCTAAGTTGTTGTTGTTGTTGACACTTGATACTCCTCTTGGAAATTCCAAATGTTTTAGGTTATACCATAGATTTAGGTCTGGGATCATAGATATAAAGCTGAAAAGAATCTTAGAAGCTATTAAGTCCAACTCTCCCATTCTACAGGAAACTGAACCCCAAAGAAGTTAAATAACTTGTCAAGGATCACACAGCTATTCAGTGTTTGAGCTGGGATTTGAACCTAGGGCTTCTTGATTCTCCGAGGCCACTTTCTATCTTCCATGCTGAACTTCTTTCCTCAGAATGGATTTTCCTTTTCATTTTGAACACAGATGCTTAATCCTTTTAACAGTTTTAAAATCACATGCCCCATAGAATACCTCAAATATAATGGCTAATTGACAACCATTGTGGAGTGCAGCTGATCACTTTGTCCCTTTGATCTTTATAGTCACTTCAGTCAATGGTCTCTGAGTCCTAGAGGTAATGGGTAGAGCCAATGGGTAATTCTTTTCTCTAACCATTTCCAAACATTTCTACAACTAACTTTAGTTTCTATAATATTAAGAACTGACTGTTCTTTTGGATGCATGATAATAACCAAAGAATAACCTACTTTTTCATTGTGAATGCTCTATCCAGAAACATTAAATTCACATTAGCTGGTCATTTCCATTTGAGTTTGACCATTCTGGCCATGGATTGATCTTCTTGGCAAGCTCAAACTTCAATAATACCAGAAGAAATGAGTCATCACAGCATCCTGAAAAGTAGTCTTCAAGGTTTTGACTTATATAATTATTTAAGTTCTCCCTCCCCGTGCTTGCTGGTAGTATTGGAGTCTATTTGGCAGATTTTCATTCCTTTTAGCAATTCTTTTTATATGCATGTCCTTTCCCCTCCCCCCCCTTTCTGGATTTGCTTTATTATTATTTATTACTATTAATATCAGGGAAAGCAAACCTATTTGGGGAGCAATGTTGTCTCAATAGCAGTTTGTCAGCTAACATGCTGCTTAAGCCCTAAAATAAGCCTAATATACTCTTAGGTCATTGCCTTTTTAAGTGTTACTTTCTATAAACTAGATACTGAACTTCTTGCTCCTTTCTTGGATTATAGTTGAGAATCAAAAGAAATTTCTCCATCTTCTTCATGCCCTCAAAGAGGTGATTCAGAACTCTCAAGCAATCGTGTGCTGTAACAGAACTATTTTGACAGTATAAAGCATATCACACAGATCCTTTGAGATTTTCAGGTGCTTTATATCTAACATCAGATAAAACATCCACAACATTTGTTTTGGATTGATAGATTAGAACTGCAAATCAGGAAGTAATATGGTGTAGTAGAATGAGAACTAATTCTCATGACCAAGGACCTTAGTGCAAAACCTACCCATAACACAATTAATGCGAATAATGAATCCTGTGAAGTGGTTGCATGAATATGAATTTGTACTATTTAAAGCTATAATTATATAATAGATGATAAGTGCTTCTAGCCCAATGGGAATATACAGTGTAAGTTTGAATAATGTGACCATTTCATAGGATTCATTATTTGTATTAGTTGCAACCTAGCTGTACCATCTGAGTGAATGGATTATCAAATGCCACTTTTTTGTATCCCCAGCAATTAGCATAGGGCCTAATAATAAGTGCCTGATAAGTATTTATTGACTGACTGACATTCTTCTTAGCCTTCAATTTCTTCATCTATAAAATGAGGCTGTTGAACTAGATGATCTTTAAGGTCCCTTCCACCTCTAGATCTATGATCTTATAATCTCAATAGCATACAATATTTAGAGTTTGCATTTCCCCTCTAGTTCTAGTCCATGAGTTCTTAATTTTTTTTGTGTTGTGGAGACATGCCCTTTGGCAGTCTGGTAAAACCCATGGATCCCTTCTCAGAATAATGTTTTTAGGTGAATAAAACTAAAATAAATGGGATTATTAACAAAACCAACTATATTGACACAGTTATAAAAACACAACCTTAAGTTTGTAATGTAGTTCATAGACCCTTTCAGCAGAACCAGGAGATCATTATACACTTCAACAATAGTACTATATGAGGATCAATTCTGATGGACGTGGCTATCTTCAGCAATGAGAGGATCCAAATCAGTTCCAGTTGATCAATAATGAACAGAACCAGCTAGACCCAGTGAAAGAACATTGGAAAATGATGTGGACCACAACACAGCATTTCCATTGTTTCTGTTATTGTTTGTTTGCATTTTTGTTTTCCTTCTCAGGTTATTTTTACCTTCTTTCTAAATCCGATCTTTCTTTCTTTCTTTCTTTCTTTCTTTCTTTCTTTCTTTCTTTCTTTCTTTCTTTCTTTCTTTCTTTCTTTCTTTCTTTCTTTCTTTCTTTCTTTCTTTCTTTCTTTCTTTCTTTCTATCTTTTTTTATTTTGAAAAAAAATTCTTTACAACATCATCCCTTGCACTCACTTCTGTTCTGACTTTTTCCTTCCCTCTCTCTACCCCCTCCCCCAGATGGCAAGCAGTCCTATACATGTTAAATATGCCACAGTAGATCCTAGATACAATATATGTGTGCAGAACCAAACAGTTCTCTTGTTGCACAGGGAGAATTGGTAAATCTGATGCAACAAGATAACTATATAAATATGTATACATATATTGTATTTAACATATACTTTAACATATTTAACATGTATGCCATCTAGGGGAGTGGGTGGAGGGAAGGAGGGGAAAAGTTGAAACAAAGGTTTTTGCAAGGGGCAATGTTGAAAAATTACCCAAGCATATGTTTATCAATAAAAAGTTGTAATAATAATAAAAAAGTAATTTATAGAGTTCAATGGAGCTCAGATTTAGAATCCTTCTTTGAATGTTACACCATTTCCTGAGAACAGTAACTGGTTCCTATTGGAGACCTGTTCATCATGTAGCTGTAATATATGCTTTAGAACCTTACTAAAGAACTGTGTTGATACTTTTGGTGATGAAGGGATTTTTAGGAATGGAGGGGTATTCTTTTCTTTTTTATTAATTAATTTATTTTAGTACATATTGCTTTATAAATCATGTTGGGAGAGAAAAATCAAAACAAAAGGGAAAAGCCATGGAAGAAAAATAAAACAGAAAAAAGAAGTGAACATAGTGTGTGTTGATTTACATTCAATCTCCATTGTTTTGTTTTGTTTTGTTTTTCTGAATGCAGATGGCATTTTCTGTCTATTGGGATTGCTTTGTATCACTGAACACTAAGAAAAACCAAGTCATCATCATAGTTGATCATCGCACATTCTTGATATTACTGTGTGCAATGTATTTCTGGTTATTTTTATTTTACTTAGCATAAGTTCATGTAAATCTTTCCAGGCCTCTCTATAATTACCTTGTTCATCATTTTTTATGGAACAATAATACTCCATTATCTTCATATACTACAACTTGTTTAGCCATTCCCCAATTGATGGGCATCCACCCTTTTTCAATTCTTTGCTATCACAAAAAGAGCTGCTCCAAATATTTTTGCACATGTGGATACTTTTCTCTCCTTTATGATTTCCTTGCAATATAAAGCCAGTAATGGTATGCACAGTATGATAATCCTTTGGGCATAGTTCTAGATTGCTCTCCAATATTCTCCTTTTCTAATAATCTTCTGATATCTGGCCCGGATCTCCCTTCTTTCTTTAGGAACTGAGTGTCCAAGATAGGAATTTTGTGCTTATGTTCATGGGTTCTAGCTCCTCCTTCCTTCTAAAAAATTTGGAAGTCTTCCCCAGTATTCTATTCCTGTTCTTCATGGTCTTTTCAATGAAGTCCTTATCACAATTAAGAAATATTCCAAAACTCAAATGGTTATGTATGCATCTGCATTCATTTCTATGTCTGTCTTTTAATAATTATAAAACGTTTTCTGTACGTCATCCTCACAGCACAAAAAGAATGCTAGGGGATGGAGACAGATCAGTATGACACTACTTAATATAGTGAGAATAATTCTTCAGAAGTGAGTTATTCACATTTTTACAGGATCAGGTTTTAATTGAAATGAGAAAAACAAAACAGAACCTCTTAACTATATAGCCCTTATTCTCTAAGATCCTAAATATAGGTAAACTTAGAGTTCTAGGTATTTGTCCCCTGGCTGAGGCTCTCTATTGCCAGATTTTTGTCAATAACCGTAAACCCAAGATAAATTCTCTTTCAGATTGCTCATTGTGGTGACTTTCTGTTCCTAGCTATTGCCAACAGGTGACTCCATATGTGGCTCTATAATCCTAGTCCATGACTTTTGACATTACTCAGTTTATTTTGTAATCCCAGTGCCCCAAACTAATTCCCTTAGTCATTATGTCTCCCTCAAAGTTCCAGTTTCAAAAGAGCATCCATCAGAAAAATAAAAATTCAAGTTCCTGAGTCCAAAACTCTGATATTTTCTTTTCTAGACAATGAAGATTGGTGATCTCCAAGCCAAACCTTCCTTATATAACATTCCAATTATTCCTTAAGCACTCCAAACTTAGAGTTTATGTGACTGAAGACAATTGGGAATAGTTCCCCTCCCAAAAAAAATCATATTTCTTGGTCACATTTTTGTCCCCACCCAAAATTTCCTCTAGGAAATATAAACATATACTCTAGCTTATACCTAGATCTCCCCACATATGGACTTATGGGTCACCAACACCTGTATCAGCATTAAAGGTAACAATGCATATTGGGTATAGGAAGGAGCTTATTTTACTCCACTGAAAATGCCAAAAAACTTTAAAAAATATCAGTATAACCCAGAAATACGTATATGTTTCTTTTCTTTGTCCAGGTACTCCTTTTCCTTTTCCCCAGGATTGTTTGGGTACTTCAGATTTTTAATGTCACCTTGTGGCAGTAGGCTCATCTGGGAAGGAGAATGAGTATGACGCCAAAGAGATAACCCAATAACATCCTAGTAAGTTTCATTTACATCCCAGGAACCCATTTAACCCCCAATTCTTGAGAACTTGTCTTCCTATTGGAAGGAAAATGAATGTTGAATTGCTAAAGACCCAAAGCCTCTACTGTCTGAATAATTGATGATAGTAGCAGAGGGCAAAATCCAGATCTTTTACTAATACATATTATGGCACAGTTCTTTGTTACTCCTTTAGCAATAAAATCATGTGCCTAATCTTCCTTTCTTCAAAAGGCTGGCTTTTCCCAAAAATATATTTATTTCCTCATGAATACTGAAGACTGGATTTAAGAATAGTCTTTTTAATAATAACATTTCACCTTCTGTCCCTAGAATTTATGATGCTGGAATTCTCAAATTTTGGGTTATTAGAGGGGCAACTCTTGAGGTGATATTTCCTAAGAACTCCCTCTTCTGTCTTTAAAGGTTGTATATTTGGAAATCAAAGTTGTTTAAAACATTTTTCCTCAGGGGAGGATTCTGGGAAGATAGCTGAGTAGGTTGGTAAATTTCAAGCTCTGCAGATTTCCCACACAAATAGAACAAATTTGAGCCTCAGGGTAAACACAGACTGGTTAAAAAACAAGAAGACTTGGGGCAGAAAAGGGTCTTCTCTGCTGGCCAGGATTAACTTGTGTAAAGTGCAAATACCTTCAGGCTACCTGCAAAGAAACACTAAGTGTAGGGAGCCTGAGCTAGATGGATGTGGCTGGAGCCTCTGCAGGAACCACAGAAACTTTCATCTCTGGACAGCGTGAGTGGACACAGGGTCTGAATCCAAGAAGACTGAGGATACCTCAATTGATTAGGAATGCCAGGTCCAGTTGTGCTGCTGGACGTGGCCCTGAGTGAGAAGGAACTAGCACACTAGAAGTGCAGAGGCAGTGGGATTGGGATGCTGCTGGTTGTGAGCACTTGATGGAGAGGGGAGCTCTTGGTTTGGGGTTCCAGGTCAGAGGGAAGAGCTGAAGGGAAACTTGAGACACCATGCCCCCACCCTGCATTTAGAGGTATTTACACAAATACCTCTTATTAAAAAATGAATAGACAAAGAAGAAAGAACTCCATCATAGAAACTTACTATGGGAATAGGGAAGACTGGGATTCATTTTCAGAAAAAGACATTGAAATAAAAAGAGCTTCTTCTACCCAAAGAAAATGTTGTTACTTCCTGCCCAAAGAAAATTTATAGAAGAAATCAAAAAAAGAATTTAAAAATCAAATGAAATAGTGAAAAAAAGAATTTAAAAATCAAATGAAAGACAATGAGAAAAACTAAAAAACTAAAAATAAAAACCATCCAAGAAAAACAAGATTATGAAAAAAAGTTAACCAATTAGAAAAGAAGATAAGAGTCTCAAAGATGAAAATAACTCTTTGAAAATTAGAATTGCGCAAGGGGAGGCTAATGAAGCTGTGAGAGACCAAGAAATAACAAAACAGATACGAAAGAATGAAAAAATAGAACAGAATATGAAAGACAACAGATCTGTAGAACAGATCAAGAAGAGAAAATGTAAAAATAATTGGATTGCCTGAAAATTGTGACCAGAAAGAGTACCTTGTCACAATAATGCAAGATATAATCCAAGAAATTGTCCCAGAGTGATAGAATATGAGGACAAAGTAGGAATAGGAAAAAAAACAGTAATCAACTTCAATGAGATCTTTTGTGGAAAACACATAGGAACATTATTGCTAAATTTTGAAACCCCCAGATCAAGAGAAAATTTTGCAAGAAATAAGAAAAAAAACTAATTCAAATACTCTGAAGTTACAATTAAAATTATACAGGACTTAGCAGCAGCTACAATAAAAGACTGCAGGTCCTGGAATCACATCTACCAATAATAGATACTTGTGAAAAGAAAATATAAAAACACCAATAATTTGCTCCCTTTCAGTATAGGGGGCTTCCTATCATTTTGTTAAACTAGAGGTATCTTGCTCTTGCTTTTTTTTGTGTGTCTGCAGATTACAACATCAACATCCATTTTTAACTCCAAATCTCCAGATCACCTCCTGTTAACCAGAAATTCTTCTGTCCTAAACAAGGAATACTTCCTTTCTCTCTTTATTCTATACTAAAAATAATAAACAAAGTACAGCAACAGTCCAGGTATCTTGTCCAACACTTTCTTAAAAAATCACATCTAAAAGCATAGAAACATAATTATGAACTTTAAAACAAAAATCTTAGTCTTTTACAACCCAGAGAAAAGTAATAAAGGAAAAGTAAGCAATTAGCCCATGGGGACATTCAGCTTCCTTTCTAAAGAGAGAGGGAAAAGAAGGGGAAAATTTGTTGCTGAATTCTGTCCTCTCTACTTGAATTCATAAGTTTATGTTGGCCTATTCTATCAGCAGCACAAATACTTGGCTTCCACTTCTCTTGAAACTGTCTTGTATGGGTATGGCAAATAAATAAATGAATGATTAAATGAATTTATATACACGTACACAGAAGAGTGTTAGGAGTTGGCATCTCTGTTAAAATTGTTTTTGTTAATTTTTTAAAGGAGAAAGTTTCTGGTCTTTCTCTAATTAATATAACATTGGCTCATGATTTCAAAATACGATTATGGAAAAATCTTTTTATTTCTATATTTTTAATTTTTATTTTTTTACATAAATGAGTGCTGCATTTTATGGAACTTTTTTTTGCCCTTAATAATATTGTATATCTTTATTTTTCCCCTTGCCATAAAGCTTGTTATATTGATTGTTTTCCCAGTATTGCATCACCTTTCAATTCTATATTATTATGTGGTCAAACTGGATAATTTTTTAATGCATTATGATATTCTATTTGCCCATGTTTTATTTAGCATTTTTATGTGACTATTCATTGTTCCTTTTTTTCTTTTTCTTTTTTTTTAAACTTTGACTTTAGGTTTAATACTTTTGTTTAAAACAGTGTTTATAGCATAATAGTCAATTTTTTTAAAGTTAGATTTTTGAATATCAATTCTAAAATTCCTTTATGTAATCATAATCTCTTATTCCTTCTCAGAAGGGCTCTGGCTGAAACAAATGAATCTTTTTATATCTCTTTAATTGACTCACTATTTCATTCACCACAACAGCTATTTCAAACCTTTTCATCCCTCCTTAGGCCCTTCACCACGGTCTCCTCCACCCTTCACCCTCATATTCATACTACATTAAAAAAAATTTACCTAGTGTTCCTTCTTCCTCATTTCATATCCCTAGGCATCTTCCACATATTATTTCCTTTACTTTTTTTCTGGTGAAGAGATGACAATTTTTCTTAACAAGTTCCTCCATATACAACCTTGATTCTGTCCCTTCACATCATTTCATTAATATTATTTCCATTATTATTCCCACTCTTTGTTGAATATTCAGTCTTTATCTCCTTTTTCCTTTCTTGCTGCTCACAATCACACACACTTCTCTTAAATATGCTTTCATATCTAAATTTTATAACGTACTGTCCTGTCCTGATTCTCTTTCTGCCAGTCTGACTATGACCCTAGGCAAGCCACTTAACCCCATTTTTCTCAGTTCTTCATCTATAAAATAAGCTGGAAAAAGAAATTATCAACCACTCCAGTATCTTTGACAAGAAAAACCTAAAAAAGTCACAGAGTCAGACATGATTCAGATAATTGAACAACAATGGCAAATGTTTCTTGACTTGAAAAAGACATTTTTTTTAAAAATGGCAAACCACTTAAGTATCTTTTTCAAGAAAACCCCAAAAAGAGTCATGGGGAGTTGGACATGACTGAAAAGCAATTAAACAACAACAAATGCTTCTTAACTTGAAATGAACATTTTTTAAAAAGCAACCAGAATTAAATGACTTCTTGGTCTCCTTTGCTCTTTCTTCATCAATGCCCACTCTATTGTTCTTTTTCTATACTCTTTCATTTGGTGATGTCCTATTGTTTTTTTTTTTTTGATGTCCTATTGTTTGATTTATTATTTCTATTTAAAGAATTCCTACATTTATAAATCCAGCCATATTCTGTTTCCTGAATTTCTTTCTCACATCACATAGTTTGCTTTTTGGGCATTTTTAACTAGAACTCTCGTCGATATCTCAAAGTCAACATGTTCAAAACAGAATTCATTTTCTTTACTCATAAATCCTCCTGTCTTCCCAACTTTTCTATTATTATTGAGGGTGCCACCTTTCCCAGTCCTCATTAACTTCAAACATTTTTCTTATATGTCTCTTTTATTATTCACAGAGCCATCTCTTGGTCAGACTCTATTATAATAGTCTTCTAATTAGTCTCCCCATATAGTCTTCAACTTGGTTTTCTCCCTCTTTTTATCCTTTACTTAGATTACAAAATGGTTTTCCTAAAACATGTTTCTGACCATGTAATGCTTTTACTCAATAACTTCTAGTCACTCCCTGTTACCGCCAGAATAAAATATAAAGGCTTTTGGTATTGGAAAGCCTTTCGCAGAAGAGTCATGCACTCAACAAGAAAAAGGACTAGACATTTTCTATTATATTTACCCTCAAAAATTCCCCCAAAGAGGAATTGTGCATCAGAAGACAAAACAATTGCATTCTAAAATAATAAGTTTAACACTGTAATAGCTTTATGAATTAACAACAGAGAGTTAACTCAATTATTCAACATCCTTCTATTCTTCCCTTATGCTTCTACCCACCTTCTCCCAGGCTTCATACTCTAGTAGAAGTGATTCTCCTGCTTGGACTCTGAGATCCATGCAGCAATTTCCTTGTCTATGCTTCAGTCCCTTCCCATACATCCTGTCCATTTTAAAAATTCTCTTCTGTGTGTCAATAAACAGCCAACAACAACCCTGTTTACCCCACTGAAGAGGAGAAGGAGGAAAAAAGGCTAAACAAAAGTGTGTTGTTCCTGGGGAAAGAAGGAGGTAGACAGCTTGGGAAGAGAGGAAGTTATAAACCAAAACAATAAAGAACAAAGAATTGGAGCAAGGTGCCAGAATACATGAGATGCTGGCCAAGTCTTAAGGAAAAAGGCAGCCAGGTGGGACCAGTTCTGTCCCCCTAGGGAACTGAGGCTAGTGAAAGTAACTTCCCTCCATGAGTGAGGAAATTGGGACAATTGTCCCTAGTCCAACCCTTAAGGGATTGTCAGTTAGAAAAGAAAGGGGCTAGAAAGTCAAAACAAAACAAAAACTGAATTTACCAAAGATATCAGAAGGAAGAAAATTTAGTTAAAAACCTACACCAACAAGCAGATAAACCAGCAAGTAAGATATTAAAACTGATGATATAGTGACTCCCAAGACATCTTAGTTGTTTTTTTTTTTTTAATGTTTTTTCTTTTACTAATTTATCCCTTCCAAAACTCCATCTCCCCAAAAGAAAAAAACCCTTAATCTGTATGGCAGAACAAATTCTGTCCAAAAATATATATGTCTATTTCTGTACTTTAAATTCTTTACATTCCTGGAAGGAGACAAGTGGCATGTTTCATCTTCATTTTTTTTTTTTGATTCATGATATAACATTGCTTTTGATCAGAATTCTAAAGTCTTTCAAAGTCCTTTTTCTTTATAATGTTACCGTTGTATAAATTGCCCTCTGTTAGAATCCTTACAAAGTGTTAAGCCACTTATCTAATTTAGCATGGTACTTAGCAAGTTCTCTAGCTCACTAATGTATTTAAGTACTCATTGGAGTTCACACTTTTGGAAGATTCACAAGTCAGGATTCAGTATGAGATTCACATAATCCCACTCTTGGAAGAGGAGTCAAGCTTTGAGTTCACACCTCTAAAAGAGCATATAAAAGGATGAGCCTCAGTCAGGAGTCAGTAGAATTGGAGATTCAGAGGGGGCTGGGGGCTGATGCTGAAAGAGACAAAGGACAAGCTGCAAGAGCTCTTGGAACCAAGGAGAGAGACAGGCCTCTAAGAAAACTAACCGGGCTATTTTGGAAGAGACAATAAAGGATATAAACTTTAACAGCTGGCTGCATTTGAGGTGATTATTACTCTGAACTGAAACTAAGGCTGCCTCCAGAGGCTCCCCAAGAAACCTGCTCCCAGAGAACAATTGTATTTGAGAAAAGAGGACACTACAGGACACTACAGCCCTCTTACTTATATCCATTTCATTCTGAATCAGTTCATAATTTTTTCCAAGTTTCCTCAGAAACTGGCCATTTTTTCAATTTTTTGGCATTATCAGGAAATTAAAATAACCAGAATCTTGAAAGAAATTAAAAGGGAATTATTTGCACAGAAGGAACAATTAACAGAATATGCAAATATGAATCCATGGTTGGAAATATCTCCAAAGAAGAAAAAGAGGGAAAAACTATTTGGGAATATAAATAAATAGATCAAAGTGAAGAACATCCTAGGAGAGAAGCAAAAAAGTAACAAGAATACAAAAATACAAAAAAGTAATCAAAAGAACACAGGATCTATATAGGTAAAATACATTTATCTAGAAGATAGGATAAGTAGCAACATCTTAAGGTCATAGGTCTTCCAGAAGAACACGATTAGTAAAAAAAAAAAACAAAAAAAACAGAACACCACTAGACAACAGATGATACAAGAAACCTGTCTTAATACCTGAACTAGGGAAGGATAAATCACAAAAAGGGGAATAACAGACCAATATAATTAACGAATATCATTTTTAAATGTTAAAAATTTTTCAATCAAACTATAGCAATTCCTCCATGAAATAATTCATTATGATTAAGTTGCACTTATATAAAGGATGGTTAAAATTAGAAAAACAATAAATAGAACAATAATATGTCCTACATTTAAGATTTGTGAGGTGGATTTTTTGAATCCAAGAGTTAGAAATTATATTTATCATGATCATATTAAATAGTAAAGGGAGACTGCCTTCCTAGATTACAAACAGCCATGAATGATCACTTTTTATGTTAATTCTGTTGAATTCAACAAGTACTTACATACCAGTTACTATACTATTTCTAGAAATAGAAAAAGAAAAGTAAAACAGTAAAGAGTTTCTTTCTTCAAGGAGCTTATGTTCTATTGGTGAGAAACAATACGTAACAGAAACAATTACATACAAATTATAGTCAAAATAAGAGATAGAGGTTGGATTTATGATTTCCTTAGTACAGGGCAAGGGTGCTTTTGGCTTTTTTGTGTCATGGACTCCTTTGGCAGATAAATCCTATGGACTTTTCACAAATAATAACTTTAAATGCAGAAAACTAAACACATAAGATTATAAGGAAATCTTTGGTTCCATTTTTGTTGATTCCTGCTTTTTGTTTTTTGCCCTCTCATTAATTTCCCCTTTCATTGTGCTGTTACCAGTTCTGTTAGCTGCCTCTTTGCTTTTATTATACAAACATTAAAAGCTTTGTCTTCAGTTGATGAATATGTTATTAGTTTTCTTCACTTTCCTGTTTAGTTTTTTAGTATCCACTGAAATAATCTATTCTTTGTTGCATTGAAAGGATATGCCATGTGCTACCAGAAAAGCCTTTATCATAGATTGTAATGACGCTTTACCTGGCCAACCCATCACCCACTCCTTTATTTTTGCATTACCCTCCTAAAACTTCAACTATTATATAAGTCACAATGACATTCTTCTCCTCCCCCTCCCCAATTGCTATAGCCATTTGAAATATATCAGGCTTCAATCAGGCTGATTTAGTATTTTAGGTACAGAAGTGAAATGAAATAAAATATTCAGTTAAGGAATGAAGATTTATTTAGCTATATGTAGAAAGGATACTTAATAAGGATGCAAAACTTAACTTGGGTAAACATGGCTCTCATTGCCACAAAAAATCATATCCAGTGAAGATGTGGTGATTCAAATGGCCATGGATAACCTCTGAGTCTAAAAGGCCCTACTTTCACATGGACAGGACACTTAAAACATTAGGTGAACCAAGAAGCTTTGTATATGGCTGAAGTCTCAGTCCCCTGAGCCAATCATGTCAAGGACAGTTTCAATACATTTTAGGGAAAAGAACTGACTAAGGCCACATGGTGGAGATGTTAGTCAATATTTCTTCTACTACAATAAATTGCTGATGGAGCAATAAATCAATCTAAAACAGTGGCACCAGATTCAAATGAAAATGAAAGCTATGTAAAGATCTCTGTATTAACTTTTAAAAAATCATATTTCTATGTTTCTTTTTATTATTCTCCCAGAAGTTTAAAAAAATTAAATAAGCAGTTTTATCCTAGGTAATTTATGTTTTCCACCTTATCAAACATTGAATTATTAAATTCCATTGTTTCTGGCTCTCCCTTGCCTAATCTATTCATTGATCTATATTTCTGGTTTTTTTAACCAACACCAACAAGGTTTGATCATTGCTATTTTATTATATAGTTTAAGGTTTAGAAATTTCATTTTTTCTTTCTCTTTATTTCATTTCATCATTTCCCTTGATAATTTAGATCTTTTTGTTTTTTTTATATGAATTTTGTTACTTTTAGCAAGTTCTGTAAAGGATCTTCTTGGTAATATAGCATTAATAGTGTAAATTAACTTTGGAAGTATTGTCATTTTTATTATAATTGTATAGTCTAGCCATACACGTTGAATATTTTTCTTGCTATTTAAGTTTTTATTTATTTAAGAAGCACTTTAAAATTGACTCTATACAAGTCTTTTGTGTGGTTTGGTAGTTTAATGCCCAGATATTTTATTTAATCTGTAGTTATTTAGTTTTGAAATTTCCAAAATTTGGGATTTGCCTTTCTACCTTTACTTTTGTTTTCTTGTTATTACATAGAAATTCTGCATTGTTATTATAATGTAGAAATATTTAGGTTTGAGGATTTATTTTGTAGCCCAAAACTTTGCTGAAGCTATCATTTCAATGAGTAGCTTTATTGATACTCTGGGATTTCCCAAGTAAACAGTCATATTATCAAACAAGAGAGATAATTTCATGTCCTCTTCACTTATTTTTATGCCATTAATTTATTTCTCTTGTATTATAGCTATTGCTAGCATTTTCAGGATTCTATCAGATAATAGTGGACAGAGCAAGCATCGTTGCTTCACTCCCATGAGTGTTGGAATAGCGTCTAATGTATTCCCATTGCATACGATATTTGCTTGTAGTATTAGATGGATACTTTTTATATTAAAAATTATGATATAAAAAATCTATTCCTATTTTTGACAGGGCTTTAAACATTAAAAAATGCTGCACTTTGTCAAAGGCATTCTCTGTATCTATTGAAATGATCATGTGGTTTTGGATGAATAGATTTTTAACATAATAATGTCAATTGCTTTCCTGATGTTGAACCATCCTTCCATCTGTAAAACAATTATCAGTTCCTCATAGGGAAAGACTTCTAAGATGAACTGCTGTGGTTTTACAGGATTTTGTTGAAAATTTTTGATCAGATATCATTAATGATATTATAGGATTAATAGGGATATTATAGGTTATCCCTTTTGCATTATATACTTCTCAGATTAGGTACTGGGGTTATACTTATTTCATAAAAGGATTTTTGTAGGATGCTTTCCTTCTCAATTTTTGAAAATAATTTGTAAAGTACCAGTGCTAATTGTTCTTTAAAAGTTTGATAGAATTCTCCTGTGACTCCATTAGGACCAGGAGTTTGTTTTGCTTTGGTAGTTCCCTTATGACTAGAGCTATTTCTGTTTCTGAAATTTGGCTATTTGATATTTCTATCTGCTCTTCGTGGGTATTTTATATTTAGGACCAGGAGTTTGTTTTTCTTTCGTAGTTCCCTTATAACTAGAGCTATTTCTGTTTCTGAAATTAGGCTATTTGATATTTCTATCTGCTCTTTGTGGGTATTTTATATTTTTTCAAGATATTTATTTTTTTTCTGTTAGTTTTATTAAAATATATGTGTATAATAATGCAGATAATATATAATGTTTATTCTGTTTATTTCTCCAGTTTTTTTTTATGATTCCACTTTGTTCATTTGCTATTTCATTGATTAGATCTACTGCTCTCTTATTTTTTAATCAGGTTATCTAAAAGTTTGTCAATATATTAATCTTATAAAAGAAATATCTTTTAAGTTTACATATTGTTGCTATTTTTATTCCGATCTATTTCTCCTCTCATTTTTAATTTTTCCCCTTTTCTGTTTGTTTTTACATTTGCTAATTTGTTGCTTTCCAATTTTAAAAATATTCACATTCATTAATGTTTTGATTTTCTATTTTATTTTGTTTTATTTATTTATTTTTGTTGCGGCAACTCGGGTTAAGTGACTTGCCCAGGATCACACAGCTAGGAAACATTAACTGTCTCAGGCCAGATTTGAATTCAGTTCCTCCTGACTTCAGGGCTGGTGCTCTATCCACTGTGCGACCTAGCTGCCCCAAATTTTCTATTTTTATTAATATATAATTATAGATATATATGATTTTCTTCCCAAGAACTGCCTTACCTGCATCTCAGGAATTTTGGCATGGTGTTTCATCATTATTTTCTTTCATATAATTATTTATATGAAATATACATTCTTTGACTCTCTTGTTGTTTAGCATTTCATTGTTTAATCTTTTGAATCTGTGTGTTTTGTTTGTTGTTCCCTAATAATGACTATTTTTATTGAATTATGATTTATAAAGCATGTATTTACTATTTCTTCCTTTTTACTTTCTTGTTTTTGCAATCTCTTTGTACTCTGATATGTGGTCAATTTTTATAAAAGTTTCATGTTGCTGGGGAATTTGTAAATTCTTTTGCTGTCTCATGTAGAAGATGCTATAAATCTTTAACTCTAGATTTTCAAATGATTTGTTCAGTTCCATATTTTTTCTTTTGTTTATCTTTCTATTAAACAGCCAAAATAGGGGGGAATATTGAAATCTTCTGCCTCTGCTATACTGCATATGTGTATCATTTGGCGCTTATAAACTCACTATTGGTTTGTTGTTTGTGGTTATTCTCACCACAATGTAGTTTCTTAGTTTATTCCTTTGTACTTTTTAAGATTTGTTTTTGCTTTCTCATATAGTATGATTACATCTTCTCCTTTTGGGGGTTTACTTGATGCATAGTAAAAAAAAATTCTTATCTTCAAAGGTTTATTTTGTATATATTTTTTATTTAAATAGGTTTCTTGTAAGCAATAAATTGTAGGATTTGGGTTTTTAACTGATCACTTCTTTTATTGAATTATTAATTTTTTACATTTAAAATTGAGAGTTATGTTTATGTTTTTCTACATTTGTTTCTAATATTATTTTCTTTCTAGTTAGAATTTTTCTTTCTTCTATTGTAAATAGGATTCCTTCAATTACATAAGCTTATTTTTTTGTAAAGTAATCCTATTTTCAATGATTCTCTTCCCCTAATTCCAATTACTATCTTCCATTAAGAGACTCCTTTCCCTTTCAGGTTTACCTTATAACTTTTTTTCTTGACTGTTTTAATCTAGTTGTTGAACTAGATTCATCTACTCCATTCCCCTATACTCCTCTTAGTTAGATTTCCTTAACAAGACTACCTCTTCTTTTCCTCTTTTTCAGTTAGTCTTATTCATTAGTTTTTAAAATTCCATTTTGGTAACCTTTACAGAGAGGGTTTCTCTGTGTTAGTTATTTACCTTATCTTTCTCTGTACCCTAGACACTCATTCTCTGATTCCTGACTCCTATAATTATCTATTCCTCATGGAGTGAAAACTTTAAAGACTTTCAAACTCACCTCTCTAGGTCCTGTAGAGCTTTCTCCTTGGATTCCTCTTTTTTTTTTTTTTTAAATTGTGCCTCACCTCCAGAACAATACCAATTTTTGAAGGTGATAGAAAATCATTGGTCATGTTAGAATGGCCCTCCCCTAGTCACTGAGTATAGAATACAGTACTGATCTACATCCCCTCTTCTTATTATCTTCTTTTCTCCATTTGACTCAAAAGCTCCTCCCTGGATTCACCCCTTTCTACCCTCTCAGATATCAGTAGTCCCCAGGAGTTTCACTTCCCCCTCCTGAGGTAGAACAAGTGATCTTTTCATGTACCTAATCCTACAGTCCACATCCAACAAAACAGAACATATCTCTTTATACATGAAAGCATCCATCAGTGGAAATTTTTACCACCACCAAAGCAGGGCCTCCCTCCTTTCTCATACGTTTTAAACTCTTTTTCTGCTGCTCACTCACTCGCCTATAGGCTCTTCTTTTCCTGAGATCATAGGATTCATCTTCCTCTCATTATGAGCACTTGATTTGAATCATGTATATTAAAAACTCCCTTCTTTCTCTCTGCTCCCTTAATCTTTTTCATTCTTCTTCCTGTTTTGTATTGGAGTACCACCAAAAAAAGAAAAAAAAAGAGATTCATTTGTCCTTAAGCTGTTGCCAGGTTTTGCCCATAATGCCTGTGGCAAACCTCTTCACTATTGCCTTCGAGTACTTTCTGCTTCATTTATGTCTCTATATTCAAATTAGAAAAAAGTCTTTTTTTTTGGTTTGTTTTTTTCTGCTTATTACTCTCTTGCTGTTGTGGTCCCTGATTACTTCATTTGATCATTCTTTCTGCGTTTCTGTTTTCTGTATTGTTCAAGAAACAAATATCCTCATCAGATAAAGAATGTTTCAAATGCTCTTTATTGTAAAGCATCCACCTTTTTTCATTTATGGTTAAGTTAAAATTTGTAGGCCAGTCACCCTTCAGTACTCTTCAGAACACATTATTCCATTCCTTTCTGCATTTTCTGGTCAGGGAAGAATAGATTTATGACATTAAAATTTCCTTTGTATTTCAATATGTGTCTTCTTAACTTGCAGAACTTGTTTATGAATTGGATTGTTAGTTAATTTTAAACACTACGTATCTTGGCATTTGCAACATTTGTTTTTCCATGTGGTCTATGAATTCTTTTAATGGGTATTCTGTTTCTACATTCAGAAGTTCTTTGCAATTCTATTCTATTTTTTCATGAATTTATGGTATTAAGGTTATTTTGGCTGTCTTTTTCTTCAGGGAAACCTGTAATCCTTATGTTGTCCCTCTATGCATGCTGTCTTTGAGAATAGTATGTTTTGCTTATATAGTGAGCATATTCTCTTTTAATGTTATTTTGCTTCCCTCCTATTTGAATTCCCCATCTTCTCTTCTCTTTTTTCTTTGATTAGACTTACCAATACATATTTCAATTTCTCTATGTTGCCCATTATATTTACTATGCAGTATATAAATTTTAATTTATTTTTAAATCACTCAGTAACAGCGTATTGTAGTTTCATGTTGTCCTCTAGTTCCACAGGGTACTGTGTTGGATCACTTTCCTTTGTGTTGCAATATTTTTTTCATAGATAACTCAACTCATTTACTATATCTAGAAGCAATATTTCTTTCTTCTGTTAAGTTTTTCTGTTGACTTTATCTGCTGATGTTCAACATTTCTGAGTTTTATACTTTTCTGATGTCTTGGTAATTTCAAATTTCTCTACTTTTTTTCCACTATTGTTCATGGTTTGACTCCCTCCCCTCTGATGGTGAGTTCTTTGAGGACTGGAACTAAGTGCATCTTAGCTTCCTTTCACACTGGGCAATTTATGTTTCAATAGCTTAATTCTCCACCTGAGTAGACAAAACTGGCCCCAGATGGATGCTGAGCTCTTTCTCTCAGCCTTGAGAGAGAGAGAGAGAGAGATTGAGAGAGAGAGAGAGTATTTCAATGTCCTATCCTACTGCCTTTGTTTCTCATTCTGCAGCTCACTACATGCTGGTATTATGAATTGACTTCTGTAGTTTGGGTCTATGAGGTTCTGGGAGAAGGGTCAGATAGCAAGTTATATTTCAAGTTCAAATACATGTTCTGCACCTTTCACTCTGTTCCTGATTCTTCTTCAGAGGTATTTCATAGCACAGACAATTCCATCCCTATTCCCCTGCAGCAAATTTCTGTCCTTGAAGTACCATTGAAGTGCTGGTTGTCAGACATGACCTAAACAAATTTCTGTAGCTTAGAGCTAGTATCTCCATGGCACTGGAAAGAATGTGGTGGCCCTGGAGTGTGGAATTTAGGTTTTGTTGGGAGATCACATGAGTTGGGTTGAATCAACTTGGGTTGAATCTTTAGTCAGCTAAATACTGGTGATACTGTTGATAGCATGGTAGGTCAGGGAAGAGAGGCTAAGTGATCTCCATGTTTGTTTCTTTTGGATTCCAGCTATCTTAAATCATGGAGACCTTTGAAGTCTTTTTATTTTTGGTGCCTAATTTATGTTAAGATGAGGTTTGAGAAGACAGGGAGATGACAAAAATTTTAGTACTTTATTTTATGTGTGTGACTCAGAAGTCTTATAACAAGGACTATTAAAATAAAGTCAAATGATTGAAAATTTAGAAGGAAATGTAAACTATCACTTAGCAAAAACAAATAACCTCCAAACAATCTGAGAAGAGCTTATTTGAGAATAATTGGATGACCTGAAAACTGTGACTCCCAACCCTCCCAATAATTCTAGATTTCATATATTAAGAAATTTTAAAAGAGAATTGTTCATATCTTTTAGAAACAGAAAGCAAAATGCACATATAAGGAGCACACTAGACATTCACTGAAAGAAATTACCAGTTCAAAACTTCTAGGAACATTATAATCAAATCCTAATATTTCTGGATTAAAGAAAAAAATATTGCAAGCACCCAGAAAGAAAGAATTCAAGTTCTGAAGAACCAAAATCAGGATCACACAAGATTTGGCAGTCACTATTATAAAGGAATGGCAAAGTTGGGATTTAATATTCCAAGTTTGCCATTCTGAGATTCTATTTTCAAATATTAAGGAAAAAGAAACAAGCTTACAACCAATAATAACTTATTTAGCCAAACTGCTATAATCCTACAGTAGGAAAAATAGATTTATAATGAAGTAGAGGACTTCTAAGTCCTTCTAATGAAAAAAAACCCCACAGAACTTTGTAGAAATTTTCAAATACAAATATTGGAATCAAGAGAAACATAAAAAGGCAAATATGAATGAGGAATCAAAAGGAACTAAGCAAAATTAAATCATTTACATGCTAATTTGGGGAGATGATAGATATGTCCCATCAAAAACTTATTATCATCAGGGGTCATAGAGGGCATCTATCTAATACAGATAGAATGGAAATGGTTTTATTATATTTTAGTGATATTATAAGGATACTATAAGGAGAATAGAAAAAGAGGAGTGGAGAAAGAAATACACTATGAGGAAAAATTCTCACACTTAGTATATGAAAGCCAAAGAGTATACACACAAGGGGAAAGAGTTGGAGATGGGGACTGGTGACATCTAATCCTCATTCCTATCTGAGCTAGGGGAAAGAATGCACACACATGGTTGGGTACAAAAATACATTTCAATAAAGAAGGAAATTGGAGGGAAAAGTGTAAATAAGAGAGAAATTAGATTAAAGGAGGATTTATGCTTACACAAAACAAGCTCTAACTAAGGAGGGTAGATTTCAAAAAGTAATTTAAAGGAAAAGAAAGGACTAGGGGAGGGAAAGAAAAGAACAATCAAGAGTAGAGGCAGATTACACCGAACCTTCAGAGCTAGTACTGATCATACTTCTCTGTTATCAGCTTCTCTGTCTTTATAAAGAAGGGATAGGAGCAAAGAGAAGGGAAAAAAATTAGACAATTACATGGGGAGAAAAAAAATATAGCTTACAACCCTTTATTGAGCTGAATTTAAATAGGATGAAATCAAGTGTAAAATAGAAGAAGATAGCAGAATGGATCACAAAGTAGAATCAATAATATGTTGTTTACAAGAAATTCTTATGAAACAGAAAGATGCATACAGAATTAAAATAAGGGGTTAGAACAAAATTTATTATGCTTCAGCTGAAATAAAAAAAAATCAGGGTTAGCAATAATGATCTTAAACAAAACACCAGCAAAGATAGACCTAGTTACCAGAGAGACAAGGATACTATATTTTTAATAAAGGTATCATGGACATTGAATTAACACCAATAATAAATATACCTGTGCCTAGTAATATAGCATCTACCTTCTTAAAGGAAAACTGAAATGAGAAATAGTAAAACAGTAATAGTGGGAGACCTCAATTTACCCCTCTCAGACCAAGAAACAATTAGGTAAGCTATTGGAGAAATAGCAGATCAGTGATTTGACATACAAGTTAGAAAACCCTCTGGAAAAACCAACAAATTAAAACCTTCAATTAAATAGCAAAACAGAAATCCTATAAAAACAAAAAAGAGATTAACAAAAATCCCATTAGATGAATAAATGAAATGAGGAGCCATTTGTAAAAAATGATAACAATGATAAACTATAAACGATTTTTTTTTTGATGGGTTATTGGGGTTAAGGGACTTGCCCAGATTCACACAGCTAGGAAGTATTAAGTGTATGAGACCAGATTTTGAACTGAAGTCCTCCTGACTTCAGGGCTGGTGCTCTATCCACTGTGCCATATAGATGCCCCAAAACTAACTTGATTTTTAAATGGAAAGAAAGAAGTCAAATTAGTCACATCAAAATGAAAAAGCAATGAATTCAAAAGAATGATGATAAAAAGAATGAAAGTGTTAAGGATCAATTTTCCCAATTATTTATCAATGAAAATGATAGTCCAAATGAAATGAATATTTTCAAAAATAGAAAATTGACAGATTAACAGAAAAAGGAATAAAGAACTTAAATAACTTGCTGTCACAAAAAGAAATTGAATATGCCACAAATGAACTCCTAAGCAAAAAAAAATTAGGACAAGATTTATTTACAAACGAAATCTCTCAGATATTGAAGAATCATTTAATTCCAATATCACATAAATTGCTTGAAAAAAATAGGAAAGAAAGGGTCCTATTGAATTTGTTTTATCATATAAACATAGGCTTGATACCTAAACTAAAAAGAATCAAAACAGAGGAAGAAAGATGAGAAAAAATATTGGGATAAAAAGAGAGAATATCAATGCAAAAAATTTAAACAAAAATTTAATAAGGAAATCAATAGTTACATTTCACAAAGGTATACACCATGGTTAGCTTACATTTATGACAGAAATGTAGGGAGAATTCAATATTAGGAATATTATTAACATAATTAATTATCTTAGTAACAGGAACAATAAAAATTATTTGACTATATCAGAGATGCTGAAAATCTTTTGACAAGATATCAATTCCTGTTTTTAAAAAATAACAACAACAATACATTTAAGAAGTATAGAAATTAATGGATCTATGCTTAATCTGATAAGTAGGATTTATCTAAAACTAAAACCCAGTATTGTATGTAATGAGTATAAAGGAGAGACCTTTTCAATAAGATCTGAGAGAAAATAAAGATATCCACTATCACTATTACTATTTAATATATTGACAGAAATGCTAGCTGTATTGATGAGAAAAGAAAGAAACTGAGGGAACATGCATAGGTAAAAAGGTAAAACTATTGCTTTTTATGTGATTATGTAATGGTTTATTTATAAATTTAGTCAACCTAAAAACTAACGAAACAATGAACAACTTCAGCAAAGTTTCAGAATATAAAATAAATGCACACAAACCATTAAGATTTCTGTTACCACATAAATTCATCATAGAAATGGTAAGAAAAATTTCATTTAAAATAGCTACAGAAAAGCTAGGAGTTTACCTGCAAAGATACTTAATTGTGAACATAACTGTAATAACACTCTACACAATTTAAGACAGATCTAAATAAATGGAGAAATATTAACTAAACATGGGTAGGCAGAACAAATATAATGAAAATGACAGACAGTTTAAATGTATTTATTCCCTGCCATTCCAGCCAAACTACCAAAAGATTACTTTAAAAAGCTCAGATAGTTGCTATCTTCCCTGAACTTATATATTAATAGGGACAGTGGAGAGTAAGAAGACAACTTTCACAGGGAAATGGTGGCTATTTTGGTCTAAAAAGTTACTGGGAGGGTGAGTCAGTTCATAGGAGAGTAGATTGACAGACCTTTTCCAAAAGCAATGGCAGAGTTAATTTGATCATGATTTGTGTTTCTAAAACTGGAAAAGGGAAATAGGAAACAGTTGGTTACAAGGAAGTGGGAAATAGGAAATGGGTTACAAGGCTAAGATGTTGGATGAAATGGAATGGGGCTTTCCTGAAGTAGTGGTCCTGCTGAGTAAGTCAGATAGGATCACATAGGACAGCATGGCCTCAGACAGAAGGTTCACTAGGGTACATTCTTTGGTGGTAATATTGAGGAGAGAAGGAATGATTTATAATCATTTCTATGGGAGAGGAGATAGGGAATTAATTGGGAAAGAATAAGATTGCCTTCCTGAAATGAGGGTTGAAATTAAGTAATATGTATTAATAATATATCCAGTATTGCTAGATGACTTCCTTTAATTCCATTTATTAGCACATGTGTATGAACAGGAAATAGAGGAGGGATAATCTAATCCAAGGTTTAGCAAGGAAAGTAGGAAGTATGGGAAGTGTGCAGAAATGTTGACAAGGGCAGGAAACATAACTCCTCTAAAAAGAGACTTGGTAGATTCACTTTGATCCAACCTGGTATCAGTAATAGAGGTTTACTCAGATTAGTATAGTCGGGGCGGGGGAGGTGGGGGGAAAGAGGGGAGACAGGGAACAATCAAAATTGTACCTTAGGGTGAATTTAATTTGATCAGAAGAGATAGCTAGATGGAGCAGTGAACAATGTTGGGACTGGAATCAAGGAGACCTGGCTTAAAATTCAGCTTCAGTCACTTATTAGCTGTTTGATGATGGGCAAGTCACCTAATCTTTGTTTTCCTCAGTTTCTTCAAGTGTAAAATGGGG
Source organism: Antechinus flavipes (assembly GCF_016432865.1). Taxonomy (NCBI): domain Eukaryota; kingdom Metazoa; phylum Chordata; class Mammalia; order Dasyuromorphia; family Dasyuridae; genus Antechinus; species Antechinus flavipes. Next base: position 177,610,892 of record NC_067402.1, read on the forward strand.
ATAATAACAATACTTACCTCACAAGGTTGTGAGAATCAAATAGCATAATATTTGTAAAAGCACTTAGTATAGTCTTTGGCCCATAAAAGTCACCATAAAAATGTTTATTCCTTTCCTCAGATCTAAAGGAAAAAGAGAATCACAGAGCAGGGTGGACAGTTCTATTAGAAGGGAAGTTGCATTGGAAGGAGATCAGTAGTCCTTCATAGAGACTGGTCTGATTGGTTGTAGCCCTTACCTCCAAGGAACCTTATGAAGTACAAGGACAATGATTGCCATGGAGAAGAAGCATTGAAACATATTCTAGTAGGGCTGGTGTATACTATTCTGCTGTTCAGTTATTTCAGTCTTGAGCAATCTTGATGATATCTTCTGAAGTTTCCTTGGTAAAGATAATGCAGTATTTTATAATTTTCTTCTCACTCATTTTACAGATAAGGAACTAAGGCAAACAGGGTTAAGTGATTTAACGGTTACATGCCAATAAGGTAAAATGTGAACTCAGGTCTTCATGACTAGGTCTGGCACTCTAGTCACTCTGTCATTTAGTTGTCTGATACCACTCTACCCTTACAATGTTTGCCACTTGAAACAAACCTAATCACATCGTGTTACTTAGAGAACTGGTTAGAGTCATGTTCCTTATTCCTTGGTCAGCAAGAATCATAGTAATTTTAGAATAAAGGGATCTTACACTGTTACTGGGTATCACACACAAGGAAAACCTTTGTCTTCTACCATAACAGGAAACTCTTGAAATACTCCCCCTCTGCATCAAAGAGACCAGCTGTTTTGTGGAAAATGTTTTTCTCAAATTAAAAAAAAAATAAAAGTAAAAAGAGACTAGTACTAGTACCTGCTGGGAATTGTGAGAAATGAAGGCAGGACCATATAAAATTGCAAACATAATTTTTAGGAGCCCTTTATAATGCATGACTAAGTGGGTGATGCTATAAAGGGAATAAGGAGGCGGGAAAAGGAATAAGCATTTATTAAACATATAGGAGACATTATGCTGAATGCTTTACAAATATATTATCTCATTTGATCCTTACAACTCTGTGAGGTAAGAACTATTATATATACCTGTTCTTTGGAAGGTCAATATTTTTATTTTTCAAGCTCTCTTTTTAAAGATTTTTATCTAAAACACAACCAAGACAAAAAGACCCTCACTTTTTCTGTTTTGACTCTGTGAATTGTGTGCCTGCAAAAGAATTGGTGTCATGTTCCTAAATTTCTCTGGGAGAAGGAACAAACCAGAAAAATCAGAGATTCCTCAAAATGTATTTAGGTTTTTATGCCACTTACTCTGAAACAAGGATAACTAATATAGCACTAGCTTTAATAGCTTTTCTCATAGATATTCTAGATACTGTTAGAGAATTTAAACTGTAAATCTTTTTATTATAGCTTTTTTTATTGACAAAACATATGCATGGGCAATTTTTCAACATTGACCTTTGCAAAAACTTCTGTTCCAACTTTTTCCCTTCTTTCCTCCACCCCCTCCCTTAGATGGCAGGCAGTCCCATACATTTAATTGTCAATCTTGAGAAAGTATTTACTGGGATGGCTAGAGAGAAAAAAACATAAAAAAGGACTAAACTGTTTTATTTCCTAATAGAACTGAGTTTAATAGAAAAGATATGAAGAGAATTCTTGAAAAAAAAACTTTATTTAATATACTGAGAGAATTAATAGCAGAAATGTATTTATAGAACTGAGGACAAATCATTAATTGTGGTGATAGTTAAACATAACTTTGGCTATGATCTTTCTCATAGCTAATACAACAGAAAGGATTATATATGTTTATGTTTTATTGTTTGTTACATTGCGAATAGGAAATAATAATGCCCGTAACTTTGGCATCAGGACACTAAGACACAGGTCTTATTTGGATTCCTGGACTAATCAGGTATCATAGTAACTGATTAATATATCAGGCACATTCTCTCTAATGAAATGATTCACAAACACGATATAATAGCCTAATCAAAATCATTTCATTTGTGAATGTTTTGAATATTACTTTAAATATTACACACTATTATACTTAAGATAATCTCCTGTACACTGACCCTGACCATGAAAGTCATATAAGAGACACTGTTAAACTTTCAAAAGGGGATCCTCATTACATTTCTTTTACTTAGTTCCCACAGTATATTATGGAAATAAAAAAAAATAGCTTTGTGTTTTAATCTTTGGCTATGATAGGATCAATGGATGGAAACCTTTGGTTATGATTTTGAGGTTACCATTAGCAAGGAAAACGCAGAGCAAATAAAAAGCAGCGTAGTTAAAAAACAAAAAACAAAAAACCTTGCAGGCAGTTTGGGACCTCGTCTGTGATGTCCCATGTTCTGCCAGCATGGATTCCAGCTGTATTCACTTTTGGATACAGGCGTCTTGTCCCGCAGTGCTGAGAGGAGGAGAATCTGTGTACATGAATCATCTGTGCCTGTGTGTCTACGCGCGCGCGCGCGTGTGCGCGGGCGCTAGCTTGTCTGGGGAAGCCTTCTGTAAATGACTGGTTAGGCGAAGAGGAAGGTGGGGATGTAAATCTCCGTTACTCTTCCCCCTTTGCTGAGGAATAACCAGTCAGTTAGTGAAAGAAGAGAGCTACCGTGGGAGGGTGCCAGAGCCCAAGGACTCCAGCTGCGTGTCTGAGTCCGAGAAGTCTCTCTCTCTCTCTCTCTCTCTCTCTCTCTCTCTCTCTCTCTCTCTCTCTCTCTCTCTGTATGTGTGTGATGGTGGCGGCGCTAGAGTGGGGGGAGGGAAGGGAAGGGATGCTGAATCTGTCTGGTCCTTTGACGCACTCAGTGTTTTAGGGTTTATTTTTATTGTTTGTATCTATACTGGGAGAGCACGAGCAAAAAAGAGATGTGCTCGTTCCAGTCTAGCTGATCTGATACGCCTATCAAAGGGTCAAAGGGAAATTTTGCAACTGGAAGGGTAAGGGCGGGTGTGGGAGACGACCTTGATTTCCACCAATCACCGTGCGTTTGTCTGAGATGTCCTGGGTGCACGGAGTGCCTTTGGTCCTCTGCTGAATTAATTGATAAGAGATTTCTTTTATTTACTTGGAGAGGCAGAGAAACCATTGGTGGCATAGCTAGCGGTCCCGGATCGACCTGGAAATTTACAAGGACTGGCTGCCGTATTAGTGCTTTTTTTCCTCCATCCCTCCAAGCCGCTGCAGCGGCCGCAGCCACAGGAAGAGCCGAGAGGCGATGAAAGGCGAAGGAGCTTGTTTTTTTCTTGTGGCTGGGGGAAAGGGGCGGGAGAGAAGCTGAGGAAGCAAGTAACTGAGGAAAAGAGCCTTTTGCCTGTACCAACACAGACAACGGTCGTGATGCAGTACAGTCAACTGGGAAGACCCGCGGTCCCTGCATCGCCTGACTTTTGGAGGGAGACGGGAGCCCCTTTTTTCTCCAGGGGAAGCTACAATGGCCATAGCTGATGGCTTGCTCTTCTGCCGCTTTCGCTAAAAGGAGGGAAATAATTTATTCGAAAGTTGCAAATTAAAAGCCTTTGCACCACCATTGGAACAGCCAGCGGCAGAAGACGTAATTTTGTGGTTTGTGGTGTGTGTCCGTGAGAGAAGGAAAAAAGGAGAGGAGAGAGGGAGAGAGAAAAAGAGAGAGGGAGAGAGAGGGAGAGGGAGAGGGAGAGAGAGAGAGAAGAGAGAGAGAAGAGAGAGAGAGAGAGAGAGAAGAGAGAGAGAGAGAGAGAGAGAAGAGAGAGAGAACAGAGAGAGAGAACAGAGAGAGAGAGAGAAGAGAGAGAGAAAAAGAGAGAGAGAGAGAGAGAGAGAGGAGAGAGAGAGAGAGAAGAGAGAGAGAGAGAGAGAGAGAGAGAGAGAGAGAGAGAAGAAGAAGAAGAAGGAGGAGGAGGAGGAGGAAGAGAGAAAGGGGGGAGAGAGGGAGAGAGCAGAGGAGGGGAAAAGGGGAGAAAAGGGGGGTTGAAGGAGGGAGAGAGAGAGAGAGAGAGAGAGAGAGAGAGAGAGAGAGAGAGAGAGAGATACATTGCATGGGAGCGCTTTGATTTCAGTTCAAGCTCTGCGCTGCACCTCAGACCACTGCAACACCATGATCGCGCTAAGCATAAGGGACAGCAGCCGGGCCCGGAGACGGACTTGGAAAGGGACTATGGCAATACTGGCGTGTAAGTGCCCCCGGACTAGGCTGCCAATGGGAGCTAGTGCTTTGGGCGTCTTTGTTCTCTGCTGGCTCTACGTCTTCCCAGTGTACCGGCTGCCCAACGAGAAGGAGATTGTGAACGGGGTGCTGCAGCAAGGCAAAGCATGGAGGAGAAACCAGACTGCAGCTAGAGACTTCAGGTACCCGGGTTCCTTTCTCCTCTTTCTCTCTGGCACACAGAGGACCGCAGGCGCCTACTACTGCCTTTCAAAGAGGCTCTGCCTACGTTGTACATCCCTTCTTGGGAAATCACTCTCTTCAATCTTCCTTATTCTTCTGTTGCCTCCCCTTCCCCTCCAATCTCTCACCCCATAGTACACAACCACAATCCTTTCGCTAAGACTTTGTGACCTTGGCCCCTTATCTACTTCCCACCTCTTACCAGTAGACATCTTCAAGGACACATATTGTATGTAGGGAATTCTTCAATATTTATTGTCAGGTGTTCATCCTCATCATCACCCCCACCCCTACTACCATTAATATCATCATCATTTAGAGATTTCTTCCCAAAGTCAAGCTAAAAGAGACTGTCATTGGCTCTCCTTTCTTGGTACAGTGAAGAGGCCTGAGTAACTTGTCTTGTAAAGTTGGTATGAAAGAGGAGTTCTTGACTTTTGAATGTTGTATCTTTTGAGGATCAGAAGAATGGAATGTTTTTCCTGAGGTCAGAATCATGTAAACTCTTTGGCAGAAACAGAAAAATGAAAAGATGATGGAAGTGGGCATTGAAAGAAGTTTGGGCAATTGAAGCCTTCAAAGAATCAGATAGCCAGATCCTTCAGACATATGATTTCTTGGTACCATCAGTCCTTGTTTCCCCTACCACTCCAAGCATTTTTATTAGCCCCACAAACAATCTTTCTGTAAAGAAAAAAACATTTCATTTTGGTAAAGATCTCATTCTTCAGAAAGGTAGCGAAAAAATTCAAGGATGAGAAGCAGTTTCCTAACCACTATAATAATTTCACTTTAAATTGATTAAGAGACTCAGAAAGAGTCCAATAAAAGAGAACCTGTGCACTGCTGTGCATGTGGTTTAGGTTGTTGGTAGGCAAGTGTGGACCATAAAGTTGGACTAAGAAACAGATTGTGATCACTTCATCTTCTCCAAGGGGATCAGGAAGAGATTAATAATAAAGTCAAAGCTCTATTACTGTTGTAGTAGCCTTGGGGAGAGGGGTGGGGACTGGAGAAGAAGTACATTTCAATAAAATATATAACCTGGATAATTTGCTCTTATTTGCATGTAGCACTTTAAAATTTTTTCACATTATGCATTTAGGAACACTGACATTTTTTCCCTAGCCTTACTCTGGTCCCTTATGGCTCTTGGTCTCTAAGCATGAAGGTCAGAAATATAGCAGACCATTTCTGTGAGGGCAAAGCAGCATAAAATGCAAAGGACTTTTTCTTGAAGGAGAGAGAAAGAATCATGAAATAATGTTCAAAAGGATTATTACTTTCCCCCAAATCTACTTAAGAATTCGTAAGACCTTCAATAGTTTAATAATTTACATAGAAAAACTTGTAACCTACAAATTCATAAATGCCAGCTCTCAGTGGCAGATTCTTCTTCTTTTTTTGGTTTCAACTGATATAAGAAATTAGCTAATAATTTTCTATTGTTTTGATTAAAAAAGCCATTTCTTAATTCAGAAGGAGAAACAGAAAATAACTTTTGTAGATTATCAGTAATCAGTCAAGAAGCATTATTAAAAGCTTACTCTCTGGAAGGTATTGTGCTATTTAATGAGGAAGCACACAAAGGCAGAAACTGACTTTGCCCTCAAGGAGATCTCACAGAATAATGAAACAGACAAGCATGAAAATAGGCTACATATATTTATATATTTATGTATGTACAAGATATATATATATATATGTGTGTGTGTGTGTGTATATATAAATATACACATACATATGAAACATTTACATGATAGATGAAAGGTAATTTCAGAAGGAAGATACTATGGACAGAAAAGCTTCTGAGGAACAGGGAAAGGCCTTCAGCAGAAGGTGAGATTTGAGCTGAATCTTGAATGAAGACTGGGAAACTAAGAGGTAGAAATAAGTAGGGAAAGCAGTCCAGATAGCCTGGACAAAAGGCATAGAGATAAGAGGTAGCGTTGGAGACACAAGTCCAGGGCAACGTGTCTGGATCAAAGAGGATATAGAAGGAAGTAAAGTATATTGAACAGGTAAAAAGGAGTGGGGTCATGAAGAGCTTTAAATGCTCCAAAGAGGACATTATATTTGATTATGGAGATAAATAAAAAAAACAGTGAAGTTTGAAGAGATAATAAAGTAAAGCATGGCAAACATTGGTAAAACATGGGTTGGTCTTTTCTGTTGAACATTTGTTCTTCCGTGACCCTAGACTATCTTTGGTTATGTTTGTTTATGCATAGAGAGTTATTAAAATTCGTATTGCAGTAGCTACTTTCAGAAAAACACTCATCTCAGAGAGTTAGTAACTATAAAAATATAATGTGTAATTTCAGATATATTTTACAGTTGAAGTGAAAATACTTGACTAATTATGACTTGGCTAGATAGAATGTGATTTGGAAGCCATATACTAACCAATTTGGAGATGTGTGTAAAGGAGATCTAAAAGGAGTAACATGATTTAAAATAAAATTTTTAAAAAGCATATTACTGAATTACCAGTTTTAAAAAATCTCACTGTTTAACAACAACAACAAAATAAAACAAAAATGTTTTTTTTTATTTGATTGCTTTTAATACTGGAATTGATCATTATAAAGTTTGAGCAGATTTTTTTTCTAAATGGAAGACAAAGTGTAATAGAGCTGGGGGGAGAGAGAGAGAGAGAGAGAGAGAGAGAGAGAGAGAGAGAGAGAGAGAGAGAGAATGCATGTGTGTAGAGGAATCATGGAAGATTGACTTCTATTTAAATTGAGAATTTTATGTTCTTCACACTTGTGTGTTTATATAATGTTTATGATATTGATACACAATGGAAGAGAAAGATATACTTTATATTTATACTTTTTTTGCAAGCATTTCATTTCAAGATTGCAAGCATTAGGTAAAGGTATTTCACCAAAAAAGAAAATACCACATAATTATAACATAATAGATGTATTTTTTCTATAGGCATTTAATAACATAAATTAATTTTTAAGATTGTCCTTCCCACTGTCAAAGCAAAGACTCTTCAGCTTTATCTTATGATTATAGACTACTATTCAATGTTACCAAACTAGGTTGTCCAATTTACTAATTTACATTGCTTTCTTATTTTTAGGAGGTATTTGTTTGCCTGTGCTAACCTACAAAAATTTTTGTTTCAATATTTCATTATTTTGAGGATATGTTATTTCATTGGTGTTACTTCTTTAACCTGTAGATTACAACCCTTTTAACCCATACTAGACCATATTTTCTGCTGACTACTTAGGAGAAGCTGGTCACCAGAAAAGAGTAGCTATTAGGTTTTTTTTCTTCTTCCCATTGCAGCCTTGTACAAATTATGAAAGCTAAGACAAGGGAAATAGAAAAAAACAGTGTTAAGAGAAGTTGATGTTGAATGAATTAAAAGGAACAGGCGTGTATCTAAAGGAAAGCTTGTATCATGTGTTCTTCTACTCTAGTACTCCAGTGAATCTGTTCTCATCAATGTGGATATTCCTTCCAAAGATATAGTTGCAACCAATCTGTGCTTTCTCATTTTGCATGACTCTCTTCCACATCTTTGGTACTATTATTATTATAAAATATCTTTCTAAAATCCCGTGAAAGGACTGGCCTCTATTTCTTGCCTGATAGTTTTTCTTTAGCTCTGCTTCTTCTAATTCCTATATCACATCAAACTTCAACTCAAGTGTTAATATTCCAGAAGAGGTCTTTCCTGATTCCCTTAATTGGATCCCTTTCCAAAATTACTTTGTATTTATCTCACATATATTCATATTTGTATCTTGTGTACTTGTTGCTTTCTCCCAGGAGAATGTAAGCTCTTTGACAGTAGTGTTTGTTTAAATTGTTTTAACCCAAGTATCTATCACAATGCTTGAATTAATAAGATCAGTAAATTTTTGAATTGAAATAAATTTGATAGTATCCTTTAACTTATTATTATTATTATTAATGAGGCAATTGGGGTTAAGTGACACCAAGGGTCACACAATTAGGAAGTGTTAATTGTTTGAAGCCTTATTTGAATTCAGGTCCTCCTGACTTCAGGGCTGGTGCTCTTTCTACTGAGCCATATAGCTGCCCCTAACTTAATTTTTAATATATTCTTTTGCATCTGTAAGGTGTTGAAGTTTTCCCATCATGTGCACCACTGTTGACCTTTGAGTGATGCTCAGCATCAGATCTTTGGAAAATAGAGGGTTCCATGATTTGTACCTGTGCAAGAACAATTAGAAGACTATTGGCTTTTTATCACAAAGAAGTTTGGGGTCATTGAAAGGTTTCCAAAGGTAATATAACTACTCTTCTCCCTCAGTTCAGGCCTGATACATATTTTTTACATACACATACACGAATGAGTCTTGTGGGTGGTATATCTAGCTACATATGTTAGTAAAGACAAAAGGCATTCTTCATTTATTTGCTTTTCTAAGTATATATAATTAATCTTTCTTCCTGGATCACATCCTTCAAAGTCATAAACCCCTTTTATGAGTATGTCTTCCTCTTTTACAACTTACTTGATATAAATATTCTGAGGATTATTAAAGAAGGTTATTATTTGTTTCTGAGCCAAGGCTAACTGCTTTGATGCAGTTGTTGTAGGACTGACTCAATATTTGGGGTTTTGGGCTTACTTTTGTGGGAAGTTATATAGGTGTATTTAATTCCAGAGGAGGGCATTATATTATAGGATCATAATGTATTCATACTTATGCCCCCAATTCATCTTTTTGACCTGAGATTAGCATTCTTTGCTAATCCTGAGTTAATGTTTAATTAAATGGCAGATGGTAGTATGGGTGCATATAAACCTCCTAATATGGTTCCTATTAAACTTTAATTTTTTCCTTGCATTTTTCCTCTAAATTAAATTTATTGTTTGATTTATATTCCAATTTAGGTAGCTACTTGTTAGATTTGATGGGGCAAGGGGCAGTTCAGAATAAGATTAATGACATTCTTATACAGAAAAGCACTACAGGAGACAGCACAAGGTTAAGGAAAATTATGATTATGGGGCCTATCCACTCAAGATGTTCTACCAATGGTGTACAGTTAGATTGTGTTCTTCCTAGGCTATGTTCAGCTGCAAGGTTGCCATAGTTACAAGACTGTAGCTAATCTAGCAATTCAGACTTCAGGTACTTTTGGAAAACTTACTACAAAGTGGCTAAAGGCCCTTTACTTCAAATTGATTTTCTAGTACGAGCTGGTATCTTGGCTTTCTGATCACAATCTATTCTGTCCCTTCATGGCTAAGCTCTCCTTTGGGTGCAATGTATATTCTCTTCCAGCTCTTATACTAGAAGGCACTGTTTTCTATTCACCATTATTCACAGGGGTTTGCAATAATAATATTCTGTCACATTTTGATCCTGATCCCACAGGAAAGTTTTACTGACCTGAGTAGGAGATTGGCAGTCTGTATCTGTTATTTCTCTCATCGCTGCTATTCCTTGAAAAAACAAACTGGAATATGGAGAAATTAAAGCAAAATATTCTATAATGGTTATGTTTCAACTCAGCATTATTTCAGTGTTCTTGAAGAAGCAGAAAAAGTCACATAGGACTGAGTACTATTTTATATTGTTTTTATTTTATAAGGCCAAATAACTTGTCCTTGAGTTTTTAGCTAAACAAAAAAATATTTAGTATGTGACGTGCTAAGCTCTAGGGAGACAAAAAGAAGCAAAAGGCAGCTCCTGCCCTCAAGGAACTTACGGTCTAATGGAGTAGACAACACACAAGCTCACTGGTGATGAGATTTTCTTTTTTAAAAATTTATTTCTTTATTTAATATTTTCCTTAGTTACATTTAAAGCATTTTTTTACATTTATTTTTAAACTTTTTGAATTCCAGATTCTTCTTTTATACTTAACTCCATCCTCCATTAAGAAACTATATGTGAAGTTATGCAAAGCATTTCCATTAAAGTCATATTGTGAAAGAAAACATAGATCTTCCACCCTAAGAAAACAATAACAAACAACAAAAAATCCCTCAAGATAAAGTTTTTTTAAAAGAGGAGAGAGAGTGAGAAAGAGAGAGAGAGAAAGAAAGAGAGAAGAGAGAGAGAGAAGAAAGAGAGAGAGAGAGAGAGAAAGAGAGAGAGAGAAGTATGCTTCAATCTATATTCAGACACAATTAGTTTCTTCTGTGAGTATTATTAGGATTTTTCATTGTAAGTCCTTCAGAGTAGTCCTGGATCATTGTGCTGCTGAGAATAGCAAGATCATTTACAGTTAATCATCCTAGAACATTACTATTTCTTTGTATAATTCATTTCACTTTGCTTGAGTTCATGGAAGACTTTCCAGGTTTTTCTGAGAGTATCTTGCTCATCATTTCTCATAGAACAATAATATTCCATCATAATCATATGTCACAATTTATCCAGCCATTCCCCAATTGATAGGCATCCCCCAAATTTCCAACTTTTTACCCTGAGAAAGAAGCTGTTATAAATATTTTTGCACATATAGGTTCTTTTCCTTTTTAAAAATACCTTTGAGGATTCATGCCTAGTAATGGTATTATTAAGTCAAAAGATATCCATGAATTTATAGCCCTTTGGGCATAGATCATATCTTTTGATCATTTATCAATTGGGGCATGGCTCATTTTTAAATAAATTTGATTCAAATCCCTTTATGTTTGAGAAATGAGGTCTCATCAGAAAAACCTGCATCAAAATTCTTTTCACAATTCTATTGCTAACTGTATTTCTCCCCATTTATTCATTCTCTCTCCTTTCACGTTGTTCTTCCTCAAAAGTGCTTTACTTCTGACCACCTCCTCCCCCATACTGCCCTCCTTTTTATCATCCTTTGCCCTCCTCCACTCCTTTCCTTCAGGTAAGTCTGAGTCTTTTCTGATAAGAGTAAGATTCACTCACTCTCCCTCTTCTTCCTCTCTTCCCTTCCATTGTAAAAGCTTTTTCTTGCTTCTTTTTATGGCAGACAATTTAAACCATTTCACCTCTCCCTTTCCCTTTCTCCCAGCACATCCCTCTCTCATCCCTTAATTTCATCTTCTTTTCCCAATATAATTCCTTCATATTCAACTCAAACCTGTGCCCTCTGACTTTTGCCCTCCTTCTAACTGCCATAATAATGAGAAACTTCTAATGCGTTACAAATATTATTCTCCCATGTAGAAATGTAAATAGATAAACCTTTATGAAACTACTTTCCATATTACCACCTTATGCTTCTCTTGAATCTTGTATTTGAAAATCAGATTTTCTATCAGTTCTGGTATTTTCATCATGAATGTATGAAAATTCTTTATTTCATTGAGCATTCACGTTTCCCCTGAAGGATTATACTCATTTTTGCTGGGTGAGTGATTCTTGGTTGAAAATTTCTCCATTGCTCTCAAGAATATCATATTCTAAGCTCTCTGATAATTTAATGTACAACCTGCTAAATCTTATGTTATCCTGACTATGGCTCCACTGTGTTTCTTTCTGGATGCTTGCAATGTTTTCTCCTTGATTTGGGAGTTTCAGAATTTGACTACAATATTCTTGGGAATTTTCATTTTGGTATCTTGAACAGGAGGTGATTGATGTATTTTTAAAATTTCTATTTTACCCTCTAGTTCTAGAATATCAGGATAGTTTTCCTTGTTAATTTCTTAAATGATGATGTTCAAGCTCCGTTTTTTATTGTGACTTTCAGGTAGACCAATAATTTTTAAGGTCAGTTGTTTTTCCAATGAGATTTCACATTTTTTTCTATTTTTTCCTTTTTTTTGTTTGTGCTTTATTATATCTTGAGTTCTCATAAGATAATTAGTTTCCATTTGCCCAATTATAATTTTTAAGGAATCGTTTTCCTCAAGAGGAATTATGTACCACTTTTCACATTTGGCCAATTTTGCTTTTTAAAAAGATAGCCTTCTCCTCACTAGCCTTTTATATTTTCTTTTGCACCATTCTCAGTTCTTTCCCTAAATTTTCCTATATCTTTCTTACTTGATTTTCAAAATCCTTTTTCAGTTCTTTCATAGCCTGAAATTAATTCTTATATTTACTAGACGCTTTGGATGTAGGAGTTTTGACTTTGTTATCTTCTTCTGAGTGTGTGCTTGATCTTCCTTGTTACCATAGTAACTTTCTATGGTCAGAAACATTTTCTGTTGCTGCTTATTTTCCTAGTCTATTACTCAGCTTTTAATTTTTTGTTAAAATAGAGCTCTGTTTCCAAGACGGAGAGTGCATTGTCCTAAGTTTCAAGAGTTTTGTACAGCTGTTTTCAAAGACAAGGGACCTTATTAAAGCCTTCTTTTTTCCCCTGAAGCTGTTAGGAATATCTGTGCTCCACTGCAGCTATAAAATTTAGTGTGCTAAAGCAATAGAGTCCTGCTTTGTTGGTGTGGGGCCAGAACTACGAGTGGGGCCTGAGACTGCTGGGTTTGTATGCTGGATTCCCATCCTGTTGCCATAGACCTTTTCTGCTGACCTTCCAGCTCTTCATTGTTATCTCTGAGTTGAAAGATCTGGAAGCCACCAGTACTGCTGCTGTTTCCAAGGTCCCCAGAGCCATTCTTGAGTTGCTGGTGTGGGACTAGAATTGGGTCTGGGTCTGGGTCTGGGACTGTGCTGGCTCGGCCTGCTCCAGGACTGCTTGCTGGACTCCCACCTTGATGTCACAGATTTTTTCTATTAACCTTCTAAGTTGTCTTTGACTGGAAAATGTTCTTCTTTCTGGGTGTTGTGATGTTTTAGTGTTCTGGTGCTCCAAAGTTTTAATCATTATTTAAAAGAATATGGAGCAGTTTGGAAGAGAGGTTGGGTGAGTTCCTACCCGTATTCCACCTCCTGGCTCCACCTTCTAGTGGAATTTTCTGTTCTAAGGTAGGCTGGTTCTTGGGAAACATATATAGTCTTTTCCCAAGTCTGTCCTGTAAATCTTTCTAGGATGATGGGACCTGACTAGAATTTGTATACTTTTGGCATAGCCTTTGAGACCCCAGAGCCACCTTCACTCTATGGGAAGAGAGCAGAGTAAGATTCTTTGCAAGATAAGAGGTTCCATTTTTAAATTTAATATCAACTGTTATTATTATTAACTATAAATATTATATATTATTAACTGTATAATCAAATATTAACATTACAATATAGTTGGTATTAAACCATATTGCTTGTAAACTTTATTAATGAATTGAGATCAATTTTGCATACTATTTTATATTTTAGAGTATAGATATTCTAGAATTTTAGACTGTGAAAGAATCATAGATTATATAGTTGGAAATAGACTTTAGAAATCATTTGATCTAAAGGTCATACCTTTAGTTAGATTAAGAATAACTATCCTTATTTCAACAGAAGAGACAATGGAGACCCATATGGATTAAGTGACTCACACAAAGTCATATAAGCTGTGGTAGAAGGTTTACTCTGGAGCTTGACAAAGGTTACTCTAGACAAAGATGTTGATTTCTTGCCTTTTTTTTAGAGCAGTAGTTTTTCAATGACATATAAAGAGTGACTGATATTTTTTCTGTAGAAACAAAAGTTAGTTAATTTCTAAAAACTAAAGGCCTGTCAGCTTAAATATAAACTCCAGTATCTCCAAATTCTTAATGAATGTCATAATTTAATTTTTTTTCACTGTTCCATTTACTCTTAAGGTTTCATCACTAATTTTTAAATCAGAAATTAGGAGTAGCTGACATAAAAAATGACATTTGTAAATCAAAGTCTAGGATTAAGGTAAAGAGATGATTATATTTAGAAATGTTCAAATTTAGATAATTTCTTTTAAAAGTGAATTTTCTAAAACTCATACAATGTTATAAAGATAAAAGAGTTAAGTGATTTCATCACAGAAGACTTAAAAATTCTTAATGCTATTGTTAACTAAGAAACTTTGTAAAACTAAATGTAGAGCTAAAAAGCTAATTCTGTAAAAATCTAAACTTATTTGTCTCTGCTACCAGACTTTTCCCCCTACTTCCACTGTTATCTGGAAGTACCCATTATGGGGTTCTTTTCTATGGTAATACACAAATTCTAGCTAAATGACCTTTTAGTTTTCCATGTTCCCTATTTATTTCTGTAGCTGCTGGGAGGGGAGGGAATAACCATTTACATAGCACCTACTATGTGCAAGACACTGTGCTAAGCACTTCTACAAATATTATCTTGATTCTCACAACAATCCTGGGAGGTAGATGTAATCATTATTCTAATTTTACAATTGAGACAAAGAGAGATAAGTTACTTGCCAAGGGTTCCAGCTACTAAGCATCTGAGGTTGAATTCAAACTCAGGTCTTTCTGACTTCAGGCCTTCTGCTATCTTCACTGAACCACTAGATGGCTCTTGAGATAAAATTGTGAACTCACAAATAAGAAAAAAAGACCACTGTGTAATCAAAGTAAATGTTATAAAACTTGTGTACCTTACCTGTAAGAAGACTTCCTAAGATTCTCCCTCAAAACCTTCTTACTATTTCTTTTGATACAGTTTCAACAATTTGATCTGGTTCTCTGTCCTAGGTAAACTAGAAGCAGAAAAGTACATAGTGAGGAGGAATTGAAAGGACAAACTACTGAGATCCTAATAGCTAGGAAGAAAATGTGAAAAGTAAAAGAAAATGTGAAAAGTCAGAAAGCAATATAGTCTAGGTTTATGTCTGACACATAATTTAGTAACCCCTGAGAGTATCATTGAACTGTATAGTACAAGTCTAAAGACTCATGTTCATAATGATAACTTTTAATCATTAAAAATGTTAAATTATGTTCAACATGCTCTGAAAGAATATAGTAAACAAAGTTAGGTGTAAAATGTATGATTTGGATTACATGAAATTACAAAGCTTTTGAACAACTAAACAAATGTAGTCAAGATCAGAAGGAAAGCAGAAAATTGGGGGAAAATGTTATAGATAATTTATCAGATAAAGGTCTTATATCCAAAATATAAAAAGAACGTACCAAATCTATAAGAATTGATACATGGTCAAAGGATACAAACAGTTAATTTTCTGATGAAGAAATCAAAATAATTTATAGTCATATAAAAATGCTCTAAATCATTATTGATTAGATTAAAACTACCCAGAAATATCATTTTACACTTACCAGACTAGCTCAAATGATAAAAGAGCAAAGTGATAAATGTTGGAGAGAATGTGAAAAAATTGAGACACTAATTTATTGCTGGTGGAATTATGAAATGGTCCAATCATTTTGGAGAATAATCTGGAATTACTCCCCAAGAGTTATTAGACTATCCATACTCTTTGACCAAGCAATACCACCACTTGTTGTATTTCCAAAGATAATTTTGGAAAAAAGAAAAGAACCTATATGTTCTAAAATGTTTATAGCAGCTCTCTTTGTGGTGGCAAAGACATAGAAATTGAAGGAATACCTATCAATTTGAGAATGACTGAATAAGTTGTGGTATATGGTTGTGATTGAATACTACTATACTATAATAAATGATGAGCTTAGTGATTTTAGAAAATCATGAAAAGACTTGTATAAAATAATTAAGAGTGAAATAAACAAAACCAAGAGAACATTGTATACAGTAACAGCTTTGAGTGAATAGATTATTTTAAATATGACAAATACCCAAATTAACGCCAAAGAACATATGAAGAAAGATGCATCCAGAGAAAGAACTGATAAGTAGAAATGTATATAAAATAATTTTACACATAAATACCTATTTGAGTCTAATGGTAGCCATCATTTGAATGATGGTGGTAAAAAAATTTACATGATAATTTTGTTTATTTTAAAAGAATAGGAAGTTGTGCATAATAGATTGATGTATAACTATTTTGATAGATGTCATGTTTCTCCATGAAACAATTATGCATTTTTAAAATATTAGTATTTTTTGGTTATGTCATTTTCTCTATTATTTCTAGGTAGAAATGATGATTTTTGTGGGTTTTGAGTTTTATGCTGAGTGGCTCAGTGGATAGAGTGCTGGGCCTTGGGGTCAGGAAAATGAGTTTAAATCTAGTCTCAGACATTTTCTAGAACTCTGGTCTTGGGAAAGTCATTTTACTACAGTCTGCCTCAGTTTCCTCCATTGGAACTTGGGGATAATAATAGCACCTACTTCCCTATTAATATTGTCAAGGATCAAATGATATCTCTAAAATGCTTAGTACAGTGCTTGACACATAATAGATGCTATTTACATGCTAATTATTCTGCCACATTACTGAAACTATTAGGTGTTCTGACAATTTCCTTGCTTATGCTTTGGTCTTTTATAAGTAAACTCTCATATTGCCTACAAAAGAGATATAAATTTATCTCTTCTTTGAAAATGCTTGTACCTTTAATTTCTTATTGTCTTATACTTAATGGTAGAATTTCTGTGACTATGTCGAATAATATTGAGAAAATCATTGTTGTTTTATAATTGTGTTCACTGGGAAAGCTTCTAGTATGGCTTCCTGGCAATTAATACCTCCTTTTGGTTTAGCATTTTTCCTTTTTAAAAAAAAACACCATGCTTTAAAAAAGGGTCCCTTTATGTCTGTACTTTTTATGTTTAAAATTAAGAAAAAAAGGAAGGAAGAAAGAAAAAGTACGAAAATACATGCAATTCGTAACCCCTTTGGACCTCCCATCTCTACAAAGGGATGGGGTGAGAATATTTTCCTTATCTCTTCTTTTTGATCCCTTTTAATTTTGCAGTATTTGATTTTAAATTTTTGGTGTTTTTTCCATTTATATTATTCTATATTTGTGTATATGAATATTTATATATTGTATATATTAATAATTTGTATTTTTTGTTTTGCTTACTTCACTCTTCATGCATGCTTATTTCACCAAGTCCATGCTTCTCTGAATTTATCACATTCTTTATTTCTTACAGCAGAATAATATTCTATTATATTCTTATGCTAAAATTTGCTTATTCAGTTTCCAAACTATGGGTATCTACTTTGTTTTTAATTGTTTATTGTCACAAAAGAGGGCTATTATAAGTATTTTGTTACATGGAGGATTTTCTTCTTATCAAGGGTTTCTTGGAAGTATTAGCCTGGCAATGGAATCTCTGGATCAAAAGATATGGATATTTTAAATAATTCCAAATTGCTTTCCAAAACATTTATATTTAATCATAGCTCTTAGTACATTGTTAATGTACTAATATTCTTATCTTTCCACAACCTCTTCAACATTAACTCTTCCCATATTTTAGCTAATTTGCATAGTGTGAAGTGAAACTTCAGGGTTGTTTTGATTTACAATTATTTTATTATGAGTGATATGAAACATCTTTTTATATGGTTTTTAGAGTTGACTATTCTTTTGAGAACAATATATATATTATTTGACTACTTATCTAAGGGGGGAATGTTTCAAAGTCCTTTAATGATTTATATAACTTGGATACCAACTCTTATCTGAGAAATTTGACAGAAAGATTTCCCCCCCAATTTGACCACTTTCCTTTTTATTTCTAGGGGAATAAATTTTGTTTATGTAGAAACTTTTCACTTTTATGTAATTAAAGTTGTCTGTTTTCTCTTATATCTTCATGCCTGGTTTGAGTAAGAACATATCTCCTATCTATAACTATGAAATATATATGATTGGCTTCTCTTCCAATTTAAAATTTTTTTTATCTTTAATTTGAAATTTTCCAGTTTTCTCAATAGTTTTTTTAATCAAAAGAAGAGTTTTTCTTAAGTAATGATGGTTACAAAATATACAAAATGTTATAGAACATTGGGCTTAGTTCCCCTTTCCCAATAATTCTGCCTTGTTTAATTATTTTATTGATTTACCTCTAAATTTTTAATTAATACCAGATGGTTTTGATTACTGATGCTTTATAATACAGTTTTCCATCTGGAAGTGTTGTTCCCCTTTTGACCTTATCCCTTTTCATTATTTCCTTCATATTCCAAATCTTTTATTATTCCAAATGAATTTTGTTATTATTTTATTGAATCCTGTAAAGTATTTCTTTGTTTATCTAATTAAGTTAGCATTGAATTTATAAATTAGCTTTGGTATTATTATAGTGGTACAGCTCAGCCATGAGTATTGAATATTTATTTTTTAATTGAATTTTTGCTATTTAAGTTGAGTTTTTTAAGAAATACTTTGCAGTTTAATTTATACAAGTATTTTGTGTGCTTTGATTGTCTGATCTCTTAATATGTTTTGTATTTGGAGTTTGTAAAAAGATTTCCTTTACTCTTGCCTCTTGAATTTTGTTATTATTGAATACAAATACTATTAATTTTGAGGGATTTTTTTGGTTTAGATTTGATGAAGATATTAATTTTGTTATTGTCTTTGCTTATTTATTCCTAGCATTTTATAATCTAGTATTTTATATATTTATGTAGAATTTTATAATTGAGTATTTTATATATTTTATAAAAATCATATCATAAACAAATAAGATATTTATCTTTTCTACCTACTTTTATGCTTTTGTTTCCTTTTTCTTATTGATATTTTTAGTATTCCAACTATGTCAAATATATATTCCTGTACTTAATGTATTAAATGATAAATTTCAAGGGTATCTTCACTATATATAATGCTTTCTTTTAGTTTTTGATAGATACATCTTGTTATTTTTAAAAAAAGTCCTTCTATGCCTATACTTGGAATGTTTTTTTTTTTAATTAAAGGACATTCTATTTTATCAAAAGCTTCTCTGCATCTAACATGATTTTTAAAAATAATTCATTAGGTTCCATCAGGCAAAATCCACATTCTCACATGTCCACCTCAATTCCCTTTCTTCCATGACCTGAGAACATGAGAAAAACAAAATCCATTATAA
Organism: Antechinus flavipes; assembly: GCF_016432865.1. Taxonomy (NCBI): domain Eukaryota; kingdom Metazoa; phylum Chordata; class Mammalia; order Dasyuromorphia; family Dasyuridae; genus Antechinus; species Antechinus flavipes. The sequence goes on from NC_067402.1 coordinate 177,630,072, forward strand.
ACATGTAGAGTCAAACAAAACAAATTTCTATATTGGTTATGTTCAGAAATATTTGTCTTATTTTCCATTCTAAGTCCTTCCTTTCTCTATTAGGAATTCAGTAACATGTTTCTTCATTAGTCTTATAGAATCATGGTTGATCATTATGCTGATAAGAATTCAGTATAATAATATTTCATCACATTTACATATCATAAGTTGTTTATTCTCTAATTTATGAGAACCCCTTCAGATTTCTATTCTTTGCTACATAAAATAGAACTACAAATATTTTTCAGGAAAACAGAGATGATTTAATATAAAGAAAACTATTAATATAATTGACTATATCCAAAGCAAAAGTGATAAAAATCATGAGACATCAATAAGTGCAGAAATTTTTTTTGGTTAAAGCAACAATAGTTTTTATCAAAAATACTTGAAACCATAAATATAAATGAATTTTTCATTAAAATTATAAAAAATTCACTTACTTGTAAAGACAGTTTGTGACATTCTTTTTTTAAAATAAGATTTTGAGTTCCAATTTTTTCTCCTTCCCTTTCTCCCCTTATTCTTCCCTAGGATAGCAATAAGTTGATATATGTTATATATGTGCAGTCATGTAAAACATCTTTCCAGGTTAATCATGTTGTGAAAAGCAAACAGAACAAAAAGAAATAGCTACCAAAAATAATTTTAAAAAAAGAAGTGAATAAAGCATTATTTATAAATTCATTATTTTATTTAGAAACCTCAGTAAGATCAGAAGTAGTATCACCAATATTACTCAATATTGTATTAGAATCGCTAGCAATAGCAGTAAGAGAAAAAAAGAAATTGAAGAAATCAGAATGGGCAATGAGGAAATAAGTCTGTTTCTCTTTGCAGATGATATGATAGCTTACTTGGAAAATCCTAGAAATTCAACTAAAAAGTTAGTTGAAACAATAAATAATTTTTAGCAAAGTAGAAGGATATAAAATAAACCCATATTAATCATCAGTATTTTTATGTATCATAAAGAAAACCCTACAACAGATAGTAAGAGATATCCCATTTAAAATAATTTTAGAATATGTAAAACACTTGGAAGTATACCTGCCAAGACAAACCCAGGAACTAAATGAACATAATTATAAAATGGTTATTTTACAAATAAAGTCAGATTTAAATAACTGGACATTATTTAATAAAAAAAAGACAATTCTACCTAATCTATATATTCATTGCCATCTTAGCTAAGCTATCAAAATTATTTTGTTAAGCTAGAAAAATAATAATGAAATTCATTTGGAGAAACAAAATGTCAAGAATTTTGAAGGATTTAGTGAAAACATGTTAAAAAATAGGTTTAGAAGTACCAGATCTTAAACTATATCATAAGACAGTAATTAACAAAACTGTCTTATACTGTCTAAAAAATAGAAAGATGGATACATGGAACAGAATAGATATATAATATACATTAATAAACCTTTTGCTTAATAAATGTAAATATATAAACTTTGGGAATAAGAATACACTAATTTAGTAAAAATTGTTAGGAAAACTGCCAAAAAAGTCTGACAAAAATTGAGTATAGATCAATATCTATAAATCAATATATTATACTATTTACCAAGATAAGTTCAAAATGAATAGACCTGGGGAGATATAGGAAAACTAAAAGAACATATCATCTATTACATTTATGGTTAGGAGAAGAATTTATGAATTAACAAAAGATGTCAAATGGATAATTTTGATTACATTAAATTGAAAAGTTTCTGTACAAATAAAATCAATGTAGCCAAGATAAGGGAAACAAGAAAACGGAGGAAAATTTTAGAGAGAGTTCCTCAAATAAAGGTCTTACATCTCAAATATATAGAGAATTTTAAAAAATTTATAAGAATGTAAGTCATTCCCTAATTGATAAATAGTGAAAGATATGAACAGTTTTGCTTAAGTCCATCCATCCATCCATCTATCCATCTATCTATCCCCTATTACATGTTAAAACAATTTTTAACATTTGTTCTTTTTTTAAAGTTTCCTAAGCTATTGCAAAGTCCTGTTGAGTTTTCCTTTGTAACATTTCTGGAACATTTCCTGCCACCACTTTAGTGCAGGCCCTCATCATCTCATGCCTTGAATACTGCAATAGCCTCCTGTTAGATCTGTCTACCTTGTCTCTCCCTACTTCAATCCATTCTCCATTCAGCCACTAAAGTGATTGTCCTAAAATCAATCTGATCATTCTCCCATCTCACACTTAATAAACTCCAGTGTTTTACTATTGCTTTCAAGAGTAAATACAGAATGCTCTGTTTGGCCTTCAAAACTCTTTATAACATAACTCCCTTCTACTTTTCCAGTGTTATTACACCATACTCCCCAAAACATACTTCCTTCCAAGTGACACTGGCCTCTTGGCTGTTCCACACACAAAGCATCTCATCTCTCTGCTCTGGGCATTCTTGGATTATCTCCCACACCTCTTCCACTCCTCTTACAGACCTCTTGGACTTTAAGTCCCAATTAAAATTCCACCTTCTAGAGGAAGCCTTCCCCAACCTTTCTTAATTCCAGTGCCTTCCCTCTGTTAAATTGTTTCCTATTAATCTTGCATTTTGCATAGTATTTTTTTTTTTTTTTTGCTTCTAGTAAGCTTTTTGAGCTCAGGGACTTTCTTTTGCCTTTTTCGGCTTAGCATACTTCCTGATACATAGTACGTAGTAATAAATCTTTATTGAGTGAAGTGAATTGAATTCATAATGGACATAGAATGATTTTATGTTATTCCAATTTCCTTTCCTTTATATATGAAAGTCTCCTGGCTGTATTTGCCGAATTTGTTCCTTGTCATCAGAATTGTTAAATTAAGTGACTGTGTCTTGGAGTTTGCAGTGTAGAGATTTTTTTTCCCCTGGAGGTAATATGTGGATATTTTTAATTGGCACAATATTCCATTTTCATAAGTTCTGAAAAATTTTCTCATATATATAATTGAACATTTATAATGTTCAGGGTTTTTAACTTGTATTCTTCTGGGAGACCTATAATACTCCAGTTATTTGAGTGTATATTTTCTTCAATAGTAATGTTTTGATTGTATAAATATTATGTTTTATTTTACTGTTATTGCTTTTTTGCTTCTGTTCTTCCAGATTGTCTTTAGATTCACTTCTGTGTATTTGCACTCCTAATGTTTCTTTAGTGAGGCTTTACTTACTGAAGCATATTTCAGTATAATTACCTATGTGAAGATGCTTTTCATAGTTTTTGAAAATCTACATATTTCAATTTTTCAAATGTTATTGATACTTTTCACATCACCCAATATTATCCCCCAAACCCTTTAAAAAAGAAATCTAAGTAAAACAGCTATATTAAACATATCTGACAACATATATGTCTCTTCTATATCTACCACATAGATAGTTCCTTGCAATAGAGGGTTAATAAACCTTCTATTGTAAAGGTCAAGAATTATATTGATTTAATACCAGGTGATTTTTAATATTTTTTCTTTTATGTTAGTCACATTTTTATAGATTTTGCTTATTTCACTCTGTAGTATTTCAACCAAATGTTACCAAGTTTTTCTGAACTCTTCATACTTATCATTTCTTATTGCATAATAATCTATTGCATTATCTCATACCTTCCATTCTGGATGAGCATTTGTTTTTTTTTTTTTCCTTCCTTCCTTGAATCAATATGTAACTACACCCACAGTCTAGTAAAGTATTTGTCCTATCGCTTTTTCTATCTTCCATTTTTTTTGCCAACTTTCTTCACATGAGGTGAAACCTTATAGTTGTTTAAATTTGTCTTTCAAATTACTTGTGATTTGAAGAATTATTTTTTATAGCTGCTTATAATTGTAATTTCTGCTATTGAAAATTATTTATGTACATTGTCAATTTCAATACTGACCATATTTAAATAGTCCATATTTAAAGTTCATGTAGCACAGAAGTAAAATTATTCTTTAAGTAACTATTAGAATTTACTTTGAAGTTTGTCTGGAACTTTTAAAATAATTCAACTGTAGTTTTCTCAATTTTTTCTTCAGATATTAGGTTGTTTATGTGTCCTTTTTTCTTGATCTGGGAACTTTTTTATATAAATATTCATCCGTTTCATTTTTTTCTTTAATCATTTTCTTACAGCTTTGCTTTTTTGTCTCATCTCTGCCATTCTCTCGTTTTTTTTTCTTGAGAGTGCAGTGCTTTATTATAATTTTCTACTGTTTCTTTCTACAGATATTCTGTACTTTATGTATGACAGTTAGATGCAACAAGATAGACTAGACAGAGCATTGGGTTTAATGTAATGAGATTAAATTTGTTAATAATTCTAATAAGATTAAATATGGATGAATATCTACTTCAAGAGTAAAATATAGGGCAGCATGGTCAGGTTGTTTGAAAATAATCTGAGACTCTTACTTTATATATACACCAAGCTCTATATGACTTAGCAGGATGATATGGCAGTTAAAACAAATAATGTAAACTTGCACTGAATTAAGAGAGCCCTAGTTTCAAGGAATAAGAATATCATAGTTTCACTGTATTCTGTCCTAGAAGAATATATCTGACCAGTATTATATTCAGTTCTAGGCACCTCAGTTTAAAAAAGACATTGAAACAGAGAGAGTACAGAAGAATTTGACCAGAATGATGAAGAACCTTGAATCCAAATTATGAAGTCTTTTCAAAGGGGTTTCTTATATTTAGGTTGGACAAAAGAGAATATATGGAGGAATATGATGGCTCTTTTCAAGTATGCAATGAGCTATTGAATGGAATTGTGATTAGGCTTGTACTTTTTGGTTTCAGAAGGCAGAATCTGGAGGGAGTGAGTAAAAGTTGTGAAGCTTATGTCAGCTAAACTTTTCTAACAATATGAACTATATAAAAGTAGAATAGATTGCCTTAGGGGGCAGTGAACTCCTCTCCTTGGATTTGTTCAAGGAGAGAGACTGGATATTCACTTGATGAGTATGTTGTCATAGGAATTTATTTCTGGCTATGGATTAAATGAGATAGATGACTGGAGGCCCACTCTAAGTAAAATTCTATGCTGCTATAATTTTAACCTTATTATTACTTTTGTCTTTTTTGTTTTCTTAAAAACTCTTATTTCTATTTTTATATAGTTATATAATTCTTTTATTGAATTTTTAAACCGCTGTGAGGTTATTATAGTTCTTCCCATCTCTCCTCTCCTATAAATATTGTGTATATGTTTTCCATTGTACTTGATTTGGTGGTAAATGCCTAATAATAGTATTGCTGGGCTAAATTAGTCACAGTGTTTAGAAGGAAAAAGCTAGTACTCTTTCATATTTGAATACATCTAGAACATGGTACGTTCAATTTCAGGCACCATACATAAGGAAGGACATTTCTAAACTGGAAAGCTTCCAGATCTTGTTATATGCTGATCATTTGAAGGAAATAGAGATGATTACTCTTGAAAAGAGATTATTTCGATGGGATATGATAGCTCTTTTTAAATATATTTTTAAAGGCTATCATAGGAATTAAGCTTGTTCAGTTTGGCACCAAATGGCAAAATTAAAAGCAGTGTTTGGTAACTTCAGATAAATCATTTGATGTAATAATTCTCAATAATCAGAGCAATACAAAATTGGGATATACTATCTCAGGTGGGAGTGGGTTTCCCCACCCTCCCCATAGTGGTAGAACTGTATAGGTTCCTTTCCCTAACCCCACAACATTTTTTTAGCAAGGCTGGATGAATCTATGCTTTAGAGAGGCAACTTTTTCAGGTATAACTAGAATAGGAAGAATGAAGTACCTCCCAACTCTGTGATTCTGTGAATGATTAAATAAATAGAGGATATATTACTTCAGTATAGTATTCATGGCCTTTTGAAACTAGCTGAGTCATACTTTATCACAGTTTAAAATTATTTAAGTTATATGAAGCCATAAACTGAATTTCCTAAGAGGCTTCTAAATTATTTCTCTCTGGTTTGTTGTATGTTTGCTATATGAGGTCTCCTTTTTCTTCCACATAACAATTCATTTAAATGTACAATATGACTTCATTCTTATAATCAAAGAGTCCTTTTAGTGGAAGAGAGATGATAGCCACAAAAGTGGGTGTTGGATGATGGGAAGAAATGGTAGATGAGCAAATTGGTGGTGATAAAAAAAGGGGGCAAGAAGATGAAAGCAATTCCATAGAGTATGGTGAAATTAAACCATTCTGTCTAAACGTAGTCCTAGACCTATAACTAGGTTTTTTTTTTCTGTTTTTCTTTTAATATTACACAGATCATACCCTTAAGGAAAGAAGTCAAGATGAAGTGAAATATAATAGAAACTGTACTTGACTTTGTTTCTAGTCTGGCAATAATTAACTATTATGCATAAAGCATTTATTCTGGGCCCTCATTTCTTTATTTGCAAAATTAAGTATTTGTTTCACATGACATCTATTTTAAGTTTAAAATTCTATGTTTTAAAATTTAAGTTAAAAATTAAGTTTTAAAATTCTATGATTCTGTGATTCAGTTCAACTGAGTTAAACAACTATTACTTAAACATATATTATGTACTAAACATTGTACAAGATAGAAGGAATGCAAAACAAAAACAAAACATTTCTGCTTTCAAAGGAGTTTATATTTTATTGTGATTATGACATTGAGATGATTTAAAATTAGACACTAAAGTCTCAGCAGGCTAATGGTTTTGAAAGGGATTCTATTTAATGTCTCTTGCTCTGATATCTGATAACATGTTTTAAATTTTCTCTTTGTCTTTTCTATTAGGAAAGAAATGGAACAATGCTGTGACCCTGCCAATCTCTTTGCTATGACTAAACAAAATTCCCCTATGGGGAAAAGCATGTGGTATGATGGAGAATTATTGTACTCTTTCACCATTGACAATTCAACTTACTCCCTCCTCCCCCAGGTTAGTATCTATCAGATTGATGTGTTTTTATTATTTTCACTTATACACATCTACATAGATATGTATAATTCACACACTTCAGTTCTCTGTCTCAAAATCCACAATTCTTTCTAACATATCACACTGATATGTGCCCACTTTTATTTTACCCATACAGAGTCTAGTTAAATTGCATGTGGTGTACACTTTCCTGCCTCCATGCCTTTGTTCACATAAGTATGTATTATATCTCCTATGAACTTCATGAAGCGATAGAGATTTATAGTCAGAGGTCATCAGTTCTTTTTCTGGTGGGTAGCATTTTTTCATCATGAGCCCTTTGAAATTATCTTGGGTCATTGTATTGATCATAGAAGCTAAATCAGAGTTGATTATCATTACAATATTGCTGTTACTATGTGCAATGATCTAATAGTTCTGCTGATTTCCTTTTGCATGAATATATTGGTCTCATGTTTTTCTAAAACTACTCACCTTGCCATTTTTTGCTGCACAATAATACTCTATTACAATCATACGCTAATACTTGTTTAGCCATTCCCTAATTGATAAGCATCTCTTCAATTTCCAAGTCTATGCTACTTCAAAAAAGAACTGCTATAAATATTTTTGTGTTATATACAATTCCTTGTCATATTTCTGGGTCAAAGGTATACATAGTTTCATAACCCTTTGGGCAAAGCCAAATTGTACTCCAGAATGGTTAGGTCAGTTCACTGCTTCACTAGCAGATCATTAATATACTTATTTTCCCTTATCCCCTTCCAGCATTTGTCAGTTCTTATAGGTGTAAGGTGGTACTTCAGAATTGTTTTAATTTTCACTACTCTCATCAGTCTACACAGTAACAAATACTGAAATAATAGTTATATGCATCTAATATTAAAAAAAAAACAGAAAAACAGACAATTCTCTGTCATTAGTTTCAAAGGATTATCAGACACTTTGTATATAAGATTTCCTGAGATAATACCTATGGGAAAAGAAGAAAAAATTCAAGTCAGAGACTCCCATGAATAGCAAGATTTATAGGTTAACACTTTGTGTATAACAAGGTTATTTGAATTATCAGCCTCACTTCTGTATCATAGAAACCTTTCCCCATAACTATATAGTCATATCTTTATATTATTTAAATCCTGAACCTCTTAGAATTAAATAAATATAAAAACTATTGAATAAGTAACTTATTAACAATGAAATCAGTAATAAAACCATAGACAACTATTTAAAATATTTTGGCTCTGAAATTATAACCAGTCACCTTATACCATTAGTGTAATTGTAGATAACTTTTCTTCTGAAAATACACCACATCAATCATTTCATTCCAGAAAATAAAATTTGTTTTTCTTCATAGAATAGTAGAGTTAATATATTTTAATTATATATGTATATTCATGTGCATATACATACACATTTATATATGTATATGCATTTACAATGTTAAATTGTTATACAATTTCATATTATATTTTTATGTTATATACTATTATATAATCACATCATGTCATTAAACATAAAATATAGAGGCAATTAGGGAGAGGGACAAAGGAGATATTTGGAATCAGATTTAGATCCAGATTCAAATAGCTCTAGGAATATTTGAGAAGGGAGAAATTACTTTCAACTAGAAGTGAGAGGAAGATGAGTTAAATTTTAATTTAATAAGTAAAAAGGAACCAGTGGAAGATTTTGAATAATAGAATGACAATCTGATAAGAATTTGCTATTTGAATAAGAATCTGATAAAGAATATTTATCTGATAGCAATATGAAGGATGGATAGGAGGGATTGGGGAGAGAGTAAAAAATTAGAATTAGAAGGCTTTTGCAGTAGTTTTAGGGCATACTAATGAGAACCTGTCCTCTTGGTGCTGTGGGGATGATGAAGAGAGAACTGATTTAAGAAATTTTGGTGAGATTGAATTGGCAGAATTTAATAACTGATTAGATGCAGGAATTATAATTATACAAAAGGTGCTCTAAATTGCCCTCATGGATGAAGGTAAGCTGTGACTAGGACTCTTAGATCTCAGTCTCTGAGAATAAATCTAGGAGAATACAGGTAACTTACTTGGATGATGACTGTTGAGATTGCTTGCTGCCAATTTATGTCCTTGATGTACTTTTAACAATTAAATTCTTATGTTTTTACTTCCCTAACATATTGAAGTGTTTTTGAAAAAAACATTATGGATCTAGAAGGATATTGGCAGTGAGTGGGGATAAAAATTAGCCAAGAGAATAAGTGACTCTGGAAGTGATAGAAAATACAATGCCCTGCCCTGTTGCATTTTTTTTGGGGGGGAAGGTCTTATACTACTGTAATGACAAAATATTTCCTGTGGTGTTCTCTTCTTTTGTATAATATATGATGGTTCTCTGGGAGCAAGTTTCCTGGGGAGGTTTTCTGGAGGCAGCCTTAGTTTCAGTTCAAAGCAATAATAACTTCAAACGCAGCCAGGAGTTAAAATCCAGTCCTTTATTGTGTCCTTCAAAGTCTTGAGCTTCAGAAGCCCCTAGCTCCCTCCGAATGTCTCCAGACAGCACAAAGGTGGAATATGAAATGAATCTGTCTCCGCCTCCAAGAGTGGGCTTCTGTCCCTGCCCCTGAGAGCTTCTTGCTTATATGCTGTACACTGAGTACATACCAATCATTATATCACTGGGAAACTATTATTTGTTGTAGAATTAAATCAATTCTAAACTAGATTTAACCATTGTCTCCTCAATTCCACTTACTACCTTATTTCAAATTCTGGCCATAACATCTCCTTGTTGGGTCAGATCAATCCTACTGAACTATGCTAAATTAGATAATTATTGTCTGTATCAATTCTAATGACTTAACACTTTGTAAGGATTCCAAGAGTTTCCCTCCAGAATTTTTTCTGATTGTGTTCTTACATAGGGTATCTGAGTTCACTGACAATGAAAAATGAAGTCATTACATATTCTGCCAAAATTCTGAACCCTTAATTTGCAGATTGCATTCCCTGTCATTTTTCTCTTTTCTAGAGTTTCAATCTCCTATTCTCTTATCAACCAGAGAGATTCTTTGGGAGGTCATTGGAAATATAGCAGAAATTACTACTCATGTTTGAATTCTGGACTCTCTATTGGATTCTTCTTTTTTGTGTATCTTAGGAGATCACTGCTTACCTCTAGCCTTGTGATTATTTTGGTGGAGGAGGAGAGGAGAGAAAGGGGTTCCAGTTGGAGAAGGGAGCCATGGCAGAACTGTTTAGGAGTAAGATTCTTTCTGTTTTGCCCAGGACTGTATCACTTTTCTTGGCTATCACTTGTTAACTCAATGTTCTGGCAGCACCTAACTGATTTTGCATGCTTAGATTATTTGATAAAAGCTTTTAGGGGAGAGAATATGTCAAGGAAGAGAGATTTACAGAGAATGAAATCACTTGGAAATGAACAAAGGGCATAGTAGGAATGTTATGAACTGCAGCTGTGTTGATGGAATCTTACAAATATTTTCTTTTGGCTTAATCAAAACATGTACAATTCATCATCAACCTCCCGCACTAATTCTTGCTGAATGAATATACATTGGATTTCATTCCCAAGGTGAATCTAGAATTTCTTTGCTGCATAAGGAATCACAGGGACTTCATAAATGCAAAATAATAAAATATTGTTTGCTTCTTTATCTTTCACATACTTCCTCAATATAGACTTTCATTTTTAGCTACCTTGCCACAGAGTTTCCTCTTTATCTCAGAAATGGATCTAAAGGAACACAGCAAATCTTCACCAGCTCATAAGACCAAAACAATTAAGAATTTATCAAATTTCTAAAATGTGTACCACAAAAAGAGTGATTTGCTGCTCTTATAAACAATCAATCTATTTATTTGATGAAGACATTGTCTCAAAAGGCATTTCTATCTCCATATTTTCACTCTAACTTTCTGTATTTTCTAGAGTTGCATTTGTCCTTATATTTCCTTATCTTTTTTTTAATCATTACAAGTCAGGGAATTACCATAGTACATTTCTAGAGTTGCATTTGTCCTTATATTTCCTTATCTTTCTTTTAATCATTACAAGTCAGGGAATTACCATAGTACAAAGTATAAAAGTTTTTAGCTTAGTCTCTTTGTGCTCTAAATGATTTAAAGCATAGGATTTCTGTAAGAAATGAAATGAGAGCTAATATAGAAAAAAATGATAATCAGCTTCCTGAAACAGTGAATAAATATATTTTTTGGCCTTGAGATTTTGGGGGAAAAGGAAGTGATAGAGAACACAATAGCTTCTTCAGCATTAGTTAGTCAGTCAACATTTTTAAGGGTTTTGGGCATTATGCTAAGTGCTGAGGATATAGAGACAGACAAAAATCAGTCTTTGCTTTCAAGGAGTTCCCAGTCTAAATGGAGGAGACAATATACAAACAACTATATACAAACAAGGAAAGCACTAAAATCAAGGGAGATTGGAAAAAGTTTTTTGTATTTTAGTTGGGACTTGAAAAAAAGCCAGGGAAGACAGGAGATAAAAATGAAAAGGGAGTATATCCAGGCAGAAGGAGTAGCTAGTGAAAATGCATTGCAATTGGGAGATGGAATCTATTGTTCAAGGATATCATTTTGGTTATATAATAAGATCATAGATTTGAATCTAGAAAAGACATTAATATGTCATATAGTCCAACTCCTTCATTTATGAAACCAGTCTCAAATTAAGTGATCTGACCAAAATTATGAAAGGATACTGTAATAGACCTTAATCAAACACAGAATGTCCAACTCCAAATTTAAAGTTCTTTCTTCTAAAGCATATTATTGTGGTATTGAGATATATAAAGTTATGTATTTATATATTTACTAATTCTAACATTTAAAAATATTAATTCATTCAACAAATGTTTGTTAAGCTTCTATTATGTATGAGGCATTATGTTAGGGAGTTGATGTTATAGATGTTAACAACAGATGAACCTTACTTTCATAGCATTTACAGTCTAGTAATTAAATGATCAATAAATACAATAGAACAACGGACATACAATAAATACAATAGCCCTATAGAACCACAATAAAATAATTTACACAAAATATGCAAAAAAGAAAAAAGTATTCTTGATTGTTAATAATAAGAGAAAACTTATGGTATTGTAGGATTTTGAATAGGAAGAGATCTACCTTAGATATGTAGTTCAAATATCTCATTTGATAGGCAATTCAGCTGAAGTTCAGAATTAATTTACTTCAGATTATACAACTAATGAATAGCAGTCATTCATAGAGAAAGTTTCATTTCAGCTGAAGCATGGAGTATAGGTAGTAATCATTCAGGCAAACTGAGATGGAAGATTATTCCATTTGCAGAAAACAATGTAAATAAAGGCACATAAGCAGAAAAATGTAGGCAATGGGATGTTCCTTTTGTCAAGAATATAATCCATGTGAAAAGAAGTAGTAAAAGTCCACGTGGAAAACCAAGATCTAGGGTTGGAAGAGACTTTAGACATTATTTCATTCAACTTCTTTATTTTGCAGAGAAATTAAATGGCTTTCTCAAGTTTATATCAGTACCAATTTGGAGATTTAAACCCAGGTTCTTTGACTCTAAATCCAGTTCTTTTTCCACTGACCATTGGATGAGACTGTCAGAAAAATTTTAAAGTTCTTGATATGCTAGAATAACAGAATATAGAACTATTGCATCCTTATTCCTGGAAGCTATGCTTTTTTTATTATTATAACTTTTTATTGACAGAACCCATGCCTGGGTAATTTTTTTTACAACATTAAACCTTGCACTCACTTCTGTTCCGAATTTTCCCCTCCCTCTCTTCACCCCCTCCCCCAGATGGCAAGCAGTCCTATACATGTTGAATATGTCACCATCTATCCTAGATATAATATATGTGTGCAGAACCAAACAGTTCTCTTGTTGCACAGGAAGAATTGGATTCAGAAGGTAAAAAATAACCTGGGAAGAAAAACAAAAATGCAAACAGTTTACATTCATTTCCCAGTGTTCTTTCTTTGGGTGTAGCTGCTTCTGTCCATCCTTGATCAATTGAAACTGAGTTAGATCTCTTTGTCAGAAGCTATGCTTCTAATGGATACGAAGTAGATGGATTTCTGTCCATTAGTTTCTTTTTTAGACTGCCATATTGTTTTTATAATTGATTTCTTTTGAGCTTGTCTTCTAAATTCCACAGATTTCTTAAAAAATGTTATCTTGTACTTGTAAAGTCAATTTTTGGACATCCTCAATACTTCTTAAAATTTATTTTATTCAATTTATCCCGATGTTCTAGCCTTTTTGATCTTAACATGGTGTGTTTGTGGTATATATCAAATAAAGATGTTCAATCAAAAAAAATAAAGATGTTTAATCAATTAAAAAGGATTTACTATATGCTTAATAAGAAAGATACTATGGAGCAATAGAGCCAGTTTTAGTATCAAAGAGACCCAAGCAATATAGTGGTAGCAACAACTCCTTCTTCTTCCTTGTTGCTATGTTGCTCATTAGTGGTGTCTACCTGCATGGCTCCTTAGTGTCATGGTGATAGTAGACCAGATTTTCTTGTAGAATATCCATTGTTGCAGAGGTAACAGATAACAGATTTTCTGGCATCCCATGAATCTTGCAAAGCTTATTAGGGAGATAACCAATTTCCCTTAATTGTACATGGGCAGAAAGAGGTGTAGAGATAATATATTTCTTTGAATTAGGGTGATTTGTAGGATAGCTAAACTTTTGAACCTAATGTAGAAATGGAAATTGAACTTCTGAATTTAATTCAAAGACAAAGAAACATGACTTTGGTGATTTTACAGCATCTTAGTGGTGATTCAGAATAGAATCAAATTCAATTGAATTTTCTCAGGGTGGGGCACTGATAGCTGGCAAAATCAAGAAAAATCCTTTTCATATAGGATTATATAGAGAAGTCAAAGAGGTATAGATGAAGAGGAAATAGATTCCAGGAACATGAGAGAACCTAAAGCAAAAAGGCAAGAAATGAAGTGCCATGTATTAGGAATAAGAAGTGTGTCAAGTTGTCTGCAATTTAGCATGTCAATCAGGTGTTGCAAGCCATTTCCTTTTTTTTTTTTTTTTTTTTTTGGTAATGTCATATTTTAGTCTTTTATTTTATTTCTACTCATTGATGAGTAATTCTGTGCAATTTAAACAGGCATTAAATGATATGTGAACTATCTCTTCTTGGTTACTTATAAGACTCCTTTTATTCAACTACAGAACTTATTTAATATATTTCTGGGTGAGTTAAATGTTTGGTTTTTCTTTTTTTTTCACATTTCAGAATAATTTATTGTCATTTGATAAGAATTTTCAAGTGTGATCCTGAGTTTTCAGATTAAATATTAAATGCGATGCCTGTAAAAGTAAATTACACAAAGACCAAAATAAAATGAAGAGGAATAAGATCCCCTTATAAAGTATTGGAATAGAACAGGAAGAAAGTCAGGAGGAATTATTGATAAGAGGCCCAATTGGAAAGTTACATGTTGAATTGATTTTATATTTAAAGAGAAAGGCAAACTCTACTTGGACGGTAGATTCAAATACAATGGAAATGCTCATTTTATTTGATGTTTGCTAAGTTCAGAATTTTTTTCCAAAAAGGGAAAATTATGCTTTTTTTTCTTTCCTGAACCCATAGTAACATTCAGCACATCATTAAAATTTGGAGACCATTGGCAGGTAAATGTCAGATGCAAGTGGATGCTTGAACCACTTCTGAAGTGACAGAAAGCTTAATTCTTGTCTGACTGAGTGTCACAGTCACCAAAGGCAGGGACCAAGTGAAGAGACAGGAATAGGAGGGCTGAGGTGAGGGGGGAAGGATGGCATGGAATGAAAGTGGGCAAGGACAAAAGAACAGGAGAAAGACTTATAGTAGTCAAGGTAAAGCAGGCATTGTGAGGCCATGGCCTCAGTTTGGAGAGATGTATTAATATCAAAGATAAAAATGAAGCAGTGGGCTGGAGAAAGAGCCTTAGGTGAAGCATTTAAAGGGGAAGCAAAGGACAATGTTTTCAATTTTTTGCCTGCTCAGAATACAGTTATCCCCTCCACATCACGACTTTTGCTATATCACAGATTGGAAGAAAAATTAAATGGGAATTTAAGGAAATTTTGCAGAAGCCAGAGATTACATACAAAGGCCAACAGATAACACATAACCAAATACTAAACCAAGTTTTATAATAAGGTACTATAAATACCCCATAAAAGAAAAATAAAAAAAAAATCAGACTTCTTCTCTGGGCCTAAAAAATTTTAGGCACATTTTGCAGATCATTGTGTTGCCATATCCCTTACCTCTGTGATGTGGAAGGGATAACCCTAATTTAAACCTACTTCAGAGATTTAGAAAAGCCCAGAAAATTAACCTGGATGGCTATCTCAAAGCCACACATAACACTCATAATAGGGTGTTAAGTAGTGACATCAGACATGGAAAGCAAAGGGAATTGAAGGCAGGATACAAAGAATTCACTTAATGATCTTGGCTCGTGATTGCTTACTTAGTGACTCCAACATTCAACCTGACTTTTGATCAGCATCTCATCCATACCCTTGCCATGTGAGCTGGCTTCCACAATTAGACCAGAAAGGAAGTCAAACCTCGAAGGTTAGAGAAGGCCAATTTAGAGTCCAGGGAGACAATCTGCTGCAATTCCTAAGGGATTTGAGAGAGTAGGGTCAGGAAGAGTCCCTGCAACAGGAACATGGCCCCAGGGACAAGGATGACCTTATTCTCAAGCCAGGGCTTTGCTTCAACTCAGGTGTTCCCTGATGTTGTTTGCCTTCCATTCTGTTTTTTTTTAAATTTTATAATAATTTTTAATTGACAGAACCCATGCCAGGGTAATTTTTTACAACATTATCCCTTGCACTCGCTTCTGTTCTGACTTTTCCCCTCCCTCCCTCCATCCCCTCCCCTAGATGGCAAGCAGTCCTATATATGTTAAATATGTTGCAGTATATCCTAGATACAATATATGTATGCAGAACTGAATAGTTCTGTTGTTGCAAAGGGAGAACTGGATTCAGAAGGTAAAAATAATCCGGGAAGAAAAACACCCAAAGAAAGAACACTGGGAAATGAACGTAAACTGCTTGCATTTTACATTCATTTCCCAGTGTTCTTTCTTTGGTTGTAGCTGCTTCTGTCCATCATTGATCAGTTGGAACTGAATTAGCTCTCTTTATCGAAGAGATCCACTTCCATCAGAATACATTCTCATACAGTATCATTGTTGAGGTATATAATGATCTCTTGGTTCTGCTGGTTTCACTCAGCATCAGTTCATGTAAGTCTCTCCAAGCCTCTCTGCATTCATCCTGCTGGTCATTTCTTACAGAACAATAATATTCCATAACATTCATATACCACAATTTTCCCAGCCATTCTCCAATTGATGGGCATCCATTCATTTTCCAGCTTCTAAACAGGGCTGCCACAAACATTTTGGCACATACAGGTCCCTTTCCCTTCTTTAGTATTTCTTTGGGATATAAGCCCAATAGAAACACTTATGGATCAAAGGGTATGCACAATTTGATAACTTTTTGGGCGTAATTACAAATTGTTCTCCACAATGGTTGGATTCATTCACAACTCCACCAATAACGCATCAGTGTCCCAGTTTTCCTGCATCCCCTCCAACATTCATCATTATTTTTTTCTGTCATCTTAGCCAATCAGACAGCTGTGTAGTGGTATCTCAGAGTTGTCTTAATTTGCATTTCTCTGATCAATAGTGATTTGTAACACTTTCATATGAGTGGTAATAGTTTCAATTTCATCATCTGAAAATTGTTCATATCCTTTGACCATTTATCAATTGGAGAATGGCTTGATTTCTTATAAATCAGAGTCAATTCTCTATATATTTTGGAAATGAGGCCTTTATCAGAACCTTTAACTGTGAATATGTTTTCCCAGTTTGTTGCTTCCCTTCTAATCTTGTTTGCATTAGTTTTGTTTGTACAAAGGCTTTTTAATTTGATATAACCAAAATTTTCTATTTTGTGATCAGTAATGGTCTCTAGTTCATCTTTGGTCACAAATTTCTTTCTCCTCCACAAGTCTGAAAGATAAACTACCCTATGTTCCTCTAACTTATTTATAATCTCGTTCTTTATGCCTAAATCATGGACCCATTTTGATCTTATCTTGGTATGTGGTGTTAAGTGTGGGTCCATGCCTAATTTCTGCCATACTAATTTCCAGTTATCCCAGCAGTTTTTATGAAATAATGAATTCTTATCCCAAAAGTCAGGATCTTTGGGTTTGTCAAACACTAGATTGCTATAGTTGACTATTCTGTCTTGTGAATCTAACCTATTCCACTAATCAACTAATCTATTTCTTAGCTAATACCAAATGGTTTTGGTGACTGCTGCTTTGTAATATAGTTTTAGATCAGGTCCAGCTAGGCCACCTTCATTTGAATTTTTTTTCATTAATTCCCTTGAGATTCTCGGCCTTTTATTATTCCATATGAATTTTGTTGTTATTTTTTCTAGATTATTAAAATATATTCTTGGAAGTCTGATTGGTATAGCACTAAATAAATAGATTAGTTTAGGGAGTATTGTCATCTTTATTATATTCGCTCGGCCTATCCAAGAGCACCTAATATTTTTCCAATTATTTAAGTCTGACTTTATTTGTGTGGAAAGTTTTTTTTTTGTAATTTTGCTCATATAATTCCTGACTTTCCTTTGGTAGATAGATTCCCAAATATTTTATGCTGGGGACAGTTATTTTGAATGGAATTTCTCTTTGTATCTCTTGCTGTTGGATTTTGTTGGTGATGTATAAAAATGCTGAGGATTTATGGGGATTTATTTTGTATTCTGCAACTTTGTTAAAGTTATGAATTATTTCTAATAGCTTTTTAGCAGAATCTCTGGGGATCTCTAGGTATACCATCATATCATCTGCAAAGAGAGATAATTTGGTTTCCTCATTGCCTACTCTAATTCCTTTAATCTCTTTCTCATCTCTTATTGCAGAGGCTAGTGTTTCTAATACAATATTGAATAATAATGGTGATAATGGGCAACCATGCTTCACTCCAGATCTTACTGGGAAAAGTTCCAGTTTTTCCCCAATACATATGATACTTACTGATGGTTTTAAATATATGCTCCTGACTATTTTAAGGAAAAGTCCATTTATTCCTATACTCTCAAGTGTTTTTATTAGGAATGGATGTTGGATTTTATCAAATGCTTTTTCTGAATCTATTGAGATGATCATATGGTTTTCGTTTGTTTGGTTATTGATATAGTCAATTATGCTAATAGTTTTCCTAATATTGAACCGGCCCTGCATTCCTGGTATAAATTCTACTTGGTCATAGTGTATTATCCTGGGAATGATTTTCTGTAATCTTTTTGCTAATATTTTATTTAAGATTTTAGCATCAATATTCATTAGGGAGATTGGTCTATAATTTTCTTTCTCTGTTTTCAGCCTACCTGGTTTAGGTATCAGTACCATGTCTGTGTTGTAAAAGGAGTTTGGTAGGATGCCTTCAATCCCTATTTTTTCAAATAGTTTATATAGGATTGGAGTTAATTGTTCTTTGAATGTTTGGTAGAATTCACATGTAAATCCATCTGGTCCTGGGGGTTTTTTCTTAGGGAGTTGGTTAATAACTTGTTCTATTTCTTTTTCTGAGATGGAGCTGTTTAGGATATTTACTTCTTCCTCTGTTAGTTTGGGCAAGCTATATTTTTGAAGGTATTCTTCCATTTCATTTGTCAAATTTATTGGCATAAAGTTGGGCAAAGTAACTCCTAATTATTGCTCTAATTTCCTCTTCGTTAGTGGCGAGTTCTGACTTTTCATTTTTAGACTAACAATTTGATTTTCCTCTTTCCTTTTTTAAATCAGATTTACTAAGGGTTTGTCTATTTTGTTGGTTTTTTCATAGACCCAATTCTCAGTTTTATTAATTAATTCAATAGTTTTTTTACTTTCAATTTTATTGATCTCTCCTTTTATTTTTAGAATTTCAAGTTTAGTGTTGGACTGGGGTTTTTTAATTTGTTCTTTTTCTAGCATTTTTAGTTGTAAGCCCAATTCATTTACCATCTTTTTCTCTATTTTATGCAAGTAGGCCTCTAGAGATATGAAATTTCCCCTTATTACCGCTTTGGCTGTATCCCATACATTTTGGTATGATGTCTCATTATTGTTGTTTTCTTGGGTGAAGTTATTAATTATGTCTATGATTTGCTGTTTCACCCAATCATTCTTTAGTATGAGATTATTTAGTTTCCAATTATTTTTTGGTCTACTTTCCCCTGGCTTTTTGTTGAATGTAAATTTCATTGCATCGTGGTCTGAAAAGGATGCATTTACTATTTCTGCCTTACTGCATTTGAGTTTGAGGTTTTTATGTCCTAATATATGGTCAGTTTTTATATAGGTTCCATGAACTGCTGGAAAGAAAGTGTACTCCTTTCTGTCTCCATTTCATTTTCTCCAGAGAGCTATCATATCTAACTTTTATTGTATTCTATTTACCTCTTTGACTTCTTTCTTATTTATTTTGTGGTTTGATTTTTCTAATTCTGAGAGTACAAGGTTGAGATCTCTCACTATTATAGTTTTGCTATCTATTTCTTCTTGTAGCTCTCTTAATTTCTCTTTTAAGAATTTAGATATTACACCACTTGGTGCATATATGTTTAATATTGATATTGCTTCATTATCTATGATACCCTTTAGCAAGATATAGTGCCCTTCCTTATCTCTTTTAATTAGATCAATTTTTGCTTTTGCTTGATCTGACATCAGGATGGCTACCCCTGCTTTTTTGACTTCACCTGAAGCATAGTAGATTCTTCTCCAACCTTTTACCTTTATTCTGCATGTATCTCCCTGCTTCATGTGTGTTTCCTGTAAACAACCTATTGTAGGATTCTGGCTTTTAATCCATTCTGCTAACTGCTTCCTCTTTATGGGGGAGTTTACCTTGTTCACATTTATGGTTAAAATTACCAGTTCTGTATGACTTGCCATCTTGTTAACCCTTGTTTATGCTTTTCTCCCTTCTTTCCCCCTTCCCCCCCTCTTCCCAGTATTAAGCTTGTGAGCACCACTTGCTTCTCACAGCCCTCCCTTTTTAGTATTCCTTCCACTACCTTAGAGTTCATCCCCCTATCTTACCCCTTTCCCTCCCGGTTTCTGTATTCCCTTCCACTTAGCTTATTCCTTCCCTTTTCACTTTTCCCTTCTCACTTTTCAGTGACTGGAAGAAGTTTCACCATAGATTGAATATGTCTAAAATTTTTCTCTTAAATCCAATTCTGAAGGCAGCAAGATACCCACTATATCCATCCCCTTCCATTCTTTCTCTCAGATATAATAGGCTTCCTTTGCCTCTTCCTGAGATGTAGTACCTCCACTTTACCCTTTCTACCTCTAGTTTCTAGAACAAGGTTTACAGGTATTCTTTATACATTTTTATAGCAAAAATATAGTTCTCAAAATTTCTTTTTATCTTTTTAGATTTCTCTTGAGTTCTATATTTGTAGATCAAACTTTTTGTTAAGTTCTGTTTTTTTCATCAAAAATAGGTGAAATTCGCTTATTTCGTTGAATGACCATCTTCTTCCCTGGAAAAAGATGCTCATTCTGGCTGGATAAGTTATTTTTGGTTGCATACCGAGTTCCTTAGCCTTTCGGAATACCATATTCCAGGCCCTTCGATCTTTTAATGTGGATGCTGCTAGGTCCTGGGTAATCCTTATTGTGGCTTCTCTATATTTGAATTGGGTTTTTCTAGCCGCTTGCAGTATTTTTTCCTTTGTCTGAGGGTTCTGGCATTTGGCCACTATATTTCTTGGTGTTTTGATTTTAGAATCCCTTTCAGTAGGGGATCGATGAATTCTTTCAATGTCTCTGTTTTTATGACTTCTGGGTAGTTCTCTTTGATAATTTCCTGGAAAATAGTGTCCAGGCTCTCTTTTTCATCATGTTTTCCTGGGAGTCCAATAATTCTCAGATTGTCTCTCCTGGATCTGTTTTCCAGGTCTGTTATTTTCCCCAGAAGGTATTTCACATTTTTTTCCATTGTTTGATTTTTTTTGGTTTTGCTTGACTGATTCTTGTTGTCTCCTCGAGTCATTCAATTACATTTGTTCGATTCTGATTTTCAATGAAGTATTTTCTTCACTCACTTTTTAAATATCTTTTTCTAATTGTCCAATTGAGTTCTTTTGTTCTATGGAATTTTTTTTCCATTTCGTCAATTTTGTTTTTTAGAGAGCTATTTTCTGTTTCCAGTTCACTAATCCTATTTTTCAAGGATTTTATTTCTTTATCCAGTCTCTCTTTAAATGAGTGGGATGACTTCTCCAGACTCTCTTGCCCAGCCTCCCTCTCCTTTTGCCAAGTCTCCCTCTCCTTTTGCAAAGCCTCCCTTTCCTTTTCCCATTTTTCTTCTAGCTCCCTTGTGAGAGCCTTTTTAATTTCTTCCATGAGATTCATCTGTGCTGAGGAACAGATGATCTCCTCCTTTGGGGATTCACCTGGAGACAGTCTGTTTTTAGTCTCCTCAGGATTTAGAGTCTGCTCTCTATCCATATAGAAGCTATCAATGGTTAAGGTCTGTTTAAATTTTTTGCTCATTTTTGTCAGAGAAGAATCAAAGACAACCTAGCAAAGAAAAAAAGAAAAAACCCCAAAAGGTATCTGCTATGGGGGCAGCAGCAAATCACTAGCAGGACAGTGATGGCTGTTGTGCACCTGTGCTCTGAGACTCTGAGAGCATGCTGAGACACTGTTGGGGAGGGGTGGCCAGGCCCCGAGAGACTTCAGCTATTTGGGGTTGTATTCTTTGCCCTCCCCACCCCACCCCAATGTGTTTTTAGCTTCTCTGCTGGGCTCCTGTAGCCAAGCTCTCCCTGCAGAGACGGCTGAGATCACAACCCTCCTTTCCCACTTGGGTCTGCTTGGCTGTGAGCTGCCTGCCAGACTCTCGCTACCGCTGTGTGCCCTCAGTCTGCACCTGATCTAAAACCGTTCCCTCCCTCGAGCATAAACAGACCTTTCCTTGTGGGTTTTTTTTTCAGTCAAGCATTAATTCAGAGGCTTGTCATGAGATGGATTCTAAGAGAAAACTCAGAGCTTACACAGCTGTGAGCCTCCTCTCCGCCATCTTGACTGGAAATTCCTCAGTTTTTCTTTGACATCATTCTGAAGATTTTAATATGTCCATTGCTATATTAAAAATTTCCAGTAATTTTCTTGTTTTATCTCCAGAAATAGGCTGATTTTTTCACCATGGTTTTTTTTGGGGCAAGCCAGTGGTTTTCAGACTGTAAAAATGAACTCTGTTATCCAAGCTAGTTGCTTTGGTTTAGAGATATTTCAAATGTTTATGTAATATTTTATTTTATTTTATTTTCTCTGACATATGTTATTTTTTCTCTGCATTATTTGTATTGTCTCCATTACTTCTTTTTTCTATTATTCACTGTTTTGTTGTGTTTTCTCACTTCCATTGTGAACTATTCTCTAGTTTATTTTTTTTTCAAATCCCTTTTAAGTACTCTAATTTCTCTTTTTATATGTCTTTTTAGTACTGTTATCCTTTGGATGGGCTTAAACTACATAGAGAATATTGTTTCCAATTTTTGCTAACACGTTTTAAGAGAGAAATAATAAGATGGAAAACATTTAGAAGATAACAGTTAATACAGTGAAGAGCCTGACATTCATGTCATTTGAAGATTGAATGAATTGGGAAGGTTTAGAGGAGAAAAATGGAGGAAATAACAACTATTGTGAACTGTTTTAAGATCTGTCACATGGAAGAGAGATGAGACTTGTTCTGCTTTGCCTCAAAGTGAAAACCATGATCAAGAGGAAGATTGCAAAGGGGCAAATTTATGAACCATCTTAACAATTATAACTACACAAAGGAGATAATAAGAGAAATAGCCTGGTTTAGATGGTGATGGGTTCTTCCTCATTGGAACTATTCAAGCAAAGGTTAGATGACACTGTGTTGAATATTGTAGATGTCATTCTTTTATGTATTTGATATAGCCAATATTGCCTGAAATACAACAAAAGATAGTAATAGCACCTACCTCATAGGATTATTGTGAACATCAAATAGATAACACTTATAAAGTGCCTTGAAAATGTTAAAATGTTACATAAATGCTATTATTATCATCATTTATTACTATTTTTATGGTTATCTAGAAGGCACTGAGATTGATTAGAGCTCTGAAATTTTGTGATACTTTTTATGAAATCTGAATCTTACTTCTCTGTGAACAAAATTATAGATGTTCAGTCACTTCAACAATAAAATCAATGATTAGTTGGACTTTAAAATGCAAACTCAACAACAATAGAAAACTCATATAGCATAACAATGGTATTTACATGCTGCAAGGAAGAGACATGATTATTGTCTTTCAGAATTTGTACTTTTTCTGAGGATTATTGAGAGAATAAGAAAAAAACATCAATAGGTTAATGCCAGGAAAGGCAATCAAATGAGTTCTTTAAGGGAAGGGAGATAAAGGGAGAGAGGAAATTGAATTAAGGTCCCACAGGCAAGGTTATTAAAAAATAATGAAGAGCCTGTAGAAGAATTGTATATGTATATGCCTATTTATGTCTAATGGTAGCCATCTCTAGGGTGAGGTGAGGGAAGAAGGAAGGAAGAAAAAAAATAAATTCACATGAATTTTTTTTGCTGTATATTTGAAATGAATAACAAGTTGTTCACAGAAGATTTGTAATTTCATGTACAATCATCTTTTTATTGTACTGATATGGAAATGCTTGTTTTGTTCCATAAATTAAAAATAAAATAAAATTTAAAAATTATGGAGGAGGAGAGAGAGAAATGAGCCATATTGTAGTATGATTATCTAGTTGAGACAAAGAAAATTTAAGAAAGTTTATATCAGTAAATTCACAATTAAGGGTTCCAGGTATGGATTAGGATAGAGTGGATGAAGGGTGTGTGTGGAATGTCTGAATATGAAAAAGTAAACTAAGATTAGATTTTTTTTCAAGCAAAGATGATCATAGATTTTTTGGGGAAAGAAAATAACCATTTATTAAGCTCCTATTATGTGCCAGGAGATATAATAAACAATTTAGAAATGTTATCTTATTTGACCTTCAAAACAACCCCAAGAGGTAAAGTACAATTATCACTGTTCTACAATTGAGGAAACAGAGGGCAGACAAAGGTTATATAACTTGCCCAAGATCACATAGCTAGAAAGTACCTGAAACCAGCCTCAAACTATGTCTTCCTGACTTTAGGCTCAGTATCCACTGCTCCAAAGTTAAGAGGTTACACATAAACAAAGAAGAAGCAATATTTTCTCTAGTTACAGAAACTATGTAACTAAATCCTAAATGTAACTATGTAAATCCTAAAGAACGAGAAATTGATTAGGCTGCAAGGAAGAATTACACAAGAGAAGTGCCATAAAGTATGTCACCAGCAAAATTTCTGATGGGAAAAAGTGTGGCTTGGTCATTTGGTCAGAATGAAGGATCACCAAGAGACATCTCAAATTCTCTACTTGTATTCACATAACATTAAGCTATCTAGAGAAAGATTTTCAAAATGCAAGGGGAAGAAAATTTCCATTTAAAAAAACAAAAGTGAATTAAATATCTGGGAATCATTCACTTAAGTATTAAATAATTAATATGTGCCAGCCAATGTGCTAAGCACTACAGATACTGAGACAAAAATGAAACAATCCTGCCCTCAAGAACCTTACAGATTAATGGAAGAAGCAACATATACCTAAGTAGGAATATACAAATCATAGGATAAACATAGGATTTATCATGTATCTTTACTAGGCTATCTTATCTTTCATCATTTTTGATGGTCTTAGCAGTTTATGTGAATTCAACTATCATTTTTGTATAAAGAATTTCTAACCCACATATCATCTTTATTATGTTCTAAGTGCCAGTCTACACTTCAAACTGATTACTGAATATTTTCACCAGGGTGTTCCATAAATGTTTAAAATTCAACAAATAAAAAAAAAACTAAATTCATTATCTTTTTCCTTTTTCCTAATCTCTCTTCCTGATGAAGGTACCATAATACTTTATCACCCATACTTTACCACATCATCATTTAACAATTGTTTGTTGAATTTAGAGATGCAACTATAATTTTCACAAAAATAAAACAAGAGAAATATTTTGAAAAAAACTGAAGTTTCAGAGCTAAGCTATACCAACATAAAATCATTATGCTCCTTAAAATGTATGAGATGAAAATTACTTAGATTAAAAATAATTAGAAAAATTGATATGAAGGAAGAAGTTCAAAATATCAAGAATGATATAAAAGCCTGTAAAGAAAAGGAACTTGCCACTAATAGACTTCAAATATATCATAAAGCAGTTATTATCATAGGATGATAGATTAAGAAGTTTGGGACCTTAGAGAACATCAAGTCCAATTATCTTATTTCATAGATGAGGAAACTGAGGCACAAAGAGGTTAAATAATTTGCCCATGTCATTCAGGTTTGAGGCAGGATTTTTACCTGCTTTATTTATAATCAAGTCAAATGTTCTTTTCATTTCTCCATGCCAGTACAAAGCAAATATATCTCTTATTGGATTAAAAAACATAATGTAGATCTGTATAAAGATTAAGGAAAATTTAGAAGCCAGTAATATTGGGGAAAATTAGAGAAGAATGAAGTTTTTTTTAATATAGCCATTGGAAAGATTCATGATCAGATCCATCAGAGAGATTATAATGATAAGAAAGATAATTCAAGCTACATAAAGCTTTAATAGTTTTAATAAGTAACATCAATGAAGCTAGATTGAAAGAAAATATATGAATTGTAAGCATATTTAAATTAAGCAGCTCTGATAAAAGTATAATGTTCAAAGTCTACGTAATCTATAAGATTAAGAATTAGACTCCAAAAGATGAATTTTAGAAAATGATTGAACAATATTCAAAAAAAGAAATGCAAGTTATAAACAAACATTTTAAAAATTGTTTAAGATATGTAATACTTAGAAAATTTTAAATTAAATAACTCAAATAAATTAAGCAACAAACAGGCATACTAATTCATTACTATTGGAATTACACATAGATCCAACAGTTCTGGAAAATATTTGGAATTATTCAAGAAAAACTACTAGATTATTCATGAATATTTGTTAAGAAGTGTTCATTGTATCAAAACAAAATGTATTTTTTAAAAAATCCAAGAAATTGAGGCAAAATCATAAAAAGCCTTGGGTATTAAGACTTCTTTTGGTAAATAATTTAAAGTTTTTGGAAGTTTTTTCCAGTAGGGAAGTGACTTGGTTAGAATTGTATATTAATAAAATGAATCTGGCAGGAATTAAAGGGTTAGGGTATAGGATATCTAGATATCAAGGTGGAAGACTATTGTAGTTAACTAGTTGAGAGTTAATGAGGGATGATATTAAGATATTGCAGTGAAAAAAAGGTGGGAGTCAGATGCTACAGACATTTTAAGGATAGAATCAGTAGGACTTTGTAACATATTGAGATTACTGAATAAAAGAATGAGAGAAAACAAGTATTACACTGAAGTTTTGAGACTTAAAATGGTGATATTAACATCAATTAGAATGTCAGGAAATGGAACAGATTTAAAAGAGAAGGAAAAATTTGAAATCTGTTGAGTTTGAGATTTTGATGGGATATTCAGACAGAAAGATACTCATCATGTAATTGGAAATGTTCTGAACCCTAGGAAAGAGAGGTCAGGATAGGAGAAATAAATCTGAATGTTACATGCATAGAAGTGATGATTAAAAGCATGAGAGCATGAAGAATGGAGGTCAGAATTTTGGAGAATACCATTATTCAGGAAATAAAAGAGAGAAAAGAAACCAGGAAAGTAGTTAAAGGCTTGGTTAAGGAAGGAAAAAGGCATTAGCATAGTGTAATTTAAAAAAGTAATTAACAGTAACTGGCATTTATATATTGCTTTAGCATAAGCAGGTAGTTTTACATAGGTTGCTTTATTTGAGCATTGGAATCATGAGACTTCTTGAACAATTCTCTGAGATAAGTTTTACTGATATTCTTTTTTATTTTTTACAGATGAAGATGTAGGCTCAGAGACATTAAAACTACCATAGCAGTAAGACAAGAAAACTAAATTGAAGAAATAAAAATAGAAATGTGGAAAGAAAATTGTCCCTTTTTGCAGATGATATGATGCTATAATTAAAGATCCATAGAGAATAGATTAAAACAGTAACTTTATCTTTATCAAAGTTTCAGGATATAAAATAAAATCACATAAAGCACAGCATTTTTGTAGTTTACCAGCAAAACCTAGCAGGAAGAGAGAAAAAAGAAATTCCATTTAAAATAGCTGTGTTACTTGGGAATCTATCTGTCAAGAAAAATCGAGGTACTATGTGAACACAATTACAAAACACTCTTCACAAAAATACAAATCTAAACAATCAGAGAAATATTAATTACTTATTAGTAAACAGTCAACATAATAAAAGTGACAATTCTATCTAAATTAACTTACTTAGTCAATGTCATGCTAATCAAACTACTAAAGAATTATTTTATAGAGCTAGGAAAAATAATAACAAAATTCATATGGAAGAACAAAAGTCAAGAATGTCAGAGAATCAAAAATATGAAGGAAGAAAGCCCAGAAATATGTGATTTCAGAATATATTACAAGGTAATAATCATGAAATCATTCTGGTACTGACTTGGAATTACATAATTATCTAATAGTGGATTAGTGGCCATACAAAGTAATAAATGACCATAGTAATCTAGTGTTTGACATACCCAAAGATCCAAGCTTTTGGGTTAAGAGCTCACCATTTGACAAAAATTGCTTTGGAAACTAGAAAGCAATTTTACAATAATTAATCATAAACTAACATCTCACATCATATACCAAAATAAGGTTAAAATGGGGAAATGTTTTGGCTATAAAGAGTGATAAGTAAATTAGGGGATTGTGAAAATTGTACCTATCAGTTCTATGAATGAGGGAAAAGTTTATGATCAAACTAGAGATAGAATCACAGGAAGTAAAATGGATAATTTTGATTGCATGAACTTAAAAAGGTTTCACACAAACAAAACCAAAGTAGCCAAAATTAGCAGGAAAGTAGGAAATGGAGGAAAACTTTTTTTACAGGAAATTTCTCTGATAAAGGTTTCCTTTCTCAAGTATATAGGGAAATGTACCAAATTCATAAAAATAAGAACCACTTTTCAATTGATAAATGGTCAGATGATATGAAGGGTATCCAGATGACTCATTGTATAGAACCCTAGGTCTGAGTTGAGAAGACCTGAGTTCAAATCCAATCTAAGACATTGACTAGATATGTGATTCTGGGCAAGTTACTTGTCCCTGTTTGCCTTAGTCTCCTCATTTGTAAAATGAACTGGATAAGAAAATGGTAAACCACTCCAGTATTTTTTGCCAAGAAAGCCCTATAAGGGTGCAAAAAGATTTGGGAATGACTAATTGAACAAACAACAATGAGAACCATAAGTCAAAGCTAACTATAGTCAAATGTAAAGATGCTTTACAATACTATTGATTAGAGAAATGCAAAGTACCACCACACATCAATTAGACTGGCTCACTTGACAGAAAAGGGAAAAGATACATGCTGGAAGAGATGTGGAAAAATAGGTACATTAATGCATTATTGATGGAGTTTTGCATTGGTCTAACCACTTTGGAGAACAATTTGGACTATACACAAAGGATTGTAAACCTTTTTATAGCAATAAATATAAATCATAGGTCTGTGTCCTAAAAGACACAGAAAGAAAAGAAAGAAAAGAAAAAAGGATCTTTATGTACAAAATATTTATAGCAAGTCTTTTCGTGGTGACAGAGTTGAAAATAGAAGGGATGCTCATCAATTGGAGAATGATAAGTTGTTATATATGATTATGAGGGAATACTATTGTAGTATAAGAAATGATGAGAAAGAAGGTTTCAAAAAAGCCTAGGAAGAATTTTGTGAACTGATGCAAAGTAAAATGAGTAAAACCAGAAGAACATTATACATATTAACAGTAGTATTGTAATGATAATTAATTGTATAAGACTTAGCTGCATCTGATCAAGACAATGATCTAAGTCAGTTCTAAAGAATCCATGATGAAAATTGTTCACCTCCAAAGAAAGAGAGTTGATGTACACTGAATGTAAATTGAAACATATTTTTTCCTTTGTATTTCTTGTTTTTGCTTTTTCTTTTCAATGTGACTGAAACATATTTGTGTTTTAGATGACTTCATATCTATCTATCTATATAGTACAGATACAATAGAGTAATTAACATATCATATGCATTATTAATTGGTGGTAGGGAGAAAAGGTAAGGAGAGAATTTGGAATTTGACATTGAAAAAATGGAATGTTTAAAGTAAATAAGTAAATATAATGTAAAAGATTCAGAGAAAAAACTAATAAAAGATTATGTTGAAGTTTTGAGACTAGATGATAACTAGGATGATGATAATAGGAATGTTAGTGAGCATAACATATTTCAGAAGTGAGAGAGAGTTGGAATATGTTGAATTTTACATAGTGGGAAAAAAGGAGCAAACATGTCATATGAAGAAAAGGAGGGAAGTAAGAAAAGTGGATCTGTCATGGACTTTACCATGAAACAAAAATATTTGAAAACTGATTAAAAAACAAAGAATTTTGGGAAAAAACTTATCAAGTATTCCAAAGATCCAATAAAGACTTTTTTTGTGTGTGGAAGCTTTAGCCTACATTGATTTTTCCAGACATTATTTCCTTATACCAATAACCTCACTGACAGAGTAACTTTAAGTTAATAGTCTCCATAGTAGGGTTCTGGAAGTTTTTTCCTTTTTTTTTTTTCACAATCTTAGCTGTAATTTGACTAGTTTTTCCTACAGCAAATTCAAACCATAGACCAGGACAGTTTATTAAATAATCATTATGTTGTTGTATACCAAACTGTTATTATCTTTTAGAAAACTGTTGAAGTGACACTATATATTGTATTATAATTCTATACCTCCTATATTGTTCTGTAGTATTATTTTGGTGAAGGGAAACACGATTGTATTGAAAAGTACTCTATAACTATATTGAACTGAGATTGCAATATATTGCATTGTGTATTTACATATTAATCATGATGGCAATTTAGTAATTTGTGAACTGATCTCATAAAAATGCTGTTGGGAACAGTAACTGTTGATGATGGTATTAATAATTATGGTGATTATTATATTATAAAATAGTATGTTATATTATAAAAACTATGGTTTGATACTAAAGTATAAAAGAAGGAAAAAGAAACAGTGAATTATAATGAGTGAATTATCTGAAATTATATGAAATCTGGAATTACCAGCTTTCCAAATAGAAAACTTTTGAGGCCATTATTTGGAAACTAATTAACGATTCTCTTAATATGATCTGGGGGTGATGAATGAGTTAAAAGCCTTCATGGTAAGAGAGAGAGAGTAGATTAAAAGTGTTGTAAAAGGCAAAATGAGAAGCATGGCTCTGTTGTCTAGATATGGCAGATATTTTGCCATGATTGGAACCAACTTCAGCCTATTCAAAATGCTGATAGTAATATGCCTAACATTGGAAAGATGCTTGGATTTAACTTGGCATAAAACACCTTAATATATCACACATCTGACCACTTTTAGTTTGTTCTAGCTTCTTGGAAGGAAAGTCATGGTAAATCTGGACAGCATACTTAAAAAAACAGAGACTTCATTTTGCTGACAAAAGTTTGTATAAGCAAAACCATTTCCAGTAGCATCTATGACTGTAAGAGTTGAATTTCTTCCTTGGAAAACTGCCTATTCATATATTTTGATTATTTATCTATTGTTGATAATATTATAAATTTGAATCAGTTCTTTATGTATCTTAGACATGAGACATATCAGAGAAATTTGCTTCAATAAATTTCCCCAGTTATCTATTTATCTTCTAATTTTATCTGTATTTCTTTGGTTTATTAAATTAATTATTATTAAATTATTAATTAAATTAAATTCTATTTAATATTACATGATCAAACATATCCGTTTTATCTTCTTTGACCCTTTCTATCCTTTGGTTATGAATTCTTCCCAGAAAATTAATTTCTTTCTTTCTCTACAAATTTGCTTATGATATCATATTTTATTTTTAAGTCATATATTCATTTGGGGCTTTTCCAAGTGCTCAACATGAGGTATGGATTGGAAAACAAAACAAAACCAAACTATTTTCTGCCAGATTGTTTTCCATTTTTTTCTAGTAATTTTGTTAAGTGATAGATCCTTACCCCAGTCACTTGGTCCTTGAGTTTATTAGACACTGTGCTGTTGTGTTCAGCTTTTGCATTTTTAACTAATACCAAATCATTTTGATGGTTACTTCTTTCCTTCTTTGTCTTATTATTTCCTTTGAGTTCTTTAGTTCAATTGAGATTTGACTGGAATTTTAAAAAATCTTTATTAAGAAATTAAGATAAGAAAAATAAAATAAATAACATGCAGAATCATAAACTGGAAAGATACAGTGACACAGAGCTGATCTTTAGTTTAATTTTGTCTGATTCTGACATCTGACTTCAGTACCATTTTATGATCAGACTAAGGTACTAACATTCTCCAAACTATAATTCACACTTTCTTTGGCTTTAATGATAACCTCAAGAAAATCTAGGATAAGTTCTGCTAGTTCTAAATGATGCTTTCCATTTTAAACTCTCAGTACCTATTCACTGTCCAGCAGTTGGAGAAACTCAACTTTAATTTCTGGTTTTAAGACCCACATTCTCTTGCACATTTTATCACATTACAGTATCTGATCTAAGATTGTAAATTAGGAATACTCATTTACATTTGTGACAGTGTGGAAGGGTTAAAGATGTCTTCTCAAGTTTCCTTTTTTCTGTATAGAAAACATTTCATCTTTGATGTATGGTAAGGTTATTTTCTCCCTTTGAGAGGTTCCAGGATGATGTCTAGAGGAAGAGCAACATTGATATTTTCGCTTCTAGATCTACACTTTAAGATCTTTGAACAAAGTAATTGGCTGAAGGGAATTGAGGATGGTACTGGGATGTTTCCCATTTTACTTTGGCTTGACTACAAAGAGGATGCAGGTTATATTTAAGTTACTATGAGGTAGTTTAGGCCCAGATAGATGCTTATTTATGAGATTTTATTTGGGGACATAGGAAGAGTATATCTCAACTAGTTTCAGGAGTCAAAGCAAGAGAAAGCAATATGAAACTAAAACTACACAGATATATAGGATGCTAGCCAAGTAACATGAATATGGCTCTGTCTAGGGAGTTCTGCCTCTAAAATTGCCTGACTTATTCTAAGAGAATGGCCTTGAGATGTTTTTAAAGATAGGATCAAAGACTTTTTGGAAGTGCTTATGTCTTTTCCCTTCTACATATTATTTCTCAGTCAGATTCTGTAGAGAAAAGGAAATAAAACTTCAATGCATAAATGTCCTAAAAGGGGGAGAGAGTCCTTAATTGTCAATATAGTTTCATATATATATATATATGCATATATATATGTAAATATATCTTCTATCTAGTGAGGAAGGAAGATAATTTAGAGAATTTTAGAAAACAAAACCTTATTGACATAATAAGAAGGTTATAGAAATCATAAACCAGAAACTACAAAATGAATCTCAGCAGTCATATTTTAAATGGTTCTACAATACTAATGTCTAATGTTCTGGTTATTCCCACCATCCATGGAAAAGTTCTTTCCTACAAGAAATTCCATATTAGAGTTTTACAATATGATAAAATTTATATATATATGCATACAATATATGTAGATACATATATGCACAAGATACAATGCAAGTAATTACACAAATACTTGCTACTCACAATAAGAAAAGAGTCACATCATCAGTGGGAAAATGTTTTCTTTGGTGAAAATGTCATGTTAAGTTTTATAAAAGGCCATTAGAAACCAATTTTCATAATGATGTTAATCTTGTTTTCAAAAATCCATCTACTGCATGAAAGTAGATCAACCTTGCTAATAAGATTACTAAATGACACAATTTTGTTAGTTAAAGAGAAAATGAAGCGGCTCCTGGAGAAATCTAATTTATTTAAATGAACAAATGACTCATCTCTCTTGAACAATGAGTATGTTAGCATTCCATTTTCAACCAAAGTAACAGTTAAGGTAATGTCTTAAGAATCATTTCATAGTTCATTGTCTGTAAGAAGCATAATCCTCTCATAAAGATTTTTTAAAATACTATGTATTTTGCCATCAAAAATGCTTCCATGTGACATGGATAGACCACTGATATTTTTACTTAGATTATCAAAGAGCTGTCAGAGGAATTAAATAGAAATAAATGGTAATGTGATTTCTTGGAAGAAACAGAAATTGTTTTTATTCAGACAGCATATTGTTACCATTTGGCTTCTTTCTGATTGAACAACATGCCTACCAGGAATTAATGTGTGGGAAACTGTCAACTTTAGGCAAAAATTGTAAACTGATTGGAGTATGTAGTTAGAGTTGTGTGTCTGGGGTATGTTGTTAAATGCATGATGG
Organism: Antechinus flavipes; assembly: GCF_016432865.1. Taxonomy (NCBI): domain Eukaryota; kingdom Metazoa; phylum Chordata; class Mammalia; order Dasyuromorphia; family Dasyuridae; genus Antechinus; species Antechinus flavipes. The sequence continues at coordinate 177,663,643 of NC_067402.1, forward strand.
GGGCTTAATTTATGCATTGGTTAGGATGTAATTAGGTCCTTAGGGAGGACAGTGCAATTAAATATGTGAGTGTGGATGTAATTAGATGAAGTTGAATGGTACAATTAAATTCATAAGAAGGGGGTGTAATTAGATTGTGGAATGGGGGTGTATTTAGATGCCTGGCAGAGGACATAATTAGCTATATGGGTGAGGGATTTAATTATATATGTGGGAGGGATGTAATTATGCGGGGGAGTCAGTGCTCATGTGTGGGTATGGGCACAATAAGACACAAGGTTAGGGCTGTTTCTAGATAGACATTTGTAGACAAAAAACTAGACTTTTTTTTTTATCAAGAAGGACAAATATTTAGTCCCTGGCATTATAGTGACATCATTTCAGATCAAATTAAGGTTTGCAAACTTTAGTTGGCAAAGGAAAAAAAAAGGATTTTTCTAACTTCATTCATAACTAAGATATCTTAGTGATATTACATTATAATGGGGAGTCAATTCGGTTTAGTGGAATAAAATTTGAAGGCTTCATTTCAAATTTCCACTCTAGTTATGAAACTATTGAATCTATCTCTTCATCTCTCTGAGTGTCCACTTTATAAAATGGAAATAATAACTCTTGTCCTATTTATCCTACAGGATTTTTCAATTGAATAAGATTTATTAAGGGTATATGGTCCAGTGTTTACCCTGGTTAAGTGGCTGAAGTTCTAAGTTTAGAGTCAGAAAAACTGGAATTCAGTCTAATCTCAGTTACTTACTTTTTGACCTTGGACAAGTCACCTAACCTGTTTGCCTCAGTTTCCTTACCTGGAAAATGGAGATAATAATAGCACATACCTCCTAGGGTTGTTCTGAGGATCAAATGGGTTAGTACTTGTAAAATATTCAGGATAGTGTCTGGAACTTAATAAGCTCTATATAAATATTAGTGATGATGATACTGGTGGTGGTGGTAATGATGATACAGATAAAGAAATATGTGCCCTGTGATGAGAAAATGTCTTTCAAACTGTAATGTACTTTGGAAATGTGAATTATTATTGCATTATACATTTGTATTTAATTTAATAGGGGTACTTTGATGTTACAACAGTTCCTAGTAAGAATTCTGAATTCAGAATGAAGAAGAGCCAGGGTGACCATTTTGAATATTATCATTTCCTCCATTTAATAGCTGGTAAAAGTAACCAAAGAAGAAACCAATCAATGTCATGTCCATTCAGCAAAATTCATTATATGTATATCAGATATTAGTCTTGCATGGATAAATTATATTATTGTCATTAATCACATTAGCAAACATTTCTGATATTCATTAGAGGACATCATTGACATTGTCAATTAACATTGACAATATCCATGTTGGGATATCCATGGGAAAAAATACCCTTATTGGGAATGAGGATATGATTTTAATTTCTTTTTTTTTAAGTTCTTGAAAAATCTATTTAATATTTTATTTTTCCCCAATTGCATGTAAGAACAATTTTAACATTCTTTTTACTCTTCAGATTTTGAGTTACAAATTGTCCCTCCTTCTTCTATCTCCCTCATTGAGAAGGCAACAATTCAACATAGGTTATACATGTGTAGTCTCGCAAAACACATCTCCATGTAAGTCATTCTGTCAAAGAAAACAGATGAAAAACCCAAGAAAAATAAAGAAAAGTATCTTTGGACTTCATTTCGGCTCTACCAGTTATTTTCCTGGAGATGGACAGATTTTTCATCATATGCTTTATAAGAATTATCTTGAGTCATTGCATTGCTGAGAATAGCTAAACTATTTATAATTTATCATCATATAATTTTGTTGTTTTGTGTACAGTGTTCTCCTGGCTCTGCTCATTCACTTTGTGTCAGTTCAGATAAATCTTTCCATGTTTTTCTGAGAGCATTCTGTTCATCATTTCTTAAAATACAATAATATTCCCCTTCAACATTTGTCATTTTCTTTTTCTGTCATTAGTCAGTCTCACTGATGTGAGATAGTAGTTTAGAGTTGTTTTAATTTGAATTTTCTTTCATCAATTATTTAGAGCATTCCTTTATAACTATATATATCTTTGATTACATTGTCTTCAAACTGCCTGTTCATATCTTTTGGTAATTGAATAATGATTCTCATTTCTATAAAATCGATTTAGTTTTCTATTATGTTTGAGAAATGAAGTCATTATCGGAAAACTCATTGCAAAATTTTTTTCATAGTAATGATTACCAACAATGCATTTCTTTCCATCCTATTGTCCCCCATTTATTTTTCTCTCCCACTCTCTTCTTTTACCCTATCTAGTCTCTCTCTCTCTTTTTAATAATAGCTTTTTATTTTTAAAATATACCCAAAGATAGTTTTGAACATTCACTCTTGCAAAACCTTCAGTTCCAAATTTTTCTCCCTTTCTTCCTCCAACCTCTCCCCTGGACAGCAAGTTATCCAATATATGTTAAAGATGTGCAATTCTTCTATACATATTTCCACATTTATCATGCTACACAAGAAAAATCAGATCAAAAAGGAAAAAATGACAAAGATAAAAAAGCAAGCAAATAACAAAAAGGTGAAAATACTATGTTGTGATCCACATTCAGTTGTGACATCCTCTTTCTAGATGCAGATGGCTCTTTCCAACACATTTACTTTGGAATTGACCTGAATTACTTAATTGTTGAAATTATCCTGCTGATCATTTCTTATAGAACAATAATATTATATAACATTCATATGCCATAATTTATCCAGCCATTCCCCAACTGATGGACATCTTCTCAGTTTCCAGTTCCTTGCCTCTACAAAAAGGGTTGCTAGAAACATTTTTGCACATATGGGTTCTTTTCCCTTTTATGATCTCTTTAAGATACAGATCCAGAGAGACACTGATGGATCAAAGGGTATACACAGTTTGATAGCCCTTTGGGCATAGTTCCAAAATGTTTTCCAGAAAAGTTAGATCAGTTCACAACTCTACCAACAATATATTAGTGTCTCATCTTTCTCACATCCCTTCCAACGCTTATCAATATCTTTTCCTGTCTTATTAGCCAATCTGAGAGGTGTATAGTGATACCTCTGAGTTTTCTTAATTTGCATTTCTGTAATCAATAGTGATTTAGAGCATCTTTATCATATGACTATAAATGGTTTTAGTTTTTTCATCTGAAAATCCTTTTGACCATTTCATTCATTCATATCCTTTGACCATTTACCAAGTGAAAAATAGCTTGTATTATTATAAATTTATGTATTTTGTGTATTTTAGAAATGAGGCCTTTATCTTGAACCCTTGGATGTAAAATGTTTCCCCCCATTTTCTGCTTCCTTTCTAATTTTGCCTCCATTGGTTTTGTTTGTGCAAAACCTTTTTAATTTAATATAATCAAAATAACCCTTTTTGCATTTCATAAAGTGCTCTAGTTCTTCTTCGGCTTTAGATTCCTTCCTTTTCACATATTTGAGAAGTAGACTGTCCCTTGTTCTCCTAATTTGATTATAGTATCATGTCTAAATCACGAACCAATTTTGATTTTATCTTGGTATAGGGTGTTAGATGTTGGACAGTGCCTAGTTTCTGCCACACTATTTTCCAATTTTCCTAGCAGTTTTTGTCAAATAGTGAGTTCTTATCCCAGAATCTGGAGTCCTGGGTTTATCAAACCCTAGATTGTTATAGTCATTGACTACTTTATCCTGTGAACCTAACCTATTCCACTGATGAACTACAGTACCAAAAAGTTTTGATGATCATTGCTTTATAATATAGTTTTAGGTCTGGTACAGCTAGGCCATCTTCATTTGCATTTTTTTCATTAATTCCCTTGAAATTCTTGACCTTTTGTTCCTCCAGATTAACTTTGTTATTATTTTTTTTAGATCTGTAAAGTAATTTCTTGGTGGTTTGATTGGTATGGCACTGAATAAGTAGATTAATTTAGATAGCATTTCTGCTGGTTTACTTCTTGATTGCACTGAACAAGACCATTGTTCTTTGACCCTTACAGCAGGGTGTAAGTCCATGTAAATCATCAGCATTTCTATATTACCAACAAAGTCCAACAGGAAGAGATAGACAGAGAAATTCCATTCAAAATAACTGTAAATAATATAAAATATTTGGGAGCATTTCTACCAAGACAAAGACAGGAACTATATGAACACAATTACAAAACACTTCTCACACAAATAAAGTTAGATCTAAACAACTGGAAAAGTATCAAGTGCTCTTCTATGACCTGCCATCAAATCATAATTTTCTTTGGGGCTTTGGATGCAGGAGTTTGACTTTTTTGTCTTTTTTTTCAGTGTGTTTTGATCTTCCTTTGTACCATAGTAATTTTCTATGGTCAGATTTTTTCCTGTTGTTTGTTCATTTTCTACCCTATTTCTTGACTTTTAACTCTACATTAAAATGGAGTTCTGCTTCCCTAGTGGAGGAGGCACTGTCTCAAGCTTGAAGTCTCTTGTGCAACTTTTCAGAAATAATTCTTGGGACCTGTAAATTTTGGTGCCTTCCAAGGTGGTATGATCTAGGGAGAGGTATATTTATTATTCTCCTGTACTGTGCACTGGTTTGTGAGCAACTCTGGAATTGTGATTAGGATCCCTGCTTCCCTACAGCAATAAGCTCTGCTGTGCTAGTTCTCTTCCTCACACTGGGGCTAAAAGCCAGATTCAAGTATGGGCAATGCAACAGAGTCCTGCCCCTGGTACCAGCAATAGGTAAATCTCCTTTTGATCCACTGTTCTATAATCTATGAGAAGTTGGAAACCGCCCCTGCTATCACTGATTCAGACTCCCCTGAGATTTGCTCTTGGATTGATGGGGCCCTATCTCTGCTGGATTGCACTTATTCCTCATGTTGATGCATCAGATCTTTTTTGCTGACCTTCTAAATTGCCTTGGGTTGAAAAATTGCTTCATTCAATCTTTACGTGGGTTCCACTGCTCTAAAATTAATTTAGAGTCATCATCTAAAGATATTTGGAGGAATTTTGGGGAGAGCTCAGGCAAGTCCCTGCCTTTACTCCACTATCTTGGTTCTGTCTCTATTGTATCTTTATAAAAAACTCACATATAGGTAGTGCTTTTTTCTCATCTCTACTTGTCTATTGAATAATACAGATTTATGATCTTAGATGTTTCTGAAATTCCCTAGATAGTGAATATTTATTTGTTTGGTATTGGGTCAGCAATGCAAACTAATATTATTGTATCTTTCTGTGCTATGTACATTGGTATATTATTTTAATGAAGCTATAGTGCTTCTAGATTAGAATTCTTAGATTAAAGATTGACACCTTCAATGGCCTAGCTCTTTTAAACCTAAAAATATATTACAATGCAATAGTCATCAAAACCATTTGGTACTGGCTAAGAAATAGAATAGTCGATAAGTGTAATAGGTTAAGTTCACAGGACAAAATAGCCAATGACTATAGTAATCTAGTGTTTAACAAACCAAAAGACCTCAGATTTTGGGATAATAACTCACTATTTGACAAAAAATTGGAAATTGGTATGGCAGAAACTAGGCATTGACCCATACCTAATACCTATGCCAAAATAAGGTCAAAATGGTTTCATGATTTAGACATAAAAAATGATATTCTAAGCAAATTAGAAGAACAAAGAATAGTTTACCTCTCTGTGGAGATGACTCTCAGATCTGTGGAGAAGGAAGGAATTTGTGGTCAAGTAAGAACTGGAGTACACTATTGAATATAAAGTAGATAATTTTGATTATATTAAACTAAAAAGGTTTTGTACAAACAAAACAAATCCAAACAAGATTAGAAGGGAAGCAATAATCTGGGAAAAATTTTTTACAGTCAGGGGCTCTGATAAAGGCCACATTTCTAAACTATATTGAGAATTGACTCAAATTTATAAGAATTCTAGTCATTTTCTAATTGGTAAATTGTCAAAGGATATGAACAATTTTCAGATGAACAAATTAAAACCATTTTTAGTCATATAAAAAGGTGCTCTAAACCACTATTGATCAGAGAAATGTAAACACACCTCTCAGATTGGCCAAATGACAGGAAAAGATAATGACGAATGTTGGAGGGGATGTGGGAAAGATGGGACCCTAATATATTGTTGGTGAAGTTGTGAACTGATTCAACCATTCTGGAGAGCCCAAAGGACTATCAAACTGTACATACTGTGCGTACTCTTTGATTCAGCAGTGTTTCTACAAGGCTTGTATCTCAAAGAAATCATAAAAGAGGGAAAGGGACCCACATGTGCATAAATGTTTGTGGCAGCCCTTTTTATAATGCCAAGAAACTGGAAATTGAGTGGATACTCATCAGTTGGGGAATGGCAAAATAAGTTATGATATATGTATATTATGCAATAGTATTGTTCCGTAAGAAACAACCAGCAGGGTGATTTCAGAGAAGCCTGAAGAGATTTACATGACCTGATGTTAAATGAAATGACCAGAACCAGGAGATCATTGTACACAGCAACAACAATGTTGCACACTGATCAGTTCTGATGGACATGGCTCTTTTCAATGTGAGACCTGGGTTAGCTCCCTGGATGCCTTAGAATCAGCTGGAGTCAGAATAAACAAAAGTCCTTGGTCTTTATTCTTGGTCTTTAGGGGAAGAAGTGAAGGGGATGGACACAAACTCTCTACAACCTCCCTTCTCCTCTTCCACTGCCAAAGTGACTCTGGCTTGTCTTACTCACCCCCTAATCCCTCCTACAATTCTCTGTATACACCAGAAGATCAAGCCAGCACAGAAGAGTGAGAAGGACCATTTTCCAAGCATATGCTAATAGAGTATTGTCCAATAGGTAATTACCCTTAAGTGCTCAGTTGTCTAATTCCAGTGCACCTATTCAGAGTTTAAGCCCTTTATAATTCAGGCCAGTTTCAATGATCATATGATGAAGGGAGACTTTTGCACCTGTTGAGAGGACTATGGCAATTGAGTATTTTCACTTTTTTTGTTGTTGTTTGCTTGAATTTTGTTTTCTTTCTCATTTTTTTTCCCTTTTGGATCTGCTCTTTCTTGTGCAGCACAATAATTGTGGAAATGTGTATAGAAGAATTGTACATGTTTAACAAATATTGGATTACTTGCCATCTAGGCAAGGGGTGAGGGGAAGGGTGTGAAAAATTTAAAAATCAAGATTTTGCAAGGGTGAATGTTAAAAATTATCCATACATATGTTTTGAAAATAAAAAGTTAAAAAAAAAGATTGATACTTTCATCGTGAGGCCAGATTCCTTTCTCTCTATCCCAAGATAAATTGCTGTTCAAGACTTGTTTTCTGGCCTCCATGTTTCCAATAGCATTTGGAATTTCTAAGCAAATATGGTGCTGTATGATGTTCCCTAGAAGATAAAATAAAACTATTTTGGTACTTATAATGCAATCAGTTCTTGTCCCTTGAAAATAGGATAAAAATATTTGAAAAATGCCTCTTTATGCTCTAGGTTATAAGGAAAATGAATTTCTCCTTTTGAAAAATGGAAGAAGGGCTTCAATGTAAAATAAATAATAAAAGCTGTTGACAAGGCAAAAGAGAATTGATTGAGAAGCCAGAGATTAGAAAAACATAAAAATATGGGAAGAAAGGAAGGATAAGTGGAGTTAGTAGAGAGGAGTCTCTTTCTGAAGAAGCCATGTGATCTCTGAGGAATGCTGACATGGATCCACACACATAATCAGATGGGATAACATTCAGGGAGGGTTAGAGGAAGAAGGTACAAATAATGAAAGTTAGTGTCTTAGATGTTCACTAAATGGAAATGAAGCAGCTATTTGTCCATCTGACTATCAGTACAGGAGAGTTCTTGGTAGGTCTTCCTGCAACTATGGAAAATTCAGTTAAGGAGAAAGAGCTGTTCAGAAATCAATCTATCCTGGGTGTAGTTGTGCTCAGAGAAAAGGCAACATGTCCTTCAGAATTTCCATCTTATATTGCCAGATATAGCTAGTGGTCTCTAAGACTTTAAACTGCAAGAAGTGAAGAACACAGGATAAAGGAGAAGTGCAAAGTAAGGATGATTGTCTAGAGTTGGGCAGTGAGAGGGGACAGCTGCATGTGATAAAGCGCCAATTGAGAACCCTTACACCAGAAATATATATACATAGAAGTAGAAATCCTGTGAGAAAGTTTAGTTGCTCTATGACTTTTGGGTAGCTAGACAGGCTTAGAGTCAGGAATATTTGAGTTCAAATTCAGCTTCATACTCTTACTGCTTCTGTGACTCAGGACAAGTCTCTTAACCCTGTTTACCTCGGTGTCCTCATCTGTAAAGTAAGGTGGAAAAGGATATGGCAAACCACTGAGTATCTTTGTAAAGAAAACCCTAAATGGAGTCATGAAGATTTGGACATAACTGAATGTGGTTTTGCAAGAGTGGTCTCCTTTCCTCTCAGGGGATGTATCCAGAATATGATTGAGGAATTCATTGGGTCAAATAACTACTTCTCACTTTTGGTAATTACACAGACACACATAACATATTTCTAGGAGGAATCTAGAGGCCATTGCTAAGGATGGTATAATCTTGGGCAAGAAACGATAGATGTTAGGGGCACAGGAGATATGTCCACTTGTTTAAGGCAAAACCTTCAGAAAAGAAGGATATATTTGGGAGACAGAGCTAGTTAAGAAGATAGTGCCTGAATATAGTCTTTTGGATTTCTACTTCACTACTTAAAATATAGTAATAATCACTTCTGGCTGCAGATGATAAAAGACAGCAAAATGTATTTTTTGAGGAATATTGAAAACCTAGTCAAATCTCTTTACTGAAAAGAGAGAGGGAAAACTCCATAGATAGATAGACAGACAGACAGACAGACAGCATATAGATAGATAATAAGTTAGATATCATAAAGAATAACCAACCATAATATAGGAATAAATAAAATGGAGTAATTAGAATAAATAGAAATAGAAATTCCAAAAAAGTATTAAGAAACAAATAAAGAAATCAGCAGTAAGATCCCTGATTTCAGGTGTTTATATACAAATATATAAAATAAATATGAGATCCCAACACAACGAAGACATTTTCCTTTCACAAGTGTGGTTGAGAATGAATGGCATGAGATTCAAGATTGAGTATGAAAAGATAAACCTATTCAAAAGGAACATGATTCTTAAAAGGTTAAGTGTTTTTTAATATATAAGAAGATATATTTTAAGGACACATAGGAAGAAGAGGAAGCATATATATTGGGAAGTATTTAGGTAACTATTAGTGGAGTTAGAAATAATGGCATCATTCCACAAGGCAGGAGAAGTATAGACCATCTAGATAATAGAGTCAAAAACAGATCACATACATAGAATGGAGATATCCAGCACGTAGCTTGGTACCATACATATAGTAAAGTACTTAATAAATAAATTGAGGACTTCAGTTATTTGAATATTGATTAGAACTCTTTCTCTGATTTGATTTGTTTATATTATTTCATCCTCTAAATGTCAAAAAAAAAAACCCAAAACAAAAGGAAAATTACATTCTTATTTTTTTTCTTTTTTAAGACAGTCTCATCTTTATTTATTTATTTTTGTTTTGGAGCTTTTTTCAGTAGTATTTTATTTTTCCAAATACATATAAAGATAGTTTTCAACATTTATTTTTATAAGACTTTGTGTTCCAAATTTTTTCTTCTTGAACACTTATTTTTCTCCTCCCCAAGACAGTAAGCAATTTGGTATAGGTTAAATTTTTCAATCCTTTTAAAAGAAACATAGGGAAATTGCATTCTTTATCTGCTTTTCATTGGTTATAAAGAACTGGTTGGTATAGTGAAAATGATAGGAACTTATAGTCAGTCCATCAATTAACTTTTGACCATGACTGTACATATGTTGGATGAGCATTGCAGATGTACCCAGAAATGAATAGGAAGAGTAGAATGAGTTGTATTGGACTTGGGAAATATCACATTGCTTTCCATGATTCCAAATTGCTTTCTACGAACTAAATATATACATACATACATACATACATACATATATATCCTGTGATTAAATGCAATTGTACAAATTTGTTAAATTTGTACTAAAGTGGAGTAATAGCAAGATCAGCATGAGAACTGATAAAAGAAAAATCCATAGTAATAGAATCCTGGAAATGGAAGACCTTTGCATCCAGTCTCCTGGAATAAAATATACCCTCAATAATATACCCAAGAACTGATTTGTCCAACAACAGGATATTCATTATATCTTGAGTTAGTCTTTTCCACATTTGGAGAGTTCTACTTTTAAAGAAGTTTTCCTTACACTAAAAATAAATTTATCTTTGCTGCTACTACACTGCTTCTATCTATGTTTTCTTCTCCTCAGGAGGGACAAATTTAGCCCTTTTCCACTGACCTCTCTTCAAATACTCAAATTCAATTGAATTAGATTTGATTAAATTATACTCCTTATGCTAGGTGCTGAGATAAAAAGCCAAAAGCACAAGTAGTCCCTGCTCTCAAGGATTTTATATTATATTTAATGAAAACAGATAATAATAGCTAATAACAATAGTTAACATTTATATATATTGTTTGCTATGTGCCACACACCATGCTAAGTGCTTTATAATTATTATCTCATTTCATTCTCAACAGAGGTAGGTGCTATTATTATTTCCCTTATTCAGATAAGGAAACTGAGATTAAGTAACTTGCCTTAGGTCACACAGCTAGTGAGGTCTAAAATCAGATTTGAACTTGGGTCTGACTCTCCTCATAAGGGCAGGAACTCTCTTTTACTTCTTTTTTGTATTCCCAAGGTTTAGCACTTTGCTTGATACATAGTAAGTGCTTAATACTTGTTTATTGAAATTGTATTAAGTTGGCTCCAGGAGTGGTACTCTATTCATTGATAAATTAATCTGAAGCAAATATTAAGTAGTTTCTTGGTAGTTGAGAAGGTATATCTTGGTGCCTGAACTATTTGTTGAGAAAATCCAGAAACTATGATGAAGAGGGAGAACATTCCAGGCATGGGGGTTAAATTGCAAGTCACAGAATCAAGAAATGGATTATCATGTATAAAAAACAGCAGATGAACAACTTTAGCTAAAATAGAGAGTTCAATGATTGTCAAGGACTTTAAATGCCAAATGAGTTCTTATTTTTTATAGAGGCAGATGGGAGTCATTAGAACATCTTGAGCAATGGAGTGATATAGTCAGATTAATATCAATTTGGCAAGATCTATGGAAGCTGTATTAAAGAAGGAAGAAAATGAAAGCAGGAAGATCAATTAGGTGAATATAGAAATCGTTCAGATAAGCAGAGAAGTGAGCACTTCAGCTGGGAAGATGGCTTTGTGAGTGGAGAGAAGGGGATGAACGTGAGAAATATTGTAGATGCTTGTGTTATTTTGTATTTGCATTACCAAATCCTATCACAGTGCCTAAATTGGTAAACACTTAATAAATGCTTGTTGGATTTGAGATAGGATTGACAAGCCTTTGTTAGATTGGCTATGGGTGGGAAGGATAAGAGAGAAGGAAAAGTTGAGGTTCACTCTGAAGGTATGAACCTGGGAGACTAGAAAGAAGATAGTTTACTCAAAAGAAATAGGGAAATTAGAAGAAGGAGTGGAGTTTAAGGAAGTGATAGTTATCGTGTCGCTGCAATGTCTTTCCTTCTCCAGGGGGCCAAATCTTAGGAATACAGAAACAGCCAAAAGAGAGTTCCTTCCTTGAAGGGGAGAGTCAGATTTAAGTTCTAAATTGACCTATGAGTTTACTAACTGTATGATCCCAGGAAAGTTACTTGCCTCAGTTTTCTTATTTGTATAATGAGAATAATAATAGAAACCACCTCACAGGGTTATTGAGAATGAAATGAAATAATTATAAAGTGCTTAGCACACTGTCTGATGCATGATAAGTGCTATATAAAAGTCAGCTATTTTTATTAGCAATTATTATATGCTGCTTCCATCAAATATAAGATCCTTGAAAGCAGAGATTACTTGTGTTTTTATTTTTTTAATCCAAGTTTATGTATCAGTGCATTTTACTTATTCTCCTTTTGCTATCTTGGTTGTTTCTCCCTCCCTGCCAATGTTCTTTAGTTTTTCATTTTCCTACTAAAAATCTGGCTTTGGAAATTGGATACAATATTCTAGATATTGTATGGAGAGTATGCCAGAGAACCATCAACTCCCTAAGGCTGGATATTATGCTCCTCTTGATGCAGTCTGTGATTGCTCTGTGGAACTGGCATCCATATATCAGTTTCAACAATCATTTTTCAAAGTATTAATTGTTCAGAGACACACATCTCAGAATTAGAAGGTTTCTTTCTTCCAGGAAAATCAGAGTGAATATCGCAGGACCTCCAATTTATACTGGTAGTTGTAAGTTAAGGAAGAAACCTTTCTTGTTGAATATTTCTTATGGCAATGTTTAAAGTAAACACAATGAGCTTTGTTATATTTTATAAAGAAAAAAATGAATATGAAGCCAGAATATTTAGCTGGATTATTTAATTTAGAACTTTGATAGTAGTAAAACTAATATTTCAGAGTTTGATCATAAAGGTATGTGGCTAAAAAAAACAATGAAAACTGATTTTTTTTTTGAGTCTAATACAATTTCCTTTCCATAATGCATATTTCATCCACATTCCAAGTACTTCCTTAAGCAGCTAAAATGGAACGGTCTGGAGTCAGGGAGACATGAATTCAAATCTAGCCCCAGACATTTTCTAGCTTTATGACTCTGGGCCAAGTCATTTAAGCTTCACTTGCTTCATTTGCTTTATCTATAAAATGAGGATAATAATAGCAAATACATCCTGGGGTTGTTGTGAGCAACAGATGACACAATATTTGCAAAGTGCTTAGCTCTTGATAGCCACTTAAATGCTTGTTTCCTTCCTTCCTTAATAATTGTATAATAAATCCTAGAAGTCTATGCATCCCAACATGAGTAGAAGTATGATGTACAATGTTTTGGATTTCTAAATGTCCTTTGGAGGCATCTGGAGTTTCTAAATTAATTGTTACTTTTATTACTTTTACCTGTGGATTTCTCATTGGAGACTTTCAGTATACTTTAAACTTCCTTATGAAAGAATATTTGTATATCCAATTAGTATGAAATAAAATTTGTTTTTTGAGTGTAGTTACTTAGATTAATTTAAAGTATTCCCTAAACTGTTCCTGTGAAGATTCCTGGAATGAATTGTTAAAACTTTCATTATAATTATCTTGAGTGAGAGATCAAAGACAGCTTAGACTTTGGGTCAATCGGTTTTGTCAATGTAAAAAATCTGAGCATAATTACCTTTGTCATCTTTTTATAAAGAAAAATTTACATAAAACCATAATATTTGACTAGATTATTTAATTTAGGACTTTAATAGTAGTAAAACTAGTGTTTCAGAGTTTGACCGCAAATATATGTCGCTAAAAAAACCAATGAAAACTTATTTTTTAAAGTTGAATCCAGTTTTCTTTCTACAAATGGATAAGGTCTCCTCAATTTGTAAAGTACCTGTGGGAATAAATTAGATCTCAATACATCTATTTTCTTCATACCTTTTCATGACAAGACTCAATAACTTTCTCTGTGTTAAAGGTCCTAAGATAACCTATCTACTTGAAACATGCTTTTATAGCAATTTCCTTTTTAATTTGCCTTTATTTTTAGAAATACAGCTAAGACTTTTATACTCACAGGACATTTTTTTACCTATTGCACACACTAAAAGTTTATTGAATGAATGGATGATAAGTCATATCATGCTGATTTATGTGAGAAAGAAGAAAGTGAGCCAGCTCCAAGTTTGAAGACTTTAAAATAATCCTTTGTTTAATTTTGATTTCCAAAATTAGTTTGGTTGATGAGCTGCTAATTATTTTTCATGGTAATTTTAGACAGGAAAATTTATTTTTCAGTCTAAAATTTTGTTGTATAGAATTGATGATTTTTGTATACTTTGAGAAAAAGGTTAGTTTACTAATTTTAAACATTTGAGAGCCATCCTGCTACCTTCCTTCCTATAATTTCACTTTATTGTGCTCCATTTCCAATGAAATTCCCTTAGAAGGTCTGTTATAAACAACAAGTCTATTAATTAGTGTGTGTTCTGTTCAGTGAAAACTGCCCTTATTTTCTGTTGCTAGGCTACTCCATTCCAACTACCATTGAAGAAGTGCTCAGTGGTGGGAAATGGTGGGATTCTGAAGAAGAGTGTCTGTGGCCGACAAATAGATGAAGCAAATTTTGTCATGCGGTAAGAAAACAGATTCGTGCCAGAGCCTCTGTCCTTTTTTTCTCCCATAAAAAACCTCCAGACTCCTCAAAAACTACTCACTTGTGATTAATAAGCTGAAACATGCTTTAGTTCTTTCTTCTTTTAAGGCTGCATACAAGTGAACTTAGGAAAGGAGGAAAGGTAACAAGGGAATATTTCTTCCTGGGCTTGTAGACTTTTGACAAATCTCAGGATGTTAAAATATGTTAGATTGATTACTCTTTTGTGGTTATGAACCAAAAAGAAGAATGAGGAGTACAGGATTTTCCTTTTAGATTATAAAACTGAACTTGCAAAAGAGATCTTTTTTTTCTTTCCTTTTCTTTCTTCTTTTTTTAGGACTGTCTTTTTTCTTGGTGTCTCCTCATCTTTTTAACATTTAATTCATAATTTATTTATTTTACCATTATTTTATTTCTTTTTAAACATTTTATTATTTTTATTACAGCTTTTTATTTTCAAAACATATGCAAGGATAATTTTTCCACACTGACCCTTGAAAAACCTTGTGTTCCAAATTCTTCCCTCCCTTCCCCACAGATAGCAAGTAATCCAATATACAATATTCTTTTCTTTCTTTCTTTTTTGTTAGGACTGTCTTTTTTCTTGATGTCTCCTCATTTTTTTAACATTTAATTTATTATTTATTTATATTCAATTATATTTCAGTAATTCATCACTTTCTTTCTTTTTAAAAAATATTATTATTATTGTTATTAGTTGAGGCAATTGGAGTTAAGTGACTTGCCCAGCATCATACAGCTAGGAAGTGTTAAGTGCCGAGACCAGATTTGAACTCAGGTCCTCCTGACTTCAGGACTGGTACTCTAACCACTGCACCACTTAGCTGCCCCTAATTTTATTATTTTTATTATAGCTTTTTATTTTTCATCATAAAACCTTGTCTTCCAAAATTTTCCCTTCCTTCCCTCCCCCTAGATGGCAAGTAATACAATATACAACATTATTTTCTTTTTAAAATTTAAGTTCCAGATTCTTCCCATCCCTTCCACCATTTTTCCATTCACTGAGAAGGCATGCAAAATGATCAGTTACACATGTGAAGTCATGTAAAATATATTTTATTAGCCATATTTTTTAAAAGCAAGAACAATAAAGTAAAATATATATATACACATATATATATATTATAATTTGTATTCCGTTAATCAGTTCTCTCTCTGGACATGGATAGCATTTTTTTCTTCATGAGTTCTTTGGAATTACCTAGAATCATCGTGTGGATCAAAGTATCCAAGTCTTTCACAGGATCATTACAACTCTGCTCTTATGTGCTCAAGGATCTTCTGTTTTCCTCATTTTATTTTGCATCAGTCCCTATAAGTCTTGCCATCGTTTTTTTTTTAAACCACCCCCATCTAATTTCTTAAAGCACAATAGTATTCCATTATAATTATGTATCACAACTTGTTCAGCCATTCTCTGGTTGATGAGCATCCCCTCAATTTCCAGGTCTTTGCCACCCCAAAAAGAGCAGTTATAAATATTTGTGTACATATAGACAGACTCTTTTCCTTTTTCTTTCATCTTTTTGGCATACAAGCCTAGTTGTGGTATTTAACTTCCTGACCACCAGGAACTCTAATCTTATCATTTGGTTCCCTTTAGTAGAGAACCAAATGATAAGGTCTAAATTTAGAGAACCAAAATGAGAGTAGAGAACCAAAATGAAGCTGCTTGTCCTTGGGTGGGGTCCCCGCAGTGGCAGAATTCAAGGAAAATTTGTCCTTCAAGGAGTTTCGGGGTTCCCTCCCCCAAGTCTCTCCTTCATTGTATAAACTCTTTATTGCGTGCCTCTATTTACAGTTTTCTTGGCAAAAGAACTGGCAACTCACAATTGTCATTTCCTTCTCCAGCTTATTTTACAGATAAAGAAAATTAAGTAAGCAGGGTTAAGTGACTTGCTCAGGGTCATATAGCTAATAACAATTTGAGGCTGAATTTGATTTTAGGCTTTTTTGACTCCAGGGCCAGTACTCTATTCATTGCACCAACTAATTGTCCCATTCTTAACCACAAATCCTAATTTTTTTGCTTTCCAAATAATTACATTCTAAACTTGTTCTTCCTTTATAGTGGCTGCTGCTAAAAGCCATGAGGCTAAACAATATTTTCATAGCTTCTTTCTGTCAGTTTTTAGTTTTTTCTTCTTGATTCAGGAGATTTTTATTTTAGCTTGTAAGAATTTTTCATTTTAGAATTTCATGAAGTGAGTTTTTTTCAGTTTGTAGTTTGTCTTCTGGTTCGAAGATAGCTGGGAAGTTTTCTTTTATAATTGTTTGAAATATGATGTATAAGTTCTTTTTTTATTCATGGTTTTCAAATAGTCTAGTGATTCTTAAATTATTTCTTCTTTATCTATATTCCATGTCATTCCGCCTCCCCCCTCGCCCCATTTTACATTTTCTCCTATTTTTTCCAATTTTTAATATTGTTTTTCATTTTTTGATGTTTCTTGGAGTCATTAGCTTCTCTTTGGCCAATTCTAATTTTTAAAGACTTCTTCAGTGTTGTTTTGCACCTCTTTTACCATTTGATAAATTCTGGGTTTTTTTTTTTTTTTTTGGAGTCATTTTCTTTTTTTCCCTACTTCTTTTTACTGAGCTATTAAATCTTTTTTCTTAATTTTCTTGCATTCTTCTCACTTTTCTACCCCAATTTTTCTTTACATTATTATTTGATTGATTAATTTTTTGCTTTTTAACATTTCTAGGAATTATTGTTAGTCTTGTGTCTGATCTGCATTTTCACTGAGGCTTTGCTTGTAGATGTTTTCAAGTCAATGTTTTACTGTGTTTGTCTATAAAATGAATATAATTCTTATAATGCCTCCTTCACAGTAAGATATTTCTAACATTTGATATAAATATTATCACATTTTATAATTATAATTTTGTCATTATAATTGATTTGAATTCAAAAAGGAAGCGTTTTAAAAAAATAGACCTATGGTTTAATTGGTATATGGAACTACTTTTACTAATGTATGTTAAGGACCATGCATAAGTGTGAAGGGGCAGTTGATTCTCCAAAAGTCCCCATAGCTGAGAATCATAACAATCCTGAATGAATTGCAAATCAGCCTTTATGACAGATTTGCTTGTAGATTGGGAATGAAATAAATTGGAGGCAAGAGGGAAAAGGAGTGAGGCCAGAGAATGAAACTGTCTCTCAGTCTCCTTGTAATCATTATCATCCTCTTACATGAAGGGATCCATTCTGCTGATCTGAGTTGGATCCCCAGCAGCCACTGGCAGTTGATTCCCATAACCCAGCAGCCTTAGCAGGTTGCTCCCATAACAAATGTATATCAGTATTTGCTCTGCAACTTACAGTTTTAGAAAATCTTTGGGACATTGACAGGTTAAATGATTTGTCCAGAGTCACTCAACAGTATGTCTTAGAAGCCTGACTTGATCCTTATTCTAAGGCTATTCTGTTCACTAATAATGGTGATGGTGATGTTGATAGTGATGGTTTACTACATGCCAGCCAGAGGTTAAGTAACTTTTCCAGAGTCCCATAACTAATAAGTCTGAGACTGAATTTGACTCCAGATCCAGCTCTCTCTGCACCCAACTTCCTTTTTAGTAACTATATTATGCTGCCTTTGAATGATATTTTCAGAATTTTAAAATGTATAAATTATCCCAAATTTGTATTCTCATTTTTCTAGATGCAATCTTCCTCCTCTATCCAGTGAATACAATAAAGATGTTGGATTCAAAACCCATTTGGTGACAGCTAATCCCAGCATAATTCGGAAAAGGTAGGATAAAAACTCTTTCATTACTAAGTAACTGGAAAAGAAGACTTTATGTGTATAGGTAACTGGGAGACAATAAACATAATTTGCAGATTGGGAAATTTAAAAATAAAATAAAATCGGCCAAGAGAATCTGAGAAAAGCACATCAATTAGATCAATGCCTAGAAAAGCAAGCAGTATTTTATGCTGCCTCAGAGAGAGTTAAAATGACACAGAGATCTGTTTTCTTGCTTGAGTAGGCAGCATCTAGTTTTGCTTATTCATTACACTTGCTTATACTAATTATGATTGACAATAATTAACAAGTGGTTAATTCTTAACAAAAATTTAAAAACCCCAAAGTAGGTCATTTATTCAGTCTATTTGGAAGGTATCAGAATCAGAATAGATCAAACCTTATCCTAATCCTAGAAAGGTAGAGGGTCTCAGATAAAACTTTTCAGAAAGATGGGAGTTATCTTTCCAAGGATTGTTTATTTAGAAAACTCTTTTGAGAACTACATAATGAATTTCAGTAATTATTTTCCTAAGTATCCAGTGATTAGAACTTAGTTTCTCACCAGAGGAGAAATTCTTTCCCTAGACATTCTCCCCCTCTAACAAATGCATCCATATTAGTGTTCTGTATGCTGTTGGGAATTGCTGCTTTTGGTGAGCCACCAAATCTCTGCAGCTGCCACCACAATTGTAAATATATCTTGCATTTGCATAATGACTTTGAAACAAAGTTGACAGAATAGCATAAAAACATTAATAACCATCACAAAATTAGTTATCACAAAAGTGATAATGGTCTCTTGCATTTTGTTTCTGTCAATTAACATAGTTGCAACATTTTCTGTGTAATCTAATATTACAGAGTAAAAACAAATGACAATTACATTGTCTTTTGTAATGGATTTCATGAGAAAGACTATCTGTAGATCTCTACATTGTTTCTATTCTATACTTGTATTTATATAGGTTGGTTAAAGGGAGAAATTGTTCAATTATTATCTTCATTTTGTGCATATGTAAACACACAAACATAAAATCCAAACAATTTAGCTTGGCATTTGAGGCCTTTCATGATCTGCTCCTGTTTTTCTTTTCAGTCTTACCTATAATCATGGGTTAAAGGGCTATAAATCTATGATCATAGATTTAGAGCTATAAGGGACTTTAGAAATCTTTAAACCTAACTCCATTATTTTATCATTTAACACATTAAAGCCCAAAGAAGTTAAGTAATGTGACCAATATCACACATCTGAACCAACCTATATAAATACAAGTATAGAATAGAAACAATGACATTCCTTTGTCTACTACACTGGGTTCTGACTTTAAATAGATCAGGTTCAATTTTGGAGGCAGATGCTCCCAAATTATTCTCTTTTTGATTTGATATACTTCCAGAATTCCCATCTGAATATAATTTGTGTGTAGACAAGTATGGGACAAAGGGCCCCTCGATATTACAAGACAATAATACAAGATTAATATTTCAGTATAATAATATGGGATATAGGAAAGCCTATGTATTTCATCTCACAAGAGATACAGAAAACATTCTTAGTAAATGATAAAGTAATGATAAAATTCTTCCTCTTTTCTGAGTCCCATTTTTCTCTAAAATCTATACAGTCCTCTTGACACATCAGAAGAGTTTGTATTCCCCTTAAAAGGAAATAACCTTGAGATTTCTAAAAAGAAAATTCCCTTACATTCCAACGAATCCCACTCTTAGCCCAGAGATCTGTATGGGCATCTTGCCTTAAGATTCTATCCAAAAGGTCTGGATTCCTTCGGGAATGAAGAGGAATTTGGGATTGTTAGAAAGACAACCTTGACTAGTCTGCTGGTCAAAATAATTCATGGTACTAGCAGGCAAAGTCAGCAGGTGGAAATAAAAGGGAGAACAGAAGGGGTCAGTCAGAGAAAAGAGGAGGTTCAGTCAGAGAAAATACTTAAAGCTGAAAGATGGATTGTCTAATTAACAAAACAATAAGAAGTTCAGTGTCCCTACGTGTTGGGAACTAGAGTATAAGAAAACTGGAAAGATATGGGTGGGATGAGACTAAGTTATAAAGGGTCTTAAATGCTGAATAGAGCATTTTGTAATTGATAGGGTAGTTGATAGGGAGTCACTGGAGTATATTGAGGAGAGAGGTGATATAATCCAATCTGTCATTTAGGAAAATCACTTTGATGACTGAAATGGAGCATGAATTGGAATGAGAATGATGAGACCTGGGTATTGCTTGATATGGGGAGAATCTGACTATATCCTCAAATCTCAACAAGGAGAGCCTTGAAGCAAGCAGACCAAATAGTTCAGTCATGAGGTAATAAGAGCCTATTCTAGGGTGCTGCCAGTTTCAGAGGAGAGAAAGGTACATTTGAAAGATGTTGCAAAGATTAATCAATAGACCTTGGAGAACAAGGAGACAATGACATTCTGAGACAATCATAACAAGAAGATGATTATTAACAGTGTCATAGATTGCAGAGAAATCCATAAGAATCAGGATTGAGAAAAGACCATTGCATTTGGTTATGAGATCATTAATTACTTTGGAGAGAGCAGTTTTGGTGGAATGACAAAGTCAGGAATTGGATTGTAATAGGTTAAAAAGTGAGTCTATTGAAATTATACCCACTCTTTAAGGCTCTGGTTAAATGTTAACTACCTCCTTGCCACATCTTCTCAATCGCTAATTAAAAGTGATTCCCTTCTTGGAAGTTATCATAAACATAAAAAAAAAAACTTAAAAATTTTTATATAATAGCTATTTGTGCCTTTAACTTAGCTTTTCTACTACAACATAAAACTCCTTGAGGTTAGAGACTGCACATCTTTAACAGCACATAGAACTAAACCTCCTAATTAACTTATAAAAAATTAATAGATATTTTTGAAAGAACAAAAGAATGTTTGGATTTAGATCTTAGTGTCTCTGAGTTTCTATTTTTTAATAATTGAATTATTATATTTTTTATTCATAATATAACTGTGCTCAGTTATTAATTTGGGGTAGACCTTGAAAATCTAAAGCAGAGATGCCATAAAAATTATGTGTAACAAAAGGCCATAGAAAAATAGACCAAAAATTAATTGGAAACTCAATAATCTAACCCTAAAGAATGAGTGGGTTAACAAAGAAATCATAGAAACTGATAATTTCATCCATGAGGATGACAATAATGAGAGAACATGCCAAAACTTATGGGATGCAGTCAAAGCAGTTCTTAGAGGAAATTTTATGTTATTAGATGCTTACATGAATAAAATAAAGAGAAAATCAATGAATTAATTGGGCATGCTACTAAAAAAGTTAGAAAAAGAACAAATTGAAACTCCCCAATTAAATATCAGATTAGAAATTCTGAAAATCAAAGAGACATTAATAAAATTGAAAGTAAAAAAAAAACTATTGAACTAATAAAAAACTAAGAATTGGTTTTATGAAAAAATAAACAAAAAATTATGTAAACTCTTGATTAATTTGATTAAAAGAAAGAAGAAAACAAAATTACCAATATCAAAAAAGAAAAGGGTGAATTTATCAGCAATGAAAAGAAAATTAAGGCAATAACTAGGAACTATTTTGCACAACTCTGTGCCAGTATCTAATAAACTAAGTGAAATAGATGAATACTTAGAAAAATATAGATTTTCCACATTAACAGAAAAGGAGACAAATTACTTAAATAGCCCCATTTTAGAAAAAAAAATTGAACAAACCATTATTAATGAACTCTCTAAGAAAAAATTTCCAGGGTCAGGTGAATTTATAAGTAAATTCTACCAAACATTTAAAAATAATTAATTCTAATACTATATAAACTATTTAGAAAAATAGGGGAAGCAGTCCTACCAAATTCACTTTATGACACAGATCTGGTGCGCATTCCTAAATCAGAAAGATCCAAAACAGAAAAAGAAAATTATAGACCCTAATTTTCCTAATTAATATTGATACATAATAATGAATATTGATTATTCATCAATGAATATTATTGAATTTTTTTGCTTTTTTATTTTTTAAATAATAACTTATTATTTTCAAAATATATGCAAAAATATTTTTCAACATTCACCCTTGAAAAACTTTCTTTTCAAATTTTTTTCTCTTCCTTCCCTTATCCCCTCTCCTCACCCACTCCAATGTATGTTAAACATCTAGAATTATTCTATACATATTTCCACATTTATCATGCCACACAAGAAAAATCAGATCAAAAAGCAAGCAAATAACAAAAAGATGAAAAAACTATGTTATGTTCCACATTCAGTCCTGGCAGTCCTATTTTTTAATGCAGATGGCTCTCTCCATCAAAGACAGTTGGAACTGGCCTGAATCACCTCATTGTTGAAAAGACCCATGTCCATCAGAATTAATCATCACATAATCTTTTTGTTGCTGTTTACAGTGTTCTCTTGGTTCTATTCACTCCACTTAACATCAATTTGTGTATTTTTCCCTTGATGCAAAAATCTTAAATAAAATATTAGCAAAGAGATTACAGCAATTTATCTCTAAGATAATATACGACAACTAAGTATGATTTATACCAAGAATGCAGGGCTGATTCAATATCAGGAAAATTATCAGCATAAATGACCATATCAATAACAGAAATCATATGATTGTTTCAATTGATGCAGAAAAAAGCATTTGACAAAATACAACACCCCATTCCTATTAAGAACACTAGAGAGCATAGGAATAAATGGAGTTTCCCTTAAAATGATAAGTAGCATCTATTTAAAACCATCAGCAAGCATCATATGTAATGGGGATAAACTAGAAGCATTCCCATTAAGATCATGAGTGAAATATGGTTTCCCATTATCACCAGTACTATTTAATACTGTACTAGAGATAATAGCTTTAACAATAAGTGAAGAAAAAGAAATGGAAGGAATTAGAGTAGGTAACGAAGAAACAAAATTATTACTCTGCAGATATGATGATATACTTAGAGAATCCTAGAGAATAAACAAAAAAAAAACTACTAGAAACAATTCATAACTTTAGCAAAGTTGCAGGATTTAAAATAAACCCACTTAAATTATCGGCATTTCTATATATTACCAACAAAGTCCAGTAGCAAGAGATATAAAGAGAAATTCTATTTAAAATAATGATAGATAATATAAATATTTGGGAATCTACCTGCCAATATAAAGTTAGGAACTATATGGAAACAATTACAAAACACTTTACAAAAATAAAATTAGATCTAAACAATTAGAATAATATCAGGTGTTCGTGGGTAGGCTGAACTAACATAATAAAAATTACAATTCTGCCTAAAGTAATCTACTTTTTCAGTGCCATATCAATCAAACTACCAAGAAATTATTTTATAAAGCTAAATAATAACAAAATTCATCTGGAAGAAAAAAAAGTCAAGAATTTCAAGAGAATTAATGAAAAAAAAAGATGCAAAGGACAATGGCCTAGCAGTACCAGACTTAAAACTATATTATAAAGTGGCAATCATCAAAACCATATGGTCAGTAGAATAGATTAGATTCACAAAACACAATAGTCAATGACTATAGTAATCTAGTGTTTGGTAAACCCAAAGATTTCAGCTCTTGGGATAAGAACTTATTATATGACAAAAATTGATGAGAAAATTAGAAAACAGAATGGCAGAAACTAGGCATTGACCAGCATCTAATACCCTATACCAAGATAAGGTTGAAATGGGTTCCTGATTAAGTGATAAAAGGTGACATTATAAGCAAATTAGGAGAACAAGTACAGTCTATTTCTCAGATATGTGAAGAAGAAAGGAATTTATGGCCAAAGAAAAACTAGAGAACATGATGAAATTCAAAATCAATAATTTTGATTACATTAAATTAAAAAGTTTTATATAAACAAAACCAGTGCAGCCAAGATTGGAAGGGAAGATGAAAACTAGAAAAAATGTTACAATCAATGTTTCTGATAAAGACCTCATTTCTAAAATATATAAAGAATTGACCCAAATTTATAAGAATACAAGCCATTCCCTAGTTGATAAATGGTCTCCCTTTGAAAACTGTCTGTAGGTATTTAGTAAAATAAAAATCTATTTAAAAAAAGATGCAGATTCAAAAAAATAATCTAGAGCATGGAAGATGATCTTCAGTGGAATTGTATAGGTGGGGTCAGATAAGAGATGAAAATTGTATAATCAAGTGCGTAAAGAGATGATGGACACTAAATCTTGAAAAAAAAATTGAAATAGTTGAAATTCCTTTGCCCACTTCTTACAATTATGCTGCCTTCTCGCAATTCAGAGGACTTGCTGAGTTCCCCCTTTGTCCAAAATTACTTTTCCTTTTTTTTTTTTTTTTTGGTCCACTAAAATCAGAACTTTCACTCAGTGAGTTCACCTTATCTCAGGAAGAAAGCAATATGATTACAGCTATATATATACACATATATATATTCTATAAAGTTTATAAGATTAACCCTTTTCAATAAGTTATTTACACTTAAGGAAGAACTTTTCAATTCAAATTACTTTCTGACCATAAGAAATAACAAGCATGATCTCTCTCTCTCTCTCTCTCTCTCTCTCTCTCTCTCTCTCTCTCTCTCTCTCTCTCTTTCTCTCTCTCTCTCTCTCTCTCTCTCTCATCATCATCATCATCTATCTAAAAGACTTTCTCGGGGAGTCTTTCTCAAACTCTTTATTTGTTGCCAAAACTTATTATTCCTCCTACCCTCACTCTGTCTCTGAGTTAGCAACATGGCACTCTGCTGTTGAAAGATTGCCTACTCCTGATCTGAAGTAAGATACTTTAGAAATGATACAATTACTCTATTTCTATATGCATTCAAATCCTGGTTTCTTTAGAAGGATTTCAGAGATTTTTGTGAGCTTAAAACAACTTTCACATGAGGTAAAGGAACACACCTCATCTTAGGTCCCTCTTAATTTGTTTAATTTCAAAAACATTTTTCTGTCAAAATGTCTGAATTGAATTCTGAAAGATGTCAGGTATGTGTTATGATGTTGCCTCGGAAAGAATTCAGGTTCACAGTCTAACCCAAGCAAAGTGATTTTAATGAGATTCACACACTTAGTGGGCAAACCAAACTTTCTTGAGTCAGCAGCCCAGCAAAGCTAGGCAAAGATTTTTATAGAGTAAATGGTGCTAATTACATCATAAGATGTATACATTTTGAGGTAATAGGAATTTGCTAACAGAGGGGAGTCCTAAAGCCTTGGTGGAACTACATATGCAGTTACTCAGAATGCATACTGAAAAGCTTACTGGAGGGGTGTTAATGTATGGTAATGATATTATAACCTAGTTTAGGTTCACCCAAGGACAGCAAAAATAGGGGAACAATACATACATCATATCAAGGTAAAGAGTTATTGAGATTTGTGGTCCAATATCCTTATTCTGCATCTTGTTGGTGCTACTTTCTTATTGGCTGCTTTCTATGGTATGTCTAAACCAGATGGTGTGGTCACCTGGACATGCTGACCTGCTTGTTGTTATAATGATTTCTGTGTGGCTGGGACCAACATTAGAACCCTATCATGAAAATAAGGCAATTCTGTCTTGCTAAAGCATTCTTGAAATAGAATTCCAGAAAACGCTTCTAATCACTATTACATTTGTGTGTGTATATGTGGGGGGAGGTTAAACTATCTTAACATTTTTTGGTTTAATTACCAGTATATACCATTGGTAGCCTCTGCAGAGCTGGAAGTTGATGCTTCTTTGGATTTCATAATATGAAGATTAAGGTGCAATGGAAAGAATTCAGGATTTGCAGTCAGAGAACATGGATTGAGTTTTTTTGTGTTCTTTACTACTTGTGTGATCTTAGGCAAATTTCACCCCTTTAGGCCTCAGATCCACATCTATAAAATGAGAATATAGATGGCTCTAAATCTATGTTCCTGTGACATCCAAATGATATAGCTTAATTTAGTTAAGAATAATATGCCTTTGGCAAAAGTGTGACACCTCAAGTTAGTCTTTAAAGTACTTTCTGTGCATTTTCTCCTTCTGCTTTCTGCCCAGGTTCTTCCCTACTATAGCTCTCTACCCAGGTTTACCCACCCTCAGCAGCAACAACTTTTCCTGATCGCTTGTGTTTCCTCTCTCTTGCTTAGAAAAAAAATATGTGTATGTGTATGTGTGTATATACATACATATGCACACATATATACACATATATGTGGAGAGAGACAGAGACAAAAAGACAGAGAGACAGAGGGAGGAAGAGACAGAGACAGAGACAGAGGGAGGAAGAGAGAGACAAAGAGAGGGAGGAAGAGAGAGAGAGACAGAGAAAGGGAGGGAGAGAGAGACAGAGAGATAGAGATAGAGAGAGAAAGTGCTTTGAGATAACTTTACAGATAAGAAACATGAGTTTCAGGAAATTTATATGCCTTAACATCATCATAATTGGTATTTATATAGCACCTTAAGATTTGCAAAGTGCTTTACATATATTATTTTATCTTCACAACAGCCTTGTGAGGTAGGTATAAGATTTATTATCATTCCCATTTTTATAGATGAAAAATGGGTACTCAAAAGTTGAATGCAATCCATTGAACATTTTATTGCATTTCACTGTTATAGATCCTTTACTTGGTCTCTTTCCAGAATGGGAACTCTGTATTTTAGTAACTTATAGAAAGACGGGATCTTCCTTAAGCAATTTTTTTTTAAACAAGGAAAAACAAAGTAGATAGGGACAGAAAAAAAAAAGTTGTTACACATTTTAATCTAAAGAGAAATATGAATTCTTTAGAGAAGAATAGTACTTTTAGCCATTATTTCTCTTTAGGTCCCCTAGCAATTTTATGAACAAGAAAAAATTGAGGCAATTAATTGGTGGGGAAGAGAGAAAGTTAAAAAATACAATGCAGAGAGAGGAGTGAATGCTATTCTTATGTAAAGATACATATTCAACTGCTGATTTTGATATTCTCTGGCCCTGAAACTTCCTGTTTCAGATGTAATTATAAGAAAGAAGAGAAATGATCAGCTTCTATTCTGTTTCTACTTGTTTTTCTTTTTATCTTTTTTCTTTTGTTAAATATTTTCCAATTACATGTAAAATAATTTTTAACAAACATTTAAAAACATTTTGAGTTCCAAATTCTCTTTTTTCTTCCTGCTTAAAACTTCCTTGAGAAGATAAGCACTTTGATTTTGATTATACATGTGAAGTCATACCAAATATATTTCTAACATTGCTGTTACCATGCACAGTGTTCTGGTTCAACTCATTTCACTTTGCATTAGTTCATAGAAGTCTTTCCAGATCTCTCTGAAATCATTGTGCATTTCTTATAGCCCAATAATGCTATATAGCACATACTACAACTTTAGCCATTTCCCAACTGATAGGGCATCCATATTTTCCCAACTCTTTTCCATCACAAAAAGAGCTGCTATAAACATTTTTGTACAAATACATCCTTTCCTTTTTTCTTTGATTTCTTTGGGATACACATCTACTAAAGGTATTAATAGGTCAAAGTGGTATGCACAGTTCCATAGGCTCTTGAATATAGCTTCAGAGTACTCTTCAGAAGAGTTGGATCAGGTCACCAAACCACCAACAGCAAATTTTTTTCCCCTAACTTTTCCACATCTCCTCCAACATTGCTATCCTTTTCTATCACATTATCCAGTTTGATAAATATGAGGTGATATCTCAGAATTGCTTTAATTTATTTTTTTAATCCATTGTGATTTAGAGTATTTTATGTGATTATTGATAATTTTGATTTCTTTTTTCTGTAAATCATATGTTCATATACTTTGATCATTTATCAACTGTAGGATGGCTCTTAATTTTATAAATTTGATTCAGTTCTCCATATATTTGAGAAATGAGGCACCATCAAAGAAACTTGTTGCAAAAGTGTTCCCCTTCTCAGTTTCCCGTTTTCCTTCTAAGCTTGTGCAGAAGCCCTTCAATTTTGTGTCATCATAATTATTTATTTTACTTTTTATAATCTCTTCTATCTCTTTTTTGGTCATAATCCCTTTCCTTAGCTACAGAACTTACAGGTATATCTTTTCATGCTCCCTTAGTTTACTTATTATATCACCTTTTATTTCCAAAACAGTTATTCATTTTGACTATATCTTAGTACATGGCATAAGATGGGGGTGGGTAGATGCCTAATTTTTGCTTTCTAATTTTTCCAGGAATTTTTGTCAAATATTGAGTTCTTACACCAAAAACTTGGATTTATTACACTAGATTTCTATAACCACTTATTACGGTATATATTTAACTAATCTATTTTATGATCCCCTACTTTATTTCTTAGCCAGGACAATATATTATTTGAATGATTACCACTTTGTAGCATAGCATGAAATCTGAAATTGCTAGGCTTTCTTGATTTTTTTCATCAATTCCTTTGATATTCTTGACTTTATGACTCTCGTTACAATGTTTCTACAAAATAATTCTTTGGCAGTTTGCATAACACTGAATAAGAAAATCAACTTAGATGGGATTGTCATTTCCATCATATTGGCTTAGTCTACCCATGAGCAATCAATATTTCTTCAGTTGCCCCCCAGATCTGTCATTATTTGTGTGAAGTGTTTTATAATTGTGTTCATATAATCCCTTGTTTTGTCTTGGCATGTAGACTCCCAATTATTTTATACTTTCTATAGTTATTTTAAATTAAATTTCTTTCTTTCTTTTCCTATAGTGTTTTCTTGGTGGTATATAAAAATGCTGATAATTTATGTGCATTTGTTTTATATTTTGCGACTCTGCTGAAGTTGTTAATTGTTTCAACTAGTTTTTTAGTTAATTCTTTGAGGTTTTAGGTATACCATTATATCATCTGCAAATGATAGTCTTGTTTCCTTATTGTCCCTTCCTGTTCCTTCATTTTCTTTCTCCTGTCCTACTGCCATAGTTAGCATCTTCAGCACAATATTGAATAACACAGATGATAATAGATCCTGATCTCACTTCTGATGCCATTGGAAAGGCTTAAGTTTTATCCCGGTTAAAGACAATGCCTGTTATTGGTTTTTAGATAGATATTACTTATCATTTTAAGAAAGGTTCCATTGATTCTTAACACTTTCTAGCATTTTCGGTAAGAATGGTCATTGTATTTTGTCTAGGGCTTTTTCTATGTCCTTTGATATAATCACATGATTTTTGTTTATATTGTTATCTACATGGTTAATTGTGTTGACAGTTTTGAACACTACATTCTGCTTAATGATCCACCTGATCATTGTGTATGATCTTTGTATAGGCTCTCCTGGCTTTTATTTAATTTAAAAGTTTTTCCATTGAAATTAAAGAAATTGGCCTAAAGTTTTCTTTATTTTAGTTCTCCTTGATTTAAATATAAAAACCATGTTTGTGTCATAAAAGCAATTTGTTAAGATTCCTTCTTTGCCTATTTTTTCAAATATGTAGTTTATATAGCATTGGGATTAATTAAGTATTGCTTAAATGTTTGGTAAAATTCATTAGTGCATCCATTTGGTCCTATGGTTTTTTTCTTAGGGAGCTTATTGATGGCTTGTACATTTTTTTCAGATAAATCTATTTAAATATTCTATTTCCTCTTATGTTAATATGGACAATTTATGTTTTTATTGGCCAGGTACCTAAATGTTTGTCATATATCTCATCTTACGATCTCCAAAAGATATTTAAGTGAATTTGGTCAATCCAAATTGGTCTTATTTCCTTTTGGCTTACTGTTCTTCTCAACCACATACTTATAACTGAGAGAACTGTGAGTTTTATCAATGAGTATAATTCTCACACTTCATAATAACTTTAAACTCCAACAAATTAAAAAAAAAACCACTAAATAAAATGAACAGAGCAATCAGAATTGTAGAATAGAAGGCAGGAATTGTTTATGAAACTGAATATTTATTTATATGGTTTAAGCTGTTCAACTTACTTGTGATCCCTTATTGCCTTTCTCTTTTCACATTTTTTGGTATTCTATCCCTATTTTTTTTGCTCTCCTACACTCTTCTCCTGAATTGAAAAGAAAAGAACTCTTCAAACAAATGTGTGTAATCTGGCAAAACAAACCCCTATGTTGGGTTATACATAAAATATGTATCTCATTCTATATTTTGAGACTATTATTTCTGTCAGGAGATAGGTAACAGTCTTTATCAATTGCATTATGGAATTGGAGATGATCCTTACATTGATCAGAATTCTTAAATTTTTGATAGTGGCTACCAAAGTGTAGAAGAGTCTTTAGTTCACAGAAATTCTTTGGAAGTGGCCAGCTAGTGAGAATTTCTTTTCTGCATAGTGCTCTCTACTCTTTGAGATATTGTGTGACCCATACAATGGCTCAACAGAATGGGCAGTTAAGCAACTTTGAACTTTGACAACTTCAGAATAGTTTCTTCCAACTGAACTAACACCTGCAACTCTCTTGCTTCACATTCTTCCAAGTACTAAAAACAATGAATTCATCAAGGTTACTAATATCTTCAGGTACTTCACATTTCTAGATTCTTTCTTAATTCTTTGACTAGATTGATGATGTCCTCATGTGCTCTGGAATACAAGCTTGAATTGGTAAAATTCTGTTGTATACTTGAAGGCTATCTTCTTTTCTGCTATTGGGATTTGATAACATCTGTTGTGCAAATTTAATGCAGAAAATCACTGGTTTGCCTAGCAAACACTATTTAGGACATTTTAACTCATGGAATGGTAATGTTTTCTTTTAGTTCTCTTATTCAAAGTCCATAAATTGGTGTAGTGGATAGAGTTCTGGATCTAGAATCAGGAATACTTGAGTTCAAATCCTAGCTGTGTGACCCTGGACAAATCACTTAACCATCTTTGCCTCAGTTTCCTAATCTGTAAAATGAGCTGGTGAAGAAAATAATAAACTACTACAATATTCTTGTCAAGAAAACCCTAAAAAGGGTCACAAAGTCTACTTGTTGCCACCATGCATCTCTTTTGTCCTTTGGTAATTTTAATTCATTGGCAACTATGCATATCCATATTTAGAGACATACAAGAAAGTATCATTAAAATGATGATCTTTCATTTTAGAGTTAAGTTTAGGGTCATTAAAATTTTGTGTAATTTATGAAAAGCAATATAGTCTCTTTTCTTGGTCAGTCCTGGGAACACCTCATTATTTTTGCATGGTGTCTGTACGAGATGTGTGTACTAATATTGTCTCTATGAATGAGCTATCTAGATACATTCTTGTTCCACTTTTTTTCTTGTACAATCAAATTCCTTTGAATGAGTCTACTCATCAAAGGTGTTTGCAATAGTCCAAATGGAAATGGGATTCCTTCTAATGGTGAGGACTTCCAGATAAATCATTAAAGATAAATTTAATGAGTAAAATGGATGTTGAGGCTCTTGGTAATATACTCTAGTGGAAAAATGAATCTTAAAATGAAACTAATTTTATTATATGCTTTATGTTCTGAAGGCAGGTCCTAAAAAGGACTTTTTAAAACTTTTTTAAGCAATGACAATGCTGTGGGAATAAGTATCTAATTTTCTAAGGTAACCATTTAGAAAAATAGCTCTTCTCTCTACATTGGGGAATATTTGCCTAAAGCTCAGTCTCAGGATTTGGACTCAGAATTTTAAAAAAATGTCAAAGATTGTTTTTGTATGTAATTTTAGGGAAGATAAATCATTAAATCTTTTTTTTTAAAGATTATACTTTTTCATTAGAGAAAAATTTAATATCTTTCATGCTAGTATTGAGAGGTGTGCTAGAACCATCTCTATGCAGCTTGTAAGAGCCAGTTGCTAAATTTTCAGTGTGATAATTTATACCTCAATAGCTATAATCTGGAATTGAATTACATGTTTATTGATTGTCCAAACTTCAGAAAGTGTAAATAATATTTATTAAATTTAAAAGTGTGAAAAAATAAAGATCAGTTATTTATTTAATGTATTTATGTTGAAATCTGGCATAATTTAAAACTAAAGGAGGGTATGAAAGTAGATACTGTCTATTTTTAAGTATGACTTGTACTTTGGCATGAAGCATTCAATTTCCTCCTTGATACTAATAATTAAGATGCTCAGGAAGAACTGTTCCATAGCCTCCATTGTACTTACCAATTATATGGTATGATAAGGTTGCCAGGAAGTTGGGCTTTTTTCTAAATGTGAGGGATCTCTCCAATATAAAATTTAAGCCAAATTGTATTTAAGTGCCTTATATGTGCCAAGCACTGTGCTAAGCACTGGGGATACAAAGAAAGGCAAACAAACAAACAGAGTCCCTGCTCTCAATGCATTCAGTCCAGTGAATCATAGAACACGTAAAAAATTATATACAAACTCTCTATCTTTGTCTTTTTCTTTTTCTGTCTCTCTCCTACACACACACACACACACACACACACACACACACACACACATACACACACACCAAATTGGAAATAATTTTACAATGAAGGTACTAAGTTTAAGGAGACCTGAAAAAGGTTTCTTTTAGAAGCCAAGACTTTAGCTAAACCTTGAAGGAAGACTGGGAAGCCAGTAGACAGAGAGATAAAGAAGAAAAGAGTTCCAGGCGTTGGAAATAGCCAGCTAGTAAAAATACTGTCAGGAGATTAAATGTTGTGAACATGAAAGAGTAAAGAGGCCAGTGTCACTGGAATTATATTAAAATAAAATTTCCTTGCAAATGGGGACTATTGTGATATGATTTTCCTTCTGGGAAAACTAGGTTGTCAGGTACCTGCCAAAAAGTATCCCAGGATTCACTGGGCTCCGCACTAAACTGAACCATTTTTATTTCCTTCTGAGATATTTTTTGAGTATGCCATTTCCAACATATCTGTTATCTGGAAGTAACATCTCAAGCAATTGACAATCTTTTTCTCTCCCTCATGATGTCCCTTCCATATAACTGAGTCTGTAGATCAGTTCACCATCCATTTTTCTTCTATTAGATTAATCTTATATTTTTTCAGAGAGTATCTCTCTATTGAAAAGTTGAGATATCTTCATAATGAGAACATTCTGCAATGGGCATATGGGTCCCTGACTTGACTGCGAAAACTTATTCTTAAGAGTGAATAATTCACTGACTATATTCCACATGTACTGAAAGTTTTCTATAAGGATCTGTTTGAATATGGTTTTATTTCACTAAGTTTATTATGTATTATTCACTGACTTTCAGATATTTCTTAAAATGTTCCTTCATATTTATCATCATGAGATGGGATGAGACACTAATAATTATTTATTAGAGATAGGAAGTTAATTTCAGTATTTTCCCACTCTAAGATGACTTATTTACTTTCTACATTTTTATTTGCAAATATTTTTCTTGCATTATATAAATGATATAGATTAATGAAGTGGGGCTCAAGAAGTACAGTAGCTAATGGAGATGCAACTATTTACAGGTTTGTTACGTTTGCATATTGGCAAAAAATGTTCTTATTGGTTTTAATGGCCCACAAGTAAAAATTAATTCAAACTTTGTTTAAAATGCAAATTGATATTTGAATTTGTTACAAAAATTTTCACATTATTCTTCTATCTTGGCTAAATATGCAACATAAAGACTAAAGAGAGAACACATTAAAAATCAAGGACTGGAGTGAATGACAAAGGGCAGTAATTCTTGTTTTCAGTTAGTTCTGATTACAAAGCACATGAGTGATTTTGAAAATTACTGTTAGAAGTTTCAAGAATATAACAAAGGACTGATTTCCAACAAGATAAAAGTATTTTTAAAAACTCCTATAAAAAATAAGAAAGTGAATAAAAAAGTTGTTTCAGAGATGTTAAGAAGAGGCTGGCAAATGAAATGGATTGCTTCTATAAAGGATGTAAATGAGGAAGAGAAAGACATATATATAAACAGGATGTCTTTATGAGCTTTTCCAGTGATGCAAAATCTTTCCTCTGGAAGTAGTGGACTGATTTCTTGGAAACCAGTTCAAGAGACAGGGTTTATAAAGAGTTATTGTTGAAAAAGCTTACCCTAATCACCTCCAAGTGGGAGAGAAAAGAATAATATATGAAGTCAAAGCTGAGTTTATATTTTCACAGAAGGCGTGTGATTTACTGATTTAGAGATAATAGGATGAAACTCCTGGGAAGACAAGAAGAGTGACTTATGACTTTGTAGTACAGCATTTCACAGATCTTAGTAGCAAAAGAAGATGAACATTTCAGTAAAAGGGAGCAGGAGCAGATGCTCAGTTAAAGTTAAATAATAACACAGTGAGCCACAGGATTAATACTTAAGGGTGATGAGTCATCAGGGAACAGAAAATAGGACATCCTAAGTTAATATAAAAATGCTTTCTCTAGAACATAACACAATGTGACCTATTTCTAACTGATATTTAGAATTACCTAATATAACAGCACTCCAAAATAGAATAATTACTTATGGTCATAGCTTTAAGCTACTCTGGAACTATCTGGAACTATCTCCTACCTGAATTATTACAGATTCCTCTTTTTTGGATTCTCCAATTTTAGTTCCACTTCCCCTTCACTCCATCCTCAATGCTTTAGGATGAAGAATAAGGTCATCTTTAATATTTTGTGAACCACAAAGTAATAAATTCTCCTTTATTTTTCTTTATCCTTCAATTCAATTCCTCTACTTTCCCAGGCAGGTGGAATCTTTGGCCTCTTTATTTCACAATTCTAGTAGATCCAACTTAAAATCTCTATCTAGTACCTTTTCCCAGATAGCTTACCATGTTCCTCTGCTTCCATTTCAGCCCTCATATTCTTTAATCACCTAGTGTCTCTATACTTTCAAGTGACCTCTAAGAATCCCAGAACCATCCTAAAGACTTTCCATATATGAGCTAGGTAAGTTAGTTCCTTCTACATTTTATAATTTATTCTTCATTTTCCACCAACAGAAAAAAATATTTGAACTATTAAATATCAATATAGACATTTATATTTGCTTACTATATATATATCTGTATGTGAAGGTAACACAGTAGATAAAGTTTTGGGGCTGCAATCTGAGTTCAACTCCAATCTCACAACTGGGCAAGTAACTTAACCTTGTATACCTCAGTTTCCTCATTCATAAAATGAGCTCGAGAAGGAAATGGTAAAAACATTCCAATACTTTTGCCAAAAAAATCCCAAGTCGGGGTATGAAGAGTTACAGACAACTGAAGCAACACAATAACACACACACATATAGAGATGTACTTGTACCTCTATATATTCATTTTATATTATAAATATATTTTTAAAAAAATCTTTATGTTAGCAATAGATTTCTTTGTTTTTACAGTTGTGCATGTCAGTATTTCCATTCTTAAACTGTTAACTTCTAGAGGTCAGAGAATTCATCTGTTAGATCATTCTTTTGAATCTTCCTTCAAGCCAATATCAGTGCAGAAAACCATAAAGGATCTTATGCTGGTCATTTTTATATGACTGATGAAATGTGGTCTGTCATGTACAAGCGCTATACCTCATAGAGGTCCCAACTGGTGCTATTCGCAGAGGGCTATTTTTTAGGGGAAATCATGACAAGAGTTGCCATGTAGTACTTCAAGAAAGTCTTGGTAAGATTTTTTTTCCTTGCTGAGGCAATTGGGGTTAAGTAACTTGCCCAGAGTCACATAACCAGTAAGTGTTAAGTGTCTGAGACCAGATCTGAACTCGGGTCCTCCTGACTTTAGGGCTGGCACTCTATCTACTGTGCCAACTAGCTGCCCCATTATTTTTTTTAACAAGAAGATATTGAAGAAAATGAATATTGAATAGAAAAGATATTGAAGAAGTGATAGAATGGTTATCAGGAAAATAATACTATGGTCAAGAGGCTATATTCTAGTTCCAGCTCAAGTACTATCTAGTTCTGTGATCTTAAGTAAGTAATACCATGTGTCTGGGCTTTGATTTTTCTCATCTTTGCATGAGAATAAATGATAGGCTTAAAAGAGGCTTTGTATGTGTATATATACCAAATGCATTTAAAAATATATAGAATTTCATGTAAATGTATATATGTAATAATTTTACAATATTCAATACAGAGAATAAATTCAGAGTAATTTTAGTAGAAAGAGCACTGGCAGCTGCAGGAATAAAATAAGGTTAAATGTAGAAGGTTGTATTTGAACTGACTTTTAAAGGAAATGAGAGATTATAAGAAGTAGAGGTGAGGATGCTTGGGAGCCATCCTATTCAAAGGCATAGAGATGGGATGTAGAGTATTGTGTAAGCTTTAGCAAGAAGTTCGTTATGGCTAGACTGTAAAGTATGAATAGATGAATAATATATGATAAGATTGGAAATGTTGACTAAATTGTAAAAGACTATAAAAGTCAATACAGATGAGTTTATCATTGATCTAAAGGTAATAAGGAAACATTGGGATTTATTGATTAAAATATTATGGATGAAGTTTGATGATAGAGTTTGCCCGAGTCTTAGGCTTATATTCTTTTGCTACCTCACTGTAGTGTAGTAGCAAATATCCAGGTTGTGGTAATTATGGAACACAAGGGCACCTAGTTATACAGTGGATAGAGGCTTTGAGTCAGAAGACTCATCTTTCTCGATTCAAATCTGGCCTCAGACACATCCTACCTGTGTGTCCTTATATAAATCATTTAATCCTGTTTGCCTCAGTTTCCTCATCTGTAAAATAATCTGAAGAAGGAAATGCCAAATCACTCCATTATCTTTGCCAAGAAAACCCTAAATGGGATCATGGAAGAGTTGGACATGATGAAAATGACTGAACAAATAATTGATCAAATGAAAAAATGTATGTGAAATACTTGGTAAACCTGATAAATGTCAGATAAGCATCAACTGGTTTTTTTTTTTAATGAGGTTGGGAATAGCAGGTGTTTAGAAAATTGCCCTCCCCTAAAAATGTTTAAGATTTTAGAGAAAAGATTAGGAAAATATATGGGAAATAACTTTAAATGGCAAATATAATCTTTTATTGCAATGCAAGAGGCTCCAGTCTGAATGTAAATATGCCATGTAGTGATTTTTTTCATCATCCATGTTAAAGAATATGGTGATTTCAGTGTATGTTAATACATATTTTCACTATAGTTTTGCATCTGCATAGCATCTCACATATTTCAGTACTCAGAAAATCCATGATCTCATTAACATAGGTTATTCCTATGAAGATCAAACCTGTCCATGTCTTATCATCATTGACAGCTCCAACATATGACATTTGAAGTGAGTCATAGATATGTAAGAAGTTGGTAAACTGAGAAATCAAGGTATTTTAAGGGACATTAACACACATATTAAGTTCTTATGTAGGAGGAAAGTTTGGGATGGAGAGTAGAAGATTGTATCAGGTTCTAAATTTGAGGAAGGAGGGATAATGTTTTAGAAGTTGAGAGGTAACTGAGAAAAATTGTACTAAATGGCAGCAAAGATGGGGGGGTTTGGAATGCAAAGGAAGATGAATTTTCTGAGTTATAGTTCTAAAGAGAGTCTGGGAATCATGACTGAAGAATATCTGTGTACTTTTCTTCCTAATCTAGTACTTTGAGGCTCATAAAAAAGGAAGAACGCCAAGTTTTTAGAGAGAATGTCCAGAGACATATTGTTTTCTGGGAAGAGCTGGGATCTTGCTAGCCAAAGAACATGAAGAGAAAACAGGTTTTTGATAAAAGCAAGTAGAATAAAGATTGTATACACTGTGGAAATATGGAGTAAATGTGGGTAGGAAAATACATAATAGAAGAAATATACACATGTTTCTATTTGCAAACAGTGACTGAAACATGAGGATAAGGGGTATTAAAACTGCTTGCAATAGGAGGGAGAATGTCCATTTCATTTCCAAGATGACAAAGGTCCCAAGAGAAGACCATCTCCAGTTAGCATTTATAAAAAAAAAATCTCTTTGGGATGTAGACCTTGTAGTGGTAATGCTGTATCAAAGAGTATGCAAAAAAGAATATATGGTCCTTTGGAAATAATTCCAAATTGTTTTCCAGAATTATTGGAAAGTTGAAAGCATTAGTGTTCCAATTTTCCCAATATTTGTCATTTTCCCTTTCTGTCATATTAGCCAATCTGATAGGTGTAAGGAAATACTTCAGGGTTGTTTTAATTTGCATTTATTCCTATGTTCTCCAGTATTTTTTATTTTTTTATTTTTATTTTTTTATCTCCAATATTTTTTAAAGGAATAGGTGCTATATTTTGCCAAAAGCTGTTTCTGCATCTATTAAGATAATCATATGATTTCTGTTAGCTTTCTCATTGATATGGTTAATTATGCTGATAGTTTTTCTAAACTGATCCAGCCTTGCCTTCTTGGTATAAATCCTACCAGGCTATAGTGTTATTATCCTGGTATTAAATTGCTATAATCTCCTTGCTAACATTTTATTTAAAATTTTTGCATCAGTATTCATTAGGGAAATTGGTTTACAAATTTCTTTTCCTCTTTTGATTCTACCTAGTTTAGGTATTAACACCATATTTGTGTCATAAAAAAAGAATTTGGTAGGACTCCTTCTTTTTCTATTTTCCCAAATAGTTTATATAGTATTGGAATTAGCTGTTCTTTAAGGGTTTGGTAGAATTCTCTTGTAATTCCATTTGACACTGGAATT
Organism: Antechinus flavipes; assembly: GCF_016432865.1. Taxonomy (NCBI): domain Eukaryota; kingdom Metazoa; phylum Chordata; class Mammalia; order Dasyuromorphia; family Dasyuridae; genus Antechinus; species Antechinus flavipes. Next base: position 177,702,290 of record NC_067402.1, read on the forward strand.
TTTTTCTTCTGAATTCATTGATGGTTTCTTCAATTTTTTTTCTCAAAATGAATCTACTTGGGTATTTTATTTCCTCTTCTTTTAGTCTGAGCAAGTTATATTTTTGCAAATATCTATCAATTTTCAGCCATAATTCATCCATAAGGATTGTCATATTTCTTGGCGTAATGTTGGGCAAAATAACTCTTACTTATTGTTTTAATTTCCTTTTCATTACTGGTGAAGTCACTCTTTTCATCTTTACCCATAAATTGGTTTTCTTCTTTCTTTTTCTATTTATCTATTTTTAATTTTTTTCTAGCATTTTTAGTTGCATGCCCAATTCTTCCATCTATTCTTTCTCTATTTTATTCATATAAGCATTTAGAAATACAAATTTTCCCCCAACAACTGTTTTGACTACATTGCATACATTTTGGTATGTTGTCTCATTTTTTGTCATTGTCTTTGATTAAATTATTGATTATTTCTATGATTTGTTGTTTGACCCACTTATTATTTAGAATATGATTATTTAGTTTACAATGAGATTTTATTCTATGTTTCCATGGCCCTTTATTATATGTAATTTTTAGTGCATCATTATTTGAAAGAAATGCATTTAATATTTCTGCTTTTTGGCATTTTATTTTAAGGTTTTTATACTCTAATACAGGGTCAATTTTTGTATAGATACCATGTATCACTAAGAAAAAGGTCTATTCCTTTCTAATCCTATCCAGTTTTCTGCAGGAGACTATCAACTTTTCTAAAAATCTATTTACCTCCTTAATTTTTTTGGTTTATTTTGTGGTTAGATTTATTTAGTCCACGAGGGTAAGGTTGAGGTCTCCCACTGATATGCTATTTATTTCTTCCTGTAACTCATGTAACTTCACCCTAAGAATCGGAATGCTATTCCACTTGGCACATATAAATTTAGTAGTGCTATTACTCCATTGTCTATGGAATCTTTTATCAAAATGCAGTTTCCTTCCTTATCTCTTTTAATTAGATCCATTTTTGCTTTTGCTTGATCTGATCCAGTTCTATTTTTAAAGGAGTTATTTTTTTCAGTGGATTTTTTTTTTGGCCAATTCTATTTTTTAAGGAATTGCTTTCTTCAGTCAATTTTTATGTTTTCTCTTCCAAGCTGTTGATTCTTTTTCATAATTCTTCTGCATGACTCATTTCCTATTGCTATCCCTGCTTTTTTTTTTTAAATTCAATTGAAGCATAATATATTGTACTCCAGTCTTTTACCTTTACTCTATGTGTATCTCTCTGCTTCGTAAATGTTTCTTGTAAACAATATATTGTAGGATTCTAGCTTTTAATCTACTCTTCTGTCCACTTCTCTTTTATGAGAGACTTCATCCCATTCCCATTCCCAGTTATGGTTACTCCCTTTGTATTTCCTTCCATCCTATTTTTCTCCATTTGTATTTTTCTTTCTCTTTTCACCCTTTCTCTCCTTACCACTGTTTTGCTTGTGATGATTTCCCCTTTCTCAATCTGCCCTCTCTTTATCAGACCCCCTCCAACTCCCTTCCCTTTATATGTCTATCTTCCCTTCTATCAGCCCTTTCCTTTTCTCTCTCTCCCCCTCCTACTTCCTTTAGGGTAAGATAAATTTCTTTATCCAATTGAGTGTTTATATTATTTCCAACTCCAGTGAGAATACGATTCAAACAATAATCACCCTTTTCCTTCTTTCCCTGTATTGTAATATGTCTTTTGCATCTCTATGCATGATAAAATTTACCCTATTCTGTCCTTCGTTTTTCTTTTGTCCCAGTACAATCCTTTTTTTCACCCTTTATTTTAAAAAAAAATATCATTACATCCAAGTCATCTTATATGCACGTCCTCTGTCTATGTATATTCATTCTATCTAGAATGTCTTTAAAAAAGATATAGTTCTCAAGAATTACAAGTATTATCTACCCATGTAGGGATGTAAACAGTTTAATCTTATTGAATAACATGTTTTTTTCTTTTCTATTTACCTTTTTAGTTTTCTCTTGAATCTTGTTTTTGAAGATTGAATTTTCTGTTCAACTCTGGTTTTTTCCTTTGTAAGTTTGAAAGTCTCCTATTTCACTGAATATCCATCTTTTCCCTTGAAAGATTATGGTCAGTTTTGCTGTGCAGTTAATTCTTAATTGTAATCATGCTTCTTTTCCTTCTGGAATATTATATTCCAGGCCCTGTGATTTTTTGATGTAGAAAATGTTAAATCCTGGATAATTCTGATTGTGGCTTCTTGATATTTGAATTGGTTCTTTCTGACATCTGATAGTATTTTATCTTTGACCTGATAATTCTGGAATTTGGCTTCAATATTCTTCAGAGTTTTCATTTTGGGATCTCTTTTAGGAAGTGATCAGTGAATTCTTTTAGTGACTAATTTACCCTCTGGTTCAAGGATATCAGGACAGTTTTCCTTTTTTTATTTCTTGAAAGATGCTGTCCAGGTTCTTTTTTTTTTTTTTTTTTTTTTTTGATCATGATCTTTAGGTAGTCCAATAATTATTAAATTATCTCTCCTGGATCTATTTCCCAGCTCAGTTGTCTTTCCAATGAAGTATTTTACATCTTCTTCTATTTTTTCATTCTTTTTAAGATTCTTGATATTTCAGAGTTATTAGGTTTCATTTGCCCAATTCCAATTTTTAAGGAATTATTTTTTTACCTAGATTTTGTACTTCCTTTCCATTTGGCCAATTCTATTTTTTAAGGAATTGCTTTCTTCAGTCAATTTTTATGCTTTCTTTTCCAAGCTGTTGATTCTTTTTCATAATTCTTCTGCATGATTCATTTCCTTTCCCAAATTTTTTTCTTCCTCCCTTACTTGATTTTAAAAATTCTTTTTGAGCTCTTCTAAGAGTATATTTTCTTCTTAAGACCAGTTGCCTTTTGAGCCTTCACATGGGGGCATTTTGAATGTTATTCTCTTCTAAATTTTTGTTTTGATCTTCCCTGTCACTGTAATAGCTTCATGTATTTAGGGCTCTTTTTTCTTATTCATTTTTAGCCTATTTTGTGACTTTTAAAATTGACCTCTGCTAGGACAGGGTGGGATTGTCTCAAGCTTCTTTTGCTGGGAATCATGATATCATCACTGGCTTTCCACTGGGGGACTTGAAGTGCTTGTGGCTTGCTTGCTGCATTGGAGTGTCTTGGCCTAGACACATCACCATATTAGGGCTTGCAATTTGCCTTCTGCACTGGGGTTGGAGGCTTCACAGCTGGCCTACTAGGCTACTGACCTGTAGAGCTAGGACTCAGGCACCTTGCTCATGTGTGTTGTGGCTAAGAGCTCCCCGCTGGTTTGCTTGGACACTTTCTGCACTGAAATGTGCTCTCCTTTTATCCAAGTGAGACAGACTTTTCCTAAATCCTTCTAAATTATCTTAAGCTAGAAAATTGTTTCATGTTATCTGAGTTCTGTCAATCCAGAATTTATTTAGAGGCTTGATTTAACATTGTCTCTGAGGTAGGAAGAACTCTGGCAACTTTCTGGCCTTTCTGTACCATCTTGGTAATGAGGTAAAATAGGCCTCAGGAATGGTAAATAGAAATAGATCAAAATACCAAAATACCTAAATAAATTAATTTAGGTAAAAGGAGAGCAATAAATTGAAAAGAGAATATTATATGAAAATATCATAGTAGAGATTCAGTTTGTGACATGGAACAATCATGATAAGACATCCATCATAGATTACAAAGATATGCTACTTTTTATATGAATTAGCAAAAGGAAAGATGAATTTCCTAGTAGAACTCACAATTAATCAGGAGAGAGGAGCCTTTAGGGGGAGGATGCTATGAGGTGATAAGTACCTCATAATGGGCTGAGTTCTACTGGAAAGATTCAGCAAAAATCTTCATCATGAGCACTTTTTATAGGGAAATATAATCTTGGGATTTCTTTCAGCGGAGGAGGGGAAATAAAGATGGGAACAAAGATGTATACTGAAATATTGAGACTGCCTTGAAGAAACTAACAAAGACATCTGGGAAAACCTGGGCTCCCATGATAGGTATCTTAAAGATGCTATTCAAGGCAGTCTGGGCACATCGTGGTTGTCTAATTGTGGTAATAAGATGGTCTGAGAAACTAAGTTCCTAGGATGAACATTTTAACATTTCCTAACAAGGAGAAAGAATAAGCTGGTTTCAAAATTCACATCATTGATTCTACTCTCACTGAACTGAACTTATATTTTGCACTCATTTTAGCTCCAAGATGATAGGGAATAAAACACACCAATAATATACCTTACATATAGAGCCATTCACCTTCTAATTTATGTGCTTTTAGAAGCAAAGACTCCCAGAACATTTGAGATGTGCTCATGCCTAAGGATTTGAGATGACTTGATATCCTTTTTTGAACAGTGTTACTACCTAACTCCAGGGACTATGGTCCTAAGACCTTTAGGATTTTTGGTGAATTTCTCCTTAGCTATGCTCTATCCTGATTTGCTGCCACTCAGATGTGCAGATAGTCAGTATAGTAATTTAGGCCTCAGCCTTCAGATTGGATACTTTAGAACCCCAGGGAAATATCATATTAATGCTACATTTAATATATGTACATGTGACTAATCCCACAACATGAATAAGTTCATTTACAATATCAAACATAAATATATCAATTTACATATAAATTATAATTGGATGTATATCAAATTATAAATTTCATCATAATATATAGAACAAAGAGGAAAAAACCACCTTTAATTCAACAAACACTTGTCTATTATATGCAAAACTATTTGCTATGTGCTAGAGCTATAAAGTCAAAATAGTCCCTGCAATTGAAAAGCTTATATCTTAGAAGTATAAAAAGTTTATTTTTTCTTACATCTGATTAATTCTCTCCCACACAGGCTAATCTCAGATGCTTTTTTTAGTCCATCTAAAATCTACTGATTTTTCACGTGAATATTTAATTACCACTTAATGCGACTACTCATTGCCACAAAGTCTCTTGGGCTTCTTGTCTGATGTTTGAGTTTCTGAGCAAAATGGCTGTTATGTCAGCCTGGAACAAGCCTGAAGCAGCCCTGACGATGAAGCGAAACCTCCCCTCTCCATAAGCCTCTTCCCACTCTGTGGCTCTTGCCTTTGAAAGAGTTTTTTTTCCTTTGAGTTTATGGAGACTAGAAAAAAAGCTCACCTTTGAGACTGTACTAGAGAAATTCTCTTTCTTGAGCCTTTGAACTGTACTTTAATCATGAATGATTTTGGAGATATAGCTCTGGCATTTCAAACGGATAAGATGTCTGGAATATATTAAAGAAAAAAATAATTCTCCTAATAGTGTATATGTTAATAAATGAGAGGTAATCCTCATAATTTTGAGTATAGAAAACTGGCTTTTGATTAAGGAAAACCTGGGTTCAACTTCAAGACCTGCAAGTGTAGTACTCTAGCTGGTGGATTGCCTCAGAACAAACTATGTGGCTCTTGGCAAAGTTTTTCAATTCTGATAAAGTTCCTAAAATTCTAAGAACAGTTAGCGTTTGAAGTTAGTAGAGAGTTTCCTCGCTAGAGAGTTCCCTGCATCTTTTGCTCTCCTTTCCAGAGATGCAGTTAAACAAACTGATTTCTTCACAATTGAATATTAATATGTTTATAGGTGTACTATACATACATCATACATGGTTGGCAGATAAGGGAGGTTATTAGAAAGATGTTTGGTTCCTTCTCTACCTCAAGAATGTTTCAATAATTTCATCTATGCTCATCATGGACTGAAAAAGGTTGGGACCTACTTGCTATATGTCTCTGTTTCTAACCAAAGCATCTCTCCTGAACTGAATTTTTCGTTCTTAAAGAACTCTTACAAGGCTCAGTGCTTTCTAGCAGAAGGAGGCAGGGTGACTCAGCACAAAGAGGCATAGAACCAGACGGGTATCTGTTCAAAATCCTAGGATAGGCACATTCAGGTAAATGCATTTCTTGCAAAGACTGATGTAATCCAGCAGCACTTGAATCACAAGATGGAATGAAAATAGATGTTCTGCTTTCACTGACTGATATAATTAACTCTAAGTCTCTGCTTTTATATAGCCATTGCATCAACAGTTTTGCAGTCTACTCAGAGTTGGAGGAATGAGACAAAGAGGGAAAAAAAATGACCTATTGTAATCCTTGTATGGGAAAGTTTCATTAACCCAAGAGCCCACAGTAGACTTGGGGAGGATTTTCTCATTCTTTTTGCTCATAATTCCTCCCTTGTCTCACTCTACCCCATAAGATATTCTTGGTTATGAAGATTGACCCTCCCCTTTCAAGACACCATCCATAATATTACAAAAGAAAGCTTTATTAAACTGATGAGAGGAAGGAAGACTTTAATAAGAATACATTTATTGGTGTGGAATAGATGGTAACAAAAGACAACACAAAGAAGACAGAACAATTAATTTCTTATTTTCTTTTTCTTTCCCTGCCAAGGAGCATGATCTTTGGCCAGAAAGTATAGAAAGTAGATTATTAAACATTTCCAACCACATCTCTTTCTATATACAGTAGGTGCTCAGCATATGTTTGAAGGACAAGATCTGTAAGTAAAGAAGATTAACTTGACAATGAAGGATGATTGGAGGAGGAAGAGAGTAAAGACAAAAAGATGAATATTAGATTATGTAAGTAAAAGATAAGAGACCCATACTTACTGTATGTACTAGGGTGAGGCAACAATCAGAAAACCAAAAATGTATTTATCAAGTGTCTACTATGTGTCTGGAAGCCTGTTAATTAACCAAAATCTAAAGACAATTATTAGAAGCTAAAATTTAAAACAACAACAAAATATTTCCTTCCAAGAACTGTCAATTTTACCTTTACAATTTCTATTCAATCCATCCTCTTTCTCTATAAACTTACCGATTATATTAACCTTGCTCAATCTCATATTCCTTTTCATATGAAGTACTATAATAGCTTATTACAGATATTCCAGACTGTAGTATCTTCCCTCTCCATTCCATGCTACACATAATTGGCAGCTCTAATTATATTACTTCACTATTAAAAACCCTTCAGTCGGTGCCTCCTCATAGCCTATTGAATTAAGCCCAACCTTCTTCAGGTGTCAGTTAAATGACTTCAATTAAAAGATTACCTTCCTTTTGAGAAGTTGAACCAATTAAATAAAAAACCAATGAAAGTACCAGAGATCAGAAGATCAAACATGGCAATCTTGTCATAGCAGAGACACAAGGAAGCACAGTGGGAAATACATTGGCTCTAGAGTCATGGGATCTTGGATTAAACTTGACCTCTGATATAGGCTAACAATGTGATCTTGGACAAGTCATATAACCTTCCCTGGGACTCAGTTTCTTTGCTGTGAAGTAAGAATAGAGTTATTCTTCTATGACTTCCAGGACATGATGTTATATTTAATAAGATGTCATTACTCTGCTTAATGTTTTTGTTTATTTATTGTTCTTGGTCACAAAGAAATGTTCATGGGTGAGGAAGGGAGATTTTCCACTATTCTTCCTGAGAAATGAACATGATGAAAAGAAAAAAAGTATGGATCGGATTTAAAAAAAATCTCTAAAGAACGAGTATGTACAGCCTGCTAAAATGGATAAATAAGAAGCTAATATCCTGCAGCTAAGTGGTACAATGGATAGAATGCCAGGTCTGGAGTCTAGAAGACTCATGTTTCTGAGTTCAGATCTACCTCAGACACTTCTTGTGCAACTCTGTGATCTCACTTAACCCTGTTTGTCTCAGTTGCTCATCTATAAAATGAACTAAAGAAGGAAATGGAAAATCACTTCAGTATCCTTATCAAGAAAACCTCAAATGAGAGTCATGAGAGAGTTAAACATAACTGAAATCAATTGAACAACTTCTGGCAGGTCTTTTTTTCTCTTCCCAATTGAAAAGTAGAACAAAGTTGAGCAGTGCCTTATTAATATAAGGAGGAATAAAATTGTATTATTTGCAGTTAAGTTGAATTTAGAAAGGGGAGAAAAACTTCAAGCTATTAACTTTTTATGGGATGAAAAGTTATAGGCTGTTTTTATATAATATCAAAACAGCTAGTTAATTCAATGAATCATTTGGATGTTGCACAAACCACATAATTTATGAGAATTTTTAATGGAATTGATTTAATTTAATGGAATTGATAGATGCTTTGAAGTTCCTTAAATGCAGCCATTCATAGTCATTCAAAGCTTTCCATAAACATTCTTTTTATGGACCCATATGCTTTTTTTAGAACAAAAAAAGTTAATTTTGTCTCAGCCAGATAACTTCTAGACATGTCTTCTCTAGCTACAATGTTAGGGAAAGTACAATATAGTATTCCTAATGATAGAGTATTAATTCACTTATTTGTAGAAAGATAGATATTTTCTAGTAAAATAGTTTCCTCTGGGAAATGCTGAAGTGTGAGGCAGAGACAGAAATAAGGAAAGAGGGAGAGGGAGAAAAGGAGAGAGACACTCACACCTACAGAGAGAAAGAGAGATAAAGAGAAAGACACAGACACAGACACAGACACACACACACACACGCACAGAGACACATGCACAGAGAGACATATGCACAGAGAAAGACACACTCAGAGAGAGACATGCACAGAGAAACACACACACACAGACTCACACAGAGAGAGAGACTGAGAGAGAGACACAGAGAGAGACAGAAACAAAGACAGAATATGAGGGAAGAAAAGGGAGGGAAGAAGCAACTTCTTGATAAACAAATTGCATAAAGAAAGAAAAAATAAAAATAGCCAACACTGAAATTGGCAAAATGTCTAAGTAGTACTGGAAAGCAAAAGATAATATCTGGAAATGCATTTAGTCAGGAAGTGGATGGTAAAAAATGTGGAAATATAAGCACCATGACAGAAAGCATAAATTATAAGCAAAAGCACAGTGAGAAAAAAGGCTAGTTTTATGTAAATACTGTTCTTGGGGAAAAAGTGAAAAATCTTTAGCTAAACATATCTTTGAATGTTTCTGCCTCTCTCATCTTTTAATAATGATTTGATGAGGACAAAAGTATTGGAGCAGATGAGGTAACCGGGCATAATTGAGAGACTAAACAAAATAAAAAAATAGCATTTGTCTTATTAGCACAAAAATGACAAAGGGCACTAGTTCCTGTTTTGAGTTAGTTCTGACTACAAAGCACATGAGTGATTTTGCAGATGTTCCAAGGAAGTGACAGAGGACTGATTTCTCACAGGATAAAACTATTTTTAAAAAATCAGACAAAAAAGAAGTGAAGAAGAAAATTGTTACAGAGACTATAAGAAGGGGCTGACAAATAATGAAATAGATTGATTCAATAAAGAAAGTATTTAAATAAGGAAAGGAAGGAAATATATAAACAGGTGTCTCCATGAGCTTTTTCAGCAACCCAAAATATTCCCCCTGGAGGTTGGAAACCAGTTCAAAAGACAGGACATATAAAGGATTATTGCTGATAAAGCTCACCCTAACCATCTCCCAAAGGGAGAGAAAAGAATAATAATGAGATCACAGCTGAGTTTATATTCTCACAAAAGACATGTGATTTACTGACTTAGAGATAATTGGATAACTCTTGAGGAGGTTCTCTGCCACTAATAGCAATGTAGCATTAAGTAAGCCACTTTACTTTTTTTGGCCTCATTTATTTCATATGTAAAATGAGGAGGAGATTGGATCAATTGAGTTCTGTGATTCTATGTTAGAAACAGCTAATGATTATACATCCCTTTTAGGTTTGCAAAGCATTTTACATGTTTTCTTATTTGATCCTCCTGACAATTATGTAAGGTAGGTAGTATTATTACTCCCATTTACAGAGGAGGACACAGGCTGAGAGCAGTTAAATGACTTGACTAGGGTCACACAATGAGTACCTGCTTAAGGAAAGATTGAACTCAGTTAAATCTTCTTGACTTCAAATCAAGCGCCCCATTCCCTACAGCATCCAGTTACTTCTTCTATATAATAGACTGTTGATACCAGTATCATACCTCCATAGTCTCTTCTGAGAGCATCTAGTTTATTTCTCTATTTCTACACAAGATACTCCTTTTCCTTTGAAATCACCAATTGATGTTCTTAAATATAAAGGGATAATGCATTATGATGTGAGGACACTCTTATGGCCTAACACAAATTCTTCATGAATTTTTCACGTTGGTGATTAGTAGACCAATAATCTGCAAATTTAGATGTCAGTAACTGCTGAGGCTGTGAGAACCCTGCTCCCATTCCCCCAAGGTGGGAGTTATACTGGGTTCTAAAATCTATATGTCTCAAACATTCAACCAGCAATCTAACAAACATGTCTTCAGGATTACTAGTCTCATTCCCTCCAATTTTCTCCATATGCCCACAACTTTTGACATATACCTTTTTTGCTTCCTTATTTTCTCTTTGGCCACATGCGGGTAAATCCTAGTGAACTTTATCCACAAAGAAAGAATAGATTGATTTATAATACACAGACGCAAGAAATTAAAGAGAATATGTTTTAAGTAAGTAATGCTCCTACCCTTAATGAATCTCCTATTTAGTTCCCATATCTGATGGGATACCTTGGGGGATATCTACAGTTGACTGTTCCTTCTTACCACCTGCTAAATCTCATAAAATTAGAACATCACCTTCACTCATAATTGGCAGAACTTTATTGATGTGTTCACATACTTCCTACATGATCCTGTGAAAACAGTTCATAAAATATCCTTTGTTGTTGTTGTTTAATCAGTCATGTCCTTCATGGCCCAGTTTGGAGTTATTGTGGCAAAGATACTAGAGTGGTTTACTATTTACTTCTCCCACTCATTTTACAGATAAGGAAACTGAGGCAAATGGATTTAAGTGACTTGCCTAGGATCATACAGCTTTAAGTATCTGAAGTCAGATTTGAACTCAGAAAGATGAGAATCTTCGTAACTCTAGACCTGGCATTGTATTCACTGCACCATCTAGCTGTCCTATAAAAAAACTCTGCTTTATCACAAATATCAATTATCAAAAATTGCATGTATAATGGGAAGCACTTTGAAGAGTATGGTCACATTAGGCTTGAGATATTATTTAGCACACTCATTTTCCTCTCTTATATACAGATTTATAGTTTAATTCATTGTTTCATTGCATTTATTAAGTACCTATTATGTGCCAAGCACAGTGCTACATCCTAGTGATGGTGACAAAAAACCTCAAATAGTTCCTGCTCTCCCATAGCTTATACTCTAGTATTTCTGGAATAGAGTAAGAGATACTAGTAATAGAAAAGACCTCATATAGAAAGTGGCACTTGACTTTGGCTTAATTTTGAAAGGAGCATGGAGTTCTAAGAGACAAAGTGGAGAAGAGAATTTATTCCAATCAATCAACAAGTATTTATTATAGGGACAGTATTTTCCAGACCTGTGCAAAAGGCCAGAAACAAGAAATACAATTTGTCTATGGACAATAATTAGGCAAGCTTAGCTTGAAGATAGAATAAATAAGCCCAGAAATGATAGTCAGATTGTGAATGGCTTTCCATGCAAACAGAGTAGTTTGTTTTTTATCAGAAGCAATAGAGTTTCCTTAGTTTCTTAAATAGAGGTCTTAGTCAACTATGTGATTTGGGAAAATCAACTTGGCAAATATTATAGAAGTTGTATTAGAGAGAGGAGAGATCAGTTAGGAGGCTGTCAAAATAGTCTTGGTAAGAAGTGACAAAAGTCTAAATGGTTTCATTGTGAATGGAAATTAGGGTGGAAAAATCAAGATTGGTAATTGATTGGGTAGGGAGAATGAGAGAAAGTGACACAAAAATATTCTTCGATTGTAAACCAGATTACTTAGATGGATGGTAGTGCTCTGGAGAGAAATAGGAAAGTTGTAAAGAGGGAAAGGTTGGAGAGTGGGAAAATAATTGAGTTCTATTTTGAATCTATTGAGTTTAAGCTGCCATTCTCTTCTTCCTCTGATTCTTCTGAGATGAAATCAATTGATGAGCTTCTGTGAAAAGGAAGACAGATAATCTAGATTCCTCTTCTTTATGAAGTTTGTAAATTTGCTTTTAATCCCAGATTACAGAATGTTTTTTCTTCCTTTTTTTTTTTTTTTTTTTTTTTTTTGTGGATGTTCTATTCTTCAGCCTCCCGCCACTGCCAATTCAGATATTTTGTTCTTTTTTTCTTTTTCCTTTTTAGAGCTTGCAGACCCGCTTCTGGTTAAATCCATTGTTTCTTTGACAACCCTGAGTGTAAAGAGGTATTCCTGAAGTCCCTTTCCTTTATCTTCTAAAAAGTTCAAACTTCCAATAGGTAGTTGGCGATATGAGACTGAAGAGTAAGAATAGATTAGGCTCAATATAAAGATATGAGAGAAATATGCACAGAGATGATAATTTAATTGATGAGAATCTTTCAGTATGCAGCATATTCCAATGGCAAAAACACCTTATTTTTTCCTCTAACACTCCTTGTCCAAATGTTCCTGTGGTGTTGTTTCCTGTCCCATACTCAGCAATGCTTTCTGTGTTCCTTCTGTCAGTTTGACTTATGACCATGTGAATCTCCTGAAGTGTGAAAGAGTCATCTGTTTCACAAGTCTTCGTGGGGGGTTAGAGGGGTATTTCGGTTATATCTTGGATGTATGCCCTAGAATGACAGCAAATTTCTGTTAGGATTAGGCTAACAAATATCTACCTCATACCCTCAGTAGAGCATCACTAATGATTACTACCATTTTTTTCTCCCTCTGATTCTTCTGGGATAAAATAAACTGACAACTTCAGGGTAGATATCTTATCATTCCTCAAAGGACAGATTATCCAGCTTTCACCTCTTCATATTGTTTTTAGCACCAAACTACAAAATTATTTTTCTTCCCCCTTTCCTCCTCTATTTTGTTTTTTGATGTTCTATTCTTCCATCTCCTGAAATAATTCAGATTTCCCCATTTCTAAATCAGATTTTTTTTGTTTAATCTTTTTACAAATTGGTTTTTATAACTTGCTTTCTAGCCATCTCATTAAGATGTTTATGACCAGAGGTAAGCTGATAAATATTTAGCATCTAGCTATCAAAAAAAGACACATTTTAAATTTAATCTGTATTATTAACATTTTCTCATTGTTTTTTAAAAGCTTAGATAATCAACAAACAATAAACCAATCCTTAGTTTACATCATTTGCTGATTTCCAAAGTGTAAATACACTGCAGCTCCAGTGCATTTCTATTTATAGCCTTTTTTGCCTCTGAACAATTTGCTTTCTTTCAGCTTTATAACTTCTTTTCCCTTCTCTATTTGACTTGTTTTACTTTCCAATTTATTTTGGCCATTCTGTTTACCTTTTTAAAATTTACATTACTTATGTTTTTGTTGTTGTTGAGTCATTTGTTTTAATTATGTCCCAATTCTTTGTAACCCCATTTTCTTGGGTTTTCTTGGCAAAGATACTGGAGTGGTTTGCCATTCCTTCTCCAACTCATTTGCCAGATGAGCAAACTGAGGCAAATAAAGGTAAGTGACTTGGTAAGTGACTTGCCCAGAATCACAAGCTTGGAAGTGTCTGTAGCCAAATTTGAACTAAGGAAGATGAGTCTTCCTGATTCCAGTCCACTGTGCCACTTAGCTGCCCTGCTTTACCTTACTTTCTTCTTTTCTTCCTACTTCAATCTTTCTCTTCAGCTCTTTTTTTCCTCAATTCTTTTCCTCTTTCACATCAAGCAATGAATCAATAAACATTTATTATTCGCTGATTACTAGCCAGTTTTCTTTTTCCTCAAATTCCCCAAAGTGTTTTCACACAGTCCAATCCCTGGACATTCGAAGCCCTTTCAATCACTAAAAATTTCTTTTTTGGTTCCACTCCTCTATTCTCTTGCTCTTTTCCCCAGACAATAGAAGTAGAAAATGACTTTTGCAGGGATACTTCAATCCAGTTCCACCTGGGGTCCACTTAGGATAGTACTAGAAGTTTGGAATAGTACATATATCTTGGGCTTATCAGAGAAGGGAAAATATTGTAAAGACAATTTATAGAGTCAGATGCAAGACTTTTACATTTTTATCAGGTTATATAAAAACCCTGTTCTTTATTAAATGTTTTGTTAATCTGAGCACTTTCAGGGGAAGAAAACGCCCTTTTGCTTTTTTTCAGGAAGAGCTAGACATGTCAAATTCTAATGTTCTCTAGGAAAAAGCTTGGGCACAAGCCAAATATATTTCTTGGGAAATTCCCCAAAATAAACTTAGTTCATGTAAATCCCAAGCTTCAGTTCTGAGTCACTGGTTAAATTAGGTAATTTTTCCTTATTAATAAAAGATTCTACATTCAACTTCTCTGTGGCCTTTCTTGAACCCAAGTTTTTTGCTTCAAATTTGAAGACACATTTGTCCCTTTCCATGAAATCTGTAACCAGTTTAGGCTGAATAGTCTTGATCATTTTACAAATGAAGAAGCAAGATTATATGCAGTGTGTGTTTGTATGAGCTAGAAAATATAAAACTTTGGATTAAAAGTCTGGACCACCTACTGTAGGGGAATTCACAATATCTGTGACAAGAACTCTCTTGAAATTGAATAACAAGAATTTATGAATTTGAGGACCACCTAGATCTAATCTTTGAAGTCAGATTGAACTTGCTGTTATACATTCTTCTAAGGGCTTGAGAACTCACATATTACTCATATCTGTGAGGAATACCCTAAGAATTGAACATTCAGATGCACAATGAAACTTGAGAGGAGAATATGTTCTGGATGGTACATGAGTTTTATGCTTTTCCTAGCAGTTATAATAAATATAGCTTTAGATACTTAGTTCCTGACTGTTATGATCAAATGCTCATTTGATTTGTTTATTCCCTCCAATTATGTACATCTCAACTCGTTCATGCCTGCTCACTGTGAGATGCTTGGCAAGCTGACAGTGATATCCAACACAAAATCCTTGGATCTTGTGGATTCATAATTTGCAGTTTCAAAAATTCATGATTCAGGCTGTCCAACTCTTTCTAGGTGGTACTTCCTCCAGTTTCCTAAAACTACCCTGTCCTCATCCCCAGCTTCTGCCACTATTGGCTACAGACATCCCAAGTCAAGGCATTCTCTTCATAAAACAGAAAAATAGCATCTCTCTTTGAGAGGAGGCAATTGGAAGCACAAACATGGTTGTAAAGTGAAAGGAGGGCTGGTTTTGGACTTAAGAATTCTGATTTCAAATTCCAGATGTCTTATTTATCCCAGTCAAATCACTGAAAGTCAGTTAATCCAGTCATTTTTTTTTCATTCAATTCTACCATCAATGTGAAATGGAAATAGTAGCACTTGTACTGCTTATTTGAAGAGTTATGGGGAGGAAAGTATTTTGGAGTACTCTCAGGACCATATGAATTATTACTCAGGAGAGAAAGATAGGCAGCTGTTTGAGGCATTTTGTGTTGGAAACAAATTCCCTTTTGTGAATAAGTCATTATTATTGGTACATTAAAGTATGCATGGAATTCTCTGGGATCTCCAGAATTTATCCCCTGAAAATATGAAGAATAAACAGTATCTAACAAGCACATAAGGAAGTTTGAAAATTGGCAGTATTTATTTTAAAAGGGTATTCTATTTCATAATAATTTTGCATAAAAATGAATCCATGCAAATTCTTTTTGAAAGAAGCAAGCATCTTAGTATTTTTATGCTCAGAAAAAATAATATATGGAGGTAGGTTGAACATAAAAAAAAATTGCGTATGAGCTTGGAGATAATTCCACAAAAGCTTTTTACAACTTCTACAAGTTCAAAGAGGATTTTATGTAAAAAATTATTTTAAAATAAATTGCTAATTTATTTCAAAAATAATTATTGCTTTAATCACTGGAGCCACCACAAGATAAAATGTTTCCCTCATTGCTAAGATTGATTCTTTTCTTTCTTTCTTTTTTTTCTTTTTTTTGACAGATTCCAGAACTTGCTTTGGTCCCGAAAGACATTTGTTGATGACATGAAAGTATATAACCACAGCTACATTTACATGCCTGCTTTTTCTATGAAAACAGGGACAGAACCATCTCTCCGGGTTTATTATACATTGGCAGATGTGGGTGCCAATCAAACAGTGCTTTTTGCCAATCCCAACTTTCTTCGTAGCATCGGCAAATTCTGGAAAAGCAGAGGAATTCATGCTAAGCGCTTATCTACAGGTCTCTTTCTTGTCAGTGCTGCCTTGGGCTTATGTGAAGAAGTTACCATCTATGGCTTCTGGCCTTTCTCAGTGGATCTGCGTGAGCAGTCTATTAGTCATCATTACTATGACAATGAACTCCCTTATTCAGGCTTCCATGCCATGCCAGAGGAATTCCTTCAGCTTTGGTATCTTCATAAAATTGGAGTGCTAAAAATGCAGCTAGAACCATGTGAAGACCTCTCTAGCCCACCCACTTCCTAAGGACTGAGACGCAGGAAGTGAATGGGCCAATGCAATGTTTTTAGTACTTATGTGTGTGACTATGCAGAAGAGAAAACATTCAGACTTATTTATGAATTTGCATAGATCACATAAGGAAAGAGAAACAAAATGCTGTGGTTTAAACATTGACTTGGAGGCTTACCAGGAAATCATTCCTTCTGCAAAATATTTTGTGGTTTGCTGTGGATTTTTGGCCAATAAAACTCTGGAAGAAAGTTCAAATGGTATCATTCAATGAAGATCAAGCTGTTTTAGGATGACAAACAATAAGGGGAATTTGGGGAATGGGAAGAGGGAATTTTAGTGATGATTGGCCAGTAACACTGACTATATTGAAATTCATCTGACTCAAAACTGGTATTTAGAAAGGTAGTTTTTACAAGCATTATTTTTGTCATTTGGGGTTGTGGGGGTGAGTGGGTGGGGAGGGAGGGAGAAGAAGTTGTGTGTGAGTAAAATAATATTGTATTCTGTAATAACAATCCAAAATGTCGTAGTTTACTGTTGTGATTGTTTTTTTTTTTTAATGTTATGTCTGTAATCACTTTTTCTTTTTCAAATGATGGGTTGCTTTTTTGCCAAGCACTTAGACAATGTGAATCCCTGGTAAATTGGAACCCAGTCTGGGTATCTAGATTCTATCTCCTCTCTCTTTTCTGCTTCTTCCTCTGTTATCTGAATAATTCAGGGAATAGCTGCAGTTTTTAAATCATATAATTGTGTCCATGTTGCCCTATCATTGTTTTGTTACTATAAAGCGACTACATACTTAAATGTAGTATTTTCCAAATTTATTATAATCTTGTTCAGAATTTGGTGTTTAGATATGTATTAAAGTTCTGTGGGATCATAGCAATATTTAAGTTTAGTATTTCCCTAGGAATATACCTTATAAAGCAAGATAGAACAATTGTCTTCTTCCTACACAGACATATACATCCCTTAATACATAATAAAGTTGCCAGTTTGTTAGGGCCAAAATCTATATAACCAGTGATGGATTTAAAAAAAAAATCCACAATGTGTACTGTAGTTCTTAGATAATTGCTTACTGGCTGTCCTCCATTTTGCTAATACAGTTATCCCTTCCTGGGCCGGCATAAGAAACTAAGTGGGAATTTTTATGGAGTTTTGTGGATGCTGCAGATGCTATGTGAAGGCCAACAGATAACACAGAAAAAAAAATCTAGAAAATCAGAAATGCATAAGATATATGTGTAGTACTGTGTACTATCAGCAATATATTTTATCTTTTAATGCCATAACAACTCAGATTTCTATGGTAAAAAAGGGAGGGCCAAAAATTTTTACATGGGTTTTCCAGATTGTTGGGGATGCTGTGCCCTTATCTGTAATGTGGAAGGGATATATCCAGTGAATAGAAAGGACCCAAATTTCTAGGCCCAAAAGATCACCCAGAGCAAAAACAGCCTTTTTTACCCATGCTAGATATTTCTTGCATGGATATTGCTGCTCTGAATGACACAAAACCTCCCATGAAAAGGTCTGTGGTTGTAGAAGAGCCCCTAGGATGTTTACCCAGCAAGCCTATTTCCTTTGTTTCGATGGGGAGTAATAATATTCATTATGGATTGAGAAAGATCTGCACTATTAGAAGGAATGTATACATTGAAAGACATCATAGGACCACAGGCACACTGAAGTTATCAAATTTTTCATGTAAAACCCCCAATTATAAAAATCAAAATGACCAGATAATATATTTTAAAGGATAAAAAGTTAGAATAAAACATGGTTTTGTAATTCCACGTCATCAATAAATTTGAGACAGTTTTAAAGGAAAAAAGAATGGGAGAGCCAAAATGAGAAATGGATTGTTTAAAATGTGATTATTTGTCATAATTCACTTTATATCGATTGTTAGAAGGTTATTTTAAAAAGGTTTGAGAATATTGATTAATTGTATACCAGAATCCACTTTTCTTTTTTTTTTTTTTGATTCTGTGTGGTAGCATAGTGTTGCAAAACAAAATGCTATTAAGCTTTGCTAAATTTTCAATACATATGCCAGCCTGAATATATCTATCTATTCTTTCAAAGTACAAATTGCTCAGTAATTACATTAGAAAACATACATGTCTAAGTATATTATACCATTAAAATATAAGTATTCTAAATGGAGAAATCCATTCAAAAGTTATAAGATGCATGTATCCAAATTAATGCCATGATTTTAAAAAACCAACCAAACAAATAACAACTCTTTATCAATCGTTTCATTAGTCTGTCTGTCCATCTTTCTCTGTAGCATTGAATATCAAGATATATCAATATCTTTTATTATATAATTCCTAATGATGATTTGTAATAGATACATACAAAGCTATCCTAGGTATTTATATTATTCTATCTATTCTGTGTGGACTCTGGAGGGCCAAAGAAAAAACATGTTGTTTTTTTTTTTTTTTGAAAAAATATTTTACATATATGTTATGATTCTAAAGTATTGAAGTTGAATTCTGTGATTATGTCCTGAATGAGACTGCTTTATAGTCATGCTTTTTATACTGGTCATTATTGAGGATTTATGCTGCTTTTTTCCTTAGTGCATCATAGAAATGTCATCACAATGAAAATAAATGCTAACCTCCCAACCAAATAAGAACTATTTGTTCTTAAGAATTTTAAGACCATACTTTCTGCTCTGAATCATGTTTGATCAATTAGATTTTATAGAATTACAAGAATTTTATAGAAATACAAGAATTGCAAGAGATTAGCTCCAATGCAGAATCAATAAAACAAAATTTCAGCCCTTTTGATGAAGGACATCATCATTTAAAATCAGTTTACTTTTTCACATTTATTTTTGAATCACAAATAAAATGTTACTTTATTTTTAACATGGAATGAAAATTAAGAATACATATGTCTATTATGATTTGTTTTCCTTTAAAATCACCTAGAAATATACAAGCTTGGAAATAGTCATTTTTATATAGTTAAAAGATTATTTATCATATAAGCTTTGCATCAGGCATGTTGGCGATCCATATTTCCTTACTGGAATCCATTTCTATATAATCAATTTTCAATTATCTGCACTAATGCAAGAATGCTTAAATAACTTATTTTTGCCATTGGAATAGATAATAATTGTAGTTTGCAACTACATGGCATTTTAATCTATTTCATCATCCATACAAACCTCTAAAATACGTGATGGAAGTTGTAGTATTTCCTTTTAACAGATGAATAAACTAAGGTAAGGAAAAGTTAGAGTGATTTGCCCAGGGATTCAAGCCCAGGTCTCTAATTTATAGAAAATTAATTTCCCAGTTATATTTTTGCTTCAACTAACTTAAACTATCATTTCTCTAATGTCCAATTGATGAAGCCCAGGGGAGAGAGAGAGAGTCCAGATGCCTGATGGGAAATAAATGGAAGCATTTCTAAGATTCAAAATTTCCCACAAGATTCCAAAGAATAGATAATTTGTACAGTTACTTGAGATTAGACTGAACGTGGAAAACACTAATAGATATGCTATTATATCTTATTGTCTACAGCTATGAAGTCCCATAATTAAAAAATCTGTTATTAAGCAACCAATTCCTTTCTTTGGGGAATAATTATGGTCTGGTTTTCTATATGTAGGCATATTGAATTTTGTGATTTTTAACTTATACCATGTTGGTCAAGATTAAGTATTTCTGAGGAAAGTTAATGTTATTACAAATATAAAAAATTCCTCTATCCTACCCCCAAGTGCATTCATGTCAGAAATGTTTATCAAGAACTGTTATATGCAACACATTAAGCTTGATGAGTGAGACATGGTTCCCCCAGGAGTTTACAAATTAGTTATAATGTATATGTGTGTGTGTATTTGGGTAGACTTGTACCCCATTGACATATTTACATATATATAAGTTTCCACCATCCATGGAACAAAAAAATGAATTGGGCCCAACATAAGTATGACAACAATATCTAGAAGGGTTTTGTGAGAATTTGAGGAAGAGTGAAACTTCATTTTCTATCCGTTAAAATAGGAGACTATTGCACAGTCTATCAGAGAATCTTAATTTTGAGCAGACATAAGTCAAGGATTTGACTTGGAAATTCCTAGAGGTAAGATAGATAGGAAAATGAATTTCTTAACTGCCATTTGGATTAGATGTCTTAAATATATAGATAATTTTTTTATACTTGCTTTAATCTGTGGCCTAAGTCGATGTTTCATTCATTTGGATTTTTTTATTCATTACATTTTGTGAAGACAGCAATCATTACATTTATTTCTATACAGCCTCCATGAAAGTATTGGGGACTGGGTCCAAAAGATTCTACAGCATAGAGAAATAAGGGAGGGTGTATGTGAGGTCACACTATAAAAAGATGCTTAGCATTAAGAAATTCCATTTAAGAAAGTTAATGTGAATGTGTATGTGTGTGTTATTATCTCATCTCCTAAAATTAGAAAGAAGGCAAGCAATATGTAATTGTGTGCTATCACCTGAAGACTGATATTGCCATTTAGGCCTGCTAGGGATAATATTCAGTGGTAACTCTCAGAATGTCATATTTATATGAATACAATACAACTTCTGCTTATCATTACCATGAGGAAAACCAACAATGTTCATTTCACATGTGCAAATACTCTGCAGGCTTATTATATCTTTGCTCTTTAAGGTAAAATAATTTCTTATAAAAAATCTTTATTTTTCTCTGATTTATAGAGGAAGTAGTCACTGTGACACAACTAACCTGTATTGTCTGTATACAGATGATTGTCTTAAAGTAATATATGTTTATTGAGTTATATTCTAGTATGTACTGTGATCTTTTTTAAAGCTTAGATGAAAAAGTGTGTTTTCCTAATGTTAATTGATTGCCTATCTCTTTTTGTGCTGTTATTGAAATGCATATTGTACACAGATTCTTGTTGCCTTTGTTTTCTTTATTGCATTTAGGATAGAGGAGGGGGAAAAGGAGGTAATATATAGCTAACTGGGGCTTTAGATGTATCAGTCATATTAAACAATCATCTCGTTCCTGCCTTAAGATTTCTGGATTGAGTCATGATAAATTCATGTATTTCCAATTGAGATAGATTTACCAGATGTAGAAAAAAGTAGAGATAACACATAATACTCATATTTTTCCACATCTCAAACTCAACAATAGAACTCATTATCCTACCTGATAAATCTGGCTCTTCTCCAAATTTTTCCAATCTTTTTGATGGTACCATCACCTTTGCAGTCATTTACATTTGCATGTTGTTGACTTTTCCCTCTCCTTTACCCCACTCTCCATTTCCAATTAGTTGCCAAGTCCTATATTTTCTACCTTCATATTCCTTGCATCCATTATCTGTCTTTTGCTCATATAACTGACCCCTAATTCAGATATACATCAACTTTCATTTGATCTATTGCAACAATCTTATAATCAGTATCCTTATTTTACTCTTCCCCCTCTCCCTAATTCCTCCTTCACACAACTGAAAAATAAAATGTATTAAGGTATAGATTATGGACCACTTATTTAGACCTAGAAGAGAGTATAACACTCACTCTTTTTCTTTATATTCCCAGGTATTCCTGCTACTCCAGGTCCTCTGCAATTTGGCTCCAATTTACCATTACATATTTATTTCACATTGCTTCCCTTCAGACGCTTTACATTCCTACAAAATTGATTTGCTAGCTATTTCATAAATTTAGCATTCCTCATCCAATCTCTGCTTTGGCATAAACTCTCAGCCATGTCTGGATGACAATTCCTACCCCGCTCTATCTCTCAGAATCTGTATGACTCCTTCAAGGCTTATCATAGAAGCCATCTATTATAGATGAAATCTTTCCCAATTCTCTGACTGTCCAAATGCTAGTATTCTCCAACCTCTAATCTTGTATTTGCTTACCTGTCCATTAGAAATTGAGATGAACTCCTGGATCACAGAAAATATGTTTTTTTATTTCTTTTTATCCAGATAAGCTGAGCATAATACAAAATTCTTAAATGTTTGTTGACTGACGGTGACTGAATACTCCAATAGAATATAAACTCCTTGAGAGTAGTGACTGTCTTTTTTTCCCCCTTGATATAGTTACTTAGGTATAGAAATTTTTTGGTAATTTTTTGATTGAGTTAAATTAGGTGAAATGGAAAATTGAGATAATCTCTCACATTAACAAAGTAACACAATCTAACACAATCTGGTTTTACCTATTGAAGTATGAGGTGATAATACTTTGTAGGGAATTGAACCATCTAATTCATTGCTTTATTTTATTCTCCACTTAATTTAAATATATATGTGTGTATACACACACACACACATATATGAACAATTTTAGATTAATTTATAGTAGTAACATAAGACTTTAAAAAAGGAAATTAAAATTCTTGCCACAAAAAAGAAAATAATAATGATCCAGAATAAAAATTCACTTCTTTAAACATCCTTCAGTACAATTTATACACTATAATACACAACAATAATTAGAAAGCCTGAGTTCCCAGATAATGATAGTTAAGCTGCATAGATGAGATAATGATAATTCAGTTGATAGATTGGTTGTCCTTTGCTCTTAAAGAGAACCAAAATGACATCACTATGTTGGAGTAAATTGAATATAGATAGGATGAAGAGCAAAAGGAAGAGACAAGTCAGCATCCCTGACTCTCTCTGACCCAGGTACTCCTTTGATCACATTTATATTCATAAAGAAAAAGGAGGCATTTGGCAAGGCCTGGATCCTTTTATTTTTTTCCAGATTATAGCTAACCTTACACTGACTTTTCATGATTTCCTAATATAAACCAAGGCCAGACTAATCTCTTTTTGGAGAGATAGTGGGGAGAGCAGTTTTTTTCATTGCTATAGGGAGCTTCTGGTTAGTATATCATCTCTCCCAATGAATATTAAAAACATATTCTTAGAGAATTGTCTGGGGCAGGCGTGAAGAGTGAGAAAGTGGGGAATAGAGGTTTTGAAAAGTTAAATGGCTTGATAAAAGTTACTCAGTATTAGTTGAAATTCAAAACACAAATCTTATGGACTTTGAAGATAGTTTTTATTCTTTATAATGCAGCTCTCATTATGACAATAGTCATTAACATTCCATTAACTGAATAACTAATCTTAAATTTAACTGAAGTAGCTATTGTATATAAATGCAGTATTGCTCAAAGTTGTAGATGTTTTTAATAGAAATATGTAAACATATTGAAGATGTAAAATTATTCCAGAGAACAGAAGCCTAAGATTTTCCTGAGCTATTTGATCAGGAACTATATGCAAAATTTGCAGATTTAGAGTTTTACAGGTTCTAGAGTTTTCCATAGTTGTAGCAATAGCCTATGATTTAAACTCCCTTCAGAATTTATTAACCTAAAAGCAATAAGCTTCTCATTCAAAAACTGCCCTCCCCAAACTGCTCCACACCATCCAAATAACTTTCAGTAATAGCACAGTGTAAAGTCAAGATCTCTTGTTACTCTTATAATGGTTTTATTCCCTTGACACTCCTCCAGATGCAGGGAATATATAGAAGATACTCTTCTCTCTTTCAAATATAGTGCATAGATCCTTCTTATCTTGTTAATCA
This sequence comes from Antechinus flavipes, assembly GCF_016432865.1. Taxonomy (NCBI): domain Eukaryota; kingdom Metazoa; phylum Chordata; class Mammalia; order Dasyuromorphia; family Dasyuridae; genus Antechinus; species Antechinus flavipes. The sequence goes on from NC_067402.1 coordinate 177,726,312, forward strand.
TGCCATTAATACCTTTATCTAAGAGATATCTAAGAGTTAAACATCCTGTTAAACAGTCCCAAAATGACTTGGAACAATTTTTTAGATCTAGAAATTTAACCAGTTCAAAATCCACCTAATTCTAAAACTGCCTAAGCTAAATCTCTGCATATTTTCTGCAAAAATCATATTAGATATGCCCATTTGTTTTGTATAATATTTTTTCACTATTATATGGAAGATATTCTTGGAATGGGGCAATAATATTGGGAAATGATAATGGATTTTTTTATTCTCAATATATTTTTTATTTCATTAAACATTTCCCAATCACATGTAAAAAATTAACATTCATTTTAAAAAATTTTGAGCTCCAGATTTTCTCACTTTTTGCCACTTCTGTCTTACCTCTTGAGAAGGCAAGAAGTATGATATAAATTATATATGTGAAATCATGCAAAACATATGAAATGACAGTAGTTTTTTTAAAAGTCATAGTATTTTTTAAAAATATAATCTCATTTACTTTGTCACATGCTTTGATAAAATCCAGATAAAATATTGCTATAGCAGATCTATTGACTGTTTAGAAAAGACAGGAGATTAGTATGATCTATTCTTAATGAAGCCACATTGACTTTTTTTGATCAGAACTTTCTTTTCTAGATATTCATTAGTCATCTCTTTTATAATATGTCTTACAATTTTTGTTTGTGGGGAAAAAAAAGCTAAGAGTTAGATTATCTTTTTCTCTGTCATCTGCCAACTGCTTGTTAGACATCTTTATCCTTGTAAGATATCTCAATTTCAATAGCCCTCAGTGAAACATAATAATTTTCTTTTCTTATTTTTCCAGTTATATTTAAAAAAATATACCTAGGTTTGAAATTTCAATGGTATCTGCAGCTCTTCAGTCTCCCTCAATGGCCCCCCAAATCTAAGTTTTTCCAGATCTTTAATGATTCTTCTTCAACATTCTCTTCCCCTTCTCTTTTTTTCTCTCTCCTCTCCCCTTTCTCACATACTTCACTTTCTCCTTTCAGATAGTCATCACCTGACACCTCTTACCTGAACTTTTAAAATATTTTCCTGATTGGTCTTCCTCCAGTCTCCACTCTCCCTTCTCCCCTCCATTCCCCCTACCCCAGTCCTGCCATTTCCTCCACATTTCTGCCAAATTCATATTCTTTAAGCACAGGTATGGATGACTTATGACTCCTCTGTTTAGGAAGTACTAATAGAATAGCTTTCTAGTCTCCTGGGATAAACTATAAACCTCTGTTTTGTATTTAAAAGCCTTCACAATTTATTCCAAACTCTCCAGACAGATCACAGTTCCCCCTCACTCATAGATCACATTTCCTTTTACTCATTCCCCTTCCACACTCTTCCAACAAATTGGTCAATTCAATCCCTGTTCTTCATATGTAATAGGCTATATCTCAAAGTGATGTGCCAGAGGCAACTGATATCTACTTGTGAGAGTTGATTGTTATATTTTTGGTGTGAGCATTTACACTTCAGAAATTGGCAAATGCTACAAACTAGAATTGCTCTGTAGTTATGATGACAAACTAGGGTTATCTAGTTATGATGATTTGTAGTATTAAGATATGATGGAAAACTGTTAATGCAGATTAAATTTAAAAGTGTATTGTGCATATGTGAAAGGGAGGGATGAGGGGGGAGGGAGAAAAGCTGGTTGTTAAATACTCATCATCATACTACTGTTCTCTTACCAACATGAATTTGAACAGGATGTTCCTCATGCCTGAAATGTCATTTTTCACCTTAAATCTGCAGAACTCCTGTTTCCCTACAAAGCACACCTCTTACAAGTGGCCTTTCCTGATTCCACCAGTTGTTAATGCTGCCCCCCCACTCATGGACCCCTCCCCTTGATATTATTTGGTATTTACTCTGTATGTTTTGTATATATTTATCTATGTACATGTGGTTCCCCACATTACCCTCAGTAAAATGTAAGCTCCCTGGGAGCGTAGCCTGTTTGACTTTTGTCTTTGTGTCTTCAAAGCCCAGCATAATGCCTGGAACATAGTAGGTGCTCAATAAATGTTGGTTGAATTAAATCTGTTTCCTCATCCACTCCAAGCATCATTTAGATTTTCTTTGAACCCATATTTCCCCCAAATGCTAAAAGATATTGACTGGTGGTGATGGTTTCATCAGAATTAAAGAAGCAGAGAGCTAGAGCTAGAAGAGACAAGAAACTAGCTAACCCCACTCCTCATTTTACAGAGAATCTGAAGCCCTGGGAGACTGACTAGTAGAAAGGGTCAGAATGATGGTGACAATGAAAGACTGATGATGGTGACAAAGTTGATACTACAGATGATAATGCTTCAGTTGGATTTGAGCCCGAGGTTTGAAGGCAATGTCACCAAAGTATAAATTCAGCAGGTTCTATCAAGTTGAAGAGGTTCAGATATGGGAATGGTCATTCCCATGTACTTACTTGTCATTCAAGGACTTGTCTAGTTGACGTAAGAGGCAACATCATAGCCACAAGGTGATGAAATTTCTTGTTTTTCTTTTTGACAGAGCAATCCATGAAAACTCTCCATTCAGTGTAATTATGATCTGTACCTGGATGAGAATGCAGTGAATTTATTGCCCTTTATGTTCAGAAAATTTTAATTTCCTTGAGTGGAGACTTGAAATTGCTTAGCTGACTCTTTCAGTCTGGGTGATAGGGCATTCTCTGGAAGTCACAGGAAGCAATCATGATCTTACAAGAGGTTGCATTTGAAATAAGCTTTTTAAAAAAATAGAAATAAGCTCTGAAGAAAGCAATTTGATATCTCAGAGGCAGAGTATAAGGGGAAGCAGGAAATAGAGTCTCTAGTGAGAAACAGCAAGAGTAGGAAGAATCCTGGAGCATATCCTTCCAGAGACAATAGTATCTGTTTGATAATCCAGAAAAGAAAACTAAAAAGGACCAGTCAGATAGGAAAAGAAACAGGTGTTAAGAAGCAGTGTCATGAAAAGCCAGGGGATAGAGCAAATCCAGGAGAGGTTATGGGTAATAACATCAAAAACCATAGAGTGATCCAGATGGATGTAGACTGAAAAGATGTCATCAGATTTAGCAATTAATAAATCACAGATATATTTAGGGACTACTAGTGATGTTGAAACAGAGAATAGAGCATTGACCCAAGTTCAAATCCAACTTTAATACTTGATACTTATTAGCTTTTTGACTGGCGATACGTCACTTAACCTCAATTACCTTGCAAAAAGAAAAAAAGAAAGAAAAATCACAGATGTATTTGGTAATGATATTTCATTGTCTTTAAGCATAATACATCTTTAGAGTTTATTTCTCTTAGCATTATGGATTGTTAGTATTATAGTATCAGAAGACATGCTTACAGCTTCTTTTACAGAGAAAATTAAATTTAAATTTAAATAGATAAAAAAGTTATCTATGCATAGTGAATTTTCCCTCTGTTTATGAAACTAATTTATGCAGCAAATTGTTCAAGTTTGTTTTCTTGTCCATTTTATTAGTTTCTTTTTTTTTTAAAGGATAGGAAAATCCATTTCCACTTTACAAGTATTAAATTTTTTTTTAAATTTCTTTCATTTAATACTTTTGGGGTTTTTTGTCCACTTGTTTTCTCTCTCTCTTTTAAATTACTTAGTCTTAGTGATTAATTTATACTACCGTGTTTCCCCGATAATAAGACCTATCCCGAAAATAAGCCCTCCCCTTACTGTGTAAGATTCCTCTAAAATAAGCCCTCCCCCTAAAATAAGCCCTATTGAGATTGCTACTGTAGTGAAGGTGATCCCCTGCGCTACACGCTACATTACGGTACCCTCTGTATAAACCGATCATCATTATTATTATTATGACATGATCATTATTGAATAAAGGTACTTTTTTTTGTTCACATTTACCTGTTTATTAAAATTGCTGTCAATGCTCATTAAAATAAACCCTCCCCTGAATATAAGCCCTCTGGTGTTTTTCTGTCCAAAAAAATAATAAGACAGTGTCTTATTATCGGGGAAACACGGTACTTTGCTCTCACTCTCACCTAGTCTCTAGCATGAAATTATTAATTTTATTACCTTATCGTTACTTGGTCTTTGTCCATATATCCTTTTCTTTGAAGTATTTATATGTACACAAGACTCTTCTCCTTTGGATCTATTTTTTAATAGGAGTGACCAAAATCCCTTACTCTTATTTAAAGCTCATTTTTTTCACTTACTTTTTAGGCTCAGCTTTGCAAGATATATTATTTTGAGGTGTAACTCAATCTCATTTTTAAAAAAAAATATAACATTACTGTCTCTTTGATTTCTCATACAAGAAGGTCACTTCTGGGGTATTTAGATTTGTTTTCTTTAATAACTGAAGGCAGGACAAGGCTACAATATTTGATGTTTGACATTGAAAGTCTGACAAGTTAACTACTATATCCTTTGATAGATAATTTTAACATGGGTTTATTTTTGTGGTTGACTTGTTGATTCTACAGGTTTGTATTTTGCTCCCTATTTCCAAAATATGTGATCAGTTTTCTTATATTATTTCCTGACATATTAGGCATTTAGTAATATTTATTGACTGATTAAAGATTGACATTTAGGAATTTTAAATTTGTTTTTCTGAGGAATAGGTGATATTTGAATTATCTCTATCTTCAGGATCAGCTCTTTTGAACTGTAAATAACACATTTGTCCTTTCAGTGTTTGTCTCTTGATTCTGTTCTGTTAATATTTTCCATCTTTATATTTTGAATCCCAAAATTGTCATTCTCTTTTCCCCAACCCTATAGTTTTGAACAGATTATCAATTATATGCTCTAAGTCATTTACTTCCTCATTTGTTTTAGTGACAAACTGTTAGTGAGTTCTTGTTGGCAGACCTCGTTTCTGTCCTAATTTTTGCTTTAATTTTCATCTTAATTTATTCATTGAATTTTTATTTTTCAGGACCACAGGATAGAAGCCCCTCTGGTCAATGCCTAAAATGAATATCTGTCAAAGCCAGTCATTGCAGGGACATGGCACGACCTACATGGCAGACTCGGTATAATTAGAACATTGGATACTTTACATCCTCTACAGTTGTTTTAGAAAGGTGGTTGTTTTTTTTAACCTTGCAGAGAGTGTTTTCCAGCCTTCTCTTCCTCCTATTATAATTTTAATTATTTCATATGGTTCATTCCTTATTACTTTGAAGTGCTTAGGATGGGAAGTTTGCTGAAAAGTAAGTACTTTGCTCAGCCATCTATCTTGTCAGCGATCTTTCAGTTTTAAATCGGTCAAATATCCACAGTTGATTTTTTTAATACTATAAACTTTTAGAATCAGAGTTATGACTGCCTCAACTTATAGAATATCAAAATAAGTAGATCAATACAATAGATTTTCCAATATTAGGGTATTTGGAATCTAGCAAGAGAATAGGATACTACCCATTCGCAATCTGTGTTAATCTCTAATGTAAAAGAATCCTAGATTTGACAGGATTCTCTGCAGCTAGTGTACACAGTCCACTAGGGGGCACCCAAAACACAGCTTTACACAGGGCAGCATGTTTCTAATGGTAATGACATTTAAATTGAAATGCAAACACAGTGTTGTACAATCCATAGAAGTGAGAAAAATCACTTCTATGTGATTTTCTAAGTGATTTCTATGAAATTGCTTCATGAAGTTCATTCTTCGTGATTGTACATTTTTTGGAAAGTTTATTTAATATTGCCCCCAGTTACATTTTAAATAATTTTTTTTTTTACAAATCTTTAAAAAAATTGACTTCCAAGTGCTCTCCCTTATTTCCATCCCCCAATTAAGAAAACACATTTGAAGTTAAGCAAAACATTACCATAAAAGTCATGCTGTGAAAGAAAACATAGATCTCCTACCCTAATGAGGGGAAAAAAAAAACCAAACCTCAAGAAAAATAAAGTATGACAGATAGACAGAGACAGAGAAAGAGACAGACACAGAAAGAAAGAATGCCTCAATCTGTATTCAGACATGATCAATTCTTTCTTTGGGTATGAATAAGATTTTTGATCATAAATCCTTTAGAATAGCCGTGGATCATTGTACTTCTGAGAACAGGTCATCCCAGAACATTTTGCTTTTTATACAGTACATTTCCCATTGCTTGAGTTTATGAAGACCTTTCCAACAACTACAGTATCTAAATCAAATTGTTAATCTGGAATAGGGGTAGGTAACCTAAATGGTCATATGGTATTCTCCAATTTCCCTTCTCCCACATTTTTTTCCATTGTTTCTGCTTACTTATAATTTCTTTTGTTTAGTCATTCACTCTCACAACCATTTCTTAACCTTGTTGGTATCACTTTAGGCTAAAAAAGTTACTGACTTCTGTTCTAAAACAACAAAGAAACTTAAAAGAAATTGAAACTTAGGCACTTTTCTTAAAATGTTATGTGTTTAGCTTTCACATGTTCTATCTCTTTTTCCCTATTGTTCTTAGTATTAGACTTAAAAAAAACACCTTTTATTTTAAAGCATGAATATATATATATATATATACATATATATATATTAATACTCTGGTGGATTTATAATTTCATTTATGTGGGCATTCGTTCCATGGATGAAAATCTCAAACCATCCAAGACCATCTATCCTATGTGCATTTTGTCTATGTCCTTTTATAAATATACTACAGGAGGTCCATCTAATGTGCTGGAGGGCTTCCTTTTACTCCTTGTACAAGGGCTGTCTTATCAATTATGCCTTGTACTTACTAAGAAATAAGCTGTTCTCTCCCACTCACCCCCAGTTATTTATTTCTCTGTTAACATATTTTAAAGTGCTTTATCTATGTACTTTCTTCTTCTTCTTCTTTTTTTAAATATGTTTTAGCTTGCTGATTCCCGTGACATGTTTTTCACTTGCCTTTTAGGAGATTCATCTTCAGACATCCCATGGTTGAAAACTATAGACAAAAAGAGAAGGAAAAAAAAATGAAGTTGAAGTATGAATATGAAACAAAAAACTCCCATTTTTGTAGGTCATTACAATAGAAGCTAAAAGAACTCAATAACCACTTCTGTCAACAAATACTTCATTTACTTGCCAAATGGAGAGACATGGCAGCCAAGAGAAATATGGATTTAAAAGACAAATTGATCTATATGAGACCACAGAAGAAAACATGAGAAGATAATTAGCAATTTACCTCATAAAACAAGCAAAGAAAAGCAATAGAGGAAAAGGCAAGTTTCCAAAAAGCTCATGTGAGAGTCCTAAGTCAGATCATCACAGCAATATTAAACTGTAAAAATGACCAGAAGAAAACAAATTGATGGCAAATGGAATATATCACCATCTCTATAATTTCCTTTTGTAATCAATAAAAATGGAACATAACATCTAGAATCTAAACATCTTAGTCGTTGGTGTGCCATATAAGGATGTTAACATAATACTTAAAATGAAGTTGGGAATAGCAGCTGAGTCACATGAATCAATACATCTATGACTTCATCAACTGTATTGGGGGCTTAATTCTATCCAATGCAATCCAATGAACATTTATTAAGCACTTAATGTGTGTCAAGCACTATCTAAGTGCTGGGGATACAATTAGTAAAAAAGAAAGACATTCCCTGCCATAAGAAATTTGCAATTTAAAGGGGAAGACAATACACAAAAGGAGGTAGGAAACTAGAAAAATTAAATAGCCATAGCCAGCAAGAGGATATTTTATTCTGTCAATAAATTAGATAGAGCAGCAGATGCAAAATGGAGCTGAGAGTCCATTTTCTGTCTTCTATAAAGGAAGACATTGAGGGGGATTTTGGTATTCTAACTTTCAGCCTTCCAAAAAGGGGAAAGGACACTAAGGGACTTGGTATCAATCAAGGGTTGCATTAGAAGCATGGCAGTAAATTTAGAAGTGATAAACTTATCCTGGAAGGAACATCTTGTTCTATGAAACCAGGCAGACCAGAAAACAAGCAACCCCAGATACACTTATTATGAACAAAAGTGAATTCTATAATCCAGCATTCACCCCTAAAGAAGATAAGTTGTTACTCCTGATTATGGTATAGCATGTTTAAAGAGATAGACTCTTATTTGAGAATGTTTAGATTTGATGCCTAAAGACCTATCCAATCTAGATACCAATATACAGTTAATAAAAAGTTTTGTTGCAGCTTCGAGAGATTTAGTGTGGGCCAATGACTATAGTAACCTAAATGAAGAAAACACTAAATGCAACTGTACTAAGATTAAAAGCATTATTGGTAAAACTTGACAGCAGATAATGAGGTTACTCTCTCAGTCATAGACTATGAGTACTAAATTTTGTAACCACAATAAGAGGTGCTAATGGTGTCAGTTGGTTTTGCTGAACTTCTTCTTTAGGGTGAGTATAATGAGACAAGCCAATGAGAGCCCAGAATTTATGAGTATGTCCCTTATATGAACTTCAGAGTATGCTCAGTTCTCTTTCTGGTCTGCTTATTTTGCTTTTTTTAAATTGGCTGCTAACCCAGAATTGAGCACATATTAAAAAGAGCATTTACTAGTCAAGTGAACCTTCTTTTCTCCCCTGGTGGTGAGAAAGGAGCTAGGGCTGCTGTAGATCTCTGTGTGAGAAGGGGCTCTCTTATTAGGAGTGTAAAGCCACATGGACATGGCCCAACTGTTACTGAGAGAGGTGGCTCCAATGTCAATGGTCTACTTAAACCCACACTGCCAGGAGCTGTGAGCATAGAGCCCTATTATACATTCTTTCCTGATTTAAATGAAGCATGGAAGCGAGTCAAAATAGACTAGCTTTAGATTTTGTGAGCTTCAAAACTTTAAAAGAGCTCCAGGGGCTTGTGAGTGTGTAGACTGTTGAACCTCGTGAGGAGCAAATCCTAGGGAGAAGTCTGTTTGAGCCAGTCTAGCAATGGACTGACATTAAGTGAGTGTTTCCTATCAAAATTGTATTGCTTCTGACCTGAAACTTCTCTCTGTACACTTGGTCAGTTCCAGATATATCTTCTCTAGAAATATCTAAAACTGGGATTTTAGTCCAAATGCAGTAGCTTCATTGTTTTTGTTGGTAAAAATATTTTTTTATTAAATACTTTTCAGATCTTTTCCATCTTTCACTGTTTTATTTTCATTTTTCCAGTTTTGTTAGTTAGCCTTGGGATAATTTGGTATAGTTAGATCTTTTATTTTACCTTGTATTTATCCCTCCTTTATGAAGAAATGTTTAACATAGTCTTCTACTATCTTTGTTTATAAAGTTTAATAAATATATTTATATTCTAAATCAATGTTTTACATATTTCTCTGCTTGACCAATAAGTCAATTAAAACAAATTATAAAGGCTCTTTTGGTCTTAAAAAAAAAAAGATGAGTGTTTCTACAAGAGAATGATTTCTCTTTACTGGTTACTCCTCATTTGGAAATGAGGAAATGGAATTGGTCAGGCAAGTGAAAAACTGAATAAAGCATTTGTGAAGTAGTACCTACATGTAAAGAACTGTGCTCCAAGTTGATCAATGATACCAAGAAAATACTAACTGTAATTAGAGATTAATAATGGGAAGAACACACTAGGGTGGGAACCCCAAGCATTAGAACATCTAAAAGAAAAAAAAATTATTTGAGAATTAAAATTGGCCAAGGGAAGCCAGTAAAGCTTAAAGAGACAAAGAATTAAAACAAAATATAAAACATGGACATCAAACAAACTTATAGATTTCCAGGACTTTGTCTCAATCAAACCCAAACTTCATAGAAAATTTAACATATAAGAGCCAATATCAAATATTAGTTTCAAGGAATTTAATGTGAATAAATCATTAATGTTCCCTAGGATCATAAGAGAAAAAATATAGCTATCCTTTTGTAGTTCCAGACCATCAGTGCAAGTGGAAGTTGGGATAAGGACTACTAGAGTTTTTAAATGGTTACATAAGAAGTCCTTTCTCTTTGTCTCTGTCTCTGTCTCCATCTCTCTCTCTCTCTTAGCTGTGTGGCTGAGACATGACCCTGGGTGAGAAGGAACCAGCATACCTGGTAAGTACAGAAGCAGTGGGGCAGGGATAGTGCTGGCTTGCAGGGGAGTAAAGCTTTTGGTTTGGGGTTCCAAATCAGATAAAAGAGCTAAAGTGAAGCTAAGAGGCACCATCACCCGACCCCATGATCAGAGAAGTTTACACTAATACTTTCCCTAAAAAAAAAAAAGAACATGCAAAGAAGAAAGAACCAACCATAAAAACTTACTATGGGAATAGAGTTCATCTTAGAGAAGGTAGTGAAATAAAAAAGCTTCCTCTGCCCCAAAGAGTAATATTAAATGGTTTACCTGCCCAGAAAGAATTTAAAGAAGAATTTAAACAAGACTTTAAAAATCAGGTAAGAGAGATTGAGTGAAAAAATAGGAACCATCCAAAAAAAAAAAAAAACCAAACAAGAATATTATGAAAAAAACTAACTAGAAAAAGACATACAGAACCTAAAAGAAAAAAAAAAATTTGAGAATTAAAATTGGCCAATGGAAGCCAGTAAAGCTTAAAGAGACAAAGACTTAAAACAAAATATAAAAAATAAAAATTGATCATTTTTGCCAGCAGGTAAAGTCAACAGGTAAGAAAAACAACAGAACTGGAGAACAGATCAAGAAGAGAAAATATAAGAATAATTGAACTATTGAAAACTGTGATCAGAAAGAGAACGTTGACATAATAATGTAAGAGATGACTAATGAAAATTGTTCTGGAGTGATAGAATAGGAGGAGAAAGTAGAAATAGGAAAAAAATCTACTGATCACCACCTCAAAGAGAGCCTTTATGGAAAACCTATAAGAATATTATTGTCACATTTTGAAAATCCCCAGATTAAAAAGAAAAATTTGGAAAAAAACAAAAAAAGAACAATTTACATATGTTGGAGCCACAATTAGAATTGTATATGATTTATCAGCAGCCACGATAAAAGATGGCAAATCCTGAAAAAAAAATATGTATTGCCATCAAAAGTACTAGGCCTGCAGCCAAAAATATCTTATCCCACCAATTATCCATAATATTGGCTGAAAAAAATGGACATCAAACAGACTTACAGATTTCCAGGACTTTGTCCCAATCAAACCCAAACTTCATAGAAAATTTAACATATAAGAGCCAATATCAAATATTAGTTTCAAGGAACTTAATGTGAATAAATCATTAATGTTTTTTACATGGAAATGTATACCATAAGTTTGAGAGTGACGTCAGTAATGGGGTTTCACCAAGGAAAGACTGGAGCAGAGCTGAGTATGGTTTAATTCTAAAAAGCAATGCTGTCTAGGAAAAGGTTAAAGATAATAATTATGTTATAAAAATGAAATGCAGAGGAAAGACTGACAAACATTAAAGGGGGAAGGAAGGCTTATAGTTCTAAAAACTTATCTTAGAAATGAGTTAAATAGAGAACACTACATATATATCATGAAAGTTATAGCACCCTCCAAAATCTATAAAGAAATAAGGTGATAGGGAATAGGATAAGGTGGGATATAGCTGGATATGTAGATTTATGGCAGTGGGACAAGGTATATAGATTAATGCACAAGGGATAAAGGATTAAGTGAAGTAAAGAAGGGTATGTACAGTTATGGTAGCAGGATAAAGTGTGTAGATTAATGGGAAAGGAATAAAGAGAGGAAATGAGTGGCATAAAATAAAGTGGGGTACAGAAAGATGTTTAGATTAATAGGAGTGGGGTTAGGTGTGTAGATTAATGAGAATGAGATAAAGAGGGAAGGTGGGGGAAGATAAAGTAAGGATCCATGGTTGGAGAGAGGTTAAGTAATAGTAAGGCAAGTTAAGGAGAATTAAAGTAGAAGTTAGCAAGGATAGGAAATAAGATATATAGATATAGATATAAACACTACAACAAGGAAGAGAAGTAGAATTTATTAGAAAAAAACAGGACTAGTAATAATTGATCTTAGACAAAGTCAAATTTAAAGAGAAAAAATCAAGAAAGAAAACTATTAATTTTGTTTTTGATGCATGTTTACATATGGGTAAATGTGTATCTGAATATATGTGTGTATGTATATATGTAGGCATATATATGTGTGGGTAGATGAAAATAGATATATAATATATACTTGTATATATGTGTATATAAATGTATATATTCATTAATTTCTATGGTTCTGCATTTGTTTATTTTTCCCTTTGGTGATAACCTTACTATCCTCTCTTTGAATTTTTAAAGTAATTTTTATTTTAATAACCTTCTTGAAAAATTAGACTATTAATTAACTTGTAATTTAATTTCTATAATTTCTGTGTTTGGATTCTGTTTTTCTAAGAATTTTATTTAGCAGGGCAAAAAATATTATTTTTACTCTTTAATTATTTATAATACATTATTTTAATATTCTTATTTAGCATTACTGAATTTAATAGTGTTAAAATGAATAGAACTATTTGTTGTTAATAAATAAAACACAACTATACTATTCTTTTCATTACAAATTCTTTTTCTTGCACATTATAAAATTATAAGCTATGGAATGTCTTCAGAATTAGAAGTCATTTTTTTTAGGGGCATAGCCAGTATGACTTCACAAGTACATAAAGTAGTTATCCCTTATTAACACCTTATAGAAAAATTCCACATAGGTCCCACTGGCCTAAGAATTCAATTCTGTTTTCATTAATACCTAATTTAATCCTTATGTATTACTTCTACATAAAGAGGAATAGCACATACATCTTGGGGAAATTACTTAGCCTCTGTTGGTGACAGTTTATCTGTAAAATTATGGGTTTGGAATAATTTATTGCTAAATTTTTCTTCCTTTCTAAATATATTATGTCATGCCATTATTCATAAAGGAAAAACCAAATGGATGACAGGTAGGTGCTGCCTAGGTCATGCCAGCTATTAGATGGCTAGTCCATTAAATCTGTATATCATTATATCTGTCTTGGACAGACATTGCAGATGAGAGTGAACTGAACTCAGGAATAAATAAAAATAAGAGGAAGAGAGTGGATTGAATTCCATCTGGAAAAGTTTTCCACACCTTCAATATTTTCAAGCTGTTTCACTGCACAAAATTTCATCTTAAAGGAAAGCATCTAGTCCAACTGTTTTATTCCTTCCTGGGCTCCATTCCTGATTCTCTAGCATGGCATAGTAATTTACTTTTATTCATCCTTGGTTTCTTACACTGGAATTATATTTCATCCCTGAGGACCCTTCCTTTAACTATTGTTTGTTTTCCCAAATTTCTACTTTGAGAAAAGGGCCCAGGCCAGCAATAACTTTTTTATTCTCTGGTCTCCACTGTTGACTCTCCAGACTGTCTCTACTAAACCTCCCCACCCTTTTTCAGCTCTTTTTTACATATTGTCTTCCCCCATAATAATATAAATTCCTAGGCAGGGACTTTCTGCTTATAATAGTATTCCCAGCTCTTAGTACAAAGTCTGATACTTGTAAATATTTAATAAATACTTCATGAGGAGTTTTTAACACAAGCGTTCTGGTGATAATGTATCATTCACAAATATTAGAACACTTCATTTTCTCCTCTCTTGCAATTTCCTTAAGGACTTCCTTTTATGCTGAAGAAACTGATGAGGTGCAAATGATGAGGTTAGTGAGAAGGTAGTAGTGAGGAGAATTGGGTTAGGAAATTCCCTCTGGTGGGAGCCACAGGTCTTATGAGAAAGAATTTGCAAATCCAAAATCTGTGTGGCAAAAAGGGATTTATTGGCACTGAGAAGCCAGCTTGCCAGGAAGACAGACTTCTTAGTCGGCAAAAAAGGTCCTATTAAGAAGATAGCGAAGGTTAACACTGAGAAGAGAATATCTTCACCAGTGGGCAAAAAGTCCTGGCAGGACAGCTTGCTAAGAAGACAGCTTCCTTGGCAAGCATAATCTTGTTTAGGACTTCTGCAAAGATATCTGGGCATGTAGTCCTAGATATATTGGGGCTTACTTTGATCTTTGTCCCACAGATGGAGGTCAACTCTTAAGAGACTGATTTTCAATTCAATTTAAAATTGAATGAGATTACTTAACTGGGAGTTTGAGCCACTGAAAGTTGTTTATGGCAATTCAGTGGAGTGTGATTGATCAAGATCTCCAATTGAATGAAATCACTTAATTGGGAGTTTGCAGGCTTTTCCCAGGGTCTGGGAGCTCCTGAAGGGGATACAGTTTACATTCGTCTCCTCAAAAGATCTCAGTTTATGTCAAAACTTCCACCCTTAGTTATTCCATTGTTCCATTTGGCATCTGTAGCAACCTATCAGAAGCTAGTTGTTGAAAGTCACAACTGATATCTAGCCCAGGGAAGGCAACCCCATCACACCAATGCTACAACTCTCTGAACTGCCAGGAGCACCAAGTAAATAGAGGGAACAGGATAGGACCCCAGTACAAGATGTGTATGAGATGTGGAGTGAGGAGATAAGCAGCATTTCACTAAGCTTGAGAAAAAAAACTCAGTATCTAGCTGAGGTCAATTCTGTCCACTCAATAGTCACTTAGGGAAGAGACTTCCTCTAGTTAATCATGAATTGCTTGGGGTGGGCGGAAGGTGAGATGGTTTGAGATCTAGACCCTAAGGAAAGTACTATGTGATGGGATAGACTCAGAAAATAAGCAAAAGGGAAAACTTAGAAAGAAAAGTGACTGATATCACCAAAGATTTCAGGAAGAAGGAAACTCAAAAACGTTGAAAATAAGCAGATAAATTAAGTAGGGAAATACAGAAAACAACAACAACAACAACAAATATATATATATATAGCCTCTAGATCTAAGCTTCAAGTTCAAGCTAATATGAACAAATCCTGCAAAACAAAAGTTCTTGATTGGATACAGATTAGGCTAAATGGCCTCTGAAATTTTCAATGGTGATAAACTGTGATACATATAGTTGATAAGTAAATTGAATTTCAAAGAGGCTAATCTTTGTCTTGAGGAGACAGAGGGTCCTGCGGATTGGGAAGAGAGCATGGAACCATAACACACTATTCCTTAGTGGATTCAAAATAAAAATGAGAATTATAAGAACAGAATTTATGGCCTGAGCAGCAAAAATAATGGGCAGAACAAAAAAACCTGGAATCTTCAATAGTAAGCCTTATCAAAGAAAACAAAAAAGGCTAGGAATACAAATTCATTGAAGGGATGATCTAAGAAAAAAGCAAAAACAGTAGCATAAAAGAAAATATACTTACTATGCAAGCGAAATATACTGATCTCAAAGACAAATGCATAGAAATAATCAAAGGATCATAGATCTTCCAGAAGAACATGAAAGGAAAAAATCTTTAACACCATAATACAGGAAATAATAGAAGAGAACTGCTCAGAACATAGAAAATTACCAATTGAAAAAATTCATAAATGACTTCCAGAAAACTCAAAACTCCAAAACACACAATGGTTTAATTTCGTGATTGAATTCAAGAACAAGTTATCTAAGCTCATTAAAGATTTTCAAGTACAAAGGAAAGGAAATTTAAGTAATTCAAATCTATTCTGTATCCACCAGGATACATATGAAAGAACGGAATACTCTGTCCCAAGAGAAATGGAAGTTGGGATATAGCCCACAGTTACCTACCCTGCATATTTAACCTTTAGCCATAAATGAAAAAATGAGGGACATTGAATAATAAAGAAACATTTGAAAACTTTTTTTTTTTTGCTAAAGAAAACCAGAACTAAAAGATATTGCTTCTTGAATACTCCAAACAGAAATACAGGAAAAGTGAATTAATGTGTCAGTAAAGGAGAGTAACAGCAACAGAGTAGCAGCAGAAAGACAAATATGAGACGTTTTAAAAAATTGTGTACAAGGAAACAGGGATAAAGGCAGAAATCCAGAAGAGGTAATAATGAAAAGGTAGGCTTAGGATATTATAAATAGAAAATTAGGCACCCTGCCTATGGTGAATCAATTTTTTATACCCAAATTATTTATTAGAGTTAAAACATGCATAAAATTTCCAAATAAATCATATGCATATATTTGGATGCATAATTACTTTTTACATAGAGATATGCCATCAAAAAATTTGGAGAACATTGCTTTAGATTACTTTTCTAACAGGACTCTCATTTCCAATCTCTCCTTTCTTCATAAATTTCTGCATAAAACGAACAAAATGATCTTCCTACAACATTTGGTTGCTGTTGCATCATTTACAGTCATGTTCAGTTCTTCATGGACCCATTTCAGATTTTCTTGACAAATACAGTGGATTGGTGTAGAGGACCAGAACTCTGAAAAAATATGGAAACTATGAGCCCTCTTCATCCTGGACTTCCATCTCCTACTCAATTGCCTAGAGAATGGCCTCTTTGGGTTATAGACATTAAGGACTGTTTCTATTCTATCCCTCCCTCAAGAAGGATATGAAAAAATTTGCCTTTTCAGTGCCCAGCATTAACTTAGCTGAGTCTTATAAAAGATATGAATGGACACTTTTGTCACAGGGAATGAAAAATAGCCCTACTATGTGTCAAATGTATGTTGTTGCTGCTCTTACTCCTGTAAAAAAAGCTTTTCTAATAATTTCTAATAAAATTTTATTATATTACATGGATGATGCCTACCTTTTCATTATTACAGGGATGTGCACCTGAGGAACAATTGTTAGAAGCATGTCTACAAAAGACCTTAGAAATACTAAGAAACTACAAATCGCACATAGCTCCAGAAAAAAATTCAAAAACATGCTCCTTTTCAATATTTAGGATCTGAACTATATCCTAAGGTGCTTACTTTAATGTCTGGGCTACCTTTCTGGAGGATCCCTGGATGGGCCTTGGTCTTTAGATGGAGAAGTGATGAAGGCAGAAGATGGTCAGAGATGGAATCCCGAGTCTTCTCTGTGTCTGTGTCTGAGAGACACAGGTCTCCATTAAAGATAACCTGGCTATTAAATAATTGCCAATGGATTCTTGAAGAAAAGGCTTCTAAGGTTCCTCTTAAAGGACCAACTATCTTATTTTTTCTTTTTTATTATAGCTTTTTATTGACAAAATATATGTGCACGGGTAATTTTTCAACACTGACCCTTGCAAAAACTTGTTTTAACTTTTCCCCTCCTTCCCTCCATCCCCTCCCCTAGATGGCAGGTAGTCCCTTACATGTTAAATATGTTAAAGTATATGTTAAATACAATATATGTAGGCATATTTATATAGTTGCCTTGCTACACAAGAAAAATTGGATTTAGAATAAAGGTAAATATAACCTGGGAAGAAAAAGAAAAATGCAAGCAGACAAAAGCAGAAAGAGTACAAATGCTATGTTGTGGTCCACACTCATTTCCCAGTGTTCTTTCTCTGGGTGTAGCTGCTTCTAGCTAGTTCTGTTCATTACTGATCAATTGGAATTGCTTTGAATCCTCTCATTGTTGAAGATATCCATTTCCATCAAAACTGATCCTCATATAGTATTGTTGTTGATGTATATAATGATCTCCTGGTTCTGCTCATTTCACTCAGCATCAGTTCCTGTAAGTCTCTCCAGGCTTTTCTGAAATCATCCTATTAGTCATTTCTTACAGAACAATAATATTCCATAATATTCATATACCATAATTTATTCAGCCATTCTCCAATTAATGGGCATCCACTCAGTTTTCAGTTTCTTGCCACTACAAAGAGGGCTGCCACAAACATTTTGGCACATACAGGTCCCTTTCCCTTCTTTAGTATCTCTTTGGGATATAAGCCCAGTAGAAACACTGCTGAATCAAAGGGTATGCACAGTTTGATGACTTTTTGAGCATAGTTCCAAACTGCTCTCCAGAATGGCTGGATCCGTTCACAACTCCACCAACAATGTATCATTGTCCCTAGGTAAATAACAACTTTTTGCTATTCCTTCCTTGACTCCTATCTTGTCTGGAATCCCCTTCTGCTCCTTTGAGAAAACACCCCAAAAGGGACTCTCTCCACTCCACTCCCCGGAGGGTCCTGAGATTATCTCAGTTGTGGGGATTGCTAACAATATCAAAGTATCCCAAGTCCCTCTCTTTGCAAATCCCTCAAACTCAAATTCTGCCTCATCTGTAGAAATAGAGGAAGCAATTGTGGGAACTTCACATAACCTTGCCCAAACAACTCCCCAGTCCAGTTTGGGGAGAATGGGAATGGAGTGGGGATCAGGTTCCATGGTCAGCATCCCCTGAGCCCTGATACCTGAAACTACCATCAAAGAGATATCCTGGCACTGTCATCCCAGCTTTCAGCAGGTTCTCTTAAGGAACTGCCTGGGAAGAATTCGGGTACCCCTGCACCACCCAGCATGGCAGCATGAGATGAGAAACCCACTCAGCCTCTGCATTTGGTAAAAACCACCATTCTTTGTCTCAATTCTGGATATGTATTAGCTGTGTAATTTATGGCAAATTATTTTATCTCTGCCAGGTTTTGTAATTTGTAAAGAGAAATAATTATTATTGTAAAAACCACATGATTGCAAAAGTGCTTGGCATAAAACATGCAATATGAATATTAACTGCTTTATTGGATATAATTACTTCATATTTAATGACTTTGTGGGTTTTTTTTTGATGTGACCAACAAATAAATAATTTCTATGTGTGTGTAAAGTAATTTGGAAATTTGTTTGAGATATGATAGTAAAAGCAATTTTAAAGGAGCTCTAATTAAAGCTCACTAAAGGGATGTGTAAATTGTAATCTATTTGCACTGATAGTGTTAACAGAAGAGTTTTCAAACTTTAGGAAAATAGAAAAGCAGTTTGCCACTATTTTAAAAACTCTAGTTATCTAGAGTCGAACTTCTGAGGGCCCTGTCAATAAAAACTGGCACCACTAAAAGAGAAATGATTTGCGTTTGTTGGAAAATAACCAAATTGCAACTCAGTTTGTCTAGGACATTTAATCATTATCTAAGAAATCTCATTATCTAAAGTTAAGTCATTTTAAAAATTTGTTCTATCTCAATTTTTTTTTTTTTTGCTGAGGCAGTTGGAGTTAAGTGAATTGTCCAGGGTCATAGAGCTAGGAAGTATTAAGTTCTATCTCAATTTTAAGGATTGTTTTGTTTTCTCCCTAAAACAAAAATGAAACTCATTTAAGGGAATAGAACTACAGCTAAGATTATTTGGCTATTACTTAGAAAAATTCTAAAATTGTTAACTAAACTACTTGGAGTTGTCATCATTTAAGCCTTACCAGTTCACCTCCAAGTATAAGTAACACCTTTCCCCCTTCACAGAGTAGGGAGAGGTACCAACAGCACAGCCCATGAAAACACTAAGAACAGTTGGGGTGGGTAACAGCAAGCTCAGCCCCTTCCCTGGGGCCTCTGCCAACTCCCCTTAATTTGTAAGCTTGCCAGTTTTCTTGTAACCACCAGGGTAAGCAAGGTCATCAGCCCTGAGAACTGAGCCTCTTTAAGATTTATAGTTTTTAAACAAAGAATGCATTTACTAAGAATTTGTAAGCCTATATAATGATTGATCCTTTGCACCAGGATAAGTTTAAACATATAAAACATGTTAAACAAAATCTTCTATGTGTGTAAGTCCTGGTAAACTTTTAAAATAATGTATCTAGCCCTAACCTGTGATTGATAGAATTTGCTATTAGAGAAAACATCTCTTGGGACTGCAACTGATATTCTTTTGAGTCTTGAATTTGATTGACTATTAAGTCAGTAATGCACCATTAAATGCCAAAAATTACTCAGAGAATTCCTTCCTGAAATGTCTAAGTGACTATTATATCTGGGCAAAGCTGGGAGGACATGACCTTTGCCTCTGCTTAAGGTGGGATCCTTCTGACTCAGTTTCCCAGTTCTGTTTCTGTTTCCCACCCGATTATTCCTGAGTCTGGATAATTATTACTGCATGATCAGGTACCAAACAGATCTAACTAAGGATGCTTTGTCCTGTTCTCTCCGTGCACTCGGGCTGAGGCTGAAGGATCTGCTTTGATGCTTTTTTTTTTTTTTATGTTATAATCATGTCCCTGCTTTTTCCTTTTATAGCAATTTCTGTAATCAGAGCAAATGGTCAGTAGAAGCCATGAGCACAATATAAGTATGCATCTACAACACAGCCTTAGAGGCTTCTCTGACTGCTGCAAACTCCCCACAACAAACAAACAAACAAACAAAAAAACCCTTTAACTCTCTTGCTTCCTGGCCTATGCATCTGCCATGATTTAATTCCCAACTCCTGTTAGCTCACAGAGGAGAGAAAGCAGACAATCTTATCTCTCCTTGAACTTGCCTCAAATAAACAGCTTCGCACTTTCCTGGGCAGGGCTGGTTTCTGCAGAATTTGGATACCTGATTTTGGGATTATTGCCAAGTCCCTCTATGATTCTATTCCAGGTCCTGACACCTTTCCCTTTGACTGGGGGCCTGATTAGGCTAAGGCTTTTAAGATGCTGAAAGCTAAACTGACCTCTGCCCCTGCCTTAGCTCTACCTAATTTAGAAAAGCCCTTTACTCTGTATGTTGATGAAAGGTGGAGCCAGGCCCTGCAAGTCTTAACTCAGGCTCTTGGACCTGATGCCTACTTGGCAAAGAAACTGGACTCAATTTCCCTAGAATGGCCCTCTTGCCTTAGAGCAGTGACTGCCACTGCCCTTTTAATTGAGGAAGCCTCTAAACTCACCCTAGGTCAGCATCCTTTCTCCTTCTGGATGGTCTCAAACACTCCCAGGACAGCTTCTAATCCCAGAGGCACATCAGTGGGAACTTCCTCCTGGCTTGCCCAGCTCTTTGCAGGGTAACAATGGCCCAGCCTTCACTTCTCAAATAATTCAAACTGTGGATGAGACACTTAAGATTACCTTGCTTTCTTTCTTGTTATTTTCCACTTTTTGCAGGTGTACCTTTGACAACACTCCGAGGATGAGAGCTTTCTTCTTAGTGTTTTTTCTTCAGCTCTCTCTGTCACTCTGTGTGGCTCCCACCGGTGGGGAGATGACTCCTTAGTCTTTAGTCAGTTTAGGGAACTCCATGGGCAGTGGAGGCATTCAGGATTGTCGGGGTGCCCTCAGCATCCCCAAGGCAGCCCACAGATGTGACCTTGAAGCGGGTTGTGGTCCCTTTAAGAAACTGTATTTCCTATTGATCTGTGATTGCTTTCAGATTCTCAGCCCTTCCTGGCTGAGGTATATCCTCCCCAGACAAGCTGTCATTCCGGGAGGCCAGAGCCTTTTATTCAATTACAAATCCTAGTCAAAGCATCCCTTTGAATTCCAGTAGCGGGGCTGGGACAAACCCGGGTTCTAACTTGTTTGGGCTGCTCAGCTCCCACTGGTTCTGATCTGCTCAGGCTTCCCAACCCCCACTAAGATACCCAATAAAATAGCTTCCATCAACTTGCAGATGGACCTTGGTAGCTCACTCAGCTGCCAGGACTTTCTGTCCACTGAAAACTGCATTCTCTCAATGCAAAACTCCATTTTTCCATAGATCTTCCACTATAGAAGTCAATCTCTGGGTAAACTGATTCCTATCTAACAATAAACTTTCATTTTGCAACTAATAATTCGGGAATGAGTGAATTCTTTCACTTCTAAAACCTGCGGCCAATTTAATGGGGACTATTAACAACTCTCTTATAGTCACTAACCTCTAGACCACCAGGAATCTAGACTACTCAAACCTCATCAACCTGATGCATTATTTGCAAAGGCCCCATTCCCCAATGTCACCAACCCCAGCCTGGATACCATCCCATTTGTACTAGCTACCCCCCAGGGGAATGACTTTAATTTGACTATCCCCTTTCTTCTTGCCAGAAAGGATCTCTTGCCCCCATAATAATTGTAGGATATTCATTCCAAAATTATCCTAGCAAACTCACTCATAATGCAGTTCTACGCCACCTTCTTTGAAGCTTCTTCATAATCTCCTGAAATCTAACATTCCAAATCCCAAAACCAGCCAATGGCATCTTCTCTATGGCCTACACCAAGCAAGCTACTCACTTGGAAAAAAAAATGCTTCCCAATCCCTTGTGAAACCTATTTTCACTGATCATAAGCTAGGACAAACTATTAAACAGATCTGTTAAGTATGCC
Source organism: Antechinus flavipes (assembly GCF_016432865.1). Classification (NCBI taxonomy): domain Eukaryota; kingdom Metazoa; phylum Chordata; class Mammalia; order Dasyuromorphia; family Dasyuridae; genus Antechinus; species Antechinus flavipes. The sequence goes on from NC_067402.1 coordinate 177,748,379, forward strand.
CAGGTGTGCCCAAGTAATTCTGAAAGGGCTGCTAAGCCCCTTCCCCATCCTGAAGCTTAACTGGAGGAGGGGTACAAACTTAGGGAAGGAGTGGAATGTGAATTTTACACATAAGCCCCCTTCCTGAGGCTTCCAACTGCTTTTTGGTTTTTGTTGTCACCTTTATTAATTGGGTAAACACTTTCCCTTATAAGACTGAAAGCACTAGTTTTTGCTAAAAGAGATCAAACACATTTAAGACTAATTATTATCTCCACTCTGAATGTCATCCTCTCTACCAATGCTCAACATTTTTAAACATTATGGTGCTTGCACCCTGGGTCATCTGAGTGCTCCTTTCACTGTGTATAATGCCTCTGCTTCAGACACTGCCCCCACCCTTTCAAGGAGACAAAAGCAGGGATTTGGGGGAAAACATTCTTTGGTATTTATCCTAAAAAAAGCTGCTTGGATGAGAGCCATTCATGATAGCCTCATCTTCCTCTCCCCACCCCCCCTGCCAAAGCCTTCCTCTGGGTGGGGTTCTTGGCTATTGTCTCTACTAACTCCACTTTTAATTATTTGTTTTTGCTCATATTTGGCCCCTGCATTTTTAATCTACTTGTGAGATTTGTTTCCTCCAAGGTATGAACTTCCAACTACTCATTCAATCAGAATATTATGAGCTGACTAATCAACATCCCTTGGATGTTGCTGCTTGCCATCTTCAAGTCGCCCACTTCCCCTCCTGGTAAGAACCCCACTGAGTAGTGATAACTCATGCCCCCTATCAGCTCCAGAAGATTAGAATTCCATCTCTTTTTCCCAAATGAATTTGGGGTGCAAACTGCTTGAGAGGGGGAAATGATGTAATATAGAAATGATTTTGTGGTTCCCTGATTTTAGAGGGTCTTCTGTTCTAACAATAAGTCAGTAAATCCTAAACATTCTGGTTTTGGAGTCTGCCTCAGGAAACTCCCATGCCCAGTCTGTCTGATTCTGAATAGACCACTCCTTACTTCATTGCTGACTGTTAGATAATCTATTGGTCAGTGATGATCAAATTCCAGAGACCACTCCTGGATCATAGAATTAGTGTATCAATGATAGAAAGCTAGATAAAGGGGTCTCCTCTCTTTTAGAACTTTGCTTATTTCTTTTGGAATTTAGTCTGCTTGTAATTGGTGTTACAATTACAATAAACTTTGCCCCTTGTCAAGGAAATGGGTTCAAGCTTGTAAATTCTTTTGAGGCATCTCACAACACTGGTCTGTGACCCCAAACTTTTGGGGTCCCCTTCCTAACCTCAACAAAAGGATTATATTTTATAAGAGACAAAGGTGAAGAACAGATACTTTTCAGTCAAGAAAGCAACTTGTGGAAATGTGCAGAGGAAAGAGATGGAATGCTAAGTTTGAGTAATATCAAGTAGCTCATTTAGGCTGAAATAAAGAATTCATGAAATGGAATAATGCAAAATAAGTCTTAAAAAATAAACTGGAACCTGATTGTGAAGCAATTGTGATAACAACATGAAAAGTTAGCATTTTGTTCTAGAAGAAATAGGCCACAACATAAAATTATTGAGTAGGAAAGTGATTTGGTCAGGTAAGCTGTAGAAAGGTAAGCAAGGTGTATAATGATGGATTGCTGGTCTAGAGCCAAGAAGATTGATCTTTCTGAACTGTATGACCCTCACCAAGTCACTTAACTGTTTGCCTAAGTCTCCTCATCTGTTAAATGATCTGGAAAAGAAAATAACAAACCATTCTGTAATGGCTGGGCTAGCTTTCTTGAGGATCTCTCTGTAGTCTGGAGTCTGAGCTCTACCTCGGGCACACTCTCACTTTCACTCGAATCTGCTTATTTCAAGTCCTTAAATACCTTAGTACAATTACATCACTACAACACACTGAGCCTTGTTCCGGGTACAGTGCCTTGCTCTGCTCCTTGGACACTAGATATCCTGGCAAGAAGTCTCCCTCAAAGACAAAGGAAGGCAGAGGAATCATTTCCTTCCATCCACATTATATGGTTTTCTATTCAGAGAGCAGGCTTTTCAAGACAGGACTCCCTTCCTATCCTTTCTCAATTCTTCTTGCCCACTATAAAAATAGGTGCCTCTGAAACACTGAAAGAGAAAGGGCATGGCAATTTCTCTGCTCCTTAAATTATACCACTTGAATATAATAACTCATATAGCACAAGTACTGATTTTCTAAAAACCATGCTCTGGGTTTTTCCATATTTCATTTAATCGTTTGTTTCAGGTATTTTCATCACATTTAAACTGGAGGGTAAAGTGGTTGTGTTTATGTGTGAGTGTGTGTATGTGTGTGTGTGTATGCGTGTACCCACAAAAGCAGTTATAAAAAGAAAAGAATAAGAAACTCTCGGAGGGAGAGAAATTACCATTCCCTTCAGCTAGATCTTAAGCATAGCTCTGAATTAGAATTTTGATGAGTTGACTGCAATAGTTCACTCTTAGAAGAGTCCACAATACAAAGAGACAAGAGTTGTTTTAAAGTATGGAGAAAATTCGACCCATTATTAGACTGTGTGTTCTTTAAGAGCAAAGGTTATCTTTTACCTTTCTTTGTGTCCCTAGCACTTAGCACAGTGCTTGGCACATGGTAAGTACTTAATAAACGCTTATTAACTGACTGCTGTTAACCATAGTGTTATAACTTTTCTGTCTCTTAGAACTTGCAGCCAAGTTTTAATTGTGTCCTTAAATAGTTTTTTTGGTCTTGGAAATATTAGTTTTTAGTTCTCCGAGACTCAATTTCTTCACCTATAAAACAAGAATAATAAGGCTTGTCTTATTTATTTCACAGAGTTATATTAAAGATTAAATGATATAATACTGGAAAAAAAGCTTTGAAAATTAGAAACACTACACAAAAATAAGGCAATATTTGAAATGAATGATTCTCTTTATTGGCATATTACTATTTCAGGGCCCAATAAATTGCATTGCTCATTATTTGTGCTCTGTAGCTCAAGGCAATTTCCATTTCACTTCTCATAACAATAAATGTTTATAACCTTTCATAGTGTAGGCAGTATATTAAGGGAGAGCTCTAATGAATGACTCCCCAACTCTAATGAATCTGGCATCAGAAGACTAAGGTTTGAATTTCAGACCTGAATGATTGGGCAAATCACTTAACCTCAGAGGGCCTCAATTTCCTTACCTATGTAACTAATGCTTCAAAACAACTTTCAACATATATTTTGAGGCTCTTACCTAGGTACTTGTCATTAATAAATCATCTTTCTGGTTTTTTTCTTTTGCTACCACCAAGATAATTCTCAGAATATTTAAAATTATTTTGTTTTATTTATCCAAGATTCACCTTCTCATTTTCCACTCCAATTCCCATTTCCTAATGGAGAATATAAGAAATTCAAAATTCATTAGAAATATGCAAGGGATAATGTTATAAAAAATTACTCAGGCATGGGTTCTGTCAATAAAAAGTTATAATTATTAAAAAAAGAAATATGTATATAATCAATCCAAACAATTTTCTACATTGACCATGTCAAAGAAACTGCCTCATTTTGCATTCTAAGCATTTCACCTTTCTCTCAGTAGTAGGATAACATGTTTCATCATTAGTCTTCTGGAATCCTAATTAGTCATTATGTTAACAGAATTCAGTCCAGTAATATTCCTTCTATCACATTTATATACCATAATGGCTTCATCTGTTCCCTGATTTTTAGACACCTCCTTATATTCTCCTCTTTAATTTCCCTATTGAGTGAAATATAGTTCTGTACCCAATTGTGTGTGAGTGTATTCTCTCCCTTGATCTGTTCAAATGACAGAAAAGTTTAAGGGTTACCCACTACCCCAATCCTTCCTCTTTATTAATTTATGTCCTCCAGTTATGTTAAATAATTTTCCCCTTCTTTCTTCACTGTTTCCCTCCTTATTCTATTCTTCCTCTTCATTCTTCTTCTAAGATCATGAAAACATAACAACATTACTCCCAAACCTGCAGTCTTAGTAAGATTCTTCAAAATTTATAATGATAATAGGTTTCTGAGGGAGTACATGTATCATCACCTTATATTAGAATGTAAACAACTGTTTAATGCCTTATCATTGTTTAATCATATTTGCCTTTTTAATGTTTCTCTTGACTTCTATATTTGTATTTCAAATTTCCATGAAGATTTTCAGGTCCTTTCATAATAAATTCTTAGAAGTTTTCAAATTCATTAAAAATTTTGCTTTTTTTCCTCTCTGTTTGAGCATATTGAGCTATCAGGGGTAAGTTATTTTTGGTTGTAAGCCTAGATATTTTTCTTTTTGAAAGAGCACATCCTTACTCTCTGTTTTTTTATAGTAGAGACTGCTAAATTTTGTGTGATTCTAACTAAGCTCCTGGGTACTTGAATTTTAAATTTTTTTTTCTGTGTTTGCTTTATTTTTTTTTTCTTTTTGACCTAGAAACTCTTTTGGCTATAATATTCCCAAAAATTTTTATGTTGGAATTTCTATCAAGAGGTGACCTGTAATAATCTTTTCCTATTTCCTCCAGTTCTAAGAGATCTGAACAGTGTTCTTGATCACTACAGTTTTCTTGATCCTGTCTTTCAAATAAATCAATGATTCTTAAATTATCTCTCTTCTGTTTATTTTCCAGGTCAGTTGCTTTTGCTATGATATAATTTTATACATTCTTTTATTTTTTTCAGTCTTTTGACATAACATTTTTTTTCCTTTTGTTATCTCATGGAGTTATTAGCTTATATTTGGTCATTCTTGTTTTCTGGAAGTTTCTTGGGTGAGATTTTGTGCCTTTTGTGCCAAGTTATTATCTTTCCAATTATTTCTTTTATAACTGTGTATTCTTTTTCCATCTCCCTTCCCTTTTCCTCCTCCCTCTCCCTCCCTCTCCCCCCTCCCCTCCAAGACCCATGCCACTGTCATTTGATTGATTCTAAACTTAAAAGAGAACAATTATTTTTCAGGGATTTGAGATTGAACTCATTCTCAAGTTGTAGTTTTCTTTGAAAATTTTCTCATAGATGTTTGGAGGCATTCTTTCTCTCTCGCTCATTCTCTCTCTTCCCTCCCTTCCTCCCTCTTTCTCTCCTTTCTTCCCCTTTCTCCCCCCACCTCTTTGTCTCTGTCTTGGTCTCTGTCTCTCCTTCTCTGTCTCTCTGTCTCTCTTTGTCTGTCTGTCTCTCCCCTCCTCTCTCTCATTTCTCTCTCAGCCTCCCTGGCTCTCTCTCTCTCTCTCTTTGTCTCAGTGTCTGTCTTTCTCTTTGTTTTGAGCATTTCTGTCACCATAGCAGCTCTTTATGGCAGGATTCTTTTTTGTCTGTTTATTCATTCAGTTTATTTCCTGGCTTTGGATTTTATTTTAGGGCTGAACTATTTACACTTCTGGAAAGGATATCTGAGTTTAACTTGTGTTTTCTTGTGTTAACTGGTAATTTTATTGCCATACTTAGTGTTATGTTATTTCAGTTTCTCAGGGTCAGTTCATCTGGGCAGGTAGCAAGTTTTCAGTGCTTCCCAAGTGGTTTAATTTAGGACAAAGCTGTAGGCTCTTCAATACCTGAGATTCCTGACCTAGTTATTCCTTTCAAGTATTAGACTAGTTTGGGACCTGAAAGTGAGACTTCACTCTATGCTATGTAACTATAATGGTTGCTGTTGCTTGATTCTCCATTTGCTTCTCAGTCCACCTTAGAACTATGACCAAAAACTTGGTAGTGGGTTATATAGATGCCAGCTGGCACTAGTTCCTGAAAACAGAAGGTGCTTGGATCTCTCTGTGTGGGTATAGGGTTTGGTCTAGTACATAGCTTTGATCCCTTTTCAATTCTTACATTGGAGAGTTCTGTATTTTTATTGTTGTTCAGTTTTTTCAGTAGTGTTCTACTCTTCATGAATTCTTTTGTGATTATCTTGGCAAAGATAGAGGGGTGCTTTGCCATTTCCTTCTTCAGCTCATTTGATAGATGAGGAAACTGAGGCAAACAGGATTAAGTGACTTGCCCAGAGTCACATAACTAGTAAGGTCTAAAGTCAGATTTGAACTCAGGAAGATGAATCTTCCAGACTCCAAATCCAGCATTCTATCCACCGAGTCATTTAATTGCCTCCAGCATTCTGCATAACTGTTTCTATCTAAACCATATCCTCAATGTCTGCACACCTGTTTATCTCCCTGAAAACCTAACCTGAAAAAATGATTCACTGTGATTTTGTTTATATGATTTCCCAATAAAGACTCTATCTGATACATTTTCTAACTCTCTGAGGAAGATTTGTAGTAGAGAGTTAAGCTGTTTTTTTTTTTTTCTGCTACTGTGCCATCTTGGCATTTTGAGGCATTTTTACTGACTCTTCCCTCTGCTTAGAATGCTCTCCCTCCTTCCTTTCACTTGCTGGCTTCTCTGGCTTTCTTCAGGTCTTTGCTAAAGTCTCACTTTCTACAAGAAACCTTTCCTAATCCCTATTAATAATAATGCCTCTTCTGTAACACTACTTTCGATATACTCTCTTTGTATCATTTATGTCCATAGTTGTTTGCATAATATCTCCCCCATTAGCATCATAGCTCCTTGAGGACAAAGTCTTTGTATCCCCAGTGCTCAGCATAGCTCCTGGCACATGGTATTTAATAAAAAGACCTGCTAACTAACTTACTAACTATTCCTTTATTAAAAATGAAAGTTTTGGAATTTATCTGCACTGAATCTCTAATCTGCCCATCAAAATGTTCCCTTACTAATTACCAAAATATACAGTAGAATATATTCTGTCAAAATACTGTTCTGCTCTTTGATTTATATGTTCAAAATGACATGTAAAAAAATTTTGAGGCAGTTCAAAATGACTGCCTGAATGCAGATTACTCAACTCCCACTATTAAAACAAAAACTGAAATTCACACTAGATTGACTCATGATGAAGAAATCCAATGATGAACTGTAGCAGGTAGCTTTTTCTACTGCAGTGCTACATCGAAAGTCAACTGGAGGTCCATGGACCCATGGAAAGGAGCCCACTAGCAAACCAGCACCTCTACTTATAAGATCAATAAAATAATAGTCAACTAGCCCAATCAGAGATAATCCAGAAATATTTGTAGAATGCAAGGCTATATAGCTAAAGCAAAAGAAATTTCTCTAAGAAATTTTAATGGGAGGAGTATTCAGAAATACCTAGGGCAGTCAGAAATGAAGAGATACAAAATATGATAGAAGCTGTGGAAAAAAAGAATTAAAAGCAGAAAAAAAGTAAAGATGTAAACATTTTTCAAGAAGCAAACTTCCCTAAAGTTAGACTAGAATGAATAAAGGGTAAGAAATGAAATAAAATTAAAAGATTGAAAAAACAAAAAATTTAAGATATCTGATATCAAAAACAAGTGACTCTGGAAACAATACAAAGAATAAAAATTTAGGAATCATTGAACTCTCAGAAAATCATGACAAAAATGCTTAAAAACCAATATTTCATGAAATCACAAACAGAAACTGCCCAGATCTACTAGAAAAGAAAGCAAGGTAAAAATAAAAAGAATAATAACTGATTTCTTCCTGAAAGAAATAAAAAGAAAAGAAAAGAAAAGTTTCAGGAATGTAATATCAAAATCCATAGAATTTATAGCAAAGGAAATTCAAACAAATGCATTCAGAACAAATGAATTTAAAAACCAGGGAACTATATCCAGGCATGTTGACATAAAAATTGATGGCTTCTAATATAAATGAAAGGAAATTTTGGAATATAATATTCTAAAAGACAAAAAACATATAGGATTACACTAAGAATAACTTAATGTGAAAAACTGACTATAATCCAGAGAAAAACCAAAGATCTTCAATGGAATAAAATGTTTTTAATAATTTCTGGTGAGAGGGCTAGGGCTAAGTAGAGACTTTGAAATACAAACAGAAGTAAGTAGAAGGGCCTGCATGATGATGTATTAATATTCTGAGGGGAAAATGTATTCCTCCAGACACTTCTCTTCAAAAGGTATTGAGGAATTTAAATAAGAAAAATGGATGAATATATTTGTGTAGAGAGGGAATAGGAGATAGAATCTGTTATTTTTCATAACTGGGGTGAGAATATACATACATGGAAGAAAAGGAAGGGAGAATGGGCATGAGATGAACTTCAGTCTTATTTGAAATGGACAAAATGGTGGTGTATAGTAAAACATCAGACTTAATGGAGAAACAAGTGTGTCAGGGCAGGTTATAAAAAGGGAAGATAATATTGGAGTGTGTGTTTAGAAATGAAAAGTCACAAACACAATTCATTTTTTGATCCTGAAATTAGGATTAAAAGAAAGGGGGGAAAAAGAAGAAAAAATACACTATAATGTAAGGAATGCACCCATCAATTGAGGAATAACTAAATAAATTCTAATATGTGAATATAAGAAAATTTATATTGTTTACTAAGTGGTAAACTAAATGATTTCAGAGAATCCTGGATAGTATAAACTGATAACACCAGGAAGACAAGTACAATAGTGATTCCAAAAAAGAGAGACATTGAAGCATTTCTTTTAAATGAACATAAAAGGAGGGGAGGAAGGAAAAGGGAACAAGTATTTAGTCAAGTGCTCATTGTGTGCCAAGCACTGTGTTAATTATGGTACAAATAGTATTTCATTTGATCTTCACAATAACAGAAGGAAATCCAGATGTAGATGTAGATGCCAATTTTGAAATTAATGCACAGTTTATTCTATGCTTTAAAAAGGCAAGCAATATAAAATGGAGATCCTTAATTTTAAATACATTTTCATATTTTATTGTATATTTGGATATATTCATTTTATAAACTATTCAAGTTCAGAATAAAAAGATTTTCAAAAAGGAGAGAGAATTTCTTGAGAAATCATCAGATTCAGTGATCAATCCATGTTCACTAAGTCCAGTCAGTTAGAATTTTAACTCACTGCTACCTACACCACAAAGGAAACAAACAAGAACAAAACTAAAAAACTTCTGAATATCTCATTACAGTAATAATTTGTCATTTATCAACAAACCTTAGATAATACTACAATTTATTGTCATTTTATTAGACTTTGGATTAGTTTTGATTTTCAAGGACTACAATAAATTGCAATGTATATAACAAAGTTTCTCATTTTACTCATTCATCTTTCTGTATCCTTTGTTTATAAGACCCTTATTGTCAGTGAAAGTGTAATTGGGTTTAAAGACAGTGCATGGAATAGTGTACACACTGATTAAAAAAAAAAAGGCATGGTTTCTTTTTATTTGATTAAAGATGACAACCCACACATAACCATCCAATTGTTCTGTACAGATTTAAGGGGATTTTCTTCAATGCTTTATTATCAGTAGAATTTCTAAAAACCCTCAGAATCATCTATAAAAGAAAAGATGGCATAATTTTACACCTGGTAATTTTGGTAACTGTTTTAATAGAGAAATATTGTAACAATATAACTATTGTTAAAACATTCTAATTTATCATTATTTTCTCTCTACATACAGTAATACCTAATGTTTATAATTCTCTTTTAAAAAGATTATCTGAGAAATGTACATACATATACTCATATATAAGTTTATTTAGAACCATTAATACTTAATATAATGCTTTTTCTATTTAGCATATCAATATAATAAAAATAAAGATCATGTATAATATGCATCTATACATGCATGCATATGATATGAACATTCACATATATCTACATAAGGGATATTACATGTGTATGTATATGAACATACATATATATCTACATACATTGCTGTTCAGTCCTTCAGTTTCATCCAACTCTTCCTGATCCTATAAGATATAATGGAGTTTTCTGGATACTGGATGGTTTGTCATTTCCTTCTCCAGTGGATTATGGCAGACAGAAGTGAAGAGAATTGCTCCAAATCACACAGTTAGTAAGTTTCTGAGATTGGATTTGAACTCAGATCTTCTTGACTCCAGGCCCAATGAAAGTAGTATAGAAGCAAATTAATGGGATTGGAATCAAAGGTACTTGGTCAGGGACCCAATTCTTTGAAGTAATATAACCTTGAATAAATTGTAGAGAGCCACAAACAGTGGGGGAACTCTGGGTGAGGTATAAGACCCTTCAGCCTGAGAGGGAACCTGCTGACAATGTCTGGTTCAGCTCCTCATCCCCCCTAAGGGTTCTCAGCCTTCCTAAGAAGTCAGGGGGACTTGACAATTTGTGTTCTATTTGAAACAGGGATACTTACAGTAAGAGATGCATTTACATATCAATAGCAGGGTGCTTATAGTTAGCGCACGCTCAGTGTGCTGTGGTGATGTAATGGTACTAAGGTATTTAGGACTGAAAGAATTTGAAATAAATGGACTGCATCTTTGACCATCCTCGTGGGTCCCTGCCTCATCACTCCTCCACTAAGACCAAAGACTCGGGCTGGCCCATAGTATATTTTGGCACCCCAGTATGGGGGCTCTAGAAAGAATAGCATATAAATCACTTAACTTATTAGAACCTCAGTTTCCTCATTGTAAAATGAAGATAGATTATTTACCTCATATGGTTTAAGGGACAAATGAGATAATATTTAAAAAGTACCCGATAAACTTAAAAACTAATTCAATTATTATGATGATGCCATAGTTCTTCTCTGTTAAGATTCTTTGCCTTAATTGCTGCCTATCTTAAATCCCTAAATATTGAAAACTTTTGCTTAAAAAGGCATTTTTTCTCATTGCAGCATTGCATCCAGGTTCATCTCCAATTGTCCTGCTCTCTATCTGGCCACTGGACCCAGATAGCTCTGGAGAGGAAAGTAAGGCAAGCATAGCCCTCACTCACTTAAATCCAACTCACTTGCATGTCACAACATCACCTCCCTAAAGGTCCTCTTAGAGAATGAAGAACAAACAACTCCCACAGAATCTAATTTCTATGAAAAAGTACATAAGACAATATATGCTTGTTGGATGATATGTAAATGATATTTTTTTTGTGTATGATTAACTTGAATGATTTTGAACATGAAAAAAACTGGTGTATTTCTATTATTGCATTAATAGAAAGGAATAATGATATGAACGCATAATACAAAACTGTAGCTATTTTACCTGATTTTTTTTTTTTGGTGAGGCAATTGGGATTAACTTTATCATACAGCTAGTAAGGATTACATGCCTGAGGCCATGTTTAAACTCAGGGTCTCCTGATTTTCCCTGGTGCTTTATCTACAGCTCCAACTAGCTGCCCTAACCTGGATATTTCAATGTTCATAGTATACAAATAGTGCAAAGAATTAGAGTATCTACATTGTTGAAATATTCATACCATCATGGATACTTAAAATTTTATTTTATTTTATTGGGAATGGAAATGCATTAAATGGAGTGTATGCATTTATCCATCCATCCACTTATCTATCTACATATAAAATGAGGTGATTTGTATAATGTCTCTTCTAACATTAAGTCCACGATCCTTTGTTCATCTGTCCATTCATTCAAGAAAGATTCTTTTACCCCATTTTACCTCCCTGTTCCTCTTCTTCAGGAAAATCTCTTTTCTACTTCTAGTTTCTTTTTTATATCATCACAATAAAATCAAATTATATCTATACCTTCTAGATATACCTCTAACAAAGATACAATTCTCAAGAGTTAAACATATGATCTTCCAATATAGGGATGTAAACATTTTAACCTTTAAAAAACATATTTTTTCCTTCTCTTTTAACCTTTTTGTTTCTCTCGAGTTCTGTTTTTTTCTGTTCAGCTCTGGTCTTTTCATCAAAAATAATAGAAAAATCCTCTATTTTATTGAATATCCATATTTTTCCTTAAAAGATAATGCTTAGTTATTTATATTTATATAACTATACTTATATAACTATAACTTAGTTAGTTGATTCTTAGCCGCAGTTCAAGTTCTTTTGCCTCCCAGAACATCATATGTCAGGCCCTTTGATCCTTTAAAGTGGAAGCTGCTAGGTCTTGGGTAATCCTGATTACGGCTCCTCAATATTTGAGTTGTTTTTTTCTGGCTGCTTGTAATATTTTCTCTGTAATATTCAAGAAAGATTCTTGAAGTGCTTGCTGCCCAGGTGATCTTTCTCAGTTATTTATTTCTTGGGCTCTTCTGTAAAGTAAGAGAGTAGAAATAGAAGAGCTCTGAAATAACTTCTAACCTCTAACAGAATTCTTGTTAAAGTTAAAACCGTAGAAAGGAGGGAGAAGTGAGGGAGGAAGGAACATTTATTAAGTACCTATTACATGCTAAGTACTTTACAAATATGATCTCATTAGATCTTCACAACAAACATGTGAGATAGGGGCTATGATATTCCCTATCTTATTGATGAGGAAATTGGGGCAGTCAAAAATAAGACACCTGCCCAGTTTTAGCTAGCTAGTAAATGGAATCTGGATATGAGTCAGATCTTCTAGGTTTGCATTACCTACTGACCGGAAAAATGTAATAATTCAATTCCTCCCAGCATCTTTCCCCACCAACAATCTCCAAAAGCCCACATCAGGAACACAAGCAAATTTATATTCTTGTATCTAGAGCCCGTCTTGGAATCTGTAGAGATTCTGCAGGAATATTCCTTCCCTGAACCTGTATCTCATCTTGTCAGAAGCAGCAGCACTGGTTCTACTCAGCCCTAAGAATGAAAGGAGGCGGTCTGCTATGTCCAAGACAGTGGAGATACAAGACATATAGTATAGTATAAAGACAATTAGGGAGGAAGAATACGAGAAACAGAGGAGTTCAGACTAAACTTTACAGAGGTGGTCCCAAGACTGACAAGACAAGACAACTAAGATGAGAATTCCAAAAGGTAGTTGCAAGGAAATGTCAATCCAAGCGTGAGAATTCAGCTCATACAAAAGCCTAGATAGAGCAATTATCAAATCCAGAGGAATATCTTGTCTCACAGGAGTACAGATCAAGATCAAGGTGGCAGCTCAAACACCATCCAATCCAGTCTCTCCCCCCTCATTTTATACATAACAAAACTGAGGTGGAAAAAAGTTTTGGTTTTTTTTTTTTTTTCGTTTTTTTAAAAATAACTTTTTAACCCATGCCCATGACAGAACCCATGCCGGGGTAATTTTTTACAACATTATTCCTTGCACTCAATTCTGTCCTGATTTTTCCCTTCCCTCCTTCCACCCCTCCCCCAGATGGCAAGCAATCCTTTACATGTTAAATATGCCATAGTATATCCTAGATACAGAAGGTGGAAATAACCCGGGAAGAAAAACAAAAATGCAAATGGTTTAGATTTGTTTCCCAGTGTTCTTTCTTTGGGTGTAGCTGCTTCTGTCCATCAGTGATCACTTGAAACTGAGTTAGATATCTTTATCGAAGGAATCCATTTCCATCAGAATACATCCTCATACAGTATTGTTGTTGGAGTATATTATGATCTCCTGGTTCTGCTCATTTCACTTAGCATCAGTTCATGTAAGTCTCGCCAGTCCTCTCTGTATTTATCCTGCTGGTCATTTCTTACAGAACAATAATATTCCATAATGTTCATATACCACAATTTACCCAGCCATTCTCCAATTGATGGACATCCTTTCATTTTCCAGCTTCTAGCCACTACAAACAGGGCTGCTACAAACATTTTGGCACATACAGGTCCCTTTCCCTTCTTTAGTATTTCTTGGGGATATAAACCCAGAAGTAACATTGCCGGATCAAAGGATATGCACAGGTCTGTTGTTTTCCCCAGAAGGTATTTCACATTCTTTTCCATTGTTTGATTTCTTTGGATTTGCTTGATTGATTCTTCTTGTCTCCTCGAGTCATTCAATTCATTTTGTTCGATTCTGATTTTCCATGAAGTATTTTCTTCACTTACTTTTTAAAATTTTTTTCTAATTGTCCAATTGAGTTCTTTTGTTCTATGGAATTTTTTTCCATTTCGCCAATTTTGTTTTTTAGAGAGCGGTTTTCTGTTTCCAGTTCACTAATCCTATTTGTCAAGGATTTTATTTCTTTATCCATTCTCTCTTTAACTGAGTGGGATGACTTCTCCAGCCTCTCTTGCCAAGCCTCCCTCTCCTTTTTTCATTTTTCTTCTAGCTCCCTTGTGAGAGCCTTTTTAATTTCTTCTATGAGGTTCATCTGTGCTGAGGAATAGAAAGGAGGAATCCTCCTTTGGGGATTCACCTGGGGACTGTCTGTTTTTAGTCTCCTCAGCATTTAGAGTCTGCTCTCTATCCGTCAAGGGTTAAAGTCCTCTTCAATTTTTTGCTCATTTTGTCAGAGATGAATTAAAGACAAATTAGCAAAAAGAAAAAAAGAAAAAACCCTAAATGGAGTCTGTTTTTTTGGGGGGAGGGGCTGGGTGGTGTTACCGAGCTTCCTCTACAGACTGCGGGGGGCAGCAGTGAGGCACTAGCCCTACTGTGCTGCGCCTGCGCTCTGAGATCCCAGAGCGTGCTGAGTCACTGGGGGGGGGGGGGGGTGGGGGGGGGGCGCGGCCAAGTCCCGAGAGACTCCAGCTGTTCGGGGTTGTATTCTTTACTCCCCCTCCCCCTCCCCCCTCCAATCCTGTAGCGAAGCTCTCCCCACAGAGACGGCTGCAATCACGCCCCATCCCCTCTCCAATCTGCTCCCGTGCTCTCACTGCTGCTGCCCGCACCCGATCTAAAACCGTCCCCGCCCTTGAGCAAAAACAGACCTTTCCTGCGAATCTCAAGGATGGCTTCTCTTGGTAACTATTTGTGGGTTTTTTTTCAGTCCAGCATTAATTCAGAGGCTTGTCATGAAATGGATAGTGAGAGAAAACGCAGAGCTTACACAGCTATGTGCCTCCTCTCCGCCATCTTGGCCGGAAGTCCCGAGGCTGAGAAAGTTAAGTGGTTTGCTCAGACGGATGCAGAGTGTAGACGGGATTTGAACTCATTGCCTCTTACAATCCAAACTGTTTTAGTAGTCTCATTGGTCTAGACGCAGAGCTTGTGAAAAGGACTAGCAGAAGCCTGGAATTGTATGTAGGTAGAAGCCAGACTCGTAAGGCTGGCTCTTTAATGGCAACCTCCAGAGTTTGTATTTTAACCAATAGGTAGTGGGGAGCAGAGAAAGCATGTCTTGATCATGTGAATTCAGAAGCTTGTTTTGGCAGCTCTGTGGAGGAAGCACTAGAGAGGGGAGAGACAGCAGCTTGTTGAACATCATTTAGGAAAGGAGTGACTAATGAGCTTTAAAATTAGTCTGTGTAGCTCACACAGACCGCTAACGTTTCACCAGCAGGAAATACTTGATAAAGCCATGCTGGCTCTTTGTAATCACAGCTTCCTTTAATTTGCTGCCCCCACCAGCCTAAGCACAAACTGCCAGAAAATCTTCTCCAAAACAAATCCATTTATAACCTTTCCCTGAGGGGGAAAAAAAAAAGCTAGTTAAACATCTCAGATTTTATCTTGTACTTCAAGGATCTGTGATTTTATCAGTATAAGTGAAATTTCTTTTCACCAAAACATAGATGGTTTTCATATTTTACAGTTGTTGTGACTAGAAAAAATTATCATTTGGTGGATAACTTATTTACAACAACTCTTTTTGAATTAAACTAAGAGATAAATAACTGTTGCTCAGGTGGACATTTTGTCATTGGACATTTGGCCCATTGGAAATTTTAGACATCCCAAATCACTATCCCAAGGCTTGCTTATAGTTCTGTCCTTCTGTCTTCTATCTGGAAGCAGCAGGAACTTCATTCAAGGCTTAAATTTTCTCCCCCTCTTGCCAATGTACAAACTTCCCACCCTTCCATTGCTCTTCTTCTTACCCGTCTCTTCCTTTTGGGTCTTTCTTCATCTCTGTCTCTATCTCACATACATTTTGTCTCTCCCTTAATTATTTTTTCTATTCCTCTTCTTATTCTTTCTTTCATGTCTCTTTCTCTCATTTCTTTACCCTCTTCCTTTCTGTCGTTCACCTTCTCTCTGTTATTCTGTCATTAAATAAACATTTTTAAGACCTTACTATGTTTCAGGCTCTATTTTGGATGTTAGGGCTACAAAGAAAGCAAAAGACTCTTAAGGAGCCCACAATCTAATAGGATGGGACAGAGGAAGCAACATCTAAAAGGAAACGGAAAGGAGGTGGGGAAGGCACTCAGTGCAGAGGCATGATGAAGTCCAGAGAAGGGTAGCTGGGTGGGGAATGAAGGGATAGCTGCCCTGGGCACCCTCCTTAAATGAAGGAGTATATGGAGGAACTCTCCATGGTCCATCTTCTCTTGTTCCCCAGATACCAGTTTTTATTGCAAGGGTGGCAGGATATATCTGAAATCCTTTTAACTTGATAGGAGATGTCAAAGATTGTATTCATTATAAATATAGGAATTTGCTTCAGGAAAACTATCCTATACTTCATTAGTACATGGTTAAAGTGGAAATAAGATAAAAAAAGAGATGGGATTTATCTTTTCAACAATGCTCTTCTGGAATAGAATTGCCTTTTATACAATTTGCTCTTCTCTATGAAACTGTCTATTGTACAAATAGATGTTCTCACCATTTGAAATGTTTAAGCAAATAAATTAAAAATATGGATTAAACCTTCTATACACAATAGCAAGATATTTGCATTTTAATAATTAAATACTATAGTCATTCTGATCTTTAAATGCTCTCATATATGTAATCATATCAGTTTCATAGAGCAAATTGTATAAAAGGCAATTCTATTCCAGAAGAGCATTGTTGAAAAGATAAATCCCATCTCTGTTTTTATCTTATTTCCACTTTAACCATGTATTAATGAAGTACAGGATAGTTTTCCTGAAGCAAATTCCTATATTTATAATGAATACAATCACATATGCAGTTATTTTTCTAAATAAATTGCAACTGGTTTAAATTGTTGGCAATAGATTGTCAATGTGTCTAAATAAATTATATTTAGAAATATTTAAGTGTCTATAAGATACTTTTGAAATTTAATATATTATTCTATAAGTATTTATGCTATATGTCCTGTAGACCAGCTGAGGATAGGAAGACAAAGTATTCTTCTCTCATTGAGCTTATTCTCTATTGGAGAAGATATAAATACACATGAAAATATATGCAAAGTAAATATAAAGTCACAGAGAGAGGAGGGCAATAGCAACTGGGAGTATTTAGAAAAGCATTATAAGCAATGTGACACTGGAACTAAATTTAGAAAAAAGCTTGGGATTCAATGAGTCCAAAGTGAGGAAGAAGTGTATTCCGTCAGGGGAGGTAGGAGATGTTAGTTTTACATAGGCAAAGAGAGATGGAAGATAAAATGGTTAGTAGAATATTTTTGCTCAGTATAGGAAATAGACCAGTTTGGCTGAAACATAGGATGCAAGAAAACAAGTAATGTAAAAAATATGTTGGATTCAGATTGTGAAGGGCTTTAAATACCAAACAATTTATACAAAGCCTTTTTAATTTGATGTAATCAAAATTTTCTATTTTGTGATCAGTAATGGTCTCTAGTTCATCTCTGGTCACAAATTTCTTCCTCCTCACAAGTCTGAGAGATAAACTATCCTATGTTCCTCTAATTTATTTATAATCTTGTTCTTTATGCCTAACAAAACTAATGCAAATAAGATTAGAAGGAAAGCAACAAACAGGGAAAACATCTTCACAGATAAAGGTTCTGATAAAGGCCTCATTTCCAAAATATATAGAGAATTGACTCTAATTTATAAGAAATCAAGCCATTCTCCAATTGATAAATGGTCAAAGGATATGAACAAACAATTTTCAGATGATGAAATTGAAACTATTTCTACTCATATGAAAGAGTGTTCCAAATCACTATTGATCAGAGAAATGCAAATTAAGACAACTCTGAGATACCACTACACACCTGTCAGATTGGCTAAGATGACAGGAAAAAATAATGATGAATGTTGGAGGGGATGTGGGAAAACTGGGACACTGATGCATTGTTGGTGGAGTTGTGAACGAATCCAACCATTCTGGAGAGCAATCTGGAATTATGCCCAAAAAGTTATCAAACTTGCATACCCTTTGATCCAGCAGTGCTACTACTGGGCTTATACCCCAAAGAGATACTAAAGAAGGGAAAGGGACCTGTATGTGCCAAAATGTTTGTGGCAGCCCTGTTTGTAGTGGCTAGAAACTGGAAAATGAATGGATGCCCATCAATTGGAGAATGGTTGGGTAAATTGTGGTATATGAATATTATGGAATATTATTGTTCTGTAAGAAATGACCAGCAGGATGAATACAGAGAGGCTTGGAGAGACTTACATGAACTGATGCTAAGTGAAATAAGCAGAACCAGGAGATCATTATATACCTCAACAACGATACTGTTTGAGGATGTATTCTGATGGAAGTGGATCTCTTCGACAAAGAGACCTAACTCAGTTCCAACTGATCACTGATGGACAGAAGCAGCTACACCCAAAGAAAGAACACTGGGAAATGAATATAAACTGTTTGCATTTTTGTTTTTCTTCCCGGGTTATTTCTACCTTCTTTATCCAATTGTCCCTGTGCAACAAGAGAACTGTTCAGTTCTGCACACATATATTGTATCTAGGATATACTATAAGATATTTAATATATATATATGACTGCTTGCCATCTTGGGGAGGGGATGAAGGGAGGGAAGGGAAAAATCAGAACAGAAGTGAGTGCAAGGGATAATGTTGTAAAAATTACCCTGACATGGGTTCTGTCAGTAAAAAGTTATTAAAAAAAAAAAGAAACTTCATACCTAAAACAGCTGTCCTTGATGTCTAATTATTGTAAATCTGATGATAAAGTCAATAAATGGAGACTTCTATTTAAAAAAAAATACCAAACAATTTGTAATATAGCTTAGAAGCAAAAGGAAGCTCCTGGAACTCTTTGAACAGGGAAGTCCTATTCTTTAGGAAGGTAAATTTGGAAGATCTTTGGAGGATGAATTGGAGAGGAGGAAAAATGGAGTCAGGGAGACCAAATAAAAGAGTAATAAGTGGATTGAGTGAACAGAGAAGTAATGGAAGTAAAATTCATAAAACTTTGCAATAGATTAGATGTTATGGAGCTGAGGGAGATGAAAGAAGCTGAGGAGTGGAAGATGAGTTCAAACATGCAAATGTAGGAGATCGGAAAGATAGTGGTGATCTTGATAGAAACAGATATTTTTTAAAAGGAGTGGGTTTTGGGGAGAATAATACTTTCTCATATGGATATGCTGAATTTAAAATGTCAACAGGGTGCTTTGTTCATAATGCTTTATCAAGGTTTAAACACAATGTTTTAGGTTAGGGTTTTCCTTTTTTGGAATTTGTCCAAAATTTTTAGTTTTTAGAAATCTTTTTTTTTTAAAATCTCAAAAAGTTCATTCCGTCTAGGCTGATTTAAAGGTATGCTGAGTTCTGAAGAGATTTCTTAGTACACCTTGGAGGACACTTAAATTAATAAGCAGAGGTTGGAGGGCCTCTAAATCACAGTTTAGTGCTATTATCAAGGTAAAAGTGTTTAAGACCATAGAATATATTCATATTATTCTCTTCTTGTTGAATGATCTAATCTTTAAAAACTGGGGATTTCTTTTTTTGGAAGTAACCACTGGAAGCATCATCAAAATTGTCACAAGAATTAACAAGGTCAATGAAGGCGTATCTTCTTTTTTATTGCCCATCTCCCACTTTACAGAGCTCATTAAGTTTCAGTCTGGAAAGATCATACCAGTTGATCAGGACTGAGTTTAACTTGGGCCAGCGCCCTGGTTAGTTTTAATTTGATATTGGAAAAAATGAGACCCTTGTTGATCATTCAACAATTAATAAAGGACTTTTTTTATGTGACTAAGTTTACTTATCTATAGCAGGAGAAGGATATTCAATAAGTCAACAGTCCCTTAGTAATCTAACTTAATGAGTCTCAAGGAATGGCTTAGTATCTTTTAAGGAATGACTAGCCTAAACTGCATGGGAGGAGAGGTTAAACATTTTACTCCTAGTACAATTATCATATGTGAGAAACACAAATTACCAATTTTCAAAGAATTAGAAAGCAAGAAAATCCATCTGTCTTCTTTTTTCCTCCTCCTCCTCCTTCTCCTCTTCCTCCTCCTCCTTCTCCTCCTTCTGCTCCTTCTCCTCCTCCTCTCCTCCTCCTCCTCCTCCTTCTTCTTCTTCCTTTTTCTCCTCCTATCTTGAAATATGCTCACTGGGGCAGCTTCCATTATGGCATAATCAATGCTCTTCACTTCAAAGACAAATCCATTTTCAGTGTATGAGGTGAGGGCATCTGAAGAGCTTGAATTATATGAGGTATTACTGGAGGTTTTACAGCGTACTTAAGAAAATTCCACTGTTTCCTAAAGAAAGGTCTAAGAAGGGAATTGTGAGGGAGGGAGGAAAACTAGAATTTTTGGAACATTCTCCTTTCTCTGGTAAGGAATTCACCTGTAGGTTATATGATAAGTTATCACATTTTAATCTAATTTTTATAGGGGTGATAGGAAATTAAATAAATATTTATCCTTAGTAGGAAGACACAGTAATAAAGGGTGCTTGCTATATTCCCTCTTCATTCTTGACTTCTGACTTCCTTCAAGTCTCAGCCAAAGTTGCATATTTCTGCAACTAAATGGATCCTGAAATCCTCCCTGTAAGTTGCTACTGACATTTGTGGCAAGAAGGTAAGATCAGACCATTCATTTAACCTTTTTTTGACTTCCTTATTTGTTTTTTGTTTTTTTTAAAAAGGGTGTTCTACATCACCTACATGGTCCTTTTCATCTCTTAATCTATGATCCCAGTGGGTTTAAAGCATAAATGTGAGTAATCATTGTCATTCTCATAAAAGCTTTAAGTTTTTAGACGTTATCTTAAGCATGGGAATAATGCAGTGGATAGAGTACTATACCTAAAATCAGTAACTAAATTCAAATCTAGCCTCTGAGAGAAACTGTTCTGTGATCCTAGGGAAGTCTCTTAACCTTTGCCTGCTTCAGTTTCCTCATTTGAAAAAGGATATAATAATAACATCTAATTGCCAGGGTGACCAGGAGGATCAAATGAGATAATATTATACAGCACTTTGCCAATCTTGAAGTGTTTACAAATGCTAGTCAGCTATTATTAGTTTATATAAAATTCGATGAAAACAAGATAATTGATAACATTATTTTGAATAGATATGGGAAAATTGTAGAAGATGATAAAAGTATTAACAGAAATGGGGAACTATTGAAATGCTGATTTCATTGGGAATTAGATTTGTTAGATATTTATTGAATTGTATTTCATAAGTATTGCTTAACTTTCAAACAATATTTATTAAAATTTCCACTATGAAAATCCACTATGAAAACTTTGCTAGAAAAGCATGTTACTTGAATAATATCGTAGATACCCCTTTATCTCTCTGTATTACATTACAGCATAGTGCACTACAAAAAATACTGGTTTTGGAATCAGAAGAATCCTGGATTCAAATTCAAACTCTACATTTAAAACCTATGAGTCTTCAGGGAAGTAATTTAATTTCTTTAAATCTATAAAATTCAAGATTTGGACTAAATCTCTAAGGTTCCTTCTATATCTAAATCCATGAGCCTTATATGTGATACTGTGTAATGTATATGTTGTTGATGGTGCATATGTAAAGATGGAAATGTTGCTTTGACATTACAGTTTCTCTGTTGTAAAGAGAGTTTCAGATAAACAGCATAATTTATATTCCTACTCAAATTATGATTTATATTTAAAAAGTCTTGTTAACAATGTTTTGAAAATTATTAATAGAATAGATTCTAATTAGGAGCATGGCAAAAGGTAATAATAATAAATAATGTTGGCTAGTATTTATATATCTCTTTGAAGTTTGCAAAGTCCTTTACAAATATTATCTTATTTTATTCTCATGACAATGTTGTGAAGATACCTTGGAAGGAGATGCCATTGTTATCTCCATTTTATAGAAAAGGAAACTTATCTGGATAGAGGGTAAATGATTTATCAAAGTATACATAGCTGGTATGTGTCTGATATTTTATCTTCCTGACTTCCAAGCTCAACATTCTAGCCATAGGATTGCAGAATGAAAAAAAGTTATTATTTTTTTAATGAGTCAATCTAGATTTTAGAGTAGAATATGAGAAAGGAGACTGAAGTGTAATAGGGGAAAGGCAATATTTTCTATAAATATTTTGTAAGTAATGGATTTTGCAGATTGCAAATCTGACTTTCTCCCCAAGGTAATACATCTACATACATCAGAAGAATCAGTATGATATTGGTACTATGATTTCTAAGTCTGATCTACAAAATTAATGGTTTACATTTACCTAGCAGTTCCCTCACAATAACCCTGTGACTCATTTGAGCTCCATCTCTTTAGGTACTTGGTGCTTGACACACAGTAGGTGCTTAATAAATGTTTTATAAATTAATGGAGTAGAATATTAGTTTTATTTTTCTTTTTAAATATGTTTACATTTATTTCATTAATATTTCCCAATTACATGTAAATTTTTAAATATTCATCTTTTAAAATTTTGAATTCCAAATTATTTTCCTTTCTCTTGCCCCAAAGAAGACAAGCCATTTGATATTGATAATATATGTGACATCCTACAAAACATTTCCACATCAACCATGTTACAAAAGAAAACATACCGCCCCCCCAAGAAAAAGAAGTTTAAAAAAAGTACATTGTAATCTAAACTTCATCCTTTCTCTTAATCAGAGTAACCAATCACAAATGATCATCCTGCAATATTGCTGATGCTGTGTACATGTTCTCCTGTTTCTGTTCACAGGTTTTTCTAAAACCATCCTGTTCATTGTTTTTCTTAAACTATAATTAATGTTTTTCTTTGGTTTTATTGGAGGTCTTGGGGCAGTCTTCATTTCAGCAGGATAATCACCACAAGAATAGCCAGATTAAAGTCCAAATCCTTTATTGTCTCCTTGCCTGGTGCTCATCTAGCTTTTCTCCTGGCCTTCAGAGGGGACTTGGTTTCAGTGGAGAAAATGCAGGGGGCCAGGCCAGCTTGATTGAAAATGGAATTGAATCTCTCTCTCCTTTTTTCTCTCCAAGAGCTTGAGCTCCCAGTTTATATGCTCTACACTGAGTATAAATCAATCATTATGTAATTAGGAAACCATTATTTGTTGTAAGATTAAATCAATCATAGTGAATTTAAAGAACTATTAATCAGCATACAAAACTAGATAACCATTGTCTCATCAATTCCACTGACTTAACATCTTGTAAGAATCCTTGTTTCAGAGTTCTGGCCCATAACATTAAACTATTCTATTTTTTAAAAAATAGTATTATATATTTTAAATACATGTATAGATAGTTTTCAACATTCATTTTTGTAAAACTTTAAGTTCCAAATTTTTCTCCTTCCCCTCCCTTTCCTATCCCTTCACCAAGGCAGCAAGCAATCTGCTATAGTTTAAATATGTGCAATCCTTTTAAATATATTTCCATATTTGTCATATTGTGCAAGAAAAATCAGATCAAAGGGAAAAAAAGCCATAAGAAAGAAAAAAAAACAAGCCAACAAACAACAAAAGATGAAAATGCCATGCTTCAATCCACATTCAGTCTCCATAGTTTTCTCTCTGGATGTGACTGGAATTGCCTTGCAGAACTATATTGTTGAGAAGAGCCATAGTTGATCATCACATAATCTTATCATTGTTGTGTTCGGTGTTCTCTTCAATCTGCTCAATTCACTCAGCATAATTCATGTAAGTCTTTCAAGGCTTTTTTGAAATCAGTTTGCTCATCATTTCTTATAGAACAATAATATTCTATTATATTCACATAGCATAGTTGATGGTCATTCACTCATTTTCCAGTTCCTTGCCACTACAAAAAGGGCTGCTACAAACATTTTTGCACATGTAGGTCTTTTCCCCTTTTTAATAATCTCTTTGGGATACAGACACAGTAGACACATTTCTGGATCACAGGGTATGTATAGTTTTATAGTCCTTTGGACATAATTCCAAATTGCTCTCCACAATGAATGGATCAGTTCACAACTGTACCAACACAACAGTGTTTTCCCACATGCTCTCCAACATTTATTAACTTTTCCTGCCATCTTAGTTTATATGAGAGGTGTGAAGTGGTACTTCAGAGTTATTTTAATTTGCATTTTTCTAATCAACAGTGATTTAGAGTATTTTTTCATATGACTAGAAATGTTTTAATTTCATTATCTGAAAACTGTCTGTAGCCTTTGACAATTTATCAATTGGGGAATGGCTTGTATTTTTATAAATTTGAATCAATTCTCTGTATATTTTAGAAATGAAGCCTTTATTAGGAATATTAGATGTAAAAAATTTCCCCCAGCTTTTTGCTTCCCTTCTAATCTTGATTGCATTGGTTATTGTTTGTGCAAAAACTTTTTAGTTGAATGTAATAAAAGTATCCATTTTGCATTGTAATGTTCTCAATTTTTTTTTTGGCCAAAAATTACCTTCTCCAGATCTTCTTCAGATCTGAGAAGTAAATTATCCCTTGTTCTCCTATTTTGCTTATAGTATCATCCTTTATATATTATATATGTACATATCTACTATGTAAAATTAATACATATAATTATATGGGGTAATGTTAAATATATAATACATAATTATATGTGAATTATATATAATTAATTGTGAAATATAATTAGATAGTTACATGTATATGGAAACACTAGAAACCACGATGATCTCTTAATAGTCATTTTTATTCAAATAATTTTTGGTGTCTATATAGAAACATTCTATGCTGTAATAATTCCTGGAATACCTAAAGACCACTCCAATGCATGGTTTGGTCAAAGTATAAATAGCTACAGAGTCATTACAAATTACAAATTTGAGGGTTTTCATGAGAAAAGATGTTAAAAAGAAATGATTTCTTAATAGATTTCCATAGTTTGGACTTGATAATCTTTATTCCAAAATAAAGACAACTTTTTTTCCTTTTTTTTAAAAAAAAGTATATGTTAAATACAATATATGTATACATATTTATACAGTTATCTTGTTGCACAAGAAAAATCTGATTTAGAAGGAAGTAAAAATAACCTGGGAAGAAAAAAAAAAGGAGAGAAAACAACAACAGAAAGAGTGCAAACGCTATGTTGTGTCATTTCCCAGCATTCTTTCTCTAGGTGTAGCTGTTTTTGTTCATCACTGATCTGTTGGAACTGATGTGGATCCTCTCATTGTTGAAGAGAGCCACGTCCATCAGAATTGATCATCATATAATATTGTTGTTGAAGTGTATAATAATCTCTTGGTTCTGTTCATTTCACTTAGCATTAGTTCATGTAAGTCTCGCCAGTCCTCTCTGTATTCATCCTGCTGGTCATTTTGTACAGAACAATAATATTCCGTAACATTCATATACCACTATTTATTCAGCCATTCTCCAATTGATGGGCATCCACTCAGTTTCTAGCCACTAGAAAAAGGGCTGCCACAAACATTTTTGTACATGTGGGTTCCTTTCCCTCCTTTAAGATCTCTACTACTGAATCACTACTGAATCAAAGGGTATGCAGTTTGATAACTTTTTGAGCAATGCTCCAAATTGCTCTCCAGAATGGTTGGATGCATTCACAATTCCACCAACAATGCATCAGTGGCCCAATATATCGGTGTCCCAGTTTTCCCACATCCCCTCCAACATTCGTCATTATCTTTTCCTGTCATCTTAGCCAATTTGACAGGTATGTAGTGGTATCTCAGAATTGTCTTAATTTGCATTTCTCTGATCAATAATGATTTGGGACATCTTTTCATATGAGTAGAAATAGTTTCAATTTCATCCTCTGAAAATTGTCTGTTCATATCCTTTGATCATTTATCAATTGGAGAATGGCTTAATTTCAATAAAGGCCATTTTATTCTGAAATGGAGAAATATGCTTTGGTTTCAAGTCATCATAATCTTCTAGCTGACAAAAGAAAGCATTCTATTACAAAATTCATTTTTATAATTCAATCTTATCTATAAAAATAGTCCTACATCACAGATCCTGAGCATCATAGTGAAGTTGAAATGTTCTTTCTCTGAGTTTTTTTTTATAAATTGTTAATATAAAAATAGATATCTTTGAGTCATCATTTAATTTAAGGCCCAGTACAAATTGAAAATGAATATATAATGGGTATTGGTCTGGAGTATGCTAGTTACAAATGAATTTCTAAGTTTTATGATGCTCATTTATTTTGTCTTTATATGATTCCCAATAATGGTCTGAATTATTAAATGGTTTCATAATATCCACTTATTTTCATAGATTAAAAAAAAGAAACCAACACCCACAGCCATATTATGTCTGAATCAACTTATTTTTTAAAAAAGATAAATACAGATGACAAAACTAGATAATTGAAAATGAATGTATAGTGGATCACTCCTGTAAAAATAATCATTGGAATACCAAAGGGGTCTAGGGTGTGTTCAGAGAAGCCCAGTCCCTCTGGTTTGAAGGCTGCCGAGCCCTTTATGGGCTGCTTTCCCCCTTTGGTGTCTGCCTGATCCACCTAACTCTCACCTGTGGTTCCAAGGAGTAGTAGCGTACACAGGGGCCACATCTGGGTAAACCATTTCAGCAGACAGGTTAAACCAAGTTGAGGATAACCAAGGGATCTCAAAACCTATGGTGAGTTAGTGGGCTGTCTACCCCAAGCACATAAAGACTTCCCCTGGCTGAATGGGCGATTGAGAGCTATTTGTTCTAATGGTTGCGAAGGCAAGTGAGTCAGGTGTTGGGGATCACTTAGAGTTTGGCTAGCTAAATTTCAGACACCAAGATCATCCACTGCATCTTGAGTCAATGCCATTTGTCTTACTCTGTCCTGTCACTGGACAGTGGTGGTGTTAGAACAAAGAGTGAAGGTGACAATGTTGTGCAACTCTGTCTCACTTAAATCCAATTTATGCAAAAATCAAAAGAGGAATACTAAAGCACAGAAATCTGAACAAGCAATGAAAGAAAAGAATTGCAAAAGGGTGGGAGTTTTAAAACTATATTGACAAAAAAAGGATTAAATAAGAACATAATCACTATCTGGGTTGGATAAGCTAATGGTAATAGATAATAAAAATGAAGCAAAGCAGTTCAATTACATTTTACTTCTGCTTTTTCTATCAAAAAGAAAAATCTTTTGGGTTAGAATAAAGAAGCACTTCCCGTCATTTAAGGAGAGCACCCACAAAAGTCGTCTCTTCATTTGGAAAAATTTCCAAATGAATTTCCTAGTTGCTGTCATTTGGAATTTTCCATCAAACTTTCCCACTCCTGACTGGTTACCTCTCCGATTTTACCTTTTTTCAACTTACCCTTTTTCAACTTGCCTTTATCCCATAAGATTGTATCTCCCTGTCTTTGTTTTTTATTTTTATATTTGTTTCCTTAGTGCATAGCATAATGTCTGGAATAACATAAATATTTAATAAATGCTTATTGACTGACTAGTGATTTGATTTCTGTGCTTAGAGTAAGAAGTGGAAGGGGAATATAGGAAAGAAATTCACATAACCACTGGCAGATGGGAAGATGGCTTGGGGACAGCTGATTACATAAAATATGAACTGTCAGCTAAAGCCAGCTAGTAGTCATACTGGCTTAAGTAAACTAATCTACATTCATTCCATCACTTATAAAGAAGGCTGAAACTCAAAGTGGGGGCTCCAAAGATGAGTGGATTTCTTTTTTTTTTTTTAATTTTTAATAATTTTTTATTGATAGAATGCATGCCAGGGTAATTTTTTACAGCATTATCCCTTGCATTCACTTCTGTTCCGATTTTTCCCCTCCCTCCCTCCACCCCTTCCCCCAGATGGCAAGAGTCTTTTACATGTTGAATGGGTTGCAGTATATTCTAGATACAATATATGTGTGCAGAACCAAACAGTTTTCTTGTTGCACAGGGAGAATTGAATTCAGAAGGCATAAATAACCCGGGAAGAAAAACATAAATGCAAGCAGTTTATATTCATTTCCAGTGTTCTTTCTCTGGGTGTAGCTGCTTCTGTCCATCTTTGATCAATTAAGGCTCGATGAGTGGATTTCTCCGGGCATATGGGTCATGGATTCTAGAGGACCACTGTCCAGGAACTCAGGTTTAATACAGATGATGATTTAGGTGAATTAAAGTACAATTAATTACAGGGGCAACCAGTAAGCAATTTATTCTTGGTAGATGACAGTATCGCTGAATGGAATGTGAAAAAAAAGTGTGGTCTGAGAGTAACTAGACTGATTAACCAGGGGAATTCTAAAAATAAGTTTACCAAGATTTTGGCAAAAATCTTTGACTATTTGTTAAAATCATTCAAGAATCCTTTACAAAGACATAACCACAGAGATAATTTAAACAATTATCTAAAGAGATACCTCAGGAAATTATAGATCTTATCTATGATACACTGTACCTACCATATATCAGTGATAAATCTTAAGCAAAGGATAAAATAGAAACTATATACTCATCAAATGCTTTGCTAGTGCCATGGAGAAGGTTAAGCACAGAGCCCACATGGAAGTGGGGAAAAGCCTTTAAAAGATTCTATTTGTAGATGATATTGGTGTGATTGCTTCAAGTCATGGATTATTACAAAACTTTCAGACTTAGAGCCTCTATCACATAAAAAGTTTTGTCCTAACTATTCACATAAGTGAAAAGGAGTAAATAATACTTATATCCAGACATACACAATGAACAATTCATAAAGAAGATTCAACAGTATGTGTTTCTTCAATATAAAGCTATGAGTAGTACAGGGCCACTGGAGCTTTGTTCTAGGCTGCCAAAAATTCAGGTGGAGGTGGGTTTCCTCAATGCAGTAGTCAAGTTCTGTGGTTCAAGGTCCTCTAAAGAACTGTGAGATGTAAATTCATGAGAAAGTTCATCATTTCCACCTTCCACTCTCTGAGAACACTATCCTTATCATACTACTCTCAGAAGTACACCTTCCCCTACTGCTATGCTTGTATGACTGCATCCTATTGAAATAGGCTGCCCTTATGCCACTTGGGCTGAGGTCCTACCCTACATGATACACCCAGGTTTAATGGTAATAGTATAAATATTGACTTTGGGATGTTCTGAGGTCTCTGTCATGCCTCCTTCACTGATTCAAATTTGCTCCAGAATTTCTTCTAACAGTAATGCTTGGACACCAGAGATGGATAAAAAACTAGGTTCTGAATTGAAGAGGAAGTTAGTAAGATAAACTGCATTTTTGATTTTAATGATCCCAAATTTTTCCTATGGAAATCCAATGATTTCCAAATTTTCCTTCAATATTCTCCCACTGATACTATCTGACTACAAAGTGGCAAATAAGTCTCTTAAAAATTCTAATTGCTAGATCACTCAAAAAAATGTGGAGATTAATTGTGAGAATGAAAAAATTGCCTCTCAGTTGCATAAGGGTTTCAAATCTGAATGATTTTGAAGATGGTTTCCATTAACAGAAATTTTTTGAGAATTAATTTTTGAGACAAAGAGGTAAGTTCAAGTTTGGGAACAGTATTACAGAATTTACAGCAAGAAGAGACCTTAGAAAATCATTTTCCAGAAAAATGGTAGTAAATTCAAATAGAAATAGGGACCACTCCTCTATACATAAGAATCCTTGGGGGTCACATATTGAAAACATTATTTTTAATAGTATTTTATTTTTTCTCAATTAAATGGCAAGACAATTTATAGCATTCATTTTTTTCTCAATAGCATTTTATTTTTCCAAATACATGTAAAGATAATTTTAAAAAATTATTAAAGCTTTTTATTTACAAAACATATGCATGGGTAATTTTTCAGCATTGATCCTTGCAAAACTTTCTGTTCAAATTTTCCCCTCCTTTCTCCGCTCCCTCTTCTAGATGGCAGGTAGTCTAATACATGTTAAATATGTTAAACTATATGTTAAATCCAGTATCTATATAAACATATTTATACAGTTATCTTGCTGCACAAGAAAAATCAGGTAAAGAAGAAAAAAAAACCTGAGAAAGAAAACAAAATGCTAGCATAGCAAAATGTTATGTTGTGTTCTACCCTCTGTTCTCACAGTCCTCTCGCTGGGTTTACATGGCCCTCTTCATCACTGAATAAGTGGAACTGATTTGAATCATCTCATTGTTGAAGAAAGCATTGTCCATCACAACTGATTGTTGTATAGTCTTCTTGTTGCCATGTATAATGATCTCCTGGTTCTGCTCATTTCACTCAGCATCAGTTCATATAAATCTCTCCAGGCTTCTCTGAAATCATTCTGCTGGTTGTTTCTTACAAAAGAATATTCCATAACATTCATATACCACAATTTATTCAGCCATTCTTCAACTGATGGGCACCCATTCTGCTTCCAGTTTCTAGCCACTACAAAGAGGGCTGCCACAACCATTTTTGTACATGTGGGTCCCTTTCCCTTCTTTAAGATCTCTTTGGGATCTTAAGTAGTAACACTGCTAGATCAAACGGTATGCACAATTTGATAGCTTTTTGAGCATAATTCCAAAATTGCTGTCCAGAATGGCTGGATGTATTCACAATTCCACCAACAATGTATTACTATCCCAGTTTCCCCACATTCCCTCCAGCATTCATCATTATCTTTTCCTGTCATCTTAGGCAGAAGTGTATAGTGGTATCTTAGAGTTGTCTAAATTTGCATTTCAATAGTGATTTGGAGCATCTTTTCATATGACTAGAAATAGTTTCAATTTCTCTGTCTGAAAATTGTCTGTTCATATCCCCCATTTATCAATTGAAGAATGGCTTGGATTTTTATCAATTTGAGTCAATTCTCTATATATTTTAGAAATGAGGCCATAAAGATAATTTTCAACATTCATTTAAAAAATTTTTTTGCTATACATGCACATTCATTTTTTATATATTTTCATTTGAGTCATGTTGAGAGAGAAAAATCAGGACAAAAGTGAAAAACCATGAGAAAAACAAGAGGAAAAAATGTGAAAATAGTATATGTTGATCTACATTTAATCTCCATAGTTCTCTCTCTGAATGTGGATGGTATTTTTCATCCAAAATTTTTGGAATTGCCTGGGATCACTAAATTGCTGAGAAGAGCTGTCTATTATAGGTGATAATCATACAATATTTCTGTTGTCATGTACAATGTTTCCCTGGTTCTGCTTGTTTCACTCAGCATCAGTTCAAGTAAGTCCATGCATTCCTGAAATCATTTCTTATAAAACAATAGTATTCCATTACTTTTATATGACACAATTTATTCAGCAATTATCCAACTGATGGGTATCCACTTAATTCCTTGCCACTACAAAAAAGGCTGCCACAAACATTTTCACATATGTAGGTTTTTTTCCCTTTTTTATTATTTCTTTGGGATAGTAGTGGTATTGCTGGATCAAAGGATATGCATTGTTAGGTTGCACCAACGATGCTTTAGTGTTCTAATTTTCCCACATTCTCTCCATCATTTATCATTTTCCTTCTTTGTTATATCAGAAAATTTGATAGGTGTGAGATGATTCCTCAATTATTTTTTTTAATTTGCATTCTCTAATTAAGAATTCTTTAGAGCACTTCTTCCTATTCCCATAATAGCTTTGGTTTCTCCATCTGAAAACTCCCTGTTCATATCCTTTTACTATTTATCAGTTGGGAGTGACTTATATTCCTATACATTTCATTGTTTTCTATATATTTGGAAATGGGAAGACACTCATTTTGTTTGTACAAAAGCTTTTTAATTTAATATAATTAAAATTATCTATTTCACATTTTCTAATGTTCTCTCTCTCTCTCTCTCCCCCCCCCCCCACCAGTGTCTCTTGTTTGGTCATGAATTCCTCTCTTCCCCATATATCTGGTGGGTGGGCTATTCTTTGCTCTTTTAATTTCCTTATGATTTTAGCCTTCATGTTTAACTCATCTTTCCATTTTGAGCTTATCTTGGTAAATGGTGTGAGATGTTGGTCTATACCTAGCTTGAGTCCTATTGTTTTGTAGTTTCCCCAGCATTTTCTGTTAAATATTTCTGATTCCAAAATCTGGGGATTCGGGTTTATCAAACTATGGCCATGGACTTTTGTGTCTTGTGTACTTAACCAATTCCACTGATGCACCACTTTGTTTCTTAGCCAGTACAAGATAATTTTGGTGATTACTGCCTTCTAATATACTTTGAGATCTAGTACTAGTAGGCCATCTTTCTTTGCATTTTGTTTCCCCACTAATTCCTTTTGCTGTTGATGAATTTTGTGGTCATTTTTTTTCTAGCTCTTTCAAATAATTTTTGGTAGTTTGATTGGTATGGCACTGAATAAGTAAGTTTAGGCAGAATTGTCATTTTTATTATATTAGCTTGGCCTACACATGAACAATTAATATTTTTCTAGTTGTGTAGATTTGATCTTATTACTGTGAAAATGTTTTGTAATTGTGTTTACATAGTCACTGAGTTTATCTTGGCAGGTAGACTGAAATATTTTGTATTTCATTTTTCTTTCTATCTCTCGGCTGCTACGCTTTGTTGGTCTTATAAAGAAATGCCAATGATTTATTTAAAGAAATCCCCAATGGTTTTAGTCTTTTATCCTGCAACTTGCTAAAGTTGTTAATGATTTCAAGTACTTTTTTAGTTGATGCCCTAGGGTTCTTTAAGTATACCATCACATCATTTGCAAAGTGTGATAGTTTCATTTCCTAAATACTTATTCCTTTGATTTCTTTTTCTTCTTATTGCTATAATTAACATTTCTAGTACTATATTGAAGAGTGGTGATAATGGATATTTACTCCTGATCTTATTGGGAAGATTTCTAGCTTGGGCCCATTACATATCATGCTTGCTAATGATACTGCTTGTCATTTTAAGGAATATTTTCTTTATTCTTGTGGTCTCTAGTGTTTTTGATAGGAATTGGTGCTGTATTTTGTCAAAAACTTTTTCATCATCTATTGAGACTATCTATAGTCATCTATATGATTTCTGTTGGTTTTATTATTATGCTGATAGTTTTCCTAATATTTAACCACTTCCTTATTTCTTGTACAAATCCCACCTGGTCATACTGTATAATTCTCTTGATATATTGCTGCAATTGCCTTGCTAATATTTTGTTTAAAAATGTTTTCCTTTCTGTTTTAGCTTTTCCTGATTTAGGGATCAGCACTATATTTGCACCATAAAAGGAGTTTGGTAGGACTCCTTCATCTATTTTCCCAAATGGCTTATATAGTACTGGAAATTGCTCTTTAAATGTTTGGTAGAATTTCTTCACAAACCCATCTGGCCTGGAAGGTTTTTCCTAAGTTTATTAATGGCTTGTTCAAAAAAAATTTTTTTTTCGTAAAATGGGATTATTTAAACATTCTATTTCCTTATCTGTTAATCTAAGTAGTCTATAGTTCACTCGGATTATCAGATTTATTGGCATATAATTGGGCAAAATATTTTCTAATGCTTGCTTTAATTTCTTCTTCATTGATGGTGATTTTGCTCTTCTGATTTTTGATAATGGATATTTGGTTTTCTTCTTTTTAAAAAAATCAAATTAACCAGTGGCTTATTTATTTTATTGTTTTGTTTTCATGAAACCAGATCCAAAATTTATTTATTAACTTCATATTTTTTTTACCTTCAATTTTATTAATCACACCTTTGATTTTCAGTATTTAAATTTGGTGTTCAATTGGGGATTTTTAATCTGTTCTTTTTTAATTTTTTTAATTGCATGTCCAGTTCATTGATCTGTTCCTTTTCCATTTTGTTGATGTAAAAATTTAGAGAAATAAAAATTTCCCTATATTACTTTGGCTGTATCCTATAAATTTTGGTACTTTGTCTCATTGTTATTATTCATTCTCTTTAATGAAATTACCGATTATTTCTATGATTTGTTCTCTGATCCACTTATTTTTTAGGAGTAGATTATTTAGTTTCTTATTGATTTTTAACTTATCTTTCTACTGCTCTTTGTTGAATTATTTTTATTGCATTACGATTCAAAAAATACATTTAACATTTCTGCCTTTTTGCATTTGATTCTGAGGTTTTTATGTCCTATTACATGGTTAATTTTGGAGACATTTGCCATTCAGAAAAAAAGCATATTCTTTTTTATTCCCTTTCAATTTTCTCCAATCATTTGTTTTATCTAAGTTTTCTAATATAGTTTGTCTCTGTAGTGTCTTTCTTTTTCTTTTTGTTTGGATTTATTGAGTTCTGGAAGGGAGAATGAAACCCCTCATTGGTATATTTTTGTTATCTATTTCTTCCTGTAACTCAATTTCTCCTTTAAGAATTTGGAAGCAGGGGAAGCTAGTGCAGTGGATAGAGCACCAGTTCTGAAGTCAGGAGGATCTAAGTTCAAATCTGGCCTCAGACACTTAACACCTTCTGGCTGTGTGACCCTGAGCAAGTCACTTAACCCGTTGTCTCAGCTAAAAAAAAAAAAAAAAAATTGGAAGCTATACCATTTGATGTATACATATTTAGTACTGATATTGTTTCATTGTCTATATTATCTTTTAGGAAAATGTAGTTTTCTTCCTAATTTCTTTAAATTAGGTTTATTTTTGCTTTTGCTTTATTGGAGATCATGATAGATAGCCCTAATTTTTTTTTTTAAATTTCAGCAGAAGCATAATAGATTCTGTTCTAGTCCCTTACCTTTTTTTTCTGTGTGTGTCTCTGCTTCAAATGTATTTCTTGTAAACAATATATTGTAGGATTTTGGGGTTTGATCCATCAACTATTCACTTCTGTTTTAAGGGAGAATTTATCCCATTCACATTTACAGTTATAATTACTATCTTTGTATTTCCCTCTGCCCTATTCTTCCTCCTGTTTGTCCTCTCTATCCTTTTACCCTTTCCCTTCTCACAGTGTTTTGCTTCTGTCTACCATCTCTTTTGATCTACCCTCCCTTTTGTCAGTCTTCCTCCTACACCCTTCCACTATCTTTACTTAATTTCTTCCCTTTCTACTTCCCTGTCAGGTAAGAAAAATATTTATATTCAATTGATTGCATTTATCATTCCCTCTTTGAGCCAATACTGAAGAGAGTAATATTAAAGCAATGCTCATTGCCCATCTCCCATCTCCACTGAAATAGATCTTTTGTACCTTGTTATGTGAAATAATTTACTGCACTTCTACTTCTTTATTCCTTTTGTATCCAGTGCACTTTTCTTTCTCATTCTTTAATTTTCATGTCATTCTAATTTACCTTATACCCATACCCTCTATTTATGTATATTCCTTCTAGCTGTAGTTTTAGTGATACAATTTTTAAGAATAAGAAATACCATTTTCCCATGTAGGGATGTAAGTAGTTTAGTTCTATTGCATGTCTTATATTTTCTTTACCTTTTTACCTGTTTTTGCTTCTTGGGTTTTGATACTAAAGATCAAATTTTTGGTTTAATTCTGGTCTCCATACAAAGATTTGAAATTCTGCTATTTCATTGAATGACTATTTTTCCCCTTGAAGTATTATGCTTAATTTCACCAGATCCTTCTCTTTGAACTTCTTTGCTTTCTAGAATATGTTCCATGATTTCAGATCCTTTAATTTTGCAGCTGCTAAAGTCCTACGTGTCCCTGATTATGGTTCTCCCTTATTTCAATTCTTTCTTTCTGTCCCCTTGAAATATTTTTTCCTTAACCTGAAATTTGAAATTTGCCTATAATGTTTCTTTGGGTTTTATCTTGGGATCTCTTTCTTGAGGTAATCAGTGGATTCTTTTAATACCTGTTTTGTCCTCTTGATTTTCTTTGATTTCGTTAAAGATGTTGTTCAGGTCTTCCTTTTGATTTATGGTTTTTAAATAGTCAAATAATTCTCATATTGTTTCTCCTAGATCTATTTGCCTGGTCAATTGTTTTTTCCATAAAATATTTTACATTTTCTTCTACTTTTTCATACTTTTGAATTTTATTAATTGCTGATGTCTCATAGTCTTTAGCTTCTACCTGCCCAATTTTAACTTTTAAGGTGTTGTTTTCCTCAAATAGCTTTTTTACTTTCTTTTCCTTTTGACCAACTGTACTCTTTAAGGAGTTTTTTTTCTTCACTAAATCTTTGTATCTTATTTTCCATGTAGCCAATTCTTTTTTTTTTTTAATTAAAGCTTTTTATTTTTGAAATATATGCATGGATAATTCTTCAACATTAACCTTGCAAAACCTTGTGTTCTAATTCCCCTTGCTCCACTAAATGCCATCACAAGTGGTCCAATATATGTTAAACATGGTAGAAATATGTTAAATCCAACATATGCATACATATTTATGTAATTATCTTGCTGCACAAGAAAAATCAAATCAAACTGGAATAAAAATGAAAAAAAAATCAAAATGAAAGCAAAAAACAAAAAGAGTGAAAATGCTATGTTGTGAATTACACTCAGTTCTCACAGTCCTCTCTCTGGGTGTAGGTGTCTCTTTTCATCACAAGATCATTGGAATTGGCCTGAATCATCTCATTGTTGAAGAGAGCCACATCCATTAAAACTGATCATTGTATAATGTTGTTGTTGCAGCCAATTCTTTTTAAACAGTTGTTTTCTTTTCCCAAACTTTTTTTTTTTCACAATCTTTTTGTATCATTTTCATTTTGTTCCCCATTTTTCTTCTATCTCTCTTATATGACTTTTAAATTCCTTCTTGAGTTTTTCCATAAGTTCTTTCTGGTCTTAAGACCATTTTCTTTGGGTATTTTCCCTTAGGTAGTTTGATGGCATCCTCTTCTGAATTTGTGTTTTGATTTTCTCTGTTATTATAATAACTTTCTATGTTCAGATTCCTTTTTTGGTGTTTTTATGCTCATCTTTCTTGGCCTTTTCCCTTTCTTTTCTATTTGAATTCTGCTCCCAGGATGTGAGGGAGACTATCTCCGGATCTTATGCCAGAGGCTGCAGGAGCTAGCTTTTTACCTGGTATTGTACTGATATTGCCCTGTGATGTACTCGGGACCTTGAGTGGACAGCACTGTGCTGAGGTGGTGGCAGGGACTGGCTGGTGCTGCTAGAGACTGTAGGGTCTTGCATCTTACCTGCTGCTAATCTGGGGGGCTGGTACGTACTGAGACCAGTGAGATGTTTGTTTCCCTGGACCAGCCTCAGGTATTCGGCAATGTGGCTCCTAGTAACTATGAGGCTGGGGCCCTACATTGGTGGCTGCATGTTTCTTTAGATCTGCTTGCTCAGGGCTACACTGAAGCATGTGAAGGTTCTCAGAACTGGGGTCTGTCCACATGGGGTGTCCTGGTATTAGTATTTGCCTGCTTCACTGCACTGGGACCCAGGATCCATCACTGTTCTGCTAAAATGGGGTTTACTGGGACACTTCCTGACTTTGTGTTCTCCTTTTACCTGTATGATAAAGACCTTTCTTGCTGATCTTCCAGATTTCTGGGCTCCCCATGAGATACCACTACACTCTCATCCTTTTGATGGTTCTGTTGTTCCGGGATTTGTTTGGGGGACACTATTTTATGGTTACTTGGAAGTGAATATGGGAGAATTACAGCAATGTATTGCTTATTCTGCTATTTTGGCTCTTGAAAGTCACTGACAATTTTAAAATGCAATATGATCTACATTTTATTGTATTTTTAAATTTTTTTGTCCCAGTTGCATTTTAATTTGGTTCAGGCTGTACTCAGGAGTGTGGGCTGCCTCTGTGCTGCTCAGGAAGTGTTCAACACTTCTGATCTAGGTTAATTCCCTCATTTTAATATGAGTAAATAGAATCTGAGTGACTTGTGCAGGTAAGAGATACAAATAAGATCTGAACTCAAATCTTCAAACTGCAAATCTAATGCTATTTGTGCTACACATTAGTGTTGATTCTGAGGTGCAACAAGGCCATCCTGATGTTGCTATGAAGGAGCAGTTGGACATAGAATGAAAGGGAGAGATTTACAGGTAGAAATATTAGTTTTGGTGATATCTACATGGTAGTGATAATTGCTCTTGTTTTCTGCTATTTTTTTTAAGGCACAAAATCTCTTAATTTTGCTATGACTTTTATCATACAATAAAAAAAATGTTGAATGAATAAGTTAATAAATAAAATCAACATTTTGTTAAGATTTTTCACAGGATCATAGGTTCACCTTAATGGCCACAGAGATGTTAGCCACTTCTCCTGCTGTCATTTTATAGATGAGGAAACTGAGACAGAGAGAGATTAAATGACTTCCCAGGATAATAGTTATTAAATGTCTGAGATGAGATTTGAAAATAGGTCTTCCTGAATCAAAGTGAAAATAGTATGCTTTGATCCACATTTACTCTTCATAGTTCTTTCTTCAGATGCAAACAGCATTTTCTATCCTAAGTCTATTGGAATTATCTTGGATCACTGTATTGGAGTTCAAAGTAATTCTAAAACATATGTCAAGTGGCAACCCAAAATATATTTCAGGAATGCTTCTGTAACATTTCTGTCCTATAATAATGAGATTGTTCTGGTAATGTTTGCGCAATATAATTTTATTATTTGATAGTGCAAATTTTATCACACACACAGTCCTGTAATAAATAAAACTCAAGAATCACTTAAAGCACATGAACATGCAGTCTTATTTGGTATAATGCAAAGCTTTAACCTTCTGATAATATTGCTAATTGTGTTTAACACAAAATCTGAGAAAGATCAGAAGCAACCCTAAGTCATGAATTCAAATAAAAGGTAATACAGAACATTCCATTTCTACAACAGATTTTGAGCTATTGATTTCAGAAGTTTTCTTTTAAAAACTATTCAACTATATCACAGGGCAAATCATATTTCTGAACTACTACAACATGGGAGTAAAACTGATAAAATAATAGCAAAATGGCTGAAGAGGGATAGTTTCTTCTTCCTTTTTATCATTATAATAATTACCACCACTTTATATTCTATTTTTGGCAGGAATTCACTTTTTCCATCAGTAGGAAGATGTGCTCTGCAAACTCTCGGATGGCACCTCGGCCTCCACTGCATTTGCAAATATACCCAGCAGCTTTCTGGGCGATGGAGCAAGCATCAGCAGGAACCCCACTCATGCCAGCTTTCTTCAAGCATTCTTCATCAGAAACTTCATTTCCTAAAATATATATAAGTACATATACATATATATGTATACACAAAGACACACACACACACACACACACTCACATTAAATCAAAAACACACAGAAAAAAATTATATTTGGATATGGAAAACTATTTAAATTCTGACTGCCAACTTATCTGATTCTTACAACAACTCTGTGAAGTATTATTCCATGAGGAAATTGATGCTAAGAGAGGTTAAGTCACAGGCCCTGAGTTGCACAGATGCTATTAAACATCTCAAGAGGAATTTAAATACAGGTCTTTCTCACTCCAAGTCTAGTGGTCTATTCATTGTACCATATTGCATGAAATAGAGATGCCGGGGAAAAACCCTATTACAGTATAGGGAAAGGAGTGCTAAATGTGAAGCAGTGGCTTTGGGTTCAAATCCTGCCTTTGCCACTTATCCTCTGATATTGGGTAAATCATTTCATGTCTCTGACCCTCAGTTTGAAAGGGATTTTTGCTCTGGGAGTACATTTATTCAAAGTTAAAGTTTAAATGATAGAGGAGGTTAGCATGGTCCCTGTTCAAGGCTGGCACAAAAATCCATGAAGTCTCCAAGACTGTTATTTGTTACAGAAGAGGCTGTACTAGAACCTCCTCAGTCTGTTCCGCAGCTAAATTGCTATGATCCTATGATCTATCTCTAATAGATGTGTTGTTACCTTTTGCAGACATACTTGCCACAGTGAGTGAAGTCAGCTGGGTGGCAGGGACTGATAAAGGGAGTTATCTGAATTTAAGCTTTCATTTCTCAATGGAAAATGTATTCTGTAGGGACATTTTGCAGAAAATTTTTCAACAGCAATTTTTAAAAAACAAGATACAGTGTAACTTCAACAAATTATGGAAGTACACACATATCTAAAGGGACAGGCACCCATTATTTTAGCCATACACAGGATAAAACACTTGTATGAATACTATAGCATTTACCAGGCACTCTTAACCATTTTTTGTGGTAGTCACTTCTGGTGAAATCTAAGGAATTCTTAGAATAATGTTTTCAACTGTATAAAGTTAAAAAAAAAGTAGGATTATAAAGGAAGTCAATTATATTGATATGCAGTTATTAAAACATCAAAGAAAAAGTTCATCAATCCCATGTTAAGAATTTCTGGAGAGGAAATAAATTGAGCTCTAAATTTTTCCCAATGTAATTCAAATTGGTTTACAGGAAACTTTCATAAAGTAAGAAAACAAGGTTCTGGTTTCCAAATGCTACAATTATAATACACAAATCTTATGTGTAGATTAATTTTCAAAGAATTAGAAGAAAATGTATCCTACACATTATTATTCAGAACAAAAAAACCTTTTAAACATTTAAATTTGTAATTGACTTTTTCCTTCAGTACTTGTTCAGGTCATTTGAGAGCCTTACTGTGCTTGTCACCCAAGAATCATCAACTGATTGTAAAACTGTATTGTAAAGTACCATTGATCAAGTTCCAGTCACTAATGTGCTAGATGAGAGTCTTATCCACTCTGAGAATTCTCCACATTTTTAACTACCGATGAAATGCCAAATATGAAGAATGCCAGAAAATGCTGCTTTTACCTCCTCATGTCTCTCCTGAAGCATTCCAACAGCTTCCTGATTGGTCACCTAGTGTCTAGTCTCTCCTATCTCAAGTTCAATTTCTACACAGTTCTCAAATGAATATTCCTCAGACACAAATTACTATTCTACTAGGAAATCTAATTTTGTTCTCAAGATGTAAATTCCTCAGCCTGTCCTTCAAAGCCTATCTCTACTTTGATCCCACCTAAAGAAAACGAGAAGGTTCTGCATTGAACATACTCCTCTTTTCCCTTCACACCATCCACTCAGCTTTAGTCCTATTCAACTCCACATGAACAGTAGTGAACAAGATGGAGAATGGGAATAATTCCACACTGGGGGTTGGCAGATGTGACTGAAACAGGACAAGGGAGTCAGGGACTCAACAAGAAAACGCAGAGCTGAACCAATTTATTAAAAGTTCAAAACCGAGAGAAGAGAGTGTGTCCGCTGTGGGGTGATGGAAGGGAAGGAGCTGAAGGGTGGAAGGACACCAGCTCCTTCCCTGCCATCGCCCCATAGTGGACACACTCTCTTCAACTAGTTTGCATAAGGGCAAGAGTCAGTGTAAGTCAGTCCAGGCCCTGAACTCACTGAGGAGTGAAGGAGAACACACTGATCATCAACAGAAAATCATCACAAGGATCTACTGGGTCATAAATTCAGACAGTATGAGCCTCAGAAGGGGAGTGCCTGCCAAGTGGTAGTGGTGGTGGAGAGTTTGAAAGGGGTACCACAAAACAAGGAATATTTTGATTCCCTTGTCATGAGCAGTCAAGGGGCATGAAGGAGGCTTTCTTTTCATCATTTCTTTTTCTATAAAATTTACAAAATAGTCCTAGATTCACACATGAAAAATGAAATCCTAATTCTGTTCTTTATGATTGAATAATTGAATACTCACCTAGATATGCTACTTCTTTCCAACATAAACCCATTTCCTTTCTCCATTCATCTACAACTGCTAGTTTATTAGATATACCAATCTCCATCCTCAGATCCAGTTTTAAAGAGGAGAGTGTCTGCTTTGAACACGCCCTTTCAGAGATTAATCTCACCTATGGAAAAAAAAGATGAAAATATTAAAGCATTAGTAATTTAAAAAACAGAAAAATTATTTTTAAAATAAAGCTTCAGAACATAATATAAACCAACAAAATGAATCCTGAGACATTATTTTAAGTTTTAAAAAATCATTTAATATTTAAAATGTTACTACTTTAACATTTTTCTAAATCTAATCTATGATTAAAATAAAGTTCTGATTAATTCTGATAAATAAGATAGCTCTAGTATCCAGAATGTGGGAGGGGATAGCTCCACTGTGCTTTGTCTCGATAAGATCACATCTGGAGTGCTTTGTTGAATATATGATGCCATATTTTAAGAAGGCCACTAATAATTTGAAAAGTATATAGAGGAAGATAAACCAGGATAGTAAGGAATCTTGAAATAATGGAATAAACAACAAAAGGAATTGTGAAAGTTATCATAGGAAAGATTTGAAGTGAAACATGATAACTACCTTTCTGTGTATAAATAGTTTTCATGTGTTAGAAGACTTAGATTTTGGTTGCTCTTAGAGGACAGATTACTAGAAGTTTCAAAGAACAGATTTAGTTTCAATATAAGGAAAAATTCCCTAATTATCGGGCCCATTAAAAGTGGAATGCGTTGTCTTTATAAGCCTATAGTCAGGAATTTTGTACAGGACATTTCTTTATATCGTCTACAAGTGTTGGACAAGATGGCTTCTGTAGTCTCTTCTATATTTGATATCCCAGTACCAAAAATTTTAAATTTCAGGATTCTTTCCCCAATTTTTTATGATTAAATAATATAGATATAGACAGATATAGAATATAGTATGATTATGATTATGATAAATACCTCAATATTACTTTTCTTTAATAAACTTATTCCAATTGAATCTCTAACATCATAAGATATTATTTCTTCTTGGTTTCCTGATACATAAATGTGACCATTGGTGAGACATCCATCAATATTGCAAACCAGGAGCTTTATTTCCTTAAGCTTCTCTTTGCCAAAATAGCCATATCTGAAAGAAACCAAATCCAAATTTGACAAAGTCCTTTTGAATCCAAATTTAGTACTCTTAAGTTTAAAAGCCTATTACGTGGATCATCTCATTTGAGTCTCACAATAACAGCCCCAAAGTAGGTATTATAACTAATATTATCCTCAAAAGAGAAAAATAAGGTCCAGAATAGGTATATGCCCTTCTCTTGGTCAAACAGCTAATGCTGAGGAAGGATTCTGAAACACGGCTTAATGACTCCAAGTCCAGCACTTTACTAACTCTTACAAACAGCCCCATTTTAATTAGTTATCATCAGTAAATTGAATAAGCATGTTATCTATTTAAATTTTCAAGTCATTGATGTAAATATTAAAGATGTCTATCATGTATAAACACATAAAAGCATAAATTCTTGTATGTTATTGTAGACAAGATTAATGGCTAAAATGGTGTCATTTTATGAAACTATGCTAATTATATTCAGTATCCTATGACATACAAATCATTCAAAAATTGCCATGTGAACACTTTGTTTTAATATTTTAACAATTATGTAATTGAGTCTATTAGTTAAATGTAAATACACTTCATTCTAATAAAATGTTCTTACCTCAATACTCTCTGTTCTGCAATAGGCCAATCAATATCAACATCAATGTCTACACTGTGTTCAGCTCGCATTTCATAATAGGCCATCTTCCCACCCTGGAAAAAAAAAATTAATGTCAAAAGTATTCTTTCTTAGCATCAAATACAGCTGTTCCTATCCCAACAAAAAGATTTTTTTTTAAATGAATCAATATTATTTCTCTTTCCCAATGCCTCTCTTTGAAAAATTTTCAAAAAGCACAAAATCCCTTTCATAATAGATATGCATAGTACAATAAAAAAAAAAAAATTCACAATGGCCACGTAAAAAATTAGTGTCTCATCACCTTTCTGGCAGGAAGTGGGTAGCATGTTTTATCTTCAATCAATTAGTCAGTCAATAAACATTTATTAAATACCTGCCATGTGACAGATACTTTGCTAAGAACAGAGAATAGAAAAAAAAAGCAAAAAAATCATTGCTTTTAAAGAACTCATATATTAATGGGAAAGATAACATATAAAAAAACTATGTACAAGCAAACTATGCAAAAGATGAGCGGGAGATAATCAGCAGAAGGAAGTCACTACAATTAAAGAGAATTGGGGAAAAAATCCCAAAAATCCAAGGAGATTTTAACTGGGATTTGGAGGGAGCCAGGGAAACCAGGAGGCAGAGATGAGGAGGCAGGGCCTTCTTGGTAGGAGGACAATCAGTAAACATGGATTCTGGAGATAGAATGTTTGGTTTTCCTAATTTTGCTCATGTTATTCTGCATCAATTCATAGAGGTCTTCCCAGTTTCCTTTAGAGCTGTCTATTTTATCATTCTTTTGTATGGGCCATAACATTTTATTACATGCCTATACTATTATTTGTTTAGTCATGCCCTGATAAATTAGTAATACCTGAGTTTTCTGTTTGCTGCTATAAATATTTTTGTACCCAGGAATGGTACAATTGGTTCAAAAGGTATGCAAAATTTAGTAACTTTTTAGGAAAAAGAAGTTTATTATAATACACTTGCTTTTTTTATATGTTGCTTTTAAAGGAATTTTGGGAGAATTACAAAAATGCAAGACATAACATAAAACAAAGAATTTTTGAACCAATAATTTGGAGAGCCTCTTTCTCCCGCTGTATCAAAACAAATCCATTAAAAGCTTAGAATATTTTCAAATACTGTTGATGGCAAAATTCTCACTTTTTTCTTTTAAAGTGAAATTCTACCCAATATTTAAATAATTATAAACAATATTCTCTAGTCCTATGTTATGGTCAAGAAAGGTAGACAAAATACTATTAAGAAGCAATCTTTAAAGCAACCTAGTGAGAAAAAAATAGAGACACAGAGCTTATATGCTAGCAACATATATAACTGATCTCTTTTTTTTTCTATTTATCTCCAACTCAGAGACAG
The DNA here is from genome assembly GCF_016432865.1 of Antechinus flavipes. NCBI lineage: Eukaryota > Metazoa > Chordata > Mammalia > Dasyuromorphia > Dasyuridae > Antechinus > Antechinus flavipes. The sequence continues at coordinate 177,793,081 of NC_067402.1, forward strand.
TATTAGTCTTTATGACACAAGAGAAAATGAGGACAAGAAAACTTACAGTACTATTGAACTTTATTTTATATGTGGAAATTCAAAAAAACAAATGGAATAACTCATATTTAACCCAAACTTAAAACTCTTAATCAAGAAAGCAGAAAGTGTATGTATGTGTGGGGAGGTGTATTATCATTAAAATTTGCTGATGTACTAGGAAGGGAGTATGACTTCCTATCTTAGCAATTATGTGAATGATAGAGATCATTTTCTATAAAGATGGACTTCCACTTCCATAATTAGTAGCCAGTCAGTAAATATATCTTTGTGCTCATTTCTATTTGTCAGAGAAATATTGGTTTTCTTCATATATTAGAGTATAGTTTATGAACTATGTCTCAGGAGCTTTATAAGAATCTATACCTGCTTAGTATGATTTTCTCTAAATACCTGATTTTGGTATAAAAAATTATAGAAAGGTCAGATGATGAAAAACTTGTTTTCTTCCCAAACATGATGTTTCAGATAAACTAATGGTAATATATATGATGGAATTTCATATTTTCTTTTCAGAACAGTTTTCATAACAAAGGGCAGTTATTAAATAACAATGCTGTAAGTAAACAGAACTTTAAAATGGATATAAAAATATTAATGTTTTTAATAGAATACTGTAAACGTTGTAATGGTCATTTTATATTTGAAGATATATCTGAAAATTATTATATATAAAATGTCTTTAAATAAAGCACTTTATTTGTATGCTAAGGGATAGTATGCCTACAGTCTATATATTCTAGTGATCAACACCAGAGGATGAACATGAAGGACAATGTGTCACACAAAGCAGTTTATAAGTGGTCTGGCCTCCTTAACACTGACATTTGATATCATTTAGCAATTATTTCTCTTGTCATTTTTTAGGACTTAAGACATAAACATAACTAACACAGGGAATACTTTTTTAGAGGGTTTTTGCTAAATGACTAGACAGACCTGTAAGTAGCCCATTTCTATTAAGTGTCTTTTGGCAAAATAAAAGGAGCCATTTTCATATAATTCTCCATCCCAGTCTTGCCGACGAGGGCGTTTGGCCGGATTCAAATTCAGAGGCTCCGTCACTTCATTTACTGTAAGTAAAAGACTATAATCATTTCAAAATGTCTGCATGTGTACTAACAATACATCCCAATAGCCCCTCTTTGGTAGCAAGAATGTTTCTATTGGAATAATTCTGGACAAGAACCTTTTGTAAAAACATTAACAGTAATAAGCAACCTAATACAATAAAATCTCAATTAACTAAATCACTTAAGTGAATGGATGCTCTGGTAAAATTTTATTTGTTGTTATTGGGAAATGAAAATTGGCCCTAAAAATTTACAAAAATTTCCTAAAATACATTAGTACCTTGTTTGAAGGATCCATTCAAGTTCCTAATAACTGCTTTTGAGGATCATAGATGAAAGAAACCCCTAGTACAAATCCACATCCTTAGAAGAGTCTAAATCATGGTATCGAACTCAAACTTGAGTTTGTATTTGAACTTAATTTTTAATCAGATAATGGTTTCAAGAGATGATATTTATAAAGCTCTTTGCAAATCTTAAAAAGTAATATAAACAAATAGTTGATATTATTGGAAAAATGCTTCTGCACCTATCTGATTCAACTCTATATAATTACTAATCTCAAACATAATATTATTAAACTCAAATAGAAATGGGGACTACATAAGAATGTCTGTGGGCCACATGTTTACTTGGTTTTAAAATGGTTACCTACATTTTATTGTATATTTATTTTTAAAAAATTACTTGTTAATTACATTTTAATCTGGTATGGAGTGCTGCAGGATGCTAGCTGCATATTTGACACCTCTGGTTTAAAGTGTTCCTGTAATACCTCAGGCATACCAAGGACCCAAAGATAATTTGCTCCAAGTAGGATACATGTTATGAAATGCTCCTCCTGCCCAATTTTTCTGCATATGTTAATCATCCACATACTAGAATAATAGAATATGTTAAAAGCAAGTAAAAATATTATGTCACTTGAGGTGTGTATGTACTGCAGTATCTTGGGATTCATTTGAATAGAGAGGATCTTCTAACAAAGCAGTACTGAATGGTATGTAAAAAAACAACATTGAATTAATCTGATTGTCATGTTAAGAGATGATATTTTTAAAGTCCTCTGCAAATCTTAAAAGTGCTATGTAAATAGCAGCTATTATTACTATTTAGTAATTGTTAAAAAAAGATTCCTGCGACTATCTGATTCAATTCTATAGTGAATACTAAAGAAAACATAAATTTTTAAAAATGGACTAAATTGATTTAAAAAATGTCATATTCTCAGAAATGCATAATAATTATAAGCATTCAACTCTTTTCACCTTCCTAGTACCAATGATTCAAATCAGTCAATGTCAGTTTTACATAATATGAAAATAGTATCATATTCTGCACACTTTTAATCTAATGATTAAATTTTCTTTTTAGTAGTTAGGTTCCTCCTAACAAATACTCATGTTTAAATAACAGTGTGTTTTCCCTGCTTCTTTGCAGAGCTAGAGGTCTGTGGAGATGTAAAATTGAATATAGTATTACATATTTTTTGATTAGGAATTTTTTTTCCTTTTCTTTTTATTGTTTGTAATAAGGGATTACTTTTTAGAAGGGGCTAGAGAGAGGAATATATTGGGAAATGTATGTGACATAAAAATAAACATTATCAATAAAATTTTATGAAAATTATAAATTTTTAAAGAGTGTGTCTGAACTGATGAAGTTCTCTAAAGGAGAAATGACTGCAGAAATTATTTTGCCATATATTATTTGAAATGGGTTCTCTGAGTTTAACAATCTCACCCACAGAAAGGAACCTATAAATGTACCATTTCATATATCAAATTACTTATAGTTTGATCTGGCCAAGATGGAAGAAAAAACATAAGAACATAAAATGTCCCAGAGCCCCAAACTCCTGGTCCCATCTGTTTTAGTAATCTGTATTAATTCTGACATTTTACAGGAAGATTAACCAATTTTAAAAGATTAAAGAAATATTACCCCTCCTTTTGCTACCATTTCTCATCCCAAACATTCCTAGTTTCCTTTAAAAGACCATTTTGAATTTGTCTTATATGAATGTATAAAATTCCTCTTTAAATCTATTTATGCTTTACCATCTCTTTGGATGAAATTTTTGATTTTAACATGTTAAGTCTTATTTCCTAAAACTTTTCTTCCAAGTTTTAAGGGGCAAATCATTCTAAGCTTTGATAAGTAACCACATAACAGGTTCTAAATTATTTTATTAGCTTTTATTTTATTTACATTTAACTCTTTCTTTCTTTCTTTTTTTTTAGACTGAGGGGTCCTGACATTTGATTTATTATTATCTAATTTATCAAGAACTAGAATTCCTAGGTCAGCAATTTTCAAATATTTGACCTAATGGTTCTGACTTGTTTTTGAAAATAATTTTAAATATTTCTCAGCTTAGAAGAAAAGCTAAATCAAAGATTCTCCATCCAGATATATAGCTTATGATCATGGACCACTGGAATACAAAGAATACATTTCTTTTATTCCATACAATAAATTTAATTTTCACTGACTAAAAAAAAAACATGTATTACCATTCTGAAGCCTCTCTATACAGATGTATATTCTCTATACAGAATTGGCAAAATATAAATTCATTTAAATTATTAATGAATTTATTGCAGTTTTTTCTAGTTTGTCATCAATGGATATTAATAGTATAACTAATCATATGAAATCAAATTTTTTTTTTACATTAAAAATTAGTCCTTTTACTTGAAAAGGTTGAGAACTACTGGTCTAAATATATTATTTGCTACTATCACCTCACTTAGTAATAAAATTAGAGTTTTATCAACAGAAATAATATTCCATAAACCACTGTATTTTTTCTACCTTGTTATTTCCATAATTTATACTAAGTATTAAGTAATACTTTCTCAAAACACATCCAGAGAAGAAAATAAGTGAACCTTACTGTAATCAGCTAATACTAGAAAGAAGGAAAGTGTCAGATTACCTCCTTTCTGAATTTCACTCCACCGAAATTGATGACGCCTCACAACAGAGAAAACAGAATCATATCCATCTTCTCGGATCATTTCTGCCACTTTCTGAAGGTCAGAAGGATGTAAACATGGAGAAGTAGCCTGAATATTTCCTACAATATCAACCTCTTAAGAAGATAAAAGATGAACATGTGTGTCAAAATGATTTCAGCAAAAGAAAACTGAATGCCAATGAAGAGAATTTTCTAATTTATATCCAATTCATCTTAAAGTAAATCAGTTTATTTAATAATTAAATACAGCAAAATCCCATCCCAAACACAATATTAGAATGTGCTTTTTTTTTTTTAACAAAATAAACAATAAATACATACCATTGTGATAACTTAGAAACTCTGATATAGCATCTAAGGAAGTAGAACTGTCTTTGGAAACTTCTGAACTTCTTCGATGAACTTGTGCTCCACATTGCTTGGCAACTTTCTCAATTTCATCATGATCTGTAGAAACCCATATGCTATATATAGATAAAAAACACCCCCCCCCCAAAAAAAATCATTAGAGCTTTATTATCAAAATGAATAGCTTCAAAAGTTTGAAAAGTTGCCTGAAAACTCATGAAATTGATGAAAAGTAAAAATAAATACTGTAATTTAGAATTTTAGTTTTGTAATGTCAACTAACAGAAATAAGAATATTCATATTGTGAAATAATGAACTGAATATTACACAATAGGAATTTGGTGAAGAATGGATATATAGAGAAACAAAATGTCTCCTGTTATGTGCAATGTAAACTTGTAATACTATGGCTTTGAAAGAAGAATATTGTGTGTCCCAATTAACATTTTAAGATTGGATGTGAAACTAGTTTGAAAGCACAGTTAGCCAGTTACCTTATATGGCTGAGTTGACTATGTCAAAACACATTCATCTTTAAAAGTGCCCAAAAAAGATACCATAAGAAAGCCACAATTTAGACATTTTGGACCTAAACATGCACACAGTAACTATGCTATTTACCTTTGGTTGAATCTTTATCTAGATCAAAATTATTTTAATTGTGAAGTATACATGTTATATAAAAAATGGTATAAATGAATTTTCCTTAGTAAGCAAGGATAGAAAATGTTTAAGCAACATTACTAGATTATGAAGAAAATAAGATATATATCTGTTGGAATCCTTACTAACTGCTAACTAATTAGAGTTGATCTAATCTTACAAGAAGATGTTTTGGGCAGAACCTGAAACAAGGTACTAAGTAGAACTACCCATAATCCCTCTCTCTGGAAGGAGCATAAATAGGCCAATGGGCCAGTCGGAGAGTTCTTCAGAGAGGAAGACGCTACAAGTCGAGATTTCACTGGAATGACATGAAGACTGGAGCTGGCTGGAGGCTGAAGAAAGCAGAGGCAGAGGCTGAAGGACCAGACCTTTGGATTTAAAGACATTTGGAGAGAGCTCTTGGAACCAAGCAGAGAGATAGGCCTCTAAGCTAACTGGGCTATATTGGAAATAATAAAAGATCTGAACTTTTATCACTTGGCTGCGTTTTGAGAAGAAAAAGGTCACCACATTTTGGCGCCCGAACAGGGACCGATTCAGATCCATCTGAACTAGATCACAACATTTTGGCGCCCAACGTGGGGCTAACAGACCCCCCCCCCCCCTCAGTGGATTTCAGTGGAAAAGCTACGATCCTGATTCAAGTGGAAAAGCCTCTGATCCTGATCCAGTGGAAAAGACTCTTCAACCCAGAAATTAGAGTGAGTACAACAAAGAAATTTTGTTAAAAGAGTTAAAGTAGAATTTCATCTAAGATGAGACAGATATTTAGAAAACAGCCTGTTTCTGTTCAAGGAAAATGTTTAGAGAGCATTGTCAAAATTATGGAAAGCCAAGGTTTAATTATAAGTTTACAGCAAATCACTGAATTTTTACAAACTGTAAAGGACATATGTCCTTGTTTCTCTCTTGATAAGGAATTAGATCTAAATGAATGGAAATTGGTTGGAGAGGATCTTTGTCAATTCTATGATAAAAATGGGCCTAACTCAATAATTAATACATATAATGTAATACAATTGGCTATAAGAAGTTATTTAAGTGATAGAATGATGAAAAGGAAAGTACAGGAGGAAGAATTGCCAACTTTACTAGGTGAAAAGGAGGATGAATCAGATGAGAATGGAGTTAATTACAATTCTGAGTATGATACTTCACAGCAGGAGGAATTAGGTGATTCCACATCTCATGACCCTCCCCCCGCAATTAACCCTTCATGGGTGGAACAAGGGGGAGGGAGAGAGACAGAAACACAGTCAGCTTCTCCTGTAAAGCAGAATTTGACAAAATTAGAAAAAGCATTAATTAAAGCAAAAAATGAAGGAGAAGATATATCTGATTTTATAAATGCATATCCTGTGATTGAAGAGCTCAACTCCTCAGGTCAAAAAAGGAGAAGATACACTCCTTTTAATTTGGAAAAAATTAAAGATTTGAAAAAGGGTTGCACTCTTTATGGGGCTACATCCTCTTATGTGAAGATGTTACTGGATAATTTGTCTTATGAAATCCTAACCCCAAATGACTGGAAATCCATAACGAAAACTTGTCTAAAACCGGGACAAAATTTATTGTGGCTTTCGGAGTTTCATGAATTATGTAGGATTCAAGCCCAACGTAATAGGCAAACAGGAGCTATTGTACAAGTTGCTTTTGACCAACTAGCTGGTGAAGGTCAGTATGCAGAGAGTTCAGAACAGATTTATTATCCCATAACAATGTATGAGCAAATTTCTAAGGCTGCAATAAAAGCTTGGAATTCTCTCCCTGGACAGAAAGATGGAAGTAATGCTTTCACAAAAATAGAGCAAGGTCCCAATGAACCTTTTGCAGATTTTGTGGGACGTTTACAAACAGCTGTAATAAGAACCATTGGAGACAATGCAGCAACAGAAATAATGACTAGACATTTGGCTAAGGAAAATGCCAATGATATTTGCAAGAGAATTATATGGGGGCTAGACAAAAATGCTCCTTTAGAAGAGATCATAAGACGCTGTGCCACAGTGGGCACAAATGCTTATTATACCCAAACTATGATGAATATGGGAAGACAAGGTCCTTCTTGGCAGAGGAATTCTAGAGAAACTCGTCGATGTTTTCAGTGCGGAAAAATTGGACATTTGAGAGCTCATTGTAGATATGGAGATAGAGTGAGAAGACAGGGTGAGAGAAAACCCAAAACCCCATGTCCAAAATGTAACGGAGGCTTTCACTGGGCCTCTAAATGTATATTGACCCAGAGGAATGAGAGGCAGGGCCCAGCTCTAAAGTATCAATCAAAGGACAGGTGGGGCATGATAGCAGCTGAGGTTACACCCAGAGAGACTTTAGAAATTCAGAACTCTGATGTCATCAACCAACAGAAAAGCAATCAGGATTACAGTTGGGAAGAATACAGGCCTTTTAAGACAACAAGACAATATCCAATGCAAACAGCTCCAATGTAATTACCAGATGATGAGGAGAAATCCCAAATTTGGTAAATAGAAGGGGATTAGATTAACTGCTTGGGGAAGAGGATCTGCTTATATTTCCACTGATGAAGAAAGAATCAGATGGCTGACAATGAGACTGTCAAAAGGACTCTTAAAATCTTCAGAAATCTTTGAATTTCCTAACACAAGATGAAACTATTTCAGTTCCTGAAAAACCAGCAAGAATCATTGGGTTCCTTATGGACCTATTGGACTGTTTCTAGGACTTATGGACATGTGTAAATTTTCAGGATGATTCATGTTATTTGTTACATTACTACTAGCCTGTGTTATATTGCTATGTACTTATGTAAATTATGTATAATGCCTCCCATATTGATGGATTTATGTATACCATGTATATCTGTTACAAAGTTCTGGCCCATATTGATGGATTTATGTGTACCCCCTCAGAAACCCCCTATGTTTTAAAACAAAAGAAAGGGGGAGATGTTGGAATCCTTACTAACTGCTAACTAATTAGAGTTGATCTAATCTTACAAGAAGATGTTTTGGGCAGAACCTGAAACAAGGTACTAAGTAGAACTACCCATAATCCCTCTCTCTGGAAGGAGCATAAATAGGCCAATGGGCCAGTCGGAGAGTCCTTCAGAGGAAGACGCTACAAGTCGAGATTTCACCGGAATGATATGAAGACTGGAGCTGGCTGGAGGCTGAAGAAAGCAGAGGCAGAGGCTGAAGGACCAGACCTTTGGATTTAAAGACATTTGGAGAGAGCTCTTGGAACCAAGCAGAGAGATAGGCCTCTAAGCTAACCGGGCTATATTGGAGATAATAAAAGATCTGAACTTTTATCACCTGGCTGTGTTTTGAGAAGAAAAAGCTCACCACATATATCATTTAAGCAATCCCTATGTATGGAAATTTTAGGGTTGGACTGGACAAAATAGCATGCTCATTAATTCAAGTCACTTGAAAAGAACTTTAACAAAAGAAGAGGGGTGTAATTCCTGTTTCTCACTCAAATCAAAAATGATCCATCATAATCTATTAATGTTTACTAAGCATTTTTTGGAAGGAGCAAAAAGCTAAGCACTGTGAAAGTATTCACTATACTTTTTAATCAATTGTATGATTATAAAAACAAGCCTTATTAGGGAATACTGTGAAACTGCCTGTTCCCTTTTTACAATCTCACCAAGAATGTCCTTGAGATATATATATATAGATTCTCATTAATTTTTTGTCTAGATAGGAAAGTAAGCACATGAGGCTGTAATTATTGGTATTCTTTCAGTTGCCTTTTTTGGTACCTTCCCCTCTTTTTGAGACCTTGAGAAATGATCCATAAAAATTGTGACTTGAAGCTCTACATCCCTCTGTGGATACTTGAGCTAGCCTAGTTAAATTTACATTTTGGTTTTCCTTGGTTCTAATTCTACTTCCTTAGGCAGTAACTGTGATGCTAGAGTTCAAATACTTCCATTATCATTGTTTTCCTCTCTCTAATCCATCCACCACTTAGCTGCCAAGCTTTGACCATTTCACCACCCTATTCAATGAATGACTTGTAGTGGCTTTCTCCAAAACCAAAAATGCAATCCTAATTTTTGCTATTTAAAGCTTCTTAAAATTGTGTGCTCTTTCTATCTTTCTAGACTTCTTACATCTTAATCTTGTTCATACATTCTACAATGTAGCCTGGTTACTCAGTTCTCCAAATATGATATTCTACTTCATTTCTTTTTGCCTTTGCACTGGTTGTCCTTTATAAATAGAATAAAATTTTCCCATCATCTCCATTTCTTTACTTTCTTTACATTCTTTCAAGACTCAACTTAAATTGCATTTTCTGCAGGAGACTTTTTCCTTCAAAACTCCTGCAACGGTTTAGTCAGACCAAAGGCCTTCAAAGCCTTAAGCAGATGTAAACACTTAGCTATAGAGCACATTAAACAGCTCCCAGCTTGGAAGGGGAAAAAAAAAATCTTACTACCAATCCCAGCTGCTAATGCCCTTCCTCTTTCAAATTACTTCCATATACTCCCCAAATGGGGGAGAAAGCATGAAAATACATACAAAACCAGCTATGTGCAGGATAAATACAAAACAATTAAAAGGGAAAACAGTAGAATTAAGAAGGGGGAAAATAAGACTTTCTGTAGAAGGTTGGATTTTAGTTGATAATTAAAGGAAGCCAGGAAGCTAATCATAGTGAAGGAGTGAAGGCATTTCCAGAGAAAAATGCCCTGAACCAACAGATAGAGTATCTTGTTTGTGTAATTACCAAAAGGCCGGTGTCATTGGATCAGATTATATGGTGGAGATTAAGATATATAAAGTTTGGAAAGGTAGGAGGGAGCTAAGTTATGAAGAGTTTGAATTTTTCATTTGTCTCTGGAGACAATAGGGAGCCACTGGAGTTCACCGAGTGTGTGTAGGGAGGAAAGAGGGTAGTAGTGGAGAGAATGAGGGGGTAGTTCTTTTTAGGACTAATTGCTTTTTTTTTTTTTTTTTTTAGGAAAATCACTTTAGTGGCTGTACTGACAAACAGCTGACTCGGGAATGACATATTAATAACTAGTGATCAATGGAACAATAGTCAAACCACCCCTAGCTGTTTTCCCACTGTTAAATGAATTTGGCAGTAATTTCATTGACTAAACTCTCACTTTCTATTCCCCGGAAGACTGCAACTAATGGAAGTGAACCCTGAAACTATGCCCCCTTTAATCTATAAAAGAAGGGAGATTGGAGGTCTCAGGCTACAGATGCAGTCGCATCCCCAGTTGAGTTGAAGATTAGCCCAGGACTACTCCCAGTAACTCGAACTTAAGTGGTCTCATTCAGTTGAAGATCTGGGCTTTAAATTCCAAAGTTAAGTACTCTCTTTTCAACTGGACATCTAGGCCTAGGGGCATTGACAATATTAAAGAAATTTCATTTAATAGAAGTCCTAGCCCCAGACTGCCAATAAAAGACAACTCTGAACCCCAAATTTCTGCAGAAGTCTGAAATAGGATTATGCGTTGCCAACAAAACTCTCTTAGCAAAGCTGCCTACCAGGACTCTAGCCCACTGTGAAAACATTCTCTTCTCAGTGTTAACCTTTATTTCCCAACAGGACCTTTTGCCACTAAGAAGTCTGTCTTCCTAGCAAAGCTGGCTTCTCAGTGCCAATAAAAATCTCTTCTGCCATTCAGATTTCAGGTCTGTGAATAGTTTCACACTGGACCTGCGTGGGTCAGAGGGGATTCCCCACCCTAATTCTCACAACTCTCTGCACTGCCACTAACCGCATCACAATGGTGAACAACAGGGAGCAAACCAAAGGCAGTTAGACGTGTCCTTTTAGTCTCTGTCAAGTTCCTTCCTTATTTTCTCTGTGAAGTTAAATCAGGTCACTAATGTCTCAGTCCTTGAATTTCCTCATTTGTAAGCCAAGGGTGTGTATGTTGTAGAGCCGGAATTGCCTGAAGTTATGTAGTCCAACTTCCTCATCTTATGAACTGAATTAGTGATTTGCTCAAGACAGAAAGGGATGATCTGTAAGGTTTCTTCCAAGTCAAATATCCTATAAATTCTAACTCCCTCAACATGATTTCTATCTTTTTTGTGGATTTCTTTAGTTCTTTATTTAAAATGTTGGCTGTCATCTACAAAATAATTTGTCTTTATTTTAGAAGAAGGCTTAAAAAAAAAAAAGTGATTTCCTGACCTAATTTTTTCAAATCCCAGGAAGGAATTGGTGGAAGTTCCACATTACACTTTATGGAGAACAATAAAATCTCTTTATTATATAATATTGCCTTAAGGACATATTAGTTTTATGAGACCAGTAAGGATTTATTACCATGCAAGACAAAAAGTAATAGTCTCTGCATAAAGGAACTTATCACATAGTTGTGGGCAATGAAATAAAAATGATTGTCCAGGGTTTAATGAATTTTCTAAGTCATTTATGTTTTTAAATACATTTTACTATAGCCTTATAGATTAATGGAGGGAAAAAGAAAAACTAGTCTGCTTTATTTCCCATCATTTATTTATATTTCCATTAAAATTTCTAAGATTTTTTTTTTTTTTTTGGTATTCTCAGAAAATATTTAGAAGGATTCTGGTCACAACCCAGGCCATTAAAATGGCATTTTATTGCATTATAGTTCATAAAATCCAAGAACTAAAATTGGAAATGGCTTTAGAGATAATATAGTCCAATTCTTTCATTTTACAGTTGAGGAAGTTAAGGCCCCCAAAAGCAAAATAACTTGTACAAGGTCTTCCAAAAAGTTAAGTGGCATATCCAGAATTAAAATCTAATCACATTGGCTCTAAATCTTCCCAATGCTGTCCTCACAGTGTCTGGGTAGGATAGCTTTATTATTGATGAGCAATAATTAACTTTGCCTTTTAAACATATTTAAATGATAACTGATTTAGTCTAATATCTGCTTAAAGAATTAAACATTTTTGAGACTTTAAGGATTTGAAATATTTTAAAATGGTTAAATGATAGCTATCATTGGATAAAACAAATAATCATCTTCAGGTAACAAAAGGGCATAGAAATACAGGATATTAAGGTGGAAATTAAAATTTTAAGATATTAAGTGGAAAATAGGAAGCATGAACTTCAGCTCTCTCTACCAGTAAAGGCCCATATTAAGTTCTTCTCAAAGGAATATATGCTATTTAATAACTGAGAAATGTAAAAGTAGCCCAACATTACATTTAATATTAGGAAGACTAAGTAAATGGTTTTAAGGTTCTACCTAATTCTAAAACTGTGAGTCTCCATACAATGGAAATTTGACATTTAAGATCACCTGAATGTTCTATTAACTGGCATTTTGCCAAATCACAGGGTCATAGTATCTGAGAGTTGAGAGCCATCCGAACCCACCTAGCCTCTCTGCATCTCAGAAAGACTCCTGTCTACAATATAATTAACAAGTCCTCATCCAACTTTTGTCTGAACATTTCTACGACAGAGGAGCCCATCCATTCATTCTGCTTATGGATCATTCTGATTGTTAGAAAGTTTCTTCTTCTTCTTTATTTTTTGACTGACAGGTTGCAATATTTTGTTCACTGACAATCAATGATTAAAATTCAAGCAGTAATTTAGCAATATTAATCACTTGTGATGATTTCAATATTGCACTTTAAAAAACAATTAAATGAAACCATATCCGAGTTCTACTTTTTGCATCTTCTCTTTTCCTTTATTAAATTTAGTTAGCATTTTGTTTTTCCTCAGCTGCATGTAAAAAACCAATTTTTGATATTCATTTAAAAAGCTTTTTTGAATTCCAAATTCTCTCCTTTCTTTTCTTCTTCCATTGAGAAGGCAAGCAACTCAATATAGATTATACATGTGTAGTCATGTAAAACATTTCCATAACAATCATGTTGTGAAAGAGAACACTGACAAAAAAACCCCCCAAAACAAAAAAAAAAAAAAAACCTCTAGAAAAATAAAGTTAAATAAAATGTGCTTCAATATGTGTTCAGACATTATCAGTTCTTTCTCTGGGTATGGATATCATTTATCATAATCCTTTGACTTGGATTACTTTATTGCTGAGAATAGCTAAATCAATCACAGCGGATTATTTTATAATATGGCTGTTACTTTGTACATAGTACATTTCACTTTGTATCATCTCACAGAAGCCTTTTCAGGTTTTTCAAAGAGCATCCTGCTCATTTCTTTCTTCCTTTCTTTTTTAAAAGAAAGTTTTTATTTTCCTAGTTACATGCAAAACAATCTTTTTTCATCTGTTTTTGAAATTTTGAGTTCCAGATTCTCCCTCTTCCTCCCTATACTCTCCTATTGAGAAGGCCCATGTGAAGTTGTGTAAAACATTCTATAAGTAATGTTGCAAAAGAACACACATCCCCCCTACCAAAAAACCTCTCCAAAAACAAAAAAGCCAACCAAAAACCTCAAGGAAAAAAAGTTTAAAAAAATATATGCTTCAATCTATATTCAGAGATAATCAAAATTCTTTTTCTAGGTGTGCATAGCATTTTTCATCATAAATCCTTCAGAGTAATCTTGTATAGTTGTATTGCCGAGAAGAGCAAAATCATTCACAGCTGATCCCACAATTTTGCTATTACTATGTACACAGTACATTTCACTTTTCTTGAGCTCATGGAGAACTTTCCAGGTTTTTCTGATCTGCTCATCATTTCTTATACCACAATAACATTCTATCATAATTACATACTACCATTTGTTCAGTCATTCCTCAATTGATGGGCATCTCCTCAATTTTCAATTCTTTGTTGCCAGAAAAGAGCTGCTATAAATATTTAGATCATTTTTCTTTTTGTTTTTATTTTTCTCTTTTGGGATACATACTTAGAAATAGCATAATTTAAGTCAAAGGGTGTGCATAGTTTTACAGCCTTTTGTATATAGTTCCAAATTGCTCTACAGAATAATCAGTTCACAGCTCTATGAACACTTCATTAATGTCTCATTTTCCCCATCCCCTCCATTTATCATTTTCCTTTTCTATCTAATTAACTCAGAATTCTTTTAATTTGCATTTCTTCAATCAACAGTGAGTTAAAGCATTTTTTTCACAAGCCTACAGAGAGCTTTGATTATTTTATCTGAAAATTATTCACCTTTTGATCACTTGTCGATTGGGGAATGGTTTTTATTTTTATAAATTTGACTCATTTCTCTATATGTTTATGAGGCCTTTATCAGAGAAACTTGCTTCAAAATTTTTTCAGTTAATGAGCAGAACCAGGAGATCATTATACACTTCGACAACGATATTGTATGAGGACATATTTTGATGGAAGTGGATTTCTTTGACAAAGAGACCTGAGTTTCAATTGATAAATGACGGACAAAAGCAGCTACACCCAAAGAAAGAACACTGGGAAACGAATGTGAACTATCTGCATTTTTGTTTTTCTTCCCGGGTAATTTATACCTTCTGAATCCAATTCTCCCTATGCAACAAGAGAACTGTTCGGTTCTGCAAACATATATTGTATCTAGGATATACTGCAACATATCCAACATATAAAGGACTGCTTGCCATCTAGGGGAGGGGGTGGAGGGAGAGAGGGAAAAAAAAATCGGAACAGAAACGAGTGTCAATATAAAGTAATTATTAAATAAAAATTTAAAAAAAAAATTTTTTCAGTTACTATCATAATGTGTATTTTTCTCCATCCTATAGTCCTTGTTTATTCTATTCTCTCTCCTCACAAGTATTTTGCTTCTGACTACCTCCCTGCCTCAATTGTTCTCCCTTCTATTTCCCCCTTCTCTGATTACTTCTTCCTCCCACTTTCTTGTAAGGTAAGATATATTTCTATATCCAATTGATTTTGTATATTATTCCCTCTTTGAATCAATTTGGATGAAAGTAAGGTTCACTTACTACCCCTTACCACTTTTTCCATTGTTCAATAATTTATAAATTATCTTGTCTAGATCTATTTTCCAGGTCACTTGTTTTTCCAATGAGACATTTCACATTGTTTTCTATTTTTTCATTCTTTTGGTTTTGTTTGATTATTTCTTGATTTCTCATAAAGCCATCAGTTTCCATTGTTCAATTCTAATTTTAAAGGAATTTAGGGTTCTTCAGTGAGTTTTTTTGCCTCTTTTTCTATTTGTCTAAGTCTACTTTTAAAGGAGCCATTTTCTTAAAGGGATTTTTTATTTTTCCATTTAGTCAACTCTGTTTTTTAAGTCATACTTCTCCTCATTAGTTTTTTGTATTTCTTTACCATTTGGTTTAGTCTGTTTTTAAGGCTTTTTTTTTTAGTGTGTGTATGTGTCTGTGTCCTTTACCAAGCTGTTCATTCTCTTTTCACGAGAGTCTTGCATGATTCTCATTTCTCTTCTTGAAATCCTTTTTGACCTCTTTCATGGCCTGAGACAAATTCATATTTTTTGGAGGCTTTGGATGCAGGAGGTTTGACTTTGTTATCTTCTTCTGAGTGTGTTTTGATCTTCCTTGTCACCATAGTAATTATCTATGGTAAGAATTTTTTTTTTTTCTATTGTCTGTTTATTTATCCAGCCTATTACTTGACTTTTAATTCTTTGTTAAAGTAGGGCTTTGCTTTGGGGTGGAGGATGCACTGATTTTTAGAGATATTTGTAAGAACTTGTAAGTTTTCAGTCCTTCCAAGGTGGTATGATATAAGGAGTGGTGTTCACTACTGTCCTGGACTGTGCTCTGATCTCTGAGTGACCACAAACACTCTTTTCTGTTCTAGAAAAGAGTCCTAACTCCATTTTGGCCATAAGCTCATCTTTACCCTGGAACTGACCTGGGACTATGACCTGTATCCAAGTACGGATTACTTTGAAAAGAATAAATATATCAATTGGGTTAGAAAGTCAGGAAAAATTCTAATTCAAGCCATCATTACATTCCTGGAATACTATAAGAATTCCCTACTTCTAGCCCCGAGTTAGTGTCTTTGCTTTTGATTCTTCCCCTCTCTAATCCATCCTCTGTACAGCTACCAAAATGATTTTCCTAAATCAAAGATCTAACTATGCTGCTCTTACCTCTAGGATAAAATATAAAACCCTTAAAGTTCCTTACAATCTGGAGCTTTAGGAAATAGGAAAAAATCCTTTTTTTTCTTACTGCTCCTTATACATTCTATAGTTTAGTCAAACTAAGAGTACTTTTTATGTCCCATATCCCATCTCTGTGCTGTTGAAGAAGCTGTTCCTCTTGCCAGCAAGGCTCTCCTTCCTATCTCCTGGAATACTTAGCTCAAATTCCACCTCCTCTAAAAGGACTTTCCTGACTCCTCCAGTTACTAGTGTTCTTTTCTTTTTCTAAAATATCTTCAAATTCCTCTTCATTTCTGTGTCTTAGCTCAGTAGCTTCTTTCAGGGCTCAATAAATGTGCCATCTCCATGGCAGGCCTCTGCTGATTCCCTTACTTATTCCTTTTTCCCCTCCTTAAATGATCAGGTACTAACTTCTCTGCATAACTATTGTATCCCTCCAATAGCATGAAACTGCCTACACAGAAGGCTATTTTTTTGTTTTCTTTTCTTTGTTTTGTTTTCTTTGCTGGGACTCATATAATGTCTAGCATGAAGTAAGACTTTAAGAAGTGTGTGTTGAATTGAACTTTATTATATTCCATAGACATGTGTCTGGTAATAATTAATTGACAATATTAGTTAAAATGAAATCAATTATAAAATAGAAATGTTATTCAGAACTCAAATTCATCAACACAGCTTTAACAATAAAGATTTGTTATAAAAGCAACTTGACTTGAAGGTTTTGAGTATAAGAAGGCCCAGTTTTGAATTATGTATGTCACCTAAGGATTGATCCAGGTAAAATTAGAGAGGGTTATCACAATGTTAGCCACTAGATGATTAATTTTTCAACCACAGCAACTTTCAAAGGCAATCAAGTTGCTATAATCTGTTGGTGGAGAGTCCATCCTGACAAAATCACAAAGCCTTGAAGTACATGTTGAGGCTTAAGACCTAGACAACATTAAGAGTGGGAAGACTAATTAGTAGATTAATTTTTAAATTGTTCTTTTTTACTTAGACTTGTGATTTCATCAGTCTTGGGAATACTGCTTCTTTGGTGCCTCACAAAACTCACCTATAATTGCACATCTGTAACTCATAAAGATGCTTAGGACACTGACAAGTCACTTACTTAGAATCACATATATAGGTGCTAGAAGACTGATTTCCTCACTTGGAGACTCTCCTTCAACCTATTGTACTGTCTAGGAAATAAGTCTTATTTTTCTTCATTTTTCACCTCCAATCATTTGTTTGTTAGAAATTCATTCTTCTTCTTCTTCATAGTCATTAGTGCTGAGTGGTAAATAATAACATGCTTGAATTTCTCCAATTATGTTAGGTTCATTTAAGTCAATTAAAGAAGGATATAGGCCCAAATAACATTATTATGGTTGCAACTTGTAAACAAAAGCATGAGGCAACAAATGGCTATCAAATACAAATATAAACAGTGCTCTGTTACATCACAGTTCTGGGAAGGATTGATATCCTCTTAGTCAGTAATTTCTGAGAATTTTAGGCAGTGGACAAAAAGATGAAAACAGAGATGATTTTGATCAAGAGACAAAGAAATATTTAATAAGACTTGGCAAAGATGTATTTTCTGGGTAATAGTATTCTTAACAGTAACCAAATTATTAAGTCTAATAACCTGAAAATAAAAATAACTCCAAGATTTCACTTTACCTCAGATGAACTGGCATAGATGACTAAAAAGAAAGAGTAGCTTCTGCTCAAAGTTTTTTGAGCATGACAGAATATACTATGGTAACTGAAGTGGCCCAACTATTCTGTATTTCAATTAATATCATGTAAGAAAAGTGACCAAACACTCCACATCCCTTCTCCTTCTAGGACAACCACAACTATCCCAAGGAAGTCAATCTTCTCCAAAACTTCCCATTCCCCCAAATATACCAACATAGTGATAGGTATATAGTGTGGTAGTAAAAAATTGTAAACTAAATGAATGAGTGCAAACTAGGGGGTGCATGAAAAAATTATAGTAATGAAATAAAATTCTGCTGTATGAAATGATGAATATGAAGAATTTAGAAAAATGTGGGAGGATCTGCATGAACTCATGTAGAACAGAATAAAATAACCAAAGGAATTATATAAAATGATTAAAATGATATAAATGAAAAAATCACTAAAAGCAAAATTAACTTTGAATTATGGAAAAACAAATGAAAGTCACTAAATTAAAGAAATACGATTCGCTACATGGCAGAGAAGTAGGAGGCTATTAGGAAAAATAGGATTCACAATGACACATGTGATATTGTTTTCTATAGCAACTATTGTTGTGTTTTTTGGCAACAAGAGGGTTCAATCTGGTGGGGGTTGATGGTATATGATTGTGATATAAAGACAAAAGGCATCATAAGATACAGATTATAGATAGGATTTAGTATCTCTCTGTCCCAGGAATCAACAAGTAGAAGGGAAGAATATTGTTTCCAGCATATAAATTTGACAAAATAAAATGCATTGCTGTTATTACACACTTTTCTGAGGTCTATGTTGTCTATAATAGTTAAAATTTAAATTTTATTAATTATTCCTCCACTATATTCATTTTTCTCTGCTCTTAAAAATACAAAAAAAAATGCCACTTATCTTTTAAAAAAATATTTTTTGTTAGGTTCTATGATTTTTTAAAATAAATTTTATTGATCATTTTGTAAAAAAAAAAAAAAAAAGATGAAAGATATCAATAAAAGAATAAGAATTGCATGTTTAACCTATTGAATTCCTGGGTGTCTTGGGAAGGGAGAGGAAGGAAGAGAGTGAAAAAAATATGGAACCTAAGATTTCATAAAGATGGATGTTGAAAACTATATTTGCAGTTATTTTGAAGAATAAAATACTATTAAAAATCAGAAAGAAAGAAGAATCCTAAAATTTCAGAGGACATTATGGTATTCTTCAAAGTTCTATTACTTTATTCTCTGAAATAGATATTGGCACGTAATTTGTGATTATTTTATGTGATAATTTTATTTCTTTTTTATTTTCTAGTATCTTTTTACAAATACTTAACGTGAACAAACTAAATGAGTGTCTCCTGAAAATAATGATTTTTGCTGCCTTTGGGTACATGATAAAATCAACTACAATACTAACATGAGCTGTCCTTCAATTTATTGACTTTTTCTCTCTTCTGGTTTTATTTATAGCAAGAACGTCAAGATAAATCTAATTCTCTTCCTCCAGTAGTATGTCCACTCATTGTTCATTGTATAAAAGATCTCACATCCAGAGTGTCAATAACTAAAGTAAAATTTATAGATGATCTAAACACATACATAAACACATAAACAAATCAAAAAACTATGTGATGGGGCATCATTTATCCTACTTTCTGCCATCTTCACCATCAAAAATGAAACAGATTATTATAGTCTGTTGTTATTATTAGTCATTTCTGTCATGTTTCATTCTTTGTGATCCTACTGCGTTTTGAGATTTTCTTAGCAGAGATGATAGAATGGTTTGCCATTTCCTTCTTCAGCTCATTTTACAGATGAAGAAACAGGTAAATAGGGTTAAATGGCTTGTCCAGGGTCACACAGCTAGTAAGTGTCTGAGGTCAAATTTGAAATCAAGTCTTCCTGATTCCAGACCCAGTGCTTTCTCCATTGTGCTACCTTGTTGTCCGGCAGAAATTTCATTTTTCTTTGTTCATGGGCTGCCATGGCCAAGAAATTCATCACTAAATGACCAGCCTATCTGAACTTAGTTTGCTGGGATCCTAGTCAAAGCATTTTTGGCACAGTAGAATCTGCCAGAACAGCACATGTTCTTCTGGCATAGCCTTGAAAACAAAGGGTGACCTCTGTTGCATCTGATAGCAGTAAGGTCTACTTTGATATAGGGTCACATAAGCCTTCCAACTGTAAACCAGAAAAAGGGAGGGAGAGAGACAGACAAAGATGGAGAGAGAGAGATGTGCACACACACAGAAAGATAAAAGGATGAAAAAAAAGGCAGAAGGTATTGGCTCCCGCTCCTCTGCCTAAGAGATGTGGAGCCAAGAAATTAAAGGATAAAGGTGAAACACCCTTCACATGCTTTCCATGACTTCTCATGTATCACATCACCTTTCTTGCCAGAATTCATAAAGCCTATTCCTTAACATGTTCTGAGGGTTGGAAGCAAATCCCATAATTTTTGCATTCCAAGTTTTATGGCAGATATAAGGATTCTTCTAAGGGTGCTGTCCTTAATAAGGAAGAAATATATTTTGAATCAAGGTTTAACCTTATTAACAAAAAACCTCTTTCTAAATCTAGTTACATCTTGTCACTCTTCTTTTTCTACTTGCCTGGTTACCTTGCCTGAATATTGCTGGGATGAATCTTAATGTCCTTAGTCCCACTCCAACATTTAGAAATTAATATGACATAAATTGATAATTATAACTTTGCTTAGGATAACTGAAGAAGAGAGCCCCTAACAACAGAGATAACTTTGAGAATGATTTTTTAAAAAACTCTCTATATAATTTTATCAGGGTAGGGACTACTAATATGAAAAGTCCTTGAAGATTATCATGGGCAACTCTGTGACTTACGAGTCTTAAGAGTTGCCAATCAGCATTTAGAAATTAAATGACTTGCTTGAGGTTGCACAGCTAGAATGTGTCAGAGACAGGATTTGCCCTCCTCAAGTTTAAAAACTACTATATTTATTGTATTCTCTTTTAAGCCAGGGATGTATACATAGCATTTTAGAAAGATTTATATCAGAAAGTTAAAAAAAAAATGCTTTAGGACTTAAAGGATTAAACTTCAACGATATGAAAAAATCCATTCCATTAAAATTCAGGATACATTAGGCACTATTAAATTTACATTTTAGGATTGCTTCAATATTAACTCTACTACAGACAGGTCAGTGGCCTTGGGTAAAATCATTTTCCTGAAATTCAGTTTCCTCATTTGCAAAATAAGGCAATAAGATGATATGTCCTTTTTTCTAGTTCTAATATTATTCATCAGGATGGTGGGCAGTATAAGGATAAAATGAAGGAACTGGGATGAAGAACCTGAAAAAGAAGAGTGAAGAAAAAAGGAAGGGAAAGGAAGCCTGATGGCCATCTTCAAATATTTGCAATTCATCATTTGGAAGAGAGGTTAGATATGTTCCTGTACTTAGAAAATTATGAAAAATGAGTTGAAGTAAGGCAATTTTAGGCTTAATGTAAGGAAAATATTTTCCAAAAAGAACTGTCCAAAAATGGATTGAATGGGCTGCCACTGAAGAAGTGGTCTGCCTTTTACTTGACTTTCTTTAAACATTATTATTTTTCAACTACTTATCAGGTAAGATATTGAAATTTCTCTTCAGAAAAGTAGTTGAAAAATGGTTCTGAGACCTCTTCCTACTCTGGGATTCCTTAATACTCCATTTACTCTCAGCTGTAGTTATAAAAGGGATGATACATTTATTCTCTTATCTCTCCAATTCACACTTCAAACACTTTCATATCTTTTAGCTTCAGCTCCTATTTTTGCTTGGCTCTATTCTTAACTTCCTTTAGAGAACTGTTGTTTTGGGAGGTTCAACCAACTCAAAAACACTAGTAAAGGGGGAAAAATAAACACTTCCTTTCAACCTCTGAACTTCCATTGCTTTAACTGGTTAAATAAGTTATTTGTTTCTCTCTAAAGTAGGGTTAGGCAACTGCCAATAGCAAAAAGCTATAGCAATAATTTGGGCTATGGTTCATTCAATAACAATTTATTAAGTTTTTATGGTGTGTAGAGTACTATGCT
This sequence comes from Antechinus flavipes, assembly GCF_016432865.1. Lineage (NCBI taxonomy): Eukaryota > Metazoa > Chordata > Mammalia > Dasyuromorphia > Dasyuridae > Antechinus > Antechinus flavipes. The sequence continues at coordinate 177,814,975 of NC_067402.1, forward strand.
AGACACTAGGGAACATACCAAGTTTAAATAAGATAGGATGCCAGGCCTCATAGAGCATACAATCTAGTATGGGGATGACACAAATAAGGAGATTACATATATATAATATATATATATATATATATATAAAACATGATAATGTGCCATTTAAGATCTGAAAAGTTATTACCAGCCATAGAAAATTAGAAGTCTTTACAAAAGAGAAGAGACATTTAAATTGGGTGTTAAGGAGTAGGAATTCAATAGGAAAGACATACTAAGCTTAGTGGACAGTGTGAGGAAGGAGTAGAGTCAAGAGATCACAGGATATAATTTGGGGAGTAGAAAGTAGTCCTACTAGGCTGGCATGCACAGTCTGTAAAAAGCAGTAATTTGAAATAAGCCTGAAAAGGTAGCGTGGACAAGACTATGGCAGAAATCTAAGGTTTATTTGGTTGACAGCCACTAAAAATTATTGAGCTAATGAGTTATATGATATATGAATAAGAAAAATTATTTTGGTAATAAGGTGAAGCATGGATTTGGAAAGGTGTGAGATGGAGAGGTGGGAAAAAAAGTGGGGAAGACCTATTAGTAATGTATTATTAACTGTTGAAGAGAGTATTAAGGAAGGCCAGAAATAGGGTGGTGGCAGGGGGAAGAGAGAAGAGGGCTTAATGTCAAAGATACTACAGAGAGGCAATCAATTGGTAATGGAATGGCACTTATAGGTTTAGGAGGGAGAAGGAGTCAATTACTAGTCTAAGGTTTTAAACTTCTGAGGCTGAATAAATATTGACACCACAGAGAGAAATAATTAAATGAAAAGAAATACAGGTGAACTAATCAAGCTATTTATGGCCACATGAGAAAAATACTCTACCTCACTATTGATTGGAGAAATGTAAATTAAAATAATTCTGAAGTACTAATTCATACCTACTAGACTAGCTAATGGGCCAGAAAAGGAAAATGACAAACGCTGGTGGAAATGTGGGGAAAATGAGACATTAATGCATTGTTGATGGAACTGTGAACCGATTCAACTATTCTGTAGACTAATTTGGAACTATGCCAAAGGGAAATTAAAAAATGTCACTCTTAGGATGCATCCCAAAAGATTTAAAAAAAAAAAAAAGGAAAAGGACTTATATGCACAAAAATATTTATAACAATTCTTTTCTCAATAAGAAATTATGATGGAATATAAATTGTTCTGTAAGAAATGATAAGCAGAATGCTCTCAGAAAAACTTAGAAAGTCTTCATGAGTCTAAGCAAAATGAAATGTACTGTGTAGAAAGTAATAGGAATGTTGTGGGATTATCAGCTGTGAATAACTTTGCTATTCTCAGCAAGACTACTCTGAAGGATTTATGATGAAAAATGCCATCTATACTCAGAAAAAGAACTGATTAATGCACATTGAAGCATACTTTTTTGGGGGGAGGGGAGGTGGAGGTATAGATCTATGTTTTCTTTCACAACATGATTTGTATGGGAAATATTTTGTATAACTTCCCATGTGTCTTCTCAACGCAGGGATGGAAGGGGAGGAGGAAACATAAATTAAATAAATGAAAAGAAACACGTTTTGGGGAAGGAGGATTAAGATGGCAAATTCAGTTTTAGACATGTAGAGTTTAAGCTGGGACATACAGGTAGATGTTCAGGTTTTTTAAGTCTAGAATTCAGAAAAGAGGTCAGGGCTGAACATACCAATTTGGGAGCCCCTGGCATAAAGGTGGTAATTGAAGGTATGAGGAAAAACCTGAAACTGACAAGGGAGAGAGTGTAGATAGATGGACAAAGTACTATACTTATGAAACACCAACCTGTAAAATGCTTTCCTCTTAGCAATCATATTAGTTAAATAAATATTGTTCAATTGTTCTCAATCCTTTCTAATTCCACAAACCAGAATATCCATGGGAATTTCTTAGTAAAGATTCTAGAGTTTGCCATTTCTTTCTTCACTGAATTAAGGCAAATAGGGTTAAGTGACTTGCCCAAGGTCACATAGCTAGTAAATATCTGAAATCACATTTGAACTCAGGTTTTCTTGACTCCAGGCCTGGAGCTCTATCTAACTGAATTATCTTTCTGTCCCAAAGCAAAGATTACTCTCCTCATTTTGTGGATGAGGAAATTGATTCTGTCATAGATATAAGGTAGAATCCAAACCCAAGTTTCTGGCTCCAAATTCAATGCTCCAGCCATTCTTCTCTGAGAGGAAGTTAAGATTGGATGCTTCAAGCAAAGAGAAAGTGAAAAAGGCATGATGAGAGAGGTAGGAAAACTAAACAATTGGTGTTTCTGCAGCTAAAGGAGGAGAAAGTTTTCATAAAAATACAACAGTGCTTTCAAAAATAGAAAAAAAGTCAAAGTCAATGATTAAAAAAGAGCCATTGGATTGGACTTTTAGGTCATTCATGACCTTTGGAGAAATATCTGTTCTAATTTTAAAAATTTTTTATTGATACCTTTTAAGTTTAGAATACTGACATTTTCCTGCATCCCTTTCTTTCCCTCTCTCCAGGAAATAAGAGGTATGCCTCTTATTAAATATATTAAGAATTAAATATATGAATAAATAATTAATTAAATAAGGGTAAAAAAGCAGTTTGGCCACATTAACCAACATACATTCTATGTAGTGTGCTATATTCACAGCTAACCCCTTCTACAAAAAAGGGGATGGAGGGGTCTTTTGGAAAGGGTTTAGGAGAAAAACTGTCAAAGAAGTAGAAACATTAGATACAGAAGGTTTTCAAAACATGAAATAATGTAAAGTGGAAGAAAGATGAAACAATAACCAGATGGAATATAGGTTAAGGGAATTTTTTTTTTTTACTTTAAAGGAAGGATTGGAGACTTGAGCATACCTACAGGCAAACAAATTAGAGTCCCATGATATAGATTTAGAATTGGAAGGGACCCTAGAATTTAATTCAACTCTTTCATTTTACAAATAAGACAACTGAGGCCTAAAGAGGTTATTATTAAATGACTTGCCCAGGTCATAGAGCAATGAAAGGATGGGTGGGTCCAGTACAGCTAGGATTTGAACTCAAGACCTTTAACTTGGAATTGAATACTCTTCCCTCACAAAAACAAATTGCTTTCCCTGAGAGATGGGTGAATGCTGGAATAATATCCCAGAGAAGATGGGAATAAACAGATTAATAATATAACGTTGAAAAATAGAAATAACTTTTATGCTGTGAACAATGAGCAAAAGGAAGAAATGGATCAAGATCCTGGGAAGTTCTGAGTAATAGAAGAAGGGGATTGTGGAAAAGTAGACTACTTCAATTACAGTGAAGTTGGAAGCAAGATTCAAGATAAGGTATTGAATGAGGTGTGGAATGTAGAGTCAGATAAGACCTGGATTAAAATTTCATTCTTCTGACAATGGTTAGAAATCTGACCAGGGCTACAGCTTTCTTATCTATAAAGTGGGATTTCTATAGTATCTGTCTTACTTTTTGCTTTAAAGCTCAAATGATATAAGTGAGGCACAAAGCATTTCAAAGTCAATCATTGTTATTATTATCTGCTAAATGTAGGAAGTTCCAGGTGAGGCCAAGAGGAGAAAAGAAAACATTTCTAAAAGTTGCTCTGAGATACGGTATTATTAATAAAGGTAGACAAAATTACAAAACAGCAGAAATCAGTATGTATTTAGAGCCTTGACTGTTGGGGTCTCAGCTCTGTAACTGGTGATGCATTTCTTCCATAAATCACTTTCATCTTTTGAAACCTCAACTGCAAAATCAGGTTTGGAGTAAATGCTAAGGTTCCTTCCAGTTCTAAAATTCCAAGATTTACACAAGCCACCTACTCCCAGCTATATAAATCCTCTCTATAATATACCCAATCCACAGTTATGCAACCCTCTTTCCCTCCCCTCCCCCCCCAAGAAAAGATTAAGATATTCTGTTCCACTTTTGAATGGCCCTAATTTGGGGCATGTTTTGCTTGTTACCCAAACTTGGTGCAGTTTTATAAAAACATTTGAAGTCACAGTTTGCATTTATCCCTTTAGTCTTTTTCTTGGATTTTTTTCTTCTGTGAATTTATGTATATTTCTATTCTTTCTATATAATTTATTATCTCTAACAGGGAAAGAGACTGGGCCTGTGTATCATTAGTTTAGGGAGTTGCTGGGTAAGGAACTTCCACTGTTAAGAGCACCTTTATAAACCACTTGAATTCATTTAATGAACAAATATTTTTCAAGCACTAACTCAAAATGCCAGGTACAGAACCAGGTGTAGAATTCAAACATATTAAAAGGTTGAGAAAAAGATAGGGACTAAGCCTATGACTTCAATGATATACAAATTTCATGATGAACTTCCTCTATCAGTGCTGCTTGGCACTCACTCTGTCATTTATATTGTTTTTTTTTTTTTAAATATTTAATATTTTTATTTTTTCCAATTACATATAAAACAATTTTTACATTTGTTTTTAAAACTTTGACTTTCAGATTCTCTCCTTTCCTCTTCACCCTACCCCTCATTAAGACACATATGAGGTTACACAAAATATTTCCATAAAAGTTATGTTGTGAAAGAAAACAAAGATCTCCACCCCTCCAAAAAAGAAAACCCTCAAGAAAAATAAAGGGGGAAAAAAAAGAGTATGCTTCAATCTGTATTCAGATACAATCAGTTCCTTCTCTGGGTATGAACAGGATTTTTCATCAAAAGTCCTTCAAAGTAGTCATGGATTATTATTATTGCTGAGCATAATAAAGTCATTCACAGTTGATCATCCCCCAACATTGGTATTATTTTGTATATAGTATATTTCATTTTATTTGAGTTCATGGAGGACTTTCCAGGTTTTTCTGAGAGCATCCTGCTCATCATTTCCCATTGAACAATAATATTCCATTATAATCTTATACCATAATTTATTCAGCCATTCCTCAACTAATGGCCATCCCCTCAATTTCAAATTCTTTACTCTGAGAAAAGAGCTGCTATAGATATTTTTGTACATATAGGTCAGCCATATATATTCTTCAGGAATTGGCTAGAGCTCAGCTTCTTAAACTGTAGGTCACGATCCCATATGGGACCCTTTAACTCTGGAGCTGAGCCTTCTTCTGTTCTCCTTTTATATTACTTTACTAGGTGATCTTAGCAACTTCTAAAGATCTATATAATGATGGTTCTCAAATTTATCTATCCTACCCTAATCTCTCTGTTGACATTTAGTCTCAAATCTCCAACTACCTTTCATATATCTCAAAATGGAGGTTCAGTAGAGTACTTAAAACTCAACATATCCAAAACTGAACTCATCTTTCCCTCCAAATTTTCCTAGTTTCTTTATTACTGTTGAGGGCACTACCATTCTCCCAGTCACCCAGACTCACAACCTAAGTGTCACCCTTGATTTCTTTCACTTGTTGCCAAGGTCTTTTGATTTTACCTTTGTAGCATCTCTCAAATACATCCCCTTCTTTCCTCTGACAATGTTACCACCCTCTGTCACCTCATACCTGAATTACTGCAATAGCTTACAGCCTGGTTTCCCTGCCTCAAGTCTCTTTCCCCTCCAATCCAGCCTCCATTCAATCATGGGATTTTATTGAATAGAAGGTCTAACCAAATTAACTCTCTCATCTTCACTGCAATAAACTCCAGTGACTTCCTTTCACTTTCAGATCAAATATAAAATCCCCTGTCTGACAAAGAAGATCTTTCATAATCTAACCCGGAAAGGTATTATCAATGTTAGACCTTATACGCTTGCTTCTTGGCTCTTTCTTCAGCAGTTCCCCAGACCTGAAATGCTCTCTAAATTTTTAGCACTGCATCCTGGCTTCTTTCAAGACTCAGGTAAGTCCCACCTTCTTAAAGAAGCCTTTCCTAGTTTTCCTTTAGTTCCTTCTCTCTAAGATTATATCCATTTTTATTTTGTATATAGCTTGTTTGTGTGCAATTATTTTGCATGTAGTCTCCTCCTTTACACAGTAAGTTTCGGGAGAGCAGGAAGTGTTTGTTGTCTTTCTTTGTATGCTGGGCCCTTAGAACAGTGTCTGGCACATAGTAGACATTTAATAATAAATGCTTATTGACTGGATGACCAACAGCTCTCAATCCGCTACACCAATTCACCTTTTCACTAAAAAACTGAAATACTGAAATTCCCACAACGAGATATTTACATACAATTCTGCCATTGTCTGAAGCCATGACAATTGAATTCATAATTACTAAGAAATATTCTCTTCTTTTCCCTTAGTCATCTATGTGCAGCTTTTTTTCAAAGAGCTAGCAAGAGTATCAGCAGATGGTTTTCAACAGGCACAGGGATTAGAATTGACTTATAATTGCACCAAGGGCAAAGCACTGGCAGTTCTCCGCACAGGGCAATGTTCAAATTTAATCGATGAAATCATTTACAGGAACATTATAATAAAACCATCAAGACTGTGTAGTACAAAAATCTTCCCTATCTTTCGCCTATGCATAAACACTGGTTTCATTTTAGATTTTGCTGACTCACAGGAAGAAACCTAGAAGGTTTTTTTTTTTTTTTTTTTTTTTAAGAATTAGGAATTTTCATTCGTTTCTGAACCTCATTTTTCATTCTTATCATTGTGAGGTTTAAGTAACATTTGTCGAATCTCTAAACAATTCGCCTATTGCTGTAGACAGTATTTGGAACGTAGTACACCTCAATAAATGCCATTCGTTCATTCATTCATTCATTCATTCGAGACACCCGCATCACTGAGGGGAGAGTAGTGTGACAACCAACCAATCTCCCCATTTTATGAGTGGGACGATAAAGTGAGGGGAAGATGGTAAGAAACTGTCCCCACGTCACCCTCTTCTCCAGGGAGCCTGATTCTTCGAATTCCAAACCCTTTCCACGCCCACTCCTGAAGGGCTGTCAGAGGAAGGAAGCTGACCTCCCGCGGCCCCGAGCCCCCTTCCCCGTCAGCCTGGACCCCACTCTGCGCATGCACACCTCTGAAAGACCCCGGCGTCCTGGGCTGCGCGCAGCACCCAGCCGATCAGCGGGACCCCCGCCAGGTGCTTGATGTTCTTCAGGGGGATGCCCTTACTGCCTCCTCTCGCGAGAATCAAAGCCGCCATGTGCGGGGTCTTCTCCCCACCTTTGCCCACGCCATTGCGGGCGTTGCGCTGTAGCTTTGGGGGTCTACCCCGGGGCGGCCGACCTCGAGGGGAGGAGGTAGCAGCCGCCTTCTCGGAGGAGTCCATCTTCAGCCCTCTTCTCCTCCTTCTCCGCTACCCCGGCTCCGCCACATCCGGGATCGTTTCCTCTGCCACCTCAGCACAGCCCCGGCTCCGTCCCCTGTCCAGCTTGCGGGAGGCCGCGCGGGGGCCGCCGGGAGTTGTAGTTCGGCCTGCCGTTTTGCTCTGCGGAGCAACAAGCTTATTGGGCTGCCTCTGACTCTGGACTGTTGTGAATTGGGCGGAGCCGAAGCCGGACTGAACGGGCTTGTTTTGTTTCGTAAAGTTAGGAAATTGACTCGGAAGATGACGCCTGAAAGACGTAAAGATTTAGTGAAAGAATTTGAAATAAATACCACTCATATACCTTTCTTGTGAGTCTTTTTAGGGACAAGTTACGTCATTTATCTGTGAAATACTTTTAAAGTGTTTTGATTTTATCATGGCACTGTCAATTATCTTTTATTAAAGGCCTGTCATGAGCCAGCTGCTGCTGACATACAAAGATAACAGTGAAACAATCCTTAGCATTTTCAGTCTAGCCTCAAAGCAGAAAAAGGCCAGAGATCCTGGATTTAATGGAAGACTTTAGCTTGAAATGCAGGCTCAGGTCATTCCCAACAAAACTAAGAATAATCCTAAACAACGAGAAAAAAAGGAGAGGGTAGGGTGAGATTTCAATGAACCCCCAGACTTCCAGGAATTTGTTGCAAAGAAACTGAATTTAATAGAAAATTTGACAATAGAAAATTTCTGTTCCAAAAGAAACAGAAAGTAAACATCAAAGATTAATTACTGGGGACTCAAGGACACTATTTACTTTTTATAGGTATAAATGTAAGCTGTATGCCTAAAGTTGATTAGTAATTGGCTATTTAGAAAAATTGGAGTAGAGCTGAGGATGATGTGATCCTAAAAAGCAGAGCAGTGTAGCAAAAGATAAGAAGAGTAATTATACAAATGAAGCTCCAGAGGAAGAACTGACACAGAGGAATCAGATAAGAGAGGAAGGCTGGTAATTTTGTAGTCCTACTTTCATCTATATGGGTATTGTGCCACAATTCCCTTTTAATGTCCTGACCCAGTTTCCCTAATTGTCCTATTCAGTTACTCTGCCTCAGGTTATAATCATTCCCTCTTAATGTTGGATGGGATAAAGGTCTTTATCCATTTTAGACATCATTAGAATATCAGGAGCCTCTCCAGTACCTCCCATTATGTCATCCTGGGTGCCACCCTCCATTAGGTCATCCTAAGTGACTCACTTCATTAGCTCATCCCCATCTAGGTACCTCCCCCATTATGTTATTGTTCTTGTTACCCTATAAAAGAATCTTAGTATCTGACATTCACTGATGAATTCTTTGAGACGATAGTCTCATTCAGCCCTGGGACCAAACCATGGATCGATTGATCCCAGTAAATCTCTCCCATTTAATAAATTATTAAATTGTTCTCTAATCGCTATTTTGCTCAGTTTCTCCGGCATTACATTTGTTGAAGAGGGAAGGATACATGGGTATTATTAATTTTATACACCCACACACATACATATATAAAAGTCTTCTGAATTCAGGAAGAAATAAGAGTAATGGGATAGGGTGTAATGCCGGAGAAACTGAGGCAGGAGAGAGATTAGAAAGTTTTTAATATTTTATTAATTGGAGAGTATAATTGACTGGACAGGACTCTCTTCTCAAATTATCCAGTCACACAGAGATTAAAGATATACTGGGACCAATGGATCCATGTTGGTCCCAGAGCTGGACAAGACAGTCATCTCAAAGAATCCAGCAATGAATAGGAGTTCTTAATGACATACACAGACATACGTAACTGAGCCAGCTACAAGGGTAGACCAAGGCAGGGGCGAAGTCAGAACACTGAGAGCAGGAAGTTACAGACAAAGAAGGGAACAGAAGTAGGAAACTTTCTTCACATATCCATGTGACTCTGTCAGGAAGCCGGGAGGCCATAAATTCTTACTAAAAGCTAGAGTCAGGATGTCTGAATAAACAGAGGTAAATTCTTGAGGATCAAAGAAGTCAAGAAGTCTTAATTCCTCCTTGAGTCTTACATTAGCATTTTACAACCCCAGAGCAAATGGTCCCCAGTCTTAATGGACAGGGGTTTACAGTTTAGGGATTGAGGTAAAGAAACAGAAACTAATGCAGGGAAACTGAGTCAGGGCAGTTAAAGAGAACTGTGGCACAACAAGGGAAGAGAGAAAAAGAATAAAGGAAGGAGTTTTAGAGTGAACCCTACTCATATCAGAACTGGGTTAAAGAGAGAACAATATATATTTAGAAGGGAATAAAGGTCTTCTAAATTTATAAATAAGTCAGAGCTCAAGGGAATAGGATAAGGGGAAGGTATAGAAGGATGTTTAAGTTAATGGTAGAATGAATAAGGAAGTAGGTTAATGGGAATGGGATAAAGAGGGAACAACACATTTAGAAGCTATTAAAATTTTTCTAAATTCAGATAGGAAAAAGGAGAAAGACTTGGGGGATAGAATAGAGGAAAAATCCTTGGAAGGTTGTGTAGTGCCAGAGAAACTGAGGCAAGATAGAGATTAGGGAGTATTTAATAATTTATTTAAAAGGGAGAGATTTACTGGGACCAAATGGATCCATGGTTTGGTCCTAGGGCTGAATGAGACTATCGTCTCCAAGAATCCAGCAAACAGTGTGAGTTCTAAATGATATATATATACCCATGGTTGAGACTCAGAGAGTAGACTGAGGCATGGGCAGAGGCAGGGTACTGAGAGCAGAATGGGACACTGATAAAGTGGGGTGAGCCTCTGGAGAGGGGGATGACATAATAGGGGGAGGCACCCCGAAGATGGTATCTGATATTCTGATAGCTTGGGATAGGGAGAGGCATTCTGATATTCTAAAATATAAAATCGTTTATCCTTATCAAATATTCTGATAAAGAGGGAGGAGAGGTTTTGCAGGACAATTATAAATTGAGACAGAACACTTAGAGAAACTGAGGTAGGACTGGGTCAGGATAATTAGAGAAACTGAGTGAGGACAATAAAAGAGATATGTGGCAAAACAGGTGAGGGCAAAGTAGGGAGTAGATGTAAAACAGAGGAGTCAGGAGGCAGTAAGAAATAAGAGATAAATACAAACAAACCAAAGATCAGGAGTAGAATTTATTATGAAAAAAAAAAGCAGGGATAGTAATCACAATCTCAGGCAAAGACTAAAATGGATTTAATCAAAAGAAAAACAGAAAAACCACACCATGTGTCAGTCATATTAATATAGTTTTAGACTATTTAGATAGTACAAGGTTCGAATATTGCTTTGCTGTAGGAACTGATGAGTTGGTGTAATTACAAAAATATGTAAAAACTTGGACTTATAAAGATGCTGTCCACTTGTAAGAAACAAAATATCTCACCAAGAACTCCACTGACTTACTGATGAATGCAGAAAAGATTTATTTTACTTTCTATCAGGAATGGATACTTAGGTGAATGGACACATCTTTGGGACTCTAAAGGCAGCATTTTATTTCCTATTCTGAAGCAAAAGTCCCTCCCCTGATTTCCCATTAATTGGAATGAATCTCCACCCCTCATTACATAGCCACTCCCTGTCACAAAGGAGTTTACATTCTAGAAGGGAGAAGGCAACAGAGGAGGGCTAAGGGTAAAGAACAACCACAAAAAAGACTTAGTCAATAAGCTTTTATTAAGGGATTACTAGTTCCAGGCTTTGTGCTAAGAACTGAGAATTTAAACAAAAGCAAAGGCCACAGTTCCCTTTTGATGTCCTGTTCAGTTACTCTGCCTCAGGTTATAACCTTTCCCTCTTAATGTTTGATGAGATAAAGGTCCACCTCAGTTGCTCTGCCCCCAAACCCCAGACTATAATCATTCCCTTTTAAATGATTGATGAGATAAAGATTTTATATCTTTAGGCTATAATCATTCCTTCTTATGTTTGACAGGATAAAAGTCTTTATCCATTTTAGATGTCATTAGAATATCAGGAACCTCCCTCCATTGTGTCATCCTAGGGGCCTCCCTCCAATTAGGTTATCCCCATCCAGGTACCTCCTCCATTATGTCATTATTCTTATTATCCTATAAAAGAATCTTGCTCTCTGATACTTAGTGCTGAATTCTTTGAGGTGATAGTCTCCTCCAGCTCTGGGACCCAGATCCATTTGATCCCAGTATATCTTTCCATTTAATAAACTATTAAATTGGTCTCTAACCTCTGTCTTGCTCAGTTTCTCTGGCATTACACTTTTAAAGATATATACTCTAATGGATTGAGGCCAGATCATAAATGGTTTTAAAAGTTAAACAGAAGAGTTTATATTTGATCCTAGAAATAACCTGTTTATTAGATAGGGAAATGACAAGGGTTTTCCTGAGCTTTAGGAAATAATTTCGACAGATGTGGCAGATAGAAAAGAAACTGATCTGGCTAGTTCATAGGGAAAATATAGCAATAACCTTAGGTTACCTGTTCTTAACCCTAATCTTGGGAGTGCTGTAGTTCCACAAACAATTCTGGCTGTCAGATAACAAGCTATTGGTCAGTAATATCAAAGTTTCAGAGACAAAAATGAGGTGCATACTAAACTACTCCTCAACTCCATCTCTAAGATCATTTCTCTACCTCTACAATTCTACCTTTAAGCCATAAAATTAGCAAATCAGTAGCATAATTTTTCTCCTTTTTTCCCCCCCTCCTTTTTTGTCTATTTTTTCCCTGTAAATTTATCTTCTTGCTCCTGGTTCCTTGCTAAATTCTTTTGGAATTTAACCTGCTTTAATAGGTATTACAATTATAATAAACTTTGCCTCTTGAATTGGAAATGGGTCCAATTTGCAGGCGCAAATTCTTTTGAGATACCTCATGAGCCCAGTCTGGAACCCCAACCATTTTAGGGTCTCCTTTGAACCCCAACAAAACCCTTGAGATCAAGACACCTATCAAGACTGTACCAGTAGTTTAGGGTATCAGTTCTTGTTTATCCTTCATGAAGAAGATAATTGACATCATGGTCTGAGGTCTTGATTTGAGCATAGATTTATAAGAAGCAGAGTTGCACAAAATCATCAGCTACACTTTTTCTTCCAGAATCAATGAAATCTAATGTCAAGATAAAAATTGTGTGGGATAGTATCAACCACAAAAACAATCAGAGACTCTCAGAGTAAGGAAAAAAAAAATAACCAAAACACAAAAGTCCCCACCCCAACTTGGCCTTTTCTCTCATTGTTTGGGGGAGTCCAGGCTTACATTCTAATTAGGGAAATCTAATCCAGATACAAGAGAATAAAAAAGAGATACTTAAAGACTAGTTAAGAGGTAGTAAGAAACAAGAAGGGACAAACACCAACTTCTTTTAGCTATAGTCTCAAGTCACAATTAAGGTATAGTTTAAAGCTATATTCCCATGAAAGTGTCTTCATTCTATTAATTCCACACAATTCTTCCTCTTTTATTTATTATCCTTTGAAGACCTCTCACACCATTCATTTTTTTCCCCCTGAGGCAATTGGGGTTAAGTGACATGCCCAGTCACACATTCTTGATACATTTCCTCAGCCATCTTGTTCTCAGTCTCCAATCTCTCTGGACCTGGCTTGTCCTTTTTTTCTACTGGGATCCATCCTTGTCTAACTGGACTTCCCTCTTCAGATTGCTCAATCTTTCTTCCCAGTCATGTCCCTGAGCTTAAAGTTTCCCTATAAAATCTACTTGTGGGCCATCCAATGGTCATTCTCCTTTGGGTCATCCCATCACAGCATTTTTCTGTTCCCTCATATTGCGTGGTATCTCTCCTAGCTGCACTATGCTTTTTGACACCACGTCTCCTCCTTATAGCTAACTAAGTCTTTTAGGGTGCTAAATCCCTTTTTAGGATTTAGCATGCCCAACCCCATGGGGTACTCCTTTTCTACTGGGAAATTTTGAGTTCTACCAAGGAATTTATAAAAGCTCTTTCCTTGAACTATATGCTCCCTCAGTGCTATAACAAATCTAGTACCTTTGTCATCAGGTTATTAATTATTTTAACCAGGGCCTGGAATCTAATGAGCCTATTCAACATACAAATTGGGATTACCCCATTTCCATCTGGGACCATCTATCATCTCAACCATTTGTCTCTAGTAATTAGAGCCTTTAAGCTTTCACAAATAAGATGCCTATCAGCAATGTGAGAAATGCTGAAAAGCTGGGTTTCTACATGTAATACCGGAGAAACTGAGCAAGACAGAGGTTAGAGACCAATTTAATAGTTTATTAAATGGAGAGATATACTGGGACCAAATGGGTCTTGGTCCCAGAGCTGGACGAGACTATCATCTCAAAGAATACAGCACTAAGCATCAGAGAGCAAGCTTTTTTATAGGATAACAAGAGCAATGACATAATGGGGGAGATACCTGGATGGGGATAACCTAATGGGGGGAGGCACCTAGGATGACATAATGGAGGGAGGTACTGGAGAAGTTACTGATATTCTAATGATATCTAAAATGGATAGACCTTTATCCTGTCAAACATTAAGAAGGAATGACTATAACCTAAAGATATAAAACTTTTATCTCCTCAACCATTTAAGAGGGAATGATTATAGCCTGGGGTTTTGGGCAGAGCAACTGAGGTAGACCTTTATCTCATCAAACATTAAGAGGGAAAGGTTATAACCTGAGGCAGAATAACTAAATAGGACAATGGGGAAACTAGGTCAGGACATCAAAAGAAAACTGTGACACAACATAAAATGTTGCAAGCTTTGAGGTAGTGTGGGATTGGACAGTGGGTAACAGTGACCCAGAGGTTTTCAGAATGTGAGAGATTAAGGAAGATTAGGATTCACAGAACAATTAAGTGATCAATAGAAGCCTTGAGCAAACAAGAAATTGGGGGACTAGGAAGGCACAGGTGGACTCCACCAATCATAGTCTTGTGGTTTTGAGAAAACCACAAATTTAAGATAATAGCCCATCCAGCCCAAATTGGAGTCAGTTGTTGCACCACAATTATCTTTTAATGTCCTGACCCAGTTTCCTTAATTGTTCTATACAGCTAATCTGCCTCAAGTTATAACCATTCCTTCTTAATGTTAGGATGGAGGTCTAATATCTTAGACCTTAGGCTATAATCCTTCCCTCTTAATGTTTGATGGGATAAATGTCTATCCATTTTAGACATCATTAGAATATCAGGAGCCTCTCTGATACCTCCCATTATGTCATCCTAGGTGCCTCCCACATTAAGTCATCCCCATCCAGGTACCTCCCCCATTACGTCATTGTTCTTGTTACCCTATAAAATAATCTTGTATCTGACATTCTCTGCTGGATTCTTGGAGACCACAGTCCCATTCAGCCCTAGGATTAAACCATGGGTCCATTTGGTCCCAGTAAATCTCTCCATTAAATAAATTACGAAATTGTTCTCTAATCTCTATCTTGCTCAGTTTCTCTGGCATTACCAAGATCCATTTGGTCCCAGTATCTCTCTCCAGTTAATAAACTATTGAATCGATCTCAAACCTCTGTCTTGCTCAGTTTCTCCACCATTACATTTTGGAGCTTCCCCAGCAAGACATCGGGAACTGAGAACGGGACTAGAGGTTAGAGACATTTCAAGTCTCCCCTTTGGGCCTGGAAACAGTTGGGGATCTGGGTTTTCTTTTTCTTGGAAAAGGCGCCCTCTGGATTCCTCCAGAGGCTCCAGGAAGAGCAGTTCACCAGCTGGGGTCACTCCCAACAGTGGATACTTTTGATTCGGCGGGGAGAGAGTAAGCTTTAGCACCTGGATTCTCAGAATATTAGAATATACTGATTTGTACTAATACCTGGGTAGTGTCGAACTGCACCCAGTTGGCACTACCTGAGTGTCTCCTAAGACACTTCTAGTTCTGTGTGCCCGTTGGCACAACGCTGGGCATTCCAGAGTATAACCCTGGGTGTTTTAAAGACACCATTGGCTTAGCCTTGTGTGTGAATAACCAGATGTGGTTGTCACTTTTGAGACACCATTTGCTTGGTTGATTAGTGTCTAACCAGACGTGGTTGTCACTGTTGGGGTGTCCTTGAGACACCATTTGGCTTGGTTCTTGACCAGGAAATCCGGAACTCTGGACAAGGTAAAAGATTTTTTTCTTTCCTTATCTTGCAGTGGACACTGCAGTTGTCAAGTGGATTGGGCCTTGCAGTCGTCATTGGAGCTCTTGGAAGCTCTGGCACAATTCTTTAGGAATTGCTGCGGATTGACAAAAGACTTTCTTTTGTCTGGCTCTGTCTCTAAGAGATACGAGGGAGGCTGCAAGGTTTTGGAAAACTAAAAGTTTTTACCTGTCCACAACCTAGACACTCCCCTGCCTCTAAAATCTTTCCTGGAGCAGATGCTTTGCTTGAGGAAATTCCCTCTGTCCAAATCCTTTTCCAGAGACAAAGGCCCTTCCTTTGCATCTCAATGCATTTCTAATCTTTTTTTGTCACCAGAAAGTCCTGCTCTCATGCAGGGACTTTGAGACACAAGAGGAAGTGTCTCTTTAATACTCCACCCCAGACCAAGGAACACATGGCCATTCTGCGGACCCCACCTCTCTTGGGGGTCCCAGGCCAGCGCTCTCTTTGATCTGTTCTGGGGAGATAACTGGAAAAAAGGAAAGAGGAGCTGTGTTTGAGCCATTCTCCCACTCCACTGTTTAATGCAATGGAGTTTCTAATGGTCAGGCTTTAGGCACGAGGAGAAAGGACACTGAATTGGGATGAGTTTAGAGATATGTCTCTGCCCACGGCTGCTATTCCCTGGACAGGGGTTAGCAATCTAGGTTTAGATGAGTTACCCTACCCTCAAGTTCCAACGTGGAACCACCAGAGGAACCCTCGCCATTCTGGACGAGAGCTGGGTAAGATGGCATCTCTTCCTTCCCCACCCTCGCTCTGGCCTTTCCTCCCCCTTCTTCCATCGAGTAGGGAGTGTATACATTTGAAAATAGGACTCGGTTTCCCTGATTTGGTCATCCTGTGTTAGAGCAGTGCCCCTCCTGTCACAGCCTTTTAACTGTAGAAGCCTCAGAATTAGGCTTCTGCATACTCGGGGCTGTCTACAAAGAACGGATTTTAAGATGCCATTTGGCTTGGTTTTTATGTTAGTGTCCTACTGAATGTTGTAATTGTGCAGTCTAAGTGTGATCAGTGTTCTGTATGTCTTGTATGTTATTTCCTGTTTTATGGCTTAAGGTTAAAAAGGGGCTCCGTTTGGATTATGGGAGGAAAGACTGGCGCAGACATCAGGGCTATTCTTTCCAGATAGCCCCGGTCTGTGTTAAATGTTAAATGGCTGCTAGTCTAGTTGTGTTCTGTGTTCTGTGTAATTTGTTTGTCTGTTTTGTTAACGTAAGAGCCCTGTTAAATTTAAGAACAATGATCAAGTTCGGGAATTGGGTTATTTCAATACTGAATTCCAGCTGGAGAAAACATTTGATTAGGAATTTAAAGATAATTCTAAATTTAGGAAATATATTTTACCATTGCCTATGTAGGCTAGAATTGGTGATCTTTAAGTATAAGATCTTAAAAGAACAATAGCTTGTTAAAAAAGTTCTGTTAACTTGCCTGAAAGGGGTCATGTGCTTCTAATTAGGTAAAGTATGTAACAAAAAGGATCTGACTTTTCTGAAAGCTTCAACTTTGGTCAAGTTGGAGCTTAGGAAGAGTCCATTGGGAATAATGGCCACTTGGGGCCAGAGGGAGAGAAAGAAACTATGCTGCTTCATTATTTGAAATGAGATAGGAAAAGCAGTTTTATATTATTGGGAATTTAAAGCTGTTTGTTACCTATATTATAACATTGTAAATTATGCTTTAAATCCAATTCTGCTGGACATGTGGGTTTTATGGAATTCATGCACCCCCTCCTTCCTCTTCCCCCCTCCCCACTGATTTCTGCTACTTTAAATGTTGGGTGGGGTAGGGATCTTTTGCAAAGATTTAAACTCGCCCCCCCACTGCTGTTATTTCAGCTATTGGAGCATTTGGTTAGCCTGGAGTGAAGTTTAGTTCGATCCTCCCCCACCCCCCCACCCCCTGTCTCTTTGGAGGTAGAGTGGGGGGAAGGGCAGTCGCATGGAATCCTTTCCTCCCCCCTCCCTCTAAACTGTTCCAGACATTTTAAAAAAATCAAGTTGTAGCTACCTGGCTCTTGGCTAAAAGCAGCAAACTGATAAGGTTATGGTAAATATCTGTTTAGGATTTGTTACTGGAGGT
Source organism: Antechinus flavipes (assembly GCF_016432865.1). Classification (NCBI taxonomy): domain Eukaryota; kingdom Metazoa; phylum Chordata; class Mammalia; order Dasyuromorphia; family Dasyuridae; genus Antechinus; species Antechinus flavipes. The sequence continues at coordinate 177,832,443 of NC_067402.1, forward strand.
AAAATTTCTTGGGTTTGTAGTTAATATGTCCCTGCATTTTTTCCTCCTGTAACTGATTTCTATGATTGGAATAATGGTCAATAAGAAATTGTTAATTTAATTATGTCATACCTTGCTGTTTCCAATCTGGTTATCTGTAATCATTATATCCTAAATACTTGAGCAAATAAGTATTTAGTCTGGTCATCTATTGGTTACTAGGTATTGTGTCTGGATATTCAAGTTTTTTTAAGGTTTATAACTAATGAGAGGCCACATTTTGTAGCAGTCCTTGTGGACCAGTCTTTCTATCTCAGACTGTTCTAACTTTTCTTTGTTAGATTTGTTTTTCTTTCTAGATTTGGTCAAATTACAGATAAATTGACTTGCTTCTGGGACCTAGATCAAGGTTTGCTTGTCAGCACGCCACACTACATCCATCCATCTTCCTCCCTGGACTGAGCATCTTCTGCCCATTTTCAACAAGAAGCAGCTTTTGAGAAAACCATCGCCCCTTTTCCGGATATAATTTGGACTGATATGGGGGAGTGGGAAAGGGATTGACTTGTTAGAATTTTAACTGTATTACTGTGTGTTTAAGACTGGGATGGAAATTGTTAAACTTGTGTAACTATTGCTGTCATGTTTGAGGGACTTTTAGTCTGTTATGTATATGCATATGTATATGATTTATATGTGGGATGGTTATTTGATAATTCCTTTCCAAAAGAAAAAAAGAAAAAAGGAGGAAGAAATAGGAAATTGGGGAAACCGGTATATTTTCTTAGGCACTTCTGCCCTACCCCCTATCTTACTAGTTCGTATTTAATTGGAAATCCTTTAAACAGTCCTTTTCATTTTTTACTCCTTGCTTGAATTTACTAGACTATGATTTGCTGGTTGTGCTTTAACTTTGAAATCCCCTATTCTGTTGGAATTGCCTTGGCAGACTCAGTTTTTGGGATTATTTTTTAGAAACAACCAGAAATTGGATACCTGTCTTGGGACCGGCAGTCTCTCTGATCTGTTTCTCCACTCCTGTTACCCCAGGTCCTTAATCAGTATTTCAGCATACTTAAAAGGACTTTGTATTTGATATAAGGCTTCTAAAAGTTTGGGGTTTGCCTGCCTTGGTCTAATTGCATAATCTGCTCAGAAATCTGATTCTTCTGCAGCCCTGTTTGTTCCTCTGGGCAGGGACAGGTGGAGTTACTCCAAGCCTCATCCTTCTCCCCTGGAGTGGGTTGCCCTTCTGAATGGGCAGCACAACTGTCTTGAGCCCTGCTGCTCTGTAAGCAGAGGCTGAGTCATGTACAAATGACCACAGCTGTCCATATGCTCCCCAACTGCAGAGGATCTGACAATTGATTGTCAGAAATAATTGAAATAAGGAACTTTGTGTATTGCTGATTAACTCTGGGGTTATCAGGGAGAGACCTGACCTTGCCATAAGTCCTTGCATTGTTCTAGCTTTATTTTGATTTTTATTTGGTCTATTTACTTTACATAGGGTTGTTCAAAATTATGGTGGTAAGACCTTCTAGAGGAAGGTAATTCAAAGATTTGAATAGTTACAAGAGAAAGAGTGGGGAAAAAAAGCTTGCTGTCCCAATATTCAGGGCTGGACTCTTTGAGACGATAGTCTCATCCAGCCCTGGGACCAAGATCCATTTTGATCAGGAAGCTGCTTGAGCTCTCCCAGTTTTCCTGGAAAACCACATCAAACCAAGCCTCTGAACAGAATCTGATGGAATGAAACCACTCTCCAGCTCAAGATAGACTGAAAAAAATTCAAGAAATTGTAATGCCAGAGAAACTAAGCAAGACAGAGATTAGAAACCAATTCAATAGTTTATTAACTGGAGAGAGATACTGGGACCAAAACCTAAAGATATAAAACCTTTATCTCATCAAGCATTAAGAGGGAAAGGTTATAACCTGAGGCAGAATAACTAAATAGGACAATGGGGAAACTTAGGTCATCCCAATTCTTCCAACTCTCTGGGACACCAAATAGGTTTAGTCAACTACTTTCCTTTCCTAAAGCTCACAGTATCTTATCCTCTTTTAAGGGAGGACTCACCTGATTTTACCAAAGAAAAATAGGATAATCCTTACCGACTTGAACATTTAGTATTTTCCCAGTATGCAGATGGTTCACCAGTTGCTTGGCAGAAGAAAATCCTCTTCAGAGAGTCTCTCTCCTCCTCACTAGTGCTTGTCATTTAAAGGGAAAAAAGAGCCTTTTATACACTCTAATTGCCTAAATTCTTCTAGTCCTAATCCTAGAATTGGCTCACCAGTTTTTGTCAGAGTCTCTTCTCCCCTCACCAGTTCTTGCCTTCTGGACTGTGTTGCACAACTTACCTGACTGATTTCAAACTTTTCTCAGTTGGCTGATCTACTGGGCCAAATTAATCTTCTATCTTGTTAGCCTACTGCATTTTTGCTTTCTTCAAGTGTCTCTCTTTGTGTTTACTCGATCGGAGTCGGAGTTCAAGAATAAAGTTCAAGGACCACTGGGGAACTCTCTAGAGAGCGCCTGTATAAGAGAGACCCTTCACAAATAGGAAATATCCCAGAATAAGCCTCCAAACTGTGTGGGACAATATTGACCACAAAAACAATCAGAGACTCTCAGAGTAAGAAAAAGCAAAAAGGGATTTATTATGATCTTGCAAGAAAATGTTATGCCACAGTTCTCTTTTATTGTCCTGACTCAGTTTCTCAAATTGTTCTGCTTCAGTTTATAATTATCAGTTCAAAGCTCAGTCCTGCAAAACCTCCCCTTCCTCTTTATCAGAATATTTGATAAGGATAAAAGGTCTTATGTTTTAGAATATCAGAATGCCTCTCCCCATCCCAAGCTATCAGAATGTCAGATACCGTCTTATCAAGATGCCTTTTCTCATCTCCAGGGTTCTTTCCCCATTAGGTCATTCCATTTCCGGAGGCTCATCCCACCCTGTCAGAGTCCTGTTCCTGCTCTCAGCACCCTGACTCCGCCTCTGCCTCAGTCTATCCCCTGAGTCTGAGCCATGGGTATATATGTCATTGAGAACTCACATTGTTTGCTGGATTCTTGGAGACGATAATCTCATTTAGCCCTGGGACCAAATCATGGATCCATTTGGTTCCAGTAAATCTTTCCCTTTTAAATAAATTATTAAATACTCTCTAATCTCTATCTTGCCTCAGTTTCTCCAGCATAACAAAAGGGCATCTCCCATCTGACAAGGTGTTTGTCAGTAAAAAGAACACAAAGTAAAAACTGCAAAACACAAGATTAAATAGCTTGAATGCAGAAGCTCCCAAAGCCCCCACCACCCCAGCCTGGGCTTTTCTTCCATTTTTGGGGGGAATCCAGGCTTACACTTTGTTGGGGGAAATCTAACCCAGAAATACAAGAATAAAAAAAAGAGGTACTTAAATGCTGATTAAGAGGTAGTGAGAAATAGAAGGAGACAAACATCTGCCACTTTTTTTTTATTTTTATTTTTTTTTAGCTATAGTTATATTATTATAAAATCTCAAGTCACAATTAAGGATTTAGTTTAAGGCTATATTCCCATGAAAATGTCTTCACTTGACATAAAAAGTCAAAATTGCTAGAGATGTCCTAGGCTGTTCTGTGGCACAGCGGATAGAGTGCTGAGTCTGAAATCAGTAAGACTCATCTTCCTGAGTTCAAACCTGACCTCAGACACTTACTGGCTATACGATCCTGGGCAAGTCACTTAATCCTGATTGCTTTAGTTCTTCATCTGCAAAATGAATTGGAGAAAGAAATGACAAATCACTCCAATATCTTTGCCAAAAAAACTTTAAGTAAGATTATGAAGACTCTGACTTGATGAAAAAATAACAAAACAAAGGTTTAACATTGTATCCAGTGATCATGTGAGTTTATTGAGAGTCTTTCTTGAGGCTGTGATATGAGTATGAAAAGAGAACAGACAGAAGAGACATTATAAAGAGAGGTTATTTCTAAAGCCTCCTTCTTTCATTCTGCTTTTATTTATTGTTTTGTTATAGATTTATTATGTTTTATTTGAAATTATGCTTATTTATATACATGTGTTATTTTTATTACTAATTGATAAGCTGTTAAAGTCAGGGATCATTTAATTCATTTCAATCATTTATCTTTGTTTCTGCCAGGTGTTAATATTTCCTTGAATGCTTATATCATAGAATTTTAGTATTTAAAAAGAAATTTAGAAATTCTTTAATCTGTTATCCTCATTTTATAAATGAGGATACAGAAGCCCAAAGGGATTAAGGTACTTGAAAAGTGCTCATGAATGAATTTCATTATAGAAAGGGAAGATATAATAAAAACATAAGGTGACTATGTTACACACATCTAGAATCAGAGAAATAGAAGGGAGTACAGAGATTATATTGGTCTAAACTCTCATTTTACAGTTTGAGGAAAAGAGGGCCCAAGGAAAGGAAGTGATTGTCTTTCCATGCAAAGTTCCACAGCTTGCATTTCAAGATATTTTCTTTCTCTAAATCCAGATTTTTTTTTTATTCCTTTCCACTCCAAAATGCTGTCTTTCCTGGGTCTATTTCCTGATTTTAAAACAAAAGAAAATTTCAGAGTATACTGAAAACCTTAGGGATGGAGGAATGTCATTTTTTTTTTTTTTAACAGATAAGTAAAGTAACCCCAGGGAAGTTAAGTGACTTCTAAAAAACAGCCCTAGCTAGTGGCTAAAATAAGAAGCAATGTCATCTATATCTGAAGCCAGGCCAGTATCTTTCCACAGTTTCATTTATTTATTAATGTTTCATAAGCACTCATTATTTCAATTATCTTTATGCAGAGAAATCTCAGATCTACTTATCTAGTCCTAAAATCTCTTCTGACTGTCAGAACTCATCTACAATTGTCTTTTAGATACCTTGAATGGGATATTCCTAAACATCTTAAACTTACATGTCAAAAATCAAACTCATTTTTTCCCCTTAAACATTCCATGCTTCTTAACTTCCCAATTATTTTTGAAGGTACCACCTCTTTCTAGTCACTGAGGCTTGAGGTGTTTTCAACTCTTTTCTCCCTCCTTTTTTCTTTTTTCTCTCCTTCCCACTTCTCCTCCCTCTCCCTATCTGTATATAATCAATTACCAAGTACTATCGATTTTATTAGTGAAATATCTTTTATATACTATATGTCCTATTCTCTTTTCTGACACCATTATCTCACACTTGGTCTGGCATGCTCATTGGATTCCCTGCCTCAATTTTTCTGTATCATTTGTGATCTTCCTGAGAAAGGAGAAAGAAAAGAGGGAGGCTGATAGAAGGAAAGTCAGTAGTAGAAGGAGAAAGGAGTAAGAAAGGAACAGGGCTGATAAAAGGTAAGGAAGATTGAGGGAAGTGGTCAGAAGCAAGACACTGGTGAGAAGAGAAAGGGTGAAAGGAGAGAGAAAAGTATAAATGGGTGATAAAACAGGATGGAGGGAAATACAAAGTTAATAATCATAGCTATGAATATGAATGGGATGAATTCTCCCATAAAATGGAAGCAGATAGTAGAATGTATTAAAAGCCACACATTGTGGCTTTTACAAGAAACACATTTGAAGCAGAGAGATATACATAATAAAGATAAAAGCCTGGAGCAGACTATATAATACTTCAGCTGAAATAAAAAAAAACAAATAAACAAACAAAAAAAGCAGAGATAGTGCTCTCGGACCAAACAAAAGTAAAAATAGATCTAATTAAAAGAGATAAGGAGGGAAACTATATCTTGCTAAAGAATACCATAAATAATGAAGTAATATCATTATTAAATATGTACCAGCTGGTATAGCATTCAACTCTTAGAGGAGAAGTTAAATGAGTTGCAGTAAGACTGTAAAACTATACCACTGGGGGATCTCAATCTCCCTCTCTCAGAAAACTGGTCTCCCTGAGATGTAGACCGGATTATATTATCTCCCTATTCAATAAATTCTAGTGCTTCTCAAAAATCACCTTTGAGTCAAATTTTTCTATTTGTTTTTCAAAGCCCTTCACAACTTGGCTACTTTATACCTTTCTAGGCTTCTTACACCTTATTTCCTTTCCCATATTCTGCAATCCAGTGACATTAATGGTTACTCAAATAGGACACTCACTTCTCAATATGGAGCATTTTTATTGCCTGTTCTCCACGTCAGGAATGAGTCCTCATTTCTACCTCTTGGATTCCCTAGTTTCTTCTAAATCTCATTTTGAGTTCCAACTTTTTCATGAAGCTTTCCTAGTCCTTAATCTTAGTGCCTTCCCTCTGAGATTATCCCCAAATTATTTTGCAAAAATACCTTGTTTGTACATAATTATTTGCACATTGGCTTTTCCATTAGAGTGTGGCATCCTTGAAAAAAAAAAAGAGTGGTCTTTGTCTTTGTGCTCTAAAAATTTCTTTACACTTAAAGTTACTCAAGTTTTTAAAAAAATAAATATTTTTCTGGTTATTTCTTTTCTTTTGGAAAGACAATTTGAGGTTGTGACTTGTCCAGGGTCACATACAGTTACTAAGCATCAAGTGTCTGAGATTGAATTTAAATTCAGGTTCTTCTGACTCTAAGCCTGGTACTCTTATCTACTGTACCACCTAGCTGCCCCTACAGATCCTTTTCTTTCCAAAATTTGCTAAAATCTCATCTACAAGCTATTTCTTCATACACTTTTCAATAGTTTATATTAAAACTAAAGTTCTTTTCCCACTCTATTAGATATTAAACTATTCATCCACAACAGAAGCAGTATCTTCTTATATTTTTGACAATAATTACACATTTATTCTTTTAAATAAAAGCCTTCTCCCCTCTTTTTCTCTTTTAATCCTTAGATATCAGTGTCCAAATTGTCCAATTAGGATGTTCTCCAATTATCTAACTTAACAGATGACACAAATAAACTTAAACTCCAATGTTAACTTAAACTTCTCTGGCAGTTAGGCAGCACAGTGGAGAGAATATTTGGCTTGGGAATAGAAAACCTGAACAAAAGCAACAACATTAACACTTCCCTCAGAGAGTTGTTATAAGGATCTAAAGAAATAATTGTAAAGTAATTTATACAGTGCCTGGAACAGAGTAAATGCTATGTAAATTCTAGATTACCCTGTCCGCAAACTAAGACAATTTACCATTTGAAGATGAGATTACTCTTAATTTTGTTAGTGATTTTTGGAACCTCGACGTCATACATAACCCAGCTTGGGAAGATATTAAAAAATTTCCCTCTGGTACCTGGCACTGTATATTGTGATGAGCCTGCTTAGCTGGATATTACAAAAACAGTTAAAGTATGAGTAACCTAATGCCATGTTGTTTTTGGATTTGAAAATTACATTAATGCTATTTCCTCTATTTCCTGATTCATGTTAACAACCCATTAATACTAATAATTTCAATAATCTTTTTGAGAATAGATTGTGTTCTAAAAGTTCATTTAAAAGTCATTTTTCAAGAATGTAGAACATATATTTTTAAAATTAGAAATAGTAGCTAGTTTCCCGTAATAGCTCACAAAAGCTTTTGGCTATTAGTAGCCAAGATTACTCCGTTCCAGAGATAATTTTAACCAATGGAAAGTTGTTTATTTGTATAGATATTCATAAATAAGAGAATACCAATAAGGTACTTTTACTAAAACTTTCATATGTATATTGTGTGTCTATATATAAATTAAAAATTCTTATAACAATTATAGAAAGTTCTCTATTTTTTTGACAAACAGGCCCAGAACAGTTAAATGGCTTAAGTTCAGATTGCTAGTTTGTGGTAGGACTAATTTTGGACTAGTGCTGTCCTATTCCTTCCTGTATTAGATATTACTACTATATATTAGTTTTATATTCAAAGGAACGTGGGCTTCCAACTTTGTGACCTACTGGATTTTTATTCCGTTAATCTTGTTAGAGTTGTCATTACCTATCATTGATTTTTATAAGGGCCTGGGTCCACCTGGTGGCCAATGATATTTTCAGCAACATTTTCTCCTACAAAGACTACTTTCTGTTGGGGTTTTTATTTTGTTCACTCGTTTCACTTCATATCTGAGTCTTCGTGATCACATTTGAGGTTTTCCTGGCAAAAATACTGGAGTAGTTTGTCATTTGTTTTTCCAGCTCATTTTATTGATGAGGAACTGAGGGAATTTATTATGACTGCTCCAGTAGTGTCTTTTGAGGCCAGATGAGTCTTCCTGACTTTCCCAGAACTCTATCCATTGTGCCACCTAGTGCCCTCTGTGAGTGTTACTTTGTTCCTAACAGATTTATTGGATTTTTCTTCACGTTCTGTTGTTCAGAATTAGGAAAATCTTCTGCCATTATCTTGTTGGCAGATCTGAGAATTGGTTTTAAAATAAACATCGTTAAAACAGTTTTCACAGGAGCCTCACAATAGATTTCCATACAAAAGTATTTCCATCAAAACTTAAGTTCTAAACTATTTATCCAAGAATATTTTCAGGCTACAAAGAGAAACTGAATTCATTCTTCACTATAGTAGTAATAGATTGAGTTTGAGTCCTGAATTACTCTTGAATTGGGGATAAGGTTGAGCCAGAGAGAAGTAGAAATAACTATACTATTTTGGAAATGAAACTGTGCTTTAGAATGCATTAATTTATTGATAAAATGAATATCATATTGAATATTATTTCCTATTTTTCAGCATCTTAATTTATCAATAAGAAATAAAGAATAAAATATATAAAATGGATAATTTCCATTAAATTAAAAAGGTTCTGTACAATACTAATGTAGCCAAGATCAGAAGGAAAGCAGAAAATTGGGAAAAATTTTTATAGACAGTTTCTTAGATAAATGTTTCATATCTCAAATATATGAAGAACTTTGTTAATCATATAAGATTTATGTTCAAAGGAATATTAAACAGGCAGTTTTCCAATGAAGAAATATGAAAAAAATACTCCAAATTATTATTAATTAGAGAAAAAAAAGTCTGGGATTCAGACTTAGATCAAGATTTTTTTCAACATTGTGTATGTGTGATGGGTCTGTAGACTTTCTCAGATTAATGTTTTTAAATGTATCAAATAAAATAGAAAAAATTACTTACAAATACAAATAGTTATCAAAACTATTATATATTATATCAAAATATATGTATTTAAAATTCATGAATCAAAGATTAAGAAGTCCTGATTGAAAAGCAGAACTAAATCCAAGTATTCACTTTCCATATCAGTAAAATGATATCAACAATTTCTACTATATAAGATTCTGTAAAGATGATGAATTTATTTTGCCTTTCTCTAATTATTAGATATTTGCCACATCTTTATATGATTATTGAGACTTTAGGTGTTTTTCCTTAAAAACTGTCTGTTCAGTTTTATTTTGTTTTTGAAAAACAAGATATCCTTAGTGTGGTGGATTTTCAAAAGAAAGAAGAAATTCAAATTATTAGTATCAAAAAATGAAAAGGCTAATTTATATGGAACAAGAAATAAAATATTAGGAATTATTTCATTCAACTCTATCCTAACAAAATTGACAATCTAAATAAAATAGATGGACACGTACAAAACTATCAAGTACCCCTATTAAGAAAATAAGAAATAGAATTTATGCATCAGTCAAAAGCTATCATGGTACCATGCCAGGAAGCTGAATTGAAGCAGGTCTGAAGATCACCTGGCAGGGTAAAATACTACTAGGTTATGAGGTCCTTTCTTGAACTAAACCTTAAACTCTACTGAAGAGAGCCCAACTCCATTAGCCTGGCCATATTGTTTGAATGCCAAATGTATGCTTGCCAAAAAGACTATTTTATGGAGAACTGACATAGGGCAAGCACTCACAAGGTGATCAAAAAAAGCGATACAAGGACACACTCAAGGTTTCTCTTCAAGAACTTTTAGAACTTAAGAACTTTAGTATGCCATGGGGGACACTGGCACAGTTCTGCCCAACATGGAGTGCCCTTATCAATGAAGGTACTGTGCCCTATGAGCAAAGCAAATTGAAGTAGCTCAGAAGAAACTGGAGATGCTCAAAGTTAGAGTCCACCTCAAATGTTCATAGGGACTATTTGTGTCTGAGTTGTGGCAGAGTCTTCTGAGCTTGTATTGGTTTGATCAGCCATAGTTAGATACACTAATTTGACTCTAACATAGTGATGTCATTACAGTTTTCTCTTTGAGAAGAAACAACAATAACCAACCATAAACCCACACATCCACACACACACACACACACACACACACACACACACACACACATCCCCACAAATACATAGATAACTAATCACACACACATCCACATATACATATATACATTCAAATGCACATTTGTAAAATATACTGTGCTTATTTTCATTTGTCTTCTGTTTCTCTGAAGGTAAATAGCATCTTCAGAAGAACATCTTCCTACATTTAAAGAAAAATCTAACAGCTCCTTATTTTCTACACCACAGCAATATTCTAATTTTATACTCTTTAGGTATTTTAAATAATGTAAAACAATATTGACTAACATGGTTGACATAGTAATTTCTCCATTCTTTTGATTAAATCTATTTTTGCTTTAACTTTGTCTAAGATCATGATTACTACCCCTGTTCTTTTTTACAGAATAAATTTTACTCCTGATTTTTATTTTATGTTTATATATCTCATTTTTTTAAAACAACATTTGCTGAAAGTAACATATTATTGAATTGAAAATTTTAATCTACTATCTGTTTCCATTTTATGGATGAATTCATCTAATTCATATTCTATGCTATAATTAATTGTTGTTTATTTTTCTCTTTTCTCTTTTCCTCATTAACCTTCTCACCATATTCCTATTACTCCTCACTCCTTTGATTTGCTTCTGCTCCTCATCCTATCCCTATCCCTCTAGTATTCTACTTCTAACTGCTACCTTGCCCTCTTATTACTTAACTAAACCCCCTCCAAGAATCCCTCACTTATCTTTCCCCCCACCATATTCTCTTGCCTTCTTCTTTCTATCTGAATTTAGAAGACTTTTATACCCTCTCCAAATACATATGTAGTTCCCTGTTTATTCCATTCCTATTAATTTACACACCCTTATATGGTGCCCCCCATTCTATCCCTCGCCCACTTGTTTCTTTATAAATTTAGAAGACTTTTATTCTCCTACAAAGCAAGTAGAGAATAATTATTTCAAGTGCTGCACAAACTATCAAATTCCTTTTGTGACATCAACTTGATTTTGAAATTTAAAGCAGATAGAATCAAAATAGAAAGCAAACTATAGAGCAATATCCCTTATTACTATTGATGCAGAAAATTTAAATAAAATATTAAGGAAACTATAATAACTTATCATAAGGATCATATAATATAACACAGTTATATAATTTCAGGAATACAAGACTGGCTTATTATTATAAAAAAGATAATTGAATATATTAATAAAAACAAAAATGAATTATATTAATAATTGAATATATTAATAAAAAGAAAAATAGCATTTTTGTTTCAATAGATACAGAAAAAGCTTTTGATAAGCTATAATACCCATTTTTGTTTAAAAAAAAGCATGAAAAAGCATTTCTTTCCTTAATATCATAGGTAGTACTTATCTAAAACCAAGAGCCAGTACTATAGAGAATAGGGATAAGGTAAAGGTCTTTCTAATAAGAACAGGGGTAAAGCAATAATTTCCATTATCACCATTACTATTCAATATTGTGATTAAAATATGATTCACAAAAAGAAGACAAATATCTAATAATAAGGTGATTAAAAAGAAATTGAAGGAATAAACTGAGGCAAAGAGGTAAATAAAATGATTACTTTGGAAGGATATATTATAATTTATCTAGCAAACCCTAAATAGTCAACTAAAAAACTAAGTGATGCAGTGATCAACTTCAGCAAAGCTTTAGGATGTTGGGTCCTGCTTTCTAGAGCCCCCAAGTTGGGGTGATAACACATACCATTTCTTTCTAGAGCCCCCACACTGGGGTAATTAAAATATACCGTCTTAGTGGAGAAGTGATGAGGTGGGACTCCCGAGGATGGTGGGAAAATGGAGTCTGTTTATTTTAAGGGCTTTCCCCTTTTTATAATGTAATAAAAACAACACTGTGCATATGGGACCACATAAACAACTTGCTATTTTATGTAGTTTGCCACCTGGTATCACTCTGTTTCATTCACAACATAGGTTGTCACCACCTCATGACTTTTTAGGAAGGCTGAGAGCCCTTAGGGGAGATGGGAAGCTGAACCAGACATTGTCATCAGTTCCCTCTGGATTGAAGGGTCTTATACCTCACCCAGAGTTTCCCCACTGACTGTGACCCTCTACATCAGAATATAAAATATCCTGAAATGACTGGCATTTCTGTATCTTACCATTAAAAAATTCAACTGGAAGAGATAGTTGCATTCCATTTAGAATAAAAATAAACAGTGTAAAATACTTTGGAGTCTATTTGCTAAGACATACACAAGAACTATACTGACAAAATTACAATATACTCTTTATGCAAAAAAGGCAGATCTAAATAGTTGGAGAAATATTAATTGCTCACGAATAGTTCAAAGCAATATAACAAAAATAACAATACTACTGAAATTAAATTATCTTTTCAGTGCTACAACAATCAAATTATTATTTTATGGAGCTAGAAAAAATAACAAAGTTTGTCTAGAGAAACAAAAGGTCATGAATATTAGAGATATGATGAAAAGAAAGTAGGAAGAAAGGGGGCCTAGTAGTGTCAAATATCAAACTATATTACAAAACTATAATCATTAAAATAATTGCACATTGAATAAGAAATAGAAAGTCAATCAGTGGAACAGGTTAGGTACAAAATACACAGAAACAAGTAGGAAGCGCAAGAGCTTAGTGTTTTATTCACCCAAAGATCTCAGATCTTTGGGCAAGAACTCACTATTTAAAAAAAAATTGAGAAAAGCAGTTTGTCAGAATATAGATCTAGTCCAGCATCTTACGATGTATAGTTGGTTAAGTTCCAAATGAATACATGATTCATGATTCAGAAATGAAAGATAATATCATGTATAAATTAGAAAAATATGGAAAGAATTACATGACAGATGTATGGATAGAGTCAGAGTTCATGACTAAACAAGGAATCAAGAAGTTCAAAGGAGGCAAAATGGACGATTTTCATTACATTAAGTTTTTTTCCACAAACAAAAGCAATACTTCTGAAATTATAAGAGAAGCAAGAAATTGGGGAGGTACAATCCTTACAGCAACTTTCTCTGATAAAGGTCAAATTTCAAGGATAAAAAGGAAACTGAGTCAAATTTATAAGAATAAAAATCATATGCTCCAAGTCATTATTAATCAGAGAAATGCAAATTAAGACAACTCTGAGATACCACTACACACCTGTCAGACTGGCTAGAATGACAGGGAAAGATAATGGGGAATGTTGGAGGGGATGTGGGAAAACAGGGACACTAATACATTGTTGGTAGAATTGTGAATATACCCAGCCATTCTGGAGAGCAATTTGGAACTGTGCTCAAAAAGTTATCAAACTGTGTATACCCTTTGATCCATCAGTGCTACTACTGGGCTTATATCCCAAAGAGATACTAAAGAAGGGAAAGGGACCTGTATGTGCAAGAATGTTTGTGGCAGCCCTGTTTGTAGTGGCCAGAACCTGGAAACTGAGTAGATGCCCATCAATTGGAGAATGGCTGAATAAATTGTGGTATATGAATATTATGGAATATTATTGTTCTGTAAGAAATGACCAACAGGATGATTTCAGAAAGGCCTGGAGAGACTTATACAAACTCATGCTGAGTGAAATGAGCAGGATCAGGAGATCATTATATACTTCAACAACAATATTATATGATGATCAATTCTGATGGACCTGGCCATCCTCAGCAATGAGATGAACCAAATCAGTTCCAATGGAGCAGTAATGAACTGAACCAGCTATGCCCAGCGAAAGAACTCTGGGAGATGACTGTGAACCATTACATTGAATTCCCAATCCCTATTTTTTTGCCTGCCAGCCTTTTGGATTTCCTTCACAGGCTAATTGTACAATATTTCAGAGTCCGATTCTTTTTGTACAACAAAATAACAGTTTGGTCATGTATACTTATTGTGTATCTAATTTATACTTTAATATATTTAACATCTACTGGTCATCCTGCCATCTAGGGTAGGGGGTGGGGGAAAGGAGGGGAAAAATTGGAACAAAAGGTTTGGCAATTGTCAATGCTGTAAAATTACCCATACATATAACTTGTAAATAAAAAGCTATTAAAAAAGAATAAAAATCATATATCTAAATAGCAAATAGTCAAAGGATTATAAACAAGTAGTTTTCAGAGGAAAAAATCTAAGCCAACAGTAGCCATGTGAAAAAAATTCTCTAAGTCATTAATAATTAAATAAATATAAATAATTAAACATACTTTGAGATATCATGTCATACTCACCAGATTTTCAAACTTGACAAAAAAGAAAAGAAAATGACAAATGTTGTAGGTAGTGTGAAAAGACAAGTATACTAATTCTTTGTTTGTGAAGGTATTAGCTGGTCCAGCCACTCTGAAAAATTTTTTTATAACTATGCTAATAAATCTATGATAATAAAAAAACAAACACAAAACAAAAAATGACCCTGAGACATTATTTTCCATCAGACTGGCTAAAATGTTTGAAGAGGAAAGTGACAAATAGAAATAGGTTGTGGGAAAATTGGGACTCTAATTTATTGCTGTTGGAAATATGAATTGGATGGAATCCAACCATTTTGGAGAGCAATCTAGAATTATGCACAAAGAGTTATAAAGTTGCTTTGATCCAGAAATACCACTAGTAGTTCTATTTGCAAAAATGATTAGGAAAAAAGAAAAAGAATCTTTATTTTTTTTTAAAATAACTTTTTATTGACAGAATCCATGCCAGGGTAAATTTTTTACAGCATTATCCCTTGCACTCACTTCTGTTCCGATTTTCCCCTCCCTCCCTCTACCCCCTCCCCCAGATGGCAAGCAGTCCTATACATGTTAAATGGGTTACAGTATATTCTAGATACAATATATGTGTGCAGAACTGACAGTTTTCTTGTTGCACAGGAAGAATTGGATCCAGAAGGTATAAATAACCCAGGAGGAAAAACAAACATGCAAGCAGTTTATGTTCATTTCCCAGTGTTCTTTCTTTGGGTGTAGCTACTTCTGTCCATCCTTGATCAATTGAAACTGAATTAGCTCTCTTTATCGAAGAGGTCCACCTCCATCAGAAATATGTCCTCAAAAAGTATCATTTTTTGAGGTATATAATGATCTCCTGGTTCTGCTCATTTCACTCAGCATCAGTTCATGTAAGTCTCACCAGTCTTCTCTGAAATCATCCTGCTGGTCATTCCTTACAGAACAATAATATTCCATAACATTCATATACCACAATTTACTCAGCCATTCTCCAATTGATGGGCATCCATTCATTTTCCAGTTTCTGGCCACTACAAACAGGGCTGCCACAAACATTTTGGCACATACAGGTCCTTTTCCCTTCTTTAGTATCTCTTTGGGGTATAAGCCCAGTAGAAACACTGCTGGATCAAAGGGTATGCACAGTTTGATAACTTTTTGAGCATAGCTCCAAATCACCCTCCAGAATGGCTGGATGTGTTCACAATTCCACCAACAATGTATCAGTGTCCCTGTTTTCCCACATCCCCTCCAACATTCCACATTATCTTTCCCTGTCATTCTAGCCAGTCTGATAGGTATGTAGTGGTATCTCAGAGTTGTCTTAATTTGCATTTCTCTGATTAATAATGATTTGGAGCGTATTTTCATATGTCTATAAATAGTTTCAATTTCTTCATCTGAGAATTGTCTGTTCATATCCTTTGACCATTTATCAATTGGAGAATGGCTTGATTTCTTATAAATTAGAGTCAATTCTCTATATATTTTGGAAATGAGGCCTTTATCAGAACCTTTGACTATAAAAATATTTTCCCAGTTTATTGTTTCCCTTCTAATCTTGTCTGCATTTGTTTTGTTTGTACAAAAACTTTTCAATTTGATATAATCAAAATTTTCTATTTTGTGGTGAATAGTGATCTCTAGTTTTTCTTTGGTCATAAATTCCTCCCTCTTCCACAGGTCTGAGAGGTAAACTATCCTATGCTCTTCCAATTTATTTATAATCTCAAGGAATCTTTATGTTCTAAAATGTTTGTAGCAATTCTCTTTGTGATGTCAAAGAACAGGAAATTGCAGGAATCAATTGTGGAATGGCTGAACAAATTGTTGCATATTATTGTGATGGAATATTATTGTGCTATAAGAAATGATGAACTCAATGATTTTATTTTTTTAAATAACTTTTTATTGATAGAACGCATGCCAGGGTAATTTTTTTACAGCATTATCCCTTGCATTCACTTCTGTTCCGATTTTTCCCCTCCCTCCCTCCACCCCTTCCCCCAGATGGCAAGCAGTCCTTTACATGTTAAATGGGTTACAGTATATCCTAGATACAATATATGTGTGCAGAACCGAACAGTTTTCTTGTTGCACAGGGAGAATTGAATTCAGAAGGTATAAATAACCCGGGAAGAAAAACAAAAATCAAGCAGTTTATATTCATTTCCCAGTGTTCTTTCTCTGGGTGTAGCTGCTTCTGTCCATTTTTGATCAATTAAAGCTCTCTTTATCGAAGAGATCCACTTCTATCAGAATACATCCTCAAACAGTATCGTTGTTGGAACTCAATGATTTTAAAAAACATGGAAAGAGTTGTGTGAAATATTAAAGAATGAAATGAGTAGAATCAAGACAACATTGTAACATATAGCAACAATAATATTGTCCTGAGAATGCCTTTAAGCAAATACGTCATTTTGATATATTATAAATACCCAAATTATATATATTACAAATAGCCAAATTAATTATACTCAAATACCTAAATTATAAATTATCTATTATATAAATTATAAAAACCCAAGCTAATTATAAAGGAAATATGAAGAAAGATGCTATCTGCAGCCAGAGAAAGAACTGATAAATTGTAGTATGTACAGAAAAAACTTTATATATATATATATATATATGTACCTATTTGTAGCTAATGGTATTATCTCTAGGGTAGGGTGGTGGGAGGAAAGAAAAAAGGGAAAAATTATATGATAACTGTTGTATATTTAAAAGAAATAGCAAGTGGCATATACTAGATTTGGAGTTTCATGTGCAATCATCTTTTTTATTATAGAAATGCTTGTTTTAAAGGTCAAGAATTTCAAGGGAATTAATGGGGAAAAAAAGCAAATGAAGGTGGCCTAGATGTATCAGATCTAAAACTATATTATAAAACAGTGGTCATCAAAACCATTTGATAATGACTAAGAAATAGAATGGTTGATCAATGGAATAGGTTAGGTTCACAGAACAAAAATGTCAATGACTATAATCTAGTTTTTGACAAACCCAAAGACCCCAGCTTTTGGGATAAGAATTCACTATTTGACAAAAACTGCTGGAAAAATTGGAAGTTAGTATGGCGGAAACTAGACAGTCCCACACCTAACAATGGGGTCATGATCTAGACATAAAGAATGATATTATAAACAAATTAGAAGAACATAAGATAGTTTACCTCTCACATCTGTAGAAGGAATTTGTGGCCACAGAACTGGAGATCATTATTGATCACAAAATAGATAATTTTGATTATATTAAGTTAAAAAGGTTTTGTATAAACAAAACTAATGAAGACAGGATTAGAAGGGAAGCAATAAACTGGGAAAACATTTTTACATTCAAAGATTCTGATAAAGACCTCATTTCTAAAATATATAGAGAATTGACTCAAATTTATAAGAAATCAACCCATTCTCTAATTGAAAAAATGGTCAAAGGATATGTATAGACAGTTTTCGGATGAAGAAATTGAAACTATTTCTAGTTATATGAAAAGGTGTTCCAAATCACTATTGATCAGAGAAATGCAAATTAGGATAACTTTGAGATACAACTACACATCTCTCAGATTGGCTAAGATGACAGAAAAAGATAATGAAAAATGTTGGAGGGGATGTGGGAAAACTGAGACAGTGCTACATTGTTGGTGCAATTATGAACGGATCCAACCATTCTGAGAGCCGTTTATAACCTATGATCAAAAAGTTATCAAACTATGCATACCCTTTGATCCAGCAGTGTTTCTACTGGACTTATATCCCAAAGAGATCTTAAAGGAAGGAAAGGGGCCCACATGTACAAAAATATTTGTGGGAGCCCTTTTTGAAGTGGCAAGAAACTGGAAACTGAGTGGATGCCCATCAGCTGGAGAATGGCTGCATAAGTTATTGTATATGAATGTTATGGAATATTATTTTTCTATAAGAAATGATCAGCAGGATGATTTCATAGAAGCTTGGAAAGACATACATGAACTGATATTAAGTGAAATGAGCAGAACACAGCAACAAGATTATATGATTAATTCTGATGGATGTGGCTCTCTTCAACAATGAGATGATTCAAACCTGTTCCAAATGTTGAGTGATGAAGAGAGCCATTGACACCCAGAGAGCAGACCACGGGGACTGAATGTGGACCATAACATAGCATTTTCATTCTTTCTGTTGTTGTTTGCTTGCATTTTATTTTGCTTCTCTTTTTTTCTTGTAAGGCATGATGATTGCATAAATATATATACACATATTGGATTTAACATATATTTCTATCATGTTTAACATATATTGGATTACTTGCCATCTAGGGGAGGGTATGGAGGAAGGAGAGAAATTGGAACACAAGGTTTTGAAAGGTTTAATGGTAAAGAATTGTCCACGCATATGTTTTGAAAAATAAAAAAGCTTTCACAAAAAAGAAATGCTTGTTTTATTCCACAAATTAAAAATAAAATAAATCATCAAATGACTCTGTATGTGTAACTGGGCTGTCTCTCTACATGAAGCATGAGATGTCTTGAGTTGATTCTTATGAGGGCTGGAATTAATATAGCTCTAGTATTTTCTCTTCCCACTCTTCTCTAAGGGAGACTTCAATTCCTTCCAGGAAAGGAAAATGGGAGGTTGGGGCCAGAAGCTTGTCTACTCTATTCTGAGAATTTGAAGGAGAGAGACACACACAGAGAGACAAAGAGGTAGAGAGACAGAGGCAAAGACAGAGATCCAGATATACAGAGAGAGAGAGAGAGAAGGAGGGAGAGAAGGAGAAGAGATTGAAAGGGGGAGAGAGATTAAAGGAGAGTGAGAAAGAGAGAGAGAAGAGAGAAGAAAGAAAGAAGAGAGGAAAAAAGAGAAAGAGAGACAGAGATAGAGACAGAGATACAGAGACAAAGAACAGACAAATGGGAGTGTGTTTTGGAGATTATAGTAGTAGCTCTCTGTGACAGAATATGGTAGGATGGGATCAAAGATAAATGTAGAGGGATTTGTTTTAGTAAGAAGAAGGGCCACCTCTTCATGCAAGAAAAATAAAGATTGTGGGGAAAGTTGTCTGAATGATTTTAGAAGGGGAAAGAAGATTGAGCTCATAACAAATGACTCCGATTTTGGAGAATGAATTATAAAGCAAATTTCTCAGCTGAGAGGACAGGGAGGAGTGCTTTAGTGACTGGAGAAAAAATGAAATATTTGGAATAGCTAATGTGGTGTTAGGAAAGCAAATAATTGGAGAGGTTTGAAAAGATTACCTTGTGACAGTAAGGGCTCAGTTGAAATCATGTAACATAATTTCGTGGTATGTAGTGTTCTTGTTGGTTTTCTGGAGGTCTCTGGACCAGCCTTTGTTTCAGCAGATTAATCACCATGAGAATAACCAGGTGTTAAAGTCCAAAGTCCAAATTCTTTATTGTCTCCTTGCCTAGGGCTTAGTTAGCTTTCTTGAGGCCCTTGGTCTCAGTGGGAGGAGCAGGAGGACAGGCCAGCCACCAAGAGGCTGATGAAGATGGAATGAATGAATCTGTCTTTCCTTGGCTCTGAGAGCTTGAGCTCCTGCCTCCAGTCCCCTTGTCTTCTCCAAGTATGATCCTGGCTGAGTTTTTCCCAGTTCATATGCTCTATTTCTAATTACATTATCATAGGTGTGAATCTTGTGGAACTATATTAAGTACTAAGTACATGTACTAGAGAACTATTAAGTACTATGCTAAACTAGATAACCATTGTCTTATCAATTCCACTGAGTCATCACCTTGTAAGAATCCTTGTTTCAAGTACAAGATAAGTGGTGGATCCAATAAGCCTCATTTCATGATTTCCTCTAGCAGCAAGCAAAAGGGAGTGAATGAGGTAGATAGGGGAGTAATTCATAGCTGAGATGTGGCAAGGTATTATTGGTAACAAGCAAGGAAGTAAGGAATTCAAAGATAGTGGAAAGTTGAACTGATTACCAAAATGAGAAAATAGAGAAGGAAGTTTTGCCCTTTGCCCATATTTTTTATTATGCAAATTTATTTATATTATATTTATAATGCAAATTTATTTTTTATATGCAACTAGTAAATGATCATTAAATGTTCTCATAATTCAAACCTAAGCCTATTTGGCTACAGCAGTTGGGACCCAAATAATCAATATATGCTCTCCAAAGTCACTACCTTGATTACAGCCTTTCTTCCTATCTTTCCCATCCCCAGGTTCCTACAAAAATTAGTTCAACAGCATTTACTTTAGAGCATGCTTTTGCATCTTCTACCATAGGTTGACAAAAGATCCTGATAATCTTAAGCATCTAGAAAAGGAACAAATTAAAAACCCCCAGTCAAACACTAAACTTGAAATTCTAAAAATAAAAGGAGAGATCAATAAAATTGAAATTAAAAAAACCCATTGAATTAACTAATAAAACTAAGAGTTGGTTCTATGAAAAAACCAACAAAATAGACAAACCCTTAGTAAATCTGATTGAAAAAAGGAAAGAGGAAAATCAAATTGTTAGTCTTAAAAATGAAAAGGGAGAACTCGCCACGAACGAAGAGGAAATTAGTGTAATAATTAGGAGTTACTTTACCCAACTTTATGCCAATAAATTCTATAACTTAAATGAAATGGAAGAATACCTTCAAAAATATAGCTTGCCCAGATTAACAGAGGAAGAAGTAAATAGACTAAACAGTCCCATTTTAGAAAAAAAAAATAGAACAAGTTATTAACCAACTCCCTAAAAAAAATCCCCAGGACCAGATGGATTTACATGTGAATTCTACCAAACATTTAAAGAAAAATTAACTCCAATGCTATATAAATTATTTGAAAAAATAGGGAATGAAGGAGTCCCACCAAATTCCTTTTATAACACAGACATGGTGCTGATACCTAAACCAGGTAGGTTGAAAACAGAGAAAGAAAATTATAGACCAATCTCCCTAATGAATATTGATGCTAAAATCTTAAATAAAATACTAGCAAAAAGATTACAGACAATCTTAAGCATCAACTCCAGTAAAACCAATTCTAGAAAAGTGATTTATGAATGAGTGAATACCTATACATTCTCTATTCATGAGAAAATGGTTGCTAAAACACCCATTGGCCACGAGGTGGCCCTATTTCCTTATGAGAGCAATATTGGCAACTAGATGTCATACGAGTTTGTCATACTAGATAACAAAAGTAGAAAATTATAGTTCTTTTTAATTTAACACCAATGTATAGCAATATGTGACCGAGTGCAAAGAGTAGGAGAGTTATTCCAAAGTGGATTTTGGACAAACTGGCAGATTATACCACATTCAAAAGGATAATTAGAATAAATGGTCCCATCAGCATATAGACCTTAGAAAGATAATCTAGATGGAAGTCAATGAAACAGGAACAAGAAAGTGTATTGGTTTGGATTTGGATTGGAAAATTATACAGTACTTTTAAAAGATTCCAAGCTTCCTGGAAAGAAAACAAAACTTACCTGTTTTATATAAATATTCTTCTGATGATACTTAGAATATCCATTTCTAAAGAATTAAAACTTGCAGGTATCTAAAGAGCAACAGAAATATATATTTTGGCTATAAATAGGTTATATCATATTACCAATGAAGGTATGTACATATGACAATTTAAAAAGAAATCAAAAAAAGTGTGACACCTGAAAATGAGATTGTCTAGTCATATAGAAGGAATGAGAGATAACAAATGGACAGTCTATGAGCCATATATATATATTTGATATCAACAAATCTAAAGAGAACTCCCACTACTATGATGGGTAGATACTCTGTGATAGATTTATATAGCATGAACAAGACCTGTCACATACATACTTAAATGGAATGCTATTTATACCTCTTGGATGACTTGTAGCAAAGTCATTGTGATCACAGATACTAGTCAAATCAATAAGCATTTGTTAAATACTTATGTGCCAGGCATTGTAATACAAGTACAAGCAAAATAAAATAGTCCCTCCCCTCAAGGAACAAATATTCTAATGTGGGAAGCACATAAAAGGAAACAAAAGAGAGGTAAGGTATTTGCACAGGAGTGTGGTAGAGAAAAGTCCAGAGTCAGTAACAGATCCTAAAAAGAAATGAAGGAGTGAACCTAGATGCTTTGAGTACTTCCTTAATGTGGAAATTCTGAGAACAGCTTACCAGTCATAGGAAAGGGATACAATTGCAGAGTATTTCTAGTGTGAAAAGGCTACTTGGGAAAAGTGATGGAGGCATCCTTGAAGATGAGAACACTGTGGGGTGAGAGTCTTTATGATTTGCAAGTCTGAAGGTGAAATCACTGATTTATTTTCAATGAAAAATGCATAAAACATTTTTTTTTTATCCAGGGGTGGTTATTAGTGTATACTAAACCAGGTCACTTAATTATCCCAGTGAAGCAAAGTGAAAGATATTCTTATGTCTGGGTTTAGGAATATAGTCAGTTGTATGGATTTTTTTTCTTTGAAGTTAATTTGTTCCAAATGGGGACTCCACTTGTCATCAAGTTCTAACAAGTTGACCCCCAAGAGAAAATATAGCAGATCAACTGTAGAAGCTTATATATCTGACCTGTATATGAGAAAATCCATATATTCCAGAACTATTTGTTCCATCCCAATTTGGCTTCCAGTCCCACTTCTATTTACAAAGCTGTCCCTTAGTAAGAACCAGCCAACAAGCAAAACAAGAAAACAAAATATATTTTCCTACCAGTCTGAAATTAGAGCCCAATACTTATATTTTTAACTAGGCCCATTCTTCCTCTCATGAAGAAGTAATTGACTCAGATTAGATTCTTTTTTTTACTATGTGAAGTGCCTGAACCAAATAACTCATTACCCAGTGTCTAACCTGTTGCTGCTGAACTTCTCTGCTCTTTAGTTCTATAACAATATTTTCTCACTGTTTATTTTTGGGCCAAGGTGATACTCAAAGCCTTTCCAGCATATTAGAACTCTCCCAGCTCTTCTTTCAGCACTTGGAAGGGCACTTCTACATTATACTGAGATATCTAGAGTAGGTTTCATCTTTTTGAATAAGTATTTTCATAAATAGGACAAGGTCAGTTCTGTTATTTTTATTCCTTCACAGTTAGCCTAAGCATCTTCAACTTTAAATCATTTGATTGGGTTTTCTGAGGTCTTATCAAGAGAACAAATATTATGTTCTCTTCTACTGCTTCCAATAAAAACCATCCTCTCTTTTGATCCAGTTCTGAATGGGAAAATATTACAAGCAAATTAGTAGAAAATGTCCTATTTTTGCTTTTGTTCCCCAGCTGATGACCTAAAAACCAAAGTTTTGACAGAAAGCACATGTCTACAGACTGTATTTCGTTTTCAAAATTAAAATGAATGACCTTGTTCACAAGTTAGCTACAAGGAAACAAAGCTTGTCTTGATGACAGGACACGAGGTCACATCTTCCCATATTACCTTTATATCTGCACCCACTGGGAGATGTACTCCTTCCCTTGGTGCTTAGGCAATAGCCAAGAGTCACAGAAAGTTCCTTCTTCTCTCATGCTCCAGTGCTTATTAGAGTGACTTCTAGGCCAGGGGATGTTTTACATCACTTTTATCTTAAGGTCATAAGTCTTGAGACAGCTGGGGAGTGTTAATGACAAGGCCACAGTACTCAGGTCTGCAATACAGTTTCTCAGTTTCATAACAAGGGAAACATCTTAAGATGTGGTTCTCACCAAAGAATCATTAAAAGGAGGCTCAAAAGACTTGGAGTTACGCTAAGAGCTATTTTTCAATTTGGCTCAGACCCAAGGGTTGAAAAATATGGAACTGTTTACTGCATATTCTTTTCATTAAAAAAAGAAATTATACCTATAGCAATGAAATCTTATTATATCTTTCCCACATTCAATTCTTTCCCACATATATTGTTTAAATTTGAAAAATCCTGCCAAAGATCCCATGGGAACAATACTTCCCACATGAACTGATTACGTGCTTAAAACATACTCCATTTAATTCTCTAGGGACAGGAGTAGGACAACCCCAGATGTCTTTTTGTGTCATATGAAAGAGGAAAGGAGAAAAATAATTCCCCTAACCCCACTGAATTAGTAAAATGACATTATCACTGGTACTATTCTTGGCATTGTACCTAAAACCAAACTTGTACAATCACCAAGACTGGTAATATATGGAATAGACTAAGGGGAGATCCATCAAAAAATAAAGAGACATGAAGGGAAAAAACAATCATAGTAAATTAATCTTGAAGTAGATTTGCCTCTATTAATCTCTACCAGTATCTTGTGCTTTAAAAGGTTCAAAGATGGTTTATTTTCTTGATTATTCTTTCTTATGGGCAAGGGAAGATTGTGGCATAGAGAGGGCAGGGGTAGTCTTCATGGAGGCTGGTCTTTCTGAACTCAGAACAATTCAATAAATAACATTTTTGAAGAGTTGTTTAATATGTTAAGCTCTTCAAAAGAATGCTTGGTAGAGAACTTTATAAAGTAATAATAATAATTATTCCTTGTTTTCTGAACAATGATGTGATAGACTTTATTATATATTTTATAATTAGATCCAGGGATAGCTAGATGGTGCAGTGGATAGAGCACTAGCCCATAGCAAGTCACATAACCCCAGTTGCCTCACCCCCACCCCCCAAAAAAAATTACATTTGATTTTATATTTTCCTTTGTTAAAAAATGTTTTACCCTGTCCTTATTACTGATTATTAAGTAAAGTATAATTGCATTTCCACAAGCAAAAGAAGGAACTTAAAAACAAATTTGAATTTCAACATGAGTCAAGAACTTAGAGAAAAATTTTACTTTTTGTTGTTCAGTTGCATCTGATTCTCTATGACTTCATTTGGGGTTTTCTTGGGCAAAATTAATGGAACAGTTTACCATTTTTTCTCCAGCTCATTTTACAGATGAGAAACTGAGGTAAACGGGATCAAATGACTAACTCAGAGACACAGCTAGTAAATGTCTGAAGCTGAATTTGAACTCATAAAGATGAGTCTTCCTGACTCTAGGTCCAGCACTCTATCCACTTGCACTATCCAGCTTCCCTAAGGAATCAGCAAAAACACATTTTAAAAAATATGCTAATCTTAGAATATTTTAATCCTTTTATTTATAGAGTGTGTGTGTGTGTGTGTGTGTGTGTGTGTGTGTGTGTGTGTATTCATATAGGTGTGTATGGGTGTTTGTAGCAGGAATTAGGGGCCATTTTATATGATTATTTATGGGACTGAGATGAATTCCATGGGTTACTTCCAGAATTGCCTCAGTGCTAAAGAACCTGGAGTTTTGAGGTGATTAAACAATCCCTTTAGTCTACAGATCTATTTGACAACTGGCCATTGACCAAGTGCCTATTCAGTAATGTTTAAAGTAGAGACTTTAAAGGTAAAGACAACTTTAAAGACAGAGATATTCTCAATCTTTCTTCTTTCTGAAATATTTGGCATAGAACTTTCTCTCTGGGACTTCTTCTGAATAGGGAGACAGTGAGGATCCTGCCCCTCACACTTATGGTAGCAGACTTTCCTGTGGAAGATAAATCACGTAGGAGTGAACATTTCCAGCCCTTCAACCTCACATTGAGATCTATTATCTATCTATCCATCCATTCATCTCTCTATAAAATGATTCATTATTGATTTGTACATTTAAATTTATTGATGGTATTAATGATCCACTAACATTTTATCCTAATCTTTTTCAGGGGGCTGAGAGATATTGGATGCTGGGTAAGAACATTCTTTTTGGCAATGGCTTCATTAGCTTTAGCTATCAAACATTTAGCTCTTTCCCTTTCTTTCCTATATTCTGACAGTTCCACAAGATTAGAAAGAGAATTTAAGCTGATAATTGCTGGGAAAAGGGAGTTTACATGATTCCTCCTGCCTCTTTGTTAATGATAGTGAAGTAATATCTTAATATTTTAGAGATCATTTGGGTCATGAAAAGATCTGGAGATATAACTATTAGGTCTTGAAGGAGGTAACTAGCAAGAACTGTTTACCATTCTACAAGTTCAATATAGACTAGAACATTTGCTAGGCAGAGCAAATGACAGAGGAAGACTTGAAGATTGTGCAAAATCCTACTGTGCTTTTTGATATTAATTATAAAAAAGCATGTGACATGACATAACAAAATGTCACCTCAAATGTTCTTCCCAACAACATAACTCCTAAGCATTTTTAAAATAAAAATAAAAATTAAATTGTAATTTTAAATTAACTTTTTTTTGCAATTAGCAAGCATTTGATTTTCTTTCCATCTCATTTTCCTCTCCCCATAAAAATAAGAATAACAACAACAAAATTTAAGCCTTATAACAAATATATATAGTCAATCAATAGAGTTATATTTGCTTACTATGACCAATTACCCTTTCTGTCCTTCTGCGGTCTGGTTTTTTTTTTTTTAATTAAACATTTTGAACTAACAGAAATCTATTTCCTTTCCTACTTATCCACCACTCCATTGGTGGCAAAATAAAAATATAAATTTTGTAACAAGTATACATTTCCTTAAAAGATGTAACAATAGAGATAACTTTGTATTTCTATCCCTGCATATGAATATTAGGCAAAGCATAACATAGGAAAATGTATACTCCCTAGAGGAGATCACAACCCTGATAAGGGAGATCCAGTGAAGATTCCAAAGTGAAAGAGGACTCTTCATAGATCGTGGAGTCCTCTAGATATTTTCTTTATACATGATATTGTGCTGATTGTACCTATTGCTGGAATACTGAAGAGCTTCTTGAATTCAATCCATAGTTACCCTACAGAGTTTGGTCAAACTATTCAAACAGAAAAACACTCAATAACAACAACAAACCGATGGATGAAGAATATTCATTGTTCAATCCACAATATACAATAGAACATGTCCATCAGTCCATCAGTATATATTTATATTTATACTGGACAAAGCCTGAAAATGATAACTTAGGCCTAGAGTTAAAACAGAAGCAGGAGAATGAATTGCATTGCCAAACTCAAATTGCAAAATTCTTTTAATAGCATCATATCTCTTCCTTATATAAAGATAATAGGACAAAGAGGGAGGGAATTGTATCTGAAGAATGACAGTGCAGTGGGAGACAGATAGATACCAACACCATGCAAAAGTGTTTCCTTCCCTTTTTCCTCCCTCTCCTCCTGACAACTGTCCCTAACTCCTTTTGCAAGCTAGTAGCTTGGATGTACAAATCATATACTCTGATTAAAGGCTCCATAGCCACTCAAAATCAAAAGATATTACCATTAAATATGACACTGTAGGAGACAGCTTTCTCATTTGTGGTGGAAACCAATGGGATAATTTAGACCATTCAAATTTCTGAATTACCTAATAAGAATTGAGGGATGGGAGACAGGAGCCCAGAAAATTTAATACACAGCAAGCAAGTGGTTGAGGTAGAAGGTAGTAACATCTATTCCATGGGTTAGTTGAGTTTTAACATATATACCTTCTGGGAATTGAAGTCATACCAGTCAAACCACTGGCTTACAAAAATCTACCTAACATTTTTTTTTGGAGGTGATAGTTGATTGTAAGTCATGGAGGGAGGAAAAAGGGAAGATTTTGAATTCCAATTTTTTTACTCCTTCCTTTCCTTCCTTCTCCACTCCTCAGGATAGCAAGCAATCTGATATAGGTTATACATGTACAATCATTTAAAAACATATTTCCATATTTGTCATGTTGTGAAAGAAAAATCAGAGAAAAAATAGTAAGTAAGTATATATATATATCCTTTAGTGGTATAATGGGTTGAGATTCACATCCCTGAAGGCACTACCCATATTGCTGAAATCACAGATCCATTTGAATGTCTAAATATTTCGCATTCAACTTACTATGGTATAATTTTAAAGGCAATTTTTTTCTTACTATATTCAGTGATCACTTAAAGATCTAAATCATTCAGACAGTAAAGAAATAGTCATAGGAAAAATTTCATAAATAGAGTTGCAAGTATGCTAGTCGATTATGGTGGTATTTATCTAACCCCAAAGAGGATTAAAACCCTTTCCCACAGTTGTTTTGGTTTTGCTCATTCTTCCTTCTAAACAGATTGTCATTCATTAGCATCTGTTTTAGCAACATGATCATTCCCATGAGAACAAACTTTGATGAGCTTTTCATCTGGAGAATATGGTGGGAAGATACAAATTAAAGAAAACAAACCACCTTACTGATAAAATAATAAATTGACAAAGAAATGACTTTTGGTCAATTAATTTGGTATAATAGAAGCTATAACTATTCTGGCATCTCTAGAGAATGATTTCTACGAATAGCATTTTAAATTCTTGAAACAAACCCCAATCAATCATCAAAAGATAGCATAATGATCCTTTGGGTTCAACTTGAAGATTTTTGTGAGGTGCAAGTAGCTATGATTCTGCTGCTACTTCATACATGCCTTTGGGCAAGTATCTTCTCTGAGCCTTGGTTTTCTTGTGTGTAAAATGAACAGGTTATACAGGATAACTTCTAAAGTTTCTTCCAGTTTTAAATCTGTGATATTATGATCCTTTTATTTCATGATATAGCTTTATCTTGCATCAATAGGTGACTCTTAGCAAAATGGGGTAAGAAAAATAGTCCTCCTTCGGGATTCTTATAGAGTGATAGACCTGAGAGCCTGAGATACTGAGTTTTGGGAATGGAATCTCATGAATGTGAGTATTGGGAAGAAACTAAAAAAATTGTTAACAAGTTCCATATCTGAACCTAGATTCTTGTTAAGTCATTATGGCTGTTTAGAATCCCTGACCTACCCACACATATTAGAGCCAAAGATTATAAAGACAATCCTTCTTTAGTGATTGTCATGTATGCTTTATCAAGATTCTAAGTAGAAATCCAAAAACAATTTTCTTAGTACAAGTCAACAAAATAACTATCACATTTTGACTTTATTTCCAAGATGCCAAAATATTTTGGTCAATACATTAAAAGGACTAGGAAATCAGTTATTATAGGACAGAAAAAGACATTTTACTAAAAAGAAAACAAGCAGAATAAATGTTTTGGTGTCCAAGTGATAAAAGAACTGATTGTCTGAATTTTTTAGTTTTCATTGAATGGTTTTGAAATTATGGAATTTTATAGCAAACTACAGAAATATGGGCCAGCTGGAACAATCTTGAGGAGAGGAAACAAATATGTTATATTACAGGGAATGTGATAAGCACTTCACAAATATTATCACAGCAACTCTGTGAAATAGAGGATATTATTATCCCCATTTTATAGCTAAGGAAACTTCAATAGACATATTAAGTAACTTGTTCAGGGTCATACAGCTATTCAATATCTAAGGTTAGATTTAAACTCACTTCTTCTTGATTCCAGGTCCAGCACTCCCATCGTATATCTAATTGTTTTTCTTTTTTAACTTAATAGTAAATAAATAGTAAATAAGTTGCTCAATAGTATCTTATTTTTTTCAATTACATATAAAGATAGTTTTCAACAAGATTTTGAATTCCAATTTTCTTACTCCTTCCTTTCCTTCCTTCTCCACTCCTCAGGATAGCAAGCAATCTGATATAGGTTATACATGTACAATCATTTTAAAACATATTTCCATATTTGTCATGTTGTGAAAGAAAAATCAGAGAAAAAATAATAAGTAACAATGACAAAACAGAAGAAAACACTATGCTTCCATCTGTATTTAGAATCCATAATGCTTCCTCTGGATGCAGATGGCACTTTCTATCTCAAGTCTATTGGAATTGTCTTGGATAAGTGCATTGCTGAGAACTAAGTCTATCATAGTTGGTCATCACATAATCTTCTTGTTACTGTTTACAATGCCCTCCTGGCTCTGCCTACATCATTCAGCATGAGTTCATGTAAGTTTTTCCAGGCTTTTCTGAAATTAGCATGCTCATCATTTCTTATAGAATAATAATTTTGCATTACATTCAAATACTATAACTTATTCAGCCATTCTTCAGCTGATGGGCATCCACTCAGTTTCTAGTTCTTTGCCATCACAAAAAGAGCTTCTACAAACATTTTTGCATATGTGGGTCCTTTCTCCTCTTTTATGATCTTTGGTATACAGACCCAGTAGTGACACTCCTGGATCAAAGAATATGCACAGTTTAGTTTTCTATATATTTTTAAAATGAGGCCTTTATCAGAAACACTGGCTGTAAAAATTGCTTCCCAGATTTCTGTTTCTCTTCCCTTTTTAATTTAATGTTATCAAAATTATCCATTTTGCATTTCATAATGTTCTTTATCTCTTGTTTGGTTACAAATTCCTTCTTTCTCCAAAGATCTGACAGGTAAACTATCCTTGCTGTCCTAATTTGCTTATAATATCCCCCATATGTCTAAATCATGATTCCATTTTGAGCTTATCTTGGCATAGAGTGTGAGATATTGGTCTATACCTAATTTCTGCCACACCATTTTTTAGTTTTTCGAGAAATTTTTGTCAACTAGTGAATTTTTATTTCAGAAGATAGAATCTTTGGATTTATAAAGAATAGATTATTATAGTCATTAATTGTGTCTTGTAAACCTAAACTATTCCATTGATTGACTAGTCTATTTCTTAGCTTTAATGGCTGCTGTTATATAATACAGAATTAGGTCTGTATGGTTAGGCCATCTTCCTTTGTATTTGTTTCCCATTAATTCCCCTTAATATATATATATATATATGTATGTATTTTTTTTTTTTTTTTTGGCTAAGCAATTGGAGTTAAGTGACTTGTCCAAAGTCACCTAGCTAGTAAGTATCAAGTGTCTGAGGTGGATTTAAACTCAGATCCTTCTGATTTTCAGAGCTGGTGCTCTATCCACTGTGTCCATCTAGCTGCTCCAATTCCATTGATATTCTTGACCTTTCATTCTTTCAGATAAATATTGTTATTATTTTTTTGCCCTATAAAATATTTTTAGCAGTTTGAATGGTATAGCATTGAATAGTAGATTGATTTAGGTAGAATTGTCATTTTTTTATATTAGCTTGGCTTACTCATAAGCAATTGATGTTTTTTCAACTACAGCTAATATTCTACTGGGAATAAATAATATATACAGAAGTGATTATATGAAGTAATTTGAATAGATCATAGCTGGATTAGAAGGAAACTTCTCATCCAACCCTTACATTACAGATGAGGAATCTGAAGTTTAAGAATAAGGAAGTACCTTGGTCAAGGCCAGACAGGTACTTTCAAATCCAAATCCTTCAATGACAAATCTAGGGTTCTTTCTAATGACCGATGCATGCACATACACATGCAATTACACATGCAATTAAGTGTGGGTTGGGGGGAAAGTAAGCATTCACAAATTGGAAAATGAAGAAGGTTTCATGTAGTTAATGGTCTTTTATTTGATTCCTGTATATAGCTAATTATTCTGAGAAATGATAATTAAGAGGGAAAACATTCCAAGCAGGAGAATTAAAAAACAATGGAGGCAGAAAATTGAATGTCATATATGTTCAGTAGTTTGTCATGTCTGAATCTTGGTGACCACATTTGGGATTTTCATGGAAAAGATGCTGAAATGGTTTATCATTTCCTTCTTTAACTTCTTTTGCAGACGAGGAAAATGAGGCAAATAGGGTTAAGGCACTCCATCCACTTCACCACCCAGCTGCCTGTCATATCATGTATAAGAAAAAATCAATTTGGTCAGTTTGGCTACCATGCAGAAAACATGAAGGAGTGTAATGTGAAATTATTTTGAAAATATAGGTTGGAGCCAGATCAAGAAGGGCTTAAAATGTCAAAGAAAGGAGCTTATATTTCAGCCAAGAAATAATGAGAAGACATTGGAGCTTCTGAAGCAGGGTCAGAGCTTTGCTTTAGGAATGGAGGGACTGAATGAGATCATCTCTGAAGTCCTTTACAGCTCCAGATCTTTGATCTTATGAATTCTATTTTGGACATGTTGACTTTAAGATGCCTTTGGGACATTCAGAAAGACTTCCCCAGGAGGGAGTTGTTGACACAGTACTGAATACCAGGCAGGAGATAAAGTCTGAGTATGTAGACTTGGAAATAATTTGCAAACAAGGGATCTGATCAGATCATCAAGGAAAAGATTGTCAAGAGAAAAGAGATGAGAGTCCAGACCAGACCCTGGTGTGTGTCTATTCATTAGGGATGGAATACAGATAATAATCCTGCAAAACAGAAGCAGATGGAATAATCAAACAGGGAAGAAAAGAACATCATCATGAAGAATCATGGAAAACAAAGAATACAGAAGGAGTTGATTTCAAAATGCTGCAGAGAGTTCAGGAAAATAAGTATGGAGAAAAAACATAATTAGATTTAACAATTAAGAATATTTTTAATAGAAAGAATCAGTTGGTACAGTGGATAGAGTGCTAAAAGACCTGAGTCAAATTTTAACCTGAGTTAAAGAATTTAAGTGAAACCTGACCTGAGTTAAAATTTGACTTGAGACATTATTAACTATATGACTGTGGAAATACAAAGCCCCGTCTGCCTCCGTTTCCTCAATTATAAAATGGGGATAATAATAGCACCTCCTGCCCGGGGTTGTAGTGAGGATAAAATGAGATAGTATTTATGAAAAGCTTAGTGTAGTCCTTGACACATAGCAGGTACTTTTTCTATCTCTATCTACTGCCCAATAAGATCAAATGCCAAATAACTAGGTTGAGAAGTGAGCAGTGAATGAGAAGCCAGAGGCAAAGCATGTCAGTATGATGAAGCAGAACACACCCAGGAGAGTGCATGTAGAGCTGAGCTGAATTTCTCTTGGCCCACTTTTGAGGAAACATAGAAGCAGGGCTGAAGAACTTTGGAATTATGCTGCAATCTATTGGTCCTTGTGATGGCAGCAGGAGAGTCTTTTTCTCACTTGCCAAGGCTATACAAAACACTGTGACTGGATACTTTATCAAAGAAGATTGGGCACTGAAGCAGAATAAATGGCTCATTCATTAGATTTGAAAAGAAGTGAATGGACTCTGGTCCTCTCTCTTTCCATTTATGAGTATCTTTTTTGAACTCTTTGTGGATAAGTAGTGGGGGGCTTTTCTTACTCTGAACCCACCTCATTCACTGCACTTATGGCAGATACTCATACATGGTAATAAGAAAATGTGCTATTCAAGTGAATTTGAGTGTGGACCACGGGCCCTTGGCCAAATAGTGATTCAGAAATGGATATTTCAGCATTGGAGGCTATTTATGCTTTTGAGAGATTGGTTATCAACTAGGTTCTTCATTCTGAGTTGAATGGAAACAAAAAAACCACTATGCCTTTCTTTCAAGAAGTCCATTAGGATTGTCTTGCTGAGAGCTTTGGACCTTGATCAGGTTGTTTAGACAAAGCAGAGATGATGGGGATATGAAATAATTAAATCATTAAAATATGAGACACATGACTACTGTGTCATATTTTTTCTTTTTTGATTGTTAAAGTTTTTTATTTTCAAAATATATGCATAGATAATTTCAACATTCACCCTAGCAAAACGTTATGTTGCAATTTTTTTCCCCTCTTCTATAGGGCAAGTAATCCAATAAATGTTAAACATGTACAATTCTTCTATACATATTTTCACAATTATCATACTGCACAATCAAAAAAATGAAGGAAAAAAAAACCAAAATACAAGCAAACAACAAAAAGAAGGAAAATACTATGACGTGATCCAGTCAGTCCCCACAGTCCTCTCTCTGGGCGAAGATGGTTCTCTTCATCACAAGACCATTGGAACTGGCCTGAATCATCTCATTGTTGAAAAGAGTCCATCAGAATTGGTCATTGTATAATCTTATTGTTGCCCTATACAATGATCTCCTGGTCCTGCTCATCCCACTCAACATCAGTTCATGTAAGTCTCTCCAGGCCTCTCCAAAACTTCCCTCCCTCTCTCCCTCTCTCTCTTCCATCCTTCTTTCCTTCCTTCTCTCCTTCCTTCCTTCCTCTCTCCTTCCTTCTTTACTCCCTCCCTCTCTCCTTTCTTCCTTCTCTCCCTCCCTCTTTCCTTCCCTCCCTTCCTTTCTCCTTCCCTCCCTCTCTCTTCCTCCTTCCCTCCCTCTCTTTTCTTCCTTCCCTCCTTCCCTCCCTTCCTTTTTCCTCCCTTCCTTCCTTCCTTTTTCCTTCCCTCCCTTCTTGCCTTCCTCCCTCCCTCAATTCCTCAATCCCTCCCTCCCTCCCTCCCTCTCCCTTCCTTCCTTCCTTCCTTCCTTCCTTCCTTCCTTCCTTCCTTCCTTCCTTCCTTCCTTCCTTCCTTCCTTCCTTTCTTCCTTCCTTCTTTCCTTCCTTCCTTCTTTCTTTCCTCCTGCTTTCCTGCCTTCTTGCCTTCTGTGCAATTCTTCTAAACTCTATATATAAATTTCCCAGAGAAAATGGGATTAACAACAAAAGTAAAGAAGTCAGCTTTGATAAGAGGATGGGTCAATTTTTTTCTCAAAGTTTGAAGCAATAGAGAAAAGAATAGTTAATAATGATAAGAGAATTAATATTATAGAACTGGGGAGAAGACAAAGCTCACCACAGATGACCTCAATTCTATTTTTTCCCAGGGATTGAGGTATGAAACAAATATCGCTTCTGAAATAAAGAGTACAGGAGTAGTGCGAGGGGCATAGGGGGGCTAGAAAAATTTGAAATAAATTGTGGATAGTATGATAAAGAATCAAGAGAAGAGCAGGCAACTTGATATGTAGCAGTGAGGGTTCATTTGAGGTTAGACTATATAAAGTTGGGGTGTATAGATTAGCAGCTTTGTATGACTTCCTTTAGTAGAGTTTAGAGATACAAGGGAATAGGAGTGAAGAAGGTGAATAGTGGGAGAAAATCAGGGTTGGTATTTGAAAAAGATGAATGATTATAGAACAAATAACTATGTGGTTAATCTCAGGATTAAGATGTTGAAGGAGCCAGAGCAGGGATAGTAATTTGGCAAAGCTGAAAAGGGAGTGTTTGCAGGTTGTGGTGAGAATTGAAAACAGGTTTTGGAGAGCTGAATCACACACAAGGAGACAGAAGAATAGGAGGTTAGGCCAGATAGATGAATTCCAGATGTAACTCTGCATCATGAGGTAGAAGACTTGTAGATGATAATGATGAAATTGAGTATGACCATCTCTCTTTGTGTCTGAGATACAATGGAGATGCAGATCGTTGACATTAAAAATGTAATGAATTAAAAAGCACGAGTATTTGAGAGAACATCAACATATGTTAAAGTCTCTAAGAAGAAGGAAAAGGTTGAAGAGGAAAGGAAGATTATGTTCTAGTTATCAAACTCCTTGGGAAAAAAAGGAAAATGAAATTAAAATTCAGTAGATTCAGTACTAGGATCTAGACAAGGCTCCATATTTATAGACATATCTACATTAAAATCAACCAATCAATCAATCAATGTATCTAATCTCTTTCTCTACACACATATCTGGAGTGAATCTCAAAGAAGAAATTTCTGAGTAATTGTAAGTAGTTGGAAGGTCTAAAAGTAGCAGTAGGGAGGAAAAAAATCACTTCCATTTGTGTGTGTGTGTGTGTGAAAGAGAGAGAAAGAAAGAAAGAGAGAGAGAGAGAGAAGAGGGAGGGGGAAAGGGAGACTACATATGTGTGTCTGTGGGTGAGGAAGAAAGAAGGAATATCCTATAATGGAGAAGGAGATCAAGAATTTAGTGTTTTACTGGAGTGGAAGAGTGAGCATATGGTTAAGTTTCTATAGTTTTGACAGGACGGAAGAAGAGTAAGAGAAAGAATTCAAATATGAAAGATAGTTTCTTACTACAGAAACAACAGAAGGGGATCTTCATGGGACAAAGAAGTAAGGCTGACCTAGATGAGGAAGTGAAATATAGGTAGCAAGGAAAAGGAATTTTCACCTCTGTAGCCTACATCTCTTTATCACAGGAACTGGGGGTGGAGAAGTTTCCTAGACAGTAGATTTTAATAATAATTACTAGTTATGAAGCATAAATTGATGATTCTATTATTAGTTCATTAGAAAAGGATAAAATGACTATAGGAGATTCAGAAAAGGAGGATCATAAATTACTTAAAGTTGTGTAATTTCTTTGGGTTTCAGTTTCTTTATCTGTAGGGGGAGGATGAGGGGCTGAGGTAAATTGGCTTTAAGATCTCTTCTAGCTCAAACCTCTGTGCTTCTTGGATCAAAAAGGTTTACATCAGAAAGGTCTAGATTTAATCCCACATACTATTTTGTTTAACTCAGCACTAGAGGGAGCAATACTGTTGAACATGAAAACTCAACATTTTAAAATCGGAACTTTAAAATTGATACAAAATATTATATCAACAACTATGAAATTTTAGAAAAAGAAAAATAGAAACATTCTCAGTATTAAAGGAAAACCTACATTACCAAGTAGGCCAAGCACCTTTTAGATGTTTTAAAGGGAAAGATGGGGCTAATTTGATGAGAACATTGAATATGGGCAGGGCAGCACAAATGTTTTGTTTTTTGGGTTTGGAAGTTCCCAAGGTTGGAATGTCAAGTTCACAAATTTGAATGGTATCAAGGAAATTAGCGCAAATTATCCTTGCAAATGTTGCTTACCTCCTAAAAGGTATATATTATAAAATCTAAAATATTTCCTTCCTAGTTCAACCTAAAACACAATTTCTTCCCCTAAGCATTCAGCACAGATAAATTAAGAATCTTGATGATAAAAACAATAATTCACATTTTATCTTTTATTTCAATTTTGTTTTATTTTTTAGGCTTACATTATTTCTCTTCTTAACTTCCCAGACAGAAATGAAAATAACTGAACCTCCCAGAAAGTAAGTAAAATGAAACCCATTACAAATGCATATAAAATCAAAACAAATTCCTTTATTAGTTTGAATATTTAATTTATATTTATATCATATTTATAATTTATATAATTAAATTACATAATTTATAATCATAATTTATATTTAATACTTAATTTATAACCTGTCTATTACCTCTCTATTTTGAAGTATGTTTCATTATGAGTTCTCTGAAAATGTGGTTGGTCACTGTGTTGATTAGAGTTTGTAAGTCTTTGCAAGTTGATTAATTTTATGATACTGTTATTGTATGAATTGTTCTCTCATTTCTTCATACTTTACTTTGCATCACTTTATATAGATCTTCCCAGATTTTTTTCCTATAATCATCTTTTTCCTCATTTTTTGCATCATAATAATAGTTTGTCACATACATGTGCCATAATTTGTTCAACCATTGTTTAATTGATGTACATGGCCCTCAAATTCTAATTCTTTGTCAATGCATTAAATGCCATTGTAAAAATGTAAAATGTTTTGTACATGTGAGTCCTATTTATCTTTCTTTGATCTCCGTGGTATATTTACCTAGTATAATATCATTAAGTCAAGAGGCATGTACATTTTAATAGCTTTTTGACACAGTTCCAAATTGCTGTCTAGAATGTCTGCACTATTTTATAGTTACATCAAAGTACATAAATGTACAACTTCTCTAGTGTTTGTCATTTTTCTTTTTTGCCAAGCTTGTCAGTGTGATGGCTATGAGGTGATACCTCAGAGTTGTTTTGATTTTTATTTCACTAATTTTTAATGATATAGAGTATTTTAATATGGTTATTAATAGCTTGTGTTTCTTATTTTCTTATCATTTGGCAATTTATCCTTTGGGAAATGGAAGAATTCACATTTATATCATACCATAGCAATCACTTGGTATCTGAGTGCAGGATGAATTAGAATGGGCAGAGACTAGAGGCAAGAAGATCAATTAGGATCCATAGTCCATGTGAGAGGTTGTCTTATTTAGAATAAGTATAATATTCATATGCATAAACATATTTATATTACTACTTTTTATTATAATAAGGCATTGTTTAAGAAAAAAATCAGATGTCCATCAGTAGCTGAATAGCTGATCAAATTGTGGTCCAGGAATGTAACAGGATATTATTGCACCATAAGAAGTATTGATTAAAGGATACTTGGAACTACTGATATTGTTTCCAGGTGGGGGAGCCAAGATGGCAGAGTAAAGCCAGGCAGCTGCTTGATCTTTGCCAGTTTCCCTCAAAAACCATGTGAAACCACGCCTCTGAACAGAGTCTGATGGAATAGAACCACTCTCCAACTCAAGATAGACTGGAAAAACTTCAAGAAAGGAAAATCTCACTGAAAGGGTGTTCAGCTCAGCTCAGATAGACTCTGGGAAAGCCTGTGAGAGGATCTTAATCACAGCAAATCAGCAACTAAGATCCTCAGTCCTGGCTCAGTAGAGAAGCAAATCAGGGGGGCAGCTCAAAAGGGAAACTCTGAGAAACCAGGCTGTTTCCTGAACAGAGCAGGCAAAGCTGCCACCTACAGCTTTCTCACTAGAACCACCTTCCTGCCTCAGTGAAGAATGACATGCTGCAAAAGTTTAACTTTATCATGGGGAAATAGAATAACAAATTGATTTTTTGAATTCATGAAGATAAAACCCCAAGGAGTAGAATTTTTGTAAACATAAGAGACAAAAGAATCCTATAAAAAGTAAATTAAAAAAAAATTAAACTAAATAAATAATGATCAAATGCTTATAGTCTAAGGGAGAAAAAGAGATCATTGCTTTCAAGTGTCAAAGGTGGATGAAAGAAAATCAACTCAGGGAGTGGTTGTGTTTTATTTTGTTTGTATTAAGGAAGTAAATAAAAGAGCAAAAAAGTAATATGTGAAAAAAAAAGTGAGGAAGAAGAGGGAAGAACTCATTATTTTTCAAAAATAGGGAGGATTTTCTAAAAATTCTCAAAAAATATGCAAACATGGCAGTAGGGATCCAGGATAAGACTTCTTCTGAACCTCATTCTTATTTGTATGGGAAAAAGAATGGTTGGATGCAATGGGCATCTCTAGTAAAAATTTCATTTTCTCCTCTAGTACTGTCTTATGAGCCTCAGCTTTTAACATTTCATGATTAGAATTTTGCAAGACCCTTCTTGTTGATTTCTTTGACACATCATTCTAGTCCATTCTCTAGCAACTAAATGCATCTTTCTAAATTACAATCTTAATGATGTCACCACCCAATCCCCCATTCAATTAACACTTGTTTGTTCTTATCACTTCTGATGTCTAATATATATGTATGTATTTTGGAAAGCCTTTATATCTGACTCATCTTTTCAGTCTTATATACTACTTCTTACTATGTAGGTCTAGTGATATTAGTTTCTTTGCCATTCTTTACACTCCACACTCCTCCTGACACCATGCATTTTCTCTAGCTTTCTCCCCTGCCTGAAATCCTTTCCCTCCTCATTTCCATTTTTTTGGTTTCCTTCAAATGCTAGTTAATAAAATCTTGTGTTCTGCAAGAAGCTTTTTTTCATCCCCATTAATCCTAGTTCTTTTCCTCTGATAACGTCCAATTTATCTTGTTTACACATAGCTGCTTTCATCTTGTTCCCCCACCTCCCTCCATTAGGTTGTGCTCTCCTTGAGGGAAGGAACAGATTTTTGTCTTTTTAAAAATATCCTTGACATTTATTACAGCACTTAGTATATAATGGTTTAATAATAATGCTTGTTAACTTACTAACTACTGCACCATCTTTTGTCCTTCCTCTTCTTGTGTTTCCCTCAATCTGCTACAACCTAGCTATAGAGCCTTGTTACCTCGAGCCTTTTGACTATTTCTCAGGGTTATCAAGCTTACTTTTTAATGGATGACAAAGTCATGGTCAATCTTGTCATCTAATGACAAACTGCCCTATCAAGGAATTCCATTAAGGAATCTTCTTCATACATCATAAAGTGATAATAGGGCATTAAATATATATTTTCATTTTATATAATACATCAATATCTTATATCTGTTATTTGCTTTCTTTTGTAATTTCATCAATTGTGTTTTTGAGGAGAAATCTTTCCTTTCTTTCACATAACACTAAATTACTACTTCTCTGAGAATCTAATTTTCTTTAATTATACCAACTAGTTAATTTTTAAGATGTATTTGCAGCATGTTGAAAACTTATTGAGATTTAGAGAAAAAATTTGTTATCCTAACTGAATAAAAAAAGAATAAAATAAACATTTTAGATGTATCATAATTGAAAATGTGAAACTAAACTTTTACTACATGACTGAGTCTACATGATCCTTAGTGTTTGTTTAAACTTGTTAAATACCCTCAGGATCTATTTCCTAGATTAGACTTTGTTTTCCACTGTTCCAGGAATAACATCAAGTTCTGGTTTCTTTAACTATATACTCTTCATTAGTTCCTAAGCAAGTTTATGGTTGTGTCATCCTGAATCTCACTACATGTCAAAAGTCATGTGCAGCATATAGGTGTATTTATGGGTAGATGCATATATGTATATGATTCTGTACCTTTAATATTTTTTTCCTTTTGAAAAAAAATGAAGGTTCTTAACATTCATGAAAAAAAATTGTCTGTGGAAAATGACCTCTTAAAACTGCTGAGCTTTTTTGCTTCCTCATGACAACCTTGCATAATTATGACCAAAATTTGCTGTTTAAATAACAAAGGTTACCTGGCTTAGGGCTGTGACTGTACTATTGCTACCAAGTTTCACTCTCTAACTTGTATACACTTTCCTCTCTCTCCCAATCCCTGGTTTTATCTAAGATGTCGGTCTATGACTATCTTTGTACCTCCTCAGAGCTAACTCCCTCACCATCCATTCATCAAAGTAATTTTTTAAAGTAAATTTATTTATTTTTAATACACATTACTTTGTGAATCATGTTGGGAGAGAAAAAAAATCAGAGCAAAGGGAAAAAACCATGGAAGAGGTAAAAAAAAAAATAGAAAAAAAGAAATGAACATAGCATGTGTTGATTTACATTCAATCTCTTTAGTTCTTTTTCTGGATGCAAGTGGAATTTTCTTTCTAGACCTATTGGAATTGCTTTGAACTGCTGAGAAAAGCCACGTCTTTCATAATTGATCACCACACATTCTTGCTGTTGTCATGTACAATGTATTCCTGGTTCTTTTTTTCACTTAATATCAATTCATGTAAATTTTTTCCAGGCCTTTCTAAAAACAGCTTTTTCATCGTTTTTTATTGAACAGTCATATTCCATTTTCTTCATATACCACAACCTGTTCAACCATTCCCCAATTAATAGGCATCTACTCATTTTCTAATTCTTTTTTAACCACAAAAAGAGCTACTCTAAATATTTTTAAATACGTGGATCCTTTTCTCTTCTTTAAGATTTCCTTGGGATATAGACATAATAATGACATTGCTGGATCAAAGAGTATGCACAGTTTGATAGCCCTTTGGGCATAGTTCCAAATTTCTCTTCAGACTGGTTGGATCATTTCACAATTCTACCAACAATGCATTAGTGTCCCAGTTTTTTCATATACACTCCAACATTTATCATTATCTTTTCCTGTCATTTTTAGTCAACCTGAGAGGTGTGAGGTGGTACCTCAGAGGTTTTTAAATCTGCATTTCTCTGATCAATAGTCATTTAGAGTATTTTTTCATATAACTATAGATGGCTTTAATTTCATCATCTGAAAATTGTCATTTCATATCTTTTGACCATTTATCAATTGGGAAATATCTTGTATTCTTATAAATTTGACATGGTTCTTTATATATTTTAGAAATGAGACCTTTATCAGAAACACTGGGTTTAAAGGCTTTTCCCAGTTTTGTACTTCTACTTCCTTTATAATCTTGTTTTTCTTGGTTTTGTTTATGCAAAACCTTTATAATTTAATGTAATTAGAGTTGTACATTTTGCCTTTCATAATGTTCTTTAGTTGTTCTTTGGTCATATATTCCTCCCTTCTCTAAAGATCTAATAGGCAAATTATTCCTTGCTCTCCTAATTTATTTATGGTATCATTTTTCATGCCTAAATCATGTGTCCATTTTGACCTTATTTAAGCATGAAGTGTGAAATCTATGTCTATGCTGAATTTCTGATATATTATTTTCCAGTTTTCCCCACAATTTTTGTTAAATACTGAATTCTTATTCCAGAAGCTGGAGTTTGGAGGGTTAAAAAATACTAGTTTACTATAGGTCTTGGTTATTGTATTTGTGTTTCTAATCTATTTCACTAATACATCATTCTTTTTCTTAGCCAGTTCCAAATGGTTTTGATGATTGCTTCTTTATAATATAGTTTTAGGTTTGGTAGTGCTAAGCCATCATCCTTTGTAATTTTTTTTCATTAATTCCCTTGATATGTTTGACCTTTTGTTCTTCCAGATGAATTTTGTTATTATTTTTTCTAGTTCTATAAAATAATTTTTTGGGTACTGTGATTGGTATGGCATTGAAAAAGTAGATCAATTTAGACAGAATTGTCATTTTATTATATTAGTTCAGTGTTAGAATTCTTACAAGGTGCTGTCAGTGGAATTGATAGATACAATGGTTGTTTAGCAGGGTGCTTAACAGTTTTCTAGATGTATTTAGTACTTACTACAATTCCACAAGATTCACACCTTTAAGAGAGCATATATAAGCTAGGAGCCTCAACCAGAAATGACTTTGGGAGATTCACAAGCCGGGATTCAGTCGAGGAGATTCACAAGTTAAAGAACACAGTCTGGCAGAACTGAGGAAGACAGAGAAGTGGTGGCAGGCTGTCTTGTGGAGAACACTGGAACCAAGGTCTGGAAGGCCTCCAGAAAAGCTAGCCCCAAATAAAGGAAAGAGAAATGAAAGGATTTGGACTTTAACCCCTGGCTGCATTTGATGTGATTATTACTCTGAACTGAAACTAAGGCTGCCTTCAGAAGCCCCCTAAGAAACCTGCACCCAGAGACCATTATATTTTAGAGAAGAACATTACTGTTCGGCCTAGTCATGAACAATTGATATTTCTCCAATTGTTAAGTCTGACTTTATTTGTATGAGAAGTGTTTTGTAATTGTGTTCATATAGTTCTTGGTTTAAATAGAATTTCTCTTTCTATTTTTTGCTGATGGGTTTTGTCAGTAATGATGATGTATGTGGATTTATTTTATATCCTGAAATTTTGCTAAAGCTGTAAATTGTTTCCAGTAGGTTTTTGGATGATCTTCTAGGATTGTCTAAGTATATCATCTGCAAAAAATGATAATTTTTATTTCCTCATTGCCTATTTTAATTCTTTTAATTTCTTTTTCTTTTCTTATTGCTAAAGTCAATATTTCTAGTACAATGTGGAATAGTAGTAATAATGGGCATCCTTGTTTCACTCTTGATCTTACTGGGAATGTGAATTTCCATTTTCCATTACAAATAATGCTTGCTCTTGGGTTTTAGATAGTTACTGCTTATTATTTTAAGGAAAGCTCTATTTATCCCTATGCTCTCTAATTTATATGTGTGTGTATATATATACATATATATTATAGATTTTTATTTACAAGTTATATGTATGGGTAATTTTACAGCATTGACAATTGCCAAACCTTTTGTTTCAATTTTTCCCCTCCTTCCCCACATCCCCTTTCCCCCTTTTCCCCTCCTCCTCCTCCCCCGCCTCCCCCCCCCCCCCCCCCCCCGCTGCCCATGGCAGGTTGACCAATACATGTTAAATATGTTAAAATATAAATTAAATACCATATAAGTATACCTGTCCTAACAGTTATTTTGCTGTATAAAAAGAATCAGACTTTGTAATAGTGTACTGTTAGCCTGTGAAGGAAATCAAAAATGCAGGTGGATAAAAATATAGGGATTGGGAATTCTATGTAATGGTTCACAGTCATCTCCCAGAGTTCTTTCACTGGGTGTACCTGGTTCAATTCATTATTGCTCTATTGGAACCGATTTGGTTCATCTCATTGCTGAAGATGGCCAGGTCCATCAGAATTGATCATCATATAGTATTGTTGTTGAAGTATATAATGATCTCCTGATCCTGCTCATTTCACTCAGCATGAGTTCGTGTAAGTCTCTCCAGGCCTTTCTGAAATCATCCTGTTGGTCATTTCTTACCGAACAATAATATTCCATAATATTCATATGCCACAATTTATTCAGCCATTCTCTAATTGATGGGCATCCATTCAGTTTCCAGTTTCTGGCCACTACAAAGAGACCTGCCACAAACATTCATGCACATACAGGTCTCTTTCCCTTCTTTAAGATTTCTTTGGGATATAAACCCAGTAAAAACACTGCTGGATCAAAGGTAATGCATAGTTTGATAACTTTTTGAGCATAGTTCCAAATTGCTCTCCAGAATGGCTGGATGTATTCACAATTCCACCGATAATGTATCAGTGTTCCTTTTTTCCCACATCCCCTCCAACATTCCACATTATCTTTCCCTGTCATTCTAGCCAATC
Source organism: Antechinus flavipes (assembly GCF_016432865.1). Classification (NCBI taxonomy): domain Eukaryota; kingdom Metazoa; phylum Chordata; class Mammalia; order Dasyuromorphia; family Dasyuridae; genus Antechinus; species Antechinus flavipes. The sequence goes on from NC_067402.1 coordinate 177,877,167, forward strand.
TGACAGGTGTGTAGTGGTATCTCAGAGTTGTCTTAATTTGCATTTCTCTGATTAATAATGACTTGGTGCATCTTTTCATATGGCTAGAAATAGTTTCAATTTCTTTGTCTGAGAATTGTTTGTTCATATCCTTTGACCATTTATCAATTGGAGAATGGCTTGATTTCTTATAAATTAGAGTCAATTCTCAATATATTTTGTAAATGAGGCCTTTATCAGAACCTTTGACTGTAAAAGTGTTTTCCCAGTTTATTGCTTCCTTTCTAATTTTGTCTGCATTAGTTTTGTTTGTACAGAAACTTTTCAATTTGATATAATCAAAATTTTCTATTTTGTGCTCAGTAATGATCTCTAGTTCTTCTTTAGGCATAAATTCCTTCCTCTTCAAAAGGTCTATGCTCTCTAATATTTTAAAATAAGAATGGGTGCTGTATTTTGTCAAAAGCTTTTTCTGCATCTATTGAAATTATCATATGATTTCTGTTGATTTTGTTATTGATATGATTGTTTATGGTCATAGTTTTCCTGATATTGAACCAACTCTGCATTCCTGGTATAAATCGCACTTGGTCATAATGTATTATCCTGCTGATAAATTGCTATAATATCTTTGCTAATATTTTATTTAAAATTTTTGCATCAATATTCATTAGGGAGATTATAGTTTTCTTTCTCTATTTTGGCTCTTCCTGGTTTGGGTATCAATACCATCTTTGTGTCATAGAAGGAATTTGGCAGTACTCCTTATTTACCAATTTTTCCAAATATTCATATAGTATTGGATTTAATTGTTCTTTAGATGTTTGATAGAATTCACTTATGAATCCACCTGACCCTGGAGACTTTTTCTCAAGGAGTTCATTAATGATTTGTTCAATTTCTTTTTCTAATATGGAATTATTTAAATAATTTATTTCCTCTTCAGTTAATTTGGGCAATTTATATTTCTGTAAAATATTCACCCATTTTAGTTAGATTGCCAGATTGCTGCCATAGAGTTGGGCAAAATAGCTTCTTATTATTGCTTTAATTTCTTTTTCATTGGTGGTGAATTCACCCTTTTCATTTTCTTTTTCTTTTTCTTTCTTTCTTTCTTTTTTTTTGCTGAGGCAATTGGGGTTAAGTGACTTGCCTAGGGTCACACAGCTAGAAAGTATTAAGTATCTAAGGCCAGATTTGAACTCAGGTCCTCTTGACTTCAGGGCTGGTATTCTATCCATTGCACTACTAACTGCCCCAAACTTTTCATTTTTGATGCTGGATGATATACTTTTTTTCTTTCATTTTTCTAATCAAATTAACCAAAAGCTTGTCTATTTTTTTTTTACATAAAACCAAACTCTTAGTTTTATTTATTAGTTCAATAATTTTTTGAGTTTCAATTTTATTAATCTCTCCTTTGAGTTTCAGAATTTCTAATTTAGTATTAATTGGGGGGTTTAATTTGTCCTTTTTCTGGGCTTTTTAGTTGCATCCCTAATTTACTGATCTTCTCTTTTTATTCATGTAGCTATTTAGAGATATAAAAATTTCCCTAAGAATTGTTTTGGCTCCATCCCATAGGTTTGAGTATGTTATCTCATTATTGTAATTCTCTTGGATGAAATTATGGATTGCTTTTGTAATTTGTTGTTTGACGTATTCATTTTTTAGAATTAGATTATTTAATTTCCAATTGGTTTTTGGTCTATCTTTCCCTGCCCCTTTATTGAATATATTTGTATTGCACTGTGATCTGAAAAGGAAGCATTTACTATTTCTGCCTTTCTGCATTTGATTGTGAAGATTTTATTTCCTAATACATCATCAATTTTTGTGTAGTTGTCATGTACTGCCAAAAAAAGAGGCAGTTTCTTTGTTTTTAAATGAAAAAAAAAGCCAAATCAAAAAAATTTTAATTGTTTTTCTTGAATAATACCAGAATAAAATGCAGATAGTTTAGATCTCTTCAGGGTTCTATCAACAGTGCCTTAGTAGGCTTGCCTTCCCATAACCATTCTAAAACTGACCATGTGTATCTTTTTTTTCTCTATTTGCATACTGTGAAGATGAAATATCAATGTTGTTTCTTTATTATTGATAATCTTCTACCTGTGTTCCTGCAGCCATTTATAACTTGTTACTTTTTGGAAAGTTCTTTATGTCTCTTGATTACTTATTTTGTTGAGGAATGATTTATGGTATTAAATTTTTTTTGGTCAAATCCCTCTGCATTTTGGATATTTGACTTTATTGGCTTAATTTTGATGCAAATATTTAATGTCCAGGCTAGCTCTCTGGTGGGCCTTGGTATCAGCCTGAGGCCTTGTGGCTCAGTGTGGGGAGTGAAGTGAAGAAGGCAGGAGAGCAGACACAAGGCTGGTCAAAGATGGAGTCTGGCATTTGGAGTCTGGAGCCTGGAGCCTGAAGTCTTCTCTGTGGCCAAGAGGGTGAGAGTTCTTTGTGACTCTGTTAAATACTCCAGTACAATCACATCACTCCCTCACACAGAGCATGCCCAACCACACTTGAGCATGTGCCAACTTGTCAGGAGAGCCATCACATCACAGTATTACCATAAGTATATGTACTTGACTACAGTGAATACATCAGTAGCTAGAGAATTATTATCTTATCAACTATACTGAATCTTAAGTACACCTTTTCAAAGTTCTAGCTCTCTACACAAATATTCTCACTATTTGGTTTTGTAGTTGACATTTTTTAAAAAAAGGTTTTTTTGCAGAAAAAAAATCTTATCTTTCATGATCTGCTTTTTCCTTTAATTTAGATTTATTTCCCTTCCCACAGTTGAAAGGTATTATCTCTCTCTCTCTCTCTCTCTTTCTCTCTTTTTCTCTTTCTGTCTTTCTCTACACAAAATAAAGCAATCTTTTATCACATTCAGGTTTATTTTGTGTTTATTGGGATATATGGTATAAGATGACGGTCTAAACATAATTTCCACCAAATTGATTTTCAATCTTCCTAGCAGTTCTTTTCAAAAAGGTTTTTTAAAAAAATTTATTGTCATGCTTCTAAAATGGAACTAGATAGTTGACTTCATGGATAATCGACTAGTTTTGAAATCAGAAATATCTGAGTTCCAGTGTAGCCTTAGATATTTAGTACCTATGTGACCCTAGGTAAATTACTTAACTCCTGTTTGCTTTAAGCCACTGAAGAAGAAAATGGCAAAGCACTTCAGTATCTTTGACAAGAAAAGTCATGGACAATAGAACATGTAATGTGGTCTACAGAGTTATTTATTTCTGATTTTATTAGTAATATACAGAAATTCTGATAACTTTGGGGATTTAGTTTCTATCCTGATAGCTTGCTAAAGCTATTGTTTCAATTAATTTATTTATTGATTATGTGTTGTTTTACAAATAGTGATAATTTTGTCTCCACATAGCTTTTATATCTTTGGTCTTTCCCTCCAAACCTTCCCCATTTCTGATTTTCTCTATTATTGTTGAGAAGCACTATTCCCTCCCAGCCATTTAGGCTTGCAATCTAAGTTTTTTCTTAATTCCTCACTTTCATCCCACTTCCCAATTCATATCCAATTTGTTATTAGAGTGTGTTAATTTTATCTTTATAATATCTCTTTAATATAACTCCTTTTGTCTGGCACTGCCACTGCTTTGGTGCTGACTCTCATAACTTCACCTTTGGATTATTGAAATAGCCTACTGGTTTATCTTCTTGCCATGTCTCTTCCCCCTACACTCAGAAGTCAAAATGATCTTTTTAAAAAATTTTTTAAAAAACTTTTTATTGACAGAACCCATGCCAGGATAATTTTTTACAGCATTATCCCTTGCACTCACTTCTGTTCTGATTTTTCCCCTCCCCCCTCCCCTCCCCCAGATGGCAAGCAGTCCTTTACATGTTAAATAGGTTCCAGTATATTCTAGATACAATATATGTGTGCAGAACTGAACAGTTCTCTTGTTGCACAGGGAGAATTGTATTCAAAAGGTATAAATAACCCTGAAAGAATAACAAACATGCAAGCAGTTTATATTAATTTCCCAGTGTTCTTTCTTTGAGTGTAGCTGCTTCTGCCCATCTTTGATCAATTAAGGCTCTCTTTATCGAAGAGATCCACTTCCATCAGAATACATCCTCATACAGTATCATTGTTGGGGTAAAAGCCCAGTAGAAACACTGCTGGATCAAAAGGTATACACAGTTTGATAACTTTTTGAGCATAGTTCCAAATTGCTCTCCAGAATGGCTGGATGTGTTCACAATTCCACCAACAATATATCAGTGTTCCTGTTTTCCCACCTCCCTTTCAACATTCAGCATTATCTTTCCCTGTCATTCTAACCAATCTGACAGGTGTGTAGTGGTATCTCAGAGTTGTCTTAATTTGCATTTCTCTGATTAACAATGATTTGGAGCATATTTTCATATGGCTATAAATAGTTTTAATTTCTTCATCTGAGAATTGTCTGTTCATATCCTTTGACCATTTATCAATTGGAGAATGGCTTGATTTCTTATAAATTAGAGTCAGTTCTCTATATATTTTGGAAATGAGGCCTTTATCAGAACCTTAGTCAAAATGATCTTGCTGAAAGTGTAGATCTGACCAAGCCTCCCTTCCCCCATATAAACTGTAGTGACTCTACTCTCTGAAGGATCCAATATAAAAGCTTCTATTTGGCATTAAAAGCCGTTATAAATTGACTCCCTCCTTAACATTCTTATCTTCTTACACATTGAGTTCTTCACATAATCTGTGATCCAGTGACTCAAATCTACTTGCTGCTACTGGAATGTGATACTTCATCTTCCAGCTCAAGGCATTTGCTGTTCTCCAAGCTTGGAATACTCTCTCTTCTTTCTCCCTCCTGTATTTCCTTCCTTCCTTCAAGTTCCATCTAAAATCTCACCATCTACAGGAAGTCTTTCCAGATGGTCCTTAATTCTTGTATCTTCCTTGGGGTGATTATTACAAATTTATCCTGTATATAGTTTGTACATAGTTATTTGCACTTTGAGTCCCATGTTAGACTGTGAACTTCTTGAGAATAGATACTGTTCTTTCTTTATATCTCTGACATTTAATATGTAGTAGGTGAACAATTCTTTCTATGACTCCAACTTAGTAATAGTATTATCTGGATTTATTGATATAATATCCCTCTGGGAACTTTATCAGAAATTTTATTTCTATTTTTATTCAGAATTTTTACATAAACACGAATTTTTGAGATGGGTTAATTTCTCTACTTATTTTCTCTTTGATGTGGATATCAGGATCATATTTATGTCATAAAAAGTTTGGAAAAATGCTTTCTGTTTTTATTCTTGAGACTGTCTTTTGTAATTTAGGTGTTAATTATTATGTAAATGTGTGATGTCATTCATTTATAAGTATGTTTACTTTTATTTTTCCCTTTGGAAATTATTTTATGGTAACTTGATTTTTTTTATGAGAGTTTATGTTTAAAAGTTCTATTTCTTGTTTCATTAGTTTTGATATTTTGTAATTTTTGTGGACACTCATTGATATTTTATGAATTCTCATTTATGCTGGCATATAATTGTATATAGCAGTTTCTGACAATTCTTTTTGTTTTCTCTATTTTGTGAGTTTACTTTGATTTCTGTCTCTTTTTCTTCTTGATGTTAGAGCATTAATTAATTTGGATTATCTTTTTTAAAATTCTTTTAAAAAAACTAGGTCAGTTTTACCTATTATTATTTTGTTGTTGCTCAGTCTTTTCAGTCATATAGGACTTTTTTGTGGTTTTGTTTGGGGTTTTCTTGTCAAAGATACTGTAGTGGTTTGCCATTTCCTTCCTTAGCTCATTTTATAAATGAGAAAACTAAGGCAAATAATGTTGAACAACTTACCTAAGATCACTTAGCTAGTAGGTGTCTGGGACCAGATTTGTATTCAGGAACACAAGTCTTCCTGATTCTAGGCCTGGAACTCTATTCATTGTACCACCTAGATGTTCCACAACAGCTATCATTTTATTTAAGTTTTCAAATCTATCTATAACTATTAATTTTCAAGATTTTGACATTGCATATTAGAGATACTAATATGTTTATTTTCTAAAGAGACAGTATGGATATAGAGCTAGTTTCCAAAACAGGAAGAAATGTGCTCAAATCTTTCCTCTCACATACATCGACTGTGGGATCTTGGGAAATCATTCAACCACTCAGTACTCTTGGTAACTTTATAAGTGTCAAAAAGATATTTATGTAAATAAATAGATTAGTTTTCTTGCCTGGGAGTTTTCTAAGTCCATAAAATTATAGATCCTATCTCTAGTTTTAATTTATTCATTTTTTCTAATCTTTAAAATTTATGACTTGTTGGCTATACAACAATTCATTTGCTTTTCTATTTTTCTTGTTTATTTTTTTCTGTTTGTTTCATTTAGCTTTATGAAAGGACCATTAAAGTGTTGTACTGTTATTGTGTTACTGCCAATATTTCTTTAAACTTTGCCAAATTTTTATTTCTTTTAAAAAATAATAATTACCTACTAAATATATGGTAGAATTATCTACTAAATATCAAGCATCGTGGTAGCAGCGGAAATATGTAAAAAAAACCCAAATTTATGAAATCATGGATACATTAAAGTGAAAAAAAAATCCTTTGATGTAAAGAGAAATGGATCAAAGTTATTCTGGTTTCAATTCACACAAATTCTTAAAGCATTTCATATTTTTGAAACTTATTATGATCCTCATTTCTTCTCTCTCTTCCTATTCTTTCTCCAAACTTCTTTATTTTTTAAATGAATCAGTACTATGCTATGCAGTGAATAGAGTACTAGGCCTCAGACACTTAATAGCTGTATGACTTTGGGCAAGTTACTTTTCCTGTTTGCATCAGTTTCCTCATCTGTAAAATAAGTCCAAGAAGGAAATGGTTTGGCTTTCTTGTATCTTTGCCAAGAAAATCCAGTGGTTAGCATTGGTATGTTATGGCCCATGGACTCATGAGGAGTTAGACGCGATTCAGCAAGAAAAACAGCAACAACTGCAATTAAAGATTTAGGGAATTGCCTAGATACTGAAAAGTTAAATGACTTGTCCATTGTTACACAATCGATATACATCAAAAGCAAAACTTGAATCAGTATTTTCCTGGGGTTTGAAGCCAATTATGTCCCTGTTTAGGAAAACAAGTTCAAATCCACTGTCTGACATTACTAATTCTGTATAAATAAATTAACCTCTGTCTAACTCAATTTCCTCATTTGTGAAACAGAAGATAATAGGTATTACCTCCCAGAATTGTTTTGAGAATAAAGTTATATAATAACATAACTTTACTTATTAAAGTGCTTTGCAAACTTTAACATTATATATGAATGTCAAATATGGTGGGATTTTTTACTTTCAATATTCCTGGATTCCTTGACCTCATTGAGAGAATGATGAATTGATAAATATATTGGCAAAATGAGAATTCTTTCAGAATGACAGAAATTTTAAATATAATAAAATTATGATTCATTAATGTCAAATTTGTTGCTACCAAGCCAACTACTAAGGAGTTTTTTTGATCAAGGTAGAGAAAAATAGTAAGATTTATTTAGAAGAACAAAAGGTCTTTGAACCTCAAGGGAATGAAGAAGAGCAGAACTTTCAGATGTTATAAAATAGTAGGTCATAAAAGACTACCCTAAATTATTTGGAATTGGTTCAAAAATAGTAAAGTAGATTAGTGAAACCGATTATAGAGGCTAGAATCAGAAACAATCAAGTTTAATAAAACAATGTTCAATAAACCCAGGAACAAAATGTACTTGGAGAAAGATTCCTTATTTCATAAGAATTGCTAGGAAAACTAGAAATTAATTTTATTAAAAATGGATCAGCATTTTTTACAGTTTTTACCACAGTTTCAGTTCCAAGTTAAAATGAAATATTATATTTTTTAAATTGGAGGAAAATGATAGAAGGAACTTTTATAACTATGGTTATAAAAAGAATTCTAAACCAAAATAAGGAATTCAGATGATCATAAAAATAGACAATTTTAATAATATGAAATTGAAAATCTTTTCAATGAGCAATAAGAAGAATAAGAAGAAAACTGGCAATTAAATTTTTTTTTCATCAAATATCATGAAAAATCTGATATTCAAGGAAGATTGGGAATTAACACAAATAATAAAATAGCCAATATTTATGTAGTACTTACTGTGTGCCCGGCACTGTTGTAAATGTTTTGTAATTATTATCTCATTTAATCCTCACAATTACCCCAAGAGGTAGTTGCTATCATTTTCCTAATTTTTATAGATGAGGAAACTGAGGCAACGAGAAATGAAATGATTTTCTCAGAATCACTCAGACAGCAAGTATCTGATACTGGATTTGAACTCAAGGCTTCCTGGCTCCAGGCCCAGTGCACTATCCAGTATGACATATGGCTTCATCAAATATATAAAGTCTCTTATTAGTCAGCTTCTTACCATTTCCTAATAGGCAACTCATCAAAGAACATGAAAAATTCTCAGTATATTTGCAAACTGTTAAGAATATTGCTCAAACTCAATCAATCAATCAATAAGCATTTATTAGGAGCTTACACATACCAAGCACTGGGCTCATTGCTAGGGATGTTAAGACAAAAATGGAACACTTTCTTGTCTTAATGACCTTATATGTAAAGTCTTTTGTCATTTTTAAAGAATTATAATAAAGCTAGTTATGATAATCGTAATTAAAGGCAAATCACACAAAAAAAATTTAAACTAAAAAACTTTGAAGTTTTACTTCACATTCAGAAATTGTCATCAAGACAAAACATGGAAATAGATAATGTTAGTGGGGTTTTGGGGGCCCAGATATACAACTATTCTCCTGGTAAAGCTATGAATTAGTCTCTTTTGCTAAATAATTTGGAATTATGCAAAAATATGGTAGAAACTTCTATGGCTTTGATACAGAGACTGCGTTGCTAAGTCTCCAAGGAGATAAAAGACAAAGTTCTCATATTTGCTAAAATCTTCATAAGGTTACTTTTTTGGTAAAAGCCAAGTACTGGAAAAAGGAGTATGCATGAATGGAGGAATTACTAAACAAATTGTGTTATAGGAAAGTGTAATGTTCTTGTTGGTTTTCTGGAGATCTCTGGGGCAGCCGCCTTTTCATCAGGATAATCACCAGGAGAACAGCCAGGTGTTAAAATCCAAAGTCTTTCTTTTCTCCTTGCTGGGGCTGGGCAGCTTTCTGAGAGCCTTTCAGACTGGCCTTGGTCTCAATTGGGGAAATGCAGGAGGACAGCCACCATGGCGGTGTGAGATGAAATGAATGAATCTGTCTCTGAGACCCATTCTGGCCGAGTTTGTCCCAGCTTATATACTCTGAGTATAAACCAATCATTATATCACTAGGGAACCATTATTTGTTGTAAGATTAAATCAATCATACTGAACTAGAGAACTATTAATCACCATGCTAAACTAGATAACTATTGTCTCATCAATTCCACTGAGTTAGGACTTTGTAAAAATCCTCGATTCAAGTACAGAGTTCTGGCCTATAACAGGAAAGAAATGAAATATTGTTGTTCAGTTATGTCTAATTCTTTGTGACCCCTTGAACCATTGCATTCCCTTATATTCTCCACTATTATTCGAACTCTGTCCAAGTCCATGTTTATTGTTTCCATGGTACTATCTATCCATCTCATCCTTTGTTATCTTCTTTTCCTTTTGTCTTTAATCTTTCCCAACCATAAAATCTTTCCCAATAAGTCCTGTCGTTATTAAATGGCCAAAGTATTTAATCTTGAGCTTCAGTATTTAACCTTCTAATGAGTCACCTGAATTAATTTCTTTAAGTATTTATTGATCTGACCTCCTTGTTCTCAAAAATCTTTTCTAGCACCACAATTCAAAAGTGTTGATTCTGCATCACTCAGCTTTCCTTATATAGTCCAACTCTCAAAACCATACATTACAGCTAGAAACACCATAGTTTTGACTATATGAGCCTTTGTCAGCAAGATGATAGCTCTGGGTTTTTTTTTGCATGCTATTCAGATTTGTCATATGTAATTTTATTGCATAATAAAAGACTTGTGGATATAAAGAAGAAGGCATAGGAAAGTTAGTATGAACTAATACAGAGGGAAGTAAGCATTATCCATGAAACAACATACAGGATGGCTTCAGTTATAAAAGGGAAAAAACACACAGTCTATATCATCTTTTGGCCAAGCTTGGCTTCAAGGAAGGGATGAGCAGTTCTTTTTGCTACAGAAGTAGGGAATAATGAATAAAAAATGTTTCATATGTTGCACAGGTTTGTTAGGATTAGTTGTTTTTTCTTGCAAGGAATAATTAACTATGGGAGTGTTTGTGGTGTGACTGGAAAAGGCAAGATTAAAATTATGGTCACATAAAAACTAAAAACTTTAATAAAACTTTTAAAAGTCTATTATTTTTTCCTTATCTTTTTTATTGGAATTCAGATGGAAACAATCAGAGGGCAATTACTGATCCAAGTATTATTCTTTTAGAGTTAATACTTTGTGTTTTATTACACAGGTAAGAAAATGACTGCTTAAAAATTTTTAAATAAGAATGTTGACATATAAGCTCATCTTCTTTAAACTTACTGAAAACATCTCCGAGACAATATCAGTAGCAGACAGTATGAAAAGGATGATATACCTCATCCAATATCCCACATAGTTTTAATTTTATAGCCAAATATACTTTACTAGAACTGAAGCATCAGTACAGACAGAACCATTGGACAATGGGCAATATTGCTCAAACTCAATCAACATGCATTTATTAGGAGCTTACATGTACCAAGCACTGGGCTCATTGCTGGGGATGCTAAGACAAAACTGGAACACTCTTCTCTCAAGGACCTTATATGGAAAGTGTCCCCACAACCACAAAGAAATAAAATGTTTTAGTCTATATACAGTAAGAATAATTTTTTTTAATTAAAACTTTTTATTTACAAAGCATATGCATGGGTAATTTTTCTAACATTGATTCTTGCATAACCTTTCATTCCATATTTTCTCCTCCTTTCCCCCATCCCCACCCCTAGATGGCAAGTAGTCCAATACATGTTAAATATGTTGAAATACATGTTAGATGCAATATATGTATACGTATTTATACAGTTATCTTGCTGCACAAGAAAAATCAGATCAATAAGGAAGAAAAAGAAAAACCGAGAAAGAAAACAAAATGCAAGGAAATAACAGAGAGAGTGAGAATGTTATGTTGTATTCTACCCTCTGTTCCCATGGTTCTGTCTCTGGATGTAGATGGCTCTCTTCATCACTGAACAAGTGGAACTGGTTTGAATCATCTCATTGTTGAAGACAGGCATGTCCATCAGAATTGATCGTTGTATAGTCTTGTTGTTGCCATGTACAATGATCTCCTGGTTCTGCTCATTTCACTAAGCATCAGTTCATGTAAGTCTTTCCAGGCCTCTCTGAAATCATCTTGCTGGTCGTTTCTTACAGAACAATAGTATTCCATAGCATTCATATACCATAATTTATTCAGACATTCTCCAACTGATGGGCATACATTCAATTTCCAGTTTCTTACCACTACAAAAAGGGCTGCCACAAACATTTTTGCATATGTGGGTCCCTTTTCCTTCCTTAAGATCTCTTTGGGATATAATCCCAGTAGAAATACTGCTTGATCAAAGAATATGCACAGTTTGATAACTTTTTGAGCACATAAGAATAATGTTTTTTAAAAGCTAAATACCACTTTACTCATAATATCTAAACTATTTGCAATGAAAAGCTTCTAAAATATAAAGACTTAATGGAAGAAATTAAATCTATGTGGAAATTGGATGAGATACACATCATCTTTTTCAATCTATCTGCTATTGGAGTTGTCTTGAAGATATTTTCAGTAAGTCTAAAGAATATAAATTCAAAAACTCAACAAGAATATGTCAACATTTTTTTAAAGTATATTTGGGGGTCTGTAGTTTAGAGTGCATGGTTTATAAAAAGATAGTGAATTTGTGGTGCATAATTCTGTTGTTGTTCACTTATGTCATTTAGGACCCCCCCCCTTTTTTTTTTGCAAAGATATTGGAATGGTTTGCCATTTCCTTCTAGCCACCTGTTATATCTTTCTAGGCACTACTATCATCATGATTGTATTATCATAATCAATATCACTCAGTAGAGGCATCCAGTGAAGAAGGCTTAAGGTCCAAAACAAAAAATTCTTTTTTTTCTTTACGTTTTCATGTTCAAATTGCTCAGGTACCTTAAGTTCTTATTTTTACTTGGAAATTTTAGTCTTATATTCTTGAAATCCACTATATTTTAGTATTAAGTTCTTTTAAAATCTCCAATTTTTATAATATAGAATTCTTTGTGGGAAAATTTTATACAAATTCAGAAAGGCAAATCATCCCAACAAATAGTTATTAATTGTCTATTATTTCAATCAAGCAAGCAAGAATTTGAAGGATCTATCTAGTAAGTACCAGGGACTATGCTAGCTAGGGATAGGAAGACAAAATTGAAACAAAACTCTGGCCTCAAGGAATTTCCAATTTTAGAGATGACAATGTGTTCCTTTATTTGTGTGGCACTCACTACTTCTTTTTTAGGCCTGGTTTGAAAGGAAAAACTCCTCCCCAGAAAGGTAAATCAGAGGAAATGACTGGAGAGAATGTCATACCAAAAGAGTAGGGAGGCATGGTTTGATGGAGAATGGATAGTGAAATAACAATGTCAGTTTCCCACCAGCTTAGCTGGACAGCACTACAAATTAGATCTAGAGGGATGTTACCATAAAGTGTTTGTTTTTTTTTTTAAAACTAGACTAAGATTTTAATGTTAGGAAAGTTCTCCTGAAGAAACTCCCTCTGTTAATGCATGTCATTTTATTTTGTCCATTTAAGTCTTAGAAAAGGTTATAACACTGATGGGTTATTTTATTTTCTCAAGGTTGCAAAGCCATGAGACTTCAGTCTGTCTTTTTAACTCTGAAACGTCTTTCACAATTCCCTTTTTACCAGGTTGACTCTTACTATCATTAGTAACTGTAAAATGTCTATTCCTTTCCAACTTACAACTAAGGTCCTTCTTTTGTTTTTGTCTTTGTTTTTCTAGGGTTTCACACAGTGCTCGACACATATTAAGTGCTTTATAAATGCTTGTTTATAGTTGACTTGACAGTTCAGATGATAATGTAAAGTCATATTAACATATTGGCAAAAATGAGGGATAAGAGAGGATAATTATGTGATTAATTTACTACAGAGGGGAGTATTTTCTTTGGTCCTTACTCACCTGGAGTAGAAATTTTAATAGATCAAATTGTCCTAAAAGAGAGAGAGAAAAAGAAGAAGAAAGAAGAAGAAGGAGAAGGAGAAGAAAGGAGAGATTCCTTCCTCACTCTCCCCCTCCCCCTTTTTTGTGTGAATCAATCAACTAACTGTTGCAAGGATAATAAAACTGATCTTTTTCTTGAGCCCCGAGAGAAACATGCAGTTAAAACTAGGCCCCTCTATCTCTTATTTTGCCCAGCAAGCAAATAAAATCCTGACTTCTCTCAATCGTGAATTGCTGTTTTGCAGAGAGTCCCGATTTTCCCCTAAGCTCTGCCTGACACTGCAGTCAGTAAATCTGTTTCATGGTTTCCTTGGCCAAAGACAAAGTAGTCTTCCCTCTAAAAGTACTGCTACCTTCTGCAGAGAATTTATTTCCTTTCCTGGAAGTGCTGGAGTACAACTCTGCTGATGTAATTAGGTCTGCTTCATTTCATTTTTTTTTTTTTTTTAATCCCACAGTTGGGAAAGCGATTGTCATTCACCTGTCTCTTGGAATTAACTTTGAGGCCGGTGACCACACTGGGTGTTTGAGATTGATTTCGACATCACGTGAGAGTCGTCACTGCCTTCTAATTAGCTCTTTCCTGTGGCCCTGAGAACCGGCTTTTAAAAATTAATATAGTAACGAAAAATATAGTTAGTGAAACATGCTGAATGTCAGAGAGAGGGAGAGATTAAGACCTATACCGTCTTTTTTCCCATTAACTTTAATTAGGGCGTCTGTGAGTGATTTGTTTAGGAGGTCCAGAAAAAAAGGTTTACTTTTGGAGTTTTTATAGAGCATTTTTAAGAGACGAAGAGGTGGAGAGCCACCTAGTCCTGTCATGGCAACCAACCTGCCCCCTTTGAGGAACTGAGTTTTGTACTCGAGTAATCCCCTTTAGTTGCGATCTTGGTCAAAGAGAACCTCAAAAGTAATCAAGCATCTTAGACGGCACCCAGGACCCAAAGAAATGTTTCTGTCACATATCTTACAGCGGCAGCATAGCTACCTAAACACTTACGGGCATTCTTTTGAGAAAATACAGTGGAATCAATGCTCCTTGTCCAAATCTGTTTCCTTGTGTGGCAATTAAGACAATGGGTCTACATGGACGTAGAGATTCCATTTTTAAAAATCACATTACAAATCAGTACTATATATATGTCTTTAATATTGAAAACACCACTCGTGAGAATCTTCATATTGAGTGACTTTCAGAGCTTAACTCAGTTTAGCAAAGGAATGCTATTCCAAATTTTAAAATATACCGAGAAGAACATTTAACCCTGGAAAGTTTATAACTCAAGTGGGGTCGCTGGAAAGGAGGCGATCAGGATTTGGGACAAGAGTAGGGGTGGAGGATGGAAGGAGGGGGGTCTTAAATCGCTGCCTTTCGCTCGATGTCTCTCGTTCCATTTCCTGCCTCTGAAGCAACAGTGTCTGTCTGGGCGAGAGAGCACTTCGTGCAATTTAGAAACTCGATAGGAGGCAGCAGCTGATCTCAGACCACCCTAAAAATAATTCGTGGCCGGGCTCTACGTGCTTCACTAGCGAAGGCAAACTCTACCATCCGAGTTATTACTTCTATAGTAAGAGGGCAACACGGGCTCTTAAAAATTCTTTTAAGACAAAAGGTAAGCGCCACATATTGATCTAACTTTTAGCAATCACTGGGAATGGGTCTAATCTTTTTCTTCCCTCCCCACCCCCATCCCCTTTTCCTAACCCTTGTGATTTTGTCTACAGACCCTGTGCCGGCTTGCGCGGAGTCTTGGGGGAGGGGAAGAATGAGGGGGGATGCGAAATTTAAAAGCTGCTTCTCCTGAACCAATGGAAAACATTCAGAAGTCTCAGGGTGCTTTTCTTCCGCTCCCCCTTGACATCTGTAACTAAGTGGAATGATTTTTTCGGTTTGTTTCCCAATGTTTGGGATTTTTGGAGTCCAGTTGTGTTGACTGAAAACAAATCTTGAGAAAATTTAGTAAACTAGTGTTCGTGGACTAGGTAGCAGCACAGGTGTCCCCGTAGTGGTTTCAAATAATATCAAGCACGTGGCTGTGCCTTTTGCTTTTTAACTTTTGGTAGTTAGTGTGGCCAATTCTTGTATTTTTTTTTAAATCCTTGAAAAAATTGAGAGTTTTGGAATCCCTCTCCATAGTCATTTAAAAACAAAAGAGTAAACTGAGTTCAGGCTGCCAAGTAGCTAACTATTATTTGACTAATGGTCATCACAGTTGAATTCTCAGACATTTATTCAATAATCTTTTCTTTAAAAATACTTTATTTGTTCTTTTGTTGATAGTTTCCACAAAATTGAGGATTATGAGGTAGCTTCCACAACCTCTTGCTGAAGAAGCTCTAGCCATGAATAAGACTACATTAAAAACTATGCACACCCATACAGATTTAGATAATCTCTGAACAAGCACAATGGCTTGTAGTATAGATAAAGCCATAAATATTTGCTGAATTGAATTGTATAACTTACATACAAATTTACTTTGTATTGAAGATGGAAGTTTTTAATATTGCTTATGATACTTATTCTAGGTTGTGAGAATATCTGAAAATAGCCTTGAAAATAGAAACTCATTCAGATGTAATGATTTATATGAGGTACTGGAGAAGAATGGACAATTATATCAGTAATAATAATTTTACACTTAGAATTTAACAAGACAGTTCACAAAAATATTTCTCTTTGGTCTTTACAATCTTCAGAGGATTCTTTTTTTAATTCTATGTGTTGCACTTCTGATGGAAGAGATTATTGGCAAAATAAATGACATGATTACCAAATGATACTTATTTACAAATTTGAAACAATAATATATAGTTCAGACTGCTTTGTTCCCATTTTGCAGATGAAGAAATGAAGAAATCTAAGAGCCAAGTGATATGGTAATTTCTACATGGTATTTTGATAGCAAAAACTGATTTCAGGTCCCTTAACTTTAAATATTTATGCTTTTTTTTTTTTTAAAAAAGGAATATTTCCAATAGTAATTCTTCTAAAAAACTGGTAATCTTTAGTAATTATATTGGTCTATCCCACCTCTCCCCTGTCACTAATTTAAGATTATGGATACTGTTGAAAACGAGCTCAAATGCATGCCTCTACATTTTTTATTCAGAATGTATCAGAAGTCTTAGTCATACTAATGTTTAAAATGTCATAAAGACTTCTGGGACATCTTGTACACACTTGATTTAAGAATATTGCTTGAAAACATCAATGTTCCCAAGTATCCCAAAGGTATTTGGCATGTCTTAATTTTTAAAATAAGTTTGATTGAAATTTTTTTATATTACCAAACTTTATTCATTGGTATATCTTACATATACATTTTGGGGAAATGAAAAAAAAATGAATATCACCTACTCTCCCGAAAGAGCTGTTATCATTCATCAAAAATATCTGGATTTCTTATCCTGTGTCTTTAAAATTCAGTAAATCTAAATCTTTTTCCTTGTGGGCCATCAAAAACCTACAAAAGTATGAAATTAATTTGTATTTTATGATTTGAAATTCATCAGGAAGACTGGATTATGCCCTTTTACTATACTAGCAGCTCACAGGGAAAAAAAAAATAAAGGTAGGACCACTTGGTCAATGACAATCCCTAACATTACAGCTTTTCAAATTTGTGATTGAAAAATGTCAATTTTACTCAGAAACAAAGATTTTGCTTCCTGATGCACTAATGCACTTCATAGTTATTCAGGGAGTCCCTGTCAGCACATAAAAGCTTTACTGAATACCTATCTAGCTATGTGGTCAGAGTAGACAGTATACCAAAATAAATAGAAAGAATCCCTTACTAGAATTATAGTCTCCCATTTATCTTTCACATGCCTGTCTAAAGGAATAATGAATTTTTTCCTAGAATTTATCCATTTTTGTAGTCAGAGATGGCTAGTCAGGATGTAATCTCTCTACAACATCTTTTGTTATGAAAATCTTTGTCATCAATTAATGTGAACATTGAATGATATTCTTTGAGGATCTTGCTAAATATACAAACAATATTATTAACATGTATCCCTCACTATCAATGCCCAACATGGGCACAGTCATATATATATGATGGCATAATAGAAAGGATGAATTAGGAGACCTAGATTATGTATTAGCAAATCAGTTGTGTTTTCATGGTCAGGTCCCTTCTTCCTTTTGACTCCTTGTTTCTTTCTTAGTAAATGAAATAGATTAAGTGGTTTCTGAAGTCCTTTTTAGCTCTAATATCTTTTGATATTACTCAATGTACTCATATGATGAAAATCGATCATGTATTTATAAAACTGGTCCTTGTCCATGAGGACCTTTTTCATTAGAGAAAATAGTAAATTATTGATTGATGTTCTTCCCTATATGTTGATCATTGGTCAATATTTGACATGTGTTTTACCATTTTACCATTAGTTTGAAGCCCTCCATATAAAGAGAGATGAAAAGAGATGAACTGAGGTTCACCAGTTGGAAAACAGGGTCTTGGGAAAAATATTTAAACTCCTTTAATCAATTCTGTAAAGGAAGAGGATGAAAGAGGCTATCATCCAAATATATGAAAAAAGTATACAAAAAATATTGGAAAAGTTTCCCTTTCCTAAATTTAAGGGGTGGGAAAGGTTGGATCAGAAGACCACTAATGGTTTTTTAGGTTGTATTAATGTCAGTGGAATGTTGAAAGAAATAATTGAGTGAAAAGGAAAAGAGGCTTTCAGGAAGTGGGAGGGGAGATTTAAATAAGAGATTTGGTTTGAAGGAAGAAATTGAGAGTTAAGGGGGCAATATGTGAACTGATAAGACTGAAAGTAGAAGGAATTAAATCTTTAAATTAAGAAATCAAATCTTTAAGTTAATGTGAAGAAGATTGATTGTGCTTCTGATATTTTAGATAATAAATCAAGAATGATTTAAAGTGAACATAACATTTATAGACAGTACTGACTGGTTTTTGAATCTAGATCCCTGATCATTAGTCCTATTTGTGTCCCTCATGTTAAGTTTTAAAATTTGACAAGTCATTATATTTCTTGGTTATTTTCTTAATTCATCCTAAAATCCAATCCCATTTTACTCCAGGAGAATATTTTAGAATTAAGATACAATACATGCAATATTCAGAAATCATTAAAAATGTATTATATGAATTCAAGATATTTTTTCTTATAGCAATAATAATGATGAAGTTTCAAGTTTTAAAATCTAGTTAAAGAAAAACAACACCTGTCCCATCTAATTATTGAAATGCTATATAACTAGTAATCCAGTTCCTTACATTTGAATCATTTACACATTTGTGCAAATATACTTTAATTCTCCCAATATCTTTTTCCACTAAATTGAAATAACAATCTAAGAAAAATTTCACAGTGAAAGAATGAATGGTAGTATAAGAATAAGGAAAGGAATAGTTCTAATTTAAAATTCATGTTTCAAGCCATATTTTATTTCTCTTTTTCTCCAGCCCAAAGCAATAATGTTTTGTTACCTTTTAACAAATATGTTACCTTATCTTGATTTTTTTTTACATTTGAGAAGTATCTTTTCAAAGATGATAGTGATATCAGTATAAGGGGTGGTGGTGACTCATATACTAAAAGTGAAAAGACAAGCTGTTAATACTTAGATGACTTAGAAGGGGTTCTTTTTAAGTAGCCCTTAATGACTCAACAATTGAGCCACTATACACAATCTTTTCTATGATGTTCTCTAAAAGTGGAAGAAAAGAGACTAGTTGATGTTCCAGTTTGTTATTTTAAAAAGATTGGACTCTGAAGTTAGTGAAGTTTTGTACATAGAATAGAGAAACAGATATTTTGTGATTTTAGAATCTTATATACTTCTGGTGACTTCAGAAAGTGTCAGACAACTTCTTTATGAAAATAAAAAAAAAAAACTTTGGTATATCAGATTTAAATCAAAGAACTTTTAAGACCACTAGAAGAATACATACATATACTTACATATGCATAGCATGTGTGTGAATGTATGTGTACATACATATGTGTATGTATATATTTTCCTTTCATGTGATAGAATCTTAAAATTGTCTAATCTAAAAAAACCTTGCAACAACATAGATCTAAAACTCTAGGGGATATTAAAAGCCATTTGTTCCAACCACTTCATTTTACAGATGAAACTTTGGCCCAGGAAGGTTTAGGGAGTAGTCATAGATGACAAATAAGATAATCATAATGATAATGACTCACATTTAAATAGTGTCAACTATATGTCAGACACAAAGTGCTTTACAATTTTTTTCATTTGATACTTGCAAAAACCCTGGGAGGTTGTTGCTGTTATTATCTTCTGAGGAAACTGAGGCAGAGAGGGAAGCAGAGGTAGTAAGCCTCTGAGGTAGAATTTGAATTCAGGGCCTCCTGATTCCTGGTCCATGACTCTGTGTAGGATAATACCACCTAGCTAACTCTAGTAAGCTATGCAGGGGGAAATGATGATGAATGTGAACTATCTTCAGGTCCTTTGTCCCTAAACCTAGTGACATTTTCTATATACCACGGATCTGAAGTAAACTTCTATTATATAGTCTATATTATTGGTAGAGAAGGGGCAAGTCTTATAAAGCTGCAGGTAGCATCAATATAGCAATTTACTTTCCTAGCATCTATTGTATGTGAGTATATTTTCATATTACTCAAAATTCTTTCCCACATGGCAGGTACAGTTTTCCAACCTATAATATCTGTGAATTTTGAATTTGATTTATTGAAGATACCAAAGCATGATTCTGAGATAATCTGGCTGACTTTTTTGAATCTCATCGCACATAGGATTCATAGATTTTTTTTTTTTTATTAGCTAGAAGGGACCTAGGAGGTCATCTAGGTCAGCATTCTCCTTTCATTGATGAAGAAACTGAGAACCATGCTATGTATTTAGTAACAGAGGTAGGATTTGAGTTAGGTTCCTCTACATCATATTGCCTCTTTTAAATTAAGATTTTCAGTTAAAAAACATTGATTCTGAATCTTTTCCACTTTTTCCCCATTAAAAGAAAAGAAAAACAAAACTGTTATAAAACTCATACATAAACAAACAAAATAATTTTCTACAGTATTGAAAAAAGTTTCAATCTGTACCCCAAGTTTGTCATCTCTCTTTGAAAAAGTGGTTACTATGTTTCTTTATGGGTTCTCTGAAATCATGTTTGGTTATTGTGTCATCAAAGTTCTTAAATCTTTAAAATGTGTTAATTTTACATTTTTATTATTGTATAAATTGTTCTCAGTGTTCTGCATATTTCATTCTGGATTAGTTCATACAAATCTTCCCAGGTTTCTCAGAAATCTCCTTCAGTATGTCATATAGCCCAACAGAATAGTATTATAATTCTAATATAATTTGTTCACTCACTCTTCAATTGTGTGGGCACACAAAAAGGGCTCCATTTTTTTTTGCCATCATAATAGAAGCTACAATAAATGTTTGTGCTCATATAGATCCTCTTTCTTTTTCTTTGATCTCCTTATTAGGAGTGGATATACAAAGGTTAGTTAAGTTTGGGGTATAATTTCAAACTGCTTTGTAGAATGGCAGAAACAATTTTATAATTCTAACAATGAATTAATATACTTATTTTACACAGCTCTTCTAACATTTATCATTTTTCCATCTTTCTTTTACTAATGTGTTAGGTATGGAATGGAACTTAATAGATGCTTCAATTTGCATTTCTCTAATTATTGGTGATTTGGAGCATTTTTTTTTTCATTTGGGTATTATTAACTTTGGTCATGAACTTTTCTCCTCTCCAAAGATCTATAATCTTATTAATCTTACTTGTTTTTTATATCTCCCTTTATGTCTAAATAATAATATGTGGTGTGAAGTATTGTTCTTTCAGATTATTTTCCAGAATATTATGTCACTGAATTCAGTAATTCCTGTGTGGTCTTTCTAAGGTAACTTTGCAAGTATTTAATATAGTTTGTAGATTTTTAAATGGAATTTCTCTCTTTCTTCCTGTTGGGATTTTTTTGGCAATATACATTATCATATTCTGATGATTTATATGAACTTATTTTATTCCTTGCAACCTTGCTAAAGTTATTACATTTTAGTTAATTTTTAATTGACTCCCTTGGGTTCTATAAGTAGACCATAGTATCTGCAAAATGTAATAATTTTGTTTCCCTTTCACCAATTCTTATTTCCTCAATTTCTTTTTCCTGTTATTGTTCTTGTTATTCAACAGTACTGAAATGGGCATTCTTGCTTTACTGTTGATATTACTGGAAAGGTTTTAACTTTTTTTCATTCACATTATGTTTGCTTTTGATTTAGATCCTCTTTACAAAGAAGAGGATGGTGACCAAGATAGAATGTACTCAGCATTTGTGGTCTAGATTTGATGCATTTTTTTTTCAGTTCCCTCACCCTTCAACTTTTTTCCCTTTTCAGAGTCCAGTTCTAGGTTGTTATCTTTTCTTTCTGTCTTTTAAAAACATTCTTCATGATCCACCAGTGATAAGAGTTTGTTTTGCTTGAGATTAATCCTTTTCCAAATCTGTCTTCTTTTTAATTTCCTCTTTGTTATCCCTTTTCTCCCTTTCTTCCTGTTTCACTGTTGTGTGAAATATATTTCTGTACCTAACTGTGTGTAAGTATATATTTTTTTCTCCTTGCTTTGGGCCTGCTTCCTGCTGATTAATTTCATAGTATGTGCCATATTGCAATGCTTTTGGATGCTGTTTAGTCATAAGTATGATTTCTATCAGATGCTGGTAGACTGAATGCTATTCAGTGGGACACAGCCACTATCTGATCTAGCTCTTTAGATGCTGTGGATCAACTAAAATCCTTGACTTTCTCTGTCTTAAGAAAAATTGTTGTCATTCAGTCATTTGGTCATGTCCTAGTCTTTGTGACCTCATTTGGCCTTTTCTTGATCCAGAGATACCGGAGTAATTTGTTATTTCCTTCTCCAGGAAAAAAGCAGGTGCTAATTAATCATTTAGCTTAAAACCCATACAATTTTTTTTTCATCAATTTCTTTAGAAGGTGCAGAAACCATTATTTTTGCCTTCAAAAGAGACTTCTCTGTGGGAAATCTTTTTGATTAATTTTCCTAATCATTAGGGTTGGGGATAGTGGGTTTCTGTAAGTTACTTCATTCTTGCTTTTGGTAGACATTTCACATACCACTCAATTTTAATTTTTATAGGCTTGACTATAAATTATGTAAATCTTATTTGCCAATGAAGACAAAATAGCTCTATAGGTCAAAACTTCCCTACTTTTCAAACCTTGATCCTTTTCTATTTTCGCATGTTGTACATTGGAGAGATGGAATGTTTAGACAAAACTATAGAGAGGAACAAGGTTATTATCTCTTCCACTTTCCTAGCCACATTCCTATGGATACACATAGTAGGTGTGGACAGGCAGAGTCTGAAGGGAACTTTGAAATTCCTCTTTGCCTGATCATCTAAACAAAAGTGGTTTCACATCAAAGTGGTAATCTTGTGAACTTCTTTGCATTTGATGCAACCAAGTTGCCAAAGCTCCAAACATTTTTTGAATTGGATTGTTCTTTTGGAATTCAATTCAAGGTCTAAATGCTGTTCAGTTCAATTTAGTAAACACTAATTAAATACTTTGTCGTGTATACTGTAAGGAAGAGAAAGATTAATAAAACATTTTTTTATCTTATGAAAGTTACAATCCAATAGGGAGTATGAGAATGCAAATAACAGTAATTCAAGGTAGAATATGACGAGAAATATAAATAAAATATGAGGAAAAAGTGAACAAGCAAAGATCATACTTTTGATGATGACAAGTCCTTGTCCTTTATGGATAGATTTGACTTTTAGATATAGTCAAAAGCCAGTTAAGATAAAATATGTAATTAGTGGAATAATAACTTTATCATAAACAAAAAAGAGAGAGCATAAATATTAAATAATAAGACTTGTTTTTCTTGTGATATTTGTTTCCTCTTTCTGAAAGTAGTTTCATGAATAAATCAAATAAATCTTTGGAGCAGTAATAACGCCATCAGAAGAAGTGAATAACCAAATAAAGTAACTATGAATTTGATGATACTTAGATGAGAGAGAAACATGCTAAGGGGGGTGGGGAGGGATCAGGAGGGGAAGGGAAGGAGAGAGACAGAGACAGAGAGAGGGTCTTTATTTTATAGTTATTTTTCAGAATTTTCCTTTGATATTCAGGGACTCTTTCCTTCATGAGTCCAAAGAGGAGCATCAATGAGACTATTTTTACTATTGATTGTTCAGTATGACATCAGCTTTCTTTTTCCTTGAATATTTCTATGTCTTATTTTTCTTGCAAATACTATTCATTTTTATTTCAGTGTTAATTAGCTTAGTAATCCTTAGTTTTTCTCTAAGGTCTTGAATTTCTACTTTGGTTCCTACCAAACTTATTTACTACATGACAAAGAATTCTGACAAATTCACCTTAGACACATAATAGTTTATGTGACTGGAGGTTCTTGAGTTTGTAGACTCATGAGGTGAATTTTAAATGCAAACTTTTATTATATTATTCTAAATAGTGCTACAGAGATTTTTTTCATTTTGTTATAATACATTGGTTATATGCTCATTCTCAGATTTTTAAAATATATTTTTATTTCTAAAGTTTTATTGATGCATTTTGTTTTAAAATCAGTCATTTTTTAGCTCTCCTCACTTTTAATCCAACCCCATAATCTTTCTCTTAAACAGAAAATAAACCACCTGATAGTGACCATAACTGACACTATATACAGCCTTTCGTATCCATATTTTCCTACCTTTCTAACAAAAGGAGAGAATTACATTTTTTTCATCTCATGTCCTGAGACATTTGGCTACCATAATCACATGCTGTTCAGTTTTATTTTAATATTTTTTTCATTTACATTATTATTATTTTATATTATGTTTTGCTGGTTTTGCTTATTCCAGAATGTTTCAGTTTAAACTTGTATTGCCATGTTTCTCTACGTTCCTTATATGTTTATAGTCTTATGGAGCAATATATTGCATTATATTCATACAACAACAATTTGTATAGATTTTCCCCACTCCAGTTGCTGAATATCTACTTTGTTTTCAGTTTTTATTTTTGCTATCAGAAGATGCTCCTATGAACATTTGACCAAATATGAGGTCTTTCTTTTTTCTTTGATCATCTATCTCAATAGTGGTTACCCTGGCTAATTATGTTTCATTTTACTTCTTTCTAGGTTTCTCTGGTACCCTACAGGAGGTTTGGGGTATATAGTCCTTGTTAATGGCTCAAGTCAATTGGATTCTCCAATTTTGAGAGATACCCTGAATTCTAATTACATTTTTTCCCCTGAGGCAATTGGGGTTAAGTGACTTGCCCAGGGTCACACAGACAGGAAATATTAAGTGTCTGAGGCCATATTTGAACTCAGGTTCTCCTGAGTTCAGGGCTGGTGCTCTATCCACTGCACCACCTAGCAGCCCCTGCCTAATTACATTTAATCAGTTAATAGATTAATTTTTACAAAGGGATATTTGCTTTGAAATTATGACAAGGGAAAAAAAAACTTAAAACATCCAACATCTGGAGAAACAATCATTTTATCCTACCTCAGATACAGGGAAGAGAAAGGGGACTGATTTACAAGATGGCTCATTTCCTACAGAACATAGGATGGATTCTGCCACTTTCCAAGTTAACCCTTCTTCCTCTGACTTGAATCTTAGCACTTTGGCTTCCTAGAGCTTTCTTGCCAGTCTAGCAGCAGCATTCAGGATGGAAAATTGCCTCCAAGATTGCCATGGCTTGAGCTCTTGGATCCAGAGACTCTTTGACCTGAACCTAGAACCTAAAAAGACAAAGGAAACAGCAAAACCTCAACCCCAATTCTCAGGTCCAGAGGGCTTAAAAGATGGGCTAAAGAAGGAAATCTATTCTAGTTTAATATCACCTCTTCTGTAGGTAAACTTTCACTGCTCTTCCTCATGCTTCTGGGAAAAAAAGAGAGAATGCAAAACTGGCAGTTTTAAAGATGTAGTCTGTTTAGGTTACCCAATCAAGTAAGAGAGTATTCCACCCATATGGCTGGGCATATTTTTCCAAAAGCAAGTGTCTACTCTTTTTCCACATGGGCATCTCTATGTTAGGTGAACTAAGTAAGCACAGAACCTGAATGAAAAATGTGTGGGGAAAAGATAGAAATGGAGAGACAGAGAAAGAGAAATACTGTAATTGTCTATATTAAAGGCAGCTAGGTGGCACAGTGGATAGAGTCTTAGATTTGAAGTCAGGAAGACAGACTGCAAATATGGTCTCAGATATTTACTAGCCACGTGATCTTAGGCAAGTCCTTCTGTTTGCTTTAATTTCCTCATCTGAAAAGTGGGAATAGTAATAGCACCTATTTCTCAAGGTTGTTGTGAGGATAAAATATGTTAATATGTATAAAGCACTTAGCACAATGCCTGGCATATAATAGCTACTTAACAATGATTGCTAAAAGTTAGAAAAAATTTTTTTGTATATGTATTTGGTACTTGGGTCAGTTTGCAGATGCTTATGTAGTGTCTATGTTTTCTGGTTGACTGTTCTTGAGCTAGATCAGCCACATCTATGCCTCAGGGCTTTTGGGGTACCTTAAGAGGCTAGGATATCTCTTCTCTACTGCCCTAAGTTTGAGATTTCATCAGTTGTGTTATTCATCATCAGTCAATGATTCAGTTTCATTCAACAATTAACATCATTTAACTTTTACAAAAGGTAATTTACTTTGAAGACATAGAAACAACAGAAGTAAAAATATTTTCCTCCAACATTTCAGGAGGACACTCTTGTTTATTTCACCTTGATATCTGGGGAGAGTTGGTTTAGATTTACCTCAGTTACCTTGATCCTATTAACTTCATCTTTGAAGGTGTCATTGCTGCTCTATGATTGTTTTAGCTAATGCTAGGTCACTCCCAAAGGTTAGCTTTTGCTCCTTAGGGCAACAGTGCTGGACTTCCAGAATTCTTACTTTTTTGATTCTTTGAAACTTATAAGCATGTAATCTCCATTTTTTTCACCTAAAATGGAAACACCAGGGCAAACTAATAAGGATATTGACTTCCATGGGGAGGAAACAAGGATTTTGGATTTATTTTGTATTATTGTTACTATTGTAATATATTATTGAAGCTATATTATTTCAAGTTTTCATGTTTGAATAATTTTTTTCCTCTTTCCCATTGTTCATGCTTTCCATTTCTTTCTCTTGTTTCATTATTATCACTAGCATTTCTAAACCTGTCAAATAACAGTGGAGAGATGATCCTTGTCCTACTCATGTAATTATTGTAAAAGTTTTTCTAATGACACTGACATTTGTTCATAGGTATTATATCTAAATGAAAACTTCTTTGCCTATATTTTAGGTTGTAATGTAATGTTGAATCAGACATCCTGCATCTATTGTTAGAGTCACTGTCATGTTAATTGAATTTTTGTTTGTTTATTTCAAAGGATCAGTAAACTATAGCCCAATTTTTATGGACTATATAAATGCCATTGGACTAAAATTGTTTTTTACATCCTGAAATGCCTTTATTAAATACCATTATTTAAAAAAAATTCTTTGCTTATGGGCTGCATAAAAAGAGGCAATGGGTCAAAGTTGACTCCAGCCAATCTCAGGTTTATGCAATTAGCTATTTTCCACTATTGTGCTATCCATACATTGTTGACATACATTTAATGGTTAGAGTGAATTTTTTTTGCATGTATTACTATAGTCTTTTTTTGCTTTAACTTTATTCAGAAATGTTGCATCAATTTTAGTAATATTGCTCTAAAGATTTCTCTCTACTTTCCCCCTTTCTGGTTTAAATATTGGGACCACATTTTCTCCACAAAAGAAATTTGATAGAATACTTTTTGTATTTTTTTAAATTTTTGATAGTATAAATATTAATTCCTCTTTGATAAAACTTGATAGAACTTTTTTGTAAATATATCCAGAAAAGGATGTTTCCCATTTATGTTCCTTTATGACTTGTTCAATGTCACTTTATGAGATTAGGTTGTTTAGATGTCTGTACTTTGTTTCATTACAGAAGAACTTCATACTTTTAGTATCTTGTAAACAAAACAAGATCCATATAAATAATTCTAAAATTCCCTCAGATATACTCATGAATAATCTTGGCCTATATCTTATTAATTCATTTCAAATTTTGGCTTTTCCAACTGAAAAGATATAGTAAGATGCTGCATTCATATCAGTAGGAATCAGGGCCAAGTCAGTGCTAGCAATGACTATGAAACTATTCTTTCTGAGACAGGATTTAGTAGGGAATAGGTCCCTCAAAATTTGATTAGTGTTGGTGGCAACTAGACTAAAACTGAAGCTCTTGACAAGTGTTTTTGGTCTTCAGTATCCCTTTTAAAATTCAGATGAGATAGATCATTTTCTAAAATGTTTAATCCTCAAAAATGATGGATTTATGAAGTTTTTTGACTTAAAAATATTGTCTTATGAATCATGGAAAACAACACATCTGAGCTTGAGTCTTATCCTAGATTCCTTTTAATAGACAAAATGAAGAGAAATAGAAACATAAGAGAAAGCAGAAAAGGGGAGAAAATTATTTTTCCAAATAATTTAGGAGATATGTCATCAAGGATTTGATCCTGAGATACAGACTAGTCTGAGACAGATGATAGATACAATTCCACATGATTTTGAAAGAAATGTAAAAATCAACATTTCTCTTCCCCATTAAATAAAAACTGATTAATTAATTGGCAACAATTACTTGATTTAACCACAACTAACAATTTTCTATGATGCCTATTTACCAAATTATTTTATTGGTAAATAAATCAATTTACATGGTCATTAAGAGTTTGGGACTTAAAATATTAAATTTAAAACCCAACTATGATCAATTGAACCTAAAAAAGTCATAGAATTCTATGTGAAGTAGAAATGAATGATACCTTTGAAAGAAGCAATTTAACTGATAGTTGCTTAGTTCTTATTTATCTTACCTTCAGACAAACCTCTGATTAGTTGAAAATGGTATATTTCATTTTTTCCCCTCTATTGAGTATAGCTTTTCTGACCCAGTCTACTTTTTGTGAGTCTTTTCCTTTTAAAGAGTCGTTTGGATTTATTGGCCAGTTTGGTTAGGATAGATGTTATTAGTGGTACTTATAATCTTGCATTATATATTGGCTTTCTTGGCTTTATTTCTTGGCTAAATTCCTTCCTAATGCAAGAAGCCTTTCACGGTCTTCCTTAATGTCAGTGCCTTTTCTCTGAGATTATCTCTAATTTTTCTTGTATATATCTCATTTTTGCACAGTTGTTTGCATGTTTCTTTCTTATCAGACTGTAATTTTTTTCTTTTTTTCTTTTTTTCTTTTCTTATATCTAGTGCTTAGCATGGTCTGACTTGACTCATCAACTTAATTTTTTGGTTTTGATATTTTTGTAGTTTGTTACGTATGTCCTTTTACTACCATATAATGTAATAATAGATTTTCCTCTGGCTTTTTTGGCTCTGCTTTTATTGTAAATCTACTTTGTTCAATTGATTTTAGCAACTTGATTTGTCTTTCCTTTAATCAGTTTAGCTAAATGTTGATCAATTTTGATGTTTTAAAAATATCAGCTTTGATATTGATGATTTCTTTTAAAGGAAATTTTTATATATTTTATTTTTGCAAATCCCATTTTCCCTTCTGTCCCTCCTCTTCTCCCAGATAGCTATCCTCTTTAATAAAGGATATATTTTAAAGAAAAAAAAGCAAAATTAAAAGAAAACATAAAAAATTTGAAAATATTTTCAATTATATCATTGAATCTCCCACTTCAGTAATGGAGTAGGGGAAGATGTTTTCTCATATCTATATTTGGGGATAATCTTGTTCTATGTAATTTTCAGATGTTTAGTTTCAGTTGTTTTGTAATGGTTCTTGGCATTTGCATTGTTGCAGTCATTGTGCTTATTGTTTTCTTGGCTCTTACTTCACTCTGCATCAATTCATGGAATTCTTTCCATGCTTAACTGTACTGATTATATTTGACATTTCTTAAAAGTACATTTGTTTATTACATTTTTTAGCCATTTCCCAATGGATAGGCTTCTACTTCCCTCTCCCAATACTTTGCTACCACAAAAAAACTCTGCTTGGTATCCTTCTGATAGGAAAATTCATGTCCATAGACTTGTGCCCATTGGATCTCTGCTCAAATACTTTATTACATAAAATGTTATATTTTTAAAAAGTTATGTTTTAAACTAAATTGGTTTTATGCTTTTTGAAATCTTTATCTCTATATGCTTCTTCAATAATCAACATACCCTTTTCTTTTTCCCTTGTAACCCCATCTTTCTTCTACCTTAAAATCAGAGTTCTGTAGATTATTCTTTTCTCTGAAATAGACTTATTAAGAATACTATAAGAGACTATTATTGATATTTCCCCTTTTCCTTGTCTATAAATTTCTAAGATCCTTTCATACTCTAAAAATTGAGCAGCTCATAAGAAAATCTAATATTTTAATATTATATTGTTCCTTTAAATTTATTTTTCTCTCCTTTTTCAGAAAATCAACAGGAAAAAAATGAGCCTTTCTTTTTGTGGTGACAACATTTCTTCTTATGATATCAAGGAAGGTGTATTACAAAATGCTTGTTTTGTGGATGCCCTTAATCTGGTCCCTCATGTCTTCCTGTTATTTATTACTTTTCCAATATTGTTCATTGGTAAGTATAAAATATATCTATTGTTCATAGATGAGTTTTGATAAAATCTTAGTCCAATTCCTTAAAATATGAAATGTAAGGACTGTTAGAAAAAATTGGTTAATGTTTGAATATAATTTTCTATACTTTAGGGTATATGATGTAGTAAAGCTAATATAATTTTAATGATATATAGAATTATGATGGAGAAATTAAAGAAAAAATTTTAAAAGCAACCAAAATTATGAGGAGGGTATTTCACACTGATGTGTGAAAAGTTAAAGAAATTGGAATTGTTTACCTACAAAAGGGAATATATTACATAAAGGATAATTATGACTTTAATTCAATAAACATTCATTAAGAATCTGCCCAATATTAGATACTGTGCTAGACATTGGTGATACACAGACAAAAAATGAAACACTATCTTTTGAGCTCAATGAGCTTATGGACGTGGGTGGGGAAACAACAAACATATATGTATATGTGTGTGTGTGTGTGTATATACATATATACATATATATGTATATATATATACACATACATATATAAAATAAATACAAATACAAAATAACAAAACATACATGGTGCATACATTAGTAAATGTAGAGGAAAACAGCTGAGTTAATTTTAGAATATAATACTATTGTAGTTTGTTTCCTCTAGTCTTTCATAAATTTCTTAGTTTTTTTTCCTTATTTCAAATCTAAATTTGCCTCTTTCATAATTTCCATCATTTGCTTTCTATTCTACTGCGTCCTTGGGACCTTGAAGAATCAGGCTAATCATTCTCTGAGTGACGGTATTAAGAGGCTTGAATATACTAGATAGGGCACCTTCCCCATGTCCCCTCTTCTCTAGGCTAAACTACTCTATTTCCTTAAGCCAATCTTCAGTAAGACAAACTTCATCTTTACTGAATACTCTCCAGGTTAGCAATATCCTTCCCAAAATATTCCCAGAAAACATGTAGTTTGAATCAGAACTAGATGTTGTTATAAAGTTGAACAGGTTGTTATAAAGTACGATTGCTGACTCCTTTATTCTAGGCATTATGCTTTCTCCTAATGAATTCTAAGATTGTATTAACCATCTTGGCTGTCATAGCATACTATTGTCCCATTTGGATCTGGAAAAAACCTGTATCTTTCTCTAAGCACAGATTCTTCAACTTTGTAGTTATGAAGCTGATGTTTTGTATCCAAGTATAAGATTTTAATACCTCCAGAGTTACAATGCATCTGATACCATTAGGTTGGGACATAGGAAAGATCTTACCAAGGAAATACATAAAAGTTCCCTCAGCTAAGAATCTCAGTGGATAGAGTGCTGGATCTGAAGTCAGGATGACTCATCTTCCTGAGTTCAAATCCGGCCTTAGACACTTACTTGCTAAGTAACTATGGACAGGTCACTTAACTCTATTTGTCTCAGTTTTATCATCTGTAAAATTAACTGAGAAGGAAATGGCAAAATATTCTAGTACCTTTGCCAGAAAACTTCCAAATGTATCCATGAAGAGTTGAACACAGTTGAACACCACCACCACCACCACTACCACCACCACCAGAAAAAGCCTTCCCAATTTATGGTTAAAGTTTAAGAGATCTCTATATTTAGAAGAATCTAAGAATTTTGAACTGTTTCTGTGTCAGGTGGAGAAGCGCTTTCATTTTGGAATCAAATTATTCATATTAGAAAAATTAAAACTGAAAAGAAAGTCTCAATGATATAGTTAATTGAAAGCTTGAATTCTTGGTGTGCTAAAATGGATAGTTCCATCAAGAAAAAATGAGATAATTGTCTTCAGCTAGAGATAGCAGCAGCATTTATTGCATGGGTAACTAAAAGTACTATTAATATTCAAATTTGGAAACTCTTAATTGAATACATTTTTACACTAAATGAGTCCCAATGTAAACTGAGAAATTTGCAGAGAAATTTAGCAGATCTTTTCTCTAGACTCAAGAATTTAAAATCTGAGGAGAAGATAAGGAATGAAAATTTTAACCAGTATATTGAAATAAAAATGCTTTTGAGAAAACTAAGAAATGAAATATTTTTATAAATGTTATAATGATGCTTTGTGACTATTTAGTAATTTATTCCTGAAAACAATGTCTATGGATGGATACTGAAAAATGAGTTGAAATATAGCTTAGACACTTACTAGCTGTGTGATTCTAAGAAGACATTTTAGTTTGTTTTCACTAGTTTTGTCATCTGTAAAATGGGGATAATTTTCATGAAGATCAAATGAAATGATATTGGTTAAGCATTTGGCACAGTGTCTGGTACACAGTAGGTGCTATATTGAGGCAAATAGAGGTTAAGTAACTTGTTTAGGATCATATAGTTAGTAAGTATCTGAGGCAATATTTGAATTGATTCCTGGCCCAGTATTTTATCTGTTGTACTACCTATCTAACAAGCCCCATTTGGTCATTTGTTTGGGTCCTGATTGTCTCAGATGGAATGTAAATAGCAATTATTTCTGTTTTGGCCAGAAACTCTGAGGGTCTTCCTCTCCCAGAACCATTCATTCATTTATTTCATTTATCTATTTATTTAGATTATTTTGGACTAGGTAAAAGAGGAAATTCTTTGCCTCAATTGCTATCTAGCCTTAGTTGCTGAGTAGTTGCAGCCTCAGTCAAACTGAGACCTGTTGAAGATCTTAGCTTTAAGAGATCAAGATCTTCCATTTGATCAAGGGCCATCTCCTGTGGTCCTGACCTATATCTGGCTACTAAACAAATGAGGACTCTGGTAGGGAAAGTGAGGCTAATGACTTTGCACAGCTCTCCCTCACTTAAATCCAATTCACTTGCATGCCATGACACCACTTCCCTGATGTCATGGTCCTCTTTAAGAATGAAGGACAATCAACAACAACAACAATAAGGTGTTATATAAAAGATAACTATTATTATGATAGTTATTAGATTGAGCTTTGTAATGAACTAATAATCGTTATTTGTTGTTTCTGAAAAATGAATGCTGTATACAACTGCACCTGGAGAAACAATGTGCACACTAATCTCTGCAACTCCTCTTTCAATAGGTATTTAATATATGTACCACAAATTCATGTAATTATTATTATTATAAATTATTATTAAAAAGCCCTCCTTATAAGGTTGTATGATTTGGTTCCTAAGTAAGAATATTTTTTTCATCGGTCACTGACAGAACATAATATTCTTAGATTTCCTTGTTAATGAGAGATTTTAAGATAATAAACAGAAATTGGGAATATTTTTCTTCATATACATTGAATAATTAATTATTTTATAATAGTG
This sequence comes from Antechinus flavipes, assembly GCF_016432865.1. NCBI lineage: Eukaryota > Metazoa > Chordata > Mammalia > Dasyuromorphia > Dasyuridae > Antechinus > Antechinus flavipes. The sequence continues at coordinate 177,910,506 of NC_067402.1, forward strand.
AAGGAAAAGTTATATATTTTATTGTCTTCTCCCTGTCTTCTCACCTGTGTAAGAAAAAGGAATTTAACAGAGATAAATATGAAATCCACATACTCACCCAAATAAGTAGCAATTATTCTTGAGAGGTGCTAATTCATTAATTGAACAATAATGATTCAATGATAGTTTTTATATTATTAAAAAAATAATTTATAAATATTTGGCTAAATGTTATTTTCATATGTATTCTAACCTTATTTTTAAAACCTTTCCTTTTTTCTCCCTTTTCAGGGTGGGGAAGTCAAAGTTCAAAAGTACAAATTCATCACAACACTTGGCTTCATTTCCCTGGACATAACCTGAGATGGATTCTTACATTTGCTCTCCTATTTGTGCATGTTTGTGAAATAGCAGAGGGCATTGTTTCGGATGCGTAAGTCAATAGTTAGCTAACAATAGTTTGATTTCTGGTTAGATGTATAAATGTGGAATGTAGTTGAGTGCAACAAAAGGTGGGATCTTCTTGTCATAAGTCATAAGGAGGAACAGATGCAATACTAATATCCTGTCATATCATAGCATTAAATATGTCTTTATCCTTTTCCTGGGACATGATTTGTTTAGAAATTTATGTTAATACTTCTTTGATTTGAATATTTGCTGCTTACTTTGTTCCTTTTCTTTTCTACTCAATATAGTATATAACTTTTTCTTCTTTCTAGTTTTCATGCTTACATGCATACATAATGTATATAGAGATTTTTGCTACTTATGTATTTATTTCTTAATTTCTTCCCTCTATATTATATATTTATCACTGCTTACCCAAACTTTTTTATTTTTTTGCCCTTTTTATATAAATTTGATGCCCCTCATGCACTGTTCTGTTTCCTCTATCTTTAGTTCTCAAGTGAAAAAGGTGGATGCACACTAAAGCCCAGGAGAATGATATAATTTACATATTTACACCATCCATAAAAGCTTTCTAGATTTAGTTCTATACCACAAAGCTATATTTTGTGAAATTATTTTCATCATGCATGGAGTAACTACTATTTTATTGTCCAGAAAATAACCAAGAGTTATTTCCTTAATAAATGTTATAGCAGTTAAATTCAGAGACTGTATAAAACTAAAATTTTATCTTTTGCCTACAAAATTATGTTCATGTACTAAAACTTTCATGTATTTAGCTAATCTGAGAATAGCTTTAAAATTATTAAAAGAAAAGTACTAAATTCACATCTTGAAAATATATTACTACAGTCAACTTTATTCTTTGGTTTGTTTACTGTGAAAATAAGAGAGAAAGGAGAGACTTCTAAAACTTTAGCTTAAATTTTGGCTTGAATAAATTAGGTCACTATTAAAAGTTACCTTACTAACGGTAGAGACATAAGGACTGGTCTGTCCTTGACCAACTTTGGATATTTAGGATGGGACCATTCATACTAGTGACCAGGCAGTGGCTACCTGACCCGTGGACTCCACAGTATTGGCTTTCTTTTATCACTCTATTATTCCTTTACTCATTAACCCTGAGTTTGTGCATATCCAGCATGTGTTTTCCTTCCACATTCACAAATGACCAGATGGCTTAAGTAGTAGAAGTATGCACCTTACCTTAACGGGTCTATGTCTTCACTTTTCTTATAGACAATATGTTCTTGAGACAGGACTACTATCTTTGTCCCATCAGTTATTTATTCAGAAATGACTCAATGATCTATTTGCTAATATTGGTTTATTAAATTCTTCTAGGTTGTTTACTGAGGTATCAGTTATTAGCTTTTTGAAAATGTTATTTATAAAATTTACATTTAGAAGAATTGCTACAAAACTGTGCAAAAGTCTATCATACTTTTACATAAATATATATGGAATTTTAGGGAAAGTGGCTAAGGCTTAGAGATCACATATGGTCAAAGAGTAATTCATATCTCCTTTCTCTCCTTTGTGGGGTGTTTCTGAAATCCCTTTTAAGCATACTATTGTTTCTCTGCAGTGCTCTTTCTAGAAATCCTGCTGTGACCTTTCATTATTCTATCAGCTGTTCTAGGAAGCTTCTAGGATTAAGATGCTTATGGAAACTCCAGAATCCCATGATCCTTTGAAGTTCACAAGGTCACTTTTGTTTTTTTGGCTGAGAGGTGTCAGAAAAAGAATCCAAGGCCAAGGATGGAGTTTTCTTCCTCCCTGCAGTCAATTCCTTCTCGGGGAGTTAGCTAAAATGGCTTGCCATTATGTAGGAAGATGCTCAAATCCACTTTCCAAACTAGTTTCCTGGTTTCATACCAACTTCCCAAGATATGACCAAGTCTCCTCAATCAATTTCAACAGAGTTCCTATTGCAGCACCTAGTTGTAATGTCTTTGATTGATAGGGTGATTAGTTGATTGAATTAGTTGATTCTCTAAAATTGGATGATAGTTTGAATAAACACAAAGATTTTTAAGGCAATATGCAGTCCTTTGAAGTAAATAACCCAATGTATTTTATTAAGCTTATACTATCTGTCCAGCATCATATTATGTATTGAGGTAAAGTAAGCTGTTATTATTACAATACAAGTACTTGGGGGTATAAATGATATGGCTATCTGAGGAGGTTAGAAAAGTAATAACAGTTCAAAATAGGATAACAGAAAATTTCATAATAAGGAACATGCTTTCCCAAGATCCTATGGCTGAGGAAAGTTTCAAGTTGTGTTTATATTTATTTATTTATTTTTATTCAAAGAATTGTTACTTATCCAACTCCCTACCAGGATAGGTATAGGTATATCTCATCATGTATGATACAATGATTTCCATTCAAGAAATGAAATTGAACGAGAAACCAACATGAATACTAATGAAACGAGATGAAAGGATGAGCAGTATAAGTTTTCGGCACTGATATTTTACTCTCTTTTTTAGACAAATGGAATCTCGTCATCTTCATCTTTTCATGCCTGCTGTCATGGGATTTGTGGCCACTACTACATCTATAGTTTATTATCACAATATTGAAACATCAAACTTTCCTAAGTTGCTTTTGGGTAAGTGAAGTAGTTTTAAAATAAAGGAAAGTGAAGTGTTTTTTTAAAATTCATCTTCTCCCTCCCCCAAATGCTTCCAAATCAATAAAAAAGCAAGTTATATCTTATTTATTGAAATTAACTAAAGTAACTACAATTATAAAACAAATGTTATACAATTGCACTTATATCCAATAAGTTTTCAATAAAGTATTTAATTTTAAAATTACCCTCATTTATTCAACTCAATATTCCCTTTCAAGTCTTAGAGGATTGTTCTTGATAGGATGTCATCTGAGATTTTGGATGTAAGTCAAGCTTCCCATTATTCTCCTCTCACATTCTCTATTTTTGCAAAAGAATTAGTTATTTCATCAGTATATGTAATGTTGTCTCTAAAATGTAATGTTTTCTGTTGAGGTTTTCTTGGGGTCTCTAGGAACAACCTTTGTTTCAGTTCAGTAATTACCACATGAGTAGCCAGGGGTTAAAGTCCAAATCCTTTATTGTCTTCTTCAAAGTCTAGTCTTCCTTCACTTGGGGCTTGGCTAGTTTTTTCTGGAGGCCTATCTCTCTCCTTGGTTTTGAGAGCTTGAGCTCCTGTCTACCTTCTCTGGCTTCTGAATCTCCCTGACTCCAAAGGTTTGTGCTTCAGCCTGCAACCACCATAAAGGTAGATGATAGAATGAATCTGTCTCAGCCTCCAAGAGCTTCTAGTGTGCTTGTCTCTTTTGGCCTGAGAGTTTCTTGCCTTATATGCTGTACACTGAGTATAAACCAATCATCATATCACTAGGAAATCATTATTTGTTGTAGGATTAAATCAATGCTAAACTAGATTTAACCATTGTCTTCTCAATTCCACTTAGTAGCTTGTTTCAAGTTCTGGCCTATAATATCTCCTTGTAGGATTAAATCAATCATACTGAACCATGCTAAATTAGATAACTATTGTCTCTGTCAATTCCACTGACTTAGTACCTTGTAAGAATCTTTTGTTTCAAGTTCAGAGTTCTGGCCCATAACAAGTATACAGCAAAAAGAACATTATGCATACTAAAAAGATAAAACTCCTCTTGTTCAATCTTCATTTTATACTTGCTTTATGTTTTCTTGCAACTCTTGGCTCTAAGCCTCTGGGATAGTAGCAGTAAGTATATGTTATACCAACTGAAAACAGTATGACACAATAGAAAGAGCCATCCTGTTGGAATCAGGAGAGAACTGGGTTTGAACCCCTCCCCTGATATGTAGTAACATTGCAGAGAACAGTGAGAGCTTGAATTCAGGTCTTCTAATGCTCAATCCAGTCTTCTTATGGGGGCTAAAACCCAAAACTATTAGCATTATCTATATAGACAAGTATACTATGCTGCTTTAAATTTAAGGCACACTTTCCCCTTAATTCATGCTTTTAAAAAGCTCAAGTGTAATGTACAATAATATTTTAGTGCTACAGGTGGGGAAATGACATAGATATGATATTCTATCCTAACAGTTTTAATTGGGAAAAAATCTCCCTTGAATTTTTTATCCACAACTTTAAAAAATATTTCCTTTAGCAACAAGTGATAGCAAAAATAGTATTATGAGAAGGTGGGAAGATCATATACATCCTTTTCTTCTTTAGTCTGGTTTCATAGGTGTTTCATTTCTCTACCCGTGTAGCTCAGCAACTAATCTGTAATTTGTAGACTTAGAGTTGCCTGGTACACTGAGAGGGTAAGTGACTTGCCTAGGTCCACACAGCCCAGAGATGTAAGAAGTAAGAACTGAACTGAGGAATCATTGATTCTGAGGCCAGCTTTCTATCTACTAAATCCCTTTTTGCTTCTTTTTCTCTGTGGAGATTTCCTTTCAAAGAGATCTCATTTGATCTCATTTCCTTTGTATTTGTATCCCCAATCCAGTTGAACACTTGAATACATTTTATAGGAAATTATTATCTATTCATTTTAGCCTTAATTAAGTTAAAAATAATACTCTAGCACTTTTGTTATTGCATTTTCAGCCCTCTTTCTTTATTGGGTTATGGCCTTTATCACAAAAACAATAAAATTAATTAAGTATTGTCAGCTTGGTTTGGGAGTATCTGAACTTCGCTTCTGCATTACTGGAATGATGGTCATCCTCAATGGATTATTGATGGCTGTGGAGATCAATGTCATTAGAGTAAGGGTAAGTGTTTTATGATTTTTTGTTTCATTTTATAGGTATCCTTGATTCCAACTAGAACAATCTATTTATTCTGAAATCAGGTGGGGGTGGAGGGAAGAGAGAGGGGGTAAGAAAGAAAAGGAGAGATGGAGATAAGAGAGAGGAAGAGGAATAGTCATGGAAAAAAAAAACTTAATTAGTTTTGAAGTTCAGGACCAAGCAAGGGTTTCTCTTGTGGTACAAATTATTTTATCACTGTAAACGTCTTTAGGGACCATGCTGTTGTACATTATATAGTGTATACTTGATAATTCTGTTATATAGTACCTTGGACAGAGTATAAATCAGATCTAGGTGAATTTAATTCCAATTCCTGCTAGACCGTTTTTTAGTAAGTTATGGATTTGTATACTTTGAAACTGCTGAATTTCCAAAAGAGCATTTCTGAACTAATTGTAGGAAAGATATACTATGAGTAATTAAAAAGAATGAACCAAGATCAGACAGTCCAATGATTAGACCTGGTAAAAGCCACGTTAAGTCTTTTAAAAATTTTTTTTAAATAATAAACAAGATTTTTATCAGATTGGAGATAAGGCATTTCTGTGCCTGAGGGAAAAAAATGAAAATGCTCTCTATTTGTATTGGTATCTACTAGGAGATTTACTCTTCCACCACAACTAAACTTCTTACAAAATTATTATTTGCCTGTTATGAAGAGCAAAAATTTTTGGCAATAAAATATTTATAAAAATTACATTAAAAGAATTCTTTATTGAAACTTACTTTGCTAAGGTAAATTCTCAATCTTATTTATAAACTAACTAATGAAACCACTGACCATTGAATGCTATGAAGTTTTTTACAATAACTACCTTGCAAAAATTATAGGTTTTTTTGACAGTTGCACAGTTATTTTCAATGTATATAAAGCAGATCATTCAAGTCTTGAAGATTTTTGAAGTTCTAATTTGTACATTTATATATATATTTATAGAATTTAAATTTTAATAGCCTATATTGATTAAATTAAGCCAAACAATTACCTAAGCTTCTTCATTAAATTGTGTGAAGATAGCCAGTGATAGCTGAGTAGTGACATTGTTTTAGACTATCTCTGAAAAGGCAAATACATGAGGCATCACCATTGCAAAACTGATTTATGATGTATCAGGTAACATATTCCTATAGAACCTTAATAATTTTTTATACTTAATGGAGCTTAAAGAGGATTATTGCCATTTATAAAAGAGGAAAGCTGGGCAAAGTAACTTGTCAAAGATAAATATCAGATTCAAGACTTGAATTTATGTGATTACAGGTTAAATGCTGAGTAAAACTATGATGTCTCTCTTGACATAGTATTCTTTTTTCTTTAATGATTCTTTATTGATGCTTCTGAAGTACTACAGATACTTCCTGCTATCACTTTGCATAAAATATTTCTATTTATTTTTAATTTTCTTGTTTTTATATGTATTTTTTTGGTTTGGATTTTTAAGTGTGCCCAGAAATTGAATTGGTAGGATAGCAGGAATAAATATTTATTAAGCACTATGTGTTAAGCATTGTGTTAAACTCAATATCCTCACAACAGTCTGCAACGGGGCAATTAGCTGCCACAGTGGATGAGGACAGAAGGACCTGAGTTCAAATGCGATCTCACTTACTAGCTGTGTGACCCTGGCCAATTAACTCCAATTGCCTTGCGAGAAAGAAAGAGAGAGAGAAAGAGAAAGAAAGAAAGGAAAGAAAGAAAACAATTTTGCAAGGTAGTTGGTGCTGTTATTATCCCCAAATTTGAAGAAACTGAAGCAAACAGGTTGTGATGTTCCAGGATCACATTGCTGATAAGTATTGTAGGCCAGATTTAAACTCAGGTCTTCTTGATGATGGAATACCAGACCATCCACTGTGCCATCTAGTTACCAGAAGGGTAGTAAAAAGAAATCTCTAAAATTTTGAAAATCAAAAAAAATTTAAATCTTAAATCTAAAAAAGCTTAAAATTTAGTGCAGTTTTGAGCTTTAAATTGACAAAGTCAAGTTATTTAAGTTTTAAATCATTATAACTTAAAACTGCACCTAGACTTTTGGGATCCCTTGTAGAGATGTTAAATCATTCTATAATTGTAACTTTAAGATAACTGAATCACTAAAAATCAAAATTTATTAACTTGATAATTTATATATAAGTATATGTGTTGGGTGTATGTGTGTGTGCATATATGATTATGGTATAAGGGAAAAGGTGCTGGAGTCAGAGGCAGGGGTGTGAATCTCGGCTCTTTGTATTACTGCTTATTTTGTACTGGGTTCATTATTATCTCTCTATGCTTCAATTTCCTCATTTTGCAAAATGAGAATAAACTAGGTGTTTGCTCAAGCCTCTACCAGTTTTGAATCTGTGATCTTATGATTCAATTCATATGAATAAAAATAAAAATGACTTTCAATAAAAAGGTCATTTACACACATTTAAGTGTTTGTTTTGTATCATTGCTATAAGGAACAGAGAAATGATTGAAATGACTATAGCTGAAAGGACCAGTAGGAGATTAATTGATTTTTATAAAATTGAGCTTAAGCAAAATTATTGTCTAGATGTCCAGGCTAGCTCTCTGAAGCTCCTCAGGCTCAGGAAGACTCTTCAATCCTTGGTTTTTAGAAGAGAAACATTTATTAAGTAACTATTTTGTGTGTGTTGGACATTATACAAATATTATCTCACAACATTATCTTCACAACAGCCCTGGAAGATCAATGCTATTACCTTCATTTTACAATTGAGATAATTGAGGCAGCCAGAAGTTGAGTGACTTACTCAGCATTAAGAGTGTTAAGTCACAGCAAGAAAGTATATGAAGCTGTATTTGAAATAAGGTCATCTTGACTCCAGGCCCAGTGCTGTATCTACTATGCTTTTTAATTGCCTCAAGAAGAAAGCATGCTGGATTGAATGAAGTCAACCTGGGTTTGAATTCTTTATTTGCCATTTATTAGCTATGTGACTATGCAAATCAACCAACTTTCTTCACCCTTAGTTTCCTGACTGGTAAAATTGAAAGCAATAGCTTTTCAAGGTTGTAACAAAAGTGCCTTCTTAATTGTAAGATACTATAGGTATATGGACTGCTATTGTTTGGGTTTTTTTAATCAATTAAAGTGTCTAAAGTGATTGAGAGGATATGTCAAGTGGATAGACAGTTTTTTTTGGGGTCAGGCAGTTGGAGGTTCAAATACTGTCTCTGGCACACAATAGCCTGGTGACCATGGGCAAATAATTTAACCTCTTAGTGCCAAAGACATCTTTCTTAAAGTCTAAGTTATAGATTTGTTTCATGACATTTACTTTGCAAGATTTCTTGCAGGATTTTACCCACTCTCCAAAATAACATTATAACAACAACCCAGAAGCAAAATTCAAACCAAAAAATGTTTCTTTCAAAAATGCAGCAAGTATAAAAATATATTTGGTCTAAGTTATATGTGGGTAAAGCATTTGAATCATTTTATTCTGTGGTAATTTTTTTTCTTTTTTTTACAGAGATACGTATTTTTTATGAAGCCTCAAAAAGTAAAGCCTCCTGAAGATCTTCAAGATCTAGGTGTGAGATTTCTTCAACCATTTGTGAATTTGCTTTCAAAGGCTACATACTGGTGGATGAACACACTTATTATATCAGCTCACAAAAAGCCTATTGATTTGAAAGCAATTGGAAAACTACCTATAGCAATGAGGGCAATGACAAATTATGTTTGCCTGAAAGATGCATATGAAGAGCAAAAGGTAAAGAATGATGTCTTGTTCTGTGTGTGTGTGTGTGTACCCACGTGTGCGTGTGTGAATTCAATGAGTTATTAGATAAATCTTCCTTATACAAGTTTTTCAGTGGGGATATATAGATTACCTTGTTCTTCTTTCCTCAGAAGGTTAAGTCCCACCATACCTTTTAGATTCATGGCATATTGTACTTTGTGCTAAACAGAGCAGCACAGAACAAGGAAATGAGTACTCTAGTGAATGTAAGTCTTCAAATAGAAAATATTGGAGATGTTGAAGAGAAGGATGTAACACTTGGTCAGCTGTGCTTGAGCCAAATTAAAAATTGGTAGGGAAATATTTAAAACAAAGTAAATAAAAACATAACAAAAAATATAACATCACATTTTAAAATTAAGTCAATGTGCAGCTCACACCTAAGAGATCCTTGTTTCTATTTGAGTCTGATGTCACTACTGTATTGAACACCAAAACTTCAGATATTATAGAATGGCCATATTATCTCTAATATTTCTCTTGAATCAAAGATTCTATAACGCCCCGTGGGGCAAGCATGAGAAAAAGATTCCATTGTTTAGCTGTGAGTTCATAAAAGATATAAAGATATGTTTTCTCTGTGAACAAGAGGAAGTGGCACTATCAATCTTACTTCAGAAAAAATTAAGCTTGATGTTGGTAAGAAATACACATTTGGAAGCTTGTTCTGCATAGAACTGCAGCATGAAAGTACTTTGTGTTTCAAAAGTATTCAGCTAGAGAATTGAAGAGAGGGAACTGAGTCAGGATTCCAGGGTATGTGATTTATGTGGTAATCCACTAAATCTAGAGGAAAGGGACTGCTATCAAAATGGGATTGGTTCTGTCACTCTAGAAGTCACATGTGACAGATGTTAAGATGAATGAAAAGTGAATTGCCTCATAGCTTAGGAAGCTTTGATGGTTTTCAGGTTGGGTTTCTAGGAAAACTATCATTAAAGCATAAAGAGCTAGAAAGTAAACAACATGGAAATATAAAGGAAAAAAAGAATGTAATTTCCCAAGATCTCACAAAAAGTTAAACACTTTGAACTAAAGCAGATAAAATAAGGAAGATATTCATAATAGAAGAGAATAAAGTCTCTAAATTCTTTAATGAAGTTCAGATATTTATGAATAGATATTGCAAAGCAATGGAACTTGAACCAATTATCTGATGAGATAAAGGAATATTTGCATTCTCATGAGAGCATGGAACCATGGCAGGTTATTCTCAAATGATTTTGAAAAGAAGGTTAAATTGTAAAAAAGCAAAATTTATGATTTGAAAGGAAAAGTTATTGATAGAATTATTTGGGCATCAAGGTAGAGCAGTGTAGACAGGATCCTGGGTGTGGATTTAAGAAGAAATGAGTTCATATCTACCCTCAGAAACTTACTATCAGTATCACTTTGCGCAGGGCAGGGGAGGGCACCCCTCCCAAGGTTGTGGTGAGGGTTAAATGAGATAATATATGTAAATATGTGTTAAATGAGATATTATGTGTAAAGTGCTTAGGAAAGTGCATTACACATGGTAGATTCTAAATAAATTCCATTTTAGCTATTATTATTAGAATAGAAAAGAATATATTGAAATGTAACAGAAAAACTTAAACCAATAATAGCAAAACATCACTAAAGAAATAAAAGAACAAATGTTGGGGAATATAAATACATAGAAAAGAAGAAGGATATCGAAGGAGAGAAGCAAAAATGCAATAATTTTTTATTATTTTTTATTTTTATTTTATTTTATTTATTTTATTTTTTAGCCATTATTTTTTTTTTTTTAAATAACTTTTTATTGATAGAACGCATGCCAGGGTAATTTTTTACAGCATTATCCCTTGCATTCACTTCTGTTCCGATTTTTCCCCTCCCTCCCTCCACCCCTTCCCCCAGATGGCAAGCAGTCCTTTACATGTTGAATGGGTTGCAGTATATCCTAGATACAACATATGTGTGCAGAACTGAACAGTTTTCTTGTTGCACAGGGAGAATTGAATTCAGAAGGTATAAATAACCCGGGAAGAAAAACAAAAACGCAAGCAGTTTATATTCATTTCCCAGTGTTCTTTCTCTGGGTGTAGCTGCTTCTGTCCATCTTTGATCAATTAAGGCTCTCTTTATCGAAGAGATCCACTTCCATCAGAATACATCCTCAAACAGTATCGTTGTTGAGGTATATAATGATCTCCTGGTTCTGCTCATTTCACTCAGCATCAGTTCATGTAAGTCTCGCCAGTCCTCTCTGTATTCATCCTGCTGGTCATTCCTTATAGAACAATAATATTCCATAACATTCATATACCACAATTTACTCAGCCATTTTCCAATTGATGGACATCCTTTCATTTTCTAGCTTCTAGCCACTACAAACAGGGCTGCCATAAACATTTTGGCACATACAGGTCCCTTTCCTTTCTTTAGTATCTCTTTGGGGTATAAGCCCAGTAGAAACACTGCTGGATTAAAGGGTATGCACAGTTTGATAACTTTTTGAGCATAGTTCCAAATTGCTCTCCAGAATGGCTGGATGTGTTTACAATTCCACCAACAATGTATCAGTGTCCCTGTTTTCCCACATCCCCTCCAACATTCCCCATTATCTTTCCCTGTCACTCTAGCCAATCTGACAGGTGTGTAGTGGTATCTCAGAGTTGTCTTAATTTGCATTTCTCTGATTAATAATGATTTGGAGCATATTTTCATATGTCTATAAATAGTTTCAATTTCTTCATCTGAGAATTGTCTGTTCATATCCTTTGACCATTTATCAATTGGAGAATGGTTTGATTTCTTATAGATTAGAGTCAATTCTCTATATATTTTGGAAATGAGGCCTTTATCAGAACCTTTGATTGTAAAAATGTTTTCCCAGTTTATTGTTTCCCTTCTAATCTTGTTTGTATTTGTTTTGTTTGTACAAAAACTTTTCAATTTGATATAATCAAAATTTTCTATGTTGTGGTCAATAGTGATCTCTAGTTCTTCTTTGGTCATAAATTCCTCCCTCTTCCACAGGTCTGCGAGGTAAACTATCCTATGCTCTTCCAATTTATTTATCATCTCATTCTTTATGCCTAGGTCATGAACCCATTTTGACCTTATCTTGGTGTATGGTGTTAAGTGTGGGTCAATGCCTAGTTTCTGCCATACTGATTTCCAATCTTCCCAGCAATTTTTGTCAAATAATGCATTCTTATCCCAGAAACTGGTGTCTTTGGGTTTGTCAAACACTATATTATTAAAGTTATTGGCTGTTTTGTCCTTTGAACCTAACCTATTCCATTGATCATCTACTCTATTTCTTAGCCAATACCAGATGGTTTTAGTAACTGCTGCTTTATAATATAATTTTAGATCTGGTACAGCTAGGCCACCTTCATTTGATTTTTTTTTCATTAATTCCCTTGAAATTCTTGACCTTTTGTTTTTCCATATGAACTTTGTTGTTAAAAAATGTAATAATGTTAAAAGAGGATACTATCTTCATACCAGCAAAGCATACTGATCTTCAAGATAGGGTGTATAGAGACAATTTAAAGATCCTAAATCTCCCAGAAGAATACAAGTCCAAAAACCTGAACAACAGAATTCAAGAAATAATACAAGAAAACTACCCAGGACTTCTGAACACAGAAAAAAATGCCAAATAAAATAAACTATAGATTACCTTCCATGGAGAAAAACCAACAACCCTATTCTGCAAACTCCAAGACACTTAGTAGTTAAATTTAACAATTTTTACCTGTCAAACTTTAGCTTAATTTTTAATGAAATAAAATTATTAACTAAAAAAGAAATCCAAAGCATTCCTAGAAGGAAAACTGGATCTGAACAAATTTTCAGACATTCTAGACAGCAGAAATATAAGAAATGAACAAATACAGCAACCAAAGGCAACCAAAAAAAAGAACATCAGAGAAACAATTTAAAAATTTAATCTTCAAAGTATACAAAAACACAATAATTTAAGTAGAAGTCAAATAAAAGAGATGATTAAAAAAACAAGCCTGAGAAATCATGACCAGACCTCTCAATACCCCACCTCCAGGTGACTCAATTTTTTTTGGGAATAAAATAATAGAATTGGAAAGTGCTTAGATTTAACACTCATGCTGTTTTAGGAGAAAGGAAATATGTTGCCTTTCTATTTTCTAATCATCTGCAATATTTAGTATTCTAGTGGGAAAGATCTATAAGATTTTGTTTGCAGAAACTGTTTTGAACAGGGAACTCAAAATAAATACCTTAAAAACTTTGATCCTATGAAGAATTCAGAGATCAAAGAAGGAATAATTAAGCATAAGGGTCATGTATCAAATAATACAGAGAAAAAGAAGATACATAATTAAGAGAATGAGGGAAATATCCATTATAGAAAAAAAGACATGGAAAAAGAAATAAAAAACTAACGCACAACACACATTGAAGAGGAGGATAGGGAGGGAGATTTTACTTGATTGACTAACCGAGAGAGAGAAGAAAAAGAATTAAATAACTAGATAAAAGGAAAAAAGAAAACAGAACAATTAAGTTAGCAAAAAGACTTGAGGGTGAAGCGAAGAGAACTAGTGGAAATAAAGTTGTCTTAAAGTATATTAAGCTAAAATAATTGATGAAATTTTAAAGAACAAGAGGGAGAACTCCTAATTTAGAAATCCCATTGTTCATTTATTCAGTTGTATCCAACTCTTTGTGACCCTATAGACCATAGCATGCTAGGCTCTTCTATTCTCTACTATGTTTTAAAATCTGTCCAAATTCATGTTTGTTGTTTCCATCATGCTATCTCATCTTTTGGTATCCCATTATTAGAAACAAATGAGTTTGATTTATAAAAATGGATAAACATTTTGGCTATACATATTCCCATGTGTAAATTTATTCAAAAGTATAAACCTAACTTGTATCATTAATTAAGAATGTATTAACAATCCAATTCAAATGAAAAAAGACTGATATATTGGATTTAAAAACCCCAGAATTTATAGCTTATAAGAAATATGTCTAAAGATTAAGACATAGACAAAATTAAAAAATTAGGGGATGAAATAAAATTTATCATGTATCAAGTGAATCCAAAAAACCCAAGAAGTGAAATCATTTTATAAGACAAAGCAAAAACAAAAATAAAATAAATTTAAATGGTCATTTTTGTAAGATTTGAATAATGATTTTTTCCCTTCCTTCCCTTACCTCACCTCTCCCCAAGAAGGCAAGCAATCTGACATAGGTTATACATGTACAGCATTTTGAAATGAAAAAGAAAAAGCAAACAAAAAAAAGGTGCAAAAAGATGCTTCAGTTTACACTCAATCTCCATAGTTCTCCCTCTGGATGCCAATGACATTTTCTGTTCTAAATCCATTAGAAGTGCTTGGATCACTGCATTGTTGAGAAGAAATAAGTCTTATCAGTTGATCATCATATAATCTTGTTACTGTGTCCTGGTTCTGTTCATTTCACTCAACATCAGTTCATGTAAGTTTTCCCAGGATTTTCTGAAATCAATTTGCTTACCATTTTTTAATAAATAATTTCCCATTACATACATATAATATAGCTTATTCAGTCTTTCTCTAATTGATAGGTATCCATTCAATTTCCAATTCCTTTCTATCACAAAAAGAGCTGCTACAAACATATTTGAACAAGTGGTTCTTTTCCCTATTTTATGTTCTCTTCGGAGTATAGACCGAGTAGTGACAATGCTGGATCAAAAGATATGCACAGTTTTATATATCTTTGGGCATAGTTCCAAATTGCTGGCTTAGTTCACAACTCCACCAACAGTTTTTCCACATCCCCTTCAACATTTATCATTATTTTTTTCATTATCTTAGCCAACCTGAGAGATATGAGCTGGTAACTCAGAGATGTTTTAATATGTATTTTTCTAACCAATTGATTTAGAGGCATCTAAATTTATAAGAGAAAAAGTAATTGAATTACAAGAAGATGTAGTCAATAATTAAGTAGTGAAAATATATTTCAGGGACTTTTTCTTCATTTTGGAAGAATCAAATAGAAAAAGAAGAGAAATTATAGAATTGGAAATATTCTTGAATTTAAAGCTAAAAGATTTATAGAATCTTTTAAATGGAATTGCTAAAAAAATTTATATATTTTTTTAACACCAGTATGGAATTTCTACCAAAACTGGCATAAATCAAGGCACAGAGGTATTATAATATACAAAGACAAAAATAATACATATGTCCTTTAAAAATTATGACATAATTCTAATAGTAGTAAGGGAGTATCAACACAAAAAAAAATAGACTCAAATGCAGATTTTAAAATAAGTCTTAAATAATGAGTGAGTCTTAGAATAAGGCAGAAGCAATTGATACTTGTGTAAAAGAAAATTATAAAGACATACCAAAATATAGTCAATATAGCTAAAGAAGTCCTCAGGGAAAAAATAATATTCCTATAAAACAAAATAGAAAAAGAGAAAATTAATGAATGGGATATGCACCTGAAAAATCAGGCCAACAAATAAACCTAAAATAAGCACAAAAGAGGAGCTATTTAGGTAAAAATAAGTAATAGATACAATAGAAACCAAAAATATTATAGATTTGATAAATAAAACAGTCTACTTTGAAAAGACTCAGAACTTTGGTAAACATTTAGAAAGCTAACTTAATTAAAAAAGAGGATAGGAAAATCAAATGAACAAAATAATAAACAAACAAGGTAAAAGCACAAAGTCAGAATAAATAAAAAGAATTATCAGCACCTAATATGAATGGTTACATATTGTCAAAATAGAGAACATAAAGGACATATGGAATATTTTCAAACATATGAAATAATAAAACTGACAGAAGACAATTTAGGGATCTTAAACTACTTTCAGATAAATAAAATGAATCAGTTATAAAAGAACTACCAACAAATATGTTGCTAGATTTATAAGACAATTCAAATTCGAAAGTACAGTTACTACTAATACAACACAAATTCAAAATTCCTTTTATCAGACCAATATAGTCCTAATATCTCAATCAGAGAAGGAGAACTACAGAACAATATTATTAATGAATGTTGATTCAAAAATTTAAATAAAATAATTTCAAATACATAATTCATACAAGAGATTATTCCTTCATTGTGATAAAGTTGAATTTATCCCAGGTATGCAAGGATAGTTCAAAATTAGGTAAATGACAATATTAATTGGATGAAAAACAAAAACATCCTAAATCACACTTTGGCATCTCAATGGATATAGAAAAAACCTTTGTCAAAGTACAACATTCATTGATGCTAAAACCCCTAAAAAAGGCATAAAGTGATTTTTTAAAATTATAAAAGTATCAAAAGGAAACATTGTATATTGTAAGGATACATTGTAAACTTTTTCAATAAATGTGAGCTTAAAGTAAGGATGTTCCCCCAATATTATTTGATACAGGTCTGGAAATCTTAGCAATGTCAATAAAAAAAAAAAGAGAAGGTAATTGAAGGCATAAATATATGTAAAGAGAAGATAAAATGATCTCAATTTTCTGACTTGATGTTTTACTTAGAAAATCCAAAGGAATTAGCAAATATCACAATTGAAACAATAGCTTCAGACTATTTTGTAGGCTACAAAAAACTTTCAAAATCAAAAGGAATTCTATTTTAAAACTTTAAGTAATAATTTATCCATTCTTTTTATTGTGAGTTCTAAATTTTCTCCCTTCTTTAACTTCAAATCTCTCCCCCATGGAGAAAGCAAGTGATATGGTTTTCAATATACATGTTAAGTCATGTAAAACATGTTTGCATGTTATCCATGTTGCAAAAAAGCAAGAAAAATAAGGAAAATAAAGTAAAAAAAAATGAAAAAATTCTTTACTCTCCATTAAGAGTTCTTCAGTTCTCAATTTGGATGTGGGTAGCATTTTTCAGCATGAACCCTTTGAACGTGTCTTGGATTATTGTCTTGATCAAAATAGCTAAATTTTTCAAAGTTGATCATGATTAAGATATTATTGTTACTATATACAATGTTTTCCTGGTTCTGCTCATTTCACTTTGCAGCAGTTTATATGTTGTCTCAATTTCTTTTCCTGAAACTATTCCCTTTTTTTATTATTATTTCTTGCATTATTGTGTCAAGGTTCTCTTTTTAGTCACAACTTTCTGGAAATACAATTATTCTTCTATTTTCTTTTCTTAATCTGTATTCCAGATCTGTCATTTTTCTTATAAGATGTTTCACATTCTGTTCTATTTTCTCATTCTTTCTAATCTGTTTTGTTATTTCTTGGTCTCTGATAGCTTCACTGGCTTCCCCTTGCCCAATTCTAATTTTGAAAGAGTTATATTCATCTTTGAGATTCTGAATCTCCTTTTCTAGGTGGTTAATTTTTTTTTCATAATCTTTTTTTTGGAATGGTTTTTTAAAAAAGTTTTTTGTCAATTTTTCTCAAATTTTTTTTTTCTCAAAAATCTCATTTGATTTTTAAGTTATTTTAAAAGTTGTATAAATGCTCTTTGGGGAAGGAGCCATTTCACATTATTCTTTGGGGTAGAAGCTTTTTTTTTTTAACTTCAGTGTCCATCCTCCTGCAAGTGCCCACAGTCTGCAGCATCCCTGCTCCATTGTCTCTCACTAGTGCTGGTTCCGTCTAGCCCAGGGCCTTCTAAGTACCACAGCTAGGCTTGGCTCCTAATCAGCAGAGGTTCCTTCAGTCTTTCCACACTTAAAACACTGACTACACAAACAGTCCAGGAGGTGAAAGTCTGTGGTTGCAGCTGAAGCTCCAGCTACACCTAGCTAGTCTAAGGGGTCCCCAAGTGGTATTTCTTCTGAACTAGCCGGGAGGTGTTTGCACTTCACATGTAATCCCAGCCTAAGGTCTTTCTTCAGATCTTGTTGGATTGTACCAGAAGGACCTCTGTTCTGTCCCAAATCTTGATTTTTCACCAATATTCACTCTGAGGCACAAATTTGTTCTATTTATGGGGGAAATATGGAGAGCTTAAAATTTACTAACCTACTCTGCCATCTTCCCAGAATCCTTCCTCCTTGTCATTTCCAATGACATAAAAGTATTATATCACAATCATATATCACAGTTTTTTTCAGCCATTCTCCAATTGATGGACATCCCCTCAATTTCCAATCCAAACAGGGCTAAAACTCAGACAGAATATAAATATTATTTAGTACATAGTAGTTTTGCAGTCCTTTGAGCATAGTTCAAAATTGTTCTTCAGAATGGCTAGAGCAATTCATAACTACATTAATAATGTATTATTGCACCTGTTTTCTACATCTTTAGCATTTTTCATTTTCACTTTTTTTTAACATGTTAGCCAATCTGACAGGTGTGAAGTGATACCTCTGAGTTTTAATTTTCATTTCTCTAATCAATAGTAACCTAGAGCATTTTTTATATGACTAGAGATGGCTTTGATTTTTTTCTGTAAACTTTCTCTTCATATCCTTTGACCATTTATCAATTGGGGAAATACTTCTTATTTTTATAAATTTGATTCATTTCTTTGTATATTTGAGAAATTCAGCCTTTATCAAAAAACACTTGCTGTAAATTCTTTTCTAAGTCCCCACTAATTTTCTGTTTGCTTTCTAATTTCGATTACATTGCTTTTGTTTGCACAACATTTTTTATTTTTAGGCAATCAAAATTATTTGTTTTTTACCCTGTGATCCTCTTTAGCTTTTGTTTGGTTATAAACTCTTTTTTTATCCATAGATATGACAGGTAATTTTTTCCATCATTCCTTTTATATTATTCTTTATGTCTAAATTATGTATCCATTTTGAACTAATCTTCTATATCTACTCTCTGCCAAGACTGTTTTCCAGTTTTCCCAGCAATTTTTGTCAAATAGTGACTTCTTACCCCCAAATTGCTTTGTTTTGGAAATGTATTATGAAATTAACGTTTCAGGAAATGATTACTACAGTCTAACCTGAGAGTATAATGGGTGAAATTATCATCATGTTAAAAAAGGGGGAAAAGAATTTATAGCATTTGTAAATGAGAACCAATTAGGCATTTATGGGAAATGATGAAAATTATTCTAAAAAACCCCCTTTGTTTTAGAAGTGCATTATGAAATTAATGTTTCAGGAAATGATTCTTACAATCTAACCTGAGTCATCTCTCTGGTTATACCTCTGGGAAGACTATTTCACAACTATCTTTTTAGTTATATTGCTTTATGAAACATGTTGGGAGAGAAAAATCAGACAAAAGAGAAAAACTGTGGAAGAGATGAAAAAACAGAAAAAAAGTGAACATAGCATGTGTTGATTTACATTTAGTCACCATAGTTCTTTTTCTGAGTACAAATTGGCATTTTCTGTCCAAAGTCTATTGGGATTGCTTTGGATCACTGAA
Source organism: Antechinus flavipes (assembly GCF_016432865.1). NCBI lineage: Eukaryota > Metazoa > Chordata > Mammalia > Dasyuromorphia > Dasyuridae > Antechinus > Antechinus flavipes. Next base: position 177,929,838 of record NC_067402.1, read on the forward strand.
CCATTGAGAAGAACCAAGTGTTTTGTAGTCGACCATCAAACAGTCTTGCTGTTATTGTGTACAATATATTCCTGGTTCTACATGTTTCCCTCAGCATTAGTTCATGTAAATCATTCCAGGACTTTCTAAAATCAGCATGTTTGTCATTTTTTATAGAAAAATAATATTCCAGTATATTCTGCAACTTGTTTAGCCATTCCCCAATTGATGGGCATCTAGTCATTTTCTAATTCTTTGCTACCACAAAAAGAGGGGCTACAAACATTTTTGCCAGTGTGAGGGTTCTTTCCCTCCTTTATGATTTCTTTGGGATACATACCCAGTAATGGCATTGCTAGATCAAAAGATATGCACAGTCCTATAGTCCTTTGGTCATCATTCCAAATTGCTCTCCAGAATAGTTGGATCATTTCACATTTCCAACAACAATGCATTAGTGTCCCAGTTTTCTCATATCTTCTACATCATTATCTTTCTCTGTCATATTGGCCAATCTGAAAGGTATGAGGTGGTACTCCAGAGTTGTTTTAATTTGCATTTCTCTGATCAGTAATCTGCACTACTCTGCATTTATAGTGATTTAAAGCATTTTTTCATGTGACTATAGATGACTTTAATTTCATCATCTGAAAATTGTTTATATCCTTTGACCCCTTATCAATTGGGTAATAATTTGTGTTCTTATAAATTTGACACCATTCTTTATATATTTAGGAAATAAGACTTTTATTAGATACACTGGCTGTAAAGATTTTTTCCTAGCTTTGTATTTCCCTTTTAGTCTTGTTTCTGTTGGTTTTGTTTGTACAAGAATTTTTTAACTTAATGTAATCAAAGTTGTCCATTTTGTCTTTTATAATGTTCTCTAGTTCTTCTTTAATTATAAATTCATCACTTCTCCAAAGATCTTATAGGTAAATTATGCCTTGATATCCTAATTTGTTTATGGCATCATCTTTTATTCCCAAATCATATACCCATTTTGACTTTATTTTGGGATGTGGTGTGAGATATACGTCTATGCTGAATTTGTGGCATATTATTTTACAGTTTTCCTAGCAATTTTTGTCAAATAGTGAGTTCTTATTCCAGAAAATGGAATTTGGAGGTTTATCAAATACTAGATTTCTAGGTCTTGATTAATGTATCATGTGTATCTAATCTATTTCACTGATCTGCCACTCTATTTCTTAGCCAGTACCAAATAGTTTTGATAACTGCTGCTTTATAAGAGTTTTAGGTTTGGTATTGTTAAGCCACTATCCTTTGTATTTTTTTCATTAATTTCCTTGATATTCTTGACCTTTTGTTCTTCCAGATGTATTTTGTTATCATTTTTTCTAGTTCTATAAAATTTTTTTTGGGGAGCACTGTGAGTGGTATGACACTGAAAAAGTATGTCAATTTAGGCAGAATTATGATTTTTATTATATTAGCTCAGAGTATCCATGAACAATTGATATTTTTCTAATTATTTAGATCTGACTTTATTTGTATGAGAAGTGTTTTATAATTGTGTTCAAATAGTTCTTAGTTTTATATTGGGGTAGACTCCCAAGTGTGTTGTATTTTGTCTATAGTTATTTATTATTTATTCTTTGCTTTTTGTTGAGGCAATTGAGATTAAGTGACTTGCCCAGGGTCACACAGCTAGGAAGTGTTAAGTATCTGAGACCAGATTTAAACTCAAGTACTCCTGACTTCAGGGTTGGTGCTCTATCCACTTGTCCACAGTTATTTTATGTAGAACTTCTCTTTCTAGCTCTTGTTGATAGGCTTTGTTAGTAATTATACACACACACACACATATACATTTATACATATCTATCTATTTATATATAAATGATTTGTGTAGGTTTATTTTATATCCTGCAACTTTGCTAAAGCTGTGAATTATTTCCAGTAGATTTTTGGATGATTTTCTAAAATTCTCTAAGTATATTACCATGTCATCTGCAAAGAGTGATAATTTTATTTCCTCACTGCCTATTCTAATTCCTTTAATTTCTTTTTCTTTTCTTATTTCTAAAGCCAATATTTATAGTACAGTGTTGAAAAATAGTAGTGATAATGGGCATCTTTGTTTCACCTCTGATCTTATTGGGAATGTGAATTTCTGTGCTTCATTACAAATAATGCTTGCTCTTAGTTTTAGATAAATACTGCTTATCATTTTAAGGAAAGCTCCCTTTATCTCTATGCTCTCTAGTGTTTTTAATAGGAATGGGTGTTATATTTTGTCAAAAGCTTTTTTGCATCTATTGAGATTATCATATGATTTTTATTGGTTTTGTTATTGATTTGTGGCCATAGTCTTCCTGATATTGAACCAATCCTGCATTCCTGGTATAACTCACACTTGGTCATAATGTATTATCCTTCTGATAAGTTGCTGTAATCTATTCAGTAATATTTTATTTAAAATTTTTGCATCACTATTCATTAGAGAGATTGTCCATAGTTTTCTTTCCTTGTTTTGGCTCTTCCTGGTTTAGGTATTAGCATCAAATTTGTGTCATAGAAGGAATTTGGTAGTACTCCTGCTTTACCTATTTTTCCAACTAATTTATATATAATTGAAATTAATTTTTCTTTAAATGTTTGGTAGAATTCACTTGTGAATACATCTGGCCTGGAGATTTTTTTCTAAGGGAGTTCATTAATGGTTTGTGCAATTTCTTTTCCTAAAATGGGGTTTTTTAATGATTTATTTCCTCTTCTGTTAATCTGGGCAATTTATATTTCTGTAAATATTCATCCATTTTGGCTAGATTGTCAGACTTGCTGCCATAAAGTTGGGCAAAATAGCTCCTAATTATTGCTTTAATTTTTTTTGTCATTGCTGGTAAGTTTACCCTTTTCATTTCTGTTGCTGATGATTTAATTTTTTCTTTTTCTTTTTTTTCTAATCAAATTAACCAAGGCTTTATTTAGTTGGTTTTTTCACAAAATCAATTCTTAGTTTTATTTATTAGTTCAATACCTTTCTTAGTTTTTCTTAGTTTCTATTTTATTAATCTCTCCTTTAATCTCTTCAAAATTTCTAATTTGGTATTTTATTGGAGTTTTTAAAATTTGCCTTTTTTTAAAAAAGCTTTTTTAGTTGCATGTCCAATTTATTGATTTCCTTTTTGTCCATTTTATTCTTGTAAATATTTAGAGATATAAAATTTCCCCTAAGAACTGATTTGGCTGCATCCTATAGGTTTTGGTATATTGTGTCATTATTTTTATTCTTTTGAATGAAATTTGGTATTGTTTCTGTGATTTGTTGTTTGGCCTACTCATTTTTTTAGAATTAGATCATTTAATTTTTGATTGGTTTTTAATCTAGCTTTCCCTGCCCCTTTGTTCAATATAATTTTTATTGTATTATGTTCTGAAAAGGAAGCATTTGCTATTTCTGTCTTTCTGCTTTTGATTGTGAAGTTTTTATGCCCTAATACATGGTCCATTTTTGTGTAGGTGACATTTGCTGCCAAGAAAAAGGTGTACATCTTTCTGTTCCTATTCAATTTTCTGTAGAGTTCTATTATATCTAGGCTTTCTAGGATTCTATCAAACCCAGTTTCTTGTATATTTTATGGTTACATTTGTCTGACTCTGAGAGGGGAATGTTGAGGTCCAGCACCAGTATTGTTTTGATGTACATTTGTTCCTGTAACTGGCTTAAATCTTCTCTGGTGCATATATATTTAATATATTTACTACTTCATTGTTTATGGTACCCTTTATCAAGATATACTTTCCTTCCTTATCTCTTTTAATAAGATCTACTTTTATTTTTGCTTTATCTGAGATCAGAATTGCTACTCCTTTTTTTTTTTTTTTTTTTTTTTTTTTTTAGTTTTAGCTGAAGCATAATAAATTCTCTTCCAGTCCTTTACCTTTTACTGTGTGTGTGTTTCTATATCAAGTATGGTGTTTCTTGTAAACAACATATTGTAGGATTCTGTTTTTTAATCTACTATCCTGTTTACTTCCGGTTTTTTGGAAGAGGTCATTCCATTCACATTCACAGCTATGATTACCAACTCTATATTTCCCTCCATTTTATTTTTTCCCCTGTATATATTTTTGTTCTTTCTTTCCCTTGTATTTTTTAACCACCCCACCCGATACTTTATCTTCTGTCATTCCTTCCCCCCTTCTCTTATTTTTCTGCCCTCCTTTTCTATCCTGCCCCTCTCTTTTCTTTCCTCTTTCTCCTCTTTTTTATAGGGATAGATAAATTTGTACATCCAACTGAATGATTAATTTATTCCTTCTTAGAGCCAAAACTGATGAGAGCAACCTTTAGACAATGCTCATCCGCCTCCCTTCTTTCCCTCAACTGTAATAGGTCTTTTTTCATGTGATCTGATTATCCCATTATACCCTTCCTTTCCTTTTTTTCCAGTACAATCCTTTTCTCACCCCTTCGTGTCTTTTTCTTTGATACCATCACATCAGCATCTATTTACAACCATACTCTCAGTCCATGTGATGCCCCACTCTGTCTATACCAGTGACAGATACAGTTCTCAAGAGTTACAGATATCATGTTCCCAACTAGGGATGTCAACATTTTAATCTTTGAATAACATATGTATTTTATCCCTGTTTAACTTTATGTGCTTCCTTTGAGTCCAGTGTTCGTAGATTAAATTTTCTGTTTAGTTTTTTTTTTTTTTCAGTAGAAATGATTGAAAGTCTCCTACTTCATTGAACATCCATCATCTCCTCTGAAAGTTGACACTGAGTCTCTCTGGCTAGTTCATTCTTTTTTGCTACAGGTCCTTTGCCTTCTGGAATTTGGTATTCCTGGTCTTCCAATCCTTTATTGTAGAAGTTGCCAGATTTTGGGTCATCCTGAATGTTGCTCCTTGATATTTGAATTGTTTTTGTTTGGCAGCTTGCAATATTTTTAACTTGAGATTGTAGTTCTGGAGTTTCACAATAATGTTCCTTGGGGTTTTCCTTGTGGGATCTCTTTCTGAAGGTAATTGAAGGATTCTTTCAATGAATATTGTCCCCTCTCTTTGTAGAATGTTGGGACAGTTTTCCTTAATGATCTCTTGACGAATGCTATCCAGCCTCTTTTTTTTGGTCATGGCATTCAGGTTAGGCCAATTGTTGGAATCCTTACTAACTGCTAACTAATTAGAGTTGATCTAATCTTACAAGAAGATGTTTTGGACAGAACCTGAAACAAGATACTAAGTAGAACTAATTAATACAAGGCTTGTGTTCACACCTTTACTCATTGGAGTTCAATGAGTTCATACCTCCCTTGAAGCTCTTTGGGCCAGAGAGCACTATGGGAGAAAACCCATAATCCCTCTCTCTGGAAGGAGCATAAATAGGCCAATGGGCCAGTCGAAGAAGTTCTTCAGAGGAAGACGCTACAAGTCGAGATTTCACCGGAATGACATGAAGAGTGGAGCTGGCTGGAGGCTGAAGAAAGCAGAGGCAGAGGCAGAGGCTGAAGGACCAGACCTTTGGATTTGGCGACATTCGGAGAGAGCTCTTGGAACCAAGCAGAGAGATAGGCCTCTAAGCTAACCGGGCTATATTGGAGATAATAAAAGAGCTGAACTTTTATCACCTGGCTGTGTTTTGAGAAGAAAAAGCTCACCACATTTTGACGCCCGAACAGGGACCGATTCAGATCCATCTGAACCAGATCACAACAGCCAATAATTTTAAAATTGTCTCTTCTGGATCTGTTTTTCAGATCAGCTGTTTTTCCGATGAGATATTTCACATTTTCTTCTATTTTTCATTCTTTTTAGTTTCTTTGATTGATTTTTGCTGTTTCAAAGAGTCATAAGCTTCCATTTGCCTTGTTCTAGTTTTTAATGTGTGATTTTTTTCAGCTAGCTTTTGTATTTCTTTTTCCATTTGGTTAATTCTCCTTTTGGAGGTGTTATTTTCTTCAGTGGATTATTATTATTATTTTTTTTTGCATTTGGCCAGTTGTATTTTTTAAGGAGTTGTTTTCTTCTGTCAATTTTTTCCTTCCTTTTCCAAGATGTTGACTAAAACATTTCATGTATATGCATACCTTTCATTTCCTTTCTCATTTTTATTTCTACCTCTCTTATTTTCCTCTTAAAGTCTTTTATAAGTACTTCTAAGAAGCCTCTTTGAGTTTGAGATCAATTCATATCACTGTTTGAGAAGTCTTTTGTGGATATTTTGTTCTCATCTTAATTGATGTTTTGGTCTACCCTGATACCATAGTAGCTTTCTATGGTCAAGGTTCTTTTCTGTTTCTTAGTCATTTTCTTTCCTTTTCTTTTGGTATTTTCTCTTTTTTTGCTTTATGATTGAGCTCTGTTCCTAGGTGAAGGGGAGCACTATCCTAAGCTTCTTGAGCTGCTCTGAGCCTTGGCTTTGAGCATACGAGCCCCTTGTGTTTACAGGGATTACCTTTGCCTGCTTTTTTCAGGAAACAGCCTAGTTTCTGAGTTGGGACTAGAATCTGCCCCACTGATTTGCTTCTCTACTGAGCTAGCACTTAGGGTCTTAGTTACAAATTTTCTGTGATTAAGATCTTCTCACAGGCTTTTCCAGAGTCTGTCTGAGCTGGATTAAACACCCTTTTCCTCCCAGTGAGACTTACCTTTCTTGAAGTTTTTCCAGTCTATCTTGACTGGGAGAGTGATTTCATTCTATAAGACTTTGTTCAGAGGGGTTGGTTTCATGTCATTTTGGGGGAAATTCCACAACTATCTTTTCTAAAAGATATTTTATCCCTTCCATTACATGGAAGGCAATTTTTAACATTCATCTTTAAGAAATTTTGAATTAAGATATTTTTTTTATTCTCACCTATTCCCTCCCTGAGATGATAAACAATTTTATATAGATTATATTTTTCAATCATGCAAGATGTATTACTATATTAGTCATGTTGTAAAAGAAGACACAAACCCAAAGGTAAATGCCATGAACAAATGCAGAAAGTGAAAAATAATATGCTTTAATCTATTTTTAGACTCCATCAGTATTTTTTTCTCTGAAGAGGGATAACATTTTTCATGTTTTTTTCTAATTGTCTTTGATAATTATATTGCTAAAAATAGTTATGTCATTCACAGTTGACCATACAATATTGCTGTTACTGTATACAGTGTTCTGATTCTCTTCACTTTACTTTGCATCAGTTCACTGGTTTTTCTAAAATCAGCCTGCTTATTACTTCTATATTACAATAATATTCTACTACCACATCTTTTAAAAATTATTCTTTGAAAGAAGATAAAGAACATCATGGTTAAGTTTAATCTCTATAATAAGAAAAAAATAACTTCTCTGTGTAATATTTTTGATTTGTGATAAAAGATGTCTAAAAGGAACTAAATTATTTATTCTGATCTGGAAAGAACTGTATAATAATTAAACTCTCTATCTCTGTCTCTTTTGTAAATACACACACATATTGTGTTAAGCAAGGCAAATCATGTGCAGCAAACAAATAGCAGTTATGTTTATTTTCCTCCTTTAGGGACTGATAAATAACTGATGGTCAATTTGGAAAACCTACTCTAAAATATCATGGTTATAGAATTCAACAGTTAGTTTGAATATCTATCTTTTAATCTGTTTCTTTGGTTTATTTCCCATTTCTCAGGATATAATATTTCTTGTATCTTTAAATATTGCAGATTATTACTAAAAAATGATTCATGTTTCTTTAGGAAGTTTTTAATTGAGCCTTACAACCATTACAAAAATCAATACTCCATAAATATAATTAATCATTATTATTGTTATTACTAATAACAAAATATATTTTATGATTACATATGATACCATGTGATGCTTTCTCTTCTCTATCCTGAGTTTTCAAAGTCTATGCCAGTGAGGCAAAAATCTCTGACAGTTTATACTAAACTGGAATGGCTTTGAATATTCACTTGATAGTAGTTTGTATGACTGTTGGTCAAGGACTAGATTTAACTGTTGTTAAATTTGGAGAGGCTCTGCACAGTCAAAAATAATTGGTTACAGGATTATATACATATTTTTAGTCTTAGCAACTTTTTAAAACCTCTTCTAAATTAAAGAGGGGTATGGATTTAATCTCAATTAAATATCATATCCTTGGGTCCAAAATTACTGGTTTATCAATGAATGGGAATCATAAATTTATTCTTTTTTATCTATTAATTTTTAATTAATATTATTTGGTTTTCACTTTTTGTATGCCACTATATTATGATTAAAAAGGCTTCATGCAGTATTCTATAAAGCCCTTTTACTTCAGCTTGATACACAAATCCTGAAATGAAGGTATAAGACATAATATTAGTGTATGTAATCATTTAAAAATTAGTTCATTCAGATTATTTATATGAACATATTTTATATTTTGGAAAGGTGCATATTTCCACATGCAATGTTGTATGAAACAATACAACATTGAGTTGCTAGAATCAATTACTAGATTAATAAATGCCATTTAAAATTAATGGTTTTCTTTCAGAAAAAAGCAGCAGACCATCCCAAAAGAACTCCTTCTATATGGTTAGCAATGTACAAGGCCTTTGGGAGACCAATCCTATTGAGTAGCACATTCCGCTATCTGGCTGACCTATTGGGCTTTGCTGGACCTCTTTGTATTTCTGGAATAGTTCAGCGTGTAAATGACACTACGAATTCCACAAATTCAACAGTTAGAGTAAGTTCATGGTGAATTATTGTAACATTTTTCTTTGTTATTTTCTCTTTTGCATTTTCTAAAATGTTTGTAGAGAATTTAATGCTTGTGAAAGAAGAGGTATTAACTAGTAATTTTTCTTGGTTTAGAAATATACAAAAGCCTACACCCTTGATTTTAGCTTAAACATTGGATTGGTTAATAAAAAGGATTTGTAAAATATTTAAAACTCTATAATAGGTATAATACAGTATGGCCTATCCATATTGTCTTGTGGGCCAAGCTTCAGAATGAAGAGGCTGAGGAAGAATGCTAAGGACAATAAAAAAGGGTATTTTTGGTTCTCCTTATTGAATAGGAGAATTCAAGAAGGAAGAGGATTGATGTTCAGAGTAGTGTGTATGTGTGTGTGTGTGATAGTAAGAGAAATGGAGAGAATGCAAAACTGTTCAACTCCCGTTTTACTTCTGTTTTCTCTTACAAAGGCAATAATTTTTCAGTTTGAAAGGACAGATTAAAAATAGATAATAGAATTGGTTAACTATTGGACATAGTAAGAAAGTGCCTACTTAGTTTTGATGAATTCATCAATGAACTATATCCTGAAGAACTGACAAAACTAATGCATGTGATAACTGCAGTGTTAGTAATCTTTAAAATATCCTAGATATTGGGAGAAATTTACCATGGTTGGAGAAAGGTGAATCTTTCCCTCATTCTATATTTTAAAAAAATCAAGTGTAGATCAGTTGGTTTGACTTCAATTCTGGCATAATTCTAGAGCATATAATTTACAAAAAAGTTAGAGATCATGAAAAGCTAACATTTCTTTGTAAAGAATTTGTCAAGTGAGATGATCGATCACCTTGTTTCAATTTATGACAGGATTACAAGACTGTTACAGAAATAGTTTCTCAGATATTAGCAAAATATATGACAGTGTTTCTCATGTTATTCTAGTAGAAAAGATACTGAGAAATGGGTTATATGATGCTACAATTTAGAACTAGGACCTAGTTGAATGGTTGAAACTCAAACACTCTTTGGAATAAAGTCTTTAATAGAATGTGCTGGGCATCTCTATTTAGTTATGTGTTTAATGTTTTTAAGTGACTGGGACAAAGGTGTAGATGACATGATCATCAAATTTGTAAAAAAAAAAAACAACATAAATTGGATTTTCCCCAGTTGTTTCAGTCATATTTGCATGTTTGTTATTCCATTTGAATGTTTTCTTGGTAAAGATAATAGAGTGGGTTTTTTCATTTCCTTCTCCAGGAATGAGGGATGAGGAAATTCAAGCAAACAGAGTTTAAGTGACTTTCCCACGTTCACACAGCTAGTTAATGTCTAAGCCAGATTTAGACTCAGGTCTTCTTGACCAGGCTCAGGATTCTGTCCACTGTGCCAGCTAAAATCAGGAGGGATAGACAAAACACTAAGTGAGACTTTGTATCCAAAAAAGATCTCAACAGAACAAGAATCCCTTGGGAGGTAATGGGTCCTTAGTTTCCCCATTCTCATCCTGATAGCAAATAATGAATACAGGCTGTTTATCTGTTCAAATATATGGTTTTTAAGGACCCTTTGAACACTGAAATTACACGATTTTATTAATCAAAAATAATTTCAGGCTTGCAAATTTTGATGTTTGGCTATGTGGTGGTGCCATTAATAGAAATGAATTGTCATGTTGTATATCAACAGTAGGAATTGTTTTTGATACTGCAGTAATTGAGTCAACTCTTCTAGTCATCAATCATACTTGATTTTTAAAGCAAATATTACTTTGTGATTATTAATTTAAATCAGGTTTATAAGTTTTTTATTAATTAGATTTTCAAAAATCTTTATTTCCTCTGGCCTTGAGCATATTTTTCCTATCTACTACTATATTACCCTCAATCTGATTTATTTCATTGATCTAAATATAACCTATAATAATATATTTTCATCATATATGCTCATCAGCAGAAAGGGTGCTATGTATCTGAAATCCCAATTATTGGGAAGACTTACTAGAGACCTCTTAACTTCAGCAAGCTGTGCTTACCTGGTGTCTGCAAGAAATCTGGTAACAAGATAGTGAGCTTTAGGGAATGAGGAGCCACCATATTTCCAAAGGAGAAGCAAACTGGAAATGAAGTAGTTTAAAGATCTTATGCTGGTCACTTGTGAAATATGTCCCATGAGTACTAGCAGAGACAAGATGGAGAAAAATACAGTCTTTAAACACACTCACAAATGCGCACGCGCACATACACACACACACACAAACATCTCTTTGCTATGATAATTGATTAAGGGTTTTCAGTCATCTTAATTGCACCACCACACTCCTGACTATTAAAATTTGAAAGCATGGAGATATTTTTGATTCACAGAATCATGTAATCTAAGAGACCTCAAAGGACATATAGTTCAGACCATCCCTATCCCATATCTATCTTAATAGGCAATCTAAATCACCATGTGCCTCACTTGTCACTATTGGTGAAAAATTCAAAATAATTGGTGGAAAAAAATATATATGTATATATATACATATGTATATATTTTATTATATTGAACTTTAAGATTTGAGAGGAAGAAGATTCATAAGCAACTGAAATTTCTTATATTCCTTAAGCTTATTTTGATTTAACTCTCTGTGTAGCTGACCTTATTTTTTTTCCACAGATGCTATTATTTCTGTAGCAAGTTTTATAATTTCAATTGGTCAAATATTATGTTCAGATTACTGTGAGATTAAGGGAGATTAAGTTTAAATCAGAATTTGGACATATGCTAGTTTTGCTTCCCTATACAAGTTACTGAAATTCTTAGTGCCCTAAGCATCTCTCTGAGACATTAACCTCTAGAGCCTGTTGATGTCAGCAGAGAGAATTCCTCACTAAGAACTATCTACATAGATGAAAGCATGAGCCTGGATTTTTTCTTAAAGCATTTATTACATGCCTATTATATTCAAGGCACTGTGATTACAAAAATAAAATGACGAACAGTCTCTACCCTCAAAATCTCCCATTTTATTAGTAAATCCAATCTACAAATAATTTTTATATTAAATTGTATTTATGTTATTATATATTAAATTATATTTATATGAAATTTTATACAAATAATTTAATAAAATTTCATGAAAGAGAGAACACTATGACTAGGGTGATCAGGGAAGGCTTCCTCTGGCATTTGAATGTGTTGAAGAAAGTTGAGAAGAGGCTAAAAGATAGAGGGGATGAAGGGACTACATTCTAGGTATGTGTAGATTCATGAGACTGTGTCAAGATCAAAGAATAGCAAATAGGCCAACTTCGACTATAGAGTATGAAGTAGAGGATAATGAAATAAGTTTGAAAAGATCAATTGTAGTCACACTATGAGGGTTCTTAACAGACTTTATCATGTTGAAGTTTGTTTTTTTTTTCTAGAGGTATTAAGGAATAAAAGAAGGTTATTAAGACAAAAAGTGAAATGGCCAGACATGGGTTTGGGGAAGATATTTTGGTAGTCACGTGGAGAATATGAAACACTTGTATTTATGAGATCATTGTGTAATTTTAGACAAATGTTTAAAATAAATTTAAAGGATTTTAATTGAGAGCTGGAAAGTTCCTTTAGTGGCCTCTGGAAGTGAAGCATAATTTATGGTTACTTTTTTGATTACATATCTTGCATGTTTTTTAAAGCCTCTAAATAATTTTATGGTTGTCATACCAGGTACATTAGCTTTTCTATTTTTTTCTTTTTTTTATGGCAAGTCTTCAGGTTCACTTACCTCAAAGGAATTTCTTGAAAATGCTTATGTGTTAGCTGTTCTTCTATTCCTGGCCCTGATTCTACAAAGAACATTTTTACAGGCCTCCTACTATGTCACTATAGAAACTGGCATTAATCTTCGTGGAGCATTGCTGGTAAATATGTTCTTTAGTATATTCATGTCTTCAAAATATATCCAATTATAATATTCTTGATTTTATATGATCTTTTTTCCTTTAAATTAGATAGTTTATATCTTCTTCCTCCTTCCTCAAAGGAATTTATATATCTTCCAAGGAAATGTGATGAAGATAAATAATAGAAATATTTGTTGTTTTGCATTCTCTATCACAATTCATTTTGTGCCAAGAAATTATGACTTAGAGTATTTGGAGACGTTATATATCATCCCATAATGTATATTAAGATCATGATTATAGGAATTCTATTTCATAGAAATCATATAGAAAAAAATGAGTAAAGTATAGCTTTTTCAGTCCAAATAGCAAGCTGAAAAAGAGATTTTTGAATCCTGTACATCTCTTGATCTTAGCCTCCCCATTTAATAATGAACTAATCTTTATTAAGACTATAATTTTATTGTGTTATTTCTTTCTTGTAGGCCATGATATACAATAAGATCCTGAGGCTTTCTACATCTAATTTATCCATGGGTGAGATGACTCTGGGACAAATCAATAACTTGGTCGCCATAGAAACTAATCAGCTCATGTGGTTCTTGTTCCTGTGTCCTAATTTATGGGCCATGCCTGTTCAGGTAGAGCATCAAAGTAAGATTTTTAAAAAAGAAGTGGAAAGTCAATTATCTTAAGAGCTTTTCAGGAAGTTGTCAAAAGAAATACTTTGCTTTAGTATTAGTTTTCTATACTGAAAGAGGGAACTGTGGAGGGTGAAAGATGAAATGACTGAGGGAAAAAAAGATTCAATCTTCTGAGCATATTGATTTATTAAGCAATTCATGGCCATTTCCCAATAAACTGGCAGTAGACAGTCTCAGCTTAGACCTGGATCCCAAATAGAGAGAAAATTCAGACTTTTATATGTTAAAAATAATTAAGATCAATTAATTAACAGGAAACAATACAACATTAGATAATCTGATTTCTAAATGGAGAAAAGATTAGGGAATTTCCAAATTGGGAAGGGAAAACCAAACAGGTGCAATTCCCTGAAATCAGAAAAGAAGTTTCCCATTCTCTCTGTATCTGTAAACAAAGAAACATGGAAAAAATAATTGACTGATCACCATGAGATCAGCTGTCATTTAAAATATATTAGTTGTCTAAGATGTTTAATTATAGGAAAATTTCTTGCATTACAGGAAAATTAGTATCAAACTCTGTTTCTGGTGAGCATAATCTAAACTCTTGGTAATGGGTCGCTCAGAAGCTGGTAGAGGTAGTCCAACTTTCTAACTACTCAAGCTGGTTTCAAACAATAAAATAAGGTTTTCTATTAATTTCCACAATTGAATAAAGTTTTCTCATAGAACAGAAATTGGACATAACTGAATAGAAAGAGAATTGAGTTAGCTCCAGAATTGAGTCAGTGTAGTTCACTTAATTCCCCTAATAAACTACTTGCTGTCCTAATCCTCTTAAATCCCTCGGAACAGAAATATAATCTTAAGTATGTAAGCCTTCCTTTGTCTTAGTCCAATGCCTCATTTTGGCTTGGGCAAGACATAGGACTACTGAAAATTGTGACAATGGAGAAAAACTGTGATAGGTCTTAAATACTTAAGAAATGCTTAAAGCATAATCCTCGTGACTGTGTGTCTGCATTCTGAAGAATCACTGTTAAGTTTGAAAAAAAAGATATCACTAAGTTGTAATGAATTTTTGGCAAAATCAGTTCTTAAAGACTATCTTTCAAATCAGGAATTGAAATGTGTGTTAGTGGCTACAATGAAATGGATTCTTGAAATGTTGAAGTAGGAAATATTTAGGAAAATCTTGCTTGTTTAGAAGATATTAGAAAAAATTTAGAGTTGAAGAAATAACATTGAGTTGAAAGTACCAAGATTTTTTGTCTTGCCTCTGTTAACTAGAAAAACTTGGGTAAATCACTCATTTTGTAAAAATGAGTAAAAAAAATGAGTAAAATGAGGAACTTGGGCCAATTGATCTCTAAGGTCATTTCCAACCCTTTCTGTGGATTCCCTAAAACCATGGCAACTAGATAATGGAGTATAATATTTGTGTAGTAAAAGATTTTTCATATCAAAAATATTCAGTATTTATTATTATTATTTCATCATCATGGGTATTCCCTTTGATAATACATATTGAAACTCTTTTACAACTTTACAAGTAGTCTTTGGGAATTTTTGTGACCAAAAGAACTTTATTGTACAGAAGCCATCTGCTGATAAAACTTCAAAAACTAAATAGGTTGGTCCTCAGTATATATACACACATAGATATATACATAGACACATATATATATATATATATATACATACATACGTATATGTATACTCATATATATCTTTTTACAATTACTTGTTTTTACAAATGTTTATAATCTATTTCTCCCACTAAAGAAACAAAAAAGAAAACTTTTATTGTAAAACATGTGTAGTACAGGTAAACAAATTCTCACATTAGATACACCTTCAAATGTAAGTTTCTTTTTGTATTTTGTATTTACTACCTCTCAGGCAGAAGAGGAATAGCACATTTTATCTTTAGTCTTCTCTTCTTAGGATTTATTATTGAAGTGATCAGCATTCAAATCTCTTTTAGATTTTTTCCCCTTAGGATGTTGTTGTCATTTTATAAACTGTTATAGTTCTATTCACTTCACTCTGTATCTTTCCATATCTTATTTGCAATAGATCAAGTTGAAACTATTAAAATTGCTGCTTTCTTATTTTTAGCTTTTTAAAAAACTTATGCCGATTTTAATTTTTGTTCTATGTCATACATATGCAACCCATGCAGGTCAATATGGTTAGAACACAAATTGTATAGGGAGGCACAGAGTAGAATGATAATCTGGAACCAGTTTTTCCTGGTTGTCATCCTTCTCTGCTTAAAACAAACAAACAAACAAACAAACCAATGTTTAGTGGCTGAAGAGATTTGAAGAGCTATGTCAAAGTTTGTTGTCCCCTAGAATAATTTTCAAGAACCCAGAGCATCTCCTATTTTATAGAGGCATTGGAGCAATTTTTTTGTGGAGCCATCTTTAATTATTGCCATCGAAGCCTTTTCATCCTCATCCTTAATTATTTATATAATATATATGTACATATAATATTAGTAATATATAATAATAACATTCAGATGTTTAATTTTATGAGACTGATTATTTGATAAATATTCAGGCATTGGGATAGGGAATTAAATTTAGTGGTTGCGAGGGGGCAGCTAGGTGATGCAGTGGAAAGAGCATTAACCCTGAAGTCAGGAGGACTTGAGTTCAAATCTGGTCTCAGACACTTAACACTTCCTAGCTGTGACCCTGAAGTCACTTAACCCCAATTGCCTCAGCAAAAAAAAGAAAATAGTGGTTATGGAGTTGGAAGGAGGAAGGTCATAGACTTAAGATGATTAGTTGAGTACCTAGAAATATTCTCAGTTAAGTCTAAGGGCAAGTAGGAAGTATCTCAAAAGCATTTCAGGGGAGCACTGAAGACCAGTATATCCTATTTTATAATTTTATTATTTAGGGATTGTACTAGTTGTTGTTAATATGGAGCAAGCTTTCTCAAATTATATATTGTGTTTCCCAGAGGAATAAATGTTAAGCATTACTGAGACTATTATTTTAGAACCCAAGCACTTGTTAATAGATGTTGCCAAACATTGGCTAAATTGATTTTTTCCTCTTTTGTTATATATTGTTCATCATTTATATTCTGGTCCTACCAGCTTTTAATATCTAATATGATTCAGATAAAAAGAATACTGGTGAGGACCTTCAATCTTTCAGTGAGTAACAGCATCTTCAAGGAAAAAAATGCAAATTTAATATTTCCAACACTTTGGATATTGATATAGGTCAAGTCAGGAAATCGAGCATCCTTAACAGCTTTGTGAGGTAAAATTGTATGGAATAGAAAAATGATAGATTGTCAAGTGACAAATGAATTCTTTCATGTACATTTTCCCAGATAAATTATAATAATCTGAACTGTTGAAAAGGGAGTTGATTTCCTAATACATGATTCTTTTTTTTTTTTACTTATTATATAGTTAAAGAGTATTAAGTTTTCCATTAAAAACAATTCCCATAAGAGTTTTCCTTCTGCTTTTTCATCTTTACATGTGTTTTTCTCCTTAGATCATAATGGGAGTGATTCTGCTCTATAACTTACTTGGATTAAGTGCGCTGGTCGGTGCAGCTGTCATAGTGTTGCTTGCGCCAATTCAGTACTTCATAGCTACAAAATTGGCAGAGGCTCAGAAGAGCACTCTGGTAAGTTCCATCATTTGGCTCCTTTCTTAGGAAAATCTCGTGCTGCTATTTATTTTCAAATATAGGAAATTGATACATATCACTTGGGATATCTTGGAAGGATATTGCTCATGTATTTAATCTTGATTCTTAAATTTTTGTGTTATCAAGACAGAAAACATGAATTTCTTATGTTATAAAGAACATTTGAAAAAAGAATTAGAAATCCAGGACTTGAAACTCTTAGGTTCCCAAACCCCACATGAACAGATTTTGATATTATTAATTACTCTGAAATCAGAAGGCTTTGAACCCCATTCTAAAATAGAATGCCCAGTGAATTAAAATTAGTGTAATATACTTATAGCTTTTTGATGAATGGAATAAAAAAATCAAAGGACAAGAAAGGGGTCAGTTTTTATGCTTCTGAAAAGTAAATTTCCCAAGAGTAGAATCATAACATGTGATGAGGTAGGGAACTTAAGGGAAAGATTTCAGTGGCAGCTGTTTTGGTTAAATATTCTCCTGGTCAGCTTAGCAAGGAAAGAAAAAAAAATTCTTGACCTTCTTTAGCTCTACTGGAAACATTTCTTATTTGAGTATGAATTGGCCCATTTTGAAGGAATATTTGAGAATTATGAAATTGGTGACAACACATTTAGAAATAAAGTTTGATTAAATATGAGCAAGTGATCTCTACTAATCTGTAACACTTAGCATGGCTTTTGCTGCTGAAAGAACTGTTTCTTGTGATCAGTTTTTCAATTGTTCCATGCATTCAATTCTTTTGCATATATATCTTATACTTCCTGTGCTCTATACCATGCATCCCTGTGACTCCCGATGGATGTATCATATGATTAAATTATGTCTTCAAAACATAGGTACACTACTTCTTGCATGAAGGTGGGACCTTAGAATAGTTTTATGATATTTGAGGTACTCAGTCCACTCAAAACATTACAAGTCCCTTTCAATATCAGCCAGAGAACAAAATTTTTTTAAAGCAAAAACATTTCATAATTTATTACAGAAATAAAAATAGCAACATAACAGAGCTTTTGTAACTCTATAACATACTTTGCCCATAGTACTCATCTATTAGTGGGAAATGTGGACACAAAAAGGAACACAATGTCTAAGGAATGTGTGTGGCCATGGCACTAGTGTGGAAGGCAATTCATGCTTCTGATTGTTCAGGGCCACTAATGCCTTTTTTAAAAATATCATCATATTGCTTGCTATACTCTAGCCTCTAGATGAGCCAGCCATTGTCTCTTCCTATATGGTGCCCTGGTGTCTCTGTCTAATCTTACTTCCTTCCCTACTTGTCTAGGAGTCTTCTACTCCTTTCCTCATGTCCCCAAGGAATATGTTACAAAGTTGATTTGAGGACATTTTTCTTACTTCTTGCCCATGGCATATTTTGTACTGTTTTCCCTTAATCTAAAATTTTCTATTTATGGCTCTGAATAAAAGGAAAATCGTGTACCTCAGTAGGATAGAACAAATGCACTTTTTTGTGATTCTATATCTTCTAGTAGTCTTCTTATATTAGTGGTAGTGTTTCATCAAAGAATCAAGACAGAAATTTTTTGAGGTATACGATTTTTTAGAAATCATGTCATCTAACACATTGTTTTACAGATAAAGAAACTAACATGCATAAATAAGGAATATCTATCCCCATGTCACACAGCTGATTGATGGATAGGGCCAGCCAGAATGGCATCTAAGTCTTCTATTTCTCAGTCCAGAATTCTAATATACTTCACTATCTTTCATTTAAACTATTTTCATATTTTCTTGTTTCATTATTTTGCAGGATTATTCTACTGAAAGGTTGAAGAAAACAAATGAGATACTAAAAGGCATCAAACTTTTAAAGCTGTATGCTTGGGAACATATATTTTGCAAAAGCGTAGAGGAAACAAGAATGAAGGAACTTACCAGTCTCAAAACCTTTGCACTTTACACATCACTTTCTAGTAAGTTCATAAGATTAAAAGTTGGTCAAGATATGAGAGGTGATCTCCTCTATCTCCCTCAATTTGCAACTGAGGAACTTTGAGTTCCAGAAGGGTGAAGTGATTATAGGTTATATAGGTATTAAATAGCAAAGTTTGGAATCAAATATGGGTCTGTTTGACTCAGGTCTCCATCAATTATCTCTTTATTTCTTGTACTCAGAATAGTGTTAATAGCAACTGAAAGTTGTTTGTTATACATTTGATTTAAATTTGTGGTTATGAAATTTTTGAGATTCATGTGAAAGAATGGTAAGTAAATGTTCAATTAGACATCTAAGCCACTAGAGAAAGACACAGTTTTTAGTAATATTTAGTAAATATGTTCTATTTAATTAATTTTTGTATTGGGAGAATTTCTATTAATACCCAATTCAAGGATATAATTTTAAAACATTTTTATTATTATACTGCTTCCAAATCAACCCTCTATTACTTCCATGTGTATTCTTTTTTTTCATTTTGCAAAGAATATAAACTACCAAGTCTTTTTACTTTTCCCCACTTCATTATGTTGTCTTTAAAAAATTTTTATTTTCAAATCAGAAGAAACTTATCCCAATCACTTCTCAGCCATTTTTCCTATACTATAGGACCATGAAAGTTCAGAAAATGCTCATTTTTAATTTAAGCCAAACAAATCTGCAACAAAATAATACCTTAGATAAAAAAGCTAGATAAAGAAAAAATGACCAATATCATTTAATGCCAGTGCTATTATCATTTTAGCCAAGTAGGCTCAAAATCAAGAATAGTCTAGATCTCAAAGAGCAGTTCAGATCAGTCTGGTTACTGCTCAGTAGGATTGTTGTGCTTGTTGTTCTTTAAATTGCTAAATATAACATAGATCAGGTGATGATAAAATTTGAAGCTTGATGAAACTTTATAAACCTCTTAAATACTTGAAACAACCATTTCAGTGATGAATTGGTAGATTAGTAATAGCCTCACTCTTAACAAGGGGGCAACAGATAAATGGTTTCATTTGACTGCTTCTGGAACCTTAATGAATCTGATAATAATCATCTGATTACCTACAGGATCAAATATTCAATACTCAGTTTGATATTTGAAAGCGTCTCAATCTGGCTTCTTATGTTTCTTAGCTTCTTCTATTTCATTTTACCCCACTATACTATGGTCAGTCACATCAACCTCTTTGATGTTCCTTTCACATAAAATTCTGTATCTCAACTCCATGCCTGTTCATTAGTTGTTCTCCAAGCCTGGGATGCTCTCCCTTCTTACTCTTCCTTTTATTCTGTGGCCTCTTTCAAGATTAGGTTTAAATTTTAATTTCTGCACAAGGTTTTTCTGTTTTTTCCTTCTTTTCCTAACTCCCAATATTCCATTGCTAGTACTTCTCTGGGCTTACCTTTAATTTAACCTGGATGTAGATTTATTTATATACTTTCTAATATTCATTTAAATATTATTTATTATAACCATATAATATTATATAACCATATATTTTATTATATTAGTTATTCTATATAATATATTAGTTAATAAATATATAAAATATGTGATATTATTATGATATTATAAATATTATGTTTAATTATATACATATTTACAGTTGTTTGCATGTTGCATACCTCATTGGAATGTGAACTTCTTGAGGGCAGGAACTTGAGGGCAGCACTTGTAACATAAATACAAGATATACTTATATGTAGGACATTCATATATATATTCCCCTACCATATAAGCATGTAATTTACATATAATGTAGTTATAAATATTCATGTATATAGAGCATACATTTATAGTCTTCTATCATGTAATAATATACACATTAAGTAAACATTACTAAATAAGTGCCTGAAATATACTTACTAATGAATGGTTGTTATCTTGTCTCGATTTGTTTTTAAGCATCCAGGACTTCTCATAAGCAAAATTGTGAGGTGCATATTTACTACCTTTGTAAATCCTCAAGCAAGTATTTATTGTTCATATACTATATGTTCAGAACTGTACTAGATTCTATGGGATGGGAGAATAGAAGAAAGTATGGCAGAATATCTTCCCTCACAGATTTATATTCTTTTTAGATAAGATTAATGAAAATGGAACAAGAATAACACATTCATGAATGTGTTATTCTAGTTCACTGAAATTTCATAGACAGAGGGGTAAAGTATTCATCAATGAGATACACTAGTCCTTTAAGGAAGAATATCATGTGGAAAAGCATAAAGGACAAGGAAGACTATTCACAATGACAGTTTATATTGAGAGGAGAGAAGAGGCTCCTCAAATTTAGAAAAATCAAAGAAATAGGACACAGTTTTTGAGAAAAACTGATAAGCAGGAGAAGACTGACCTGACTAGAGAATATTAGGGAGTAGTGGGAAAGAAAATTGGCTAAGATGGAACAAATTATGGATACTTGCTATGAAGTTTAGATTTGTTAGATAATAAGAAAATAAATAATACAATCTCTTTTTAATAGAGACTCTTAAGACATAGTACTTTAACTAAAAGGAATAACTCCAGAGATAGGAACTCTGGGCACTGAAAAACCATGAGGAAAATATTTTGAGGTAGGTGGAATTTTCAGTGCCTCCCAATTTATCTCATATTTCCTTAATCATCTATTAGTAAACTGATTCTTGAAGGGACTGATCTTATGTATTATGATTTGAGCAATGCCAAAGGGCACTTTTCTAAAATATCCTCCTATGACAACATTTTCTGCTTCCTATCTTACTGGAAATACCTATCATTTGAGTGGTACACTCCTTTGGGCCAGACTGGAGCGTCAGACTTAGAGGAAAAAAAGAGTAGCATGGCTACCTCTGAATATGTTAGTCCAGCCTTTTAAATTGACTTAATAGAATTAGAACTATATTCTCATGGAAAGAACAATGAATCTGGCAGCAAAAAAATCTTGATTTGAATCCTAACTCTATTGTTTCTTAGTATGTGACCATGGGCAAATTCTCTGAAGCACTTCCTTTATGCCTCTGTTTTCTCCTCTAAAACAATGATAATAATAATTTCACTGCCTATCTTATAGCATTACTGCAAGGAACATAAATTGTTGTTTATTCGTCCATTTGCATCTAACTTTTTGCAACCCTATATAGGGTGTTCTTAATAAGGATACTGGAGTGGTTTGCCATTTCCTTTTTCCAGTAAATTAAGGTACATAGCAGTTTAATGACTCACTTAGTTCACCAGCTAGTAAATGTCTGGGGCCATATTTAAACTCAGGTCTTCCAGACTCTGTGCTTTATTTACTGAACCATCTAGCTGCCTCTAAGGAACATATGTCCTAAAATGTCCTAAATGTAAAAATGTCCTAAATGTATGTCCTAAAATGTCCTAAAAATGTAAAATCCAATATGGGAAAAAGTTATTATTATCAAACTAGTAAATCAGAATTTACATTTGTGTGATGTTTTGAAGTTTGTATAAGACTTTACATGCATTTGATCCCCAAAGGAGCCTTAAGATGTAAGCATCATAATATTATTATTTTCATTTTACAGATGAAGAAATTGAGACTTGGAGTAAAGAAATGACTTATCCATGACCACTTAACTAGAAAAATATACAAGGGGTCTTTTTTTTTAACTTTTAAGTCCAGCATTCTTTTCACTATAATTATATAATTTCACTTTTGAAAGCAGAGCAAGATACTGGGGGAGTTAGGTTTTAGGGCTGGGACTGGGTTCGTATTGAAGGGAGAGAAAAGATTAGATGGGGGAAGCACCTCAGGGTTAGCTTATGGGCAGCAGAGGAAAAAGAAGGCGCTGGATATATAGAGAATATCTAGAGAAACTTTATTTACTTAATTGTTTTGAATAGGGATATACTTGTGAGTTCTAGTCTAACCTTGGTGCCAGTCAATGCCCATCTATTTCTAGACTTCCTGGAATATATAAACACACACACACACACACACACACACACACACACACACACACACAAAACCATCCATCCCTCTACTCACACACATACACACATAAACACATACACATACACACATACATATATGTGTATTTTGTCATTAGGAGCTATGTATTCACTTAGATGGTAAGTGATGGTGATTTCACTTTATTCTAAGAGAAAGCATAGAAAAGTGATGAAACTTTAGGCTTTGAGGACAGACGTAAAGAGTGGAAGATGCAAATTTTTTTCAAATTGTTTTTCTTCTACATTTTGAATTATGTTCTATCTACACCAATATCCTTGAAACTGAACAATCAATTGTCACTCTAAATTTGAGTTCTTTACTAAATAGTCAAAGACTCCTATTAGATTATTCTCTTTTCTTAGCTAGAGGAGCTAGCCTACATTCCTGGTGGCTGAGATGATAGATATCTGGGAGAAAGGGCAAAGTTCCTTTGCCTTATTCCATAAAAGAATTTCCAACTCTCCATTGCCAAGCAGCCTTGTGTAGAATTTATATATAGAGTACTTCATTACTCAATGACTGAATCAAAAGAAATGCAAAGATATATCTTTTTATTGTTTGAGCTAACTTCAGGTTATTCCAATGGGAAAATTTTTAATTTGAGTTTGAAAGAATAGAAAGTAATTTATAGGAATGAATTAAAGGACAAAAAAATATTAAGATTAATGTAGTAGTAGCCATGATAATGCTCAAAGAATAAAAGAGCTGAATTTAAGATGTGGCCCCTGCCTAAAACATGTTCCCATGATCATTGAGTCAATTTGACATTGCTATCAGATTTTAGATCTCTGTTAGTCGTGGTTAGATTCATTTCAGGAATTCAACACATTTCTTTGACTCTGCTATCTAGTAAAAAAAAGATTGTTCATTGACAGTCTAAAATGTCATAAATTAAGTTACAAATGAGATATGATGAAGATAGCAGCATAATGACAAAAAAATGCAATTTAGAAAACTTAAATTATAGTTCCAGATCTTTGACTATTTGTGTAACTCATCATCTCTGAATCTTTCAGTGTCATTATTATAGTCATATTACATTATTACCTTAGATGTTTTTAAAAATATGATTTTCAAAAAGTATAATTGGTATCATTATCAGTAGTTGAGGACAAAATGTGAAATGCATCTTCCTCCTATTTTTAATTTTAAATAATGCATTTCTCATAGGCAAACAGAGTAAGCATGTGAACAATTTTCTAGGCTACTGGAAGTGTTGTGTGAACAACTGCTTTCATTATGTGAAAAGTCTCTCAATAAAAAAAGAACAACAACAAAAAAAACCACAAAACAAAATTACAAATGATGTGAAAATCTTGCCCTTAATTTGTACAACATATTTTATCTTCTTGTCAAACTCTTCATTTTTGTTATTTGAAACTAATAAAAGGCACTTCTTTTCCATGAGAACAGAAAATAATCCAGGTTATGTAATATTATATATAGTGTGTCATATAGTTCTTAAATATGCATAGCTGTTTAGTTCACCTCCCTTTTGCATTTTACTAACAAAAGATTATTTATTTCCTGAACTCTTATAATTTACAATGCTTCGGATATTATGTTATATATTATTTATTTATAATTTTGCAATTGGAGGAGAATAATGTCCTATTACAGTACCCATATGAGAGTTTGGATGATTGTGGATAGGAAGCACCAATTAGGGAAAGTTTGTGGAATGATATTTAGCTTTGCTCCTTGTGTCTTTTGGGAACACTTAAAATAATAATAAATTATTAACTTAACTTAAAAAATAATAGTTCAAAGATTCTAATATATACACATATATTTTATTTTCTTCCACAGTTTTTATGAATGCAGCAATCCCCATAGCAGCGGTTCTTGCAGTAAGCAAACTTTTTTTTTAATTTTAGAAAATATAGAATAAATAAATGCCAGTATTTGTAGAAATGACTTAGGAAGGAGTGAGTAGCTAGCAATGTGCCTATATCAACCTTATTGTCTCTTTCCCTTCTTGCTTAAAAAGCTATATTTTATCAGTTCTGAAATCACCTGATTGTTAATATAATTTTGATTGTTACATTGTACTTCAAGTGAAAAGTAAAAGTGAACAACATATTATTTATAGAAATGGAAGAAGCTCTACTATATTTTGCATATTGGCATGTTGACATTCTCAGTGATGAGATCATACTTAGGAGAAATATCAAAATACATATTCTTCTTTCCCCGGAAAATTTACTATTGATTACACTCAAAATTACAAAATTCAATTCAGTAAACATTTCTAAAGCTCTTATTTGTTTAAATGAGATGATTTGGCTGAATTTATTTTGCTTTTTTTTTTCTTTTCTACTTTTAGCATTATTACATAATATATGAAAAAGTTTAGACTGTTTTTATATGTGACTAATTTTTTGTTGTTATTGAGTTTTTTGGGGGCAATTCCTAATGGAATCTTTGTAATTCTGTAGACTTTCGTGACTCATGCTTATACCAGTAAAAAACTATTAAAACCAGCAGAGGCCTTCGCTTCCTTGTCACTCTTTCATATCCTGGTCACACCTCTTTTCCTGCTTTCCACAGTAGTCAGATTTGCAGTCAAAGCCATTATCAGGTATGTCATTTCTTGAAAACTTCAAGATTATGTTTTTCTTGGTTCTTTAGAAATATTATATGTGCCTTAGTCTATGAAAACTATTCACTTAACTTATGGTCTCTTTGAACACAGAATGATATTTAAATATGAAGAATGATTTTAAGTATAGACAATCCTTCTGTTTTGCAGTGGAAATAATTCTTGAGTTTTTTGCAGTTTTGTAGTTGTATGTGTCTCAAAGACATATAATTCCTCTTTATCTCCCCCCCCCCACTTTTACTTGCTCTCACATAAGGAAATCAATTAATTAGTATTTATGAAATACTATTGCCAAAGTAATCTAAAACAATTTTATGAATTTTAATAAGAATTTCATGCTAGTAGTTGGGCATTTGGGATGAATGTATCCAGAATACATCAGAATCATCTTTTCCAAGCGTATGAAGACTTTCCTTGGCAAAATGGACAGATGAAAACTGTTTCAACAACCAGGAAAGCAGCTCAAATAGACACTTTGGAGTGCTTAGAACTTATTCAGAAATCAAAGATGTTAAGGTCCTCTAGTGCATCTGAGGGCTATCACCAGTCATCCTGACTTTTGTCTTGCCTCTAGTTTCTAGAAAAGAGAGTTAAGGGTGATGACTTTGTATAATTCTGCTTCACTTAAATCCAATTCATGAGTGAGGCAAGATATCATCCTGTGATGTCATTGTTCCTCTTGGAGAAAGAATGAACAGCAATCAGTTAAAGAAAATAAAAATGTTCTGTCAGTCTTTTGATCTGCCCTGAAGAACTTTACATTCTTTTAGAAGGAGAAAGCAAGTTCACAATAAATCAATTTAAGGTATGTTGAGATATATATGAGAAGGGGAACTGACAACTGTGATAATCAGGAAAAATTTTTGAAGGAGGGGACATTTGAGTTGAGCCTAAAAGGGAATTGGAGATTCCAAGTAGCAGAGGTGAATAGAGAAATCATCTCAGGCATAGGAAGTGACCTGTATAAAGGTATAGAGTCAGAAATGAAATGTTGCATACAGGAAATAGCAAATTGGCTAATTTGATAACACATAGTATGTATGAGAGAGAATAATATGTAATCTACCCAGAAAGATAGTTTGAAGCTAGATTATGAAAGGTTTGAAATTCCAAACAGACAGTTTGCATTTAGCTTATTGGCAATGGGGAGTTATTGGACCTTCTTGACCAAAGACATAATGTGAGTATACCTAGACTTTAGAAATAATTAGCTAATTTTTTGAGGAATATGAAAGGTTTATTCTTATTCATTGTAATTATAAAAATCTGTTTTAAGGTTTTTAAAAATTATATTCTAATGTCTATATAATATCTAAAGAGCATAAATACGCTGATTTTCTAGTGTAATATTTGTGCCCACATGGGTTGTTTCATTATATTGATATGGCTTATGGATGACATGAACAGATATGACCTGAGGTCTGGCTCACTTTTGCAGGGGAGGATACCTAAGAACCTTGTCTGCATTGCCAACATGCTAGATGGAGAAAAGCTAGGTGTGATCCAGGAATGCCTTCCAGATAGATGATGCTCTTTGAATATCAAGCTACAATTGTACTTATTAACCCCACTTCTTCCCTTTTCCAGTATTTTTAATCTAAGGGCTTTTAGGAACAAAAAGCACTTCTCTGGTTGCTTTTAAGGGGAAAGGATAACCCTTAGTTTACTTAGCTCCTTCTTACCAAACACTGGTTATATCAAAGACCATCACAGATAATATATGGAGTAAATCCCAATGCAAAACAGCACATAGAAATAAGAGAAGTTACACAGAACAGATTATAACCAAAGATTATACGTGTGTGAATGTACTCTCTGCTCTACCAAGGACATAAAAATTTCATATAGAGGAAATATTTTCTCTGCCAGCCTCTAAATTTTCAAGGAGTCCAGGAACATGATGAAGCTAGCTTCCCATGAATATCTGACATTCTAGCATTTTCTTCTCTCTGTCATTTCTCTGTAGTATCCTTTGCCCATATCATGTGCCCCTATCCAGATCTTCTGGTAGCAACTAAGCCCCTTTTGCTGATGCTCAGCATTATGGTCATCATTCTTTCTGTCAATCAAAGCTCAAGAATTTCCTTCCATATATAATCTTCAACAAAGGGCCATCTCTCTCTGCTTTGGTGACTAAATCTCACACTTGAAAGATCTGGAATTAGAATTTTAGGTGATCTGTTTTATAGTATGTCTTTAGGCAAGGGAGTAATAGTTTCCAGCCACACTAACCTAAAATTCTATTTGTATTTTTTTTTAATTTAAAAGAGCCTTCAAAGATGATCAACTTGAACCTCCTCCTTTAATAGATAAACTGAGACTCAACTAGGTAAAACAGATTATTTAAGGTTTCTAGAATCTCTGTTATAGCAGAACTAGTACTTAAATTTTTTTTCCCTGACTTTCTATATGGATGCTCATTCACCTACTCTAATGGAAGTTGCTCTCTATGAAATAATTAAATGATTAAAGATATAAAATCAGCACAATTAATTTCTCAGTAATATGATATTAACCATGATAGGATATTATCTTTAGAGATAATATAGTGCAAAACCCTAATAGATGAAGAAACTGAAGTTTACAGAGGCAAAGTGATTTAACTGAAATTATACAGGCAGTAAGTAACTGAAGGAGGTTTGAATTTGGATCTTCTGACTCTGGGTCTAGTTGTGATTTTCTGCCCTTTAGGTTAAATTTAGAGCTCAGGCCTTGCAAACCCTTCATGTATTGATTTTCCCTATTCATTATTATCTTCTTTCACTCTTGTTCAGTCATTCAGGCCTGTCCAATTAACTTTTCATGATCTCACTTTGAGGGTTCTCTTGACAAACATATTGAAGTAGTTTGTCAATTCTTTCCTCAGGTCCTTTTACAGATGAGGAAACCGGGGTAAAACAGGATTAAGTTATTTTCTCAGGGTAACACAATTAGTAACTGAGGCTGGATTTGAACTCAGATCTATTCCAGGCCCATTGCTCTATCCACCATGCCACCCAGGTGCCCTTTTACTCTATCTTCTGAAAAAAAATGTAGGTTTCTAACTGATTTTTATAACAATACTTGAAAATTAGGTCTTATTCTAGCAGGGAACTATTTCAAATAATAAAATTAGTAACTTATAGAGCATCTATTATTTTGGTCTTTTTTCATTTTCTTCATTAAAATTGGTTCCTTTAACAGTTATATTTTAAATTCAAAATATTATCCTCTGTTTAGCAACAGAGATAGAAAAAATGATAACATAAAAAATCTGATTTCAGCCAGATTGCATATATTAAGAGGAAAGGATATTGGATAAGCTATCTTTTAT
Organism: Antechinus flavipes; assembly: GCF_016432865.1. Taxonomy (NCBI): domain Eukaryota; kingdom Metazoa; phylum Chordata; class Mammalia; order Dasyuromorphia; family Dasyuridae; genus Antechinus; species Antechinus flavipes. The sequence continues at coordinate 177,958,539 of NC_067402.1, forward strand.
ATTTGGGAATCTCTAAATCCTCTGCAAACAATTCTAATTTAGCAGGTACTGAAAAATGAGAACATTCATTCAAGAGTGATCTACTGTATTTCATTTTCCCAGTGGCGTGAAAAGGTACTTGCCAGCTTGATAAAGATCGATCTGGTTTAAGGGCTCTGCTCCAGACACCTCAAATCTTCCACAGAATAAGACGTTTGCTTATGTTAGTTCATAGACTTAGGCAAGCCAACCCAACTTTCACTGTGTATTCATTCTGGGAACCCAAACTAGAGACACCCTAAAAATTGATGCATTTTGCCAAATTGGCCAGAATCAGTCTGCATTTTCAACTGTACTTAGGGGACCTATGAGCAATCTTTGATGCCAGTTGGCCTATCGCAATTTGGACAGTATCATTATAATCAGGGAAACTAGTCAACTGATTTCAGAGTGTCCTATATAGAATTGGCGAAATAGCAATATTTGATTTTAAAACTTGTTTGACTAGCTTATACAAATGTTCCCTATTGAAAAAATATTCAGGGTGTGGAGGATATTCTCCATACTTTGGTTAAATCCACTATTTTACTAGAAAATTTTACATAATGGTGGATGTTGGGGAAAGTTCTTTATAAAAGGGTCATCCTAAAAATGAAAGTTCTCATCATTGTACTCTTTATAAAATCCAATAATTATCTGAGACATTTATCTAATAATTTAAATTATAACCCCAACTTTGTGAAACCCTTGAGCTTTGAACTTTCTGAATATTTTAGTGCAAAGTAGATTTGTCCATAAAAGATGAGACAAGGCAAAATGCCCTCCATTATATAAACACTAAAGCAGATTCACCAATACTTTCAGAACTGTGTCCTCACTGACCAGTCTTCGGGTATATTTGTAAATAATCCTGAATTAGATACCTTTTATTTCATCATGAAACATGCTAAAGATATTCAAACATTTTCAGTCTTTTACTTATCGTCATGAAAGACATTGAAGATATTCCAAGATTTTAAATTTCCACATGGATTTTTATAGCGGTCCATTAAATCATGCTCAGCAAAAAGCATTTGGGTTCTGGGGAGTCACACACTTAGTATCATGCACCTGTTCTTTAAGGCAGTCATGCTGAGTAAATACTCTGTTTTCTAAGGTTCTCAGAGAGTCAATAACTTTCCTTCCTCTGACTTTATCTCTTTTCCTGGGATAGTACCCATTTATTGTCAAGGAGTTTGTGAAATTGTGAATCTACAATCAGAAATAAGCTCTGAGATTCTAAATACTGGTGAACTCTAATTTCTTTCTGATCTTATTCTGTGAGAGCAAGTTATGATTGCATAGAAGTAACCAAGCATACTTATTGTTGTATGCATAGAATTGATAGACAGATAGTAGATCAAAAAAAGGAAACAATGAACAACAAAATGATAAAACATCTACCAAGTACTTGTGAACCCAACTCTCTTTCAAAGCCAGGAGATCCCTCTAAACATAGATAGGATCGGTGAACCCAGGATATTGGAAGAGTACAACTTGAATTCTTCCTTAAGCATACGGAATATAAATAAGATATTTCCGCAGGAGTGAATTTTATTTATTCTTTTTGTAAACAAATCACAAAAATCAGATACAAACACAGAAACTCTGGCTTCTTGGTCTTTTAATTTGAGACTAAGAACAAGGGAAATGAGATCTGGAATCTAGGTAGGTTCAGAAGAAGATAGGTATTTTTGTTCTGGGATGACCTGTCACTTATGAGAAACATTAAGTTTCTCTGAAGGCATTATTAGTTCTTTGCCAGGATATGCAGACTCAGTATATAGCTCCACCAAGCAGAAGCCATTCTTCCCTTCTCTGACCTAAATACAGGACCTTTTTACCGCAGCTGTCTTACATCACTTTCTGTCTCCTGTCCACCTTTGTTTCCAGCCCAAGCTCACTGTCATTCCTTTAGTGGAAAAAAGCAGCTATACATTTCAGTTATTTTTTTCCAAAAAAATTTGGGAAAAATTACTTTTTGTTCCTTTGTTCTCACATACCTCCTAATGAAGTATTTGGCCCTTCTTTGGTTGTTGACATCAATCAGATGTTACTGTTATCCATGATAGAATATTTATATTTCAACTTATTCCTTTTATAGTCAATAACAATAATAATAATATCTAGTATTTACATAGTGCTTTAAGATTCATAAAGTATTTTTATTTTATCATAGAAACAGAATAAGAAAAACAGAAAAAGAAAACAAAAAAAAACAAGCAAAACAAAAAAGAACATTGTCATGTGGCAACAGAACTTCAGGAGGAGTCAAGATATATAATAAATAAATTACCATTTCTAGAAAGGATATATAATAATAGAAGAAATTATATTAATGAGTATCCATCTTTTCTGTACCTCCTTGTAGGTTGTTCTTTCATTCTTGATTGCAAACTTTTTAAACTTTATCTCTCCCACCTCATCCTCCCTCATCCCCTCCAAGCAGGCTATAGTTAAGCAAGAATATATTTATGTATCTATCTATATAGATAAATACATATACACACATACAGACACACACATACTTCCTTCTTTCTCTCCCATACGCCTTTGCTAACTTAGCTAACACTTTGCTGTATTTCTGTTCCTTAACTTGCCTTGTATTATTTAATCTTCTCTCACCCATGGATCCCTTCCTTGTCTTCTCCCATCCTTTACTTCCTTTCTCTATCCAAACCTATCCCCTTATTTCTTTATAGGTTTTGGAGAGTACTATACCCTTCATAGTATATATGTAATGTTTCCTATTTAACCCATTACCAATGTGAGTAGGTTTTCAAAACTAGGAGCCCTCCTCCCTCTTCTCATTGTCTATTCTTCTTCTGCACCTCATTTGTATAACATAATTACTATTTTTACCCAACTGGCCCAATCTTTCTTTTGAGCTACCCAAGTGCTGGTATCAGTTGTATACATTTCCATGTAAAAAACACAAACAATTTGTTTATGTTAAGTTCCTTGAAATTGATCCTTGATATTGGCTCTTATTTGTTAAATTTTTTATTAAGTTTGGATTTGGTTGAAAGTCCTGAAAATCTGCAAGTTTGTTGAATATCCTTTTTTTTTCATTCAATTTTATAGATAATTTTTCTGGATATGATATTTTTGGCTTCAGGCAGAGTTCTTTTGATTACTGGTAAATATAATTCCAGAACCTGTGCTCTTTATTGTGGCTGCTGCTAAGCCCTGTACAAACCTAATTGTAGCTCCATATTTGAATTGTTGTTTTCTTCATTCTTGCAAAGTTTTCTCTTTGATCTGGGGGTTTCATAATTTGGCAATATTATTCCTATGTGTTTTCTACAAAGGATCTCTTTGACATAGTGATCAGTGGATTTTGTGTCTTTGATTATTTTTTGCATTATTGTGTCAGAGTTCTTTTTGGTCACAGCTTTCAAGTAGTTCAATTATTTTTATATTTTCTCTTCTTGATTTGTTTTCCAGATCTGTTGTTTTTCTTATGTTTCACATTCTGTTCTATTTTTTTCAATTTTTATAGTCTGTTTTGGACTCTTATAGCTTCACTGGTTTTCTCTTGTCCAAATCTAATTTTCAAATAATTATTTTTATCTTTGAGACCCTGTATCTCCTTTTCTAGTTGGTAACTTTCCCCCATAATATCTTGTTTTTCTTGTATTTTTTTTTTTAGTTTTTTCTCAATGTCTCTCATTTGATTTTTAAATTCTTTTTTGAGGTCTTCTATAAATTCTTTCTGGGCAAGAAGCCATTTAACATTACTCTCTGGGCTAGAAGGAGCTTTTTCTACTTCAGTGTTCTCCTTTGAAGATGAACGGCAGTCTTCCCTGTTCCCATGATGGGGTTCTTGCTTCTTTGTCGGTTCATTTTTTCAAAAAAATAACATCTATTAGTGTAAGTTCACTTACCTCTATCTTTACTTCAACTTTCCCATCAGCTTTGGAACTCCAAGCCAAAAGCTCCTCCCTCCTGAAAATTCCCACAGCTAGCAGCGTCCTTCCTCCACTGCCTTTGCATTCACTAAGTTATACTGGTTCCTTCTCCCCCAGGGCCTTGTCTCAGCAGCCACAACTGACCTGATGTTTCCAATCAGCCAAGGTTCGGTTGGTCTTCCCAAATTTAGACCGGTGACTCCTCAAGCTATCCAGGAGATGAAAGTTTTGTGGTTCCTCCTGAGACTTCAGCCAAATTCAGTCTCCATTCAGTCATCATTCAACTGATAATCTCCCTTCAAAATTTGCCAAATCTAATGGTTCCCTCAGTCCTTACCCTTTTTGATCTCTCTGTAACTTTAACACTGTCAGTCATAATCCTCTGAATGCTCTCTCTTTTCTGGATTTTCATGATGCTGATCTCTTTTGGTTTTCTTCCTTCATGTCTGAACAATCCATCATATTCTCTACTTCTTTGCAGGATCTTTCTTGAGGTAATAATCACTAAAAACAGGTGTCCCCCAAAGTGCAATCCTAAATCCTCTTCTCTTCTTCCTCTAACTATCCCACTAGGAGATATCACCAACTCTCATGGATTCAATTATCTTTTTTTTTTGCTAAAGCAATTGGGATTAAGTGACTTGCCCAGGATCACATAGCTAGAAAGAAAGTGTCTGAGGCCAGATTTGAACTCAGGTCCTCCTGACTTCAGGGCTGGTGCTCTATTCACTGCACCATCTAGCTGCCTCAAATACCATTTCTGAACAGATAACTCTCTGGTCTTTCTTTGCAGTCATAAATTCACCCCTAAGGTTAAGCCTGACATCTTCCATTGCCTTCTTAAACATCTCAAAATAGAGGTTTCCTTAGACATCTCAAACTGAACATGTCTAAACAAAGCTCATTACCTTTTCCCCTAATTTGATCCATCTTCACAACTTCCCTAGTTCTATCATGGGCACCATCATCTTCCCAGTCTCCTAAATGTCATCCTCACCTTCACTTGCACACACCCAATCTGTTGATACATCTGCCTGTTTCTATCTTCATAACATCTCCTATACATGCCCCCTTCTCTCTACTCATTATGTGATCACTTAATGCAGCCACCATCACCTCAAGCTTAGACTATTGCAATGGGCTTCTGATTACTGTTTATTGCTCAAGTTTTTCCAGGCCATCCTCAACTGCCCAAGAGTTCTTCCTTAAGTTCATCTCTGACCATGTCACTTCTCTCCTCAGTACATTCTAGTGTCTTCCCACTACCTTTAGGATCTCTTCTGTTTAACTTTTAAAGTCTTCCTCATCCCTTTATGTTTTTCTCACATCTTCCTCTCTGCTGTTCTCCCACATGATAATCCATCTACCAACTTTCAACTTCTTTTTACTGGATTTTTCTCATGTCTGAAAAGCTTTCCCTCTTTACTTCCACTTCCTGGTTTTTTTCAGTGCAGTATGAGATAAATATTTGACATCAGTTAGGAAGGTGTAAAAACAATTACCTGGGCTAAGTTGAGATTATATAACATAAATTTATAGTGTATCCAGTGAGCATGTAGCATCATGCAACTGAGATGCAAGGGATAGAGTAATCCAAGGTCTGTGTTTAGTAAGTAATGATGAGTGATGGAATAAAAAAGCAAGAGACTACATTCGGTAGAATAGTGGAGATGTGAACTTATTCATCAAAGCATCAGGGGTAGAGGACAGTGTAGTTGTAATGGCTTAGGAGGGAACTGAAAAGTAGGTGGATTGGAGTTGGCTGAATATAAAGATCAAAGTAAAGCAAGAGAAAGATGATAAAAGATTATGATCAGATAAAGGAATTTTGGAATTCACAAACACAGGAGTGGAATGTCTGTGCGTAATGACAAAGTCAAAGTTATGGCTATCTCTGTGTGTAGCTGAGTTGATGTGAAGGAATAGCTAATGAGAATTAAGTAGACTTTATATCCTTTGATCATTTATCAATTGGGGAATGATTTATATTCTTGTAAATTTTTACAATACTCTTTATATGTTTAAGATATGAGACCTTACTCTGAAAAACTCTCTTAAGATTCCTCCCCCAATTTTATGCTTTCCTTCTGATCTTAATTACATTTGTTTTATTTGTACAAAACCTTTTTAATTTAACATAATTGAAATTAGCCATTTTGCATCTTACTCTGATTTCTATCTCGTATTTACTCATAAATTGTTTGCATATTCATAAGTCTGATAAGTAATATGTTCCATGTTCTTTAAATTTTCTTGTAATATTTCTCTTTATATTTAGATCATGTATCCATCCTGACTTTATTTTGGTAAATGGTCTATGATATATCACTTTCCAGTTTTCCCAACTGGAAAAGATAAGTACTATATACCCCATTTTAAAATAACTCTAGATACCATAAAATACCTGAGAGTACACACTTGCCAAAATAAACCCAGGAACTATATAAACAAAACTATAAAACATTTTTATACAATAATTGGAAAAGTATTAATTGTTCATGGGTAGGCAGAACAAATATGATAAAATTATGATTAAACCTAAACTAATTCATATAATTAATATTATCCCAATTAAATTACCAAAAATGATTTTACTGAATCAGAAAAAAATAATCTTGTCAAAGAAAGACTGAGCTAGGCTTTGGATTCATTGAAGAAGTAAAGAGAACTGAAAGTCAGTAAGTAACAATCATTAGACTCCAATAAATTTGCATTGAATGAACATCAAAGGATTACTGAGTGGCAAAATGAAACTATTATGACTAGCAATTCATATAGTGCTTTACCAAGTACTACATACATACACACACACACACACAGAGTCTTATTCAATTCTTAACAACAATCCTAGAACTTTGGAGATGAGGAAAATGTAACTGAGAAATATGAAGTGTCTTTCCCAATGTCTCACAGCTAGTAAAAGTCAGAGGCAGAATTCAAACTCAGATCTTCACTCCAAGTTAATAACTCTATACTATTTTACCTACCTATTTAAGATGACTAAATTGACTTCCTCTAACCATGACCAGTAAGTTAGACAATATGAATATGAGTAAAGGTGCTGGAAAGAGTGGCCAAGAATATTGCACTATCAGGAGAGATTGAGGTCTTAATGAGAGCCAGAAGATGGAGGGAGGTGAAAGAAAAAAATCTTAAAATGAAGCAGGGCAAGTTTGTTTTCTTCTAAGTAGGTGGTCACACATGACCCTAGGAATTCTGCAAAAGTAAATCCCTAAGGGTGCTTCTCTTTACTTCTCTTGACAGTTCTCAAATGTCAGCCATCTCCATATCCATGCCAAGTGTAAATGAGTTACAGAAGAGAACATTAAAAAGGGTAGAGGAAGATAAACTTTCTTTTATGTGCAGGGATAGATGGACAAAACCTCATCTTTGTGTTTTAATAATCTTCCACAAATTTCAGTAAGAATTTCTGACATTTGGGAAATGGAGCTAAGAACTGAAATGAACCAGCTTTGCTTAAAACATCAGAGTATGGCTTCATCTATATGTCTGTTATGTAATGACAGTCTGACTGAAAGATGTGAGGGCAGGAAGTTTTTATTTTATTTTAAAGGACTGTATGTATAAACTACCGTTTATGATCAACTCAATAAGCACATTACAAGAACACATTTAATATAAAGTTGATAAAACTGGAAAAGAAATGAGTAATATATATTGAGAATAAAAATAACAAAATATCATTTTGATTATGATCCATCAAATAATATTTATTAAATACCTACTCCATGTAATGACTCTTCTAGTCATTAAGATTACTGAGACAAAATGAAATATTTACTGCTCTCAGAATTCTACTGGGGGAGAAAACATGTGCTTCCAAAGTGCTGTGCCTTGAAAATTTGCAAAGTAGATTTTTGATGACTGAACAAATGTCTTTATAAGTAACACCTGGATAAAATATGAAATTTTTAAAAAATGGTCTTCCATAATAGATTTTTTTGTATATCAGTGCTGCTATGGAGAGACAATTTCTAATGTAAATAGGTCCACATATTATGATTCACAGTTAATATCTTGAATGGAACTGATCTTTTTTCATTTTATAAGTTTGTTGAGGCTTATATGAGATGATTTAGTCCCACCTATAATTACATTGATATTTAAAAATATCTAAATATAATTTACATATTTTTAAAAGGCTACAGTTTTATTCTTTTACATACCATAATTGTATCTGCTTTCATATCTCCATCTTAGTATGGATCCATCTTTTTGCCTTGGTGAATGCTTAAAAGAAGATAATTACAAAATTATATTGTTAATGTTGTTTTCTTCTTTCTCCCCACCAGATTCTGTTTTTTTTTTTTTTTAATTTGAAAACTTGTTAAATCAACATGCCCTCAGGGAGATAATCATAGATGAGATTTTAATTTGAAGAAGTGAGATTTTATGTAAAAGAATCTTCAGAAATATTAGGATAATTTCATATGGTTTTCTTGTATAGTTTTTTTTTGGGGGGGAGCTTACTCTTTAATCTAGCTCCATTTATTCAGTAACGATCAGTCAGTTGGTTAGCACTAATTAAGCACTTGTGCAAGATGCATTATGCAAAGGACTGGAGATGCAGAGATAAAAATAAAACAGACCTTGTCCTTTAGGAACTCCTATTCTAATGGAAGAGACAACATAAACTAACATGGATATATAGGAAACATATCCATGGCAGATCCAAGGGCACCTAGGCAGGATGATGCTCTAATATTGGAAAGACCCCATATGGTGACATAAAATGAATTTTGAAGCAAACTAGATATTCCAAGAGACAGAGAGAAAGATGGAGCATATTACTGATATAAGAATAAAAGGCACCAAAAATCAAGGAGCATCTTATGTGAGAAATAGCAAGATGGTTCGATTGGCTAGACTGTACAGGCTGTGAAAGATGAAATAGTAATTTAGGAAAGATAGGATAGGGCAAGGTTTTTAAGAACTTTAAATGCTAGAAAAGTTTATATTTGATCCCCAGAATAAAAGGGAACCATTGTAGTTTAATGAATGTGTATGGACAGGTTATGGTCAGAGTTATGCTTTAGGAGAATCTCTTTGGTTACTGTATGGAGGGATGGTTTAGAGGGGAAAAGACTAGAGGCAGAAAGACCAATTAGGGGATTATTAAGATATTCAGGTGAAAGAGGAAGAGAAGCTGAAATAGGGAGGTTACTATATAAACGAAGAGGTGGGGAATATATGAGGGAAATGTGAAATAACTGTCAACTGATTGGATATGTGGGGTAAGTGCAAGTGAGGAATTGAGATTGACTGGAAAGATGGTAATGGTACCTTTGAGGAAACAACGAAGGTTGGAGGAAGACTGGGTTTTGGAGAAAACATAATAATTCTTATTCAGATACACTGAATTTGAGATGTCTTTGGGATACTGAATTGGATATGTCTGATAGGAAGTTGATGATGAGAGGCTAGGTATGAGTAAATAGATTTGAGAGTCACCTGCATTCAGTTTAGTCTAATTCAACCAACATTTATTCATTGCATACTGTGTGTAAAAGCACTGTGCCTTGAACTGTGGAATACAGTATATTTAGTTAAGATGCAACTCCTGGATTTATAGATCTTGAGAGGAGATAACATCTTGAATGTAACATATATAATTAATATGTGGAATATTTACATCTTACAGAATAGTGATGATGATAATTAATGAGGTGGGCTAGTTTTGGGGGCATCTCCAATCTTGAGCAAATGACTATTAAAGGACAGCAAAAAGGAAAAGAGCGTTCTAGAAAAATAGACTCAGTCAGAGGGTCTCACCAGGATTTATCCCAAAGGCTGCCTCTTCTCACTAAGCAACCCAGCCAGACCTTGAGAAGATTGTCTTCTCTCCTAAACTCAGTTTATTTGTTGTGTGATGAGTAGTTAAGAGATATTTAAGAGTCCTGTGTATTCATTCTGTGTACTTCTATGTTAGTTGCAAGTAAGGTGGCCAAAGCCAGAAGAGGCCAGCCAGGGTCGAGTTGGAAGCAGCTTTGGAAGAACTCCAACTTACTAGGCTCAGAAAATTTATTGTACTTCACCGCGTGTTAAGTTCATCCCTAACTTCATTTCCTCAAACTCAGAATAGGCTCTTTATAGTGAGAGGCAAAATCGATGAAATTAAAAGTAACTCAGAAAAAAAAGTAAATGAGAGTGGAGAGGACTTGATACTAAAATTCAGTTTTAACCATATGATCATAGATTTTGATCTGAAAAGACCTGTAAGGATTATTTTGTCCAACTGTCTGATTAATCCAAATGAGGAAACTGAATGTGGATCAGAGAAGGAAAATGAGTTATACAAAATCACAAAGCTAATAAGAAGCAGAGATGGGACTGCTATATAATTTGAGGCATGGGCATATCAATGCATGTTTTTCCATTTTATTTCTTTTTTCTTTTTGCAGTGTTCAGAAGTTAAATGAGTTTCTCTTAAGTGATGAGATTGGTGATGACAGCTGGCGAAGCGGTGAAGGTTCTCTAAACTTTGAGTCTTGTAAGAAACACACAGGAGTAGTAAGTTCTGTTTACCAAATGGGTTATTATATTTTGTTGTGTTTTAAAGGGAAGAGTATTTTTAAAAGAACATAATTAGTTGTGGTATGAAATTGTTCTGTTCTCAATTTGGAGGTAATTTTTTTCTTTACCTAGAAGCAAGTACAGTTGTCATTGGATTTAAAAACTCATTGATTACATAAAACTAAATAAAAACATAATCCAAATCAAACAAAAAATCCTTCTGTATAGTAATAGTACTTTTACAATGATATATACCTTTCTGTTTATAAGGTACATTGTCTTATCTGATTCTCATCAATAACACATGAGATAGGTATATAACACATAACATGTAATATATAATAATTATTATTATTCTCATTTAATCAAACTGAAGTTGAGTAGTTCTCATTCAAAAGAATTCAGTCAAATTGCCAGGAAGCAAAGTGGTAGCAAACTTGAACTGAATTTTTTTTAACTTCCAGATTGTTACTCTTTCTGTTATGTAAAATTACTTTAGACATTATATTTTATGTTTACCTAGAATTTTAAAATTTTCAAAGTACATTTGTAAATATTACCTTCTTATGTGATGTCTGTCCATTTGTAAGAGTTACTCGATAACAAAACATGTCCAATTCAAAAAGAAATTGAAAAATTTCTTAGTCATTCAAGCTTTAGCCACACCTAAAAACAAAACCAACTTACAAGATAGCATTAACTTTTATAAAATGCTAAGTTTAATTATGAAAAAACCCTTAAAATTGTATAATAATAGTTATTTCAATGGATCTTGTTCATGGTATGTTTTTTTTTACTTGTGTAAATCATAAATTATACAGACATTTTCATTTTTTCCATTCTTGTTCATGTCCTTCTATAAATTCTCTAAGAGAATCTACTTAATTTCCTAGAGATCTTACATAAAGTTTTTATGGAAGAGATTTACTCATTTTTGTAGATGATATTATAGTGTCTCAAGCCCCAGGATGTTACTTGGTCTCTTTAATGAAATATATAAATTATGCAAAAATTCATCTTACAATCCTTAGAGGGAAAAAATCAAATGAATGAAAAATTCCTAGTAGTACACTACAGGAGGACAGTGAGTTGGGACTAGATCTAAAAAGGAAAAAAAGAGTAGAATGGACTACATTTGGAAAATTGTGCAGTACTTCTCTTCATTCCAAGATGGTCTCTAGATTGAAAGACCTGTGTTTTCATAATCACACACAAAGTCATCCTGGTGATACTGTATAATTTTGAGGCTTAATACACTATAGATTCAGAGGCATTAAATATTCAGGTGATCAAAAAGAGCCATAGAGGAATGCAGAATATACCTTTGTATATCTCCCATATCTGAGGTGTCTTGTGAAGTCCTTTAAAAAGCTTTGATGTCATTTCCTAAACAAAACCTTCCTTGATGTCCTGAGAAGTAGATGCTTTCTTCTTCTTTAAATTATTTGAATAAATAAATGAAAAAGTACTTATTAATTGATTATTATCTACCAGATCCTGAGGTAAGCACTGGGAAGATAAATATAGAACCAATATAGTTCCTGCTCTTAAGAAGTCTTAGAATTTTCAGTGTAGATTCATGTACATTCTTTTACTGAATAATCAACAATTATTCAGTTTAAAAAGAAATGGAAAAGTTCTCAATTCATTTGAATTTTATCCAAAACTAACTGCAAAATAAATTTATTAGTCAGAATCAGCTATTACCAAATACAAAGTTTTATTGAAAGAGCATTTTGAAATATTACAAAGAGATCCTTTAAATTGTATAAGATGAAAAAGTTTTAAGCATCCAGTTAAGATTCTCAGAAGAAATCTTCTAAATTGGATGAGAACACTGTAAATTTAATTGAGTAGAGGCTGATATTAAAAAAGAAACACGTCCAAAGAGCATATAGATTCTTCAGAATTATTGAAAACATACTATATTTTTGATTATTAATATCAATTGAGGTTCCCCCAAAGGAATTAGTATGTTTACAATAGATGTATATAACATTGATGTATTTTTAATAGATCTTGTGGTCTGAGGGATTTTTTTTTTGTATATAACAATCTGTTAATGACATCAAATCCCGGAACATGGCAGTTACTTCTAAATAAAATGATAAATCATTTAAAGGACTTTGATCTAATTATCTACACGATGAAAACTAAGTGGATGAGAAATTCTTTATTTTTGTCCAGATAAAAATGTACAGATAAATGGATCATCATAGAACTTATCCCTCCATAATATTTACATCTCATCCAGAAAATGTGATTGCATAGTAAGCTAGGACTGAAGTTGAACAGAAAAAGGACATAGTTTGGAGTAATTTTAATGTCCCTACATTATTTTGAAACAAAGGATTCTTCCAGTGATATTATAGAGTAGTGACTCACGGAATAATACAAATCTCTAAAAAGTTAAATTCAGGGTCACCCAAGGATAATGGAAAGGTACATTGTAGGAGTGAACAGGCTGCAACACATTACAACTGAAGAATGGTTTAAACTATGTCATCAACTGGGAAAAAATGACTGGTTACACAGCTACAGGAAATATGGGACAATCAATGGACAGCCTGGATACTTCATTACTATCTACATATTGTCAAGACATTGAGAGGAAAATCTCCAGCACATTGGGTAGAGTTGTCAAAAATTTCTTGCAATACCCAGACTAAAATTGTACAGGTTCAGCAGGCAGGGATAGAGTGATATCTGCATTGTTGGAGGGAAGGTCAACATTGACAAGATCACAGATCCATCAAAGTACTGAAGTATTGAACTATTTTCTTTTAGGGTCATTTGTCATTGTTCTAGATCCAAGCCACAAAACTATAAATCTTAAAAAATGGAGTGAAAAAAGCTGTGTGTTTTAAAATAACACTAATGGAAACTCTTCCCTGAGTTCACTAAATATACTATGTATTCTGTCAAAACTTAGAGTTAAGTGGTTTTGGCTGTAGAAATTCCATGGAACATTAGTGACATTTTAGTGCCAAAGTTTCTTCAAATTACATCTGTGGAACTCCAACTCACATCTCTGTCAACACTTTCTTTGCTCCCACCCTCTCCATAGTTTAGAAAAGAGCATGAAGTAATTTTTGTTGACCGTCTTTGGGGGACAATACTACTACAGAACTGAATATGTCTAAAAGACAGTGATTTTGTGCATATGGGTTATTGTCAGTATTATTATTGGAGGGCAAACTTAGTTTTAAAGTACATTACATTTTTCTAATTTATCTCATCCAGGGCATTATTATGGTTTATATGAATGTATGTAAATGTATATAGATTTATATGAGTGTATCATAAGCAAAACCTCTAGGTTCAGGAAAACAATTAGTTTATTGAATGGCTTCTTTATAAATTTATCATGTATAGACATTATTGGGTGCTTATATGATTTCTTGGTACACAGCACAGTTTATAAAAATAACCAAACTAAGTACTTTTTCTGTGAGTCTTTATGATCCATTCAGGCTAAATCTTGAATCCCAAGACTCAGAACTCTTTATCTCTGGAAACTTGGTCAGGAACTTTGAACTTTTTTTGTGTCATGGCTCACTCATTGTAATGGGCATGATATTTGCTTTCTCAGTTAATTTGTTTTGTTTTAAATCCAATATTATTTGCCTTCTATAATTCCATTAAATGACTTTTTAAAATTATTGAGTTGGATAATTACTTTATGTTGAAAACTACCCCCAGAAATTTCCTGAGTCAAATTTCAAGGCCTCTAAGCTTTTCTATCACAAATTTACAAAGATAAGTTTTTTTTGCAGATATAAGGACCTTTGCCTATTTTTATCAAAAATGGAGCCAAAATGAAACCCTGGAGAAAGGCAGTAAATCATTTCCAGTCATAACCTAGCTCCAAATATTTTAGTTTACCTTAAGTCAAATTTTTAGCAGCCATCTTCGTTGGAATGACATTCTTGTGCTGGGAATCATTTTAAAAACATTGACTCTTAAGGAAAAAAAAAGAACGATGATATTGTTACAAAGAAAACACATATCTGGAAAATCATAGCTTTTTGAATCCTCAGTTTTGAATCTCAGACAGATTTAAATAAACTTGGATTTTCTACTGCGGAATAGGAACTTGCCTTGGAATTTAGCAGGTAGACAAAAGTCCCTGGTGAGGAAACTCTTCTTTTAATGCTGATTAGCACCTTCTCTATCACTAATTGATTTATGGAATTACCTAGCACTTTCAATGAAGGAACTAAGTAGATGGCACAGTGGATAAAAGGCTGGGCCTAATGTCAGGAAGATTCATTTTCCTGAATTCAAATCAGACTTCAGACACTTACCTAGGCATGTCACTTAATCCTGTTTACCTCACTTTCCTCATTTGTAAAATGAGCTGGAGAAGACCACTCCAATATCTTTTCCAAGAATATCCAAAATGGTGTCACAAAGAGTGATATCACTGAATCACACAGGATTCTCAGGGATGCAGAAGCCAGGATGTGTCAAAAAGGGAACTTGAACCCAGTTTTCCTGGCTCAGGGGCCAGCTCTATCTCTTATGCTTTGTTACTTCTTATTCTGCTGAAGACAACTATAATTATATTTTCTATAGATCTGATTGTACTTAAATAGTTGTGAAAGGAATTTCTTTTTGTCATGTAAACTTTTTTTTTTTTTTTGGTTAGGATCATTGTAAATTTGATGATGTCAACAACATCTAAAAGTGCTTTTTATTAGTCTTTGATATCTACATAATCTTATGAGTAACATTAGAATGGTTATATTTATTACAGTTATCCCTTCCACACTGTGGGGGGAAGGGTGTAAATATTTTGGCCTTCCCTTTGTACCAGAGAAGTCTGCAATTTTTTCCATTTTTCTTTTATGGGATATGTACCATGTTTACCTCATTGTAGAATTTGGGTTAAATGGCCACAGGCTCTGTGTTGGCTTCTGGCCTTCCTGTGGCATCTGAAGCTTCTGCAAAATTCCCCCAAAATTCCCATTTAATTTTTTATGCCAACCCATGATATATTAAAGCTGTGTTACACAGAAGAGATAACTTCAAATAAGTTCAAAGAACAACAGCAGTATCAGATAATTTTGGATGTATTAAATATAAAAGAATAGCTGTTTTCCAAATTTGTCATCTTTCTTTTTTTTTAAATATAGATTTAGCAGGGGAAAGAAGAATTTATATTCATTCTGGAAGATATTTCTTAATAAAGACTTACTAAATACATTTTAAATGAATTCCTTCACTCAAATATTGGGTTGACATAATCCTAGTTACTTATTATTAATCTTAGTAATTTGATTTATTTGTATACAGGCTTGTGATTTCACTTATGCACAAATAATAGTGAGAAACTCCATCTACTAATGCAGATTAGCAGTTCTTGAGCTTAGTCATAGAGCTATTTAGAAAATTGAGAAATTAAATGATTTGCTTGTGGCATAATCATTATATACCAAAGGCATGATTTGAAGTCAGATCTTCCTGACTAAGAGGCCACCTCTCTGTTCACTGTCAAACTTCTTAGTAATAGTGCTACTCCTAAAAACAACACTCCTTACTGTTCAGCTATGATAAGAGTTATTGTGACAGAGTCTCAATAGGAATGTCAGGAGGATAGGGAGAAAACACAATGTCTCTCAGATTCACCAAGATTATGAAATAATTCTAATTATCTTTAGAGAAATCATAATTATGGCTCTAGGATTTAGAACAAATTTTTACTAAGTTTACTAAGCTCTAAGACAAGAAATGTGAGCTCAGCAGGACTGAAGTGAGGAAATCATAGTAACAATATTCTTTTTTTTTTTTTTGTCCTTTTCTTGCTTTTTGCTACAGTGTGGAGATAAATGGCTCAATCATATTTATCTGTGTGGGGACAATTTTCTTCCTTATCCCAGTCTTTAATGAGTAGTCATAGATATAATGATCCAAGGGCTAGTATAGTTTCTTTCTTTTTAAAATTTATTTTAATTAATTTATTTTTATAGTATTTTATTTTTTTAAATATGTGGAAAGATAGTCTTCAGCATTCATCTTGGCAAAACCTTGTATTCCAAATTTTCCTTCCTCTCTATCACCTCTTCACTCCCTAAGACAGCAAACAATCTGATATAACTTAGACATATATTCTTCTGAATATATTTACATATTTGTCAAGCTGTACAAGAAAAAGTAGATCAAAAGGGAAAAAATGAGAAAGAAAAAAAACAAGCAAATAACAACAACAAAGATGAAAATATTATGTTGTGATCCACATTCAGTCCTCATATTTCCCTCTCTGGATGCAGATGGCTCTCTCCATCACAAGTCTCTTAGAATTGGCCTGAATCACTTCATTGTTGAAAAGAGCCAAGTCCATCACAGTTGATCATCATATAATCTTGTAGTTATGTGTACAGTGTTCTCTTGGTTCTACTCACTTCACTTAGTATCAATTCATGCAAGTCTCTCCAGACCTCTCTGAAATCATCCTGCTGGTTGTTTTTTATAGAACAATAATATTCTATAACATTCATATACCATAACTTATTCAGCCTTTCTCCAGTTGATGGGCAGCCATGCAGTTTTCAGTTTCTTGCCACTACAAAAAGGGCTGCCACGAACATTTTTTGCACATGTGGGTCTTTTTCCCTCTTTTATGATCTCTTTTGGATACAGACCCAGTAGAGACATTGCTGGATCGAAGGGTATGCTCAGTTTTATAGCCCTTTAAGCATAGTTCCAAATTGTTCTCCAGAATGTTTGGATCATTTCACAACTCCACCACCAATGCATTAGTGTCCCAATTTTCCCATATCTCCTCCAAAATTTATCATTATCTTTTCTTATCATGAGTCTGAGAAGTGTGAAGTGGTATCTCAGAGTTCTCTTAGTTTGCATTTCTCTAATCAATAGTGATTTAGAGTATTTTTTTTCCATATGACTAGAGATAGTTTTAATTTCTTTGAAAATTTTTCTTCATATCATTTGTTTCTTTTTAAGGGTATTTTTATATTTATTTTTATTATTAAAGCTTTTTATTCTCAAAACATATGCATAGATAATTTTCAACATCCATTGCTGCAAAACTTGTGTTCCAAATTTTTTCTCTCTCTTCCCTCCACCCCCTGCCCATTTATTTTATTTTGTAAATCTTCTACATTTACCTTTGTTTCTTTGTCTCCTTTCCCAAGATTCATGTCTTTTATCTTTTAACAAATGACATTAAAAAGAAAAAGAGACAAGAAACACATTTGACATAGAAAGGAACATACAGAGTAAAGGTAAATGGCTGGAGCAGAAGTTATTATGCTTCAGCTGAAGTAAAAAAAAAAAAACAGGGGTAACAATTCTGCTTTCAGATAAAGCAAAAGTAAAACAGATTTTATTAAAAGAGATGAGGGAAAGTACATCTTGTTAAAGGGTACCATAAATAATGAAGTAGTAATGATACTAAATGTGTATGCCCCAAGTGGTAAAGCAGCCAAATCCCTAGAGAAAATTTTAAGCCAGTTACAGGAAAAAATAGACAGCAAAACTATACTAGTGATTCAGTATCAACTTTCCTTTCTCAGAATCAGACAAATCTAACCACAAAATAAACAAGAAAGAAATTAGGGAGGTTAATAGGATCCTGGAAAGTTTAGATATGATAGACCTCTGGAGAAAATTGAATAGGAACAGAAAGGAATACAACTTTTTCTTGGCACCTATATGAAAATTGACCATATATTAGGTCATAAAAACCTCACATTTAAATGTAAAAAGGCAGAAATAGTAAATCCTTCCTTTTCAGACTGCAATGCAATAAAAATTATATTCAATGAAGGGCCAGGGAATGGTAGATTAAAAATCAATTGGAAATTAAATAATCTTATTCTAAAGAATGAGTGGGTCAAACAACAAATCACAGAAACAATGCATAATTTCATCCAAAAAATGACAATAATGAGACAATATACCAAAACCTATGGGATACTGCCAAAGCAATTCTTAGGGGAAATTTTATATCTCTAAATAACTACATAAATAAAATAGAGAAAGATAACATTAGTGAATAAGGAATGCAACTAAAAATGCATAAACAAAAGAACAACTTAAAATCCCCCAATTAAATGCTAAATTAGAAATTTTGAAACTCAAAGGAGAGATTAATAAAATAGAAACTAAGAAAACTATTGAACTAATAATTAAACCAAGAGTAGGTCTTGTAAAGAAAAATAACAAAATAGATAAAACTATGGTTAATTCGATCAGAAAAAAGGAAAGGAAAAAAAATCCAAATCACCAGAATCAAAAATGGAAGGGGTGAATTTACCACCAATGAAAAAGAAATTAAAGCAATAATTAGGAGATATTTTGCCCAACTCTATGGTAGCAAGTCTGGTAATCTAACCAAAGTAAATGCATATTTACAAAAATACAAATTGCTCATTTTAACAGAAGAGGAAATAAAATACTTAAATAGTTCCATTGTAGAAAAAGAAATTGAACAAGTCATTAATGAATTGCCTAAGAAAAAATCTCTAGAGCAGATGGATTCACAAGTGAACTCTACCAAACATTTAAAGAACAATTAATTCTAATACTATATGAATCTTTGGAAAAATAGGTAAAGAAGGAGTACTGCCAAATTCCTTCCATGACATATATAAAATTTATACCTAAACCAGGAAAAGTTAAAGCAGAGAAAGAAAATTACAAACGAATCTCCCTAATGAATACTGATGCAAAAATTTTAAATGAAATATTAACAAAGAGATAACAATAACTTATCAGCTGGATAATACACTATGATCAAATGGGATTTAGATGCAGTGCTGGTTCAATATCAGGAAAACTATAACCATAATCAACCATATCAATCACAAAATCAACAGAAATCATAGAGATAATCTCAATAGATGCAAAAAAAAGCTTTTGACAAAATACATCACCTGTTCCTATTAAAAACACTAGAGAATGTAGGGATAAAGGAAGTTTACCTTAAAATATAACCAGTATGTATCTAAAATCTACAGGAAGCATTATTTGTAGTAAAGAGAAGCTGGACATACTCCTAATGAGATCAGGGGTAACACAAGGATGCCCATTATTACCACTATTATTCAATATTATACTTTAGAAATGTTGGCTTTAACAATAAGAAAAGAAAAAGAACTTAAAGGAATTAGAATAGGCACTGGGGAAATAAAATTATCACTCTTTGTAGATGATATAATGATATACTTAGAGGATCCTAGAAAATCATCCAAAAACCTACTGGGGACAATTCACCATTTTACCAAAGTTTGCAGGATGTAAAATAAACCCACATATATCATCATCATTTCTATATATTATTGACAAAGCAAGAGATAGAAAGAGAAATTACATTTAAAATTACTGTTGACAAAATAAAATATTTGGGCATCTATTTGCCAAGACAAACCCAAGAATTATATGAACACAATTACAATACATTTCTCACACAAATAAAATCAGATCTAAACAATTGGGAAAATATCAATTGTTCAGGGTTAGACCGATATATAGTATAATAATATAATAAAAATGACAATTGTGCCTCATTGGTCTACTTATTCAGTGTCATACAAATCAAATTGCCAAAACTTTATTTTATAAAACTAGAAAAAATAGTAACAAAATTCATCTGAAAAAATAAATGGTCAAGAATATTAAGGGAATTAATGAAAAAAATACACAGGATAGTGGTTTAGCAGTACTAAAACCTAAGCCTCTATTATAAAGCAGCAGTCATCAAAAACATTTGGTACTGGCTAAGAAATAGAGTGGTGGATCAGTGGAACAGATTAGACACACACTATACAATAATTAGAGCCTATAGCTTTGATTTGATAATTTGATAAATCTCTAAACTCTAACTTCTGGAAAAACAATTCACTATTTGACAAAAATTGATGGGAAAGCTGGAAAATAATATGTCAGAAACTTGGCATAGACCTACATCTTACACCCCATACCAGAATAAAGTCAAGATGGATACATTATTTGGGCATAAAGGTAATATTATAAACAAATTAGGAAAACAAGGGATAATTTACCTATCAGATCTTTGGAGAAGGGAAGAATTTGTGACCAAAGAAGACTTATAGGACAGTATGAAAAGCAAAATGGACAACTTTGATTACATTAAATTAAAAAGATTTTATACAAAAAAAACAAGATTAAAAGTACAAAGCTGGAAAAATATCTTTACAGCTAGTATTTCTGATAAAGTTTTCATTTCTAAAATATACAAATTTATAAGAATACAAGTCATTATCCAATTGATAAACAGACAGACAGACAGGATATGAACAGACAATTTTCAGATGAAGAATTAAAGCCATCCATAGTTGAATTGAAATTCAATTGAAAAAATGCTCTGAATCACTATTGATTAGAGAAATGCAAATTAAAACAACTCTGAGACCACACACCTCTCAGATTTCCTAGGATGACAGGAAAAGATAATGATAAATATTGGAGGGGATGTGGGAAAACTGGGAAACTAACGCATTATTGTTGGAGTTATGAAACAATCCAACCATTCTGAAGAGCAAGCTGGAACTATGCCTAAAGGGCTATAAAATTGTACGTACCCTTTGATCCAGCAGTGCCATTACTGGGCAAGAAAATCATAAATGAGGGGAAAGGACCCATATGTACCAAAATGTTTGTACTAGATTTTTATGGCAAGCAGAGAGTTGTAAAATGAGTAGGTGCCCATCAATTGGGGAATGACTGAATAAGTTGTTGCATATGAAGATAATGGAATATTATTGTTCTATAAAAAATGATGAACAAACTGATTATCATTAAAATGATGAAAAAACTGGAAAGATTTACATGAGCTGATGCTGAGTAAAGCAAGCAGAACCATGAATACATCGTACACAATAACAGCAAGAATATGCAATGAGCAACTATGAAAGACTTGGTTCTTCTCAATGATTCAGTAATTCAAACAATCCCAGTAGACTTTGGACAGAAAATGCCATCTGCATCCAGAAAAAGAATTATGGAAACTGTATATAAATCAACATATGCTATGTTTACTTCTTTTTTCTATTTTTTTCTCGCTCTCATGATTTTTCCCTTTTGCTCTGATTTTTCTCTATCAACATGATTCATAAAGCATTGTGTATTAAAAATAAATAAACTTAATACAATTAAAAAAAGAAAAAGAAATAGAAACATATATATATATATATATATATATATATATATATATATATATATATATATATATATATATATATATATTAGTTTCTAGGCTTTCTTCCTTCACTTTACATTTGTTTATGTAAGTCTTTTTTTTATACTTCTCTATATCCATCATGTTTGTCACTTCTTACAACATCATAATATTTAGCTGCATTCATGTAATAAAATTTGTTTAGCCATTCCCTGTTAATTTTTTTTGCCTCAAAATTCTTCTATAAAATTTTTAAAGTCTCTTTTTGGTCAGGGACCCCCTTGGGATATATGTACCTAACAAGGTAGTTCTACAATCATTTTTTTTCTTGAATTAGTTTGATTAATGGTTTTGTTTTGTATATTCACCAAATATTTGTTTAACATTTAGTTTTGCTTAGCCTGTATTAGATTGGGCACCTTCAGCTGTGGTGCTACATGAAAGAGCATATTCTAAATTCTTGGCTCAGCATACTCAATTTCATTGTATGTGGAAAAACTACCCCACCATTAGCTTAATTTTTTATTGCTTTCAAATTTTATTAACAGGAATAAAATTATAACTCTAGATTGATAAAATTATAATTCTTTAATTTAAGTATCTCTTAAAAATTAACCAATTAACAATTAATCAGTTAGCTTTTAATTTAGCTAATAAATTCATCCACTCTAGGAAAAAATGAAATATTTTAGATAGTGGATTTTATCTACATTTAAAAATGTAGGTACACGCACATACACATACATTTACATACACAAATACATAGAAGTAGTATCTCATTGTAACCACAATAGTAGCTTATATTATGCTTCTCTTGGTAGTTTTGCTTTTAATTTGGACTGGTGCTTTCAGTGATATAGGGAATTATTGGTAAAGAATTTCCCTTTGTCAGTTAAGATTAGCAATTATTCTGAAATTTATGATTTTAGTGGGTGACCTGAGACACTATGGGGTTAAATCACTATGTTCAAGTTTACCAAACCAGTATATGTTTAACATATGTGAATATAAGTTAGAGTGGATAGACATGTGAGAAAAAATATTATATCTGATTTGTTTTATGACATAATACTTAATAGTTTCTTTTTTTTCTTTTGTCTCTCCAATGGCAGATGTAATAAAAATTAAATAAAAGCTCATTTCATTACTAAAATGAATTTATATAAGCAGAAATAGTTGAAATATGTTCTTTTTGAATTTTTCTGTGATGTCAGAGAATTTCTTTTAAATAAAAATGTGAATTTCTTTTTAATAAAAAAGCTTGTATTATTTCATAAAGACAGCTTGTCTTATTTTTTATACTTTGGAATACAGCAAACCAAAACTATAAACAGGAAACAGCCTGGAAGATATAACCTGGACAGCTATGAATACTCAATTAGACGAATTCGTCCAGCTGAGACTGAAGATATTGCAATTAAGGTTATTTAATTTCTTAAATTCACTCTTGATTCATACACTTCTACTGTTTTCATAGTAAAATTCTGTCAAGTCATCCTCCAAATGTCCTTGCCACAAATTATCACTTTAGAATTAGCCAGTAAAATGAAATCACTTACATAATTTTTAGTTCTCTTGTATCCCTTTCTTACCTCCCCTCAACCAGCTGCTTCTTGCCTCAAGGAAGGCAGTGTATTTTGAGATAGTTAAAAAAACACTACCCCTACTAATCACTTTTTTATTTTAGACTTATTCTTTTTGGTGCATATTTAATATAATTCCTCATTTAATATAGTGTCAGATTAAAATAATTTATAGTAGGCAGCAATACTATTATCATGAATTTTAATTAAGCAAATAATATTATTGTCCTTGATTAGAAGTGAGTTTTATTTTAGAATCTGCAATATCACCAGGTAATTTTCTGGGCTTCTGATTCTGCTCATGTACA
Source organism: Antechinus flavipes (assembly GCF_016432865.1). NCBI lineage: Eukaryota > Metazoa > Chordata > Mammalia > Dasyuromorphia > Dasyuridae > Antechinus > Antechinus flavipes. The sequence continues at coordinate 177,982,057 of NC_067402.1, forward strand.
AAGTGGATAATTTTATTTGAGATGTTCAGTCTATATAATTGAAAACCGTTATGTCATTTCAAAGATATTAGAGGATTTGGATTCAAATTCTACTTCTGACACTATCTTATCTTACACAAATTGCTTAACCTATATGGGCCTTAGTTTCTTTACCAATAAAATATTGGAATTGAACTAAATGGCCTCTAAAATCTTGTGATTTCAAAGTAATCTTACTAATCTCAAACTTGTAAAAATTAAATCAGACATAATTTTTGTCATTCAAAATCATGAAACATCTCAAAAAATATGAATGCTAGAAAAAATACACATATAATTTATTTTTTTCTCAAAAATCCAAAGTATGTGAAAAGGATTAAGATACTTCATTGGTTTGACTTAAAGAATTGCAAGCTTAGGGAATATCTTGTGTTTTATTGTACAAGACCTCTATGAGCATGTAAAGAGATATTATATGAAAATTAATGAGGTATAGAGCTGTTTCCAACTTAATAACAGAAAAGAACTGTATTTGAAAAAAAAAGTAGGAGAATGACTTTCCTGGACAATAAGTATGATATATGAAAGATTCTGTCAATTTGGGGTAATTTGAGACAAGTTCTGACACTGGCTGTAGCATGAATTGTATAGTTTCATATCCTTTCCCCTCTAGTTTCTTTAATTCTTCTAAACTATTGTGTATGCTATTTCCTTGTTGATTATTAAAATATCACTCATTTGGGAGACTTTTTCCTTATAATGTGTCCACATAAAAATAAACTGCACTGTGCTTTTTATAACTTTTTATATTTGTATTTAAGTTTCTTCAATTATTTTAGAACAAAAGAGATTTAATTTGAGTCATATTTATCTTTTTGTCTTTTCCTAACAAATTTGTTTTTTTTCCATAAACTTGTTTTCTAGGTGACAAATGGGTATTTTTCATGGGGGAGTGGTTTAGCCACATTATCCAATATAGATATACGAATCCCAACAGGTAAGAGTCACTCAGGGATTGTGCTGTGTAATGTTCAACAGCTAAATTGTGTATTCAGCACCAAAACGTAAAGAATTACAGCTTGATGTGGCCAAAATGAAGCTAGTGTAAAAGATAATCATTTTTAACTATAAATCATGGACTGATATAACATCATAGTATAATGATTTCCACATCAATGGAAGTTATGAAATTGGACATCAATTTAGAGTATAACTTTGGAAAATATTTAACTTTGTTTCCTGAATTTCTCATTTCAATAAGTTATGTCTTTTGTTTTTATTTGTATTTGAACTTACCTCCTACTCAGTTTTTATCTGATGGGGAAATTATATGACATAAAGTGAAGTAGAAAATGTAGTCAATTCTCAGTATAATTCAGGCAAAAACTAATGAATTATTTAAATGGCATATTTCAAGATATTTGAATGTTTTTGAGATGAATTAAAATTTAGGAGCTAAGACTCTACCATATAAATGTAAGTACATAGTAGTAGGATTTTATTTTGAAAATACAGGCAAAAAAAAAATGATGCTTTTGCCACAGTTATCTAAGTATTTCATTGAAAACATATTTTCATTAGAATAGTAGCATTTTGAGCTTGAATGGACTTCTAGCCCATTGAAATCTAATCCAAAGCATGAGGAGAGAGAGATATCCATAGGGTAACTAAGTCAGAATTTAAATTTTTATCTTTTGGAGGTTGAATAGATCCTGTTTTCTGTATTTCCACATTGGAGATATCATGACTTAGAGATATTTAAATTTTAGAGCACTTTGAGATCAGGTATTGATTTGCCTTTCTTTTTATTTCTTCGCAGTTATATTGCTGAGTACAAATTAAGCACACAGTAAACACTTGTTAGTTTTCTCTTATGACTATTAATTGAAGAGAATTTTCAGTTAGTCTAAGACCTTTCTTATTCAAGTGAGAAAACTCACGTCTTGAAAGGTAAAATAACTTGTCTAAGGTTACATTAGTAATAGTAGCAGAGCTAGAGTTCAAACCCAGCTACTATGATAATGACAATAACTAATAAATAAGTAATGCTTTAATGTTTGCAAAGTACTTTGCATTTTTAGCTCATTTGATGAATATCTATAATAAGTTGTGATATGTAGATGGATTAAAAGTTCCTATAGTGCATCAATCAGTACATACAAAATACATATCTTAGATATATCAGATGGACAATGAGATGAATTAAGAATTGAACAGAACAATGGGTTGGATTGTTTCTGGAAAATAGCAAAGTTCTCTTAATGAATTCAACATTCTTCCTGAAAAAGATCTATCCTTTTTATAATGCTCTTATTTCAGAGATGATATATAAGCCATAGAACACTATAGTTTCTAAAGAATTAAAGATTAGGATCACCCAAAGAGCAGTGGAGAAGCAGCATGTGGAGAGAGTGTGAAATATTACAAAAATGTTAGCAGAAGAGTGATGTAAAGAATGTTACAAAGGAAACATATGATTGAAAATTACACTAGAAAATGGGTATATATGATAAGAGCAATTGATAATTGAAAAGCTGATATGTTCTAATAGTTTTCTCATAAAGCCTAGAAAGATTAAGGAAGAAATCTAGTACATTTGGTAGACACCCTTTGGGTTAAATTATACTATACAGCAGTTATACAGGATGAATAAGTATAGATAGATTACAACCTGAATCATGGGATATCCAATTTGAGATACATAAAGTGAAATGTTAGCTGTTTTAAATGTTTTCAGATACATTCAAAACAGAATTTTTCATCTTCTGCAATTAATGAATTTTATTTGATTATTATAGGTCAACTTACAATGATTGTGGGTCAAGTAGGTTGTGGAAAATCTTCCCTTCTTCTTGCAATACTTGGTGAAATGCAGACACTAGAAGGAAAAGTTCATTGGAGCAAGTATGTTTTTTTTTTTTAATTTGCTTTAAACCTAAATTATATTACTAGCAGGCAAAGAGTTAATTTAAATCTCCATTTTCTAATTAAAAAGCAATGCAAAAAGCTTACATCATTTGTAAAAATTAAGAGTTTTATGGTATAGAATGGATTCTTATTACAATGCTTTTTTTTAGTTTTTTTTTTTTTTTCTGTCAGAGCATTCTGTTTCAGTCTCTTTTGTTAAACTTCTTTCAAACTATGTTCACATATAGTGGATACCTTTAAAGTCCTATTCTTTGCCACACATTTGCCATTTTGGTGTCACCCTTGATTCTTTCAATTCTCCTCACATATTTAATAAGTTGCCAAATCGTCGAGTTTTTTCCTTTGCAATCTCTCTCAAGACTAGTCACTCTCCTCCCAATAAACTGTAATGGTACCCAGTTTCTTCCAGGATCAAATATAAAATCTTTTGTTTGCCATGAAAAATTCTTCAAAATCTTTATCCTTTCTATCTTTCAAATCTTCTTTATACTATACTTGATACTTTATAATACACTTTATACTTGATACTATACTATATCTGAGCGATGGACAGGATCTTCCCCCAGGAGGGAACTCATTTTCTTCCTGAGTTGTTTTTTGTTCATATAAAGTGTTCTCTGAAAGTGGTTTTAAAACAGCAATTTAATTGAAAATGTCTGATTTCTTTTCATTGAGATGTCAATATGAAGGAAGAATATTATTATCAGTGTTTTAAATGAAATTTTGCACAGCATTGACATAATGGGAATGACTTCTGGAACAGGAAAATAAAACTCTTCAAATTGCTGTTAGTTTGAATGTATGTTTGTATGAATTCAGGCAGTGAACACTGCACTGACCAAATGTTATCCAAGAAACAAGATGGAAGATTCCCTCAGGTTTTATTTTTTGGAGACTCTTGTTTATTGGGGAGGCTTCCTTAACTTTACAACCTCTGTGTCATGAAGTTTTATGTAATTTTTGCTTTTCCTTACAACTCTGGCAGATTGAGTTGTACTTTATAAATAATGTATCTGTTTTCTGATTGAACACTTTAAAATGTGATTTTATTTCCATGATTATTATTATTATTGTAGTTATCATCTATTTTAGAAATCAAACTATGGGGGAAATTTATATAGTGTTTTTATCTTTGACAAAAGATTTGTCCAAAATAAGTTTTTATAAATTGTATTCTTTAATGTGATGTGCTTCCTGGAAACATATTCAATATATGTTTTCTCCTGTGTAGAATTTTTATTCTAAAAATATAATTATAATCAAATGTTTAGATGGATGTGCAAGTGGTTGAATTGTACTCTTCAGTTTCAGTGTAGTTGCTATGGAAGGAAGTTGGTCAGCCCATCAGTTACCTATCCAATTGGAGGTTTTCTGTGAGGCTTTCAATGAAAAAGATGATAATGACCAATTAGAATATCAGGAATTTCCTTATGGAAAAGTTCTCTCCTTTAGGAAGAGTACTTATCTTGGCCTATTGCTGAGAAGAGCCATTTTTTCTTTCTTTCTTTCTTTCTTTTTAAATAACTTTTTATTGATAGAACGCATGCCAGGGTAATTTTTTACAGCATTATCCCTTGCATTCACTTCTGTTCCAATTTTTCCCCTCCCTCCCTCCACCCCTTCCCCCAGATGGCAAGCAGTCCTTTACATGTTGAATGGGTTGCAGTATTTCCTAGTTACAATATATGTGTGCAGAACCGAACAGTTCTCTTGTTGCACAGGGAGAATTGAATTCAGAAGGTATAAATAACCCGGGAAGAAAAACAAAAATGCAAGCAGTTTATATTCATTTCCCAGTGTTCTTTCTCTGGGTGTAGCTGCTTCTGTCCATCTTTGATCAATTAAGGCTCTCTTTATCGAAGAGATCCACTTCCATCAGAATACATCCTCAAACAGTATCGTTGTTGAGGTATATAATGATCTCCTGGTTCTGCTCATTTCACTCAGCGTCAGTTCATGGAAGTCTCGCCAGTCCTCTCTGTATTCATCCTGCTGGTCATTCCTTACAGAACAATAATATTCCATAACATTCATATACCACAATTTACTCAACCATTCTCCAATTGATGGACATCCTTTCATTTTCCAGCTTCTAGCCACTGCAAACAGGGCTGCAACAAACATTTTTGGCACATACAGGTCCCTTTCCCTTCTTTAGTATCTCTTTGGGGTATAAGCCCAGTAGAAACACTGCTGGATCAAAGAGTATGCACAGTTTGATAACTTTTTGAGCATAGTTCCAAATTGCTCTCCAGAATGAGCCATTTTTTTTTCTGAAAAAAAGGATGTTTATAATAGCAGAAGAGCTACCATTTTATTTGACCTAACACTGGATTATAAATACAAAGAAAATCTTTTTAATTATTAAATGACCAGATTTTAATAGCATGATCTGAAATTTACTCTATCTTTTGTGCTGTTGATTACAGAGAAAATATATGTGATCTCCATCAGACACATCCATTTTCATATCATCAGAGGTTCTTTTGGTAGTATTTTGTATAAGACAGTAGCTTTTTTCAATTTTAAAAATGAAAGAAATCAGTGTTGAAATGATTTTTGGCCTCTTTTTCCATTCCCTACCATGGCTAGTCACATACATTTTCTACTATATTGAAAGACCAGTCCTTTTTCTTCTTTGAGGATAACACTTCTGTATGTCATATATGCGATCAAGAAAAAAGGGAATACATTTAAATTTCAACTTAGCAGATTTTTCCAGGCATATATCCTATGAACAACTCCAAAAATCCTAGAATTTCTTTAATTCTAGGAAGAAGGAATGCCAAAGAAAAATTTAAATGGGCTTCTTCATAGCTTTTTATACTCAAAAGTCGATTTGTATGAATTCTCCATTTGGCTTTGCATTCTGACTCTAAAATATGAGAAAAGTATTTTAAATGTAGACTTTGGAGTCGTGATATGACTTGGCAGGATCTTGAAAAACACATTTTGTGGTTTATTTTGTCCATTGGAGAAATGTCATTATAGATGAACATGGTTGATGATAATATCATCCTTTATTTGTTCTTAATGATTGTACTCTTGTTTTGATAAAAAAAATTATTCATTAATTAATAAATTTATTTAATTGATTAAATTAAAATTAATAAAAATATTTATTAACTGAAATTAGCCAATGACAAAGAGATTTTTTTTCTTGCCTACATGTACAGTACAGCACTTATTCACCTATGTAACAACAAAATACTATTAAATAAAACTATGGTAGAAAACTCGTGGATGAGGAAATTCGCTTTTATGAATACAGATCTACACTTTCTCTGGAGTCTTAGAGAGATGCTTACAGAATGGAGAAGTAATATAATAATTACATGATTATAATATAGTATTTTAATATTTAATATTATTGTTTTTATTAACAGCTATTCTTTGGTATCACAGTATCTCGGTATCACAGTTCTAATGGATGTCAAAAGTCATTTAGACTAACATCCATTAGGATATTCCTGATAAGTGAGCCTCCACTAAAGAGTTCTAGTGAAGGAAAAATCACTATTTGCCAAACATCTCATTTCACTCTGGGGCAGGTATCATAGTTAAGAAATTTTTCCTTATTTTGGGCTTATAATCTGTCTTCCTGAAACTGGTAGCCATTGCCCCTAATTCTGATTCTTGTGGCAAAACCTCAACTAATATCTCTTCCAGTAACTTCAAGTATTTGTATTATCACTATCATGTTCCCCCTAAGTGCTCTCTTAACTCTCCTTCAAATGGTTCTGATATAGCATGGCCCTCAGGTCCTTCAGAGGAAATGGTGAAAAACAAGAGGTAGGAAAATGTTCTTATTCCCAAGAAAAGCAAAAGGAAAGTCTTTGACCTATAAGCTGGTTAACTTGACTTTGCTTCTTAACAAAATTCTAGAATTTATTAGTTAAAATACATCTTATGAGATTTAGACTGGGAGGTAATATCCATTAAGAGTTTGAGATACTATACATGGACCAGAAAAATCAACTGTACAAGTGTCATATGGAGGGAGAAACATTTGGCTTGGTTGAAAAACATTTTGTATGAAAAATATCAGAAAGTTTTAGGGCAAAACAAGCTTCATATAAACCATCATGGTATAATGAAAAGGGTCAGGCTTGGGAGTCAGAGGATTTGGGTTCAGATTTCACCTCTGCCATTTAATTCCTATATGAATTGGGCAAGTTATAATACCTTTGGCTTCAATTTCCTAAACTATAAAATGAGTTATAAAGAGGGTTTCTGAGAACCCTGTTGCTCTAGATATAGGATGTTATAATAGTATGAAAGGATAATATGGTTGCCACAAAAAGTTAATATTATTTTAAACTGTGTTAATTTCCAAGAAAAATGGAAATGAAAGCACAATAGAAAGTGATGGATTTGGAAGTCATGTTCTCAGAAATAAACTCTGTATAGATGATGTCCTTTTTGAAATATTTAAGCATAAACAACCATAATACAAACATGGTCTCATTCAACCATAATACAATTGGGTTTTTTCCTCTCATCCAAAAACAGTGATACCTAAGAGTTTAAATTAATTACTTTTTAAATTACCCATACTTATTTTGTTTGAATAGTGATATCCAAAGGCATGCATTTTTTTTGGTTGTCTATTCTTTGATACTATCTTCTATAAATTACCGTGCTTCTTTCTGTTACTAGAAGTCCTATTTTCTTATGACAAGAATTTATTATATAAATACAAATTTAACTCTTGGATTAGAGGCTCAGACTTGACACAAAAAGTCCAGATACAATTTCAGAACCTCTCACTATCCTTGTACATTGCTTCAATCTAAGGAGATGGTGAATATTAGTATCTAACAGTCCCTATTAGTGACTACCAGCATCCCCCATATACATTCATGCTTATAAGGTTTCAGAAAAACTTTACACAGGGCAAAGAATGAAATCTGACCAGAGACTCCCTTCCAGTGGGGTTATGAGATCGTGGATTTAGAGCTGGAAGAGTCTTAAAGGCATCTGTTCAAATCTGAATTTTTAAAATTTGAGGAAATTTTAATGTCACTTAACTGAAGCTGCCCTCTCTAAAATTTCAAATGAATTGCTAAATATGATGTTCATTTTTTCAGTCTTAAGCATTTTCAATTTTTATGTTTGTTTTTGATACTAGTACCCACTTTTCTTGCTTAGTTTTCATGATACTTTTCTGTCTTAGTGTGCCTCCTTTTTTATGACCCCTTTCTGAGTCTTCTCTAGTTGATCATTCTTATTTCACTTTCCTTCCATAACCTCATTCAATTTCATGGATTTAATCTCTATGCCAATGACTCTCTAGATCTATTTATTTAGCCCTAGTATTTCTTCTGAGCTTCAATGAACACATTACCAATTGCCTAGTATTTTTAGATTTAACACTGAATTCATTGTCTTTCCCCCTAACCTTTCCCTTTTCTCAAACTTCTTTCAAGTCTTTCAGGTTCATAATTTCTAGCATTTCTTATGTTCTATGCTCTTCGCTACACATATTGAATTAATTGCTGTATCTTCCTTTTTCTACTTTCACAACATCTCTTATCTGTCCTCTTCACACAGCTATCATTATAGCTCAGGCCTTCATCAAGTCTCACCTGTATTATCACATTAGCCTTGGTCTCCCTCCCTCAAGTTTTTCACCACTCCAATTCATCCATGTACTGCCAAATTAATTTCCCTTAAGCATGGGTCTAATAGTCATCTTATTCTCTCATTCAAATAATTGCAGTGCCTTCCAATTTGCTTTCAAGCTAGGATACAAAGCCCTACACAAGTTTCCTCTATTTTTCCAGTCCCCCTGAATGCTTCTTCATATCTTGCACTCCACAGTCTAGACAGATTGGTTTTCACCATTTTCTTTACACATTATACTCCATCTTCTATCTCTTTGTCATTGCACTGTTTGCTTTCCATGTTTAAGATACATCTCTTTTTTACCTCTCTGCCTCACAGGTCCCCCTCTCCTTTCAAGATATAACTCAAGTACAATATAATGTATGAAATATCTTAACCCCTCCCAAATTGTTAATGCTTTTTCTCCCAAATCACCAAGTTCAGTGTCCTTTCCACTATATCATTACATCTATAGCAGAAGTAGACTGATATCATTTACCTCTTTTGATTATTTTCTATTTCTTTTGTGTAGGATTTCCTTTATAAATATTTGCAGATTATCCACTCATTAGATTGTAAGTTCTTTAAGAGCAGGGGGCTTTCTTTTTCCTCTTTTTGTATACCCAGAACTTAGAACACGGAAAGGCATATGGTAGATACTTAATAATATTGTTTGATTGTTTAACTATGTTGCATATATATTTGTATTTATTAATTTTATATCTACTTTTGACCTACCTTCTCTCTCCCTCCATTAAAACATAAGCTCATAGAAGTTGGTATTGATGCATTCTTTATACTTTTATTCTCATTGCCTAGCACAGCATCTGACACATGGTAGGTACTTTGATAAATACTTTTTGATTAGTTGACTGATTGAAACAGAGATCCAAAGAAGTTAGGCGACATACCTAAAGCTTTTGTTAGGAAGTGGTCAAGGTGACTATAAATCTAATTTTTTGGTTTCTTATCCTTTATTCTTCTCATTGTATCATATTAATGGTATCAGATATTGTACAGTATCGCCTTGGAGAGGGTCCCAACAAGAGAGGTGTCTACCTTGCTCTTTCATGAGGAACTCTGTAGCTGCTTGCTCTTTCACTAGCAATTCCTCTCTATTGCTGCTTCTGTAATGGACCATAGATGTTTCTTCCCATAGTCATTTTGTTTGTTCCAGTAGGCATCATGATCCCTTGTACTATTATTCTTGTCCTTTGTTATACTCTTTTGCTTCCTTCTATTTGGCTGTTCCCTGACCTCAATAGATCAATGGTCAAAGAAATATGAACAAATAGTTCTTAAAAGGATTATTATTAAAATTATATGAGACAACACCCTAAAGTACTAATAGTACTAGAAATGCAAATAAAAGCAACCTTGGAAATTTCAGCTCACACTAAGAAAATGGGCAAAGATAACTAAATAGTCAGTTTGGTGAAGTACTAAAAAGAACACATTACTGCATTATTGGCAGTATATACTATGAATTAGTATAATCATTACAGAAATCAATTTGATACTATGCAAACAAAAGTAACTAAAATATTCATATCTGTTAACCCAGAAATTTTGCTACTAAGCATAAAACCCAAAGAAGTCTTTTCTAGTATCATTTTTTTTTGCATTAGCAAAGAATGAGGTACCCATTTTTTTGGGAAAAGGCAAAGAGATTGTGATCTTTAAATGTGATGGAATAGTATTGTATTATAAGAAACAACAAATATGATGAATATAGAGAAGCATAGGAAGACTTTAATAAATTGATGCAGAGTAAAATAAGCAGTATCTTGAAAAAATATACTTGGTGAAGATAACAATGCAAGTGGAAAGAATAACCACAACACAATCAAAAACTGGTATATCAAAAATTATAAAGAATAAGAATAACAAAGAATATGCATATATATGTGTATGTATGAATAGATTTTATAGAGAGAGAGACATGCTTTTAAAAAAATTATTTCATTTTGATTTTTTTTGTCTTTTTTTCTCTTTTCTTTTAAAAATTTATAGCAGCTCTCTGGAAGGAAAGAAGGGGAAAGATATATGGGGAAATTTAAACAATGTTAAAACAAAAGATTTTAGTATAAAGTTATTTTTAAACATTAAAAAAGAGAACATGTCTTAGAAATAAGAAAAAGAACAGGCCCAAGAGGCAAGTGCCTGTATTTTTTTTCAAGAAGAAAGGCAAGAAGAGTTAGATATAGTGATGATTGAAAATCTTTGAAAAAAATAAAATTAATATTTTTAAAACAAACAGAAAATGACTTGTTACTGATATGGGAGTAGTTACCAAATCAGCTGACTCTGCAGTTAGAGTAAAAATCTAAATTAATATCAAACTAAAATAAAAAATAAGATGAAATCATGACCAAGAATTAAGGAAGTTTCTGCTTGACTCAGTCAGAAATGGAAAATTGTAAAAATTTAGACATCAACACAAACTATCACCATTTCCCTAGAGAATTTAAGTAATATAAATCAACTGTCACAATTAGGAGACTTTTTAAAAGGGTCTAGAAAAATATCTTAGTGAGCATTATTCTCCTTGACAAGTGTTGTCAAGGGCAACACCAGTTTAGAACATAAACTTGGTTTTTAAAGTCTTATGAAGAAGTGTGTAGAAGATTATAACTAGTATCACCTCATAAAATGGAGAAAAGCAGTGGATAGAAAAAAACAAGTTTACACAAAGCTTTATAAGAGGCTCAATTTAGCCAGATTGTACTTAGGGCATTTAAGGACAAAACAAAAGAAAAAAAAGGAAGAAAATCCTTAAGCATTTTATAACTGTTTTTCATCAATAACAATGTATCCACCATATATAAACTCTACAGTTTTCAATCTCCCAACAAAGACAATATCAATGAACCTAAAGAAAAGGAAAATGGAAAGTACTTTTGGGTCACATCAGGCTAACATAGGAGAAGTCTGTGTTGGAAATGACATGATTTTGAAGACAATGAGGAATGAATTCTCAAGAAATTTGAAAAAATAGAACATATCAAATGCTTAAATAATTTTTTATTGTGGATGAAATTAAGTGAGAGAATATCTATGGCCAATAATTCCTATTCATATCTCTAGAAAATTTTTATGAAAATTACATGTTGAACATTTATTACATACATCCATATAAACACACATATAAATATAAATATATATATTTTATTTCTCCCTGCCCTTAGTTATATGTTAAAACATTTGTGTTTTTTTTAAGTTTTGATTTTCAAATTTTATCCTTCCCAACTTTTCCTAATCAGATATGGGGTATATCAATACAATCATATAAACTTTTCCATATTAGTCATTTTGTGCAAGAAAATTTGAATAAAAAAAAGAAAGAAAGTGAAAATTAGTATGCTTCAGTCTTTATTCAAACAGTATCAGTTTTTTCTCTGGATGCCCCAATAGTATACTTCATGATGAGTATTTATTAACCTTCTATCTAGCTGTGAGGAAGCTAGATGGCGCAATGGATAGAGCACTGGCCTTTGAGCCAGAAGGACCTGAGTCAAATTCACACTTAACACTATGTGACCTTGGGCAAATCACTTAATCTCAATTGCCTTACAAATTTTTTTTAAAAGAGTTTCTATTATGAGCCTGGTACTGTACAAGTACTAAGGATATAAGTAAGAAAAAAAGGCAGTTTCTGCCCTCAATGAACTTAGAATCTAATAGGGGAAAAGTACCAAGACATGAAACCAAGTAAAACAAAAGAACTGATTGCCATTTTGAACCCTCTATAAAAAGAGGTAACTGGAGGAAATTGTAAATTCTGCATTTTAGAGAAGAAACAGCAACTAATGAAATCTGAATAGCAAGCAAGTCTCCATGATGATAAGTAGTAAGTACATTCTTGATGGGGCATGATGAAGTTGGTGATGAATTTCCTTGTTGAAGTTTAATAAAAGGAAAATAAACTTTCAAAAATTATTCTGTCAAGAGGAACAGGTTTTTATTTAAAAGTTTGAAATTATTGAGTGTAAAAAAATTTACCATATTAATTATTATTAACTATAAAAAGGCATTTCTTTTGTTACAGTAAAATATTTCCTTAAGTATTCTTCTCCAGTAAAGAATCTACTACATATACCCAAATCTCATAGAAGATTACTCAAAAAAAGTAGCAACAGAGAAACTTTTGAAGTAATACATAAACAAGGAGACATGTGCTGACTAAAGGTATTTGCTATTATCTTAGGGGATACTTACGAGAGATTCTAAATAGAAAAGGATTCTCTATGCTTGATGAGCGTCTCTGGTTGTTAATTGTATCAAGCTCTGGAACACTGGAGATTCTTCTAAATGAGATCTATACTAATTTAAGAGAGTTTAGCTGAGTTATCCAAGAAGGGAAAAAAAATTTAAGAAAAATATATGTTGTCTATATTATACTACAAATTTGGATGGGCAGCTCATTCACTATGACAGAACCACCAAATTTCAAAATTTGAAGAGAGCTCAGTAACAACTTTGTTCAACCATAGACAAAAAGAATCCCCACCACAGCAACTTGTCATCCAACCTTTGCATAGACTTCTGTTGTATGAAAGTCCCCTACATCCCGAGGTTAACATTTCAGTTTGGGTTAGCTACATTTTAAGTAAGTTTTACCAGATGTTCAGAATATTTTTACCTTTGTTCCACTTATACAAAATATTGGGTCAGGCAGCACAAGTCAAATACCTCTTCTTCATGACAGATTTTAAGTACTGGAAGTCAGCTTCCATGTTCTTCCCAACTCTTCTTTTCTCTCTAATACACAACTCCAAACCTTTCAACCAAAACTCTTATGACATAGACTAGAAACTCTTTGCAATTCTGGCCTCTTTTATCTGTATATTCATGAGATTATTGATGTCCTTCCTAAACTCTAGTATATGTTATTGATCCTAGTACTACAGGTAGAGTATGGCAGTGCACAATGAATTTATCATTCCTTATTCCTAGAAATTATGTTTTTTGATACAATCCAAGATCATATTAACTATTTTTTCTGACTGTTGCAGCTCACTTTTGATCCATATTGAGCTAATATTTTATTAAAATTTCTAGATTTCCTCCAGACAGACTGCTATCTAACCATGCTTTTCCTATCTTATAAAGTCAGTTTTTAAAACTCAAATGTAAGATATTTATTCCTATTAATTTTTATCTTTGACCTATTGTTTAATCTGCCAAGATCCCTTTAGAGCTGGCTTCATTTTGTGTTTCAGCTGCCTTTCCTAGCCTTTTGTCACCTATAACTCTGAGAAGCTTACCACCTGTGATTTTTATCTAAAGTAGGTTATAAAAATTATAAAAAGCATAGAACCAAGCAGAGATCTCCAAGACACTCCACTGGTGACTTCCTTCCAAAGTGACATTGGCTTATTAATCATTACTTTTGAGTCCTACCATTCAACCTCTTCTGAAGTTATCTCAATATTTTATCATCTAGCTCACATCTCTCCCATATTTTACGCAAGCACAGATGATGTTTAATCAATTGTTGGGTTGAAATATAAATAAACAATCTATGACATTGCCCTCATCTACCATCTTCCTCTCTTAAATTTACTTAGTAGCATTCTGATTTGACTCTAGAATAGCAAATTTTTTAAAGCACTTTATTTTCTTGAAGTGGCAATTTTTTTTTTGTAGAAACTACTATACTCCTGAAACAGCTTCTTACCTCTTACTTTCTTAAATACCTCTTCCTTCTACTTCAATGAATATTCCCTTCCAAAAAAAAATACATACATACACATCTATATGTATTGTATGTGTGTTTTAACATTGGTTCACTCATTCACTGAAGTCATCTAGACATCATTTGCTCCTGAAAACAAATTTAACATTCTAAGTCTATAGTTCCCTATCTCTCCAACTTTTTCTTTAAACAAGGTTGTTTATAATAATTTAACAGTATAGTTTTCTTCATTGTTTTTCTATGTTGTTTTCATCATTCTTATATTGTTTACCTGTTATCATTTAGTATAATTTGCATCACTTCATACATGACTTATTTATATCTCTCTTTCCTCAATTATTTCATATGACATAGTAATATTCCATTTTATTAATATATTACGATTTATTTAACTATCATCCAATCAATGAATACCATTTTGTTTTTGGTTCTTTGTCATCACCAAAAGTGTTGCTCTGAATATTTTGGTATATCTAGAATCTTTCTGTTTTTAATATCATTGGAATATATCATTCACTATATCAATATTTTAGGATCTTTTTTCACTTATTCCTAAATGATATTTTCAAAATTGTTGGAGTAATTCATAGTTTATCCAATAGTGTATTAGTACATCTATCTTCTGTAGTCCCTTTAGCTTTGACTATTGTTTTCATTTGTCATCTTTGCCCATTAAAACTTAAAGCATGAAACCTCCAAATTGCTTACATTTTATTACTTTTTATTATTGACATCTTGGAGCAATCTTTCTTATGCCTTTTGATAATTTATAATTTCTCAGTTTACTGTTAAAAATAAAGCATCCTCAGAGTTAAAAAGAAATTCTTCTGTTTATTCATTTGTTTTGATTACTTGTCTGCTGGGGGAATGAATGTTTACAGCATTTTACAGTCATATATTTGTATTAATTCCCTGTATATGATATCATAACCTATATATAGATGTCATATCCTTATCAGAAACATCTGAAAAAAAGATTTTCCAGTCAACAATTTTCTTTGTCACACCAAATGTATTGCTTTTGTTCATGTAAAAATTTTATAATTTCTTTTCATAAAATTTTATCCTTGTTTGGTTAAGGACCATCACCAAGATCCACAGTTGTGAAAGGTATTTCTCCATTCATTGTCCTCCATTTAAAAAAAAAGCTGTCCTTTTTATATTTTGATTGTGTACCCATTTGACACTTGTAATTTGTTTTCTAAGATGCTAGTCTAAATCTGTTACTTTGACAAACTTCTCTCTAGTTTTTCCAGCAGATCTTGCTCTTCTTAAATAGATTTGTTTTTTATTTTTACTTAGGTATTCTGTTCCACTGATTTGCTTTTCTATTTTAAAATAATAATAAATAATTTTAGTGACTACTTCTTCCATAATATATTTTAGGATCTGGAAGAGCTATTCCATCTTTATTTTTATTTCCCCCCACTTTCTATAGAATTATAGGAATATAGATTTAAAGTTCAGATGCTCTCTTATTCCTGATATTTTGTAACTCTTTCCTGGTCCTCTTCCTGTCTTGCTACCCCTCAGTATCCTTTGCTGGATACTGTGTCCCCTTTACTGTCTCTGTCTCTCTTTCTGCCTGTCTGTCTCTGTTGTTCTGTCTCTTTCTCTCTTCTCTATCTGTCTCTCCATCCTCTGATGTCCTTTTAAATTATTTGTTAGATTCAATTATATCTACACAAATGACTCAAAACTATACATCCACTCTTTTTCTCTCCCCTGATTGCTAGGATTTTTATCTGGATGTTTCATCATTATCTCAAACACATCCAAATTGGAACTTCTTATTTTTCCCATTAAATTCCAATATCTCTTCTAAACTTTTCATATTTCTTGATTTATACATAGAAAGTACTTAATAAGTGTTTACTAAATGAATGAATTGGGAGAATGTTCAAAGATGGGAGATGTCACAATTCAAAAAGTAGTTAGCATCACAGAGGAACAAAATGAACAGAACTGAAAGTTTGATTTTGGACCTAATCTTCAGATTTCAAGTATTTTTAAAATTATTCTTTCTTTTATATTCTATTAATAAAAGACTTTTGACTGAATTCCTTATGCAATTTAGCCCATCCTTTTGAACACATAGTATATTCTTTAATTTTTTTTCAAATTTTTGATGTTATTTTCTTCAGAGTATGAATACTTATTAGCTGCTTATGTGGAATGGGTGAAATGAATAAGGTAACTGACCAAAAGAAAATTTCAATGCCAATTTCAGATGACTTTAGTGTAAAGTAAATATAGAAGAAGGTAATTAGCTAACAAATTCTCTCCCTATTTTTAAAAGCAAAAAATTATCTTTCTCCTTTCTTGAGGAAATCATATTTATCTATTAAGAATATTTAAAGACTCCTGAAATTTATTTATTTTATACTGTTTGGAATAATTAATTATTTCTTTTCAGGAAACGAATTAAAATAGACACAATAAAATGTGATCAAACAGTTAATTTAACAGTTACTTTGTCATAGAAATCAATTGTGAAAAAAGTGATGGAGACATAATTTTTATTGACAATGAAAGCCAACAATGTAGGGAACCTGTTCCATTGGCTCTAGGGTATCATCCCCTCCAACCATACAGACCTTAACCAATTAATGATTTAGCTGATAAAGTAGTAGTAAGCATCAAAGATGAGATTTGACAGTTTCTGATTCCACGCCTCACCATTATGCCAAATATGATCAGTAGTGACATAAAATTTCACAGTAACAAAACTAGTTTATCCCAAAATATTTACTTTGAATCAGTTGCTTCTACTGTAGTGATAGAAAGTTAATGGTTAATCAAGGAAACTAAAAATGATTTTTTTTCTTTCATTTAGTCTGTATGATAATTCTGATGGACTATTGCAAAAATTTCTAATTTGGACTATAATTTGTCAGATGGCTTTGGTCTATAGTGTAATTACAATGAAAATAATAAATGTAAGGACTTCTTAGTAGCATTAATGAAGTCCCAGTGCCCACGATTTTGAACATGTATGACAATGATAAAGTTTACAACATTTCCAGCTGCAAGTAAATCCAAGAAAAAGTTATGAAGAAATCAGAAATTTGTCTTTCCTATTCTTTATTGTCATCTCTGTTTCTTCTCAGGTTAGATGTTCCTGGGTTTTTATATTTTTCCCCTCTTTCTAAGTCTGCTCTCAAGAAAAACTCTTGATGTCACATATCTGTAAATTAGTATGAGCTTAATACATTAACTGTCAACGGTATTGGTATTTTAACTTGTTTGTAGTTGAGAAATGAAAAGCTTCTCTCTGTCTTACCCCATTGTGATTCAGTGAATTTCAAACCATCTACAGACTGGCAGAGGAAAATGATGTTGTTGTTGTACTAGCTACATCTCTGTTATAATCGACATTGTAGGACAAAATCTTATTAATAATTATTTTTGTGGTTTTTGAATGAGTTAGTTCTAAATAGATTTATTCTTTTATAGATGACCTTAATTACCTGTGGTATTATTTTAAATCTATATTAGCTTACTAATAGCTAACATGATCCCTTAGAAAGCATACTTCTGACAACTATCAATGAGTTGGTATATATTCAGAAAATAGTTATACGAGCACAGTTCAAATAAAAATACTTAGCCTAAAACCATGTTATATGTTCATCTTTCAAGTGGAAATTAGTTTTGGAATATCTTGTTATTGGAATATTGTGTTTTTCTTTTTTTAGCAGTGATTAGATAGTTCTATCTAGAATGTTAGAAATGGAAAAGACTTCAACACCAATCAAGAAAATATTACCAAGAAACATAAAATAGCTTATCTGGTTGATTTGTAACAATGCTAGAGGTAGATACATCCATAACCATGTGAACCTAGTCACAATGAGTATTTGTTATGAAAATGAATAGTATTGTTTACTAAATATGAGTTTAGCTTCTGTTGTTTAGCTGATATCACAAAAACTTAACATTTATGTCTTTTATTATTATTATCACTTTTAAGCTCCATTTCTCTTTGAAATAAAAATAAAATTATATTAGGAATTTAAGTATTTACTATACCTAATATTTAATTCTCCCCTTACATAAAATGTGTGCACTTTCATTAAACCCATTTCTTGAATAATGAACATTTTTTACCATACTTGCAGTGTAAATGAATCAGAGCCTTCTTTTGAAGCAATCAGAAGGTATTATTTCTGTTTTAACTGTATTTAATAAAAATAACTTCTCAAACTTTCCTTGAAACTTAACCTTTTACTCCTTAGTCATTTTGTTGTTTCTCTTCATATAACAAATCATTCATGAGAATGTGTTAGCCAAATTTAAGGGCAGTGGTTCTCAACCTG
This sequence comes from Antechinus flavipes, assembly GCF_016432865.1. Classification (NCBI taxonomy): domain Eukaryota; kingdom Metazoa; phylum Chordata; class Mammalia; order Dasyuromorphia; family Dasyuridae; genus Antechinus; species Antechinus flavipes. The sequence goes on from NC_067402.1 coordinate 178,000,588, forward strand.
ATTAGGCACAATTATCAATTTACAGAAATAATCTTAACCAGAGAGTTTGCTCACATCAAGTTGCAGACATCTTGATCTTAATTAAAGCTCATTCTCTTTTTTTTAAACCAAATTGGGTTTGGATTCTGTTCACATAAAATTGCAAGTGGGTATGGGAGCTACATTATTAATAATGTAGCATTGGAGTCTTCCATTAAGATAAGAAAGAAGACCAGAAACAGCATGCTAAAAACCTAAAAAATCAGAATGGGTTCTTGTGCTCAAGGTTGGTCACCACTGTATGAGTATGAATATATCCATCTAAGAAGCAATACTTGCATATATTACATTCTCACATCTTTTAAACTTGTGAAATTGATATTATAGAAAAATAGTGTTTCTAACTAATATTCCATATACTACAAATATTCTTTCTTTCATAACCTCAAGTTGCACTTACTGATTCCAAACTAACAATGAAAATTTGACTTTAAACTGAACTAGCCCACAAATTCCATCTTCTTCTTTAGTCTAAATTCAGGAACAGTTTCTTAATTACTGAATATCTGATGTATAGACATCTGGTATAATTTCCAACACTTAAAAAGATAACTTTGTAACCATGCTGGTGTGTACACTCTTTCAATATGTAATTAAAATGCATTTTACTTGAATATAATTTTTCTCTAAATATTCTTTACAATAATGATTTTTTAGTTTAATATAATATATAAGCATTCAAAACATATTTTTAAAATATGACTTAAGTCACAAAACATATTTATCTATTATGGTGCTATTATTGCTGCCCTTTTTAAAAGAGTCATCTACAGAAAAAAAATCAATGTATAGAGATAGGATTTAAATAGAATTTTAAAGGTATGTAGCTATTGAAGATAATTCATGGCTATTCTATTTGATGACTTTGGGATTGCATATATATTTATTTACATTATCCATGAAAAAAAATTATATTTTAAATTTTACTTTTCTATAATTTGGACATTTAAAGTTAAAATTTTTACATTTAAATGTAATTTTTATGTGTATAAATTTTCTACACAAAAACGTGCACCTTCTGTTCCAATGTGATCATATGTTTAGTCCTTTTAGGTTAGATATTAACAACACAACTAATTAACAAGATTGGTGAGTTTTGAAAATGTCCCCTTTAGATCCCTTTTAATTTATTTTTTAATAACTTTTGACTTTCAGCTACAAATGAAAAAAAAAGTATCTTTTTTGCATCACCCTGTTGTCATTTTATTTACTTTTTTTCCCCTCCAATTTTGCAGCAGGAACAGATATTCTGTAGCCTATGCAGCTCAGAAGCCCTGGCTATTGAATGCTACAGTAGAAGAAAATATTACCTTTGGGAGTCCTTTCAATAAGCAGAGGTGATTATGAATTCAGCATCAATACTAATCAAAATACAAACAACTAAATATTTTTAATTAATGTGACTAATGGTTTTCAAATGGTTGATCCAATAGTTTCTACATTTCCCTGATTTCCCCTTGCTATGCTTGTTTACATGATATATCATCAGGATAAATGGAGTCTCCTCATAAAAAATAGGATTCAATAGAAAGTCTAAGATTATCTTTCACTATTTGAGCTCTTTTCTTCACATATATATTTAAGCAATTTTCTATGTTTCACTTTCTGTGTATATAGATCTTTAAAAATGTGAAACTTTCACTAATATTTATAAATAACTTATATTGTCCAGTGTTATCTTTACCCAAGATTAGTGGTACTGCAGCTTATAACTACCAAGATTCCAAAATTAATTACTAAGCTTTGAACCCAGAACTAAAATTCATCCTTTTTTCTGCAGGTACAAAGCTGTCACTGATGCCTGTTCTCTTCAACCAGATATTGATTTGTTACCATTTGGAGACCAAACTGAAATTGGAGAAAGGGTAAGTTAAAAGTTATCTCATCCTTGTTAATCTATAATTTATTTTTAAAAACAATATAAAGAAAAGCCTTTGACTTTTTTCATTAATTTTCCATAAAGTATAATAAGAGCTGATAACCTAAGTAGTATTCTATAACAATGGGAAACCAAGTGTTCCTATAAGTTCATTTCTCTCTACTTGCTTTGATTCACTAATCCTAGAAACAGGACTACAAGTGGCCTCTAATGCTGTATATTACAGGAATTTGGAAATAATGATCTCAAAACTTGCAATACCTCAATCACCATGAATATTTAAGAAAATTGCCTGAGACCTCATCTCTTATATAATACCTCCCCCACCCCCCAAAAATTCTGTTTCAGAAAGGCTTTCTTATGGAACCATTGAAATGATTTTAAAAGTCTGAATAAGAGTGCTCAGGATGAATCAAAGCAAGTAGAGAGAAATGAACTTATAGGGACAGTTGGTTTCCCATTGTTATAGAATTCTATAAATTCTATAGATGCTATAAATATAAATTTATATTTATATATTTATATAGCTATAAAAAATGCTATAAATATACTGGGATAGAGGGACTAAGAAGTGTCCTTGGTAGGAATACCAGCCAAAAGTTTTCAGGTAAGATTAAGTATTCCTTAAATATCTCCAGAATAATTGCATCCATTCCTTCTAGTCAATGGGTTAAATATAGATTGCTTATAACAGAACCTCACAAACATAATTTGGCGGAAACTGATGTTCAATGTTTGATTCAATCCAAAAAGTGTCTATTAGATGATTATTATTTTCTTAATATTGTACCAGTATCACGTCCTCATGTTGACCAAAATGTTTTTATTCGGTATTTTGTTAGCTATGCATTGTTTTGTGCATCAAGATTGGTGCTTATAACTTTTTCCTCTGCAATCCCCTAATGTTTCTTCCCTGACAGAATGTCTTTTTATCATTTTGTAAAAATTGCCTCAGATTTACCTCTGATATTCAAGCAAAACCCTAAATATCTCTCCAGCTTGAAATCTAAGCTATTTGACTACCAGAAGAACATGTTGCTAAGCAGAAAATCTTTCCTGAGATACTAACATAACATAAATCTAAAGTAAAGAATCAATTAGTAGTTTCAGAAAAAAATGTAATAATAAAAATATATAATACTCATTATTATTTATTACATTTCTTTTTATAAATAATATCATTCATTGATTCATTATTATTCACTTGTCACATATCAAAAGTTCTATTCAGTAGTAAATATAAAACTTACCGTGACATAATTAAATTTTGGTCAGGAGAGTTATCATATGAATGTACCATTAACATAAGAGGTAGCTAAGTGGTGCAGTGGATAGAACTGTGGGTCTACAGTCAGTAAGACCTAAATTCAAATCTGATTTCAGTTACTTAGAAACTGTGTGACCCTGACCAAGTGACTAAGCTTTTATCCTTCAATTTACTCAATTGTAAAATGAGGAAAATAACAGCATCTCTGTTGCAAGATTGTTGTGAGGATTAAATTAAATAATATTTGTAAATTGCTTAGCACAACCCCTGGCATGTAGGTGATACCATTTAAATGCTTATTCCCCACCTCCCTTCCTTCTCTTTAGAAGTGACTTAAACTTATAGTATTAGAAATTGTTAAAGTTCTGATATTAAGAAGGATGATTTTGTTTAAAAATAGTTTTGATTTTTATAGCTTGTTGTACACAAATCATTTTGTTTGCTCAAATGACTGATATTTATGATCTATTATATTTATTAGGGGATTAATTTAAGTGGAGGTCAAAGACAAAGAATCTGTGTAGCTCGAGCTCTCTATCAAAACACCAACATTGTCTTCTTGGTAAGAATATTTCTTTTGGTTTTATATTTAATTTTTTTCATCATAAAGAAGTAAATATTTAGAGACTAAGAGGAGTCTTCATTTATCCAAGAAAACATGGATTAAATTTATAGATTTATAGAACACAGAGTTAGATCAGGCAGAGGGGATGGAGAAAGATAACAGATAGCCATAGTGCTGAATACGGCCACACTACATTATAGGATGAGTGCTGAATGACTAAGTTTTTCCTCCCAGAGAACTAAGTATTTAAAGGAATTACAAGTAGTTTGTTGAACTATAGTAATACACGTGGAAAAGTTTCAGTGCTATAATTTCAATTCATCAAATATTTTCAAAACATTGATTTATGTGGATCTTCCTGATTCTAGGCCCAGCATTCTACACCTTCAACCCCTCAGGGCCACCCATTTGTCCCTGCGCTTTATTAGAAATGCTGACAATTAGAAAATTGTCATTTTTAGGATTTCATGTTAGGATTCTAATGCTACAAATGGTCTCGGTTGTTTTCTTTGCTGATTATCTGGGGTCTTTGATGTAAACCATCATATCATTTGCAAATAGATTTTGTTTCTTTTCTGTTAATGTGATTGCCTTTAACTTTTTAAATTTGTCATACTTGTTATTGTTGGCATTTTTAAAGCCATGTCACTTAAAAAAGATAAGGATATCTTGTTTTGATCTTACACTTGTTGGGAAAGCTAGTAAAATTTTTCCATTGCAAATAATGATAACTTTTGACTTTAGACACATTTAAAAAATCATATTAAAATTGCTTATTTTAGAAAAACTGAGAATATCTTTAATTTCAATAAGCAAGGGCAGTACTTTAAAAATTTGTGGATATTTCCAAAAAGCAATATTTTGCAAAATTTTAAACCAAGATAATGTAATTATTTGGAATGAGGGAAGGGTTTTTCATTATTGTCTTTTGTGTCTGGGTCTAAACACAAGTTTTAGGAACAAGAAAAAGGAGCTATACTTGGGGCAGCTAGGTGGTGCATTTGTTAGAGCACTAGTCCTGAAATCAGGAGGAACTAAGTTCACATCTGACCTCAGACACTTAACATTTCCTAGCTGTGTGACCCTGGGCAAGTCAATTAACCCCAATTGCCTCAGCAAAAAAAAAGTAGGTATACTTAACTAAGTTAATATAAAAGGGTACTAAGTTGGAATATACTGATAGAGTATTTAAAGTAGGTTTGTGGAATAAAGCAATTAAAATTTTGTGCCAATACAGTTCAAACATTTTAAAATTGACCTTCTATGCCTACCTTTCTTTTCTAGTAGCATGCGTATGTACATGTGTTTATTTGTTTGTGTGTGATGTAGCCTAAATTAATATATTTTGTCAGACACTGCTTTTGCATTATGTGATTTTGGTTGCTTTAGGCTAAAAGATTGCTTAGTCTAATTGTTTTCCTGATGTTAAGCTATCTTTGTATTCCTAGTATAATTTCAATTTTGTATAATAAATAATTGATTGGATATTTTCCTATAGTCTTTGTGCTAAGATTTTATTGAACATTTTCCCACCAATTTTAGAAGCATAGTTGTCTTACAGAAAGAATTTGATAAAATATTTATTTTCCCTAATTATTAAAATGATTTTTTCAATAAATATTGGTGCTTCTTAAATGTTTCACTGAATTAATTTTTAAGTCTATCTGGATGTACAAAAATGATCTTTGGGAAGGTAGATTTTCAATGGCTTGTTCAATCTTGCCTTCTGAGACTAGTCAGAAAACACATATTAAACTTATTTTGCGCAAGGCATTGCACTAGGCAGGCTAAAAGAGGAATATGGTATGAACATAAATATAAAATAAAGGTCAAAGAATATAAATATAAATAATGCAAAAATCATGGCAGGGAAAAAATTTAGATAGTGTTCTGGGGAAATTTTTTGAGGAAGAGCTAACTTTCAACTTGAAGACTTAGGATAGCTTTGAGAAGAATAGGACTATGAATATAGAGCTAGAAGGAACTTCAAAGACTTTCTAGTTAAGCACCTCATTTTATAGATGAGGTAACAATGTTCCAGGGAACTTAAATGATTCCATGGAAAGTAACATGAATAGTAAAGTGTTAAGTGACAAAAACAGGATTTAAACCCAAATCTTCTGACCCAAGATCCAGCATGTGGAGTTACTGTCTGAGCTGTAACTTGAAGAAAGAGATAGAGATTTCAATAGTTGAAGATGAGGGGAAAGTATTTAAAAACTAAGACTTTTTTTTCAAAGAAATGAGCAGATCATTTATTCCAATGGCCATAAAAGTAGCATAAGCAGGTGCTGTGGAGTGCTTAGAGCTTGGTTAGATATCAAAGATGTCAAAGTCTTTCCATGCATCCTGGGTTTTTGTCTTGCCATTGGATTTTGATGGCTATGGAAGAAAGAGTAAGACTGATAAGTTTGTACAGCTCAGACTTACTTATATCTAACAAACATGCAAGTCAAGAAATCATTCTGTTAGGTCACTGGTTTTCTCTGAAAATAAAGGACAAGCAGCAACTAAAGTATTCAGAGACAACAGAACAAAAGTTGCTTAATAGGTTGTAGTCCTGAGTGTTTGAATTTTACTTAAAGTACATATAGGAAAATAATATGCCACAAAGCTATGAAATTGGTAGGTTTTTTCCTGCTTTGTGTCAAACTTTAAAGTTTGTATTTTATCCTGTAAGAAATTAGAAAGCTCCTGAAATTTTTGAGAAGAGTTGTGAAAGGTTTTAATGACCTGAATATTACAATTATTCCAGTGACAAAATGAAGGATGGACTAGAGAATGGTGAGATTACTGGCTAGGAAAATTGTAAGAAAGACATTACAATAACTTGTGCAGGAAGTGATAAGGACCTATATTAGGGTGGGAGCAGTATAAATGAAACAAGGGGACAAATGTGAGAGATATTATAAGAATATAATTAACAAGATTTGGTAACTGATTGGATGTGGGTTGTGAAGAAAAGTAGAAAATCTAAAGTTATATTTCCAACCCAAGTGATTAGAATAATGGTAGTGCTTTCAACAGAACAGAGAATTGCAATGAATCAGATAAAAATCGTTCGTCCTCCCCTACTGCTGAGCCAATTCCAGTTTGTCAACACTCCTTTTAAAATCCTCCTCTCCAAACTATTGCATATATATTATGGTAAGTGCAGATTTCTGTATTTTAGATGACCTGTTAATTTTATTTATATTAATTCAGCCTAAATTTGCGATTTCTTTTGATAGTTACATTAGTGTTGTAAATAACTAAAATTTTACATAGTTTTCACATTAACTATTCCAAGACAGCTTTCTCCCATCCTGTATTTCAGTAGTCTAGTTCTTGAAGCCAATTGCAGGAATTCTGATTTATTATTGTCAAATCAAATCTGATTTGTTTTGGCCCAGTTTTATGTGATAATTTTAAACACGGAGAGTGTCATCAGTTTTACTGACTTTATTTCTCAGTTTTCTGTCATTAGAATAGCTACTTAACATGACCTTTTTGTGTCACTGACTAAATTCATTGGTTTAAAACATCAGACATAAGTTTATCAGGAATACCATTATGGCCCATGTTGTAGCAGAGCCAATAACAAAACTTAGGAACATATATCAACTTAAATTGTTATAGAATCACTAATAAGAATTCTTAGTCATGTGATCAACAAATGTACCAATAGTTCATATTTTTTGACAAAAATGTGGGAGACTTTGTCAAATGCTTTGAAAGGTCTATGATATACAAAAATCAATCAAACATGGGAAGGAAGTATTTTCACCTGATTTGTTCTTAGCCAACCCATAGTGGTTCTTAGTGACTTCTGTAATTTGTAAATGCTTATAAATCAAGCTATTTTAATATTTATTTGTAGTGTTGTCTTTATCTGATACTGTGAATGACAAGCTGAGGTAGTCACTCTCTTTGAGGGTTTCTTTCTTGTCTATCAAAACCATATCCAGAGTCCAATTTTCCATTATATTTTTTGACAAATGAAGTTATCAATAAATTAAATCCAATATGTATTTGATGTTTTACTTTTTTGTAGCACTACCCCCATCTTCTACCATATGACTATTTTAGTTTGCCTTGTGAAAGTTTTATGTTCTTTATTAAGAAATATTCTTATTTACTCTACATGGCTAGGTAGTCTAGGTAACCAAAAATACCCTGGTTATGTATCTTTTTTAAAAAACACCCTACATGTATATTCTTTATTATAATTCAATTGAAAACAGTTCAGATTTATTCATAACAAGAATTAATTGGTTAAACAATAGAAATCCTTTTTAATATGTTTCCTTCCCTAAGATTTCATGATTCTTCTTGCTGACAGCCTTGCCATAGTCTCAAGCAGTCAGTAGATAGACATTTATTAAATATTTTTAAGCTATATGTTATCAAATTAAATATAATATATGTTATGTATTATTCTAAGTATTGGGAACTCAAAGAAACATAGAAGATAGTTCTTGCTTTCAAGAATCTCACAGTCTGCTGGAGAGAAAATAAGCAAAATATGTTCAGGATATGGGCTTGCCTCCTTTCTCATGGGTCTGCTTGTGTCCCTTATTTTTGCTGCACTTAATGCACCCCCTATTCTTTTCATCCATTACCTCCACAACTCCCAGGAAGGCCTCTATCTACAGTTGTCTTGTAGTATCATAGATATGTTAGTAATCTTCCTCCCACTCTCACAATCATGCAAACAAGATGGAAGTAGATAAACTTTGCCCCCAGACTCAGTATTTGGGACCAAATAGGACCAAAGAATAGTCTCAAGGTCATGAGCCTAAACAGAAAATGTAGCTATGGCTTTGGAACTTCTGGAAAAAATATATGATCTTTCCCTGAAGGGCAGCCAAGTGGATAGTGGATAGAGCAAAAAGACCTGGAGCCTGGAGGACCTGAATTCAAATTACACTTCAGATGCTTACTAGCTATGTGATCCTGGACCCTGAATCTGTTTCCTCATCTGTCAAATGAATAAGAGAAGGAAATAGAAAAACTACTCAAGTATCTCTTTTAAGAAAACCCCAAATGGGTTCACAAAGAGTTGGACATGACTGAAAAGTGGATAAATAACAAGAAAACTCCTTCAGAGATAAAAATACACTCTTTTCCACATTTTAATTCATCTTATTAACTCAAGGTAACATTATGCAATGGAAGGAACCTGAACTCTACAATAATATCTAGCTTTGAATCTTATTTCTGCCATTTAATATTTGTATTAAAGATGTCACTTACCCTTCAATGGACTTTGGGTTTCTTAAGTGTAAAATGAGAGGGCTAGATGATGATGGTTTTAAGAACTCTTATAACTACAAATCTTTAAATTTCCATAAACTCTAATTGCAACATGATAGTAAATAATATTGTAATGTATCAAATTTCATTCCTATTAAAATGTAATCAGTAACCAAGACAAAAGGCCCAATGAAATAGATGTTCCCTTTGTTTTGCCATAAAATCTTTGCTTGCTATGCAAATTACTACCACCTGAATTTGCCAAAAGGGAAAGGAGAGTACAGAACTAGAGTGAGAATCAGGAATATGCTGGTTTACAACTGGCTCTCTAAAAAATGTATAATTATCATTTTCTCCTTCATTTTCTTAAGTCTAGACAATCACCAAAACAATAAATCTAGCCCTGATTTGCCAATTTTCAAGGCATAAATGCTCGTGCTAAAAATTTAGCAACTGATTCTTATGAGCCAGGATCAGCCAGTTCCAGCACGCTGGAAGGAATCTCAGAGGTCATTTATTCCATAAAATCAGTCTACTCTCATTTTATAAATGAGGAAACAAATGTCCATGAAGATGAAATGACTTACCCACAGTATTTGAGCCAAGATTCTGAATTTAGTCCACCAAGCTATTACCATTACACCTTTATAGACAATCCAGAGAAAACTAGATTATGAAAACTCAGCTGAAATCCATTTTACATTGCTTATTTACACGCTCAGAATTTACCAGAAAATGGGGAGTACTCTGGGAATTCTTTAGTCTCTATTACAAAAGGAAATATTTTCTTCTGCTCTACTGGAGCCAGAAATAAGTCCTAAAGACATCTGGATTATAACCATAGTGGCTTCCTGAATTACCCCAAACTAGCATTTTCCTAGAGACTCAGTCTGAATAAATGCAGCTGCCTTGAAGTCTGACTAAATGGACCACTGAAATATATCCTCAGTAGTGAGAATATTCTATAATATGAATTGTTTTCACTTCATCTAAATCTTAAAATATGTATTTTTAGACTTTTTATGTTTTCATAATAATAATAATTAGTGTTTCACATTATTATCAATGAATAATTCTAATATGTCATAGTAACTTTAGTGTAACTTAACATTTTATATGTTGGTGATATTTCCATTGATGAAATTATAAATAACCAGAATTTTTCTGCTTTGAATATTATACTTTTTTCCCCCTAGAAACAGCTTGCTTCCATGCCATATTTATCTATTAGGGATTTAGCTTTTAAATGAAGCTGAGATATATTCTGAGGTCAGTATGGTATCAAGACACAGATGCAATGAACTAAGCCAGTTAAGGTAATAGGATGTTAAATGTATGGAAAACCTGAACTTTGTAATTTCTCTCAGTTTTGCAAGAATGACCTTGAATAAATGATTGGCATCTCAGAAGGAGTGGAATAAAGCCTTCTCAGTAAGGCAGTGGGTCAAATAGCATATATTTAGCTTTTTCCTATATCAGTGCTTTTTTAAGCATTGGAGATGCAAAGGAAAGTAAAAAAATCATAATTCCTCTCCATAGAGAGCTCACATTTTTTCATTTAAAATACAAATAACTATATAGATATACAATAGGCACATATAACAAATATATGTCCTCATATATGTGCGTGTATATAAATAATTGTAGTAATCTCAAAGGGAGTGTGAGATCTCTCACAGAAAATAAAAATTAGGGAGTATATTAGTAGAAGTATATAGAGAAAGTGTTGGAGACAGCCAATAAAAAAGTATAGAATGAAAAGATCAAATGTCAAGAGAAGAAAGATAGACTAATGTTGCTAGATCATAGAGTAGGGGAAGGGAATAAAATACAAAAGGTAAGAAATGGTTTGCAAAGGATTGAGAAAGCCAAACAGGATATTATTTTTCATTCTGTAGATCATATGGAGCCATATAAGTTTATATTACTTATTACTTGTTATAAGTCAGACCATACCAGGTGAAACAAACATTTGGATGAAAGTGTTAGCTGGTGTTTCACATAAACCTAAAACATGCATTTTTGTTTTTACTCTGTACCTAGAAGAGAATACCTTTACTTGAAAAGTCTTTAACCAGTATTTGTATACATAGTTTGAGCTGTTCATCACCTCTGCTTTGACTATATTCTCCTTCCTTCCCAAACTTGAACCTTTATTGAATCTGGTTCAGTGTACCCTATCTTCTAACTTTGAATTCCTTAACTCTTATCATATCTTTGCTTATGCCTTGCCAACTCCCATTCCTGAATTATTCCCACCTTCCAAATTCTGTGATCCTATTTATGTGCTGATGAACATCAACATCATAGGATACCATATAACAATATCGACTAGAATTACCATTTTTATCTAATGAGCCATTTCCCCTGAGCTTATTCTTCCCCTTTCTGAACCTCACAATACTTTGATTTAATTTATGACTATTTTATCCCAGACTTTTTTTGAAGAGATTGATCTTTCTCACTAGGTTACTGCTTTATACGTAACCTTGATTCCTTTGCCATCTGACTTAAAATCTCATTACTCCTAAATCACTGCTCCTAAGTCACCAAAAATCTTTTAATTGCCAAATTTAATGGTCTTTTCTTTACCCTCATTCTCCTTGACCTTTGCTATATTTTACACTGTTCACTTCTTCCCTTTTAATGCTCTTTTCTCTCTGAGTTCTTGTGATACATTTCTTGAATTCTTCTTATCTATATAAATGCTCTTTAATAATTTCTTAGATTATCATTCATATACCTATTACTATCAATGTGGTTGTGCCCTAAAATTCTGCCTTGGGCCTGTTCCTCTTTGTTCTTGATTTTCTCTTACAGTAACCTCATCAATCTTCATACACATATATACCTATCTCTCTCTCTCTCTCTCTCTCTCTCTCTCTCTCTCTCTATATATATATATATATATATATATATATATATATATATATATACACACACACACACACACACACACACACACACTTTGTCTTCTACATTTTCAATTCATCATGTCCAAAACAAAACTCATTATTTGTCCTTTCATAGTCCTTTTCCTCTACTAAATTTACCATTTTCTATCAATTGCCACCTTAGTTCATAGCCTCATCACTTATTTCCTGTATCATTACAGTGGATTCCTAATTAGATTTCTTGCCTTGTTTCTTTCCATTCCAGTTCATTTCCCACACAGTTGTCAAAGTGATTACATAAGAATAAATTTGACCATGTTGCTTTGTTATTTTATGAAGTTTAAAAGCTCCCCTCTCACCCGTAGGATCAAATATAAGCTCCTGATTTTAAAGTTCCTCATGGTTTGGCCCCAACCTAACTTTCTGGCTTGACTATAACTACTTCCCTTCCACAATCCATGGTCCAATCAAACTGTTTTTGTTTGTTTTTTTTTCTTTTTCCTGATTCACAAAATCCCTCTCGTACCTCTGCACTAGCTATCTTTCATGCTTGGAATATGCTTCTTCATTTTTCCTACCTCTCTGAATTTCTCACTTTCCTTAAGACTTAGTTCAAATCTTCTACAAGATGCCTGCCCTAATCTCCTCCACATCTGCTACTAGTATCTTAAAAAAATTACTTAAAACAACACAAATAAGAAAAACAAAATAGAAAAAGGAAAACAAAGGGGAAAAAATTGTCATGTGCCCAGCAGAATTTAGGGAGAATTCAAAATATACAACAATAAATTTCCATTTCAAAAAAGCCTATATAATAATAGAAGACGTTATATTCATGACTGTTCATTTCCTTCATTATAGGTTTTTTTTTTTTGGTTATCTGCTGTGTACTTTTTACTTTATTCTTTTCCCCTTTATCATCCCTCCCAATTCTCCCAAGCAAGCTAATTAAGTTTATGTGTCATCCCTATCCTTAAAAAAATCCCTCAATAGCTTTTACCATCCCCAATAGCTCTCATTCTATGTTGTTCCTTCCATTTTCATCCAAACAAGGATTCTTTGTAGTTGGTTTGTGGAAGATGGTTTATAGCTTAGAGACATTCTAATGACAGCAGCTAGGAGGCACAATGGATGAAGTGCTAGATCTAGAGCCAGAAAGACCTAAGTTCAGATGTGGCCACACATACTCTCTGGGCAAGTCACTTAATGCAGTTTCTCTCAGTTTCTTCATTTATAAAATGACCTGGAGAAGGAAGTGGCAAACTGCTCCAGAATCTTTGCCAAGAAAACCTCAAATAGTGTCATGAAGAGCTGGACATTAAGGAAATAACTGAACAACAAAGAGACATGGAAATCAATTAAGAGTTTGTTGTAAGAGGGAAGGGAGGAGGAAAAAGGAATAAGCACTAAGCACTTTATAAATATTATCTCATTTGATCCTGACAACAATACCTTGAGATTGGTTATCGTGTTCAATAGTCCAGTTTTTAACTAACTAGGAACTAATTTATTTGTTACATAAGACAAAAGAAGGGGACAGAACAAAAAGTCAAATTTTAAAACTGACAAAGCTTGCTTTGATATAGGTTTTGAGAGAAAAGGAAAAAAATAAATATGATCCTCAGATTTGACTCTCAGTGAGTTGAAGGATTGTGATGAGGGCTGTTTTGACTTTAAAAGAATTATTGTCTTGCAAAGAGATACATTTTGGGAAAATGTGAATATAATTCAGATAGGATGAGTTTGAAATATCTATATCTACCTATATCCAGTTGGAGATAATCAATAAGCAGATGATAATATGGGATTGTAGTTCAAGTAAGAGAGCAAGGCTAGACATGTGGATTGAATAATAACCTGCACACAATTGATAATTGAACTCCTGGGAACTTATAAGGTCACTGAGAGAAGAGGAACAGAGAAAGACAGATTCAGAGGTTTTGAGTAATTTTTTAGTGGGCCACAGAAGAATGATGGTCCAGGAAAGGAGACAAACATGGAGTAATCAGGCAAGCAATAGAAAAGAGAGGGAAGTGTCACAAAATTCATGAAGTCAGGGAAGAGTGATCAGGCAGTGGAACTGGTCAGGAGTGTCAAAAGAATTACAGAAGGCAAGCAGTATAATAACGGAGGGAAGAAAACTCATTGAACTTAATATTTAAGGGAACACTTTTTTTTATTGTAATCAGCATTTTATTTTATTTTTTTAAATAACTTTTTATTGACATAACCTATGCCAGGATAATTTTTTACAACATTATCTCTTGTACACATTTCTATTACGATTTTTTTCCTCTCTCCTATCAATCCCCTCCCCCAGATGGCAAGCAGTCCTATACATATTAAATAGGTTACATTATATCCTAGATACAATATATGTGTGCAGAACTGAACAGTTCTCTTGTTGCACAGGGAGAATTGGATTCAGAAGATATAAATAACCCGGGAAGAAAAACAAAAATGAGAGCAGTTTACATTCATTTTCCAGTGTTCTTTCTTTGGGTGTAGCTGCTTCTGTCCATCCTTGTTCATTGAAACTGAGTTAGGTCTCTTTGTAGAAGGAATCCACTTCCATCAGAATACATCCTCATACAGTATCATTGTTGAAGTATATAATGATCTCCTGGTTCTGCTCATTTAAGTTAGCATCAGTTCATGTAAGTCTCTCCAAGCCTTTCGGTATTCATCCTGCTGGTCATTTCTTACAGAACAATAATATTCCATAATATTCATATACTACAACTTATTCAGCCATTCTCCAATTGATGGGCATCCATTCATTTTCCAGCTTCTAGCCACTACAAAAAGGGCTGTCACAAACATTTTTGCACATACAGGTCCCTTTCCCTTCTTTAGTATCTCTTTGGGATATAAGCCCAGTAGAAACACTGCTGGATCAAAGGGTATGCACAGTTTGATAACTTTTTGAACATAGTTCCAAATTGCTCTCCAGAATGGCTGGATATGTTCACAATTCCACCAACAATATATCAGTGTCCTAAAGGAACACTTTTAATCTTAAAAATTGAAGTTTCAAGGAAGTGGTGGGATCAAAATTAATCCCGGAGAATGAGAAATGAAAGGGAATTGAGGGAAAATATAGAAGATGGTTAGAGAGTCTTTCTGAGTATTTAACTAGGAAAGGTTAAAGAGCTTTAGGATATGGGACAGCTAGATATACAGTAAACAAAGCACAAGTCCTGGAGTCAAAAGGACTTGAGTTTAAATCTGATCTCAGATACTTAATACTTACTAGCTGTATTACCCTGGACAATTCACTTAACCCCCAATTGTCTCTCTGAGAGAAAGAGAGAGAGAGAGGGAGAGAGTGAAAGAGAGAGAGAGAAGGAGAGAGTGAAAGAGAGAGGGAGAGGGAGAGAGTGAAAGAGAGAGGGAGGGAGGGAGGGAGGGAGGGAGAGAGAGAGAGAGAGAGAGAGAGAGAGAGAGAGAGAGAGAGAGAGAGAGAGAGAGAGAGATTTGGCCTTGACAAAAGAGAGAGAAAGGCCAAATTTCTTCAATTAAGTAGAGAAAAGAAGAGAATACAGGATAGTAAGAAAAAGTTTTAAGTAAATAAGTACCAATTTATGAATACTTAAAAGATAGTGTACAATTTACATTCAATTTGGGAGAATAATATTATACGAATAATTTCTACTAAATTTTTCTATAAGAAACAACTTCTAAAATATAACCTGTTCGGGACACTGATACATTGTTGGTGGAATTGTGAACACATCCAGCCATTGTGGAGAGCAATTTCGAATATGCTCAAAAAGTTATCAAGTTGTGCATACCCTTTGATCCAGCAGTGTTTCTACTGGGCTTATACCCCAAAGAGATACTGAAGAAAGGAAAGGGACCTGTATGTGCCAAAATGTTTGTGGCAGCCCTGTTTGTAGTGGCTAGAAGCTGGAAAATGAAAGGATGTCCTTCAATTGGAGAATGGTTGAGTAAATTGTGGTATATGAATGTTATGGAATATTATTGTTCTGTAAGGAACGACCAGCAGGATGAATACAGAGAGGATTGGCGAGACTTACATGAACTGATGCTGAGTGAAATGAGCAGAACCAGGAGATCATTATATACCTCAACAATGATACTGTTTGAGGATGTATTCTGATGGAAGTGGATCTCTTCGATAAAGAGAGCCTTAATTGATCAAAGATGGGGACAGAAGCAGCTACACCCAGAGAAAGAACACTGGAAATGAATATAAACTGCTTGCATTTATGTTTTTCTTCCCAGGTTATTTATACCTTCTGAATTTAATTCTCCCTGTGCAACAAGAAAACTGTTTGGTTCTGCACACATATATTGTATCTAGGATATACTGCAACCCATTCAACATGTAAAGGACTCTTGCCATCTGGGGGAAGGGGTGGAGGGAGGGAGGGGAAAAATCGGAACAGAAGTGAATGCAAGGGATAATGCTGTAAAAAATTACCCCGGCATGCGTTCCGTCAATAAAAAATTATTAAAAATTAAAAAAAAATATAACCTGTTCTTCTCTTCTCTCTTGCAACCTTGTTTGTGTTATTCAGGATGACCCATTCTCTGCATTGGATATTCACTTGAGTGATCATTTGATGCAGGAAGGGATTTTGAAATTTCTACAAGAGGATAAGAGGACACTTGTTCTTGTGACCCACAAATTACAATACCTGACACATGCTGACTGGGTAGGAACTGAGAAAAGACATTTAGTGATTACTTTCTCAAAATTATACAACTAATGACTTGAAAATGTTTTCAGTGATTTTAAAAATAAAAAAATTGAATTTTGCTATTTAACTTGCAAATGTAATTTATGTATAATCTATTTCCTGTAGATCATAGCTATGAAGGATGGTAATGTACTAAGGGAAGGAACTTTGAAGGATATTCAAAACAAAGATGTTGAGCTTTATGAGCACTGGAAAACACTTATGAATCGCCAAGACCAAGAATTAGAAAAGGTAATTGTAAATAGTACTGAAAAATCAAGATGGGCAAGATAACATATTCTTTAATTCTTGAAACTTCCTAAGAAAAATATCACCAATTCTAAATTTCAAATCAAAATATTGTACATGCTTATTTCTATTCTATAATCAAAATAATAGTATAAGTAAACACATAATTCTGATGATGTTACTGTAGAAATAGTAGCCAAATATATAGTTACACATATATATGTGTGTATATATATATATATACATATATATATATGTGTGTATATATATATATATATATATATATATATATACACATACACACATATATCTATATAATAGATATGTATGTAAATTTAAGTTTAGGCATCAAATATTATTTGTATGATCTGGTTTGTCTTAAGCTTTTCCATTTCTTTCTCTTCTCTTTCCTCATTCGTGTCATAAGAACTTATTTAGACCTCATAATATTTCTTAAGTAAAGAATCACAGACAAGAGCCAATATGACATTTAAAGAGAGGAATAATGGTGGATCAAAAAAAATTGTAGAATGTTCAATTATAAGTTGACTGAAGTAATAGAAAAATTAGAGAGTGGAATGAGTAAATAAAAGAGGAAAAAAGTAATGTTTGCATAACTCAAATTAGAGAATCTGTAAGCTGAACTTGTTCTGGTGATATCTAACCCTGAAAAGTTATCCAAGTTCCTAAAAGTAATTGCTGAAGAATTATAATGTAACTGAAAAAAAGGAGAAATATACATTATATATATTTAAAATATATGAAGATATTAGAGCTGTTTAAAATGATTATTTATCAAAGTAAGATTCTGAGGAATGGTCAGCAATTGCGTACTTAGGGATTGTGTTGTGGGAACTTTGATTATATACTTTTTGGGGATGAGTCCAAGAGACATTTTTATAGGATTAGATGCCAGGGACAAAAGTGTATGATGTATGCTTTAGGAGTAGGGCAATTTATGGTTTACTTTGGAAGACATATCTGGAAAAAATGAGAACCCCTGGCCAGATTTTATAGCAATAGTGTTACACAGGCCAGGAGTAATGTTAATTTAAATGTATTTAGATATGATGGAAAGATATTTACCTATGTAGATATCTGGGGAAAGAATGAAATATGGGCTGATACATATGTATATACATATACACTTAAATTCTTCATATATGAAAACCATAGTCATGACTTATATTAGGTATAAAACAATGAATCTTTTTTTTAAACAAATAATTTTTGTATTACTTGCTTTATGGCAAGAAGCAACAATTACACAGTATTAGAGCACAATGGGTTGGAAAAGAAAGAACACAAGGCAGGAGAGAAATGAAATTTATCTATTGCAAGGCCTTATAGGTTAAGGATTCACAGATGTACAAGGAAAAAAATGTATTAAAAAGTTAAATGTAAATTAAAAGGGAACTAGTTGGAAGAGTTAGAAGGGAGGGAACAGGAAAGGACAGAAATGATTAGAGATTTTTTGAGCCTGATCTATAAAACATTATTCAAGAATAGTTCTAATTTGAATGCAATAAACCCATATCTTTATAAAATTAGTAGGAATAATAGCCTGGATGATGTATTCTAACAAGATTTGTTCATATTTTCATATCAATTTATACTTGCTTGGCTCAGCAAATAATACACTAAAGACAATTTTCTTAAACTTTACTATGTGCTTATGAGGTAGAATTTTAAAAACATGGATGGGAAGGTTAGTCAATCAATCAATATATTTATGAAATATCTTTTATGTTCTAGGCACTGTGCTCATCAATAGAGATTCAAAGAGAAAAGTAAAATTCCCTCTGCCGTTTCTCGGGGATAACAATACAATGACATTTAAATACAATGGAAAGATACAAGATAATTAGGAGGACAAGAAGACAATAGCAGCTAGGGGACCAAGAAAGACCCGATATATTATATTTTAGAAGTTGGTTTCTTATAGAAAAATTTAGTAGAAATTATTCGTATAATATTATTCTCCCAAATTGAATGTTACTCTTCCATGTCCTGGACACTGAATTCACTGGCTGTCATTTATGCTTGGAACTCTGTCTCTCTCTTCACCTCCTGGTTTTCCTAGCTTCCTGGAAATATTCTGCAACAAACATTTTTTTAGTTCTCCTTAATATTAGTGCCTTCTTTCTAAGATTTATTTTAATCTTTTATCCACATTTCTCTATCTCTCTATATATCATGTATTTATTGTTGTTTCCATGTTGTCTCCCATTAGATTATGAGCTCTTGGCAAAAGGAACTGGTTCTTTTCCATCCTTTTTTGTATTCCTAAAGCTTAACATAGTGCTTGGCACATAAACACTTAGTGCTGATTGATCGATGGTTGAGTCTGAAGATTTTGGTCTGAATCTTGGTTCTGCTATTCCCTGTCTCTTTTGACTGTGGTCCAGTCACTTAACATTTCTGGGCCAAGTTTCTTTCTTTCTAAAATGAAGGTGTCTTTTAACTCTATGTCTTAATATTCTCAAATCATTATACAATTTTAATCATAGGATATGGAAGCTGACCAAACAACCTTGGAAAGAAAAACTCTCAGAAGAGCTATGTATTCAAGAGAAGCCAAAGCACAAATGGAAGATGAAGATGAAGGTAGACAATTTCTTAGAATATCCTTCATAAAGATAACTTGAATAGATATTGTGGATTTCAGACTTTTGTCTTTGGACACTGAATATGTGTATGTCTTAGATATGATGAGCAAAAAAGAGGTGTTTGAAAAATTTTAGAGAAAGTATATTGATTTTAGTGGAAAATTTTGGAAATAATGAGATCTGAAGAATACAG
Organism: Antechinus flavipes; assembly: GCF_016432865.1. Taxonomy (NCBI): domain Eukaryota; kingdom Metazoa; phylum Chordata; class Mammalia; order Dasyuromorphia; family Dasyuridae; genus Antechinus; species Antechinus flavipes. The sequence continues at coordinate 178,020,224 of NC_067402.1, forward strand.
TGTGAGACAATAAACAAACATATATAGGTCACTCATCTGATGCCTTTCATTCCACTAAACTTGTGGACAGCTGTAAAGAAGAAGCAGTAGTATGGAAATATAACAAGAATAGGATAAAGAAATATAGAAAGTTCTTCCATAATGACCTAATCATTTCACTAGGAAGCTGTTGATTATTATGGCAATACATTTGAAAGATGTTAATCCTTTTGAAATAAATAGAAGTAAAGATATAGGTTAAAATAATCATATTTTGATAAGAGCAGTATCACCCTTAAGAAATTTTCATGGCAAATTTGGAATTAATAGGATTGAGGAATAGAAAGCTATTTATTTTGTTGTAATTTTCTGGACTGAAAACTATTGGAATGGGAAAGAGATGCATTGGGAATTTTGAGAAACAAGATGAACTATTTATATTGCTTTGACATGTGTTGACAAGAAGTTTGTAAGATAAGTCACTTAAGTCCATAGGGTAAATTTACTACAACATTCCATCCTTTTTAAGGCTGTTTTCATATTTGGCCAAATTTAAGCAAGCCAAATGAAAAACAAGATTATGATGATTATAAATTCACAGAAAAAACTAACCCCCAAACATTTTCTTTGACCATTTAAATAGCAGGTAATAAATAACAGATGATAATTATTCAGAATTATCTACTTGGTAGTTGGCTTTTATGTATTTTAGAAAGCTATGGAATAGTTTCTTTTTTTATTATAGCTTTTTATTTACAAGATATATGCATAGGTAATTTTTCAGCATTGACAGTCGTAAATCCTTTTGTTCTACCTTTTTTCCCTTCTTCCCCCCACTCCTTCCCCCAGATGACAGGTTGACCAATACATGTTAAATATGTTAAAGTATAAGTTAAATACAATATATGTATACATGTCCTAACAGTTATTTTGCTGTATAAAAAGAATTAGACTTTGAAATAGTATACAATTAACCTGTGAAGGAAATAAAAAATGTAGGCGGACAAAAATAGAGGGATTGGGAATTCTATGTAATGGTTCACAATAATCTCCCAGAGTTCTTTCCCTGGGTGTAGCTGGTTCAATTCATTACTGCTCTATTGGAACTGATTTGGTTCATCTTGTAGTTGAAAAAGGCCATGTCCATCAGAATTGATCATCATATAGTATTGTTGTTGAAGTATATAATCATTTCCTGGTCCTCCTCATTTCACTCAGCATCAGTTCATGCAAATCTCTCCAGGCCTTTCTGAAACTATCCTGCTGGTCATTTCTTATAGAACAATATATTTATGGAATAGTTTCACAGCTAAATCTTTAATTTTGAATTCTCAAGTAATTACATATTCAATTTTATCTGCATATGGACTTGAAGATTATTAGCAAGTACTATTCATCTAGCATACATATTCACACACAAATATCTAGATCCTCAATTTCTTAAATAGGAATTATAAATTATAAATCAAATTATGAATCATATTGCCAGACATACATATTTAATTTCTATTAAATTAATTTATATCTATATTATCAGCAAATTAAAGAATTAGACCAGAATAAAAAGTTTCAACCAATAGAACTTTTTAAAAATATAGAGTATATATTCATACACATATATGCATATCTATATATACTATGTATATAAATATATATGTATTGCAATACTTCTTCAGGCTTCTGGTAATCACTGTGAGCAGAAGTAACATATATATGAAGCTGATATATGTAGGAAAGTATGATTTAAAAAAACACCATAGAGATTGATAACTTCTTCAAAAAAAACCCCCAAGCAAGTTGCTTTAGAGGATAAGACATGTTCCCTGTCCAGAAAAACTGCTTTAAAGTAATTTAAGGTGTTGGTTATAGATTTCTTTTGAGTTTTAAAATAAATGAAGGAAAAGTAGAAATTTTTAATACTTCTTACCAACATGAAGTTTTATTACATTTTTGGTATTCAGAGGAAGAAGAAGAGGAAGATGAAGAAGATAACATGTCCACTGTATTGAGACTCAGGACTAAAATGCCATGGAAGACTTGCTGGAGATACCTTACTTCTGGAGGATTCTTCTTCCTTTTTTTAATGATTTTTTCCAAACTACTGAAGCATTCAGTTATTGTGGCTATAGACTACTGGCTAGCTACATGGACATCTGACCTTAATGGAAAGGATAGCATAAGTGGTTTTCAGGTAAAAAGTTGTTTTTTTTTTTTTTTTTTTTTTTGAATCACTAAAGAAAATGTAGGAAAGAAATCATCAATATCCTACTACCTGGTTATAATCCCATATTGAGGCCAATCTTCATATCAAAATTTCTTTCAGTATTAAGTTTCTCATAATAGTACCCATACTATAATGATGGGATACCACTATGCACAATGTTTTGCATATAATAACATTGATTAATAATGTAGGAGTAAGATATGCTTTGTATTTTTGAATTCACCCATTCTCTTATCCCACTAACAACTGCCCTATATTAAGTATTAAATTTGATATATTTGAGAGGGTTTCTCTTGCCTGTTTTATGTGTGTTCTTTGGAAATTGGCTTACATGTAAATTACATAGAAAAAATTAAAAATTTGGCAGCTAATATCTTAACAAAAGCTAGTACCAATTGAAATTATAGAAAATTAGACTCTCCTCAAATTTAAACCCATGCCTTGATGTTCTGGCCAGTTTTTCTTTGCTGTGGAATTAGTGTGATTTAATGGTTAAAGAGTAGAAAAAACTTGGCTTCATATCTTGCCTCTGATATGATAATTGCATGATCTTGGACAAGATATATAAATCCTGTGTGACATTGCAAATTACTAGGACTCAATCTACTAAGTCATTACTAGGATTTAATCTGCTTTGATATTGCAAGATGTCTCTGCTGAAGAAATCACAGATTCTTTTTGAAAAATAGTTTGTTAATTCTCAACAATTATACAAAGCAGTGAAATCTTGGCTTAGTCAACAATAGTACTTTTGGTGATCTCTAAGTCTGATGATACTAAATATGACCAAGAGGAATAACAGAAAATTATAATTATTCAGAAAAATCCTATTAGAAAAATAGTCTTGGTTTTAATTTGTGGACTGCAGCATTGAGATAGAAATGAATACATATTGGGGGATGATTTCTACTTTCTAGGGCTTAAGAAGCTTAAAAAATAGATAATAGTAATATCTAAAACTGGATTTAGTATGGATTATAGCATTATGGGCTCAGGCAGATTAAGATATGTTATTGTTAGCGATTTTATGCATTAGAGTAATTAGAAAAAGCTAAATGAGACTTTTTGTAGAAAGGGCATGGGAAATACCAAATACTGTGCAAGTGCTGCTTTAGTCACTTATCAAGTGGGACCTAGCACTTTTTCTGATTAAAAAGAAAGATTTTTTTAAAAACCAAAATGTCATCATTTTAAGAATGGGAAGAGATCATTAATCTAATCTTCTCATGTTTTAGGTGAGATAAGAAGAGGCTTAGTAAGATTTGATTACTTATCGAAGATAAGAAATAATAGTGCCTGACTCTAAACTCTAGTTTTCTGATTCCAAACTCTAGTGCTGTGTTATTTGAACTTCCCTACTTTGATTTATTGTCAGTCATTAGGTTGACTAGATCATTCAATAGGCATTTATTAAACATCTACTCTGTGTGGTGTTTGTTATGTTCTATAGTAGGTGCTAGAATAGACAGAAAAATATGGTGAAATTATTTCATATATCACATATTTAGTATGAAATAATATCTGGAAAGAACCATTTTGAAACTTTAGAAAAATTCACAAGTCAGTTTTCCTTTAGAAAGCGTAGTTTTTCGTTAGAAAAATCCAGGAAGGACAAGGTAAAAACTAGAGCTGTGATTAAAGAAGTGATGAGGAAGGGGACACTACAAATATTTTGGAAGTGTTTTTGACAACTCACCAAGTCATTGAAAATTTAGACATATCTTATATGTTTCTGACTTGAAATTTTTACAAATAGGAATCTTATTTTGTTTCTGGTGATGAATGTCTGCTTTTTGGTTATTTTCTCCCCTTTAGTCTTATTATGTGGCTGGATTTACTATCCTTTGTGGAACAGGTATCTTCCTTTGCCTTGTTACATCTCTTACTGTAGAATGGATGGGCCTCACAGCTGCCAAAAATCTTCACCACAACCTCCTCAATAAGATCATTCTTGGACCAATCAGGTACAGAAATAGTCATTTTACCAAAACAGAAAATTTTTACTATATGTGTTTTTGTAGCATAGTGGGAAAGGCTTTCTGTAGTTCCTTGGGATTAATGCTACATATCACCACAAAAATCTGATAGCTATGCCAAGAAAGCAAGAAAAGCCTAATCTTTCATCTTTTAAATATGTAATTTTAAGTGTGGTTATTCCATAGGTTCTTTGATACAACACCCTTGGGGCTAATCCTAAATCGTTTTTCAGCTGACACAAATATTATTGACCAGGTGAGCATATATATTGTTATGTCTTCTTTTAAGTAAGCTATTGATATTTAATTTCTCACTAAATTTATACTCCAGTACTTCCTCCATGGAAGAACAGTGACTCTACAATTTTCTCTCCTTAGATTTCCTTAATTGTGCATGTTTTATCCCTCCCTTCCAAAAACAATAGCACCTTGAGGTCAGAGACTACATCTCTGCAGATCTGTACTTAATACAAAATCTTGCCTGTAATAAAGCTTAATAAGTGTTATTAGGATGAATGAGTTAATGCATTCCTAAAGACTCATACATTAGAAAGATGTGAATATATCCTAAGCATGTGTATCATGAACAAAAAGGCCATTGATCTTTCCTGGAAGTTCTCAAGTCTGATCATCCAAAGATTATCCTGATATTTCATTGTCAGAAGAGAAATCGAATACCAGAAATATTCTGTTTAGTCTAGAATCATTAGGACTTTCCTGAGGAGGATAAAGGGGCTTGAGTCCAAGACAAAGAGGAAAATATTAGCACGAAATAGGGTGACTTTCCAGTCTTGCCCATACTCTCCTAATAATTCAAGATTCAAGCTGTGAAGGGCCCCCACACAATTGATCAGACATAAACTCAGATATTGTATAGCTACTATCTAATTATGGTCTCATTGAAACTGAAAATAAGCTGTCTACTGTCTCTAAAAACACAGTGACTTACTTTTCCATAATAATGTATTTAATTTGACCTAGGATACTTTTTTTTCTCAAATTATGTTCTGAATAGCACATCCCTCCTACTCTGGAGTCTTTAACCCGCTCAACTTTACTCTGCCTGTCTGCCATTGGGATGATCTCATATGCTACCCCTGTATTCCTGGTTGCTCTTGTACCTCTTGGAATTGCCTTTTACTTCATTCAGAAATACTTCCGTGTGGCCTCCAAGTAAGTAAATAAAACAAGGTTTGAGTATTGCCCCCCAAAAAAGCTATTTCTTCAAATTATCAAAATCTATCTTCCCCAAGTGATTAAAAGCACATTTCTTCTAGATAAGTATATAGCTTTTAACATGTAATAAATGCTTAACTTAATTTATTAAGTATATTAACCCCAACAATTTTTATTTTATAACTAGTATCAAATGTATAATTGATTATAGAGATTAACAATAATGGGCACAAAGTAGCTGTGAAATCAATACTTATTTATAGACCAGGACAGCTCGATGGTTCAGTGGAGAGAGTACCAGCCCCGAAGTGAGGAGGACCTGAGTTCAAATCCAAATCCAGATTTAGATACCTAACACTTATTAGCTGTGTTACTCTGAGCAAGTCACTTAACCCCAGTTGCCTCACCAAAACAAAAAACAAAACAAAACAAAACAACCACTCAAAAATATTATAATTCAGGGATTACATGGACAAATGCACTGAATTTTATAATTTCCATCAATTCCTTTAGTTCATACAGCAATTTCAACTGCCCAGATTATTTTCTGAATGTGGTTGTGTCTGAAATTCAGGAATGATAAAATATACTATACTTCCTGGTATAATTTAAAGCATAGCAATAAAATGGATACAGCAGTACTTAATAAATCTTACTCATATACTTGCTTGTTATTAGCATGAAGTTGTAAGAAAACAAGGAATCCCCCCTCCATATTGAGTAGACTCCCTAAGAAAATTTATTTTACTATAATTATAAATATCAAATAAATAAAATATATTTAGAATCATTAGAACCCGTAATTCTATCTTTTTTATTTATTTCATGTGAAAATAAAAGCTTGTATTAATGGTTCATCAATCTGTAAACTGGGCTATCATGGAATGAGATAAATTTTTCGAATGTCAGATGAATAGCCTTTTTACTCACAGAATTCTTTCTACTCTATATTAGAATCAAATTAGAATTAGAAGAGACTTTGAAGATCTTCTAGACTAACATTTATGTCAGCTTTGGAAAAAAATGGTCATGCAACCTTTATTTAGATAGCTCCAATGAAGAGAGGGGGCAGCTAGGTGGCAGAGTGGATAGATTGCCATACCTAGAGTTAGTAAGACTCATCTTCCCAAGATGTAAATCTGGCTTACTCACTTACTAGCTATATGACCCTGACCAAGTCATTTAATTTTGTTTTCCTAAGGTTTCTTTTCTGTAAAGTGAGGAAGAAATGATAAATATTCCAATATCTTTCTCAGGAAAATTCCACACAACTGAAAACTACCAAACAACAACAAATCCACTTAATTCTGTTGTTCAGTCCTCATCTCTCCATTCCCCAATTTCCCTGAATAAGTACAGAATGATAAATTGTACCAAATGTTTTTGCCAAAAGATTGTTGAACTATATTTATAGCATTTTTATAGTTATATATTTAGTAGCCCTTTCAAAACATCAAAAACTGGAAATAAATAAAATTAGTCTGGCATGACTTGCTCTTGAGGAAGCCATTCTGGCTCTGTAATTGTTGCTTCCTTTTTTTGAGGTTCATTATTATTTTGATAATCCATATTAAAATTGGTCAAATAATCAAATCAAATATGTTTTGTTTGTAAAGTTTTCCTATATAGTATGGAGACTCTACTCTCACCAGAAGACTTTAATCTATATCATTGGGCATAATCCGTATCAAAAAACATATCTGTTAACCTCATTATTTCTACTTCTGGTGTTCTTGCTATTATTCCTTGCTCAGGAAAATAAGCTATTTGAGATAGACTAAGTAAAGTGTTTTGTGTCACATTCAAATTAGTCATTGTTATCTCTATCATCATCATCGTTACAATTGAAAATTTCCCATGAGTCTTTTTTGGCTTTCTCACTGTGTTAGAGACACTACTAAGATTCAGTGATCAGGCCCATCATGCACATATAACATAATTTATTATGCCAGCCTGGTCCTTTAGCAATATTTGGGTTAAGCTCTGTCATTTGTAAAGAGAAAAAGGCAATGAGATATTGCTAGAAAATATTTGTTTAAATTGTAATTATATATTTACATTTGTAAAAAATGAAACTATTATCTTTGAAAATGAGTGAACAGGACAAAAAAAGATTAATTTTACTTAGATCTGAATTTAAGAATACCTCAAAGGACCAAACTTCCATTTCTACATACTAGAACTAGTAGGATTTCAAGATAAAATTGTAATATTTGCATGTACTTATTTGTATTTAGTGTATATTTGCACAGATAGGATAAATCACAGTACAATTATAAAAATACATTTAAAAATCTTTGATGTATGTTGTTCTTCTGATTTTAATAAACACCTACTACTGGCACATAGTAGGTACCTAAAATGAAATATGTTCTGTCTTCCACAAAATTAAATTTTATTAGGGAGAAAGCAACACTAACACAGACAAGGACATATAAAATCTAGACAAAATAAACACAAAATAATTTCTAGGCATGAGAGTTAGTGATAGCAAATGGTAGAATCTGAATAGTCTTTGTGTATGAAGTGACTCTGGAGCTGAGTTTGGAAGGAAGCTAAGGATTTAGAGAAGCTGTGGTAAAGAAGGAATGCCTTCTAGGCATGGAGTACAGAATGTGCAAGGGATCAAGAGATCCAATGATGCAGGGAACAATAAGTTTGCTACTTTAGTTAACAGCTAAAGTATAAGTGCATGAAGGAACGTTTTATTTTATTCTAGAAGCAATAGGAGACCATTGAAGCTTCTTGATCAGGTTGATCAAATGATCACATTTGAGATATTAATTTGGAATATTAATTTGGAAACTGTGAAAGATGACATGTTGAAAAGAAAGACTGGAGATATGGAAGTATTGCAATAGTTCAAGTTTGAACTCCTGAAGGTTTTAATAATGTTGGAAGGAGCCAAATGCTAATGTTGTTTGGAGAGGTGAATTAAATAAAACTGAGGAACTGATAATACATAGTGGGGAGATGAAGGAGGGAAGAGTTAAGGGAAAATCTGAGATTGCAAATCTGGGTAAAATAGGGAAGTTAGAAAGAGGAAATGATTGTGAGGGAAAAGATAATGAGTTCTGTTTTAAGCATATAAATTTTGAAATGTTTAGGGAACATCCTTTGCAAATGCCAAGTCATGATAATGCATTACTAGAGCTCAGGAGAGAAAATAAAACTAGGAAATATAGGTCTGGAAGTCATCTACATGACTCCCATATAAGCAGTACATAACTGAAGAGTCTTTAATAAAGCAAGTGTATGTATGTGTGGTAGAGTCTTTTTAGTCTTCCCCGTAAGACACTGATTAGGGGCCACACCAATCTTTAAAGGGTTCCTTCTTACTAGAGTAGACCCCAGGAACATAATCAATTGTTAGATGCTATTCCATGAGATCATCCTGAGACCAAATGAAGATAGTGAATTTCAGACAAATGGTACTTGATGAGATTAAATACAATATATGTTAATAAAGTTGGAAAGGCTCTCTTTTTTAATGCTTGATCTTTACTTTCATGTACTATCTTTAGGGAATATGAACTTATTTTTTCAAAATTGGGTAAGTCAGGGGTTTATACTATTTGTCATATTGTACTGGTTGCCAAGAAAGTCTCAAGTTCATTTTCAAAGATGCTATTATTGAATTTATTACTTAGTTGCTATATAACATATCAATCATATGCCTAAAATTCTGTTATATAAGATACTCATAAAAGAATCAAAGAATGGGAAAAGTGAGAGCATGGTTTTTGAAACACGTGATATTAATTTCATTATCTATAGTTAATATCTTTTCATTTGTAAAAAGAATGTGAATATATACTTAAATGAAACTTGTGTAAGATTCTAATAAATCAATGACAAAAAGTACATACTGGATAGGAAAGAAGATTGGGCGTTGGTTGAGTCAAGAGATCGGGATTTGAATTTTGACTTTGCTACTTAATACCTGGTTGATCTTTGTAATTTCATCTCTCTCAGTTTTAATTTCTTCAGTTTTAAAAAGAGGGAATTGAACCACCTGGTTGCTGAGTTTCCTTACAACTCTCAAGCTATGATTCTACTTTATATCTGGTCTCATCTGATATAGATCTGATATATTGATGATTTTGTCATAGAATGTACACTTATGCCTTTGATATCCTAATAGTTTCTTGTCTTTATTTTTTTCCTCCCTTTTTAGGGATCTCCAGGAGCTTGATGACAGTACTCAGCTGCCTCTGCTTTGTCACTTTTCAGAAACTGCTGAAGGCCTCACCACCATTCGAGCTTTTCGGTTTGTAAATATATTCTTGAAATACTAAATAGAGAATTTTATCAAAGTCATAAACATATCATTATGGAGCACACATTCTATGCCACATAAAACACAATTCTTACATACAAAAGTCATGACAAATAGTGAATTTGCTGATTCTCATTTGACATTCCTGAAATAACTGGGTGCTACAGGTATAGTCTTTGACAAACCAAAAGGAGGTTTAAGTACCACTAAACTTTCAGAAGACCAGTACATATTAACTCTATGCAATGTTGAAGAACCAGGAAGAAGAACTGGCTGCATGCTGTTTAATATTTTTTTAATCAAAGATAGATGAAGATATTTCTGGCATAATTATCAATATGCAAGTATCTAAAAGTTTGGCAGGACAACTAATATGTTGGATGACAGTGTCAGTATCCAAAATGATCACCAAATATAAACTTCTGAGTCTAATTTAATTAGATGAAATTTAATAAAGACAAAACTAAAAGTCTATATTTAGATTCAGAAAGTGAATGAACAGGCATAAAATGTGGCAAGACACCACCTTCTATGAAACAGTATTTTTTGGGGAGTTGGTACAAATCTGTGATTCTATTAGCATAAGTAATTGCCCATTTGAAAATTTTGTTCCACCAATGTGGAGTACTGAGAGATTACATGACTTAACTCAGAATTATTCTGCGAGTAGGTGTATGAAATAGCATTTGACACCAGTTCTGACTCCAAGACCTACTGTAAAACTTTACCATTTATCTTTTCATTTTATTAAATATGGCTATTTATTTTTGCTTATAATCTTATAGTTTAAGCGCATTAGAGATCTTAGAATACTATATAAATGTTTTTTTTAAATGACTAGAAAAACCCTAACTAAAAGAAAATGGCAGAGCCTACTCTTCTTATGAGGAAGGAATAGCATCATAATTGAAGATTTAAGCTGAAGCCAGAAACTGGAAACAGAGAGAACCTGCATATCCAGTGGATATACATCTTTATTATCATTGTTGTCATTCTTATTATTACACACTATTCAATGCTACTGAAAAACATATGGGGATTTAATGAACTCTAAACATAATATAATTAAACACTTTTACAATGGCAACCACAACAAAATATGCTAATTGGCTTTCAGGGCTGCCTTTAAGTAGACCTAATCTCCAGGAAAAGGTAGGTGAAAACCTTGTAGTTTTTTGCTCTAGTTAGACTGCATCTGAAATACTGTTTTCCTTTGTGGGACCCACAATTTAAAAGGGAAATTGACAAACTTAAACTCAAACAGAAAGAGGGAAGAGTTGTAACCAAAATAGTGAGACAGATGGAAATTATGTCCTAATGTATTAAAATATAATTATCCTTAAAAGTTGTGGTTCTCTGATTCTGTGTTTGCCACTCTTTTCACTGTACCAAGCTCTAAAATGTTTCAAATAAGATAAATAATATATGTATTAAAATGTCTTCATTAAATTAGAAAAGTGTAAACATAAAAAATAAGTTATTTAGGGCATTTATACTTTTTCTGTAGTATCAGGGATGAGTTAAAGTCCTCTACTATTTTGCTAGAATTTTCTGTTTTGAATGTCAATAAATCCAAGCACAGAATTGGTTATAGAATTTTAAATCTTTTAAATAATCTAAGATATTTAAATGAATTTTTGGATATTCCTATTTTGATATATTATTTTTATAACATCTAGGAAAATCTCCTGACTCCTAATGTAAGTTCTCCAAAGATGATTTCAAGCTAAAGGTAGTCTTTACTTCCATATTCATTAAGTCCAAAGCTCCCATTAGTAGGTTTACTTTTACTAGTAAGTCAAAAGATACAGTTGGTTCCAATCTAAGTCATTTAGTGAAATGGAATAATAAGAAAAGTAGTAATAAAATATCTGTTCCCATAACCGTGAGCCCTTTTCTTCCACCAACACATATACCATCAGAGGGAAGTAAAGGCACACAAGGATTCATGGAGACAAACATGTAGGGAACACCTGTCGCAATTCTCCAGGAATTTTGATGTCTTCTGGTGATATCATTATATTGCTTCCATTGTGCCTGCTACCAACTGATCTCTTCTAGAGTCTTTGGAAGCTACTATTCTAGACCCTATTCCACTGAATCCTGCTTACCTAAAAAGTCACTTTTCTGCAAAGCTACTTCCTCACTGAGGGACAAATGCATCCAGGAATAACATCCACTGGATATGCATCTGTGCAGGATCTCTCTGTTTCCAGTTTCTAGCTTCAGCTTAAGTCTTCATAAGAAGAGTAGGCTCTGCCATGTTCTTTTAGTAAGGGTTTTTTCTAGCCTTTTTTTAAAAGAAAAGCAGCTCCCTTTGTTCGTCATGAGAAAAAAGCAATTCCAAAACAAATAAACAAAGATCCTTTTCAAGTTTTTCCCTTTATAGAGTAATCTATCTCTTTTTTGGCTAGTAGGCTTTGCACAGGAAAAGTGGCCCAGTCCTTCCACCTAGCTAATATCCTCAAGCTTATTCGTTTACTTGGATTCTCAGTTACTAGGCTAGGGTTTTTTTAAAGACCATATTATAGCTTATTTTTCCTGATTTTGTTTTCGGAAGGCTAGTCATTATTCATGTAGGGGTTACTTGTCTAGTGGTTGCCAAGCAGCTCTGAGAGTCATGATTTCCAATATTTTTTAACTTCAAAATCTCTTCTCTTTCAAATGTAGATAAAAATAAGACCATGAGACAAGATCAGTGTCTCTCTTACCTGTCTAACCATATTCCTTGCCTTTTATAGAATTTTAAGCATTTACTATGTGCAGGAATAGTGCTGTTTGTTTATGTGAAATCAGAAAAGGCTTTAAACATCCACATATTATTATAATATTGGTTTCTATAATTATATTTCCCTTGAATAATGAAGGCAAAATTGGATCCAAAATATAAAGTTAACTCAACTTTATGTGTCATAGAATTTTTGCTTCTATCTAAAAGTTGTAGTATATATACTTTCATGTTTTATATATATATATATATATATATATATATACATATATATATATATATATACACATACATACATACACACACACTTTTATGTAATATGTAAACTTTCTGTAGCAGGAAACTTTCCCTGTCAAAGTATGTAAGTTTTAAAATCTGGTATTCAAAACAAGGTCTAGGTATTATTTTTTCATTCTCAATCACTTATCACTGATCTATGATAACCACGTTAATGACAAAGCAACACTACATTCAGAACTTCTTTGTTCAACAAAAAGAGAAATATATTTACCAGAAAGAAGGCTATCCTTCCAAATAGTTACTAATCAGTGGATATTAGCTTTCCAAGAAAACCTCAACGCTCTAGAGACTCTGAGTAGCTTGAAAGAAACAGATAATAATGATTGCTGACATTTATATGGAGTTCTAAGGTTTGCTTTCCTCACAGTGATCCTCTGCATTAAGTAGCACAAGTATAAAAATCATCTTACAAATGAAGAAACTGAGGCTTAGTGAGATTAGGTAGTTTGTCAAAGATAAAACATCTGGCAAGAACCTGGTTTTGAACTCTGGCTTCTGGTTCCAGAACTAATCATCTTTCCAGTTTTACTATGGCCAAATTGATGATAGTTAAGTCAAGATTCAGGTTTTCTTAAAGATACCTTTTTCATAGGCATTAATAACCCAAGCAAAGCTTTACTATTACTCTTTCAAATATAAGGGGTGTTTTTTTGGATCCAAAATTCTTGTAATAGGAAAAAGAAAAAGCTATTTTTTTTTTTTTTGCTTCAGGTGTTCCTAATCCTATGAACATAAGAGTAATCTTAACAGTAAAACTAACTAGTAACTTGCCTTACATTAAGGGAGTGTTGCCCTTTATTCATACAAGCAGCAATCCTTTAGGCTGGATTTTGAAAAGTGAATATAACAAGATTTCATACATATTCAGAAAATGGAATAAGGGCACGGGTCTGCTGTTGGAACAAAAATTTCTCCATTTTGGTAATGTTATAAATCAGCCATATTCTTTTCTATTTTTTTCTTCATTCAAGTCACTCAAATTTTCTAGTGTCTTGGTGTTCTGTTGGAAAACTGATATTTACTGATTGTACTTTTCCTTTCCCTTGTATTCCAAGTTCATCTTAAACTAGAATGAAACAATGAACTCCCTCAAGTAGCTCAACAAAGTATCACAGTTCAATTAGACTAAGATTTTAGGATCCTTTCCTATTTGCAGTCTGATAGAATAAAGGTCTAGGAATGTTCAAAAAGATGAGCTGGATATGGATGAAAAGATGCAGATTGAGTGTGTCAGAGTTTCCATTAGGAAAACAAAAAGTTTCTTGCCAAATAGAAATACACAGAAAGAATGTTCACTGCATTTTCATCCCTCCCCACTCACTGCCGTGTTAGTTGCTGCCAAATCTACTTACAAATGGTTTAAAAGTGCAACTGAGATAATACTACAAAACTTAAGAAATAGTAAGCAACAGAATAGTGTCAGAAAAGACAGTTTTTAAAATTTTTTACTGTGATGTTATTGTTTTGCTTCAATTGAATTGTAATGCTAACTGTGCCATTGGAGAAGGAAGTGAGGTAGTACATGGACCCGACTTTTAGTATTTTGTTATATTCTAATAGTTATGATATGGAAAAAGTTGCAAATTTTATCACAAGTTGGATAGATGGGCTTCCTGTTCAAATTATATGAAGATATGTTTATTTTGGGAACCATATTTTAAAAAAATTTTAGGACAGTGGGATATATTAATAGAGAATATTGGAAATCTTGTCAGAGGATCAGGTAAGGGATCTAAAGCTATGTAACCTGGAAAAGAGAAACAAGGGGATTAATGATTTTTGAGGTCCTTTTTAATTCTAAATTCATGGAATGATATCCTCCTAATTAATCTGTGTCTTAATATTCTTTCATCTTGATCTTTTATTTAAATAAGAGGATATAATTGTTGTCTTCATGTATTTACAAGACTTACATATAGAGAAAGGATTAGATTTATACTACTGAGTCTAGAGGACAGAACTAGAAGCATTGGGGAGAAATTACACAAAGGCATATTTCATCTGAATATATGGAAATACTGCACAATTAGCAACAGTCCATTTGTTTTGTTTAACTATGTATATTTGTTAGAGACTTCTGCTAAGAGAGGCAGTAACAGAGAGAAATGGATATTTATTCATTAAAAAATTAAAAAGCAATTAGTATGATTCAAAAATGAAATGGGCTGCCTCAGAAACCAGTAGGTTCTTTGACACTGAAGACCTATACATTGATATCTGAGTGATCACTTCTTGGCATATAATAAAAGTATTTTAGGTTCAAATATGGGATTGGTGAGATGATTTCTGAATTTTCACTAAAAATAGAAGTGTAGAAACAGAAAAGTAGAAACAAAACACAAACATTAGAAAAGATTTTCTTGATCTTTCAGTTCTGAGATCTTATGATAATGTGATATTTTTCATTTCCCCTTACCTCATCTACTAGTATACGAATATACAGGATATGTTTCATTTTGCATAAAATTCAAATTATATCTGTACAATACAGTGAAGTAATAATTTGGTACAAATAAAATATATAAGTTAATAATTTGATTAATAGAAATAAGATATTAATGACATTGAATTATACTGAGTTCTTTGATTTGGCCATCTACATTGATCATGCAGTTAGACTTTGTCCTGTATATATGAATTCATTATGCTGAAAGATCAAGGAGATTATAATTACTGTATACTTCATGAGTTATGCTTTGATCATCAGATATAAGTAGCGACTTATCTAAAAGTCTTATATCTTTAAAAAAATGAATTTCTGGAATGGTCAAATAGAAACACCTCAGGGTTTAGAGTGATATCTGAGTTATTTATTTCAACATAATCCTTAAACACGAAATCTGTGCAAGATGATTCATTGCTGCTGAGGTTGAACAAACTTCACTACTTTGATTTGGCATTTCATCAAGATCTGAACCAGCTTTTGTGATTGTATTATGCAGTCTTTCTATTGTTGCTATCGTCAGGGGAAAATAATGGAAAAATGAAAAGAAACTATTTTTGTAATTTATGAAAGATTTATTACCACATAGCATGACTTTTTGTGAGAGAATAGAACACATGTTCAAATGAATAAGGTTTTCATTAACAGTTTCATTTGTAAATCAGGTTATGGAAAAATTATCATGAAAACTTTGAACGCAGAATGAACTTAGTTGATCACAGATAAATATTTAAGTTGTCTGCACGATATATTTTTTCATATACAGGCAGAATGTAGGTCATTGTAAAATTTGAGATTATTTTTAATTCAATAACCCAGTTTTGTAAAATCATAAGATTTAATGATGGAAATGATCTTAGAGGTCATGTACCATGATAATGTTGAATACAATGAATAAATACTTTAGGAGTAAAAGAAAAAAAAAGATAGATTCAAAAAGAAAGAATAATATAACAAATACAAAATCCCCAGAAGTAAAATCAGAACTTGCAAGAAATTTCAAAGTGGTGAATTGGAGAAATAGGAAACTTCTGACATGTAAAAATGCAATTAAAATCAGTAAGAGAAAAAGTAATTAAAAAGAATGACATGAGTTTTGGCATCTTAAAACAGCAGGTGAAAGATCTTTATAAATGAGTGGATTTTCTAAGAAATATAATGGTCCAAATGGAAGACAAGAGGCAAAGTTCATTTGAAAAAATTAAACTAGAAGAATTGTGATTGCTGCAAATTCAAGAAACAATAGTTAGAGAGCATAGCTTATCAAGACATATTGAAAATTATTACTCAGGAAAAAATAGAGAGAACTAATCATCTGAATGCCATACTTTAAAAAAAAAGCATACATGTTTCCTGGAAGCATTGAAAAAGGAAGATAAAGTCCAAGTATATAAAATCCATGAAATTTTGACCGAAATCCCAAATGTAATTCATCTTTAAATGTAATCATTGGTCTCCATTTCTTCAGTTAGAAAACGATCCTAAAAGCCTTTAAGAACAAACATCTCACTTATCAAAAATTGTCTAATCACTGGTTAACTGCATGGTCTAGTCCAGTCACTTCCCCTCCCTAGACTTTACTTTCCTAATCCAAAAAGTTAGGAGATTGGTTGAAATGATTTGTAGTATTTCTTCTAACTTTAAATTCATGACACAATAATCTCCTGTCTTCTGAGACTCAGATCTCTCCCTTCTCTAATCCAGTTGCTACATGTCTGCCAAACTGTAAGTATGACCATGCCATTCCCCTGGTCAAGGAGCTTCAGTGCTTCTCTCCTGCCTATAAGATAAAATATGAATGCCTCTGTTTTGTATTAAAGCACATAATAGTTTGACTACTGTTTTGTCTTTTAAAATAATACCAATTATTCTTCCTTCATCAATTCTACAATCAAACTGCCTTATTTGCTTTTCTCTTATATGATGTTCAACCTTTCACTGTTTTGCCTTGGTATAGACTATCTCCAATGCCTGGAAGGCTCTTTATCTTTACTTTTGCATCTTAGAGATTCTAATTTCTTTTAATGCTTACCTTAAATTTTACCTTCTTCCTGAGACTTGTTCAAATATTCCCAGTTATTAATGTTCCCCACCCACAAATAGCATTTATTTTGTATTTGCTTGTATCTGTGCATGTCATTCTCTTCCAGAAGAATGTAAATTCTTTGTGGGTAAATATTGTTTTGATTTTTGGTTTTTTATTCCCTGTGTTTAGCATTTAAATATCTGATGAACTGAAATGCTAAAATAATTGGATAGTAAGACATTATTAAAGCAGAATCAAATATTTCTTTATCAGATCTTGACAAATAAAACTGAAATATAAAATGCAATTTAAAAGCTAACCAAAATGTTGAGAAATTTTATTGATATTAATTTAATATATAGATATTTGAACAGGATTTATGCAGAACTTTTTTCTTTAATACATTATATTTTTATAAAATTTGATTTTAATCTAGGGGAAGTAGTATTAAACTCAATTGAAATAAGAATCAGAAAGATCAGAATCTATATGCACTATATATTAACTTAGAAAACTATATGTTAACATTATCTATATGTTATTGTATTTTTATTTATTTTGTGAAATATTTACCATTTCTATTTTTAATCTGGTTTAGACCACATTGAGACATTAAAGAACTGTACTGAAATTTAGCATATCCAAAGAACTCATTACCTTTTACTCAAACCCAGTCTACAATTGAGAGGCACCACTATTCTGCAAATCATTCATATTTCCAGTTTGGGAGTCATCTTTGACTCTTCATTCTACCTAACCCCCAATATTCAATATTTGTTGATTCTACTTCCATAATACCTCTTATATCAAACCATTTTCCTTCCTTTACACATTTAGGCATTTATCATCTCTGACTTAGACTATTATCATAGCTTCCTAATTACTTTTTCTATATCCTTTCTCTCTCTTTTCCAATCTGTCTTTGACATTACTACAAAATTGATGTTCCTCAGGGACAGAGGGGATTATATAATTCTCTTGTTCAAGAAACTCATTAGATTTCAATTGCCTATAGTATAAAATATGAACTCGGCCATTTAAAACCCTTTGTAATCTTACTTTAGATAGATTAATTTCATAATACATTAGCTCTCTTCACATTCATTATGTTTCTGTGTGTGTGTGTGTGTGTGTGTTTTGATGAGGCAGTCGTCCAATTGACTTGTCCAAGTGACCCAAGTGTTAAATGTCTGAGGTCAGATCTGAACTCAGGTCCTCCTAACTCCAGGGGTGGTATTCTCTTCACTGTGCTATCTAGCTGCCCCACACTCACTATGTTTCAACCAAATTTAGCCCCTTTCTGTTTTTCACACACTTTTTTTGTCCATAGGCTGTCCCCTATTCTTGCAATGCACTCTGTCCTTATTTCTATCTTTTAGAATACTAAATTCACTCCAACAGTCAACCAGAGGCCACTTTTTACATCAGATCTCTCCAGATTTTGGAATACTTTATATTATATCATCTAATACTATGCAATATCATACCTCTCTCAAATGAAAGATGTAGAAACTGAAAGCTTCCAAATGCTCATTGTTTATTGATGACAAAGAAATATTTGATTCTGTAGAATAAATTGTCCACCTTAAAGGCTTCTTTTCCAGCAGTTTCTCCTAATTTACAATCCAAATCAGTCAAGATTCTTTCATAAGTTCACATAAATAACCTATTCAGTGATCACACTATAAATATGAATGACAAAATAAAAACTATTCAAATTACCTCATCATAAACATAAACAAAGCATAAAATTGGGAAATGTCTTCTTGTCAAATATTTGCCAAAGAAAATTACTAAAATATCCATATCTATTGAGCCAGAAATAGTCTACTAGTAGTGATATAAAAATGTCACTGAAGAAAAGAAAGGCCCTGTGTATAACAAATTATTTATAAAAGCACATTTAGAAGTAGCAAAGAACTAGAAACAAAGTTCATATCCATTGATTGTAGAAGGAACATGATGAATACAGAGAAACCTCAAAATAGTTATATGAAATTTATGTAAAGTAAAGCAAGCAGACCTGGAAAACAATATGCATGACTATTGCAGTGGAAATGGAAAGAGCAAAAATGATCAATACTAATATAATAAATACAAATAAAGCAAACTGAAGGTTTCAAAATGATAATGATCAAGATTGGTCTCAAATCAAAGTTATGAAAAGATGCCTTCTCATCTTCTTTGTAGAAGTGGGGGATAATGGATGTGACATCATTGTATATGACATCAGATTTTTTGATGTGCTATGTATTTTTGCAGATTTTTTCCCTTGCTTTAAAAAAATAGGTTTTATTGTAAGGAATGATCTTGAGATACAAGGGGAAAGCACTAAAGTGGTAAATATAGTGAAATAAAATGCATAAAATTTCTTTTTAAGAAATAGATTTGCTATTGTGGTGGAAGAAATCCTATGCAGAGTCACAATTGAAGAGAATATCTCTGTAGATGTTGAATTCTCCAGATGTTACTGTTTTCATAAAACATGGTTCTGTTTTCTTCAAGCCCTAGAATATTAGAAATTCTTGGAAGAAATACATAGCTACTCAAAAGAGTTTGAATTGACAGAATATTCAAGGAACCCCAAATGGAATAAAGAATATCTATTGCATGTGATCAATAGAACTTTTCCATTAATATGTATGCCTGGGAAAGACTATACAGGTGGTTAGTGAGTTTAATTCAGGATTAACTAGCTACTTATAACAAAGCTTTAGGAAGTTGCAAAGCTCCTTTAGTGGTACTAACCTTACTGTGAAAACAAAGACTTATCTTTTTAATATCAGCATTTTGCTTTTGTTTTTGTAGGTCAGATAGATATGGAATGTCTTAAGAAAAATAAAAATGCTTACACAGAAGGGCAGTAGAGAGTTACATGGAGGATGTGGGAAACTTCAAAGAAATGGAATGAAAAATATCAAGAAAATATGTTAGAAAGCAAAGATGGTGTAGCCGGTTATCTGTCAAGGGTGAGGAATGAAAGGTGGATAGCCAGAGTACACTACTATTATTTGCACAATATCAGGAGACAGCAAACTTATAGGAGGACAGAGACAAGTGCCTATATCCTTATCTGTAGTAGTGTTTTCTTTAATAGAATGGAGACTCCTTAAAGGCAGGGACTGTTTTACTTTTTCTGTCTGTATGCTCACCGCTTGACTTAGTGCCTGGCACATATTAGGTTTTGAATGAATGTTGGTGATTGTTTGAATCATTGTACAATTAAATTAATATCAGACCCTTTTGTAGAACATATAAATAAAATCAATAAAAAAAAAACAGAAAAAGTAGGCCAAATTGGAGACTAAAAAAATAACATAAATAAATAATAGCTTTGTTATCTAATGAGTGTAATTAAAAACCAAGTCAGAGAAACAACAAAAATTATAATAAACATAACAATGATATTATATGTGTGTATAAAATATGTGTATGTATATATAAATCTATTAAATGCAATTAAATCTATCTTTCTAACTTCCTATCTTCAGGGACAATTTTTTTCCTAAACACTTGCAAGAAAAAAATAACTGAATTGAGAATGCACTTAAAATTTAAAAAAAATTTAATATCAACAAATTAATAAATCCAAAACAAGGAAAAATTTTAATATTTAAGGAGAAAAACATATTGAAACAAAAATTTTAGAGAAACCATTGATTTAATTTGAAAAACCAAATTACTAAAGTAAAAAGAAAAATCAAAATAAATGGTGAGAAGAGATTTTAAAATATCAATATTTTTACACTTAAATTATATAAATTATATATATACACTTAAATAATTTGAAAATATTGAAATTATTATTTACAATTTAAAGATGCCCAAATTAACAAAGCAATAGATTGAATAAAAATATAATGTCAGGGGAAAAAATTCAACAAGCTATAAATGCAATGACTTGAGAAACAAATTTCAGAATAAGAGTGACTCAGAAGTGAATTCTATCATGCATTGAAAGATCTACACTTCACCTAACTATTTCTATGTGATAAATATGGTTTCTATGCACAACTCAGGGAAGGATAAAACAGGAATTAGAACTGTAGATCACTGATTGATCAATACATCAATTAGAACTGATATAAAAATAATATAATTTTATTGTTGTAGTTTCCAATAGGCTGAGTAGTATATACAAATGTAAATCAACCTATCTTAGGGAATTTCAACAAAATCAAATCACAAAATAATCAACATTGTTCTATTTTACTTAGAAAATGAATATAAAGAGTAATACCATGTAAAATATCCACAAAATATGTTAAATTTTTAATGATGAGCCTACCAAATTAGCATATTTAAGGAATGATGGATATAAATAATATGAAAGAATTACTTATGGTGAGGAAAGAAAATCCAAAAGAATAACTCTTTATGATCATGTAAATAAAGACTACCTTAAAAAACAAAAAAAAACAAAAACAAAAACAAAAAACCAAACCAGATAAAACAAAACTGGTTAAATACAATGGATAATATTGTCACTGTCTTATTAAATAAAAACAAATAGCTTTCTTTTCTCTTCACAAATATCACATTAAGTTATATAATCATATAACATTACAGTCATTTGGAGTCATTTTTTTTTCTGGTTTTGCTTAGCTATTTTCCAAGATTGTATTTTTTCATTTTGTTAAAAATAAAATCTGCCAATTAAAAGAAACAAATTTTTTTTCTGGAAGTTCTCTTTTCTCAGCTGTAGGGCAAGAAAGGAAACCCCATCTGTATTAACTCTACAATAAAGCAGTAGCAGTTGACCTTTATTTTAAGTAGGAGTCCGTTTACTATTCTTTCTATCTCCATTAATTTGTCACTATGTTCAGCAAGCAGTGAAGTAGTAGTAAGTGGCTGTTTTTTATTATTTTTCCCATTGTGTGGCTAACATCATAACTTTTTTTTGGTTTTGTTTTCTGCAGGCATGAAACCAGATTTAAGCAACGCATGTTAGAGCTGACAGACACAAACAACATAGCCTATTTATTTCTCTCAGCTGCCAACAGATGGCTGGAGGTCAGGACGGTACGTTCATTTCTTAATTTTGAAAGAGAAATCAAATAAAAGTGGTCTAATACAAAGAGGGAGACAATTCTAAGAACCCATCTCATGCAGAAATTAAGGACCAACTTTGGGTTTAACTGTCCTTTAAAATAGACCAGGTTTATTTATGTTTTACATTAAATTTGTTTTATTATTCCAGCTAATAGTAAGACAAATAACCTCCTCCCCCCACCCCAAACAATTCACCTGTGCCACATTTGTCTTTTGATTACATAAGTTAATGGAAGGACAAATATTTATATACCTTCAGAAAGAAAGTAGTGTTCAATTGAATAAATTTGTTAAGTGAACAGATCTACTAATTTTCTTATTTCACTGTTCTTACTTGACAGATACATTTGATTTTCCATTTTCCATTTGATTGGAAGGATGTTAGCTCAAGTAAATCCATCCGTCCCTTTTTCTCTGTTCTCTGTGCTGCTCATTCTGAGCTCCTTTTTATGTGTTCATGTTCTTTGCTTCCCTCTACCCCAGTCTTTTCTGTTCTTTTTTCTTTCTCTACTTAACCTGTTGTCAATTATGTTTACCCACAAAATGGCACTTTTGGTCACTCAACTGATTCTACTTCATAAGATAGGTTATCTCATACTCTAATAATTCCAGTGATGTTTTAGTTCACTCAGCATATATACTGGAAGAGTACCAAGCTACTTATTTCTTTCAGAATATAAATAATCATCTATCCCGTTTTTTCAGTGTTGGAGGATGGTACCTACATTATTGCAGATTTGACAATTAGAATTCCCTCACCTCTAGAAAACTTGACTTTAAAAAAAATTAATTTAATATACTTAACTGAATTTTAAATTGTGACATTAGCATAATGGAATCACCTACCTACAGAAAAGGTAAAATATTTTAAAGTAGTATTTGCAGCTTTTCCTGTTTGACATAGAATCAATAAAAATAGTACAACAATACAAATAAAATATCCTGTGAACTACAACAATGCTTCACATCTCTCACATGTCCAGATAAGAGCTAGACAATAGACAGAATGTTCCAAAATCAAGAGTTCTAAGCTGTTTCATTTTTCTTAGTGCCCACAGATATCCCTCTCAGAAGTGGGTAAAGGTATGTAGACAATACATCACAGTTCACAACTGATGATTGACTTGCATATACAAGAGATCTCATCATTAGGCAAAGACCAAGAAAATCTGGATGTCTTAGTTCTGGTGTGAACAGAAACTTCCCAATATCTAGAAAGAATATTCCCAATCAATGTCCTATGGCTGGAAAGAAATTCTTTCTCTTGCCACATATAGATTATCTTTTGAAGAATAGAAGCAGTAGACTCAATGGTAGATCACAACAAGGAGAAGCAATATTGGCTTGAAGTCTCTCTCTAACATTGAGACTTTTGTCTCTTATCCCTCTTTCTATCCATCAAATTTAATTTGAAATGTTAAAAAATAAAGGTTAAAATACCAACAAATCAAAGAATGATAAAATTCTAAAAGAAGAAAATCATTTGGCTGGTAGAAACATGAGTTAGAGTATGACCACCCGAGTTGCTCTGGCAGAAAACTAAGTATTTTTTTCTTTGTATGCCAAATAATGAGGACTTTACTTGTGTGAAATGTATCACTACAACATAACCTTTGAAAGCTGCTTATGTTTAAAAAAACCCAATGTTTTCTCTTCATTCCTTTGCACTAAACAATTCCAGCTTCTCTGGCATCTGCATTTCCATTTGCAAAAATTGTGTAACTCTATCTAAAAGCTGTCTTTCCAAGGCTTTGTCTTGCTGTGTGGTGAAAGGATAAAAGAATATTCACATATAATGAAGCCAAAAAAAATGAAAGAATGTCTTTAGAGTCAACAGACTTAAAATTAAAATACTCCCATGAGTGAGTCTATATGAGCGATTGTGAAACAAAGGGAAAGTTGTGTTGTAGGCAATACTAGGTGATTCCAGGAGTCTAAAATAGTCATATTTTAGGGATCTTCATTTAGAGAGCTTGTATTGCTTTTTTATCAAATCAAATATCCTATTGCAGGATAATATATCCAAAATCTATCTACCCCTTGGGCACTAATATGCCCAAGAAAAGATCTATCCAACACGAGTTAAATTCTGTGATTTTTGTATATTTCCCAGATTTGTAGATAATGGTTACTTTCACTAGAAATCCACATAAGTGTTTTTGAACCACTACAAGTCAGACCAGGTATTTTTTAGTGGAACATGTCTCTATAGCTAGGAAACAAAACCTTATTTTGTCTTGATAGTATGTCAGATTTGAAAAGTCTGAATCATTTAGGTTCCTCTGGTTAGTTCATTTAGAAGCATGGAAACTCTTCTCTTGAGTTGAAAATGTCAGTCAGCAGCAGTGGAGGAAGTTTTGCTTTTCACTGAATTCATTGTGCTGATTGATGATTTGGGCATTGTGTAACCACATTAACTAGCCAATGCCATTAAACCAGGAATCTAGACTAAATATCCCATCAGAAGTTATCCAGAATTTCTGACTTTCTTTTCTCTATTCATGTGATTGCCTTTGACTTTTTTAATGCCTATTTATTGACACCAAAAATTATACAGGTAATATTATTATTCAGTACTTCTTACTAAAGTTTTTTTTAAATAATAAAGAAGGTAGAAACAAGAAGCTTAAATGAGATCCATACCTAATTTGAGATCATGGCTTAGATGAAAGCCATAGCTAATCAAGAGCCTCAGTCTTCTGTATTACTATAGCTGTTACTACAAAAAGGAAGGAAGTAGAAAAAAAGATGATATTCTTTGATTTTCACTGGGAAATTATTCAGTGATAACTTCTATGATCCTTTGCTATATAGAAAAGAGAAAAATAAAATAGAATATGAAAAAAGATCAGGCATCTACAAATTATGTCAAACCTTGAATCATATGCAAAGAGACTTCATTTCTTAGGCAGTAGAGAACCAGGAGTGACATATCTAGATTTATGCATAGGGAAGAGAGTATAAAGGATGATTTAGAGGAAGAAGAGAATAGAGATGAGAAAACTTATTGTAGGAGGATAGTGCTGCAATATGATAAGAATAAAGCATGTGGTATATAGAATAATGGCAGTGGGAATAGAGAGAAGGGGAGGAGCATAAGAATTCTCATAAAGATAGAATTGAAATGACTTATTAATTAATTAGTTTACATATGAAATATGAGGGAGAGACCAAAATAGTAGAGGATTTCAAACATAATAGACTGGTATCATGGTACCAATGATAGTGACATTGCCTAAAAATAGTTTTAGATTAAATAGAACATATTTTAGACAATACAAATTTGAAATCTTTAGTCTGAAGGGCCAATAATGCACTTAAATATAGATGTTTTATAGATTGATGGAAGCGTAGATTAGGAACTCTCAAAAGAAACCTGTGGTTTGAAATACAGATTTGCAGATCATCTGTTTAGAATTAATAGTGGAAATCAGTAAAGCAACATAAATTTTTAAGAGCTTGATATCTATTTCACTAGACAAAGGTAAAATAATTTCTGCCTTCAAGGAGCTTATTTTCTATCAGAAGAGACAATACACACCTACAAAACGCATATAAGGTAGCCTTGTGATGGGAAGAACAGGTTAGCCCTAGCAGTGTGGGGGTGAATTAATAGAGACCTCGCATAAAAGATGACATTTGAGCTTAAATGAAAACATAGAATTGAATAAGGTTTCTTATTCAATTTTTTAAAGTTACTAAAGGAAAAAAAGATGTTAGAAAGACAATTAGGAAACTTCAGTGGTGTCAGAAAAGGAGCTATGAAGGACCAATGATGTGTAAGGTTCTAAACGTCAAAAAAGAGAGAGTACATAAATGAAGGATTATGGTGAGGTCAAGAAGGATTTCATAGAAATCTCCAGATTCCAGGCAAATAAGAATGTTATATAGAACAACTCACAAAATGACATATATACATATTAATAACTGACTAGATTAGAATTCTTTAAAATCCATTTTTCAGCCTTCCAACTCAACACTATTCTTACATGAAATTGAAAAGCCAAGGATATATGTCTCCAGGATCTATTACCTCATTTCAATGTCTCTTTACCTTGCCTTAGCATTCTCTTCTTTTCCAGGTATCCTGTAGTCTCATGATGCTGGCCTTTCCTGTCAAAAAGGAAAGTGGTCTGATTAACTTATACACACCAAAGTTTTATGAATTTTATTTGCTACCCTGTCCAAAAAAATCATCATATATTTAATAGTCTATGAAAAAAGGCAATGCTTAATCACAAAGCACAAATTACTAATGGTAGGGTTGGGAATATCAACATACCTTATATCATGTGCCTGTTTTAGCTGCACAAGAACTATCTCAATAGTGAGCAGGAATTAGATAAGAACAAAGGGTTTTAATGATGGTGTCAAGTTAACTTTCTAACTATTAGAACTGTCCCAAAATGGAATGATCTGCCTTGAGAGATGATGTGTCCTCCCTTCTTGTAGTTCTATATCAGAAGCTGAAAGAACAATTTATCAGGTATATTAGAGAATTCCTTTCAGTTAGACTAAATGGCTACCTAGGAAACTTCCAACTCCTGAATTCTATGATTATGAGGGGTGCTTAATTAGGTTGTTTTCTGGGAATGGAATTTATCCTAACAAATAAACAATTACACGACCCTGCCCTTTTAAAGAAAGCTTCAAAAAGAAAAAAAACAAGAACAAAAACAAAATACAAAGGATAGCAGATTTTAAACTGAAAGAAACCTTAAAGTCCACTGATTCATTCTCCTCATTTTATATATGAAGAAATAAGCTCATAGGGATGAAATGACTTATCCATATTCACATGAAGTTAGTGGCAGAACCACTCACTTTTGTGTAAACTTTGATAAATCATTTCATCTTTCTGGCTCTATTTCCTTATCTATACAATGAGAGACTAGATCTTCTGTGATCTCTATTGCATCAGCTCATGACCATCTGGGATCTTTTATCCTATGTGACTCTGGCATGTCTTCTAAAAAGATTCTGTATTGAAAAGACTAGAAGCCTTCCTATATATCCAATAAAGTAAAGCCAACAAGTCTTTATTAAGTGCCCTTTATGTGTCAAGCACCATGTTAAGTTCGGAGATGCAAAGAAAAGGAAAAAAAAAAAACAATCTCTCTAAAGGAGCTCATGGTCTAATGGAGAAGAGACTTTTTAATATTTTGTTGTTATCCATTTAGCACTCAGATTGTTCATCTCTTATGCCTCATTCTTGCTGTCTAACTGACCCATATCCTCTTTTCCAGTCATACATTTTCTTGATGGTATATTTTACACTGCTTTTTTGCATGCAAGTCCTTATAAATATATGATGATACTTATATCTACCATGTATTTATTACACCTGAGTATACCTTAAAATTTAATTGTTCTGAGATCTTGGGAATCTTTTAATTAAAATCATAGGACATCAGCAGCAAAATGTTAGTATTAAAGAGATAGGTCTTCATACCAAGAGAAACTTGGAACTGTTGAAATTTCTGTACAATTTTCTAAATGCAAATTATTCCATTCTTTCTTCTAGTCAATTCTGAACCTCACCCATTTTCTCTATATTAACTATTCAAGATATAAGTACATAATGAACTTCACATTCAGTTCAATTATATAATCTGGTCCACCCATGAAACAAAGAATCTAAATTTCACGGTCATAAGAAGGAGATAAATCTGTGATTAAAGTCTGGGAATAAATTCCTAGCAGAGAGCGTCTTTTATATGCCAGGGATACAAATGTAAAAAGTAAGAATAGTCCTTGCTGCCAAGGAGCTTTCATTGTCCTAGAAGAATATGATAAGTATGATAATATGATAAGTAATAAGATGATAAGTAAACATTAAATATAGGTATAGAAGTTCTTTGGTGAGAGTGATGAGCAGTGTTGTTGAGTCATTCTGTTTTGCCTTTTTCTTACTCCAGGTCCAGATGGGTTTTCCTGTGCAAACACTCCTTTGCTCTAGAAAATTGCATCAAATGATCTGTATTTTTTTTCTGTGTTTTTGTGGTTTCAAGACTTTAACCAGAGACAGTGTTCTTTCAAAACATTTCAATGATAGATCTGTTTCTTTCTCTTCTTTGAAAATACCCCCATTGCCTTCTTGTTTCTAATAAATATACCAAGACTAGCAAAGGTCTATGATTAACAGTGTGTTTAAAGATAAAGCAAGTATTTTTTTTTAAAAGAAAGGTAAACATACTTTTTAGTGTCTAGAAGTAAAGGCACATAATGAAGCCCAAAGAGAGAATATACTGACCTTGCAGTCTATAGCTCAGGAAGATTTCAATAATTAAAATGCACCAACATAATTTGTAATCTGCCATTCTTCCAACAGAATGATGATTCTAGTAATTCACCATAAGCAGGGTATGAATTGTTTTCAACAGTGATGATGCATTTATCATATGTATCCATACTCTTTTCCAGTCCTCTTTGTGACCAACAATTTTTTGACAAACAGAATAAAAATAAGCTACATTTATTTTGCTAATGAGGGTGCACAAAAATCACCAAGCAAGAATCTTTCATGTATTAGGATGTTTAAAATAAACATTATTTGAAACTGAGGTATACCTCTCTCCCACAAGGAACCACAAAAGTTCCTACTTTTATAAATTCATAGAGATAGGATTCGGATCTGGGGAATCTTAACTCCATACAGACGCTCCATCTAACCCTCTGGTTCATCATATCTCCACCTGTAGTTATTTCAGGAAAATCTCCTTAAACAAATTTCAGATTTGTTTTATGGCCAGGTCTTCCCAAAATAATTTGAGAGGCCTTTTCTAGAAAAAAATAATACAAAAGTATTTTTGTACAAAGTACAAAATAATAGATGTCAAAAATAAGACAGTATACATTTCATCAACCATAAAAGAAACAAAATAGGAGACAGTAACCTATCACAAATAACTTACAGGAACCCATAGAGACATAGTACACATGAACCACTCAAAGGACTCATACTGAAGACATTCATAAACAGATACTAAAGCCTATTACTTGTTCTATCATGCTCTCCCAGGAGATTAAGATTCCTAGACAACTGATTCAGGGGACTGATGAACAGTTTTCCTTTTTATCTCAGCCTGTATTGTCTGAAAAGCAATTCAAGGTCCAGATTTTCTGGCTAGCCAGGTCATATTTGGGGCTTTCAGGCACTAAAGTGATTCTGTCAGTAATAATCTAGCTTCTCAAAGAAATGGCACTGTTGCAACGAGCATCTACTGTTGTCAGTCAGTACATGAACTTCAAAATATCCTAAGTCATGAGTTTAAGTTCATAAATTAAGCACCATGGATGTTAGAAACATCCATCTCATGATCACCATTCAGTCACCTTTTCTCAAGGAAACAAATAAGTCAAAAGAGAAAGCCAATGATATATGATAAAGTTGTAGCCTCATCCACATGTACTATTGCCATATATATGTAACTGTTTCTAGGGAAAAAAGCAAAATCCATTGGGAAAATTCAAAAGAAAATTGTTGGAAATGTCCTAAGCCAGACATTCAAAAATTTTGGGTTAATGGACAGCTCTTCTTGCCTCAGTGAACGTTTTTCTTTGGCACACCTCCTATCCCAACACTTTCCACTCTTGTCATGGGGACCAACTAGTAGTCACTGGTCATATATACACTTTAGCAAGGTCCCAAAACATGGATGTCAACAGAAGTTGCCTTGCTCAGCCTCATCACCCTTGTATTATAAAAAGATTACATTTTCAAGAAAAAATATCAGTTATACAAGTTCTATATTGTGCCAGACATATGGCTTTAACTAACTTCTGGAATGAACTGGATTACTTTTTATATTCAAAAATTTTCAAAGAAGTTGGGTACTTATTCTAAGGAGTCTGATCAGGCAGATAGATAAATAGATTTTCATATCTAGCTTGGAAAATCATTTGTACTTTCCAAGTCTCACTTTCTCCATCTTGTTTAGAG
This sequence comes from Antechinus flavipes, assembly GCF_016432865.1. Classification (NCBI taxonomy): domain Eukaryota; kingdom Metazoa; phylum Chordata; class Mammalia; order Dasyuromorphia; family Dasyuridae; genus Antechinus; species Antechinus flavipes. The sequence continues at coordinate 178,050,349 of NC_067402.1, forward strand.
TAAGTGACTTCTAAAGTTCCTTCCAGTTCTAAAATTCTATGGTTTTACCTTTCTATTTTGTTTATATGTAGCATAGTATATCTTTCCATAGTACTCTAGTCATGTTGGATTTTGTACTATCTCCTCTATAATACCCCGATACTTTTCTGCTTCTGTGTCCTTTGCCTCTCCTTTTTTATCCTGTCTGTATACTCATGGATTTCCATAGCCAAGAAAAATTCATCACAAAGTGTTAGCTTATTGTTCATGGTTTTTTGTTTTGTTTTTTACTTATTGGAATTAGTACTTAGAAAGAGACATTAATCTGTTACTTTAGCTAAAAGTGATACCTTTCTAGCATATTACAAAGCACTAGAGTTTATACTGTGCTTACATATCCTTCCACAATTCAGAATCACTTCTATACCACAATGAAGCATTTGAATGAGACTGTGTAGGAGAGAATATAACAACCTATTATGATTATCATCTGTTGACTATCAAAAAGTGTTTGATATGGCAGGACAAAATGTTGCCTAAAAATTCTTAGAGCAGAATGTCTCCCACCCATACAACAAGATCATTCAGAATTCCCAAGGATGTACAGCAACAGAAATAACTATATTCAATGAGGCTTTGCTAATAAATCAGTTGAGGTTATCCTTCCACTGAGATTCAACACACAGTTCAAGTTAAGAAGGAATTCTCTGTGGATAGCAAATGCCTCTAGAAGCTACTGTCTGCAGATAATGTTGTATTGGTTGCATCAAGCTGTAGAACAGGTAAGAATCTCCTGGAAGAAGTCTGTAATAATTTAAAGTAATTTGACCTGCTCATCAACACAGCAAAAATCAACTGGATAAGGAATGTCTACTACCCATATTTCAATTAACATCCCATGGCATTTGTTTATTGGTATGATTCTTGGATAGTATAGATGGTCAATGAGTTGAGCCCTGATTGGAAATAGTGAAGAAGATGGGATTGCAACATTTTTGGAAAATTACAAGGCTTCTTTATTGACCCCAGAGTTTTCATGAAAGTAAAGTCTCATCTTTCTAATATTACTTTTCTACCAATGCTATATGTCAAGGAGACAAGGAGCACCTTTAATTCTAAAGAATTAAAATTAAATGTGTGAAGGGATATATGATTAATATGAATAGGCTGCAGCATGTAACCAGTGAAGAATTCTGCAGAAAAGCAGAAATAAAGAGATCATCATTGAATTGTATAACAAGAAGAAAAGATGAGTTAGATACATGACGAGTAAAAAAAAAAAAAGAGCTTCACTTGTCCCTCAAAATGGCATGAGAAATTGAGAAAGGTTTCTAGCATATGGGATAAATTCTTTATAGTAAACTTTTAGGATAACATGACAGATCATAACAATCACATAATAAGAAAGCATAGATGAATCAAGATCTAAATTATTGATGAAATCACAGGTCCATTTGAGTATTTGAGAATGCTTTTGCCTTGATGCCTCTTTAATTCTTATCTATGCCCAGTTTAAATGTCGTATCTCCAGGAGGCAGGTTGTATGGTAGAACAGTTTGGATTTGAGACATGTTTACATCCCATTTTGGTTGCTATATATGCAGCTGAAATCTGAGCTTCAGTTTCCTCATCAGTCAAATCAGGAGCTGGGATTTGATGACCTCAGCATTCTTTCTAAGTAAAAGAAAAAATCCAATTGCTTCTAAAGCCTTTTTTTATTCCAAAAAGTTATTAGATATGTTTTCCTTAAGCCTTTTCTTAGTCCTATTCATGTACCTCTCTTGTGTGATTATTCTGTATGACTTTATATTATAGTTATCTTTGTGTATGTTGCCTTTCTCCATAAGGGAAGGAGCCATGTCATATTTTATAGTGTTCTATATTTTGAAGATGGCTAATAAATGTTCATTGGAATGATGAGATAGACTGTGTATGATAATATGGGATGTTATGTGATACCCCAGAAAAAAAACCTGATTGGCATTTCAGCAACTTCATTCTTTTCTGAGTTTCTGAGAGATAAATGGTCCAAATTTTAATAGGCAGCCTGGAATAGAGTCTTGCCAAGGCTATGGCTTGCATACTAAAGAGTTCTAGCATAGCAGTCACAGTACATTGGTGAAAAGCCATGAACTAAAACAGACACAAATAAAGGCAAAGTGCTAAAATTAGAGACACAAAGAATTGCCAATCTGAACAAAGAAATTTTCCACCTAACGTCATTGCTGACATTCCTCTGAAACTGTAGGTATTTAGGCTTATAAGACATATGGGAAATGTAGAATAGTACTTTCTCTGGTGGTCATTCCCTAATAAAAAAAAGTAGTCCAGTCTCATTGGTTTGAAAATTTGGAAATAACCTATTTTTATTACTTTTTAGGATTATCTGGGAGCATGCATTGTTCTCACTGCAGCTGTTGCATCTATTGCATCGATTACTGAAACATCTTATTCTGGTCTGGTAGGATTGGGCCTCCTGTATGCACTTACGGTACGTATAAAAGAAACTAATTTAGGGGGAAAATGGATTTGTATAAAAGATTTTATATATTTACACATATATACACACAGAGAGATACATATCTATGTACACACATATATAGACCTATATTTACATATATGTATATAGATACAGATATACAAATATACACATATTACACACATATATATTTTTAATCCAACATATGGATATCTTTCAAGGTTAGTTCTTGTTAATGTGTGGTAGGGGAAGAACTTGAAAGAAATAGCAAAATGACTGTCTTGTAAGCACTGGATTCAGAGCAAAGCCAAACAAGTTCAGGACAACTTGGAGTAGATTCAGACTCGGAAAGCTAATTTTTTTTCATTGCAAGATCTTCCCCCTCCCCCATACCCCAGTGCACACAGGAATACACACACACACACACACACACACACACACGTGCGCACTTATACTCAAAGTGCTCCTAATCTATAAAAAAAGACACTACTTGTTTAATCACCCTCTGTTTTCTGTGTTGCCACGTAATACTTTATATAGATTGTATTTATTAATTAAACATGGAGAAATGAATGAATTATTAGCCTAATGTAGGCCACCAAAAATACTTCAAAAGTTTTTTTTTTCTTTTTTTGGATCAAGTCACTATTAAAGTATCTAGGCCTTCCTAGATTATCTTAGACATATAGATTTCATTTACAGAATTTTCATTTGGATAAGGAAAATATATTGTTGCATGTGACATTATTTAATAATAATTAGAACTTATAAAGTATGTTAAATACACTCAGATTTGAAAGTAGAATCAGAAGTCATGTTTCAGGAGCTCTTAAATAAAGGTCAATGAACCTATTTGTGTGTCTCTCTGTATGTGTATGTTTAATTTTTTTTTAGGCTGGTATTATAACATTTATTAAAAGAATGCTAATGGTTAATAGAAACAACAAAGAAGCAAAGAATTAAAATGCAAGCTATGTAAAACCAAAATGTGTCTAATATATTCATTCCGTAACTAACTAAAAGCCCAAGAAAGAACATTCTCAACATAATAAAGGACTAAAACACAATTGGCTTATTAGTTATCAAAACTGTGGATTTTGCATTTTGTGCCCTTTTATCAATCAGGAAAAGAAATCAAAAAAGAATGTTTGGAATGTTATATAACAGATATATAAAACAAAGTAGAAAATTACATTATAAACTTGTAACAATGGTTATAACTATATTATCTTACATTTTCCCCCTAGACATTAGGTTTATCATATATACAAAGCATGTAAGAACTAAGATAATAAAGAACAGACAAAATACATGTCAGCATGTATGATACCATATAAATGATACACCCATCTTACTACTCTCAAAATTACATAATAGTGTCAGAAAAAAGTCTCAAAACTACATATTTTAATTTTAATTTTTAAATTTTTTTTGCTGAGGCAATTGGGGTTAAGTGACTTGCCCAGTCATACAGCCAGGAAGTAAGTATCTGAGATCAGATTTGAACTCAGATCCTATTGACTTCAAGGCTGGTGCTCTATCCACTGTGCCACCTAGCTGCCCCTAAAACAACATATTTTAAAAAGAAACAAATTCAATAAAGAAAGAGAATACTGAAAACCAAGACATTCAGAGATTTCAAAGATTATGCTTTTTCAGTTGAACCAAAATTGGATCAACTAAATTTTCAGACGTTTGTTTAGAGCAAAGGTTACTCAGAAATGTTATACGTGCATTTCACACAATTACCTTCTTCCCAATAGAAGACTTTGATAAACATATAACATACCCAGGTTTAGCATAGTTGAGAGATGAACCTGAAACAAATACTGATGTTATTTTAACAAATTTCTCCTCAAATCTTTTGAGACTCACAAGTTTATTCAGCCAAACAAAATCAAAATCAAAATAGCACAGCATATATTGTAAGAAAATTAAAATATTATATATGTAATAGGCAGACAAAATAGGGACACATTAAATATAAATTAGCTAAATATAAAGGGATAAATGTCTATTGTACAGTATATAAAAAGGTGATAGATAAGGTCACCATGCAAGTGTTTACTGAGTTTTTTTTTAATTAAAGGTTTTTATTTTCAAAATATATACATGGATAATTTTCAACATTCATTCTTACAAAATCTTGTATGCATGTTTAATTTTAATAGGCATATTTCCATATAATTAGTTTCCTTTGTAATCATGTTTATTTTATGCATTTATAACAGTAATAGAAGGGGTCCATAGATTTTGTTAGATCATGCTATATAAAAATGCCAGTCCAAAAAATCCCTCATAGATGGCAAGCAGTCAATAAACCTTAGTTTGGATTTACTAGGAAGGAGAACTCACAAACTTCTAAAATATATTCTACTTTTGAATATTTCTAATTACTGGTAAAATGTTCTGTGCAAAAAGCCTTAATTTTCCATTTTTCAGCATCTACATTAAACCATTAGACTATTCTTTGGAATATGTCCAATCAGTCCCTCTGAATTTACCTATTTGTACTATCCTCTAACTTAAAACTCTCCTTTCTGTCAACAAGAATAGCAGAAAAAATTTTGCTTTGTTTCATTCTAGAGTAACATCAACACATTTGCCCTACCATAATTGACCTACCAATCTAATAACCCTATCAAAAAGGAAAATGGGATTTGTTTGTTATTTTCTATTAGGTTCCTTCCTTGAATTTTGTCTTCTGTGGATTTCTGGGTATCATTACAATTATTCTTCCTACATTGTAATTACTGTCTGCAGAATTTACTTTGATATATAACTGTAGGCAGCTTCCTATCTCTCCTCCTTACTCCCACTTATTCAGTTTAATTTTGATTTTGACAGCATCAAGCAAATACTTTATTTCCAGACTTTGTTGTTTTCCATTCCTAGACACTTACATTTTGAGCCATAGTCTGAAAATGCAGTCACAATTATAAAATCATGAGTTCTTTAGGTATTCTAATAAGATATATTTATCTAAGAATTTTCATTTTTGATTGAATGTCAAGGTTTCTTGTTGTTTTCAGTGTGTTCCATATCTTGGAGGCAGAAATATATAGTACTATGTATTCCTATTTGTATTGGAATATAGTTTAGTTTTATAATAGAAAAATTGAAATAAATAATTAGATTTTTAGAAAGTCTCTTTACAGACGACTTTTCAGGACCACATCTCTTATATGAAGTTATTCTGTAATAACAACAAAGTTCTATAGGTTTCATTTCAATATGTAATGTCAAGTGTAAGTCTTGGTCTTAATTAGATAATTCTGGCTAAAATTACAGTTTAAGGCTTGAATCAGTTGGATTGTCAGTGTAGCTGAGTAGAAGGAGCCTTAAATTTATCATCAGATGGCCATCTTGATTTGAATCCATGCCCTGCCAATCATTTGACCATGAGCAAGTCCCAGATTATCCAAAATTCAGTTTCCTCATGTGTAAAATGAAGGAAGTGGACCAGACAATCTCAGGTGTCCTCAGCTCTTTATATTTAAATTTGGATAAATACTGATTCTCTGCTTTGTTTTGTCTTCTTCATATATGGTTATTATATAGTTTCCTATATCATATTAAAGTAAAATATAATTTGTTTAAAATTGCAGTTTTCACAATTTGCTTCAGAATTCTTTCAGAAAATAATTTTAAATGAACATTATTAGTTTAGTGTCTTTCTCTTTTTGATGTTATTACTTGTAGCAAATCATTTGCCCTGCCTAAATCCATTCTCCTTTACTTATTTAATCCCTATTCATTCTTCAAGGTCTATCTCAAGGTCACAGCATCTATGAAGTCTTTCCAACAGTTCTGACACTTAATGATCTCCTATATCATCTATTTTGTTCTTCTTCTACATCATGATAGACTTCTAAAATGCTAAATTGTGTGATGAGTAAGTTAGCTCTTAGGATCTTTACCCGCATAATGTTTTCCAAATGCATCTTGGGTATTGGTTTATCTCCAGATTGTATGTTTTTGAAGCTATACCATGTCGTATTTGTTTTATATTGTGATAGAGTAATTTTAAAACTATTGTCAAATACCAGATATTTCATTTAAAATTTTTTTCTTGTCTCCTTCTATAGATAACCAACTATTTGAATTGGGTTGTGAGAAATTTGGCTGATTTGGAGGTCCAAATGGGAGCAGTAAAAAAAGTAAACAGTTTCTTGACAATGGAGTCTGAAAACTATGAAGGAGCAATGGGTATTATTCTATGTGTTATTTTCATAATCTTCATCTTTTCATTTTCCTTGCTTTAAGCTAAAAATTTGAATGTTACTTATTCATTTTAATAACTATGTAAAGCTATATTGGAAAACCAAATTCTTCATCAAAAGAGGAATGGGGTGAAAGAAATTGTTTTGATCATTCAAATTAAAAAGAACTTTTTGTTTGAACTAACCAGAAAAAAAGCTTTAAATCTTAAACGTATTTAGCTATGGAGACTTTGCAAGATATACAATGTATGAACAGTTACAGTTAATTTAAAGTCTAAAGAATTAATAAGTGGAAGTATTACTAAAGATGAACACTTCTTAGTATTAAACCCAAAGACCCCAGCTTCTTTCAAAAGAAATCATTATTTGACAAAAACTGCTGGAAAACAGTGTGGTAGATACTAAATATGAACTTATAGCTTACACCATATACAAAGATGAGGTCAAAATGGGTACATGATTTAGACATAATGAGTGATACCATAAATAAATTAGGAGAACAAGGAATAAACTGTCTGTCAAATCAATGGAGAATGGAAGAATTTATGACCAAACAAAAGAAGGATGTAAAATGGATATTTTGCACATATCAAATTAAAAAGGTTTTGCATTAGTAAAACCAACACAACAAGATGAGAAGAAAAACACAAAACTATCAAACACTTTTTACAGCAAATGTCTCTGATACAGTCCTGATATCTCAAATATAGAGAGAAATGAATTCACTAATTAATAATTATATAGGTCATTCCCCGATTAATAGTCAAAGGATATGAATAGGCAGTTTTCAGATGAAGAAATCAAAGCTATCTATGGTCATATGAAAAAATGCTCTAGATCATTATTGATTAGAGAAATGCAAACTAAAACAACTCTGAGGTACCACTTCATATTTATTGGATTGGTTCATATGACAGAGAAGAAAAATGTTAAATGTGGAAGGAATGTGGGAAAATTGGGACACTAATACATTATTTGGTGGAGTTGCAAATTAATCCAACCATTCTGGAGAGAAATTTGTAATCACACCAAAAGGCAATCACATTTGCATAACCTTTGATCCAGTAATATACCACCATTAGGTCTATTCCAAACAGATTTTTTAAAAAGGGAAAATGGTTTACTTGTACAAAAAATATTTATTGCAGCTCTTTATGGTGGCAAAGAATCAAAAATTTAAGATTATACTCATCAATTGGGGAATGGTTGAAGCAGTTATAGCATATGAATGGTATGGAATGCTATTGTGCTATAAGAAATGACAAGCAGGAAGATTTTAGAAAAATTTGAAAAGACATACATTAACTGATACTGAGTGAAGTGAACAGAACAGGGAGAACATTATACACAGTAACAGCAACATTGTTACATTGATCAACTATGAATGACTTAGCTATATTTAGCAATATAATGATCCAAGAAAATTCTGAAGGTCTCATGAAGAAAATTGCTCACATCAAAAAAAAAAAAAGACATGGTGAAGTTTGAATTCAAATCAAAGCATACATTTTTAATTTCTTTGTGTGTGTGTGTGTGTGGTGTGTGTGTGTGTGTGTGTGTAGAGGTTCTTTTGAACTGTTTCTTTTTTTACTCAATAACATTTTATCTTTTCAATTACAGGTAAAGAGAGTTTTCAACATTCATTTTGTAAAGATTTTGGGTCCCAAAATTTTTTCTTCTTTTTGCCCTTATCACCTCTTTTTCCAAGACAGCAATCTGACATAGATTACACATGTATAATCATTTTACTGTATCTTTTTTCACAGAAGGACTAATATGGAAATATGTTTTACATGATTGTACATATACAGCTTATATTGAGTTATCTACCATCTTAGGGAGGACAGAGATGAGAGAGGGAGGGAGAAAACTTGAAACTAAAATTTTTTAATAAATGTTACAATTTGTCTCTTTACATGTAATTAGAAAAACTAAAAATACTATTAAAAATAAAATAAACCATTCCTACATTTACTAGGAAAATAGTAGGTCAATTCTTCTAAAATAATTTTTACTGGTTGAAGTACCCATCTAAAATAGATTCTTAATTACTTATTCTAGAAGTATAATACCAAAGAATCATAATTTTGGACCTAGATGTGAACCTTAAAAGCAATCTAGTCCAAACTCCTCAGTTTGCAGATGAGGAAACTAAGTCTGAGAGAGGTTAAGTTAACGATCCAGCTGAGACTAGCATTCAGGTTCAGAAGACTTCTAGTTCTTTAAAGCTTATAAAGCTATATGATGTAGACTTTAATATTAGTGTCTTTTTAGCTATGATTCTGAGCTTTGCTGGGACAAAAATGATTGACAGGATTTTCAAATTTTGCATCCGGAAGGAATATTTGAAGGTTGAAGAGGTGGGATCCTTCTTAACTATCCCAAAATAGAGGAAAAAAAAGAGTTTTAGTTTTGAATTTCTCACTCAGTATGTAATTTTACTTAAATAAATATCACAAAACTCATATCAATGTTATTTTAAATTAAAAAAGAGCTTAATCTTAGTAAAGGAAGCATATGGTTTATTGTTTTAAATTTTGTGTATCTTTTCCCAGATCCATCTCAAGTTCCAGAACACTGGCCACAGGAAGGAGAGATCAAAATTCATGATCTGTGTGTCAGATATGAAAATAATCTCAAACCAGTTCTTAAACATGTTAAGGCTTATATCAAGCCAGGGCAAAAGGTATGGGAGCTCTCACTGTCATCCTTTGATTTGCTAATTGATTGGTATATAGAACCAATGAAAGTTAAAAGCAAGAATGACACCTAAATCACCATCATGTAGGAAAGTCCAGAAGAAAGGTTGTTTTGAGAAAAGCTAATAAAGTTTTATTCTGAATGTTGGGCTTGATATATCCAAAGTACTTTTACTTGGAAATGGTATTTACCCAAGAAGATTAACCATGTTATCCAAATGTGTTTTGGTGGCATTTATCTAACATATTATGCACTTTGACATTCAGATCGTTTGCACTATGAAATAAAATACAAGTAGAAAGTATATCTTCAAAATTAGTAGAATAGAAAGTAAGCAATGATTGACTCCCCCATCCCAATCTTTATTTACTATCTCATTAAATTCCAACCCCTGAATTTTACAATTGTGTTTTTTTATATCTAAGAACTGATTTTCATCATGATTTTTCTTTGGTAATGACTTATATATGCAGAGTAATGATATTTTAATTTTAATAGGATATGTGTATAATAAGAAACTTTGCCATAGACAGGTAGTGCCCAAAGAAATCCCAGAGTTTCTGGAATCCTGGCATCTAGTGAAATTGGTTGAGTGTTAAATATAGTATAGGAGGAAAACTGCCACTGACATTTATGAATACAAAATTATTCCACAAGAAGAGTAAGCAGTGAAGATCTCCAAGAGAAAGTTTCAAGTGACTGGCCTGAAGAGAGAAATGAATAATAGTAGCAATGTTTCCTCAGAAGGCTGTCCTCATACCTCAGAATTTGCCATCATCTCTATCTCTAGCCCATTCTTTTGCAAAAAAAAAAAATCTCTCTTATCTTGGCCTTTAAGATCCTAAAATTTTCTCTTCATGAAGAGAAAGAGATAGAAAGAGACAGACACAGACACAGACACACTGAGACAGAGAGAGAGAGAAGGAAGGGAGAAAAGTAGGCAGGCAGGCAAGAAGGCAACTTTTTGAATTGAAGTTTCACTAAGCAGCCACTTAAGAATTTTTGCATTTAGAGGTTTTAATCCCTTAATTATTTTAGTAATTTGAGTAGCAAGAACTTTCAGTCTTATTCTACATGTCATTGTTCTTGAAATGATCACCTTGAAGACAGAATTAGACAGTATAATGTTCAGAAAACCAGCTAAATACAGAAATCAATGATAAAGAAATGACAAAACTATGAGTAGATACACAGAAAGCTGATGTACATTGGAATTGCTTGTAGAGAAATGTAACTAGAAACCAAGTTTGTGTTTTATTAATGACAATTTATGACATCATGGAAGAAGAAGATTGGAAAGACTATAAATAAATGATTTTATTATAAGTATGTAAATAGGGTTTTGGCATTTCTTTATTATGATCTTTTTATCATGATGTTAAAATGACTTTGTCCAATTTCTGTTCTTTTTAATTAACTTAGTATTTGTGATTCAATTTCTCTATCTCAAGAAAAGATGGTTGTTTCTCTGACCATATTCTCTAAACTCCTTCTACCCCACCCCCATCACATGCTCAAGAAGCTTGAGTTGTTTCCTATTATATTTAGGGTAAAATATAAATTCCTCTGTTTGGCATATAAAATCTTTCACAATCTGACTCCAATCCATTCTTAGTCTGGTTTCTCATTACTCACTCAGCCAAAGTGGCATTCTTGATATTGTCCATATAGAATAATCCATCTTCTTCATCTCCTCATTTAGACAGGTTGTCCCCAATACCTCGAATGTTCTACCTCCATATCTACTTCCACATCTCCTTCGAATCCCTAGCTCCCCTCAAGTCTCAGATCATGTACTATTTTCTATAAGAAACTTTCCAAATTCTTTTAACTATTAGTCCTATGCCCTAAACCCCGCAAATTACCTTGTTTTTACTTATCCCTACATATGGTCCATCCTTACCTCTCCACTTTCCATGAGAATATAAATCCTTAATGGGGCATAATTTTTGGTAGTCTTATTCCTAGAGCCAAGTACCTTATATTGTTACATAATATTCACTTAAATGCTTCTTGTAATTGTCTTAGGTGGGCATATGTGGTAGGACTGGAAGCGGAAAGTCCTCATTATCACTGGCTTTCTTCAGAATGGTGGATATCTTTGATGGTGAGTTCCTAGGAATTTTCTGTTGGGCCTTTTTTTTCCCTAAAAAAAATACTTGCTTACTAACTTGTTATTTATATAGTGGTGAAAATAAAATATTTCTAGAACCAAATGCAGTGAAGTATGTTGAAATCCCAATGGTTTTGCATCTGGCTTCCCACATCAAACATGTCAGGGTCAAAAATTCTGTTTTAAATATAGGAAAGAAAAGTCCACAGCTTGTTGCATTTAAGAAAATAAATCACTTAGTCTTTTTTTGCCCTTTCCATAGATTCTACCTTAGAAATCATGTTTAACTGGATTAAGATATTGTAGTTTAGGCAACTTTCTATGTAGGAAAATAAGTGAGTGAAAAGATGCTGTAGAGATAGAATCGATAGGATTTGGCAATTGATTGAATGTAGAGAAAAAGAGAAAGGAAATCTAAGAGGACCCTGAAGTTTCAAATCTCAGTGACCAGAACCAACAGCAATAGGGAAGTTTGAAAGTAGAATAACATTTAATAATAATAAATCCCATGCATGAATTTCACTGGTCTTCTAAAATATATAAACTTGTCAAATGAAATTGCATATTTTGTGAGGAAGGTACAATGTTTTTGTAAAATATTTCATTCAATAAAATTGAGATGCTAATTGTTAATATTAATAATTCTTATTATTATGACAAATAATAAAACCATGAAAATAATATAAATTTAGTTCTGAAGAGGACCCATCATATTGCTTGATCTAACAATTTCAAGGTGGTATTCTTGAAAAAGTGCCACTTGCCCAGCTTAACTATTAGCTCAAGGAGGTACCTATAAAATTGACTACATGATTTTTTCCAGACTAGAGATATTTTCCAGTTCCGAAATCATGTAAGGGGAGATTTAGGGACAAATGACCTTGTAGACTAGCAATTTCATCTTTCTGAAGCAGAAATAAAGAAAAAAGAAAAGAAAAGAAAGAAAAAGGAGGAGAGGGAGGGGAAGGGAAAAAAGAGAATAAATAATCATATAGAATTCCTTATGTTCTGAGCACTGTGCTAAAATCTTTACAAATACCTCATGATACCCTGTAAGCTAGGTGCTGTTATCTCCCCAATTTTACAATTGAAGAAACCAAAGTAAACAGAAGTTTAGCTGTTTGTCCAAGGATGTAGTTAGTAGATGTCTGAGGCTAGATTTCACTCAGGTCTTCCTGACTCCAAAATCTAGTCATCTTTCTACTGTGCCACCTCGTTGCCTCCAAAAAAGGGATTTGTGACACCCAAATTCTAGATTTGTTGCTCAACTAAGAGTAAGGGTTGTAAAATTCTATAAGAGGAACAATTTAGGAAGGTCACACAGCCTTTTTCTTAGTTGAATTTTAGCAATTAAAATCTTTTTTTTTCCCCTGTACCAGGGGGCTAGAAATTATGACCCCCAGCTTCATCTGTTGAACACTTCAAGGAGTGATATTAATACTTAAACACATTTTTCAGTCCAAGCAAGCACTCCCTAAAATTCTGACAAACTGCAGAGAAAACACTGGCAGCACTGCAAGGTCAAGGGCAGAGTGAATGACCTCTGCCAGGAATTGCTGGCATTGTAGCAAACTTTTCTAGTCCCCCTTACCTAAATAACAGATGATCTATGGCATTTATAATGGCCTTAGACTTAAAAAGCTTGGCACTTAGTTAACACATGATATTAATAACACTACAGTCATAATTTTCAACTTGACATTTCTACCATTTCTTATTCTTTTCATACAATGTAAAAAGTTCCTAGAAAATTATCCTTATTGGTTTCTGTGAGCCATATAGAAAGCAGTGGAAATGATAGTTTTAGTCAAATATGAGGCAAAATCTTTATTAAACAAATATAATTTTATTATCTGTATCATATGTTTATTATATGTATTTTTATTTTAAACAGGAAAGATTGTCATCGACGGAATAGACATTTCTAAACTCCCACTACACACCCTACGTTCCAGACTTTCGATCATTCTACAAGATCCAATACTATTCAGTGGTTCTATTCGGTAGGTCCCTGATTGTGTAAAGAGTGCTAAGATATCTTTCATTCAAGAAATATAATTAAGCATATAATGTGGGTTGAGATGTGAGGGATATAAAGTTTAGATAACATATAGTCCCTATTCTCAATGGATTACATCTACTGGAGAGATAGATGCAAATACACATAATATTACATAAAGCCATTTTAAGAGTTCCTTCTTTTTGCACTTTTTTCTCATATCATACCTTTCTGATATCTTCCTCTACTTTTTCATCCTTCACTGCAGTGAAAAGTGGCCCAAGAAAGAGGAGCCCCTTCTTTCTGCTAAAGTCAGTCTCTCTACAGTCAACCTTGATCCCATCTCCTCCTATTTTCCTTGTCAAACTATCCTTTATTCCCTTTCTCCCTTTATTCCCACATTCTCTCTAACCTTCTCTCTCTTTTATCTACTCTTTCTTTGTCCTCTGCCCATAAACATGCTTTTCTCTCCTTCCATCCTTAAAAAAAATTCTCAAAAATAGATGTTAAAATATACTTGTTGACTGATTGCTTTATAAAGACTTCTAGAAAAAAGTGCCTTATGAGCTTCAAGGGAGTAAGTAGATTGTTGCTGGTTTGCAAGATTAGGGTAACTTCACATTAAGTTGGGTTTAAAAAATGGATATATATTACACATGTGAACAGAGAGGGAAAGTCAAGAAATAATATGGGTAACTTTGCTAAAGTTCACAGAAGGTGCTATTCTTTTCAAGTATGTGTATAAAGATATCTGCAATTTGAGACTAGGAATGTTTATACAAGACAATAATATCCAAATGGTTATGTTCAAAGTTTTCCATCAGAAATGTAGTGCTTAGATTAACCAATTTTTATTATGGTTAGTCTTATCTAAAAGATATAAAACAGAATGTTCCTGAAGAATTAAAACATAAGACAATGCCAGGCATGATAGTAGTTCATATTTCTCTTTTACAACATGTCTGTGCTATTCCATCTGAATTATCTTTTTAAAAATATCATTGTCACTTCTCTGTGATTCCATCTTAAAATCCTCTTCCCTAATAGTATAGTTGAGTAAAACAATTAAATATCATATTATTATAAATATTTAATAATATTACTACCAATATTATTATCTTAATTTGGCAAAATGTTTCACTATTTAATTTATCATGAACAAAATACTTATTTTTTAAATATTTTACTTCATTAATAAATTAATTTTCCCCTACAGATTTAATTTAGATCCTGAATGTAAATGTACAGATGATAGACTTTGGGAAGCTCTAGAAATTGCTCAACTCAAGAATATGGTAAAGTCACTTCCAGGAGGTCTAGGTATGTCTTTGAATACTCCAATTTTAATTGTGTGGTTGTTGTTTTTTAAACATATATTTGTTATATTTGTAGTTTGTTCATTTATAGTAAATTCATTAGAATGCCATGGAATTAGCCTCATTACACTATCACCTTATATAAGGTTTTTTTTTTTAATTGTTCTCCAGAAGATAAATCACTTGGAATGATGTCCAAGAGAGCCTGCTTTATACTAATACATCTTGCTCCAGAGAATTATAACAGGGGTGTTTTGTATGTATTCTAAGCACATTTTGAAAAAAAAATGACCTAAATATGCTAACCTATACATTTTCCCCAATCTGATTAACAAATTATAAATGGAAACATAATTCCTTGTTCATACAATACACATTACTATTTACTTTAAATGAATGGATCATTAGATATTGCAATGTTCATAGATGGGCTTTTAATTTGCTAGTGGGAGTATACTCATTTGTAAAAATGTTTTACTTTAATATCAAAAATATAATTTACATCATATCACACTAGCCTCTGTGGCTTTGGATAAGTCACTTAACCTTTGTTCAGTTTGTTCATTTGTAAAATGGGAATAATAATAGCACCTATCTCCCAGGACTGTTGTGAGGATCAAATGAGGTAATATTTATAAAATGTTTAGTGCGGTACCTGACACATTGTAGGTGCTATATAAATGTTAGTTGTTTATTATTATTATCATATCAGAATATTTCTTTCTTTACCATACCAAGGACTGAATTGTATGACTTTCTAGATTCAATTCGATTAGAACATTATGTACATCTACTGTCTGAAGAGCACTATGTTAGGGGCCCGAGTAAGATAGAAAGTTTATTGTTGGAAAATAGAGATATGTCTTTTGGCATGTCTATGGGATGTCTAAATTATGTTCTAAAAATAACTGCTATCAACATTGCAGAACAGATTATTAAACAGATGGCTAGCTCACATCTAGGAATGGAACAGTAATCACCAAAAGCTAACATAGTTTCATTAAAACTAAATTATGCCAGACTTTCCTGGGCTTCTTTTGTAATATCTTCACTTAGGTAAATTGAGTAACTAGGATATATCCAGAAGCTTCGCCCTGTACTCTCTTCTTTTCTTCCTCTGTTGGAGATCTTATCAATTTTCATGGGTTCAATGATCATTTCTTTTTGACTTGTGCAGGGTCACACAGCTAGTAAGTCTTAAGTGTCTGAGGCCGCATTTGGATTTGGGTCCTCCTGACTTCAGGGTCCGAGCTCCATCCACTGTGCCATCTAGCTCCCTGTAATGATCATTTCTGTGCAGATGATTTCCACTTCTATCCATCCATTCCTAAACTTCCGGCAAAGCTCTAGTCTCACATCACTAACTCCTTTTAGAACATCTCCAACTGGGTCTCCCACAGAAATCTCGAGCTTAATATCCCCTAACAAAACTTCTCAGGCTTCCTCCCACATCCTTTCCTTTTTTGAAATTCCTATGTATTGAGGGCATAGCCATCCTCCCAGTCATGCGATATCAAAACCTGCGGGTGAGCTTCAGTTCCTCACTTATATTCACTACCTAGATCCAATCTGTCTTAAGTTTTTATCATTTTCAACACTTCTCTATACTTACAGAACTGTCTCATCATCTCACTCCTATAATATTGTAATAGCTTGCTGGTTGGACATTTCCTCCTCCTCTTATTTGACAAAATGTCATTCCCAAAGCACATGGTCAGACCCCTACTTAAAAACTTTCTTATTGTTTGCAAGATCAAATATAAAGTCATCTGTTTGGGATTTGAATGTTTGGCATCTTCATAACCTGAACCTTTCTATATTTCTAGTCTTCTTACACTTACTCCATGATCCGGTGAAACTGTCTTGATTTTTGTTTGTGAAACTCTATCTTCTGACTCTCTGCCATTTTTATTGGTTGAACCTCATGAGGTACTAAGTAAGTACGGTTGGTGGAGAAAGCCTGAAGTATTGATGGAATTGCTCTCTAGGAAAAGGAGGGAAGGTTAACTTTGTAGGAATCAGTTTAGTCTCATGGCCCCACCCTCTGTGGAAATATGTTTAATTTTCATCTTGTTAAATTTTTTTTTCCTTTTAATTATCTCAGATTACTAAAGTGTTTTAAGGCTGTTAATGAGGAAGGGAATTGAGGGAAAGAAGTGGAGCATCCCAATGGAATAACTTCAAACTAAGGAAATACTAAAATAATATAGAAATATAGTACTCAATGAGTTAAACACATGGGCATTTTATTATAGTGCCTAGTTTAGGTCCAAATATGTCTTCCTTGGCCACATAGCATTTGTTTGCTAGTTCAAACTTCTAAAGAGAGATAGGAAAGGATGGGTCTGAGAGATTTTAGACCTTCAGACTCATAGATTAGTTTGTGGATGTCCATTTGGGCTGTAATACATTGCCCTGATTTGGTAAGTCCTATTTTTATTACAAGTTTATACTGCTGTCTTTTGGTCCTTAACTGTTTCAGGTAGAGGAGGGTACTGGGACAGGCTCTTTGGTATAAGAGAGAACATAGCACATTCCTAATTTCATTTCCATTCAAAGAGTCACTGAGAGTATGGGAAAGTGGGTCAAGAAACAAAAGGAATCTTTCCTGTCCCATTCATTTTAGGAAGAAAAGGTCCCAGGAATATTTACAGATAATAAATATATATTAACCTATATTCTTTAATTTGATGACTTACTTGGTTATTTCAAGGTAAATTTTATTCTCCAAGTTGATCATTTACCTTGCCCCTCACCTTCAATTATAGTCAGAAACTTTCCATCAGGATGGCCACTGTTTAGCTTGTGATCTAATTAATCATATTCTGGGTACTTTCCAGGAAATGGAATTCTCATTTTCAGGTTCTCTAGATTCTGAAATACTAGCTTGCCAAGAATAACCTCCAACCTCAATCTGAATATCTAATACAAATATATAATCATTGTCAGATATACAGGTAACTAAGGTTATTGACCATCATATCTTAAATAATAAAGTCCATAATTATTGAGTTAAATGTACCTTCTTATTGTTGTTTAATCATTTTCAGTTGAAAATGTGACCTCTTTTTAATTTTTTTTTTTTTGGCAAAGATACTAGAGTAGTTTGCCATTCTCCAGCTCATTTTACAAATGAGAAGACTAAGGCAAACATAGTTAAGTGATTTGTCCAGAATCACACAGCCAGTTAATGTCTTCTCAGCTACAAACCCAGCACTCTATTCATTGTGCCACCTAGCTGTCCACATGCCTTTTGTTCAATGTATTTAGTTGAATCCAACTCTTTGTGACCCCATTTGTGATTTTCTTGGCAAAGTTTTTGGAGTGATTTGCCATTTCCTTCTCTGCCTCATTTTACAGATTACAGAAAAACTCCATTAAGTGACTTTTATAGTATCACACAGCTAGTAAGTGGAAAATATATCCCACCTTTGAATTCTAATTAGATGGTCTTCATTCTGAGCAGAAGTTGGAATAACTTTTAAAAAGTGTCATGTCGTAGAAGCAAAAATTGAGAACTTTGCTTAAGAAGCCTTACAATGAATTTTAGGGATAGTCCCAAAGAGATTATTCTAAGTATCTTAAGTATCACAATACTTCTGTTGTTCTGAGGTCGCAGCTAACCAAACTTAAGGATTGGTTTTCAGTTAAACTTTGACCCTTTGCATTTCCATTTCTTTTTTTTGTTCCAGTATTAATGATGAGATCAGAATAGGAATTCCTATTTGGAAATAAATATATGACAATTTCATAATGGCCATTCTCTTTGCCAAAAGATAGATTTATTTGAGAGAAGAGGTAAAATAGGCACCAGGAGTGATAAACATTAAATACATATGGAAGAGCAATATGGTTACCAAGAAAAAGAGTTTGGAAGAATCCGTTAAAGAAATATACCAAGGAGTAGCTAGGTGGCGTTGTGAATTGAGCACTAGCCCTGAAGTCAGGAGTACCTGAGTTCAAATTTGATCTCAGGCACTTAACATTTCCTAGATGTGTGACCTTAGGCAAGTCACTTAACCCCAATTGTCTCAGGAAAAAAAAAAAAAAGAAATATGCCTGAGTATGCCATTGACTTGCAGCCTAAATCCATAGAGGAGTTTAGAAGATTAACCAGAGTTAGTTAGAGTAAGAAGAAAGATGCCATTAAAGGAAAGGAGGAAGGGAGGGAAGGAGAGAGGGAGCGAGGAAGGGAGAGAAAGAGAGAGAGAATGAATCTCATAGTGGACTTAATCATAAAAAACAAATCTTAGCAAAGATGTACATTGTGGCCACATCTTTTGTAGAGGAAATACAACCTTGGGATTTTCTCAGAGGAAGAAGGTAAGTACCAGGAAAAAAATCTGGTAGCTCAGAGAGAGGGATCAAGGAAACAGAATGGACCTGGAATACCAGGTCCCAGACCTGTCTAAAAGATATGCTAATCAATATATTAAAGTTGTTTAAAGATGTCTAGAGTTTTAAGGGATAGACAATGGAGTCTGATGAAGAATTCCATCCTTACGTATCATTCTAACCAAATAGGATAGTCTGGGAATTGATTATGCCTGTTAATAGTCAGATAGACTTCTTAACAAGGGAAGAGAGTAAACTTAAGGTTCACATCACTAAGAGATCTACATTACAGCATAACACACAGTCAGTTACACTTTTATGAACCCGTTCTTCATTTATATGGTAAGAAGTAGATGTGTAACAAATTTTCTGTGTTGACAAAGATGCTTTTAATAATATTTACTTTGTGAAATGTTAGTATAAAAATACAGGAAAAGAATGCATTGAAAAGGCAATAATATGCTATAAGAGACTAAAATCCTGGTTTTAGTCTGTCACTAGAAGAATGAGTTTAGGCAAGCCATTTTCCACAACTCCATTTCCCCATTTGTTAAACATTAGTTAAACTGCACTGACTCCAAGGTCACTTCTGGTCTTAAAAATCTATGATTCAGTAATCATATACTTCTGGTAACAACAAATTTATTTAGTATGCAGTAACAAGCAGTTATTAAAGGCTGTACTTGGGGCTGAGGATAAAAACACAAAGCTGAGACAATCCCTGCCCTCTAGGATTTTACATTCTACTGGGAAAGAGATAACCTAATTTTGCCAAAATTAAGATAATCCCACTTTTTCTGCCTTGTCTAAGCTTCTTCCTGTCTCCAAAAAAATTTTTTTTTAATGAAATCTTTATTGGAAGCAGTTCAAATGGCATGTTGCCTCTAGAAAATGATATTGTAAGTAAGTGACTGTGTTATCTTGGAACACAGTGGCTGTTTCCCAACATATCCTACTATTTTGTTTATGGAAATTTTCAATTGCACTCTTTTGATATAATCCTTGCTTCTTCTTGGTCTAGATGCAATCGTCACTGAAGGTGGAGAAAACTTTAGTGTGGGACAAAGGCAGTTGTTCTGCCTTGCCAGAGCTTTTGTCCGCAAAAGCAGCATTCTCATCATGGATGAAGCCACAGCTTCTATTGATATGGCTACAGTGAGTGAATGTCAATTTTTAGAGTTGACATTAATTATTGATTAAGGGAGTGTGTAAATGAGAATCTAAATTTCTGAAAAGCCTAGGTGGCTGACCTAAATTACTTGAATGTGTAAATAACAACAACAATAAACAAACAATTCAAAAAATTTATACATATATGTATATTTATGCATGTATATATAGATATATGTATATATCTATCTCTCTAATACTCTGAATATAGGCATTCCATTTATCAAAGCAGATTTGAGACTATTCAGCAACATATAGGACTAGAGCGTTGCTTGAGTCACTAAGAAGTTTAAGTGACCACCAGCATGTATCAGAAGTGAGATATGAACTTAGATTTTTCAGATTCTGAGGCCAGCTTTATAGCTACTTACTCTATTACTATATATATATTCACATATACTACACTGCTCTCCCTTAACTAATATGACTAATTGAGAGTATTTATTATGTTCCAGAGGACCTTTTGAATTATAAATTATAAAGATTAGATATGGACCTCTTTTCAGAAGGCTCACAATATGATAGGGTAGGACTGTGTATTTGTGTATGTAAATGGTTTTGTATACAAATAATTTATTGACAATCAATGCATATTATATATTCTAAAATAATTTTTCATTTCTTTTGACAAGAATAAGCAACCTTTAAAAATCTAAGTCTGGCTTGTGGGATTCCAAATGAACCAATTTTTTGAATTAGCATGAAAATAATTAAAATTCTTTATGTCATTATGTGATAGTGTTTATTTAGATTCATGATTTTCTGTTTTATATATTAGTGTGGATTTTATACTCAATAACACACACACACACACACACACACAATTCTTTTCCAAGCATTGTAGCATCACTAAAGAAGATAACTGAAAAATATTGAGCCCATCTTATAGTAACTGTGGCAAATTGTAATAAAGTATCCAATAGCTATTTCTCAGTTACCCCCATCTTCACATTCTCCTCTTACAACCTTAAAGACAAACTTTATAATGTCATGAAATAATACATTTGCTTGCAATATCTCCTTCCATTTCTGAACTTGAAAAGCAAGAGAAATGAACACAAAATTTCCAGGCATTGTCAAGCAATGGAAAAAGTACTATTTCATAATGAAATGCTAATTTCACATCATTTTATTCTGCTTATTCAATACAATCTACTAATGGATCCTTCAGAATCACATAAAAATGGGTTTAAAATAAAAGGTAGGGAAAACTGTGTAAAACTTTCAAGCCTCAAATTATAGAATAGCAGCAGAAGAGGAAAATAGTAAGACAGCCAGAATTTCAAGGAGACAAAAATAGAAGGAGACATAAGTAAAACCCATGGTGCCAAATATCCATAGATAAATAGAGACAAAGATTTAAGTAGCAAGCAAAAGGAACTAGGGATCCTAACAGATGGAGACAAATTCACTTAAAAGGTTTAACTTATTTTTGGTAGGATGAAACTGATGAAAAAATAGTATAAGTTTTATGAAATATTTCATATATTTAATATTTTCTATTAAAATAATATGTATTACTTTTCTAAAGAATTCTATAAGTTAGAGCAGGGAAGTAAAATATAAAATATTTGGGTGAAGAGCAGTAAAAGAGTAGAAGAGATTTTTTTCACTTTAGCATATACTACATATAATTTGATAAAAAATATGAAATAAAAAGGATTATCCTCAAATTAGGTTAATAAACTTAACATGCAGATACATTATAGGAGTAATGGAGACTTCAGTTATCCAGCCATCTGCTGGAGCTCTCTGTTAAAAAGAAACTAATAAGTTTTTATCTTACCTTTAATGATAGTTCCATTCTTTAAAAGGTAGAGGAATCAATCAGAATGTATTTTGTTTTGAATTTGTTCTCACAATAAGGAGAACTAGACACAGAAGAAAATCATGGGTACTTTAAGGGTTTAAGGAAGAAAGAAGTAACCATTCTTTAGAAGAGTTTGTGACTGAAAAGGAGAGACAAACCATAATAATTGCAACACATAATAAGAGTTGCAATTTAGATTTGGGGAAAGCAAATGTTAAAGATTAAAGGAATAATCAATGGACTAAAATTCTATAGGACTAGGAGGAATGGCAAAATCTCAAGAATGACATTCTGAAGAAACAAAGAGAAACAATTCAAAAGAAAAGGAAAATTGGAGTTGTCTATATATACTTATGTATGTGCATACAGAAACCATCAATTAACTTAGTCTTTTAAAGATATGTATACCCTTCCTCATAAAAAAAGTTTAATAAGAGTCAAGAATAGATCGTAATTACCAATATTAGCCCTATAGAATTTGAAATAATTCATCTTGATCCTTTCTTTGTAAAGGTGTGTATGTGGTGGAGAGGACCCAAGAGTATGGAATATTACATATACTATCAGATACAATTGATTCATGTTATTGATTTTCCTAAATAACCTTCATTCCTCTTCTTTTTTAAATTTCAATTCAAAGAAATGCTGCTGGGGCTGAGAGGAGAGATGGATATATTTGAAAATAAAAATCATATAAAAATGAAAGGTCAATTTAATTTGATATTTTTAAAGAATTAAAAAATATGAAAGATGAATCAAGAGCAGGTAACAAAAGGGAGAGAAAATGTGGAATAATCCTATAAAATTGTGTATAGTTACAAATCCCAGAAAGAGCTGAGGTTAATGAAGAACCACAAAAATGGATGTTTTAAAACTATAATGAAGGGGAAATTAAGGACAACAAAAAGTTGGTTTTTTTCTTAGCTATATTGGCATGGGAGAAAATAAGCAACTTGTGACACTTTTGTTTTACAGGAAAATATTTTGCAGAAAGTGGTAATGACTGCCTTTGCAGACCGCACAGTTGTCACAATTGCTGTAAGTATGAGAGATGTTATTTTGATTTGAACTTAGTTAATTTGCTAATTTGATCTTATTTAGTCTTTGTTCCTACATCTGGCTACCTTTAAATGATTAAAATACATTTATATATTTAATTCATTATTCCTCTAATAGTTACTGCACATGTGCTCCTCCCCCCCAAAAGGGGAAAATCATCTATAGCTTAAAATTTTATTCATTAACATTTCCAAACTACATTTGGGTGCCTCAGTTGAAAATTAAGTTATAAGTATGGACCTAGCTCTATAGAATACAAACAATTCATCTAATGCTTATGCCTTTAATCCCACTCTTTTTCAGTTCAAAGTTATTCTTCCCTAACACAGATCTTTGTTCATATGGATTAATTCTATTCTTCAAAAGATCTGTGTTCATATGGATTAATTCTGCCCTTCAAAAGATGTTTAAATTTCTTTTCTAGGAGCATAATCTGGTAGTTTTAGCAGCAGTTTAGGAATGAGGGTTCTTAAATTCGATTGCCAATTCCGATGCTGTCTTTCTGCACCTAATTTAAGTGCTTTCATCAACACGTCTAGGGAAAAATAATCACTGTCCTACCTTGTAGTATAGTTAGGGACTTTAATTTTGAAAAGTGCTTATTTCCAGGTTACAAAAAGGCTAGCGACAATTCATTTTTTGTGTTGCACCTTCATGTCAAAACTTTTGTGAAATTTATCCTACTGCCTATTTAAGGTCAACTTTTATTATTTTTCAATCTGACTCTTCCTTTTCACTGGCTGTTGTGCAAACTCTTGCTTCTATTCAGCATTGCCACTCAACAACAACAACAACAAAAACATTTTTCAGTAAATCGATTGCACGTTTTCCTTCCTGCTGACTCTTCGTCCTGTTCTTCTTTCTTTTCTTTTCTTTCCAGCATCGAGTATCTTCCATTATGGATGCAGGCCTTGTTTTAGTCTTTTCTGAGGGTATTTTAGTGGAATGTGATTCTGTTCCAAATTTGCTTGCCCACAAGAATGGCCTCTTTTCCACTTTGGTGATGACCAACAAATAGACCACCAAAATCAACTCAGCATATAAAGCACCTCATTCTCTGGTAGTTACATTACCAGCTTCTTTACTATAATACAAATGTACTGTACTGGCTGTATGCAAAGGTGTGGGAGTACAGTGGAGAGGGTAGCTTGTCACAGCCTATCTTGCCCAAAATTTAAAAAAAATTATCTAAATGGGATAAATTTATATCATGTAAATTACACATATATACGTGGATGTATATGTATATGTATCATATATGTATGTGTATGTATTTGGAATAAAATTATAATTTCAAATATGCATGTCATGTCATGAGTATATCTATTGCCACCAGATTAATTTTTCATCTAAAGGATCAGTTTCAGTGTTTCTCAGTGTGTTCCTCACATGCTTTCATAAATGCTATGCTATGCATGTTGTTTGCTTTTGAAGAGTGCATGATTTAATGAATTTCATTTTCTGTGGTTAGAAAAGGTGATATGAAGTTGCTCTGCTGAATTAATTTGGTTCTCTGTGTGATTAGGGGTAAGGATGGAAGAGTACAAGTCCTTTAAGAATATACCTTAAACAAATTAGGAAATAATTACTCCCCATCAAGGTTGATAAAGACAAAATTGGGAATTAGAGTTGGGTTTGGTGTTTTTTGCACCCTTCTCTCCTCATCTAACTTTCTGTACTCTTTCATTCTCCTCTTCTATCTCATTTATCCAAATGCTTAGCCTTTCCATGAACTGAAAATGAGATAATTTGCAAAACATTTTGCAAACTTTAAAATGTTATATAAATGTCACTATTTTTGTTGAGGATGATGCCATCATTGTTCCTTATTCCATGGAAGGATCATCAAATGAATGGTGTTACTTCAACCATCGACTCTACATCTTGGAAGGCTGGCCATATTTCCGTTATTCATAGAACATGGGGTTACTGCATAGTCTGGCATGGTATATTTTTAGAAGATTAACTGGACATGAATTACTATAGATAGAAACATTAAATCTTTTGCCTGATTTCTGCTCCTGCTGTATGTTGTTAATACTTCCCCAAAAGTATTTTGGGGAATTACATTATCTATATATCTTTTTAACCACCTTTCTTTCTTCAACACACTTAGAGAATAAGGTATCATTTGCTCAACAGAAATCTTTTTTTTCCCAACTAACTGTGGATCTTGTTGGAAGAGAGAATCACATTGGAGACAAAGGTCAGACCATCTGCCTTCTGTAGGCTGAGAAAAAAATTAGGGAATGAAATAGAAATGGAATACATTTCTATGATAATGTAATGGTATCTATTTTTTTCCTTTACTGAGAATCTTTCTGTTGATTTCATTGAAAGACTTAGAAAATTATGTGAAAGTCTTAAAAAAGACTTGTTTCTAACCAATAACTCTCAAGTACTGAAGTATTAAATTTAAATTACATATTAAAAAGAATTATTTCCAATGGTTATTAGATTAATTCCCTGGGAAAGAACTGAAAATTTCATCAACATTATTACCACTGGCAGCATTTTGTAAAATAATAATAATGATGATTAAAATTAATCAGATGACACTAAGTCACATTTGCTTCTTTGGCCAGAGTTTCTAACTTTTTAGTCTTTATTTTTAATGTAAACACAGTTTTAGTATACCAGACCAATGTTTATGACAATCTATTTATGGATTTGGAGACCTACTTGTTTCTCTCAGTGAATGGTTGAATTATTTCTTTTAAATATCAATTGCTAGGAAAATGGAAGAATTAGGGTTTACTTTAGTTTTGTTTTTGATTAAAGTGCATAAAAGTTTACAGTAAATCTTCCACAGCCCATTAAGTCTATTTTTTCCACAAACATGAGGGGGCTGACCTTATTCAAAGAAAAGTCCCTATAAAAAGAAAAGCAACTCACTCTCTCCTCTCTTTCACTTTTTAAATACACTATGATTGTATATATTCAAAGCCAATACAGTTTAAGACATATTTATTTTGTGAACATATTTATTTATCAATGCATAGATTAGAAAAAATTAATGAGCAACTTCTAATTCTTATTACATTCTATACTAGTAAAATCTGTTCTGTGGGAGACAACTACAGAATCATACTTAGACATTGGAAATGTTCCCAACAAACCACTCATTGCTGAGGAGCCCCAACAAAATATTGTGTTGAAGTAAAGACATGAAATTAAAAGAAATACTGTTGGACTTATTGTACTTCATAATGTAGAAGGACAAATGCATTTATAGTAAGGCTCCCTTCAGAGTTTTCTTAATTGTAAGATAAAGACCACTTTATAGCTCCCCCAGATTCACCATTTAGAGTTATCACCACACTAGGCTTTGCAAGGAAGTAAAAACCTTGGGAAAAGTTGGATCTTCCAGTTGTACCCTTGTGGAATAGTCGTTATTGCTTCAAATGAGGTTTTCCAACTGCATGCAGGCAGTACCCTCAAAAATCTCTTCCTAGCATTCATCATTACCTTGCCATAATACTTTAAATTGTGATATGCCCACAGTACAGGATGCATCCAGAAAAGGAAGGTAGGTGAGATACAAAATTATACCATAGATAGGACTATAACCAGAGTGATTTCTGGAGCTTTAACTTGGGGTATCAGTGTATGCAGAGAACATGCTTTCTCCTCACAGCAGACCTTCAATCTGCCAGCTGCACATTTCATAGTATTTTGGTGCTTGTGCCCTAAGTTACAAGAGTAACCTTTTACCCTGGACACCAGAATTCCTACTTAAGCTTCTGAACACAGTTCCTCTTAATATTCATAAAATGTTCTTTCATTCAATTAATCAGTCAATATTGAACAAGTTCACTTGATTTTCTAGCACATCATCATAAAGACAAGATGCAAAAAGCTGTAGAGATTTTGTCAGAATCTAAATCAAATTCTGGTCTCTTTATATCTTTAGCCCAAAGTAGCCAGGATTTAAAAATCTGCAAATAAATAGTACCTTGCTATATGAAAAAGTTAATATATCTTCTGTATTTCTCCACTTATATCCCAAGAATAGTAAATGCTTTTGATAATCTGCCAGAACTATTTATTTATTTATTTTATGCTCGTCAAAGATTATAATGATAACATATTGGGTTCATCTTTTCCCCATGCAGCATCGGGTTCACACTATCCTGACAGCAGACCTGGTAATCGTGATGAGAAGAGGCAATATTTTAGAATACGATACCCCAGAAAGCCTCTTGGCTCAGGAAGATGGTGTATTTGCTTCTTTTGTTCGGGCAGACATGTGAAAGAGTGCTTGAATGTGATTTACATCGTTAAAGCAGAATGTAACAACCATCGTCTGTTTAATGGAATCTCTTTTCTAACCTTTGGGGGGAAAGTGTCATTTTAGGTTTCCTCAATTTGTAGCTTAGGAAAAGTCCTTCCCGTATGAATAACATTTTTTAAAAAATAAAAATATCACTTCACCAAAGAGCATACACATGTTCCCAGCACCAGCTTTACTAATGTTTTATATTTCTTCCAGATATTAATTACTTCTGATTGTTTCATTGTTAATATAGTGATCAGAAGGCTGTAATTTTGAGAATTGCAGATTATACTGGAATGGTGAGATTACTTGTGAGGGAAGGATTACAAAAGTCATGCTTTAATCTAACCAAGTTTTGTAGTTATTTGCCGTAAATGCTCAGCAACATAACCATTTTATTTGTATTGATATGTTTTTGTAAACACCAAAACTAATCATACTTTGTTACTGATGTCTTCAGAAAATTAAGGGGGAAAAACAATTCACTCTTTGTATATTGTACAATTCTTACCTATAGCAATAATTCTAGTCTTTCTCTCTCTTGTTTTGCCCTGTTAGAAAAAAAGTCATCAAACTTCTAGTATTAAATCACACTCTAATATAGCAGTTCTTCAAACTACTGAAGGATTTGAAAAACAATATTTAATTTCATCCATCTATAATTAGCAAAAAAAGAGGAATTAGACCAAGAACATTCTGTTTTCTGAAATTTGATGTTTTTGAGTTTCTTGATGTTAGGCATCTTAATAATTTTTAAAAATAATAATAGCTTTTTTCTCCCCAAAATACTTGCAAATATAGTTTTCAGCATTCACCTTTATAAAACCTTATGTTCTAAATTTTTCTTCTCTTTCACTTCACCCCTTCCTTAGACAACAATAATCCAATATTAAACGTGTAATTCTTCTAAACATATTTCCACATTTATCATGCTACACAAGAAAAATCAGATCAAAAGGGAAAATATGAGAAAGAAAAAAACAAGCAAACAACAACAAAAAATGTAAAATATTATTACATATTCAGTCCCTATAGTCCTCTCTTTGGATGAGGAAGGTTCTCTCCATCACAAGTCTATTGGAATTGGCCTGAATCACTTCATTGTTGAAAAGAGCCAAGTCCATCACAGTTGATCATCACATAATCTTGTTATTGCTGTGTGCAATGTTCTCTTGGTTCTACTCACTTCAATTAGTATCAGTTCATGTAAGTCTTTTGAGGTCTTTCTAAAATCAGCCTGCTATTTAAGTATTTTTATATTCCTCCATAACACTGAAAATGGCGCTTCACACTTAGCAAATATTTAATAAATGTTTGTGGATAAATGAATTTTACCTTATAGAACTAGAAGTCACTGGTTCAAATGTTAACTAGGATAAAAATAAATCTTTATGCATTTAGTGACTGCCAATTATATACTCTACATGTTATACACATGTAAGCTCCTAAGTACTACATTAGATTTATATAATTGGGTATCTACTTAAAAATATAGCTCAAGCTTCTTCATTCATGCATTTATTTTTCCAGATAGGCAGATACATTAGCTCAAAACAAGACATTTAATCAAGCAACATAAGGCAAGAAAAAGCCCTCTCAAGTACACATAGAGTATATACTTCTACACATGTGGAAAGAACAGATGATGGGGGTAGTACCCAAAATACACAGCCAAGAAACTTGCAAGAAATACATTAATAGGGATCCATATATTAGGGACTCATGCATAGCTAGAACAATTCCCACTTCAACACTGAAAAGTACAAATGTCATTTGGTGGTGACAGCTTTCTGATAGGTACCATGTTTCTGTGCTGTATATCACATTTTCACTTTCAAATCGTCTCTCTGGATGTGTTCTGTAGTCTCTCTCTTGTTTGCCAAGTTACTATCTTCTACCATCTTCTGGTTTCAGCAAATTAGCCTCTTCAAGGCTATCTCTACTATCTTTGTCTGAAATGCAATGACAGATTACGCTATGCTTCTATTCATGTACAGTTTCTGGGGGTTACTATGATCCAAACCAGACAGATGAGGCTAATAGAATACTTAAAATGAGATGGTCTATTATTTTTATTATTTACTTGTGAGGTTGATTCAAAGTCTCTGGTATCAAACAATTGTCTGACTTAGGGGTAAAAAATTGCTTGTAACTCTAGTTACCTACCTAATTATAAGATTGTGTTCCTAAACTCTATTTCAGGGATTGTGCTAGAAAACAAAACAAAACAAAAAAACAGGTACTATATAGAAGCCTATGTTCTGAAATGAGTTTCATACCCACTTTGTCATGTCAATGAAATTAGGGTAGGAACAAAAGCTAAGCGAAGAAATGAGTCATCACTCTCTATCCTTAGTTCACATCCCTCCCCTTACTATGTGTATCTGACAGGAACAAAACCTCATTGATTTTCTTTTGTTTACTTCTTCTCAGCAAAGAAGTACTCTAAAATATAGACTACATCATAGTTTTCTATATGGGATTCAGAACATTGAAGTTCTCTGGTGTCAATGTATTCTAAATCCAAAAACATTATTTGCCAAAGTTATTTGTGTTTGATCTAAATTTAGTAAAATTTGTTTATTCTAGATAAAAATGTCCAATGATGCTGAAAAAACTTTATCTTTAGCCCATTTTGTCCAAATCTCATTTTAATGAATATATAGAAAGTGTATAAAAATGTTTAACACTTTAGCTACCTGCATAATGTTTTTCTATTGTTGAAACCTAAAAGCATCAAATGAAATATAATAAAACTCAATTTTCTTTTGGTAAAAAGTTCTCATATAATTGTGTATTATTACACACAAGTAATCCAGAGATTATTATTTCTCTGTCCAGAGATAGTAGTCCAGAGATAATTATTTCTGATATTGATTATTTTTAAGCACATGTTTGACTTTTAATGTCCCCATTTGGTTTTTCTTGGTGTTGGCAAAGATATTAGAATGGTTTGCCATTTTGTTCTTCAGCTAAGGCAAGAATGGTTAAGTAATTTCCCCTTTTCATATTGTTTAAAGCTGGCTAGAATCAAATTAGCTCTTTATAATCAAGCTTTGTAAATATTTTCCAAAAATTTACAAGCCTCATAATATGTCTTTGAACCACTAATGTTTACCAGAACTGAATTGGTTCACTTCTTGACTGCCTAGAAATGTCTTTTTCTCCCAGCTTATACTTTCTTGGAAAAGATATAATGGCAGACATTTATTCAACAAACATTTATGGTATGTACTATGTGAAAAGTACTATAAAAAGTTTTTAGGGAGATATTAAGGTTATACAAGTCACAATTCCTATGCTCATAAAATTATCAGTCTAGAAATCTGTAATGTGTAGTCTGTGATACAAATTATAAAGGCACATAGTAATTCCCTCTGAAAATATAAGATATATCACAAAGTGCTAATACAACCACCACAAATACGATCCCACAAAATCAGTTTAAAGTTATTAACTGACCTAACCATTCTAATAGTTGTCAATATCACCTATAATTGTGAATCATTGAAGTTGAGTAGATAACCACAACTTTCCAAAACTGCCCTGAATGGATGAAAGTGATTTTTATATTATTCAGTTGTATTAGTAATTTATTTTGTTACAGTATCTCTTAAATAAACGAGTGAGTTCTTAAAGGGAAAAAAAACCTTTTTCTAAACATGAATATATCTATATTTAAATTTTAAAAAATCATCTACATCCTTAATTTTCTTTGATGTTTGTAAAAAACCAAAAAAATACAAGCTCATGTATCTGTTAAATATGATTGATTCATTGTTATAAAATGAAATTTTCAAAGAAATATTTTTTCTCTAGATTTCCTTTTACAAGTTGAATTATTTCTCCACTTCTACAACCATTTGGCAGTCATCATCTACTAAAATTAAGAAGGGATTAAAATTCTATTTTGGGTATCATTTGAATCTCTGAAATCATCTAACATGAAAGTAGCTTGACATAATTGGAAGGTAATGAATTATGTGAGGAAACTAGATTCTACACAAGCTGTATGACTATAGGTAACCCATTTAAATTCTCTGATGCAATTTCTTCATCTGTGATGCAATAAAGTTATTTCTTTTCAGAAGATCTGTCCATATACCACTTTTCTTTTATATATTAAAATACTCTTAATTTGTTTAGTTTTAGTGTTTCTCTTAATTAATGTGTTGATAGCTTTCAAAAGATTATTGAGAAGTTACATGATTTTGCTTGTATTTTTCCTTGAATTGCCTTGCTTTTATTTTTATTTTTACTTTACATTCTTTTCCAGTGCTACTCACTTCATTAAATTTTTTTCTTCATAAATTTAAGGAAGATTCTGCTAAATATTCATTACTTTTTAAATCAAAC
Source organism: Antechinus flavipes (assembly GCF_016432865.1). Lineage (NCBI taxonomy): Eukaryota > Metazoa > Chordata > Mammalia > Dasyuromorphia > Dasyuridae > Antechinus > Antechinus flavipes. Next base: position 178,082,164 of record NC_067402.1, read on the forward strand.
AGCATATTTGTTCTGTTTTTCAGGATTTTTTAATTTGATTTTGCTGGTTCTATTTTAATAAATCTTTTACCAGTTTTTTGTAATACTATAAGCTAATATTTTTAGTGTTGCGATGGATAGTAATACATCACTTGTTTTAATATCCCCTGACTAAAATGAATTGCATGTGTTTATTCTTAGCAAAATCATTACACATTTTGATATCATACATAGCAGCAAAGAGTGAAAATCTTTCTATCATATTAGGTTTTGTCAGTAGGCATGGTTGATATTTATTGTCAGAACTGGAAAACTCTCTGTTGGCAGGAACTTTAATCCTGCCTCTTGGGAACAAATTGGGTGATAGTGACTTGATTCTCACAATATTCCTTGTTATTATAGATTCTGGTTGTTAAGGGTGACCCTTATTTGGGTTGATATCCTATGAGTTCAGGTTTAGTATAGGAACAAAATGGGAAATTTAGAGATCATTCAATAATTAACAAAAGGAGATTTACTAAGCCAAAACAGGAAGATTATTTAACCAGAACAGACTTGAGGATACCTTGAGTTGATTCATTTGAATAAAGTTCTCTTGGTTTAGCTATCTATTATTTACCACTAATTAAGCATCAGGAATGTCTGAAGATCTTTTTGGCTGTTTTGTATGGGGACAACAAGGAAATCATGTCAACAACCTAAGCTAAGCCTTTAGGATCCTGAACCAAATAGTTTTTAAGGGTGGTCTCAATACCTTTTAAAGAAAATCTAGTCTAATTTGCATAGACAAAGTAAGGATTTTGCTCTTCGCACCACTACTTGAATTACTTCCTTTTTTCTTCCTATCCTTGTGTCTTTCTATGGATATATTTCTAAAACAGATTTTATAGAAATCTAGGTCAAAAGGCCATTCTCCTGTCATTCTAGATCTCTCTAAACATGTGCCAACCCAGAAAGGTTAAGACATGAGCAGATTAAAAAGTAGCTATCCTTAGTTAAATTTACCCTTTAGAACTTCGGCTCTGTTTCCATTAATTTACCCTAACATTTTTTAATTCTTCACCTCTCTGGGTCCTAGATTTTCTTTCACATGTATATTTACTCAATACTACTAATTCTTTACTTCCTCCCTACTTTGCTTGTTGTATGCATTAAAACAAAGATAAGTCACCTAGAGCCCTATACCCTTCACTAATTTCATCCTTTAAATTATAATTACATCATTATATTAAGAATTCTAGTTCATCTTACTTTTTGTCTTTATATGTCTGTGTATGTGCAGTTGAAGCCATTGACTATTATTCCCCTTTTTGACTTTTTGCCTTCTGTTAACTTTTACATATCTCATCTGTTATTCTTTTTTGAATGCTAGCCACTTTGTGTTATTTAGAATGCCAGATACATGCACAAAGATTTACCTTTATTTTCTATTTAAAACACTTGATAAACTTGTTAGGCAGGCGGGTGGGCGGTCTGCAGCTTGTGGGGGATCAAAATCTATGAGTTCAGTAAAAAATGTGATAAATGAGCTTGTTGAAGTAGATTATCCAATGATGGCCTCTTTCCAGCATTCCAATAGACATGACAAAGGAGAATCATTGCAGAAGAGGATCTCACAGCAAGAAATCTGATCACCTGGAGTGTTCCCCTGGAAAACAAATATGATAATGGAAGATTCTGAAGATCACTTGGGAAGACAAGGCTCTCTCTCAAGCTGAAGTGCCAAAAATTCAAACTCTACTGCAGAGAATACAACTCTGGTGGGTTGCCCACATTGTCTGAACAAATGTTCATTTGCCTAAAAGATTATTTTAAAGAGAATTCATACAAAGCAAGCACTCACATGGAAGTTAGAAGAAGCAATACAAAGATACTTTAAGTCTATCTGAAGAACTTTGGAGTTCACTGTGAGACATGGGAAACAATGACACAGGATCACCCAATATGGTATGCCCTCATCAAAGAAAGTGCTGTGTGTTCTCTGAACAAAGCAGAATTTCAGTAGCTCAAAAAAAATGAAATGTGAAGATTTAAACATTTCCACGCCAAATGTTCATATAATCTATTTGTGTGATAATACAGGTCTGCTTAGCCACAGTTGGACACTATACTTTGACCCTATAATAGTGACATCATTTTGGTCTTTCATAAGAATGAAAAATAACAGCCAATCCAGCAAGGCTGAGTATAATCATTCAGAGACATATAGACAAATGTGGAGGGAGTGAGGGGAAGTGGCTAACACTGAACACCAATCTTATCTGAATTAGTTGAAGAAGGAAAGATATGTACACACAACCAGACACAAAAATGTATTTCAATCAGTTAGAAAATAGCAGGGTAGCGAGATGGCACAGTGTTTAGAGCACCAGCCCTGAAGTCAGAAGAACCCGAGTTCAAATCATGCCTCAGATACAACACCTCCTACCTGTGTGACCCTGGGTAAATCATTTAATCCCAATTGCCTCAGCTAAAAAAAAATAGAAAGGAAAAGGGAAGAAAAGAGATTATAGGGAAGATAGATTAAGAGAATGATTAATTCTAAGTAAAACATGCCCTAATATGCATAAAACTATTTATAATTTTTTGAGGTAGCAAAATATGAGAATTTGAGGGGGTGCCCATAATTGGGGAATGGCTAAGCAAGTTATAGTGAATAAATATGATGGGATACTATTGTGTTGTAAGAATTGATGAAGGGGAATATTTCAGAGAAATCCAAGAAAGCATATGAACATGAACATGAAAAATTTAGAGAAAAATATATCCAATGCAGTTATAGAGTAAAGACAATTTAGGAAGAATTAGAAACTCCTATTAGTATGATGACTAACCATGATTCTAGAGGATTAATGACAAAACATTCTATTTGTCTCCTAATAGAGAAGTTAAGGTCTGAGAAGACAGAATGAGACAAATAAAGACATACTTGTATAGGTGTGCATGTGTGTGTCATTGTAGCCCTGCAATCTGGCTTTTTGACTTTTATTATTAACCCTTCAAAACAAACAAAAAAAGTATACCTCAATATCTCTTTGTGAACTCCATATATAGCCAAGAAATTTTCATTTTTATGTTTAAACTAAGGTCTAAAAATTTAAATACCATTATCAGAGGTCACGTTTTAAAATCATCTATTTCTTAAATCTGATTTTCACTTTTATATTCCTTTCCTTTAATGAACAGCAATGGTAAACTCTCCCTGTCTCTCTCCCACTTCTTCCCCGCCCCCATCCTTTTCCTCTCTCTCTCTCTCTCTCTCTCTCTCTCTCTCTCTCTCTCTCTCTCTCTCTCTCTCTCTCTCTCTCTCTCTTTCTCTCTTTCTCTTTCTCTCTCTCTCTCTCTTTCTTTTCTCTCTCTCTCTCTCTCTCTCTCTCACTTTGGGTCACTTCTGGTAATATCATTTTTATATACATCATCACAAGTAAATATTTACCACCTATTTTGACTAGTCTTGGGGACTCTCTGTCTTGGCTATGTAATGGGGGACATATTACATAACTAACCAATAAAATTCCTTTTGTTTTGAACATGCACAGTGTCATGTTCATACTCTACCTAAAGCAAACTTGTCACATGCACTTTAGACCTTAAGTAGGTGCTCTAAGTACAATTTATTCTCTGCTGTCTGATGAGCAAAGGCTTTAATTGATTGCTGAGTCTAAATTGAACATAAATACAAAAGACCATTGGATCTTCCCTGTCTGCCTTAGATTGAAGAAGATGAATTGCTGGGATTCCCCCCGGTGGAGTTTATTGTGAAGTGAAATGACATAAGATATACACACCTTAGGAAAATCACTTTGGTGGTCATGAGAAGTAGGAAAAGACCTGAGACAAGGAGACCAATTAGGCCATTTCAAGAATATAAGCATCACCATGACTATGACCATGACCATGACCATCATTATCACCCTTAACATTTATACACTGATTTCAGGTTTACAAAACATTTTCCATATGTTAACTAACTTAATTAGCTTCACACTCCATATGTCACTGGGAACCAATACTTAATGAATGAGATACTTAATCTTTGTCTTTCAGATTGAGGGTGCTCACAAGTCACCTTCTTGGCTTCTTGTCAGTACCATGACAATTTCTTGACAGTCATAATTATCTTTCTTATTATCTTATTAGCTTCTTACTTTGTCTTATTACTGTTTCATTTTAACTTGACTTCCCAAATATATTATCCTTAAGTCTTCCTTTTCTTTCATAGGAACTACTTACAAATTCTTCAGTTTGAATACTTCTCTTTTTTGTTCTTTGTAAGAAATTATTCTTCAAATTATCCCAAATTTCCCCTAAAATTGCTTTCATAGTTTTTTTCCTCCTCCTCATTCATTTTAATTTCCTCTCTATTCTTGTGTCCCCTATTACCATGATCAACCACTCTATTTGTGCCTTCTCTTCAGGACTCTGATCATTGGATCATCTTTCTAACTCTGCCCTCTTACACACCACACACACACACACACACACCACACACACACACACACACACACACACACACACACACACACCATTTAGATCTCTCCTTATATATTTGGCTCTTCCCCAATACCTACAAATATGTCTAGGTCTCTTCCATATTTGTAAAACTTTTACTTGCCTTGGCATTTCCTCAAGCTATTATCCTATATTTCTTCTCCATTTAAGCCAAATTTAAAACAAACAAAAAACAGCCCTGTATGTAGTTCTATTTCATCACCCCCAAATCACTTCTTAACCTCTTATAATCTTGTTTCTGACTGCATCACTCAGGTGATTCAGATTACCAAAGATCTTTAATTATTAAATCCAATGACTTTTTTCTAATCTTTCTTGAATTCCCTGATTTTTTTATTCTCTTGATTACCTTTTTCCCTTACCTACTTTTTCTAGGCTGCTCCCTCCTTGTTATTTTTCTATATGTGTAATTACTCCTCAATCTCTTTGCTGAATCATCTTCTGTAACTCACTTTTAAGGGCATGCTTTTACACTATTGACTCATACTGAAACTTTGTTAGGATTTTTCCCCTTTTTTTTCTCTCCACATACTTTCTCTCATCAACTTCTGTGAGTTTCATTATCATTTCTGCAATCCCTACCTTCAGAAATGCAATTCTTTCCCTTGAGTTCCCATCTCACATCATGACTGACTGCCAAAACTCAACATATATAAGATTTATCTCATTATCTTCCTGCCACAAACTTTCTATTTCAATTGAGGCCCTTATTCTTCTTCTAGTCATCTGGTTATGTAACTCAGAATAATATTTGAAGTTTCAAACATTCCCACTGATCTTCATTATACAATTAGTTGCCAAGAACTGATGATCCCACTTCCATAGTATCTCTCAAATCCTCTTTTCTATCCTTACCAACCTTCTTAAGGATTTTATCACCTCTCATTGGACCAAAGTAGTCTTAATTGGTTTCATAACTTCTAGTCTATTTTATATCATGTCTTCCACTTATTTGCCAAAATCATCTTCCCAACAGAATTCTTCATCTTTTCCTCCAACTGGACCTACTTCTGGAGTCCCCTATTACTATTAAATGTACTAAAATCTATTCAGTAACCCAAGCTGAAAACATCAGTGCCGTCTTCAATTCTTCACTTATATTTACTCCACATATCCAGTTTATTGCTAAGTTTTGTCACTTCTTTAATAACATTTCCCAATAAAAGTTTTCTGTACAATAAATTTTCTGTACATTTTTTCCTCTCTAATATAACCACTACTCTGGTACAGGCTCTCATCACTTCACACCTGAACTATTGAAGAAGATTTGTTGGTTTGTTTCCCTTCTACAAGTTTTTCTTCACTGCAGTCCATCTTGCACTCAATTACCAAAATGATCTTTCTAGAATACAGATCTGATCACATCATTTCCCTACTCAATAAACTCCAGTGGGTCTCCATTCCAGTATCCAATATAAAAACCTCTATTTGGCTTTTAAAACCTTTCATAATCTCAGCTCTACCTGTTTCTTCCAATCTTTTCTTACTGTAGTCTCTTCCACATACATTATCATCCCTCAAAATTAGTCTTATTGTTATTATTAGTATGTGACACTTCATCTCATGACCCTGTATCTTTTAATTGACTTTCCCATGACTGGAATGCTCTTCCTTTTCACCTTCAACTCCTTGCTTCTCTGGCTTTCTTCAAAAATCAGCTCAGTTTCCACCTTCTGTAACAAGCCTTTTTTGGTCTCTTACCCATCCACAACTAGTTTCTTCTGCATGAAAATACATCTCATTTACATTGTATATATCTTGTATTTATATAGTCGCCCACTTTTTTTGTTTCTTCCATTGGACTATGAGTTCCTTGAGGGCAGGGACCATGTCCTTGGCTTTCTTTGTACCTCCAACACTTAGCATAGTGCCTGGAATTTACATAGTACTTAATAAATGGTCAAAAATCTTCAGCATTTCCCAACTATCTCTAGAACAAAATATCAGCGTCTCTGGCAGACATTTAAAGCCTTTCACAGTCTAGTTCAGGTTACTTTTCCAGGTGTTACACATTAATCCTACATTACACAGCTCATATACTCTGTTCCATTTACCTACCTCACTTGTTTATGCTAGCACATGATTTTACATCTTTCTCCTCTGTACTCCTCAAGCCAGGAATGCATTCTCTCTTTATTTCTGTCACTTAGCTCAGTTCAAATGATATCTCTTTCACAAAACTTTTTCTGATCTCTAATTTTTTAGTAATGATTCCCCAAATTGCTTTGTATTCATTATACACACACATAAATTTTTTTTATTTATAAGAGTACATGCTATTTACCTCAATTCAAATTAAAATCCTTGATGGAAGAGATTGCTAGATTTTTGGTCTCAGTTTTCCTTGTACCAGAGAAATAGTAGTCACTTAATAATGCTTGTTAAATGAATAAATGATTAAATTGCAAATTACACTATGTTATCCATCTGGGTTTGTTAGGTCTTTCTTCTGATAAATAGCACCTTATGATAATCAAGATTGGGGGGCCTATTTGTGACTTGAGGCCCTCTCATTTGTTATTATTCAGTCATTTCAATCATGTCTGATTTTTCATGACCCAATTTTGGGTTTTCTTGATAAAAATACTGGAATGGTGTATCATTTGCTCCTTCAGCTCATTTTATAGAAGAGGGAACTGAGGCAACAGAGTAAAATGGTTTGCCTAAAGTCACACAGCCTAAAATCTGAGGTTAGATTTGAATCTAGGAAGATGAGTCTTCCTGACTCCAGGCCCAGGACTCTATTGCACCACCTACCTTATTTTTCCATTTGAAGTTTGATTCCATAACATCAGTGTTATTGACACTATTCTCTAACCAAGTAGTCCAATTTATCACAAACTGTGGACCACTTATAGATGATCCAAGGACACTGCTCGAAAATCATTATTATTTAAGGTAAAAAATGAATAACTTAAGTTTGTAATGTGCAACTGCATAATAGTTAAATGTTCATGGTTTTTCATTTCTCTATGCTGAGAGTCAACTACAGAATGTAATTGTTTATACAAATTATCAGTTGTTATTAAGTAAAAGACCATTGACCTTTACTATTACCAGAGTCAGATGGATTTAAGCCAACCTGTATTTGCTCTCTTGACTCATGGTAGTTTGGGTTTTTTTCCAATCCTGGTATCTGCTACACAGAGAGGAGCCTTTAAAAGTATTTTTCTCTCTTTATTTCAGACATTAATCTTTTGAAGTAAGAACATAAACAGAATCCTGAAAATCTGTATTTATTAAATTAGGTTGCTAACCCTGCATCTCAATATCTCTCCTCCCCCATATATATACACAGTGTTAATTTTCACTGTCTCTTTTCTTCCTTAAATAATATTTGCATAGTGTTGCTATGGATATAAACAATGCATTATCAACTTAACAAAATATGTAAATAAGGAAAATTTAGTATGAATGCTAGAAGGAGAGGAAATCTTTCCATCACAATATCTCATGGATAACTTTTCTAGGCTGGAAGTTTTATTAGAAGGAATTTTCCCTCTGTAGCAGGGATTCTTAATTTCTTCATGTGTCTCCTAAAGCCTAACACTACTGTGATTTCTTGCCTACATAATTAAAGAAAATGTTCTGATATTGAGCCTGATTCAGGTCAGTCTCTTGATAGTCTGTGTTTGATATTAGAACAAAATGAGATACTCTTGGTAATTCAAAAATTAATGAAGAGAAATTTAATTGGTCATAACAGGAAAAGGAAATTGAATAAATTTAGGCAATGAAGACACTGAGATGATTCAGCTAAACAAAGTTCTCATATCTAAATTGTCTGTCATTGACCACTAAGAGACAGTGGAGAGAGACTTTGGAAATTCTCATGGTTGTTTTATAATCAGAAAACAAGAAAATGATGTCAAGATGAATGAACCAATCAATTCTAGGATGGTCTTAATATTTTTAAAGGAAAAATAAAATTAATTTGCAAGGGAACAAGTTAGAATACAATATTTGTAGAGATTCAAAGACCTTTTTATATAATTTTCTTTCTTTTCCCCCTAAAGAGATCCAAGTAAAACAGTATTCAATGAGTATCTGTTTAAGGTAAATGTGAGCAATATGTTTATGTTGCTTAATCTAGGAATTTTTTCATGTTTCATGCCATTTGTCTACATAATTACAAGAATTAAGGAAGTCATTGATGTGATATCATTTTACAATTAAAGAGAAGGGTTAGTTTTTGTAGTTGCTATTATCATTAATCAACAAATAACCATTTATTAAGTGACAACTGTTATAGGCATAATACTGGAAACTAAAGTGCAAAAATAAAGAACATTTCTGTTCACAAGGAACTCACATTCTTATAGGGGAAATAACATGTTCATATAGCTTTAACATCATTGATAGTTGGCTGGCTAATACTTGATCCTTTCTTCTCCCTTCTTCTTGCTGGACAGGGCTATACCCTTACCCGTTCAATATTCTTTTCCCTTTGGGATTAGAGAAGAGATTATTGGTGATAGTTTATATTGTAATCATTTTTGTAGCCACCAATTTCTCTTCCTACCTTTCCTTTTCTGAGAGTATTCACTTAACCACTTTTAAAAGGTGAAATAGATGTTACAAAATATAAAATATTATAACATATAAAATATGTTTTTAAACATTTTATAACATTTTATACATTTTATACATTTATAAACATATTTATAAAAATATAAAATATTTTATAACATATATGCATTATGGAATTTATATTAAATTGTGGGATTTTATCAAATGCAGTTTATATCTAATGAAATATTAGGAATGTAATTACAATGTCTCGGAACTCACAGGAAAATCTCTAACTGAGGCAGAAGCGATATCTGAATGAAAAATCAAAATACAGAACATGTTTAAGAAAAGAAAAGATCAGAGTATATAACAAGAAAGTCACATAAAGGATAGTTGGGAAAAAAAAAACATTTTTGGAGCAGATTCTGGGAAGCTGTAGGAATAGGTCAGAAAATACCACGCTCTCTAGATTCCCCTTCACAAACAAGACAAAACAGCACCATAGGTTGAATGTAGAGCTGGAAAAAATAAACAAGAGTTGGGGCAGAAAAGTGGTCTTCATGGAACAACCAAAGAAAATCAAAAGAAACATATCAGGACAGAGTTTTGGATATGTGAAGGGTAAACACCTCCTGACTAGCTACCTGAAACAGAAAATGACTAGTCCTGAGGTTAACTGGGTTGGGAGGCAGCCTCAGTCCCAGCTACAGGAATTTTCATCTCCAGGACAGCTTAGGGAATTGGGTAACTGAGGTGGGGAAGATTGAGGGAACCTCTGCTGATAACGGCAGTCAGGCCAAGCTGTGCTGCTAAAATAGGGCCCTAGATTGAAAAGCAATCCACACTTGTCCAATGACTACAGAAACAATGGGGCAGGAATACTGTTGACTATGGGTACTTAGAGGAGAGCTGGTTCTTGGTTTAGGTTCCAGGCGGGATGAGAGACCTGAAAGGAGAACCTAGAGTCAGAAGTAGAACCAACCTCCACAGTCCAGAACTAGTGATGTTTACAACAATCTACTATATTTAAAAAAAAAATTTTAAAGAGGAGGTAAAGGAAAAAGAACCCAACTATAAAAAGTTATTATGAGAGTAGAGAAGGCTAGGGTTGGTCTTTAAAAGAAGATACTGAAGCAAAACAACAATAACTCTACCTGCTCAAAGAATTCATAAAAAAAAAAAAAAAACTTTTAAAAGACTTTAAAAATCAAATGTGAGAGGTTGAGGAAAAATTAAAAATAAGAACAATCCAAGAAAAAAATAAGATTATGAAAAGAAAGACAATCAACTAGAAAAGGAGATCCAGAATCTTAAAAAGAAAAATCACTCCTTGAAAATTAGAATTGGTGATAGCAATAAGCACATAAATAGGCAATTTTCAGATGGAAAATTTCTAGTCACATGAAAAAGTGCTCTAAATCATTATTGATCAGAGAAATGCAAATTAAGAAAACTTTGAGGTACACACCTTTTAGATTGGCTAAAATGATAGGACAAGGTAATCAGGAATGTTAGAAGGGGTGTGGGAAAACTAGGACATTTATATATTGTTGGTGGAACTATGAATAGATCCATTCTGGAGAGCAATTTGGAACTATGCCCAAAGGGCTATCCAACAGTGCATACCCTTTGATCCAGCAGTATTTCTACTGAGCTTATATCCTAAAGTGATCATAAAGTAGGAGAAGGGATCCACATGTGCAAAAATGTTTTTGGGAACCCTTTTTGTAGTGGCAAAACCTAGAAACTGAGCGGATGTCCATCAGTTAGAGAATGACTGAACAAGTTATGGTATATGAATGCTATGGAATATTATCATTCTATAAGAAATGATCAGCAGGATGATTTCAGAGAGGCCTGGAGAAATTTACATTAACTGATGCTGGGTGAAATGAGCAGAACCAAATCATGATAAACAACAACAGCAAAATTATACAATGATGAGTTCTGATGGACATGGCTCTCGTCAACTATGATATTATTCAGACTAGTTCCAATGGTCTTGTAATGAAGAAAGCCATATGCATCCAGAAAGAAGACAGTGGGAATTGAATGTGGACCACATTTTCATAGTATTTTCACTCTTTTTGTTGTTCTTTGCTTGCATTTTGTTCTCTTTCACATTATTTCCCTTTTTGATCTGATTTTTCTTGTGCAGCATGATATTTGGGGATACATTTTAAAAATAAAAAGCTTTAATTAAAAAAAAGAAAATTAGAATTGGGCAAGGAAAGTTATAAGGGACTAAGAAATAATAAAACAATATAAAGAATGAAAAAATAGAAGAGAATGTGAAATATCTCATGAGAAAAACAACTGATCTAGAAAGTGGAGTACAAGAAGAGAAAACATAAGGATAATTGGACTACATGAAAGCTATGATTAAAAAAAAATAAATGATACAATAATGCAAGAAATAATTAAAGAAAAGTGTCTTGAAATGTCAGAACATGAGGGAAAAGTAGAAATTTTAAAAATTCGAAAGAGATCCTGTAAGGAAAAGGAATTTTACAGGAATACTATGGCCAAAATCTGAAACAAAATATCCTGAAAGTCTGGCAATTCATTGAATATCCTTTTTTTACATTTAGGATTATGCTTAAGTTTGCTGACTATGATATTTTCAGTTCTTTTGTTCTTAGATATATAGTTCTTTTGCTCTTTTGCTCTTAGACATATAGTGTTCTAGGACCTGCAATCTTTTAATGTAGCTATTGCTAAGTCTTACATGATTCTAATTGTGGCTCTGCCATTTTTTCTTATTCATAATATTTCTTCCTTGCTTTATACAAAATCACAGATAGAAGATGGAATGCCATGTGAGAAGAACAGCAAGTAGAATAAGACTAGACCATGGAATGCATGGAGGGAGAAACTGGAAAAACAGCATGGACTCAGGCTGTGAAGAGTTTTATATGCCAAAATAGAGTTTATATTAGAGGTTTTTATTAGAGGGAGTTTAATGAATAGTGTGATGACATGGTCAGACTTGAGATTTAGGAAAATTGCTTTGATGTCCTAGGAACCAGATAAAAATGTAATTAAGAAATATTTAGCAAAAGAAGTCAAAATACAATAGAACATAGATAATTTTATTTTATTTGAGGTAGTTAAATGGCTCAGCGGATAGAGTGTTAGGAAAACCTGTCTTCAAATCTGGTCTCAGACACTTACTAGCTGTGTAACCCTGGGCAAGTCATTTAACCTATTTGCCTTAATCCACTGGAAAATGAAATGGTAATCTTTGCCAAGAAAACTCAAAATAGAGCTATAAAGAGTTGGATATAACTGAACAACAGTGACTACATTGCTTTGTTATTTTCTAAGTTTATAAGTAGCTCCTAGGGGTCCTTACATATGGCTCAATGGCCCTGTTTTTATTTGAATTGGACAATATTAGTTTAGAGGCTGGTTTGGAGACTTGAGACAAAGAGATCAATCAAAAGACTATTTCAAGTATCCAGTTAAGAGATCATAAGGGCAATGAACTAGGGTAGAGGCTGTGTGGCTAGAGAAAGCTTTTAGACTATGCTATATGCCCAATGACATGTAGTAGCAATCACAACTGTTTTTTTTTTTTTCAAGTAGTTGGGAGGAGATGGGGAAAGGCAGGCATAAAACCACCAATGATAAAACAAAGATGATGAACTATATCCATTAATGTATATAGAAAAAGCAATAAAGAAGACCCAGTTGTGCTTTAAAGTCATGATGCCATGGGAGAAAAGAATACATATGTGTAACCCTTGTTTCAGAGAGGCTCACACACAACATTAAAAGTCCAAGTATACTTGGAGGAATTTCTCACTCCTGGTTCATTGAGCTCACCTAGAAAATCTAAGAAACTCATTATAAAATACACTGAATTTTGTATCAGTAATTCCCCCTATAAGCATATAGTATGAAAATCAAGAAGCAAAAAAGACTTCATCTACAAAAATGAAGATAAATCTTCATCTTTTTGGGGGGTACATTTTTACTATAGTAGAGCAAAGCATAGTCTCTTTTTGTTAAATGCTCAATGACTTAGTATATTTGTATATATATAATATTTATGTATAATATATATATATATAATTTCTCAGTTACTTTCAAGTGTTTCGTTTCATCCCAAAACTGAAATAAGAGAGTGCTGGCACTTACCTGCCCCTAATACTCACACATTCACAATTGTAAAACCAGTTGTTCATTACCTCTTCCCTAGATTTTTGCAAGTTTGCTAATTGACTTCCCTATTTTAAATCCCTCTTCTCTCCTACCTACATACACATAACTACCAAGGTGGTTTTTCTGAATTGTAGATCTGACTATATCATTCCTTATTCAGCAAACTCCAGTGGCTCTATGCTACTTCAAGAATCAAATATAATTTCTATTTAGCATTTAGAATCCATCACTCCCTAACTTCAATCTTCTTTTTTAGCATCATTCTATATTGAGATAAATGTACCACAATTCAGTCAAACTAACCTTGTTTTCTCTCCTTCATATATCTCATATCTTTTTGGTTTTTTTATATTTATTGTTCTTCCTTCCTAGAATGCACTCTATCCTCTGGTTACATTTGCTAGTTTCCTTTAGGGCTCAGGTAAAACTCCATTTTCTACTGCACATTTTTCATGATTCTTCCTAATGCAGAGTCTTCTATTTAAAATTTCATTTATCTATTTGGTATTTCATATATGCTTATATATGTGCATGTTGTTTTCCTTGACTAGAATGTAAGCTCTTTGAGGACAGGGACAATTTAACTTTCAACACTACATTTCCAGTGTTTAACATTGTGCCTTTTATATAGTTGGTGCTTAATTAATGTTTGTTGATTTATTGCTTTTCTAGGTCCAGTTTTTCCCAACTGCATCACAAATTCTAAGATTGAGAGGTCACTTTTCCATGTGATTGCCTTAATTTATACTTCATTTACTTTATTAATATTTACTTTGCTAATCTGTCCTTCCTTGTTGGTAAGAAATCCAGAATGGCAGCTATACTCATAGGTTCCACTAGCTTTTGAGTGATCTGATGCTCATTAAGACAAACTAGAAAATTGTTGTCTAACCTGATATTATCTGAAATAGAGGTCCAAATAAAGATTCAGAAACTCAATGGCAGGGGAGGAGAATAGAATAAGAAGGGATGGTGAGATGATGAAGAGTTGTCTATAGATCTAGTATGAATAGAAACTTAGAAATGTCCTTTTTCAAACTTCAGTATCATCTGTATGATTGCTGGTAGTATTCTGTGACTTTTTCTTGCCTGGGATAGGACATCTCAGAGCAGAGTAGACTTACTAGTCATCATACCATTGTTCTGCCATTTATTCATCTGTAATGATCATTAGTTGAGGGCTTCTCTCTGCCACAATTGTATCTTTCCTCCTCTCTTGTCTACACTCTAAGTACAAATTTTCTTGGCTCCATGTACAGAGTGGGGAATGAACAGACAGAATAGGAAGGGCACTTTACTAATTGGGAGAAGAAGACATACACATATAATAAAATAAAATGTGATACATTATTAAAAGAAGAATGAATGAGATGCTGCCAGGAAGGTTGCATAGAGTGATTGCCTTGATACTTGAGATGGGTTTGAAACATTTGTGATAAAACCATTCCTACATTTTGTCACAAATTATGTAGGATAGCTTCTAAATTATTTAGGGGCTTCATAGCAAAAAATTCTTGAGATATTTCAGTCAAAGACATAGTGATCACTGAGCGTGTTGACTCTCCATCAGTACAATTAAGTATAATTTCCCACTACTTTCAATCATATGGATGTCTGGGAAATTACTGATTCAATACAAGCATATGAATCCAACAACATAAACTTTTATATATTGAGGTTTTAATTATAACCATGGACATAAGCATGTGGTATTATTAGTGTTCATAATAAGTCAAATGGAGCATATAAAGGTTTATCAAAGAGGATTTTTTAAAAACATAAGAAAACTAACACAAATGAACCCATATGAAAAAGTACCCAAAGAAGCCCAAAGACATCAGAGCTGTCTGAGATTTGTGCCTGGATGTAGGGACTTGGTCAACAGACAAAAAGTCAGTTGGTGAATTAGTTGCTGAGAGAAAGTCTGAATGTAGGGATTGAATCAACAAATAAAAAATCAGCTGATGAATTTGTTGCTGAGAAAAAGCATGATCATGGTTTTTTTGCTTGCTAAGAAGACCATACCATGGATGGTTAAGAGCTGGTAAAAAGCAAACAATCAAACTTGAATCAAAGTTTTCTGATTCAAATTTTACTACTTTTTACTATGCCATATTTTTCAGTATACATATGATAGAAATAGATTACAAGTCTGTACATCTCCTAGAGTCCCACCAATCCAGCTTACTTAATAGAATATTATGCAGCCTACCAACTGAAATCAAGCATGATAATGGAGCAAAGGGATGCAGCTGAATTCTCAGAAGTCCTGCTCAGAGATAATGAAGAAATCTCTTGTTTGGCCATGGGAAAGAATAAGAGAGAGAATGTAAAAGGTATGGAATATGACCTCTGCTTTGTCTACTAGTCAAAGAGCATCAGAAAGATGGCAGTGCCCATTGTGGTTTAGTACTTTTAAAAAATTCTTCATATGGGATTATCTATTTCTTGTTCTAAAACCTGGTTTCTCAAAACTCTTCCAGAGGAATTAGAATTCCAGATAAGATAGTATGTCTTTCTGGGCAAGCTTAATGCTCTAATTGCACATGGCATCACTTGCAATTGTAATGTTCTGTCTAGCTTTCTGAAGGACCTTCAGACCAGCCTTGGTTTCAGCAAATAATTACCACAAAAATAATCAGGAATAAAATCCAACGTCTTTATTGTCTCCTTAGTCTTCCAGTCTGTGTCAGCAGTCTCAGTCAGTCAGCCAGCCAGTCAGCCGTCTGCACATCCCAATGTAATGTCCTGCTTTCTAGAGCTCCCAAGTTGGGATGAGAAAATGTACCATTGCTTTCTAGAGCCCCCACACTGGGGTGATTAAAATATAGTGTCCAGATTAGCTCTTTGGAGGATCTTGGGACCAGCCCGAGTCCTCGGTCTTAGTGGAGAAGTGATGAAGGCAGGAGAGCAGGAGAAGGCTGGTCAAGTCTTCTCTTCTGTGGCTGAGTTTGTCACTAGTTTATATACTCTATTACAATTAAATCAATTCATCATATTGAGTATAAGCCAATCATCATATCACTAGGGAACAATTATTTGTTGTAAGATTAAATCAATCATACTGAACTATTAATCACCATGTTAAACTAGATAACCATTGTCTTATCAATTCCACTGAGTTAACATCTCATAAGAATCCTTGCCTCAAGTGTATTTCTCTAGAATTCTGGCTCATTACATGCTATAAGTGGTAGCTGTGAGATAAGCTCTGTATACAGTACTTGTCAACCTTGAAGAACAGAGCTAATCTTAATGGTAGACAGAGTGAACAGCCATCTATGTGGTATCTTTTGAAAGGATACTAAAAGCTCCTATTGCCCCAAAATTTCATCCATAATGCCTAAAAATTTCCCCATAAATACTCTTTTTTGGATTAAAGCATTAAAGATAATTATCAAAATGAAAATATATTATCCTGGATAATTTAACATCTTAATGAATTATTTAATCATATTAAAATATATAGAAATTTCTAATGATTTTCATTAGTAGCAAATACATGGGGAAAGCCATTTGCCCCATTTAATCAAATTACTATTTCTCTTATATTGCTTTTAATACAGAGCATGGATTCTGAGCATACTTAATCAACAAATCATATTGATTATACTAGAGAGACAATATAGTATGATCATGATATCAGGTGATTTGTGAGAAAATCACTACAGAGAAATAAAGCATGGTGAAAGGTATTATGGGAGAGGCAGTTACCAATCAATGTACCATGTTATAATAGGCAAGGCAAGTTGATAAAATAAGAGGGGCTCAGAAGCCAGAAATGCCCAAAGTTAGTGCTTTTCTTGATCTTGGCAGCCCTGATGGTGATAGGGGCTTCCAACTTCTTCTGACTTTTGCTAGCTTACCACACATAAAAGAGATTGGGTTAAGTTTATGGCTATTCACGATAAAGTGTCTCATTTTGACCTTGAGTGTAATACTCTTTTCTGCAACTTCTTAGTTATGTCATTTCCTTTGTGCAATTTCTCTCTTGCTTTCTTAGTAAAGTTCCACTCCTAGAAAAAAAAAATTATATATAGCGGGGATGGAGGAATGGTATGAAGAAGAATAGATAGAGGGGCATGATTAATGGATTGAATTCATATTTATTAACAGAATTGAAATCTGGAAAAAAGTTATAGCAATCTTCTAGTCCAACTATCTCCTCTTAGTGATGAGGAAAAGGAACTCCAGTGAGTTAAATGCTCTATATAAGAAGTTTATACAACCAATTGTCAGAGAGCCACAACAAGAATCTATGTAATGGGCTGAGGCTTGAGTTGATGCACTGAGCTCCCAAGCACAGGAGGCTAAATAGTAATTGGACCATACTCTATCAATATATATGCTTGGAGAAAGAATGGCCCCCGCCCATTCTTTGTGCAAGTCCCGATGTGTTGTATAGGAAATGACGATTTTGGTGGGTGGAGGCAGGGGAGTGGAAAAGGAAGGGGAAGGAGAGACTGCTTGCATTGCCATTGTGAAGACTTTTCAGCTCAGAGCCCCCTCTGTTAGCTGGCTTCCTGTCGCAGCTGCCCATATTGCTATCGCAATCTTTCTTGCCCATATTGGTATCGCAATCCTTATTCATCTCTTCACTTCAATAAAGATTGAACATTTTTCCTTTAACCTGAATTCCTGACTCCAGCTGATTTTAAATACGCAGTCATTACAATCTAGATTTATTGATTTCTGGCTAGTGCTTATTGCTCCTTCCCCCCTCCCCCCAATAATTCTAATTTTTTAGTACTTTGCTACTACACAGAAAAAGCATTACCTCCCTCAATCTTAAGATGTTGAAATAATTCATTCCAATGTTACATTACCTTTCATTAATATAGTGTTAATGTTACTTTATTAAAGTTAAAATTTTTCAACTATAGTACTTGATATCTTTCTTGTATTTTTGACTGAACATCTAGAAAGCCTTTCTGTTCCAATTAACATACATTAACTAAGTACCTTAATGTACTAAGCACTATGTTTGGTGCTGGCAGTATAAATACAAAGTTATATAGTCCTTTTCCTCAAGGAACTTACATTCTACTTGGGGGATACATTTTTACAGATACATACACATATATGTATTATGTATGTATATGGAGCATAAAAATGCTGAGTAATTGGGGGGAAGGACACTAAAAATTGAGAAAACTAAAATATACCTCTTGAAGATGGTAATTTTAAACTGAGTTTTGGAGGAAGCTAAAGGTTTGCAAGGGTAGAGTTGATGAGGGTTAGTATTCCAGGTATGGATGATAACGTTTACAAAATTAGAGAGGTAATAGAGACAGAAAGTAACCCAGTTAAAGTAGAGCACAGAATGGCAGAGAAGAAGCAATGTATAATTGTTCTTGAAAGATAATCAACTGGAGACTAATTGAAAGGCTTCAATTTTAAATATGAATATGAATAAATATGAAAAAAAGTATTTATTCTAATGGTAGTGAAGAACCATTAAAACATCTTGAGGAAAGAGGGAGTGGGAGGACATAATCAAACCTACACTTTAGGAGGATAAATTGGAGAGAGATGAAATGGAAGCATGGAGATCAACTAGGAGGCTGCTTTAATGATCTAGGCAAGAAATAATGAAGGCATAAAATAGGGTGGTTGTGATGTGAGCAGAGAGGAGGTATGTGAATAAAATATTGAGGGTGTAGAATATACAAGGTTTGGTGACTATTTGGATGTGGGTAGTGAAAGTTAAAGTGGTGGTGAGACAGCTCCTTGTTTATATATCTGGGTTACTAGAAAAATGATGGTCCCTTTAACAAAAATCGGAAATTTGAGAGGAGTGGGTTTAATAGGAAAAATAATGAGGTTTTTCTCCCAATTCATGTTAAGTTTGAGATTCTTCTAGGATATTTATATGATGATGTCCCTGGTAGTTGGAGATACAGGGTTAAATCTCAGAATAAAGATGAGAGCTGACTTTCTACATGTGGAATTAGTGTACACAGAGATAATGGTTAAATATATGATTGTTGATAAAGTCAGCAATAAGGAGCAAAAGAAAGAAAAGAGAAACAAAGACCCAGGAGAGATTCCCTTTGATTTTCACATAGGGTAGGGACTAGTATCAGAAAGACCCAGTTTTCTAACAATTTCCCATTACCCTGAAACAGCTTCCTTCCTCCACACATCTATATTGGCGGAATCTTCCCTAATGTAGTTTCTTGGACTGATGGTATAAAAGGTCCCAATCTCTGATAATCACTTGATGGATACTGAAAACCACATGAGTCATTATACCTTTATGACTGACCGGTCAGACTAATTTTCAGATGGTGATGAGAGGGAGCTGAATCCAGAAAACCTAAGTTTCAATGGGGTATCATTGTTGCATTTCTTTGCTACATTAAGGCAGAGTAAACCCTTTCCTTCATTAAATGTTAAATGTTCAATGACTTGGAAATGCCTTATTTCATACCAGTATGAAACCTGAACTAAGAATAATAGAAACATGCCTTCAACACCAAGTGGGACAGAGTAAAAATAAAGAAATAAATAATCATTAGTGTAAAATACTTCAGAAAAGCCAAGTGGAATAAAAATTGAGAAGACACAATTGTATTTATTAATAGATAAAACTGGTTAACAGTGGAGAAAACATTTTTATGCTGGTGGAATGGTAACTAGATAGTAAGAATTAAGAATTGAATACATGTGAGAAAATGAAGGAGAGATAAGTAGACAGTTTTTCTTATTCCTCCAACATAATATTTTGCTCTCTATATGGATAGGCACTAGACCTATGATTTCATTGCTAAAAGGAATTCTAAATGAAGAAACTTTCTACCAAAGAAGGTCAGCACCTTTCTGTAGTATGAGAGTTGTCTATAGAATTTTAATGATTTAACTGTAGAAAATAAGTGACTTGTCAAGAGTTACAAAAATCAATTTTGTCATAGATGGATTGCCCTTGCCCTTGTATCTTCCAAGGCTAGCTAACAATCCTTTATGCCATGCTGCCTTTCTCACTCAACTTGGTATGTACTAAACATTTGGTTGTTTTATAGGGCTGCATTTAGGAATCTTGTACTATCAAGTGTTCCAGATAGTAATGAGGCAAATAATTAGGTCAAGAAACTTTGCAGCTAATGACTGAATGATCCCCAAAATGGTAAAGTAAAGTACTTATGGTCTTGTCTTTCAAAGAAGTGAAAAAACAAATTTTATTTTAGCTGCAATTCCATATTGTGCCAAGTCTTTTCATAGCCTTCTTTTTGGCACTGGAAAGAGTATTGGGCTAATGTGCACTGGATGGAGAGCTCTGTCCTCAATATTTAATAAATATCAAAGTTTTCAGATATGAGCTCAGGAACCTAAAATTGTCTCTTGGGGAGAGGCAGAGTTAAGAAAATGTTTAAGTTAATCGCTCATGATTTTTCTTAGTTAATTATGGGAACCAGACCATCAGAAATTTCCCCACAGACAACAGGGTTCTATATATGGGGCTCTTAAAGGTTTTGACTGACTCAAGCCTTGTTTCTTCAAATATCAAACATGAGTGTGGCCTTTTCACCGGATAAGCACCTATGCTCTGGTCAATTAGTGTTCATAAATCTTCAAATACACTTGCAGGAAAGGTGGAGGAGAAAGAAAAAGGGTTCTTTACAATTGTGGAACACTATATATATTATCTTATTTTTTCCAAAATATTCATTGTGCTTGTTTTCTCTTTTTTTTTCCTTTTAAAAATATTTCTAAGCGTTATTTCTCAGTAGATTAAATGATCTTTGATAAGGGAAAGAATCTAGAACTCAAAGTTTTAAAAACAAATTTACAAATTGTTATAAATATAACTGAGGAAAATAAAAATATTAAATTTAATTTTAAAAATAGATAAATGGTCAGGACAAAAAAAATTTCAAATTACTGGAACAGAATAAATCCTAGAGATCATGTAGAATTCCCCCCTCCCCTTTTTTTTTTTTTTTTTTTTTTTTTACATATAATGATACTGAGGCCCAGAAAACTTAAGTCTAAGATCTTGCAGTTAATGGCAGAGCCAAAGAGGACTCAGATTCCTAACTCCCAGTCTGGTAGTCTTTTCTCTATGCCACATTATCTCCTTCAATATTCTCAATCCCACATATTGTATCTATGCCTTCTATTGCTGACATTTTTGAAAGATGGCAAAAGGCATAGAGTCCTGGAAAATGTAAAAGTCCCCTTTCCAAGGCTTTTATGAATCAGCCCCTCCACAAAACATCATGGCATGCAAACATAGCAAAGGTACTAGATATCCCATCTCTGGGAACTGCCTTTCTCACAAAAGTTTTGTCAATATCTCTGTAAGGGTTGAAGGAGATGATGGATTTCAGGCACAAAGTGACTTTCTTTTTTTGGCATAAGCAAATCAAGAAAGCAAACTACAGGCCTTAAGCGTCCCTCACAACTCACTGAGGTTTAATGCAGCTCCTAAGAGAAACCTAAGCATTAATTTGTAATTTTATTTATCTTTACACTGTGGCAGAAAATGTTATCATTAGCAATATTCCTGAGATTGGCTAGTCCCTTGAAGGTGAGGGTAAAAATGCAAAAGAAAAGCTTTTGTTTCTGCTCCTTCCTGGGACTACTGTCCTTTTTCCCTAACTACTTTCTACCTATTTTGTGTTCATTTAATATTTATTCTACATATCTTATTTATATTCTTACACATGTACATATTTTCTTCACTGATAAAATATAAGCTTCGTTTACACTTTTGATCTAGTCGCCCAATATCTACTATAGTGCCTGGAACATTGGTGGTGCTAAATAAGTGTTTGTTGATCAACTGATTGATTGCTCATATGGCTAGTTAAACCTTGTGAATCCCAATATATTGTTTTATCTATGCTACATTGCTACCTCCTGCCACCAAGAAAAGTTAAGCTGCTTCTCCCATTTCAAGAAAACTCCACAAAAGTGAATTTCTAACATGCTGTTTTGATTACTAGTTTATGTAACACTTTTATTAAGCTGATTCCAAAGTAGCATGTTCCAAAGTGGTTTAAATGAGGACACTAATAAAGCAGACTACCAAGCAACTAGACCAAACAACCATTTCTTTGGTCTTCTAACATAAAACTCCCTCATCGCCTTTTTTGGACACTCTTGGAATCTGCTCTAATAAGGATGGGAATCCAACATTTGAAAATCCACAAACAGGAGCAAACTGAAGGTTAGCTAGCACCTTTATCCTTTATTATCATAGGAAATTCTGGGTTTGTTTCAGTTTCTTTTTTTTTCCTTCATTGCTTATATTTGCTAAGAAAGCAATTGAAATAATGGTCAAACCATTTGCTCAGTAGTGGCTTCCTTTGTTTGCAGGTGGATTGTAGATTTCAGCTCTTGCTAGAAATGAAAATATGCAAAATGATGGAAGTAAAAAAATGAATTGGAAAAGTTACAAAATAGAGTTTCATCCAGATGAAGCAGTTTCAGGGGAGCTAAATAGCAGACAACCTACATATGAATAAATACCCAAATCTGTAATAATCAATTATTATCTTATTCCTAAGCTTTTCTAACATGGAAAGTGGACAATTCCTGACTAACTCTCTTTATTACAATAAAAACTGGGAATATTTAATTTAGCAAACAATTTCAATTGCCTTCAATGCTCAAATTAAGTAGTTTCTAGTGTATAGTTGTCACTTCTGTTCAATCTTAATGCCTAAAAAAATTTTAAAAAAATTAAGAAAACAATTATTTTCCTAAACTTTAGCCTATGTGGTATATTTAGGGGTTTAATAACTAAATTAACAAAATGAGTTTTCAATGAAAAAGAAAA
Organism: Antechinus flavipes; assembly: GCF_016432865.1. NCBI lineage: Eukaryota > Metazoa > Chordata > Mammalia > Dasyuromorphia > Dasyuridae > Antechinus > Antechinus flavipes. The sequence continues at coordinate 178,105,118 of NC_067402.1, forward strand.
TGTTTCCTTAAGAGTTATGCTATTAATATATAGGATAATTGCTAAGGATGGATGAGAAGATAATAACTGACAACAGAGAGAAGATGAAGCTGGTCAAGATTTCTTTTGTTTTTTTTTCCCTGACATGAAGAATGACTTTTGGACTGGAAAGGATGGAACAAATATGGCTAATAGGGAGCTGATACCCAAAATGAAATAAGAAGATAGCAAGACAGGATGTAACTGCACATGTTGACCTCATATTACCTGGCCAAGAATTAATTAGATCATTGGTGACTAAAAAGAACTGCAAGTGTTATTTAATTGCCATCAGTGACATTTGAAAGCTATTTGAAAGCAGAACAATGAAGAAGGGCAAATATTGTTCCCATTAAAAAAATGAAGTGGAATCAAATCTACAAACTGTAGATTAATTACTTTGACTTTAAGTCTTGGTAAAATTCTAGCATATTTCATTTAAAAAGTATTTTAAAATGAAGCATTGCTCATAAAAAGCAGCATGACTTCAGCATGAATAGGTCATTCAATTCATAGTTATCAACAAATATTTATTAAATGATAGCTATGAATGAAACATTGTGCTAGGCACTGGAGAAAGAAATATAAAATTAATCAATGATCATTTACTAAATGTCTATGTGCGGGCACCATGCTACACAAATGATACCAAAAAGAGGCAAAAGATAGATCTTGCTGTCAAGGAACCTACAATTTAATGGGGAAGACAATATGCAAAAAAAATGTACAAAACAAGCTATATACAGGATAAACAGAAAATAATGAATAGAGGGAAGGCAATAGAATTAAGAGGGGTTGAAAAAGTCTTGCTGTAAAAGGAATTTAATAGGGACCTAAATGAAGCCAGAGAGTTCAGTAGGTGTAGTTGAGAAAGTAATAAAATATTTGTCATTGAAGAGTTCACATTTTATGGATAGGTGGTAGTGTTGTAGTCTCTGTTGATAGAGGAGTAAATACAAGACCTAAAAATAAATTCAGAATTATTTCCCAGAATACTGGGTAGTATCAGGTGATGAGGAATTTCACAAGTGGGATAATTAGATAAGGTCTCTTGAAAAAGCAGCATTAATAATTTCCTGTTATCATTAAGATTATCATCATCCTCCCAGAGCCCTCAGCTCCCAACCTGTCATCTTTGTTCACTATCACTCCCCTGTCCTGCCCATCTGGGAGATTTGTATTGACAAACCTCTGCATTTTATCTTTGAAACATCTCTAGAATATACTTCCTTGTAACCCTAGTTTGCACCCTCATCACCTCACTTATGAACTATTCAAATAGCCTACTGGTTGTTTGTCCTGTCACAAAACTTCATTTCAACTCATCTTCCATTTAACTGTGGAAGTGATTTTCCTAAGATTCAAATCTAATTATGTCTAATTCTACTCAATAAATTACAGTGGTTCCCTATCTCTTCCAGAGTCAAATAGAAAATAATCTGTTTGGAGGCAGGTAGATAGTGAATAGAGTACAAGCTCTGAAGCTGGGAGGATCTGAGTTCAAATCTGTCCACTTCTTGTGTGACCCTGGATGAGTCACTTATCCCTAATTGCCTCACCAAAAAAAAAAAAAAAATTAAAATTAATGAAATAAAATCCTCTATTTGGCATTCAAATTTCTTCATAACAGCCTCTTGGCTCCCTTTTAACCTGTATGCTTCCTTATTTATCTTCTCCATTAATGCTGGTCTCCTTGCTGGAAGAGTGGCTATTTGCCACTACCAATGGAGCCAAATGCATATATTTAAGAAAAGTGGACTAGAATATTGCCATCAATACTATGAGAACAAGTTCTGAAGGAGTTAAATGAATTCAACTATAAGAAACAGCACATTTGAATTCATTCAAGTCTAATTTTAGGCCAGTTAGTATTTAATTAACACATTGTTTATTCTGTGTCCTTCAGATCCTTAGATTTAGAAGATACCTCAAAGTTCCAAAAATTAATGTCAAAATCCGAAGCCTTGACTTTGTGTTAGGTAAAATACAATTTCCTCTTTTCCTTATTCATTTAAAACCTAATAGCAAAACCATAGCAAATATGTTGGTTTATCTTCCACGTGGTCTGATCCAGACAGGTCTGGATCAGAAGCCAATTGGCCTTTTGCAAGTTCAAATCAGCTTTGAGCTTGCAGGTGTCTCTATTTAGAGTGCAATTTCCTCATTAGGAAAAAAAAAAAAAAAACTGCATAGTACATGACTACAGACTAATAAGAGGAAAGAGAGGACATCTATAGTTAAAGGACCTGGATTTGAATTACATTTCATTCAGCAGTTTGTTTAGTTGTTTTTTTTTTTTTTTTCCTCTTCTCATCTCCAGTGGTTTGTCATATTGCCACCTACTTCTATTTTAACCCATCAACCCTTGTTTTCTTCATCTGCCCCAAAAAAAAAATCCTATTAGGATTTCTAAAGTTCTTTCACTGCTAGGTCCTATGACTTAAGAGTTTGTGGGATGTAGGGAAAGTGCTTGAGGTCAGAGGATCTGGATTTAAATCTCTTTTCTGCCCTCTACAACCTGTGTGGTGTTGGGCAACACACTTAACCTCTCTGATTCTCAGAATCAGAAAACCTTAAGGTTTCGTTTAGTTCTAGATTGAAAATCTTAGGATATAATTTGGAAGCCTTCTTTGTATACATTCTCTGTCTTTCCTTGGCTGCTTGAAGTATCACGTCTGTTTCTAGGTTTAAAAAAAAGAGAGAGAGAGAGAGAAGAAAAGTAACCAACTTTCTCCTTTACGTCAGTGAAATCCGAAATGTCCTCCCCCTGTCTGCCGGGAGCCTTTTAAATACTTGTGAGTCCACGCGAGGCGGCAAGAGGCTGGGGCTACAGGGAAATGAGCTTTCTTCTGAGGTTCCCGCCCTCATCTTTCCCCATCCTTCCCCTTCGGGTCGCACTCCCCTCTGCCTTGCCCTGAAATTCCCGGGTTCTCGCCTCAGCCGTCCCCTGCCCCCCCTTCCTAGCCCGTTGCTCCTCGGCTCCATAGCTTTGTAACCCTGGCGCATGTCAAACCATTAACCCAGAGGGTGATTTATTGAGCACCACCCCTCCCCCAACTTTATCTTTACTCCCTCCGTCCTCCACCCCCCCTCAATCCCAAACACAAAAGGAAGATAATTAAGCTTGGGAAGGGGGGGGTGCCGTTACCTCCGCTTCCTCCTCCGCACTTAGAGTTCATTTGTACCTTTTTATTCTTTTTGACTCTTCCTTCCGAGATCTGTCCTCTTGGTGACGAGTAAAAAGCCTGCTTCTTTGCACTAGGATGGATGGAAGCTTCAGTGACTTGACTGGTAGTCAGCCGGCAGCGAGGGTGAGGATTCCAGCTGTTCCAGCTGCAACAGATTCCTGTAAGTTTCAGCTTTTCTCTTGGATCAGGGGGCATCGTCTTCCCTCTTCATCTTTTCCGAGAAGGTAGAAAAATTGAAAACAAAGTAAAAGTCTTCCTCTGTGTACTTCATGTCCCATATATTCTAGGATTTCCCTTACCTAGACCAAAGGTTCGTTCATCCTATTCTCTTTGTAACTCCTTCCTAGTTTCTGCATTAATCCTATAGTTGGAATAAAGTTCTTTGTCAATTTAACTGATTGTTTAATTTGCAGTTCAAGTTTGAAGGCCGATTAGTGTATATTATTTTATCAAAAATGAAAATATGATTTATTATGATGCAAGAATAATGCCTCTTAGACAATGCCTGCTTCTAAAAAACGTTCAAGGAAATTTTCTTCCAGTCCTGTGGATATTGCTATTTCATTATAACTATTCGATGTGAATTATCATTCTTTACTGGTCTAGTTACAGTTCCAGAATTTTGTGTTGATTATTAGAATTATAAGAAATGTTATTAACAAATGTATTCAGAAAACTCTGTAGGGAGGATGGAGGTCCTTGTTTAGTTTGTTTTGTTTTAAATGAAGTTTGTAAATGATTGTATCAAGAATAAAGAGGAAAATTAAAGCCAGGCCAAAAATCTCCATCTGAAACAGGTATTTAGGACAAATCAGAATTTTGCTTGAATGATCCAGAAAAATGGCCCAGTTTTCCATATTAATTTACAGGTATGTAATTAATAGTCAATATTCAGGCAAGAAAGTAAATTTTATTTAAATTATCCAGATAATGGTATCAGTTCTCCAAAGTATGGACATAGATTATTTGAATAAAAGTATTACAGAGATAAGGAAATAAGATTTTTTAAAAAATCATCTTTCTCTCTATGTAGGAAGACAAATCAGAGAGAAGAAAATAGGTGAAGAAGCAGCTTATAATAGAAGTTGGCTATGATAAAAGGAAGATGTTGGCCAGAAAAAGTATTATTCCAGAAGAGTATGTGCTGGCCCGGATTGCCGCTGAGAACCTGCGCAAGCCACGCATCAGAGACAGGCTTCCTAGAGCTCGCTTTATAGCCAAGAGTGGGGCCTGTAACCTGGCCCATAAGAATATTCGGGAGCAAGGGCGCTTTCTTCAAGACATCTTCACTACTTTAGTGGACCTGAAATGGCGCCACACACTGGTGATTTTCACCATGTCCTTTCTCTGCAGCTGGCTACTCTTTGCCATCATGTGGTGGTTGGTAGCTTTTGCCCATGGTGACATTCATGCTTACATGGAGAAAAGTGGTATGGAGAAAAGTGGTGTGGATTCCAGTGCTTGTGTGACTAATGTCAGGTAAGAATATAGTGAGATGAGGAAGAGAGATTGATGTAAGAATTAAAGATCAAAATGCCTTGTCAACTATCCATCACATTATTACTCTATATAACAGGTTCTTAACCTTTTTTTCTTTCATAGACCCCTTTGGCAGACTGCCTACTGCATATAAATCCTTTCTTAGAATAATGCTTTTAAATGAATGGAATAAAATAAATAATTTTGCAAAAGAAACCAAAATTGGGTGAAAATAAGGTTGTATTTTTTTTTTCCTCATTCAAGTTCAAAGACTCTTGAAGTCTCCATGGTGGCCAGATCATGGATCCCCAGTTAAGAACTCCTTTTTACCATAAGTTTGCTTGGAAAAAAAATGGAGGACTCAATACAGTCTCTCCAAACAGAAACAAAACAGCACTTTAATTCCAACAGGTAAATTAGGACATCTGAAAACAAAGTTGCTACTTTTCAGTTTATGTCAAAAAAAAAAAAATCAACTAAGTGAAAACTACTATACATATCTTCCTTAAAGTCTGCCTTGTCTTGAAATATATCATCTGATATATTTTTAAGATTGATCTAAAATGAGTTTTCATTGGGCATTTTCAAATGTGGCATTTAAAAAAGATTAATAGGGTATTTTATTCTGGCAGTATATGCTTGAGAGAAGAAATATAAAGCAAGATGTTCACTTTTCAATACAGTAATCTTATAATCTCTATTTTAAATGCATATAGATGATTCTGTAAAGGCAAATGACAAATTGATTGCATCATAGAATTTTCCCCTTAACATTTTCATCCAAAAGTTCAAAAAATTGGGTTCAGTGGAATCTCTAATTAAAACATAAAGAGATATTAAGTTACTTAATTAATTAATTAACTTACTTAAAGGCAAACGCTTTTCTATCAGGATTCATCTTTATGCATTTTGCTATGAACAATTATTTTTGAAATTCTATATTTAAGCATATATTTAAGTGCTATAAGGCATTCATTTTTAAAGAAGTTCAGCTAGAATTGTCATTGAGGGAGCTGTCTATGAGAGTATGTATGGTACTTTCTCATTTCCAGATGGATGCAGAAAGGATTCATACTTCAGGAACAACTGTATTCAATGACTTCTGAAGGCCTTTTCAGATCTAAGATTAGAATCCAGTTATGAAAGCTTAAGTAAACAAATCAGTCCTTAACACTTTTCTAAATCTTGGGGTAGTTTTAAAAATCATATATCTAAAATATTTACAAGACATTTAAGTAAAGGGAATTTTAAATCTCATGATTTAAAAGGATATGAACATTTGGTTTGCAGGTTTTGAATCTCTTATTTTTATTTGTTTTCAGTGTAACATTGAGTAAAGATTATTTCACAACAATTTCACAAGATTACTATTAACTGACAGAAACAAAGATGGAAAAAAATAATGGCAGGACATTTTATAAATAGTATCCCAAATTCATATACTGAGTACTTTCTACTCACTAGAAAGTGAGAGCCTCCCATTAACTCAAAGAAATCTTTATGTTCAAAAAAGTGTAAAGGATAAAATCATTACTCTTTGTTAGTAACTAATAAGCCAGTGAAAAAACTAATTATTATTAATTATTAGATCTTGTTATTATTAATTATTAACCTTAGGAAGTACAGTGACACAGACTTGTTTGTAGAGACAGTAAGCTGTACATTCAACTCAGATGAACTTTATCTAAATTATTCCACTCACTTTATTATTGAGTAAGTTTGTTTAAAAAAATGTTAAACTGAATGTTGTTATACTAAAATAAAAATCCAATAGTTTCTCAATAACAAAAAGTAAACCGGATATTAACATCTCACAAGTGGGTGACTAGAGATATAACATGCTTGACTATAAAACTAATGTAAATTCTAAAGAATTTATTGCCATTGCAACTTTGGTATTGGTATTTTATGTTTATTTTGTGAGAAATAGTTTTGATCAATCTGTAAAAATAGATCACTGATAATAATTGAATAAATAGGCTGAAATAATGAATTAGTAAACATGACTTCTTTTATTATTACTAGCAAAACAATGTGGGGTTTTGCCACAAAAATGTAATTCACTAATGCATAAGTTATTTTTTAAGAATGAAATCTTTTAAAGTATTTTAAAATCAGTTATCAGCAAGCATTTACTAAATGCCTGTCCTGCCGCCAGGTGCTGTGCTGAGAGGATGGGAGATAAAAATACAAAGAAAGAAACAATTTTTATTCTTAAAGATTTGCATTTAAAAAGTAGAGACAAATACATATATAAGCATATACAGAATAAATATTGTGAGAATAAGTAAAAATAAATTCAATTTAATGAAATTTATTATGTATAAAGTTGTTTGAAAAGCAGGGAACTAGCAGATAGGTGCTACTGGGAAAAAGTTATATAGAAGGTGGTGTTTGAGCTGTGGCTTAAGAAAGAAAAAGATTCTATGAAGGGGAAGTGAATGTATTTCAGGCTTAGGGGATGGTTAGTTGCAAAGCTGAAGACTTTGGAGGTAAATATATAGTATAAGAGCAAGAGAGAAAAGGCCAGTTTGGCTGGATTGAAGAGTGAGGGCAGGGAAATAATGTACAGTAACTCAGTTAAGATAAGTTGGGACCCAATTATTAAGAGCTTCAACAGCTGAATAGAGAAGTTTATATTCTATCCTGAGGCAATAGGAAGCCACTGAAATTATTGATAATGACCTAGAATTATAATCAAGGATGGATGGATGGAGGATGATGAACTGGAATATGAAGTCTGAGGTAGAAAAAGCAGGTAAGAGACTAGATGATGAAGACCTGAACTGAGGTAGTTATTGTGTAAATATTTCTATTTACACATCAACTGTAAAAGATATCATAGAGGTAAAAACAAAATTTGGCAAGTAAGGTTTAGGAAGAATGAAGAATCAAGGATACCATGGAGGTTATGAACCCAGGAGACTAAAAAATTGGTGGAGCCTTTGAAATAGAGAAGTTTGGAAGAGGAATAGATTTTGGGGCAAGTTAACAAGTTTGATGTGTTGAGTGTGAGATGTTTGTAGGACATCTAATTCGACATGTCTGATAGGCAATTGTATAGCTGGATTGAAGCTTAGCCTACACTGGGTACATTTACACAAATACACACACATACACACACATAATATTTACACAGAAATGATAATTAAACCAATGACAATTCAAAAGACCTAATACAGAGAATAGGATATAGCCTTTGGGGACACTCACAGTTAAGAGTGTGATATGAATGATGATCCAACACAGCAAACTAAGGAATTAGCAGACAAGAGAACCAGGAGGAGAGACTAGTTAACAGTGTCAAATGCACCAGAGAGGTCAAGAAGGATTAGAATTGAGAAAAGGTCATCGGGGGTAGCTAGATGGTGTAGTGGATAGAGCACCAGCCCTGAAATCAGGAGATCCTGAGTTCAAATTTGATCTCAGATACTTAATGCTTCCTAGCTGTGTGACCCTGGGCAAGTCACTTAACTCCAATTGCCTTAGGGTAAAAAAAAAGAGAGAGAGAAAAGATTATCAGAATATTTTAATTAAGGATTTTTTTTTTACAAAGAATATCTTGCATTATCTTATTATGCACTGGATAAATATTGTATTATTTTGCTTTCAAAGCTCTGAGTGTTAAATGACATGTAGGAAAATGATCCACATGCTTTTGAAGAGTTGGATTTGCAATGCCAAAATAACCATTACTTCTAACCTTTGAAAAATCCTTTAATGAATCCTGTAAAATATGTTTTTAATGTAATTTTTTTTCTGTTTCTTAATAGTATTCTCTCCTACCTCAGGAGGAAACAAGATAGTTAGATTCTAATAAATCTTATAAAATAGACTTTATTGAAACTATTTTGGTATGAGAAAAAATACTGCTTAACACAAATATTAATAACCATGATATTTTGTGCTTCATTTTTGACATGTCATGAATCCTGCTGCCTTTATAAAAATTAGAAATCAAAATTTCATTCTTAGTGGATACTCATCAGTATTTTCAAATAGATTTAATTCCTATAATTTAAAAATAAAAATTTCTTACTTTTGCAAAATAAAAAAAAATTACAATTCTATTCAGAAAATGTTCTGCTATTTGTTCCAAGAGTTCTACTAATTGTATAGCTGAGTTCGACATCAAAAAAGCATAAAGAATAGTTGAATCCAGCTGGTATTTAGAGTTAATGTATGTCATAGGTATCCGCAAAACATGTCATACGATATACTTAAGTCCATAATTCCAGATTGAGAACACAATAACGGCCTTAGACAGTTAACTTGCTTTCTTACTTTTGAGCAAATCATTGAACCTGTTTGTTAAAATTTTTTCATTTATAAAATGAGGACAATAAAATCACAGAATTGTTGTGAGGGTCAAATGAGATAATTGTAAAATACTTAACACAGTGCCTAGTAGATAACAAGTACCATATAAATGCTAGGTTTTGTTATTATTGTTGTTGTTGATAGGGTCAAATGAGATAATATTTATAAAGTGCTTAGCACAGTTCATACAACAGATACTTGCTATTATTATTATATAAACATTCTCCCTATCCATATAATAAAAATTGGTTTTATTAAGTTTGCTATGTTGTTGCTTTTACTTCAGTATTTGAAATAAAAAAATGGATTCTTTATTACCAATTTTTGAAGGATATTCTACTGTCATTGGACAATGGGATACATTAGGAAGGCAAGTGTCTTCCATATGTCATCCTGTGCTAATAGCTTGGGCTACAAACACAAGAATGATACAGGCTCTACTTCCCAGAACCTGCATCCCACATCTTGAAATTCTGTATAAATAATACACAAAAACAGTTCGTGTACTTGTTCATGATACTTACAAGCATAAAAAAGAGCACTGATTTGGCAATGTTATTCTCCTTGATAATTGCACTAGTTACTACTCTATCATCTTCAGAGTATGCAGATTACCAGCTGGGTTCTTTGTGAGGCATTATTTTGAATAATTACCTCATTGAGGCTTATTTTTCACTGAGGCACTATAGCATGGTGGTAAATAGAAGCAGTAGATTTGGCCTTGAATTGCTCCCCAGACATGTACAATCCCTATTGGTGTGATTGTGGATAAGTCACCTGGACTTCCCAAACTTTGGTTCTTATTTGAAAAGAGGGATAAAAACACTCATATTAGTTTCTGTTCACATTTGTGAGACAAGCATTTTGAAAATCTTCAAGTACTCTATAAATGTGAATTATTATTTATCATTATTATCATTATTGTTATGCCAAAAATTTTGAAACATTATATTATGGAGAACAGATGACATATCTTGAATGTAGATATAGTAATGAATAAAGTCATAAATACTTCTAGTGTGGCTGAGTAGAAAGATTACTAGCCTAAAAATGATGACTTTTGAGAAATCATTTAGCCTTACTTAGCTAGCTTCCTTATCTATTATCATGTCTAGCTTACTATTTTGGAGATAAAAAGAAATAATTTATATGCAAGTACTTTATTTTTCAAAGTGATAAGTACTAATAATTTGGGTTTTTTGTATGTATTTGCATGGATATTGTGCCAAGTATATTTGTATTCCTTGGTCTTCTAAAAGGCCCAGTGTATAAATATACATGCTATAAATGTTTGATGGTGACTATTATTTTAAATTCATGATTTATCAAGAGGTTTAGAAAATCAATAGCTTAAATATACTTATATATAAAGTAGCTTAATAGCTTCAAATAATTAATGTACTTAAATAGTGTAAGTATTAAAGTTCAATTTTTAAAAAAATTTTAAATATAATCTGTCCTATGCATTAGGATTTTTTAAAATGACTTCTCAATTTGAGGATATAGCCATCTTACATTGCTTTCATTTCTCATAAACTAGACATGGTTTTTGTTGGTTCAGGATTTGAATAATAAGAGGCTATGTTCATAATTTCCTAAAAAGAAGAGACCTCTCAATGGACTAGAAATTATTGCAGTAACTTAGAGGTCTGGAAAATAGATACTATTTTGCTTCTTCAGATACAACAAGACTTTGGCAAGATAGTTTTATTCGTATTTTAAAGGTCCTTGCAACTTTTCACTATTCAGAATTTGTCTTAATGACAGTCTGGTATGTCATCTCTTACAGGTCTTTCACCTCTGCTTTCCTCTTCTCCATTGAGGTACAAGTGACAATTGGATTTGGTGGGAGAATGATGACAGAGGAGTGCCCTTTGGCTATCACAGTTTTGATTCTTCAGAACATTGTGGGCTTAATTATCAATGCAATCATGCTGGGTTGTATATTCATGAAGACAGCTCAGGCTCACAGACGGGCAGAGACGTTGATTTTCAGCCGGCATGCAGTAATTGCAGTAAGAAATGGCAGACTGTGTTTCATGTTCCGGGTAGGTGATTTAAGGAAAAGCATGATCATTAGTGCCTCTGTTCGAATCCAAGTTGTCAAAAAAACAACCACTCCTGAAGGAGAGGTAGTGCCTATTCACCAACTTGATATCCCTGTTGACAATCCCATAGAAAGTAATAATATTTTTTTGGTGGCCCCTTTAATCATCTGCCATGTCATTGATAAGCGCAGCCCCTTGTATGAGATCTCAGCTAGTGACTTAGCCACCCAAGACTTAGAAGTCATTGTTATCTTAGAAGGAGTGGTTGAAACTACTGGCATTACCACTCAAGCTCGAACCTCTTACATTGCTGAGGAAATCCAGTGGGGTCACCGCTTTGTATCCATCGTGACAGAAGAGGAAGGAGTATACTCTGTTGACTACTCCAAATTTGGCAATACAGTGAAAGTGGCTGCTCCCCGATGTAGTGCCAGAGAACTAGATGAAAAGCCTTCAATACTCATCCAAACACTTCAGAAGAGTGAGCTGTCCCATCAGAACTCTCTGAGAAAGCGCAATTCCATGAGAAGGAACAATTCCATGAGAAGGAACAATTCCATAAGAAGGAACAACTCTTCTTTGATCGTGCCAAAAGTACAGTTTATCACACCAGAAGGAAATCAGAATGCAACTGAAACGTGACCTTGGGTCAACATAAATTTAATCTCTTAAGAAATCATTGAGACCCATATCAGGTGCTCCCTATGGACTATTACCCAAGACTGCAAAGGCAATTACTTGTTCTATGGCTTTGTCAATGCACTAAATTGTATTCCTATCAACACAGCAACACTTGATATTATCAATAAACAATAGCACCCAGAACAAAGACATCACCATTCACACTTGTCTTGTACATTTGGTTTTCGCAGCCAAAATTTTTAAGTTATCAAAGAAATGAAATATTCTTATACCTAAAGGTAGAAGACATTTTCTGAAAATGAATTAAAATTGCCCTTAAATAGATGTTTTGCTGTAGTAATTAATGAAAGTGAAATGCTGCATTAAGAGAGGTGTAGAAAATTGCATTGGCTACTAATAACTTGATTTGGAATTCTACATCAGAAAATTATCTGACTCACTGACCCAATGACTCATTTTTCTTTAAAAACGGAAAACCAAACCTGAATCCGTGTAATGAAATCATCTTCCCACTATTGGAAAGTTTCTTTTACCAGGGATAAGTTTTGATAAGTCTGAAGGGGCATAGTATTACAGTCAGAGTTGGAAGAGACCTTAGAACTCAATAAGTCCAATCTCCTTATTTTACAATTGAGGTAACTGAAATCCAAAGAACCTAATGGATTTACCTGAGATAGCACAGCTAGTGTTGGAGGAAGGATTCAGATTTATGTCTTCCTTACTCCAAGTCCAGGGCACTATCCAATATACCACACTGTTTCTTGAGGAAGATTATTGTGTTTCTCTTTCTTTAACAGCCTTGTCAGATAGCTTTTGCCACTCCAAAATAGATCTTCCTTTTGATAACCCTAAGTAGCTCCATGTCATTTACATTTCTTTTTTTACTGAAGGCCATGGGATAGAATTTGGTATGGACTCTTGGGACCAAAAGTAGTGGAGTGAAATTTAGGATATCTCTGGTTCCTTAGGAAAGAGTTACCCTTCCTTAGTGAAACTTGGGCAGCAGGGGACTTCCAAGGGGACCTTTACTTCTGCATGCCTTTTTTTCAATCATGGGTTGAATATATAATGGACAAAGAGTAAAAAGTGTCTATTTGCATTCCAGGGAAGCTTGTGTACTGTGAAAATCTGACTCAAAATTTCAACAGATTGCAAGAAATCAGTTTAGTATTTGTGATGGATATTATTTTGGACAATGATGGTCTTTTACTTAACCATTCCCTAACTAGTCATAGAATAGACATAGCAAGAGATTTGTACACCAGTTTCCTGGCAGTCATTCCACATCTAATAAAGTTATTGGGCATGTTTACCTTGAAAAAGAGAACTTTGGGGGGGAGGATGGATGATAAATGCTGATATATGTTTAAAGGGTTATCATATGGAGGAGGGGGGATTAAATTTATTCTGGTGGACCTGAAAGTAGGTGCAATGGATTGACGTTGAAAAGAATAAACTGAGACTTGATTTTGGGAAAAGTTTCTGACCAATTAGAGTTATCCAAAAGTAGATATCTGGAAAGGGAATGTATTCTTTAGGGAAAGAGAAGATTTCTTCAAGAAAAAGCTGTTAGGTCCATTTGTGAGGTGTATCTTTCCAAGTCCATCTAGTCAGAATAGATGGCTACTACTGAAATCCTTGCCTTAAAAAAATCTTAATAGTATTTTATTCCTCTCCCTAAATATATGTAAAGATAGTATCCAACATTCATTTTTGTAAGATATTGTGTTCCAAGTTTTTTTTCCCTCCCTCTTTTACCTCCTTCTTCCCAAAGAGAGTAAGCAATCTGATATAGGTTATATTGTGCAATTTTTAAAAACATATTTCTATATTTGTCATGTTGTATAAGAAAAATCAGACCAAAAGAGAAAAACCATGAGAAAGAAAATGCAAACAAAAAATATGAAAATACTATGCTTTGACCCACATTCAGTCTCCATAGTTCTCTCTCTGGATGAGGATGGCATTTTCCCTAAGATCCCTTCCAATTACCAGATTCTGTGATATTTATCTGTGCCAAAGTTGGGATAACTGCATGACAAATTCATTATACACTTTACCTATCAGCTGAACAATTGTTGTAAAACAGGAGAGTCAAAAGTCCTTTAGTCAATATGGGTTTTGAACTTATTCAAATTTAGGATCATCAATTTAGAGGATCACAGATTAGGTTAAAGCCCTCTTTTTACTGATAAGGAAACTCAGACCCAGAGAGATTAAATGACTTTCTAATGACTATATAACTTTCTAAATGACCAAATAGATAATAAAATATAGAGCTATATATTCTTATCTTTTAGAAAAGGCAACATGGTACAATGGAAAGCTCTGAAATCAGATCCTATGACTGAAATTCCCAGTGTGATATTGAGCAATCCACTTGATCTCCATGGGCTTGAGTTGGATTAAATGACTTTCCAGGTCTCATCTAGATTAAATCCTAACTTTCTATTTCATGACTGAAAAAAAAAGTATGAAAAAAGATGCAAGTATAATTCCTTACCAGTTAGAGCAAAAATGGAAAAAATAGCATTGTCAGGTATAAGCAGGAAATTTTTACCTGTGCCTTGAACAGAAAAATCTGATGCTGTTGTTTTACATGATGTTAAAAGGTGGACCTCTAAAAGAGTGGCTGATGCTCATAGCCCATTTTAGGACAGCCTCTTTGATGTGCCTGTAGCTCTCATCTCCTTGGTGCACTGTCTTTAAATGAGAACACAAATAAATATGGTTCACAGAAAAGTGAGGAAATGCTGGATTGCCTGGGGCAGGCAGGAGGGTACTGTTTTATTGCTTTAGGGCAGAGGTTGCCAGCTCTTGGATCAACTCCCAGTCAGTCAACTGACTCATGCTACAGTTAAATTCTTTACTCCCTTCTAGTTTCCCTTGTGTATGTAACAGGAATGAAAAATTCAAAGGAAGATGTAGTGTGGGGTAAGAAAAACAGGCATGGGGGAAGAGATATAACCAAAAAAAATTAGTTTGAACCTTGATCAGTGTATGATTCATACCTAATATAGAGCAGAAACTGTCATCTGAAAGCCAGAAACTTGCTGCTGAGCATCCTTAAAAGAACACTAAGAACTAAAACTCAGTCCTTAAGATTTGAAGATAAAAGAAGGGCCCTCGGATATCAGCTTATCTTACCTCTTAATTTTATAGATGAAAAAACCCAGACCCAGAGAAGTAAATGACTTACAAGCAGCTAGATGGCACAGTGAATAGAGGATTGGCTCTAAAGTCAGGAGAATATGAGTTCAAATCTGGCCTCTGACATTTAACACTTATTATCTATGTAACTGTGCGAGTCACTTAACTCCAATTGTTTTGCCAAAACAAAAAAGAAAGAAAACGAAAAGAAGTAAATGACTTACACAGAATCCTAAAGGTAGTAATGGAGCAGGAATTTGAATCCAAATTCAATTACTATAAATCTGGTACTTCTCAGAGTCACAACTAGGAATTTTTACATTTGGGGCAAAAAGCAGGAAAAATGCCTTCAATTAGGAAATGGTAGATGTCAGGATACACGCAGGACAGATACAAGAGGAAAACTATCTTGCAAATTCCTCTTTTAACTAATTTTCATTATTAACCAGGTGCTATTTAGTTAGGCCCTGCAAAACCATTCCAGGGATACTGTTAAGGCTTGGGGTCATAGAGGCAGGCAGGATGATACAATGGAAAGTTTTTGGAGTTGGAGGATCTGAGTTTAAATTCTAGATCTGGGACTTAGTACTTGGATATCTAAGTACTACCTTACTGAAAAAGTCATTTAATCTCTCTAGGCCTCTGTAGAAATGAGAGGCTCTTGTCCATCTCCCTGCCTCTCTCTTTAATCAACACAATCCAGTTGTCTACACATAGGAATGACTCTGACATGCAACTGTCTCCTTCCTTGAGCAGATAGTACATAAGGCTACAGGAAAGAAGTATCAGGGGATAGGGACCTTCTGGTATGTGAGGAAGTAACAGAAGTGGGATCTTATGGAAAATGATGCTAATCTAACTCAGGTCAAGACAATGTGTGCCCACATAGTCTCCTCCCACCATGTTTATAGGAAGAGGATGATCCGGTTAGTGGATGACCCTGTTAGTAGTGGAATATATAGTCTCAGGAAGGAGGGGGTGGCAATACTCTCACTCACTTCCTACCTCCCAACACCTGTCTCCTCTACTAGTTTGGCTTCAAATAGAAAGTACTGACATCTTTACAAAGGCAGGAGGAAGTGATCCCTCATGGCAATAGATGCTAATCAGATAGTCTGTCCTATTATTCTTAGAAACAGTTGCAAGCTAGAGTGTTCATAGCTCTTCAATCCTGGCTTCGATCTTCCCCTCCACAATTGCCTTGGGTCTGAGCAACTTTTCTGGTGGGGACATAGTAGAACAGAGTTTCAGGGCCTTTTAAATCTAACATTTTGTTTTACCTTCACCATGGTACTGAATGATTCTTACCTCAGAGGCTTAAACTTTGGAAGCTTCCCATTGTTCCTATCCCATACCTCCCTAGAAGCTTGGTTTGAGGAGATGCTCCCAGATACTAGGACTGCACATAGCCTTACATAAAAGGGAATGCTTGATTCCGACTTCCCCTAGTTCTAGTAGAATGAGGGTAGCAGAAGAAAGTAGACTACATCCCACAGTAGTTGAACTAGGTAAATTGAACAATAAGGAATTTTGGCACAGGGTGTAGAAGGGACATTATCACTATGTGTTTTGGGGCTCTACTTTCAAAGAACTCAGCAAAATGGCACAGTATATAGAACGCTGGACTTGAAATCAAGAAGATCTGAGTTCAAATACTACCTCAGACATTTTATTCACTAAGTGAATCTAGGTAACTGAATTAAAACTCTGCCAGTTCCTCAACGGTAAAATGGTAATAATAGCACCTACCTCATAGAATTACTATGAGGATCAAATGAGATATTTTAAAGCATATAGTAGGATCTTAACAAATGCTATTTCTTCTTCTTTTCTGCTCCCAACATCACTCTCCTGTGTGAGGGTCCATAGACACTTCTCTTATCTCTGACAGTAAGGTTGGCTTTTGGCTTGAATTCTCAAAATTTAGCACTTTCTTTAACAAAGTCCCACCCTTGTTTGATTTTTGCTTTTTTTTTTTTTAACTATAATAGGAACAGCATACTAGAAATAAAGAGATAATTTTCATCATAATAATTTGCACTCCACAACTTTCTCCTAGCAACACACTTTTACCATAATACTCTCCAAATGAGTAGAGACTATTTTCTGGGCCCAGGGCATGTTGAGAAAAATACTAACACACAGCTGTGCCATGAAACTTTAAAGGTCAAAAAGCACCACCCTGGTGGCACAAGAAGGAAATCTCTCGGCTTTAAAAAGTAAACCTAGCTTACCCCCAGAGAAGAGTTTACATACTCAGGAGAAGCTACAAATCCCTAGTCCATTAGTTGGAATAACCTTTGTATGATTTGGCATCTGTAAACCAAAATGTCTACTATAAATCAATAGTAGAACAAGGATGATAAGATAATCACATTCCCTCTGGCTTCTCCTTTTCCCCTCTCCTCTGCCCCCAACTTTTGTTATTTTTAGCATGATGAAGGTGGGGACAAAACTAGGATTAGTGTCTCTAAGGACTAGTGTATGAAACTAAGCATAACAAATTCTACAGGCTGTTAAAGAGGAAGACTAAGGTCAGGCTCTTCCCAGGATCTTGATGCAGAATTTTCACCAATAATGATGGGAATTTCCCTACAGGCTAAAAGGATATACCCCTTGGTAATTGATTCTCATTACATATTTCGTGCTGACTTAAGTTTAAATTCATGAAAACTTTAATTACCTTTTAAACTTAAGACCAAAATGCCTAACCACAGCTTGATTTAATTTTAGATTATTTACATCCTATAATAATATATTTTAAAATGTTGTATAATATCAGAATGTTCCCAGGGAAATTCTCTTGGTCGTTCTGTATGGTTTCCCATTCTTAGATGAGAGGTATATATTCTATGAATATTTGCAAAATAACTTTGTCTATTGAGCATTTCAGTTATAATAATGGGGAAGAATCTACTTTTTAATGATAGTTACATTGAAGACACTAGCAAATTCAAATCAGCATTTTAATTTTGATCAGAAAGCACATGCACATGTACATAAATTGACTGCCAATATAGGTGTAAGACTGGCTCAAAGCCAAGAAAGGCTTGCATCTACCAATTATGTATAAAAACGACAGGAATTTGAGACAGTGAAGAAACATACTTTGAAATGGCTCCACCTAGGGGAATTGTTGCTCCTCTGCTTTTCTCTCATCCATTTAAGAACAAAAGAAGTTTTAGAATTGAAGAAACTTCTGATCTTAAAATACAGACATCCAGGCTCTTTGGAACACAAAACAGCCATCTAGCTAAGTAGTGCCATTATGCTTTTTGTTTTTAATATATACTTCCTACTCATAAAAGAGATGTCTTTGTTTTAGTCTCTCTCCAAATTATGATTAGAAAATGCTAGTAACTATTGCTTAATGTGCTTACCTCTGGAAAAAACAAAAAACTAAAACTAGCCAAAAGTTAATCCCATATTTGTAATCCATAATTGTTTTCTATGGTAGTTCTCTATATTTCTCAAAGGAACCTGTCCTTACCATATACAACTTGACACAGTTCTCCTCTTTCAAGGTTCTCTGGCTCAATCTTCAGAAGTTATAAATATGTGATCCCAAACCAGAATTCTCAAACTTTACCTAATTGGTATCATCTTCAGGTCTGGTTCTTTCAATAGATCACTAACACATCTTGCAAATTTTCTCTAGTCTGGATTTTTTCTTTTACGTTCTATGGAAATTAATAAGAAGTGGAAAAGGAAAATAAAAAAGATTTCTAGGTTGAGCTTATTCTAGCTCATTTCTTTGCTTCAAAATGCGGTCTTTATTATGCATATATGATGGGGCAGCAAGACTTTCTTGGCTTTGAACTACATTCTATTTAAAAATAATTATAACACAAATGCTTGTGATATCTGGACAGTTGCTTGATGCTTTAAGGCTAAATTTATATTGCCAAACATTCTAATTGAAATATAGCAAATAAACCATCAATAGTTTAGAAAGGAGGTAACAATTCTATTAGTTCTCAATCAAATAGGATTTTGGTAAAACAGTTAACAGTCATTTTCAAATAACTATAACTTAATAGTTCAATTCAATTCAACACATATTTTTGAGGACTTATTTATTGATATTAGTAGCTCTAGCACTGCACTAGAAGGCTTTCAGAGGAGTACTATCAAGCTTTCCTCCATATTGAAAGCACAAGGACAAGAAAGTCTCAAAGTCTGCATATAGATACTCCTACTCCAACTCCCAAAAAGATAATATTAACTTTTTAGCTACTTACCAGGAAAAACCTGGAGCACAGTAGCTATTGGGGAAAATCTAAAGAAAAAGTCATTTGTTAGAAAACATCACTGGAGAACTTGATAACAGATCATAACTTTGTACACTAGGATTTGTTTTGGAAGCTTTACTAAGTTCAGATGGTCCTTTAGACTTACATTTCTATTTTCTGTTTCAAGTCAAGTTTCCTTATATTTCTCATAGATTAATCAGGTATTATCTTGAGGCAAACCACACAAATACTTTAATAACTTTGACCAATGTTGACATATTAAAAAGAAATTTAGATATCATTATGTTCAGATAATTTTAACATTAAAAAAACATTTCATAGAACATAATTCCATTAAACAAAAACCATCATTCACAGATTTTATGTAGTTTACTTTCTTTACTTCTGCAAAGTAGTTTTTTTAAAATTACATTTAAATGAAAAATTGAAAGCTTTTAAAATAAAATTAAAATATTTTAAAATATTTTTTAAAATAAATAATGTAATACACAAAGAAAATATCCATTAAATGTTTCTCAAAATAGTTTCTTCTCTATTTAAGGAAACATGGAAGGAAGAAAGAATTTTTATGTTAATTGGTGTTAATTTCCCCTGGTAGATATAGAATCACAAAAAGTCAGAGTTGGAAGAGTCCTCAATAGCCACTTAGTCCAACTTAAACATCAGCAGGAATTCTTTCTATAATAGATAGCCACTCAGTCTATTGAAATGTTTTTTTAGCCTAAATTTAATGTAGCTTGAAATGAACAAACTGTAAACAGTAGATTGTTTCAAGTAAAAAAACATATTTTCTGTACTTCTTTGTATATGAGAATATTTGTACTTGATGGTTTTCCATTAATAATAAACATAATTTAAAAAGCAATAATTTGCACAACAAAGTATCAATAATAATAATTTTAAATATTCCCATTTAGCTCCTTGAGAGTCACACACAGGCGCAAAATACTCCTTAGGTTAGCATGTATTCAAAACAATAGCTCATAAGCCCCATCCATGATTTACCTTATTCTAGAGCAAATCAAAGGACACATTGACCTAAAAAAAAAACACCTCTAATTAAACTTTATAGTAAAATAATGAGGAAAAGTCCTCATCCATATCCATAAAAGTATACTTTCTTGCAGATTCCTGTGATAAAGGTAAAGAAAATGCTCATCTGCTAGACAACTCATACCCCTATAGTTATGACTCAGTTGGAAAACCTCTAAAAGTTCCATTTTCTGCTTTTCTTCTTAATATCTTATTAAACATCTCTAAGGAACCATGTATCACAGTGCATTGAGTTCTAGATCTGAAATCAGGAAGACTAATCTTCCTGAATACAGATCTGACCTTAGACACTTACTTACTGAATGATCCAGGCAAGCCACTTATCCCTGTTTGGCTCATTTTCCTCATCTGTAAAATGAACTGGAGAAGGAAATAGAAATATCTTTGGTATTTTTGCCAAGAAAACCACAAATGGGGATGTGAAAAGTCAAACACTATTGAAAATGACCGGGAAAGTTTCTTCTTTGTTTAACTATTGCCATCTGGTGCTCTTCTGAAGAGTTTTAGATAGGCTACTTTCTCTCAGGGACTATCTACTATTCTTTTGTGAGGCAGTTCATTGCCTCAGGATAGTTCACCTTTTTTTTTTTTTTTTTTTTTTTTTTTTTTTGCATTTAGTTCACAAACATACCTAACCAGCACAACACAAACTTTGGCTAAAGTCTGGATTTGGACTATTTTCATTCTCTCTCAGTACCAGGTCCATTTCATATTTAGTTTGGGGTGAATAATTTACTTTCAATTCTTATTATGCCACTAGTCACTAACAAGGTCATAAAAATGAACCTGGAACTTTATATAGAGGGGAGCATGGTAGAAAAGATGACTTGTTTTATATTCCTGGAAACACTCACTTTATTCTCCCTCCCAAAGTTAAAAAATGAAGTCCCTGCAAATACTACCAGATTCAAATAAATCATAAGTTACTATCCTAAATATACAGAATTAAATAAATTCAATTTAATAAGCATTTATTGAGATTTCTGGTACCACCATGTTAAAACTTCCAGTTAAATCTAATTCCCTTAAAGCCTACATCAAGAACAAAAAGCTGCAGAAACTATAAGCTCTATAAACAAAAGAGAATAATAGAAAATCTACAATAAGGTAATTTTTTGAAAAAAATAACAATAAAACTCCAGTAAGTTGGTCTCAGTAGCCATTTTGTTCAATACCAAGAAAAAAAGATACGACACCAGAGGGGAGAGAGAGAGAGAGAGAGAGAGAGAGAGAGAGAGAGAGAGAGAGAGAGAGAGAGAGAGAGAGAGAGAGAAGAGAAAAACTTCATATTCATTAAACACTCATGGTTTATTCCAAGCAATATGTTAATACATATATAAGAGGAAAAGTAGATTTTTTCTTCAAGAAGCTTACATTCTGATGTAGGGAAATGATACATAAAGAGGAGCTGGATTAGGAAGTAGTAGAATAGTAAATTTGCAAGGGCAAGAAAATGTCAGGAATGGTGGAGGACTGAAATGGAAAGGAAGTGGCTTGTGGTTCACAGTGATCCTTCTCAAGCCAATGCAGTCCTAGTAACTGAAGCTGCAAGAATAATTCTAAAGAAACATTAAAGGTTAGGAAGAAGAAACTTTTCTAGCTGTATCTCCTGCAGACTTTAAAAATAAAAACAAAAATCCTGAACACAGAAGGAATACTATGGTTTAAGAGAAACTCAGAATAAAAACAGAAGAACAGATATAAATAAGAAGAAAATTTTAAGTATAATACTATGAAAGAGAATGGATTGGCCACAATTATTCCAGGAATAGATGAAAAGCTTTCTAATAAAAATGAAGGAAAAAGGTGAAGAGATAAGTAGTCAAATTAAAGTTCTTGGGGGAAAGCTTGAAAAGATAATAAACAATTTAGGACAAAAGAAAAACTTTATGAAAGTAGCAAAAATCCTGGGAGCTCCTGTCTAAAGCCTTCCAAGTTAAAACCTTTCCTTCTTCAATGAGGTAGGTACCAGATTCACAATTTTTCTCTTCTCCCCAATTTTTGTCATCATACTTGTGGACTTTAATATATATTGACTCTCTCTTAAACATTCTAACTACTCATTTATTCAAATTACTCACTTCCCATGACCTATTCCATTACCTCAGTTCAACCAAACAAAAAAAAATGATCATACTCATTAGTTTGCTGTTATGAAAAAAAAGCACAAACTCCATGTTCAAACATGCTGAAATTATCTATCTGATCACATTTTATTGACTGTACCTCCCATTCTATTTTCCTTTGCCAAACTTTACTCTTCATCTGCACCATGAAGTCCTCTAAAGTTACTCATAATCTCTTAATTGCCAAATTTAATGGTCTTTCTTCAATTCTCATTCTTCTTGATCTCTCTGGACCCTTTAATTACCTTCTTTTCCTTAACATTCTATTTTCTCTAGGTTTGGGGAATATCGCTCTCTTGATTTTCCTCTCATCTATCTGACTGCCTAGCTCTTAAAAGAACTTGGCAAATTCCTAGAAAAAAGTATAGTGTAGAAACAAGATAAGGTAATACAGGAATTGGCCTGAGCCAAAAGAGGAAAAGAAAGGATTAGAGGGCTTAAAAGAGATGATGGATTTTTGGGGGAAGAGTCACAAGTAAAACAAATTTAATTAGCAAGAGTTTCAAATAGGGAAGGATTGTGAAAGGAAAAAATAGGGAAAAGGGGTAGAGCCTAATATTGGAATTTCCTACTAGGGTAGGAAAAAGATTGATAGACTTTCCTTTACAGAAAACTAATGCTGTTTTGTTATTTTTTTCTTTTCTTAATCATTTGTAGACATAGAATTAAGAACATAGTAAAATTGGAACTGGTGGGGGGGGGGAGGGGAGGGGGGAAACAAAGGTAATTATCACAACAATGAATGTGAATGGAATGAACTAATGCATAAAATGGAGAAGGATATTGGAAAGGAAAATCCAAGAATTTACTATTTATAAGAAACACACTAAATTCAGAAATACTTATATAGAATTCAAATTTTTTGTTGTTCACTTGTTTCACTTATGTCCAACTCTTCATGAACTAGAGTATCTTGGCAAAGATATTAACAATGGTTTGCAAATTATTTCTCCAGCTCATTTTATAGATGAGGAGACAGATGCAAACAGGGTTAAGTGACTTGCCCAGGGTCATATAGGTAGTAAGTGTCTAAGGCCAGATTTAAAGTCAGGTCTTCCTGACTCCAGACCTGACACCAAGCTTGGTGCTCTATCCATGAACAAAATCAATATAGTTATGATGAGAAGGAAAATTGTCAAATGGGAAAAATCTTCATACTCAATATTTCCAATTTAACACTTATAGATATCTACCATTTATAATTAGTTCTTCTTTAACATATGTGTTCTTAAGTATAACTTCACTCAACTAACTCCTTAGTCTTCTGATGGTTGCAAAGGGAACCAGTTGTAGGCCACAATATTCCAGTATTCATGATAAACCAATTTATTAGGGAAATTGGCAGTCCCTAAATAATTAATACCAAAACCTTTCTTTCAGTGAAGGAACCTTTTTCTTGGATTTTTTAAAAATAGACACTGAGAGATCTTTAAAAATAGAATGAAGTGATTGAGAGTTCCAGAACAGGGGAAATTACATGATTGGCTAAGGGAGAGAAATGGAAGAAATTCATCCCATATTTGGCCAAGAAAGATTATTGATTGTAACTATTTTGTCAGTTAGAATTTGAATTCTATGTAAATATTTCTGAATTTAGTATGTTTCTTATAAATAGTAAATTCTTGGATTTTCCTTTCCAATATCCTTCTCCATTTTATGCATTAGTTCATTCCATTCACATTCATTGTTGTGATAATTACCTTTGTTTCCTCCTGCACCAGTTCCAATTTTACTATGTTCTTAATTCTATGGGCCTGCACAATCTATCTCAGGAGGAGCTTTCTGTCTGATAGCAATATTCCATAAAAAAAGTGTAAAAAGTAAAAAAAAAAAAAAAAAAAAGTTCAAAAAGTGTAATTCTAACCTATATAACTCTTACACGTAAAGAGTTAATTAACTGAAACAATTCTGTCCTACCTAACAATCCTGATACCCATTAAATCACAAAAGATTGAACAAATACTTATTACATTGGGTAGATGCCATTTTCATACAACTGTCCACTGAGACACATTCCATTCATTTCACAGAACTTAAAGTGAGTGATTCTATCTTCTATCTGTCTCTTTCCCCCCATCTTTCAAATATGTTAGGTGTCTTCAAATGTTTCCCCTGTGAGATAAGGGAGGGGCTGCTCTTTCTCTCTCTCAGCAGAAAGATAACTTCGAATACATAGCAGATGAAATTGAACCAAGAAAGTCTGAAAACGGATTTCAAAGACCCAAATGTCCCTTCTTTTAAGTTTCCTGGGAATTGGAGGTTAAGTAACAATCCTTATAGAATGTATATGATGTTGAAGGCAATCTTTTGAGTATGACAGGTGGGGATCCCCTGGATCTTAGTGATGACTACACTTTGGGATGAACCATCCAAAATTACTCCAGCCTCTTTTGAAGAAAATAATCACTAGCAAGAAGAATGAGCCTGAAATTTGGCCATGCTTGCCAGAAAACATAGGTCTAGAGAAATTTGTTTCTAGAATATAGGAGAAGATGAAGGTAAAATGTCAATTCAGTAGTCTTGCAAAAAAAAATTATATTTTGATGTTTTAAGCAACAGGTTTCTGGAAGAAGTCAAGCATTGATGAGCTATTATTGCTATTTGTTTAAGTCTTTGTTAATATGTTCTTTTGATTCCCTTATGTCAAGCATTTCTTTTGTATGCAGGAAATAAATATGTGTTCTGTGCCTGATGTACTTTATATGTTAAATACCTTCTATTTCCAGCCTTGACCTCACTTTGAGAGAAACTCCAGACTTGAGACAAACCTAACCCTTAATTAATTTTCCCCCTGGGATCACTTTGAGTAGTTATATATATCAAGGACAGAATCCTTGATGGTGGTGAATTGCTGACTGAATTATAACACTGAATACTATGTCTACCAACCATCCAAGTGTGTTTTTACTGCATAAAAGATCACTGCTTCTTATCAGAACCAGACAATGTACTTGTTTATCTGGGCTAAACTGACTGTGGGAAAAATGTACATGTGCTCTTTGAGTGTCCTTGCCATTAAACAATCTAGCAGTCTTCTCAACCAAGTGGTGAGAATGGATTCTTTCTTTAGTTCCAATTCAAACCTCCAGCAAAACTTCTAGATTGACATAGCTAACAACAGTTAGCACTTTACTGGCTCAGTCAGACTAGCACAACAAATAATAAATCAAACTAGCTAAGAAAAATGGTATGAATTTCATAGGCTGAATTTCTTTTGGCATCCAGTTTTATTTTAGCTATAAAAGCAACTGAGGGCTAAAAGTAGATCTCCAACATAATAGTAAAGTAAAAAGAAAACCTAATACTCTCACTGATTGAAAAATGCTGCTCAACATCATCCTTTTCCCATTACAAAGGAAGGAAGGAAAAAGAAAAGTTGGAAAAAAATAAGAAAAAAATTTCAAAGAAAAAAATTCTTGGAAAATTCAATTTGGTTTAGGAATATAGTTAATTTTTACAGAATCATTATATCCTACTGCTTTTATTTATCTGAGCCAGCATTAATTTATTGGTACATTGGCTAAGTACAAGATATTTGGCCAAGAAAGATGTCTATCAATTGTAACTCTATTATCAGTTGGGCCTGCACAAGACATACACCACACCATCTCTTTGTATAGGGGTTCCTGTGGCCACTTTACCTCCCAGTTCTCATTCTGACCTATGCTGAGGAACCCTAGAATCATTATCCTTGGGGCAATCCATGTCTTTCTCCATTCATCCATGACGGATGAGATTTGGGGGATCTGCTGGTCCACCAGGCCACCCTTTTATGAGCCCAAATAGAAGGGAATTTTATTATTTATCCTTACACCAATTTTTCTTCTGCCTGAAGTAGCCTTCTGCCAGAGAATAATTGTTTCTGTGTCTCCTTGTTGCTCAGGATCTCTCTCCTCTTTCTTGGAAGATCTTTTCCTAGCCTCAAGAAGGTCCAAGTCTGCTCCAAGATGCTTGTCTTGCCAGAAACAAATCTTCCTTTTCACCTCCATCAGAAAAGCTTGACATGACTTTGAACTTTCCCCTTCCCCCCAATCCCAAACCTGAACTAGAGGTAATTCTGCTCATTCTTGACCTTCCTAAAAGTTCCCCTGCCCTTGGGAAATCAGGCCTGAATAAGGATTGAGGTTACTCTGAGCCTCCTACCCTCTGTTAGATATCATATCATTCCTCCTGCTTAATAAATGTTTATTCCCCTCTTCCCATACTATTCTCAAATCTCTTATTCTATTTTTTTTACATGGGGAAAACATCCTCAGTAGGACTTTGACAATTCTACTCTCCTCTGATGCTACTGCTGAAGGACTCATGGCTTCCTCTTCCCATCATTACTACCATTCTCATATCTATACTTCTCTAAGACTTACAATACTGAATCCCAGCTCTTGCTAGGTTTGTCTAGGTTAAATGTCTAAGATCCACACCTTCTACCACACCAATCATCCAAATTTGTAAAAATGTAATTTAATAGAGTTTCATTAGGCTTTTATTAAGTGATTATTATGTTATCAAAAAAAAAAAAGAAAAACTGAATTTTTTCTTGCCTAGTAACTAAGCACATTTTCTAGTCTGTTTTTATTACTAGTACATTTAAATCAAGAAGCATTTATTAAGTGATTCCTGTGTGCCTATTATACTAAGTACTGAGAATAGAAAGAAAGGCAAAAATAGTCCTTTCTCTAAAGGACTTCACAGTCTAATAGGGGAGAGAACATATAAATTACTATATACAGACAAGACACGAGCAGGATAAATTAGAGATAATCAACAGAGGGAAAGTACCAGCACAGAGCTGGGAGGTGGAAGGATGGGGTACAATCTAGAGAGATTCCTTGCAGAAGGTAGGATTTTAGCTAGGCCCTGAAAGAAAGAAGTCAGGGAAGCTGAATGAGGAAGAAATGAGAAAGAGAAGTCCAGGCATAGGAAAACTAGTGAAAATTCCCAGAGGGATTTTTGAGGAACAGCAAGGAGGTCAGCAACCTTAAACCATGTTTTATATTGAGTAAAATAAGATGTAAGAAGCCTGGAAAAAGATAGGAAGGAACCAGACATTTTTCAAAAGGTCTTTAAAAGTTAACAACAAATTTTAATATTTAAAAGTTAACAATATTTTAATATTTGAAGGTAATAGAGAGCCTTAGAAATTTGTTGAATTGATATGGTCAGGCCTGAATTTTAGAAAGTTACAAAGTAGGCCTAAAAAATAGGATAGGGAAATTACTTTTTAATAAAAATTTCTTTAGTATAAAAAACTCTTTGGAATATCTTTTCATTTACATTCGTCTTAGTGGTAGTTACAAACTGTCTAGTTATAGTTTTATTACTGATAATAGTTGAGACTTTTAAAATATGATTTTGATTCTTATGCTAGATGTTTGTATTATAGCAACAATAA
This sequence comes from Antechinus flavipes, assembly GCF_016432865.1. Lineage (NCBI taxonomy): Eukaryota > Metazoa > Chordata > Mammalia > Dasyuromorphia > Dasyuridae > Antechinus > Antechinus flavipes. The sequence goes on from NC_067402.1 coordinate 178,132,787, forward strand.
AGACAGAGATTATCTTTAAATGGGCATTATTTTTGTGAAGTTCTCATCAGTGAATGGAGTGCGGCTACATTTAGAAAATGAGAAGTTATAACTCCAAAATATGGACAACATCAAACATCTTTTCCTTATCTTTGTCAGCTGACCAGATTTTTGGTTCACTTTTAATTATTGTACAAAATTTCAGTTCAACCTGAAACATTAAGTAGCAACTTCGCATTAAAATCACTGTTCTAGGTGTTCTATGTGATACAAAATTTAGATAAAGCATAGTCCATTTTCTTGTAGAACCTATGGTCTTTTATCAAAAAATACATTCACAAATACATTATACACAAATAATTATAACAGAAAACAGCATTTAATAATGTAGCATAAAAGTATGAGATTTGCAGAATGCCTATGGACTATGAAAAAAAAAACTGCATTGAAAAGACTTTGTACTACTTTACACCTTTTGTCAGAAGCTAAAGGGAGTTGTAATCTACTAGGAAATATATTCATTCAGGAAAGGAAACAATGCAGTTGACGTGTTATATAAAAGCTTTATCTAGAAACCATGAATTTGTCTTAGATGTCTAGAGAAATATTTGCAAAAAAAGAATCATTTGGAAAGTAGTTACTAAACCTATTTATGGCAAAAAAAAATTTAGGCAAGATAACGTTCTTCATGGAAGGAAATGGGTTACCTCTCTCTTTTGCCATTTACCTAACCAAACTAACAATGGATCATATCTGGGAAATGCTACAGAGATGTTGCAGAAAAGGTAAGAACTTGATGAATGAAAATCTGTAAAGAGTGCAAGGGAATCCCCTTTTTGATGTCCAATACACCTAGGAGATGGAATATTCTTCAGTGTTGATACTTGGACGTTTGTGGCTGCTGAATAGCTAATTTTGTGACATTGAAAGTAAAAGGAGCAGTTACGATAAATACTTAATTACCCACTGAATAAAAATCTCCAGGTTTGGAAATCTCCAAGTTGGAGAAATTACTTCAGAAAACAGTGATGAAAGTTGTGGTGGCTCTGGAATGTATAAATCATATTAACCTAATCCAGGCACTCTTACAGTCTCAGTCATAATTTGGTTAATCAGTGAAATAAAGGTAAATGATAAGAATAATAAAAGGAGATGAAAGCTGCTTCTCAAAAAGCTTAGTGGGGGTGGGTTTGTTGTTATTGAGTTGTTTTTAAGTCTTGTTCAACTTTACATGAACCCATTTAGGGTTTTCTTGACAAAGATATTGGACTGTTTTGCCTTATCCTTCTCCAGTTCATTTTTACAAATTTGGAAACTGAGGCAAACAGGATAAAATAACTTTTTCAAGGTCATATACAATTAGTAAGTACTGAAGTCAGATTTGAACTTAGGAAGATGAGTCTTTCTCTAATTCCAAGACTGGAGTTCTAGTCACTAAGCCACCTAGCCATCACTAGAGATAAATCACTGTCACAGACATGGAAAAAAAAAAGAGACTAGCCAATACCAGACCAACTTCACTGAAGAAACCCAAATCAAATCTGCTGTCTGTTTGATGGTTGTTAAGAAGTAATTTTTCTTCATGAAAAAGGAGGCTTAGGTTCAAAAGTCAAGGATATTTTCTTTGGAAATACCCCAAAAGAATGACACTAAATAAAATGTGTGGGGAAACTATCAGATCTGAACCTGAATACCTTAAGTTGGTCATTTCAATTTTCTATGTTCCATGAAATTATTAAGTCTTTTAGGACATTAAGTTACTGCTTACTTATTATCTTGGGGAAAAGGATAGAATGAGGGGAGAATGGTTACATCTATTTGGATAACTTGCCAGATTTATCTTTTGACTGAAAACCCTGATGAGAACTAGATTCTGAGCCTAAATTAGAAAAGCATCATTGCATGTCACAGACCACTGTATTATAACTTTTACTTACATTAGTTCCATGAAGTTGAGTCAACTTTTACTGGCTGATGTAGATTCCTACTCAAGAATTAGTCAAGACTGTGAAAGTTACTGATGTGTTAACAGTGCTGGGCTAAAAGTGAACTGGAAAGAATTCCTAATATATACAATGGTAATGTGTTTGAAATAACTATAAGGAGCCTTAGCTACTCTATCATTCTTTGCCTGATTCTTATCTATAGCCATCCTTAGGAGTTAAGCTCACTCTTGGAAAGCAATAAAACAAGAATTTTCTAATTTTCTTGCATTTCTTTTGTATTCTTTATACTTAGCTTAAAATATTACATACAGTTGTTGCTATTCAGTCATTCAGTTGTGGCTGCCGTGAGCCTGTGGATCATAGCATGCAAATACTGCCATGGAGTTTTTTTGGTAAGGATACCAGAGTAGTTTGACACTTTCTTCTCCAGTACATTAAGGCAAACAGAGTCTGTGACTTGCCCAGTTTCACACAGCTAATAAGTAATTCAGATCTTCCTGACTCCAGGTCCAATACTCTTATCTACAGAGCAACCTAGCTCTCAGTTGTTCAGTTATTTTCATTCATGACTGATTCTTCATTCCATCTCCAGCTCATTTTACAGATGAAGAAACAGAGTTAAGTGACTTGCTAGGGTCACAGCTGGTTGCTGTCCTTCCTTCTTGAATAGATCCAAAGTAATATCACTATGTTAAAATTGAATTACAGTGTGTCCAACTTTGGCTGATCAGACCAATATGAGTTCGGAATGCTCTGCCACAGGTCGGCCACAAATAGTCCATGTGAACATTTGAGATTGCTTCTCTAACTTTGTGCATCTTTCATTCCTTCTGAGCGAATTCAATTGTGTGCCTTCTCTGATAAGGGCCTGCCACACTGACTGATACTGTGCCAGTGTCTCCCATGTCATTCAATTCTAAAGTTCTTAAATGATATCATTGTGAGCACTTGCCATGTGTGAGTTCTCCATAAAATAATCTTCCAGAATAGAAGTCTTCCTGACTCCAAGAACAGCACTCTATCCATTGTGCTACCTGGCTACTCCTGACTATTATTAAAAATACTTCAAAGCTCAGCCCAGGTGCCTTCTTCTCTAGAAAGAAAAAAGTATTTAATAATAGTTAGGGATAGTGAGGTGGTACAGTGGACACAGGCCTGCTCCTGGAATCAGGAAGATGAGTTCAAGTCCAGCTTCACTTACTGTTTGTGTGACCCTGGGCAAGTCACTTAACCCTGTTTGCCTCTGTTTCCTCCTTTGTAAAATGAGGGAGAGAAGGAAATGGCAAACATTCCAGTATCATTGCCCAAAAAATCCTAAATGGAGTCATAAGGGTTGGATACAACTGAAAAATGATTCAACAACAATGTTATATGCAAGTAGTAGAACATAATATCTTTGATGAAAAGAATTGTTTTTTTTCTTGTTGTTGTTTTTGTATTCCTAACAGCCAGTGGAATACCTTGAATGTAATAGATTCTTATTTATTTAGGCATGAGGCAATTGGGGTTAAGTGACTTGTCTAGGGTCACACAGTTAGCAAGTGCTAAGTTCTGAGGTCAGATTTGAACTCAGGTCCTCCTGACTATAGGGTCAATACTCTGTCCATTGTGCCATCTAGCTGCCCCCCCCCCTGGATTCTTAATTGGATTAAGTTAGATTGGAGTGGAGTCAGATGGCAGAGAGAATTCAGGACCAGGTTAAAGGAGTTTAGACTTTATAAGTAATGGATTAGGGACTGACTAGAGTTAGTGGGAAGAGGGAAAAATTACCCCCAAGAATTCTAATTTAAGTAACTGAAGATACAGTTTTTAAGAGATACAGACTTTATGCTTTTTCATTATTTATTGTTGGACCACTTATTCAAACTTTAATTATCTATGACTTAGAGGGTATTATAAAATAAGAGATTACTAATATAACATTTATTCTTTTCTCCAAACACATTACATAGTATAAAATTCTTTCTGAGTAGTTTTATTACAGTTTTGCTTGTACAGCAGTAAAGGTCTTACCACAACCAGAATAATTGTTAAAATCAGAGAACAAATGCAGATTTCACTTTATAACCAAAAGATGCATGATTTTATTGGTGTGGACATTTCTTTTCCTGATATAAAGCATGACCCCCTTTTACTGAATTACTAGGGCCAAAAACAAAAATTACTTAGTGACCAACCTTAAGGAGAAGAATATAAATTTTTTAAACTGTTCTCCCCAGAGAAAAAATATAGTACTTCACCACGCCAACATTGGCTCTACTTTGTATGCTATTCTAGAATTTGTGTGGTTCTAGAATAATCTTTGAGAAGCTAGGATCACAAAATCATAAAAGTGACCTGCTAGTCCAAACCATATCCCACATAAAACAAGATTCCTTTCTTATTTAAGTTTGAAGAATTCCCTAAAATTCAGTACTTGAACTGGGGAACGTGCCTAGCATTTGAACCTAGAGTAGGCAAAACAATCTAGGGGGTAAAGTCCCTTTCACACATGATTCTTGGTCTAGACACCCTCTTCAGAACATAAAAACTCTTCCCAAAGGGGAGATTCCTCAGTTCTGATAGGGATTCGGACCTAGGTGAGCAAATTTACTGGCACTATCTACATCCTTGGGATGATCTTTGGACCAAGGAAATCATGTGCATTAACTGGGACTGCAGAATTTCATTTTAATTTCTAACTTCTCCTTACTTCTGTACATGCCTAAATAAATCTTACTCAAGATAATGTGACAATGGTGGTCATACCATTGAAATTCCTTTGAATCAGTAACATACCAAGTTAGGATAGGATACACAAGAAGATTGTGAGCTATAGTGTTATATTATAGAATACATGCAAGCTGTGTAAAGAAGGCATTGCACCTGGCCTGCACATATACAATGGTTTACCTCCCGATTAGTGGTTAGGCAAATGAAACTTTTAGAACAACATGACCCGAGAAATTATTATTATTGAGTATTTCAGTGATCTGGGACCCAGATGCTCTTTACATAATAGATCGAGGCATCTAAAGTAAAGAACTTTCTTTGATTACAGAAATAGAAGTTCCAAAAAGGCAATGATAAAAAAAATTCAGAATAAAATAAAATAAGAGGATGTCACAATAAGGGTTTTTGTTGTAGATTGTTGTGAATTCTTTTACAAGCATTCCTTGTATCACTTTTTCTGGTTCAGTTGTGCTATGTAAACATTTCTGTAGTTGCTATTTAAACAAAGGCTTATCATAGACCAGTTTAGGGTCTGTTTTACTTTTTGAAAATGCTTTTTAAAATTTTGAACTTAAATGGAAAAAAGGACATTTCTGAAAACTAAGTCAAGCACAAAAAGAAAGTTCTTTATGAAAATGTGAACTCCATTTAATATTGCTTGATTTTTTAAAAGAATAAATTTTATATGTTATTTTAATAAGTATCTTGCTTGTCTTTATTTCCTTCTGATCATCCATCTGTTCTATTTTGTGTATTAAAAATATTTAAATGGCCATTTTAAAATTTTCACTAATATTGCCAACATCCCTCTGGTATTCCTCAATTAAAAGCTGAAAGAGGGGGAAAAATTGTGACAATTAGGCAGAGTCAAGTAAAAATGAATAATACAGTTACCATGTGAAAAAATATATTGCTGCACCTTATATCCCTCATCTCTTTTGATAGAAGGTGGGTAACACACCTTATCATATATCCTCTAGATATTGGTCAGAATTATTGAGTATTTCAAAGAGGTTTTTCTGTAGAATGTTGTTGGCTTTGAGAAAATTGTCCTAATGGGACTACTTATTTTACCCTCCATTGGTTACTTCTACCCATGACTATCATTTCTTACAGAGTAAGAATATTCTATTATATTCATATGCCACAATGTGTTTAGCCATTCCCAAATATATAAGATGCCATCTAAGATATCTCCTTACATTCTAGCTCTTCTCCTTCCCCTACCCATTTTTAATCTTACCTTCAGGATCCAAGAATAACTATTTCCACCAAGCATTATTTTTCTTCTTCAAAGCATCTTCCATCTCTGTTTTCTTCTTATTTCTATAGGAAATTCTATTTTTAATCCATTTTAGACAAAAATGAGATTCATTTGATACTCACCCACCCTTTTTAATATTTGCATATTTTTATTGTATCCCAATTATTAGAAGTAGCAAGATCCACTCATTTTATCCCCAAGTTTCTACTCAGTTCTGATTTCTTTATCAGGTAAGCTTGAACGTATTCTATTCAATTAAAGGTCATCCCTTATGGGATTCTACTCAGCTTTTAGGGTAAATTACTCCTGGGTGAAAAAACATCTTTTTGCCTTTTTGGAATTTTGTATTAAAAGATCTCCCCTAGTTTATAGGTGAAGCTTTCAGATTTTTTTTGTGATTCTAAGTTCCTAGGTATTTGAAATGCTTCTTTCTGGATATTTGCATTTTTTTTTCCTTTGTCTGGATATTGGCAATGATATTCCTGCTGCTTTTCCTTTTGTTGTTTCTTTTACAAAATGATTAATGAATTGATTCACCTTGATTTGGCTATCTGGTTTTTGTTGTTGTTATTTTTAACATACATTTCTTTTTAAATCTTGGGTTGCAGATTCTCTCCTTCTCCAACTGATGAACATCTCAATTTTTAATTTAATTACAAAAAGAGCTGTTATGAATATTTTTGTACATATATACAACTTTTTCTTATTATTTGGCTTTGCTTTATTATTTTCTTGATGTCTCATGGAGTCCTTAGCATCCACTTGCCCAATTCTAATTTTCAAGGAATTGTTTTCTTTAATGAACTTTTGTAACTCGTGTTCCATTTGGACAATTTTGTTTTTTAAGGAGCTTTATCTTCAGTGAATTTTTGTACTTCTTTCACCAATAGACTTATGATTTTTTTTTTTTGCTGAGGCAATTGGGGTTAAGGGACTTGTCCAGGGTCACACAGCTAGAAAGTATTAAGTGTCTGAGACCAGATTTGAACTCAGGTCCTCCTGAATTCAGGGTTGGTTCTACACCATCTGTCTGCCCCTAATTATGATTTTAAGGTGATATTTTCTTCAGTATTTTTGTGCCTTTTTTGCCAAACTTTTCGTTTTAATTTTCTTATTTTTTCATCAATTATTTCTTTTACCAATTTTTCCTCTGCTACTATCTCTTTATTTTGGATGTGTTCTTGGATTTGGGTATCCAATTCAAAATTGAGTAGAAACATTCTATCTAGTTCTCATAGACTTAGACACTTTCATTTGTGATTTTTTTGGAAATGTAATATCCAGGCTTTTAAAAAATAATAATATTTGGGAAATACAAGGATTCTTCCCTCAAACTTTCATAACTCTCCTGAAATGTTCTCATTTCTTCTATCTCTTTTTTAGATCCTTTTTGAACTCTTCCAAAAGAACCTTTTGAATTGGAGATTAGTTCATATTCCCCGCTTTGAGGCTTCACCTGAAGGCATTTTGCCTTTGCTGTTCTCTGGGTTTGTTGTTCTGGTCTATACCTCTCTCCATAGTAATTCTCTATGGTGAGAGTTCTTTTAGCTTCTTTGCTCATTTTTAAAGGTTGAGGTCTGCTCTTAGGGCACTAGGGAGATGGTCCTGAGCTTACTCTGCAGGGCAACAGGGACTTCTCAATGATTGCAGTGGGGCTGATGCTGCGTTTCCTTACTGCACTGAGTGGTCTGCCCAAGTCCCCCTTTTATGCTGGGGTTCAGGGGCCCAGAAGTTGCCTTCTGTGGCTCTGTCAGAGGTTTTACAGCTGGTCTGCTGATCTGGCTTTCTGAGCCGGCACAGAGTATTGCTGTATTTTGGCTAAGAGCCTCTCCACACCATGGCTCTCATGGGCCCCATTAACCCCTGTACAATTGAGATAAACCTTTCCTGAAGTCCTTCCAAGATAGCTTAAGCTGGAAAATTATTATACTCCGAATGTTTGTGGGTTCTGTCACTCTTAAATCAATTCAGAGTCTTGATCTAGTGTTGATTCTGAGGGAAATTGGGAAAACTCAGGCAAAGTCTTGTTGACTCTCTACCATCTTGGCTCTGCCCTTGAATGCAATGATTTTTAAATAATCTCATTGATTGTTTTTCTGGTTCAGTTGTCATTATTGTTTTAAGATAATTTACATTTTCATCTATTTTTTCATTTTTTTAAAATTTTGTTTTAACATTTCTTCCTCTCTTATAGAATCATTAATTTGTTTTATTCTATTTTGGGGAAGTCCATTTCTTGCATGAGTAAGGGATACTGCTTTATCTTTATCTTCTGAGTTATTTATTATTCTTGTGAGACTTTCTTGTGGAATGTTTATTTCATTTTTATCTTTTGCTTCATTTCTTGTAGATTTTATTGTATTTGAGGAAAAAACACTCTTTTCTTTGGATCTCTGTTTCTACTTATGCTTGCTCCTCTTTTAAGGATATTTTCAATGTTTTTTTAATAGTAGTCAATGGTTTGCTTCACTAACTTGTCCAGTTTTGGTTCCTGAATTAGAGATAAATGCCAGGTGCAGATTCTGTCCTGTGTTGCACTTTGGTAGAGTGGTTGATCCTGATTGGTCTAAACCTGAGTATCCTGGATTCCCATGCTTATCTAGAGCTCCCAGGATTGAGTGCCCTTAGATCTTTGAAGTTCAGAATTCAGGAATTTCAAGGTACTTTCTGGGAATCTCAAATTGGAGCTCAGAATTTCTGTGTATAATCTTAAAGAATCTATAAAGAAATTTTCACAAATGATTTTGCAGATTATGTCTTCACTGTCCCATAATTGATGGAGAGATGCATAGAATATTGTTATTAATATTATTAATTATAATTATGTAATATATAATTATACAATAATACATATAATATATAATTATGTATAAATAATAAATATATGCAATTAGAGTTTCTTGATTATAAAAAAGCATTTGACTCAGTTTTTAGAAAGATGTCTTCCACATGTTAAGATCATGCAAAATACTTTGATCAATACAGCTGTAGAGATAACTTTGTTCAAAGATTCTCTATTAGCATAAAGCAAAACAAATAGGAAGACATATACAGCCAGTTCTGTTGTAATTTTACAAATATATTTATAAAAATCATTGAGCTATGCAAAACCACAAGATTAATAACTACAGAGTTAAGGAGGAAAATGTTAAGTTAGGGCTAAACAATAAAAGCTTTATCAATGACCCATAGGAAAAAGATAGGAACCTAATGAAATTGTAGAACAGTTTAAATGTAGAACACATTAAATGGTCAAGAAATAAAAAAGAAATATGTAAATATTTAAGATCTAAATATCTGAATCTATAATAATAGAAATATACAAATATGATAATAAATAATAGAAATGTCTGTGGCCCAACATGACTAATGTGGAAACATGTTTAACATGTTTGCACAAGAATATGCTATATCAGATTGCTTGCTATCTTGGACAGAGGAGGGGAAGGGTAGAGAGAGAATGATTTGGAACTCAATATCTTATAAAAATGAATGTTGGAAATTATCTTAATATATAATTGGAAAAAATAAAATACTATTTACAAAAAGAAAAAAAGAAATGTCTTTTGCCTTGGGTCACTGCTTGACCTATGTCCTTAGTCCCACAGAGCTTGGGCTGGCAAAGTTGAGTTGCTGCAGCCTTGGAGTAAGTATATTCAGCCATGGTGGAGAGCCTTAGCCCACAGGGGTCCCTACTGTACCAGAAGAATCACAATTAATATGGCACTTGACCTTGAAAAAATCTGAGATTTACTTATAGAAATGATCATTGGAAGGGGTTGCAAGCTTGTAAATTCTTGCAAAATGGTGTTATTTTCTGTGTTCTCTAGCTGTTTCTGAAAGAAGAAATCTCACATAAGGAAATACAAAGCTTTCATTAGAATCAAATCATTCTCTAATATATCAATCATATAAAATAAATTCATATTTTCAAAACATTGTTACAACAGAACTGTCTATATTTGACAAAGATATTAACCACTTTTGGGGGGCATATTTTATATGAAATCTAAATAATTTTGACTTCATTGAGAACTATAAACACAAAAGTCTAGGTAGGGTATCTATCAGTAGATGAAGGATGCATATTATGGAGATTATGGCATGCAGTTGGATGAATGAGATGAATTTTGGAAAACTGTGCAAAGATTCCATGCTTTTAAGCTACTTCCTGCTGCCCAAACCCATCTTATTGTTATTAACATGCTCTTGTAAGTACTATACAACTATTAATCACAGAATGTCATCATCTCAGCAAAATATAAATTATTAGAAATTAAAGGACAATGAAAATGATATAGTATATATTGGTGGGATGCAATATACTAATGATGATATAAGTATGAGAAATGGTATAAATGGCATCATCAAGGATATGTATATGTAGGAAAGGAAGTGGGCCAGAAAACTAAGAGCATAAAATAACATGGCAGCTACAATTTTTAAGATTAAATTCTCTTTAAAAATAAAATAAATAATAATAATAAATAAAATAAAATAAAAACAAGTATCTTGCTCAAGTTAGAACAAAGGCCACTCATAGAATATTCTTATGAGTCTGGAATATTTAACCTACTCCATTTCTGCAGAACCTATAATGGTTCACCCCTTCTTAGACAATCTGGGGAATTGTCTTAGACAAATTGGGGAACCTCTGCTCCTGAGGGTTCATCATATTGGTGCCAGAGTTAATTTGGACATCTGATAACATTGCAGATCAATATGCAAGAGATGCATCAGTCTCAGCATCCCTACCAGCAGGGATTAGCAGCTGATACTATATTCAATGGAAGCTATGAAATATTAAGATACTTAGGGAAAAGCTTTTGTCACATTGGGTAAATCCTCTGTGGGAGATTTAAAGGAATCCCTGAACAATAATTACACAGGAGGATAAGTCAGATGGGATAAATGTGCGCAAGATGAGGTCATGGATCCATTAAGTTAATGAAATATTAAAGTTTATTTATAATTTCTAATGCATATCATCAAATATGGTCTCCACATCCTTATTGATGGTGAACTATTCTACTATACTATCCTAGTGGCAGAAAGACTGAGGTTTGAATGCCATCACAGATTAGTTGAGGGGCCCTGGCCAACTCAAAATCTCTCAGACCTTCAACCATTTCTAATGGAATGAGTTGCACAGTAAGTACTTATCTCCAATTAAGAAAAAAAAAACCAAATTCTTTTGTCTGCAACACAACATTCCACCAGATGTGGTCTTCTCTTCAGAACTGCACAAACAACAATGAGAAGAAATGATCATATCCTCTTCCTTTTCAAGGAGTTTGGGGAAATGTTCCCCAAATCTTGATTTTACACTTTGATTTTTAAAAAATCAACTTTATAAGTGAAGGATAGGAAAGATAGGAATAGACAGAAATTTGAGAACAATCTGAGATTTCAATGGACTAAAAGTTCATATGAGTCAGCAGTATAACCATAGCCAGAAAAGCTAATGAAACTCGAATGCAATCAGACTGTGTCTATATGTTCAGTTCTGGTGCAATGTTTTAGGGAGGACATTCAAAGTGAAAAGACCAACTTAGTGTAGGGATCATAGATATAAAACTAGAAAGGACTTACAAGAGATCTAGTCCAACTCTAGGACTTTAAAAATGAGAAAACTAAGTTCTAGAGTTTTAAGTGACTTGCCCAGGAACAGCTCTGCCTATTAGAATACCCAGCTTATTTCAAAACTCAGCTCATATACTACCTACTAAATAAATTCTTCCTAATTCCCAGAACTTCTAGGAACCCTATATTATCTTGCATTTATTGTACTATATTTTCTACATATTTACATGTGAACATGTTATTTTTTCTAATAAAATGTAAACTTCTTGAAGGATTGTTTCATTTTTGTCATTCTATTTCCAATAACTGGCACAATGTCTGGTGCAATAGTAGGCAATAAATATTTTCTGAGTTATTGAGAAATCTTATCATCTGATTCCACCATCTGAGCTCTTTTACTTCTTCAATATCAAGAGATATGACAATATTTGAGCTGAGAAAGAGAAATATGGGTGGAAAAGTGGTGGTAGTGGTGGTGATAGAGAGGAGTATGATCCTGTCTTTGAGTACTTGAAGGACTGCCATGTGGAAGAGATATTAGGCTTGCTCAATTGCCCTTAAGAACAGAACTAGGAACAACGGGTGGAAGTTTAGGTTTGATGTTAGAGAAATTTCCTTAAAATTGGAGCTATCCAAAATGAACTGTCTCAGTAGGAGTGGGTTCTCCCTTATTTGAAGTCTTTGAGTAATGGCTACAAAATAATTCATCAGACATGTTGCAGAGATAATTCTTGTTTGGGTATAGTTTATATTGGGTTACCTACATGACTTAATGAATAGAGCTCTAGACATCAGGAAGAACTATGTTGAAATCCAGCCTCACATACTTACTAGCTGTGACTTTTAGCAAGTAGGAAGTAGCTAGGTGGCTCAATGGATTGGGCCTGGAGTTGACAAGACTTGAGTTCAAGCACTCAATCAGATAATCACTCAGACAATCACTAGCTGTATGAGTCTGGCCAAATTACTTCCCCTGTGTTTTCTTTAATTCACTGGAGAAAGAAATGGCGAGCTACTCCAGTATTTTTGCCCCCCCAAAAAAACAACCCTAAGGATATTATGGTCCATGAGGTCATAAAAAATCAGACATTACTGGAGAACTGAATAAATAACAACGATGGCTTAGATGATCTCTGATATGTCTTCCAATTCAGAGCTTCTGAGAGTCTATGACCTCAATCCACACAGTTTAAAGTTCTGAATTCTGTGTTCGCTTCACAATGGAAATTTCTAAAATAAAATATATCCATTTCATCCAAATGCCTGTGTTGCCAAATACAATATCCTTTAAGGAATACAATATTCGAAGAGGAAAAGGAAAGGAAAAAAAAAGATGTCTCTGGGATTGTTCAAATCCCAAAGGAAGAGAGAAATACATATCTCTTAGCAAGAATTCCCACAAGAATTAAGGACAGTATGTATTTGGAACAAGAGAAAATTGAATCACTGACATTTCTTTCTATCTTGTTTACAAGTAAAAAGCTGTCAGCAATTTTTGAGTATCATGCTATATATGACATCTGTTAAAATCATCTTTTCTTTGATTCTTTATTTCTTTGGCTATGAGATTTTCTCATTGATATATTTTTTGAAAAATTGAAAAAAAATTATACTTAATAAACAGCTAGTGTTGAGTCAGTTAAACCTAGATGCAAGTCCCATCTCCAATCCATGATGACAGTGTGATCCTAAACAAGTCACTTCATATGTGTGATAAAGTAAACCTTTGAGTCTATAGATAATGGTCTATTATAGTTGAGGGATATACTAGAAAATTCCTACACTAAAAACAAAAATAAATATAAAAACCCCATTTTAATGGAAAAAATTATTACATTCATATCCAGATATATCTTTCCTCCTTCCCTTATCCAGAGAGCTAATCTTAGAAAGAAAGAAGAAAAAAAAATTTTTAAACATTTTAATGCTCTACATCTATAGTTTACTATCTATTAAGTGAAGGGAATAAAATCATTTTCTCCCTCATCTCTTCTTCAGGTTCAAACTTATTTGTTATAATTGAATTGAGTTCAGCTCCATTTTGGGGGATTGTTTCCATTCATATTTTTGTAGTCATTGTATATAGTATTTGCTTGATTCTTCTTATTTCTCACTTTGTATCAGTTCATGTAAGTCTTCCTGTGTTTTGTCCTTCAAACTTTTTTTAGTTTAATAGAAGTCCATTATATTAATGTACCACAATCATTTTTAGCATTTTCTAATCAATGAGTATTTGTTTTACAATTTGTTACAACTACAAAAAGTATTATTATATGTACTTTCATTTTTTCCCCTCCTTTTTATTGTTGACTTTCCTACAATATACCATGCCTAGTGGAGGGAGTTCCAGATCAAAGGGTGTGAGTCTTTCATTTAATTTTTAGCATAATGTCAAATTATTATTAAAAATAGTCTTAGACATATGGAAAAATACAATCTCAGGATGAAAATAATAACTAACATGTTATTTAACACTTTAAAGTTTGCATAGCCCTTTACATGTTATCTCATTTGATCCTCAAAAGAGCTTGTGAGGAAGGTGTTATAATTATCCCCATTTTAGAAGTGGAGAGGGATTAAATGACATCCCTAGGGTCCCAGAGTTATTGTATCTAAGGCAGAATTTAAACTCTTGACTATTTGAACTCCAGGTACATACCTGTAAGAAATACAACATCTTGTTCACTTCATAGTCATGTGATTTGGGGCATGTCACTTAATATTGATCTCAATTTCTTCAATTGAAAAATGGAGATAACAATAGCTCCTATCTCCCATGGTTGTTGTGAAGATCAAATTAATTTTTGTAAAGCACCTAGTACCTAGCACATAGTGGGAGCTAATATTATTATTATTCTTGCAATATCAGATGTAACAGTAGCATGGTATAAATCCCTTTGGTGATTGAGAACCTAAGTTGATGCCAAATGGTGCAAAGGGCCTGTGATGGTTACTTTTTAGAAACGTCTTACAAAAGGTTTAAACTATAGTATCTCACTCAAAGACCTTCTCAAATCTCAGACATAGCAAATTGTTTCCCAGAGTGATATTGATTCAGTTTACTTTAACAAATATCTGGAAAGAATCTATCATCTCTGTAGCTCTGTATGATGAATTGAGGAAGCCAAAAAAAAATTGATGATCTGCTCTTGACTTCAGGAGAACTAAGATCTTTTTGAAGAAGCAAACTCATGCAATTAGAAATCAATATAAGCAGTTATACAAACTCACAGTGTCTTCAGGTTCACAAAGTGCTATTCTTACAACCACCTTGTAAGATAGGTGATATCAATAGAGTTTTACAGATGAACTAAGTGACTTTGCAAGAATACTCAGTTAATAAATTCCCCAGATGGGATTTGAATTCAGATCTACTGAATAAAAATCTAATGTTCTTCTTGGTTTACTGTACTGTCTCACATCTTATTAAATGTATTAATAGTTAATTCAGGTGATTCATGTTACAGATATTGTGGTAAGAGAGATAAGTTTGGGCCAGGAAAGGTTTTGTGGAGGAGGAAAATCTTGTCATGGAAGGGTATGGGTTTTGTTTATTTATTTGTTCAATGCATTTATTTTTTAACTGAAGACACATACAAAAATAATGGGACTTGTGAAAAGTCACACATTAGTTCCAAAGTAGTATTAGTAGCTGTGACATCAGTCTATTTAAACATTGTTTTACATACATTATCTAATTTGATCCTTAAAACAATGCTATTATCACTCTATTTGCCAGTGAAGAAACTGAGGCCCAGAGAAGTTAAATTTAAATTCAGCATCATTCATGTAATAAATATCTAAAACTAGGTCTTCCCAACACCAAACCCTTCATGCATCTTTTCTTGTTTTTAAATTAAATTAAGCTTTTTGTCCTACCCCTTTACAATAACAATTACAAGAAGTGTTTCTCTTCCACTTTCCCTTTTCCCCACAGGAAAAAGGGGAAAACTTATAATAAATATGCACAGTCAAGCAAAACAATTTTCTCAAATGGCCACATAAAAAATCTTTGCATCATTCTCTACCATAGAGTACAACATTTATGTTAGAAGGTTCAGAGCAGGCTTTGTTACTTGTTTCCTGGAATCATGCTTGATCATTGGTCAGCATTCTTAAATCTTTCAAGTTTTTGAAGACCATTTTATTTGGAAAAGATAGTAGTAAGAAAAGTTAAGTGATATAGAAGTTCTATCTTCTGTCATCATATTTCTCAAACAAATGAGTCTATCCTTTCTGCAATTTGCTTTGCACATAGACAAGTTGGGTTTTTGAATTATCTTTGCCAAATTTTGCGACATTCCATTTATTCTGACTGTTCATCCTTTAAAAACAACTTTGCTATTTCTCGGAATATTTTTATACTTTTCCTTAGTTATATGCAATTTCTTCTTCTTCTTCTTCTTCTTCTTCTTCTTCTTCTTCTTCTTTTTTCTTTGGTATTTGTCTTTAAAACTCATAAAAAAAAAAACTTCCTGTGTACTTATCTCTTTAAATGTTTCTCCTTTGTGTTTGGTTATTTTCAAACTTTCTTTGGATAACATTTGGCTTCTTTTGCCTTTCCTTTATGACAAATCAATAAAACTTTTGGTGAGTTAGTACAAGAATTGTAATATTTTTATTGATACCAATCACAGAATAGGTAGCTCAGGGAGGGAACTCATTACTTACTACTCTACCTAGAATTCATTAATATCCCTGTTTTTTCCTCATGTCCTCAGCATTTGTCATTTTTGATAGGTATGAGGTGGTACATCAGTTGTTTTAATTTACCTTTCCCTAAGCAATAGTGATTTAGAGCATTTTTTCATATGTCTATAAATAGTTTTCAGTTCTTCTAATAACTTGTCTTTTTTAATCCTTTTATCATTTATCAATTGGTGAATGACTATCTTTATAAATATGACCCCAGTCCATAGTCGGCATATATTTGAGAAATGAAACATTTTATTAGAGAAACTTGTAGTAAAAGTTTGTGATATTACTTCATTGTCTATGGTACTTGTTGACAAAATATAGCCTCTCGGATTATCCCTTTTAATTGAGTCTATTTTACTGTTTTTTTCCTCCATACCATTTTTCTTCTGTTTCTTATTTTCTCTTTTTTTATCCTGACTGTACTCAAAAAAATTATTTGTTTCTAACTATTGTCTCCCTTTTATCATCCCCCTCAGTTTTTCTTAAACTACCTTCAATTTCCCTATTTGGTAGATTATATTTCTATACAAAACTGAGAATGAGATTGAAGCATTGCTACCCCAATTTTCCCTCCCACTATTTATGTGATAAAATTTTCCCTATTCCATCTCCTCCTTTTGCTCTCTTGCAAATGTATTACTCTTCTTTATCTTTACTTTTTTTTTTGAGATCATTCAGACATAATTGACTTATATCCATATCCCATGCCTATGTTAATCCCTTTTAACTGCTTTCATGATAAGAATATTATCTTCTCATATAGGAATAGAAAGATTTTAACTTTACTGAGATCTTTATGATTATTGTTTCATGTTTATCTTTTTATGCTTCTCTTGAATCTTGTTTTTTAATGTCAATTCCTATTTAGCTGTGGTCTTTTCATTAGCAGTGTTTCTTGAGAGTCCTGAATTTTTTCCCCATGAAAGATTACACCCAGTTTTGCTGTGTAGGTGCTCCATTTTCGTCCTTTGGAATGCCTTTCAAACCTCTACTCCTTTAATGTGGAAGCCATTGAATTGTGTGTTATCCTGACTGTAGTACCATGATTTCTGAACTGTTTCTTTCGGGTATTTGCAATATCTTCTATTTGACCCAGAAGCTCTGGAATTTGGCTATATTATACCTACGAGCTTTCATTTTGGGAACACTTGAGGGATATGATTGGTGGATTTTTTTTTTTTTTGGTTTCTATTTTAGCCTCTGAATCTAAGATATGAGGGTAGTTTGCCTGGATAATTTCTTGAAGTATGACATTTAGACTCTTTTTAAAAGTTATGTTTGGCTTTCCAGTAGTCCAACAATCCTTAAATTATCTCTCCTTGATCTGTTTATGAAGCCTGCTGTTTTTCCAATAAGATATTTCACATTTTCTTCTATTTTTTCATTCTTTGAACTTTATGTTATAAGAAATGATAAACCAGATGATTTCTGAAAAACCTGGAAAGACTTACATGAATTGATACATAGTGAAATGAACAGAACCAGAACTTTGTACTTAGGAACAGTTACATTGTTTGATGAAGAATTGTGAATAACTTACCTATTCTCAGAAATGCAATGATGCAAAACTATTTCAAAGGAGTAATAATGCAGCATACTATCTGCCTCCAGGGAAATAACTGATATTTATTGATTACAGATTGAAGTATGCTATTTTCACTTTTTTCTTTCATTCAAATCTTATACAAAATGACATATTTTATATATATGTATATATAAAACCTATATCTGATTGCTTATCATTTCTCAAGGAGGGGAGAGGAGAGAGAAGAAAAAAGAGATAGAATTTCAAAATCAAAACTTTAAATTAAAATATTTTTTAAAATGGGGAAAAACCAAAGTTGTTTAGCATGATTTTAAAGTTGTTTGGAAGAGAATTTTGAGAGAATTCAGCTGCTTCTAATCTGGAGTTTGAAAAGTGGATAGGATGTGGGCAGTTACATGGGATCAGGGACATTCTGGAGGAAAAATAATGCAACTAAACACTCAGGTAACATTAGGTCAGACATAAACAATATATTCTATATATGTCAGACTTATGTGACCAGAGAAAATATGAAAAGCTGTTGTTTTTAAATATATTGTTTGGCAATCTACAATTAATAAAAACAGCATCAGAAGAAAAAATAGAAAAGCTGATATTTATCAGATTAATAATAAAAAAGAAATTTTTTAAAAATCATCTGGAAGTTGTTTTAGGATTGTGAGAAAAACACTACAAGATAGAAATCAAATCCCTATTTAATTTTAGACTTTGTAGTTATAGCCCAAATAAACAGAATGTATTATTTCATCAATAAGACAACACAGAATAGTGGGTGGTTAATAACAACTAGCATTTATGTAGCTTTTTAAGGTTTGTAAAACTTTGCAAATTTGTTCATTTGATTCTCAAAACAATCCTGTGGGATAGGTACAATTATTATCCCTCTTTTTTTGATAAGGAAACTGAGGCCCAGTGAATTTTGGTCATTATCCCAGTATAACTTGAAAGTAAGGTGAGATTTGAGTTTGCCTCTTTTTGATTAAATCCACTGCTTTCTACCATGGACTAAGCCCAAGGCTATACCACCACTTAGATGCCTTTAGAGTAAAAACAATCTGGGTCTTGCCTCTTAAGAGCTATAAAATCATGAGAGATAGCATTACTGAATGGTTAGAGCACCAAGTTTGGAGTGAGGAAGAATTGGGTTTGAATTCCAAGCTTGAATTTTATCATCTACCAAGTGGGAATAATAAATAATAGCACACCCTTCTCAAAGTTGCTGTGAGGCTTAAATATATTAAAAATAATATATATATATAGTCTTTTGCAACACTAAAGTGCTATATATTTTCATATTATCATAATTATCATGGGCAAGTAATTGAATTCAGTACCCTCAGGAAACTTTCTAAGATTTTAAATTATAAGTCACAGCATATGGTGAGGCAGTAGATAGAATATTGGGATTGGAATCAACAAGATTTGACTTCAGACCTGTCTTAGTTACTTGTATGTTGTGAGGCAAATGATTTAACCTTTATCAGCTATAGTTTCCTCTTCTGTAAAATCAGAGGCCCAAGATTAAGAGGTTTCTAAGGTCTTTTCTAAGTCTAAATCTATGACCTCATGATCCTATATGCTGTCAATTAGTATTGGTTAAGGGAACGTCTCACACTGATAAAATCATAGATATTAACATATATGCTCCAAACCACATGTTTATGCTTTTCATTCTTTTCATGATTATTAAGTTATAGGATATCTGAAACATAATTGATGTATCAGTAAGCAATTAAACACTTAAAATTTTCATAGGCTGGCAATAGCTTGCCACTTTGTGGGGTCTAATTTCAAATAATTAATTTTTTTTAAGTATGTCATTCTAAAGCTTTTCTCACAATTATAAAATGCTCCACAATCTAGGCAATGGTGATTAAGTCTTAATTCCTTGGAGACGTGGAAATGACCATTTGCTAAGTAGCAATTATACACGTATAAACCTTTGGCCATTGTGAATAAGGCTTGGAAATATGGGACCATGTGGTAGGCAAGAAAGATAAAACTTTCCCATGACCTAAAGGGACTTTACAAAATAACCACAGATGTTTCATACCAGAAAAGTTGGAAAAATTGTATGAAGGGCTGTGAAAATCTTAGCTTGGGGGGGTGGGGGTGGGGAAGTAGAATGACAGTGGGAGAAGAAACAAATAAATACAAGTTAAATAAAAGTTAAAAGTTAAATCTTCAGAATAATCCTGTCTAGTTTTCACATGTGGACTGCCTAAATCATAAAGGCCTACTTAGAATATAAGATCCAAAGGAGGAAGCAAATGTTGCATTTTATTATCCATTTTAAGAGAACTATACAAGTAACTTTTGCTTTCAATGCATTGATAAAAGGATTATGATTATTATTTTGGACCATTTTATAAAGAGGCAATGAAATCAATTGGGAAAAGCGCTGGAGTAAGAATCAGGACACCAGAAAATTATCTGTTTCAATGATGAACTGTGTGAATGAGAAAATTTAACAATCTCCAAGTTTCTTTATTTCTTTATCTGCAATATGGGGGTAATATAGCAGGCTGGGAAAATTCTCAGGATGTCAATTCCAGTGGAATTTTCACCCAAAATGTAAGACTAAAATTTTTAAAGCTGTAAAACACTTTAAATATTGCATAATTTCTCTTTTCAAGAGAGAAAACTAAAGTCCAGAGAGATTCAACTGCACTACTTAATTTTTGGAAGACGAAAGTGAGGAATAGAAAGTTGAAGGGACTTGGTAGTCTCAGTTGGCAAAAGACAAAATAAAGCCTTCTTAAATGGCATTTCAGGTCTCCCAGTATTTAAATCTAATTTATCTTTACAGTCCCCTTTTTTCCTATAATATCTTCTCCTCTCTGACTTCTGATCCTTAGATTCCCTAGTTTCTTTCAAAATTTAGCTAAAATCCTACATAATTTTCTACATAATTACATAATACATAAATTTCTACAACCGTCTTTCCTAGTCTTCTCCTCACACCTGCTTCCAGTCCCTTCCCTCTAAAATTACCTTCCATCCTTTTGAACTCATCTAACCATTCTGGAGAGCAATTTGGAACTATGCCTAAAGAGCTAGCAGACTGGGCATACTCTTTGATCCAGCAGTGGCTCTACTAGATCTTTATCCCACGGAGATCATAAAAAAGAAAAAATGAGCTATATGTGCAAGTGGCTCTACTAGATCTTTATCCCATGGAGATCATAAAAAAGAGAAAATGAGCTATATGTGCAAAAATGTCTGTAGCAGCCTCTTTTGTAGTGGCAAGGCACTGGAACCTGAGTGGATGCTCATCAGTTGGAGAATGGCTGAATAAGTTACGGTATATGAATGCTATGGAATATTATTCTTCTATAATAAATGATCAGCAGAATGATTTTAAAGAGGCTTGGAGAGATTTGCATGAACTGATGCTAAGTGAGTAGAACCAAGAGAACATTATACACAACAAACAAGATTATGCAATGATCAATTTTGATAGACATAGTTCTTTTCAACAATGAGGTGATTCAGGCCAGTTCCAGTAGACTTGTGATGGAGAGAGTCATCTGAGTCCAGAGAGAGGACTGTGCGGACTGAATGTGAATCAAAACAGTATTTTCATCTTTTTTATTGTTGTTTGCTTGCTTTTCTTTCTCATTTTTCCCCTTTTTGATATAATTTTTTTTTGTACAGAATGATAATTGTGGAAATATGGCACATGTTTAACATGTGCCAAAACAAATATTGGATTACTTTGCTGTCGAGGGGGAAAGAGGGGAGAAGGAAGGGAAAAAATTGAGGATACAAAATTTTCCAAGAGTGAATGTTGAAAACTATCTTCATAAATTTTGAAAATAAAAGGCTATTATTAAAAAAAAACAAAAAAATGAAAATTTCCATTATTCTCTATATATCTTGCATGCACTTAGTTATTTGCATGTTGTTTCTTCCATCTAGAATGAGTAGATAATAGTTAACTTTGTCTCTGAGTGTGTGTTGTGTGTGTTTCTCTCTCCCTCTCATACCACTATCAAAAGAAAGGAATACATTAATGCCTTTTTTGTATTTCCAGTACTTACTGATTTACTGACTTATTATTCACTTTAATGCTGTCAACATGCTAGCCAAACTGAACTTTTAATTGGTCCCTGATCTTGTTTAGCAATCTTTCAACTTCATATATTTTTGTAGGATATGACCCATACGTGCAATTCATTCCTTTAAATTTAGCCTATTCAAGGCTCATCTCCAGTGCCATCTCTTCCTTGAAACCTATTATGACTCTCCCCAGCTAAAAGTGATCATTATCTCCTCAAGTTTGGCTAAAGGATTTGTGGGTGTTTTCTGTCACAGTCTACATTATATGATGTTATGTACTTTCCTCCTAATAGACTGAAAAGTCCTTGAGGAAGGAACTATATATTTTTTTTATTCTTTATCCCTAATGCCCAATAGTGTCTAGCAAATAGTAGATACTAAATAGATGTGAGCATATTTGTTTGTGTGTTTATTGAACCAAATTAGAAAATCTAGTTATTTTTAATTCAGGCAAACATAGAAAGTCATATCTAAATTGGTAAAAAGTGAAGCCAGATGCAGAAACACAATAAAATCCGTCAACTCACCACCAAGAAATTATTAGGCACCTACTATATACCAGCCACTATGTTAAGCAAAAAGGCAATAAAGAAATGAAAAGAAAAACCCCTGATCTCAGGAACCATACATACACACACATACACACACACGAAAATAGGAAACAAATATATAAAAATAATAAATACAAGATAAAGGAAGAAAGGAAAAGACATAAAGAAAGAAACAAAGAAAGAAGGAGACAAGATGGACCGAAGAAAAAGGTAGGAAGGAAATAAGGAAGAAAGAAAAAAACAAATATAAAATAGTTATAGAGGGAGGGTACAGGAAAGGTTTTTTGTAGAAGATGGTGCTTGAACTGAGACTTAAATAAAGCAAGAAATGCTATGAGGTACTTGTAAGGAATATATTCAAGGAATGGAAAACAGCCAGTGCAAAGCTATAGAGCTAGGAAATGCAGTGCCATGCCCAAAGAAGCAAGAAAGAGCTGTCTGTTTTAATCTTTACAAGAAAGGAGAGAGTAAATACAGAGAATAAAATATATGAGGTTGGGTTAAGACCTTAAAAACACTGAGAAACATATGGAATAGAAATTCTGTTGACTTCATCAGTACATCAACTAAAGATTGATCAAAGAATTTCTAAGTATCATTGATGGCTGAACAATAATTATGAAGTATAAAATTATTTGTTAAAAATGAATTTCTTCCAAGATAATATAATGAAGTAAGCAACTACACATGAAATGAGAGCTATGGAGGAGATGGTAGGAAGAATTAATAGCTTAGAACAGAAGATGATATATTTTAACCCATAAATTGGCTCTCTGAAAATCAGAATAAATCAAACTTAAATTGGAAGCTCATAAAAAATATTATAATAAAATTGAAATATTGGAAAAATTGAAGAAAATATATTTATATTACAAATAAAAGACTTGGAAAACAAGTTAGAAAGAAATGATCTAAGAATAAATTCAAAAACTTAAATCCATCACAAAAAAGACAACATTTCAAGAAGTTATATTCTCAAAAATAGGATAATAAAAATAGAAAGAATCTATCAATCACCTCCTGAAAAAAAATTATGAAAACTCTCAGAAATGTCAGAGCTAAAATCCAGACTTCCTAATTCAAAGAAAAAAATACAAGCACCGGGGGTAAAATTCAATTCCCAAGGAACAGCAGAAAAACAAATACAGTCTTAATATGTAAACTAGGAAGAAACAAAGCAGAGACAGTAAACTATAGAAAAATAACTTTATTATGAACAAAAAAAACTATTAAATATAGTCTAATATATGTTACATATAGCTACATATTGTATAATAAATATACAATACAAAAAGTATATATTACATAAAAAGTAAATATGGATTGAGTATAATCAAAGAGACTGCAGCAACGTATGAAAAGGATTATATATTATGACCACGTTAAATTTATGTCAGGAATTCAAATGGGATCAATTCAATGTTAGGGAAAATGCCAAAAATAACTTGACATCTAGTTAGTAAAAAATACTTAATACAATTTTATCAATAAAGACAGGAAAAAACCTTTTTAGAGAACATAATACTCATTTCTGTTAAAAAAAAAAGGAAGAAAAATAAAGGAATGATATAATAAAAATATATCTGTCTAAAACCAACAATCAATATTATATGTAATGGAAAAAGTCCAAAAGACTTTCCAATAAAATCAGGAATAAATTAAGGATATAGATTAACTTTACAATTATAATGTGTATATATATGTATATATATATGACTATTATACAAAATGACATAAATCATCAATTTTTCTGAGTTACCAATAAAATCTTGAGCAAAAAAAAATTCAATCAACTTACTTATAGACTATATGAAATGTTTGGTTATCTACCAAGACACATAAACAACTATAAAAATGCAACTACAAAACACTCTTTTACAGAAATAAAGACATGGAAATCAGTATAAAGTTGCTCATGATTGGGCTATACCCACAAATGAAAAAAGCTATAGTATCTATATTAATTTATTTATTCAGTACCATAAAAATCAAGTTACCAAAGCATTACTTTGTAAACCTAGAAAATATCTGGAGAAATAGAAGGTCAAGAATATGGGGAAAAATAATTGATGATGATGATGATGACGATAACAATTATAACATGAGACAAAAAGATCCCAGAAGTACCAGATCTGAGAATTTTCACAAAGTAGTACTCATCAAAACTATTTAATAGTTTATAAACACAAAAGTCAATCAGTGAAACAAATTAAACACTCAGACTAACTACTGGGATAATGACAAAGTTCTTTGATTAAAAAATAAAAACCAAACACACGTACCAAAAAGTCTTGGGCAAACAGGAGAGTAGTCTGGCAGAAATTCGGTCTACACCGACAATATACCCCCGTACCAATTATGAGCTCCATGACCTAAAAGGTCACATCAGGTCGTCGTGGCAACGAGCTGTCGCTGCAAGAATCGCGGGCTAGACCTCGGGGAAGTGGAAAAGATTCGGGAGGCCTAAACACACAGAAAACCCGGTTCAGCTAGGCCTGGTCCCTTCCGTGTCTGCCTGCGAGGTCGCGGGGAGGAGACCGCGACTGAGCTAGCGGGCGTCCAGCTGCCTGTTAGAGCAGGCTTTCCACCTCCCGAGCCTTTGTCCAGGTCGGCCCTCTCTTTCTTCTACTGGCACCATGGGCCCCAGCAGCCCACGCACTCCGCTGCAGTTCAACAGGAAACTTCCTGCCCTCTCAGACAACCTGGCGGTCAGGTACTCCCTACAGCATCCGACTGACATTGAGAAACTGAAGTCCTCTGACGCACCCGATGATCTGGGTCTTCCAGATAGGCCTAGGCTCCAGACTTCGGTTCCCCTTACGGTCATATGTGAAGAAAAGTTAAATCTGACCAAAAGAAATGTTAAGAGAAAGCAACTCGAAGAGCTTGTGAAAGCACGTTTTCCTCAAGGTCAGCTCCAAGTCCCAGCAGGGAAGCTTGCACAAAGAAAGAGTAAACTGACTGATTTCCGGAACGATGAGAGCAAATCGAAAGCTCAGGGCCTCCTTCAGGGCAGTCAGTTCTCCTCCATGGATGAGATGGCCAGTCCCGGGGTCAAACTCTACCTTTACCCTTCTCTGCAGAAGTCGGTTTTCCCTCGTTCCCGTTCACTGCCCACCGCTGAAGAAAGCCCTAAGCCATGTTCCAGCGCAGCCGAGTCTCCGAGCATGCTGGAACTTCGACGCCTGCAGGAAGAGCTGAGCGGCTGTATTCAGAAAATTGAAGGAGTGGCCACAAAAGATAGGCTAGAGGAAGGTCTTGATCAAACCGAGGCAGAACAAAACTTCGTCGCAAGGCAAGAACAGGCTGTTCGCACTACTTTGGTGCTCTATAGTCTCCTGGAGCAGGTCAAAGAAATCCAAGAAGATCTGGATAAATTAAGTCCACATCAAATTCAGAACACCACAGACGAATTGGATTCTCTCCTGGAAAAGACACAGTCCCTCAGAAAGAAAAAGAAATTTTTCCCTAGAATTCGAAGCCAGTTTCCAGTGAATTTCCCAAAGGGTGTGGAGAACACCTCTATATCATCACTGAGTAAAGAAAAGAAGTTCCCTTTGACAAAGAATGGGAGCCAGCCTGCTGTGAGAACGCTCCTGGAAGAGAAGCGCAGATGTTCTTCGATGTTCCCCCTGCTCCAGATTTTGAATGATGAGCTGAGGGGGCAGTCTGGAGAGGGCCTCTCTTCTTTGGAACAGAGCGACATTGTCAAAGTAAAACCAGCCTCAGTCAAAGCAAAAGCCGTGAAAAAGCAGCCTCTGGCCTCTAATGAGCAAAGCATTTGGACATCTACAAAATCACAGCAAATATGAACTGGCCTTAGGGTTAGGACAGGCATTCGTTCTATCTGTCCAAAGCAGGGAATTTGCTGCACTCTTAAGCTCCAGAAATTAGAATATTTGGAAGGACCAAATCCAGGTTTCCTGGTGTCCTCATTCTGCTGCCAAACTCTGCTGTCAGCAGGGGCAAGTTGCTTCATCTCCCTGAATCTGCTTACTCATGGATTAGGGGAGTCTTGCTAGCCCCCAACTGATACTACCCTTGTTCTTGTGGCATCTATTCAGTAAACATAGACTGAAGCATCTGTATCTCCTCAGTGGAATGGCCATTTGATTTTAATGAACATTCCATACCTATGGATGGCAAGACTTCTTGAATCTTTCATAAATCACAATTGCTGAATTATGTGAAGCAGAATAATAAACATAGGCCCTAAATTTGCTTTATCAGAATTCATTTCCAGGTAGATTGCAAGATTTCTTCCCCCCCCCATACATCATTTATTATGTTTTAAAAATAATTCACATTTTATTTTCTCTTATTTTTACTCTCATGAAAAAAGAAAAACAAAACCTTTATAGGAAATGTGTACAATCAAGCAAAACAGCCTCCCCAGCTGGCTGTGTTCCCCCCGCCCCTTCCATGCAATGTGTAGCAGGAAATGGGCAAGCCATGTCACTGTGAGCCCTCTGTAATCATGGTGGGTAAATCTCATGCTGGACAATAACCATAACTCTTTGATCTTTCAGAATTGTTGGTTTTTATAGTGCTGATGTTTTAATATAAACTGGTCCTGCTCACTACCCTCTGTATCATGTCTTACATGTCTTCCCAAGTTTCTATGAAACTATCTCCCTCATCATTTCTTATAATAGGATTCCATCACATTCATATACCATACCTTGTTCAACCATGACCCAATCAATGAATACTCTCTTAGTTTTTAGTTCTTTGCCATCATAAAAAGGGTTGCAATAAAAAAGTCACAACATAAACAGATTAGAAGAACAAGAAAGGAGATACTTTTCCTAAGTATGATAAAAGAAATCACAAACAAAGAAGAGAAAGAAAAGATCACAGGAGATAAAATGGACAATTTTGATTATTTAAAATTGAAAAGCTATTGTAGGATCAAAATAAATGTAGTTAAAATTAGAAGAGAAACAATGAACTATGAAAACATCATTGAAGCTAGTTTCTTTTATAAAGATCTGCTATCCAAGATAATATAAGGAATTGATCTAGATATGTAAGAACAAAAGTTATTCTTCTGTAAATAAATGGTCAGAGGAAATAAACAGACAGTTGTGAAAAGAAATGCAAGCTACTAATAGCCATGTGACTAGAATTACTGTTATTTGACTCAGGAACTAAATGAGGATGAAAATGACATTTAGCAAAAGGAAGGAAATATGAGAGGAAAGTCTAAGAAATTGTGTTTCAAAGAGGGGAATTTCAGAGGTGAGTTTGAGATATTGGATGTGGAATAGTTATGACTTATGTTAAAGTTCAAAATATGGCCACATCTGTGGGCCACAGACACGGAAAATAAAGGGGAGAGACATTGAAATTGTGTTTAAGGAACTGTGGATTCAGAATGTTAGAGACATTATAAACATGTATATATGTTGTAGTTATTAATAATAATGTCAGTTTATTAATTCTAAATAGTGTACTATGAAAACAAAGTGTTAGTCATTAAGGAATGGAGATGTATCCTTTTTGGAGTTGGATGATTCCAATGATGAAGGAGATAGGATGTAAGTGAACTGTGTGAAGGAAAGCAGGAAGTTGCAGTGAAATGAGCATAGATGAGAACTTGGGTTCAAATTCTACCATGTGACCCTAAGGAAAGCATGATTTTTAAATTTAATTTTCCTCTTCTGCAAAAATGGAAAAATAGCAATATCTTCCCAGGGTTCTTATAAGCATCAAAAGAATGGATGTTAAACATGATCTAAGTTTAAACTATCATCTCTTCAAATTGATCAGTAAACACTTATTAAGCACCTACTTCTAATTTTTTCAACAAAAACAGACTTCAGAAAAGTTGCCACCCTGTTTTTTTTTTCTTTTAGATCTACTGTGTTGTTATTTGCACACAGTATAAGTATTAAGATATGTTCATTCATCATAAAACATCATTATAATCCCAGCAGCAGAGAAGTTAAAGGACTGATAATGTAGAAACATCCCACATAATTTTGATCTCTTCTTTTTCAAAAAAACAAACAATCTTCCACATAGGTTGGAAATTATGACCATTTGGTTCTGCAGAGTGACATCTGCATCCCCATCTCCCCCTTGAAAGAGACTTGAATTCACTGGGGAGATACTTTAATAAAAGACTATAATAATGGAAGTAAATGGAGAGAGAAGTAAGGAGAGGGTTTTTGAAAGATGGACAGGAGTCCTGGATAATCAGTTATGGAGGAAATCCAGCTGAACTTTCAAGTCTAAAGTTCCTAGAGATTTCGATATTCTCAGCAGAGGAACTCATTTACTGTTATGCATTTCTATTATATTCAATTATATTTTATTTCTTTTTGGTGTTTTGTTTGGATAAAGAGAATTACTTGGTATTGTTATTTCTGATGGTCTTTTGTTTAAACAATATTTGATAAAAAGGGATTAAGCTGGTGAGTGTAAATGATGGTCTACCCTTCCCTTTGAAAGCAAATTAGGGAAAACTTACTTTCTGTATCTAGATTTGTCTTCCTAGATTTGAGAGATGAGGACAGATATAATTCCAGTCTAACAATTCTCTTGTAACCTGGAGGAAAGATCATACTAAGAAAATTATCCTGATGTCTGCTTCCCTTGTTTCCTCCAGTTAGATTGCTGACAGTACAAGTCCAGCCCTCCTCCAATCCTCACAAAAATGAGGCTGATCACATGCCACCCATGAGTCAAGTTGTTTAAATATTTAGACAACACATTTACATATTCAGACTGAGAGAGGGAAAGATTTTTAAATATACCATCCATGACCTCAAGGAACTATTGACCCCCTTCCCTATCTCTCCCTCCCTTCCCCCCTTCTCTCTCTCTCTCTCTCTCTCTCTCTCTCTCTCGCTCTCTCGCTCTCTCACTCTCTCGCTCTCTCTCTTTCAATTTTGCCCTGTGTACTAGGTCTTTTGGGGTAGCATAGGTGAGGAAGAGAATAAAGCCTTGGGTCTGGTGTCAAGAAGACCTGAATTAAAATTTAACCTAAGACACGTACTAGCTGTGTGACCCTGGGCAAGTCACTTAACCCTGCCTTGGTACCTTATCTGCAAAATAAGCAGGAGGAGGAAATAGCAATCACTCCAGTATTTCTGCCCAGCAAATCCCAAACAGAATCATGAAGAGTGAGATTTGATTGAAATAAGTGACCACCACCAAAAAATGCCTACAAACATCCCTGGGTCATCCCTATCCTTAAAAAAACAAGTAAACAACTTTGTTGTCACCTCAAACTATCATCCAATAACTCTTCTCTCCTTCAGAATCACATTCCTAGAGTAATCTACATCTACATTGTTTTAATTTTTTCACCTCCCATTCACTTACTTGTTTTATTCTGAACTAAACACCAAATAAAATAGTTATTTCCTTATAAATAGTACATGAGGAAATAGGATTTTAAATAAACAGGCACATTTGCATTGCTTACAATTTTTTTTAAAAAGTATGTGTATAATTCAACATATATAAATAATATAAAATAAAAAAATATAATTTAAAGCTTTTACATTTGCTTGATAATTTTTCTGGACTTATGTTTATTCTATGTACTTCTTTATTAAATGCTTCAATAACTGCCTTTTCTTTTTTTCTTACATTTTTGAGTAACTCAGTCCTTTGCTCCATTCTTCTTCCAATCTATCTACAAATGTAAAAATAAAATGAATACCTTTATAACAAATATACATTAGTTAAGCAAAACAAAATTCCCAACTAGCTGCATATGAGACTGTATGTCTTTTTCTGCATCCTGAGTCTATCACTTCTGTTTCAGCACACATACATACATATACACACACACACACAAATGTGTATATATATATATATGCAGATGTATTTTATATATACATATGTGGATATATATGTATGTATATGTATATATATACACATATGTGTGTGTATATATATATATATATATATGTTTGTTTTTCTTTTTTGAAAAGGCCTAATAGTGGTATTGTTGGGTCATAGGATATGCTTAATCAAATTACTTTGGGGGCATAAGTTCAAATTGCTTTTCAGAATGACTGGACTGATTCATAGTTTCACAAACAGTGGCTCCCACTCACTTTTCAGTCCCTTATAATTTATCTAATCATCCTACCACTTGACAAAAATTCTTTTGTCCAAATTCAACAATGATCTCTTTACTGCTAAATATCTTTTGACAGTTCTTATCCTTCTTGATCTTAGTGTAGTTAAAGAAAAACAAACAAACACCATTGGCTTCCCTTTCTCTACCTTCTTCCATTGCTTTCATGAAACTGTTTTGTCTTGGCTTTCTTTCCACCAATAGCTTTACTCCTTTGGGGTATTTTTTTGCCTTACCATCTTCCATTTTCAACCCATTAAGTGATTATCCAATTAATGTGGGTGGCTGTCAAATCTCTTTATTGGATTCTGTTTTCTCTTTCTGTAATGTCTTTTGTTGACCTCATCTTTTTGAGGGATGGGTTCAGTTATCTTTCTGTCACCTGACTCCCAAATTCAGCCCTGATCTCCCTCTGAATTTTAGTCCTACACTGTCAATTCCTGAATATGCTCATCAAGATCTCCCGTCCACATCACAAATTCAGTATGTCCTGAAACTCATCCCTTCTGTATAATTCCCATTGAGCCCATGGAAATTATAACTGCAAAGAAATATATTTAAATGTAATGCTCTTTACAAACTGACTGCTATATTTACCTTTCCAGAATAATTTTGCATTACCCTCTTATAGCGGTCCTCTTTCCAATCAAATTGGCTTTCTCGTTCCAAGATCACAGCATTCCATTTAACACTTCCACACCTTTGCCCAGGTTGGGCTATATACTTCCTTCAGATTTCAGCCTCTAGGAATTAGAAGGTTCATTGAAGATTAAGTCCTGCAATCTTAGCTGATCTCCAATTAATGTTTTTTTCTTCTGAAATAAGTTACCATTTGCTTCTTTATGTTTGGGGTGTATCTCTCAGTAAACTTTAATATTATTGAGAATAAATATTTCTTTGTTTTTTTCTTTGGAACCCCATTATAGTATCTTGCATCCAGTAATTACTTAATAAATAATGTAACCCAATTAAAAAAACAAATGTAACCCAAGAACCTGGTTCCCCACCTCTGAAGGCCAGATATATTAGATGTCATTCCTCCCCCTAGGATTTTCTGGTAAACTTTAAGGGAACTGGAGTCTAAGCTCTCTGCAAATGGCTTCAGCCCCTACTCATAGTATTCCCTCAAGTATAGGACTTGAGGGTCCCTTGCATCCTAATTCCATTAGCTACCAGCAATTGGGTTAGCTTTTATGTGGAAATATTTACTTCAGAATTTATAAACACAAATATACAAACGTCTCCAAAATGTTGATATTATTCTCCTGACCATGCTCTGTCCCTCCCCTTCCTACCTAAGTCTCTAAGAAGAAGAAAGGGATTGGATTCATATTTTAGTTTGGCTCTTATAATGTACAGACTTATTTCCTCCAAGTTCAAAACATCCCAAGGACTTGCCTAGGCAGGTTGGCTTCTCCAGGATCCTCTGAAAGACTGTATAGTTGCATCACCTCATCTACAATACTGATTCCAAGGTCACCATGGCTCATTTTGGGTCCTGGGAGGATGATCTCTGGCATCTCAAATTGAGGAACAGAGCAGAAACAAACCTCTTAGGCCCATTTCTTGGAGCTGGAGTAAAATAAGGAGAGCAGAAGAACATTTTTTCTATCTCATTGTATCTGTTCATCTCATCCATAATGAGAATGAACTTAAATTTTCTTCACGTGGGCAAAGCAGAGAACGGTGGAAAAAGAGAATGACTGCTTCAGTCTCTCCAGTTTTAAAGATGCATATAGCCAATCAAAACCAGCTACTCCTACCAATTTGATAGGCCCCATGTTAAGTAAACTAGACATGCTTAAAAGATTCCTCAATGGAATTTCATAGTGGGAAAACTGGGCACTCTCAGAAAAACCCAGGTTATATAAATATTTGTTGAATTAAACTCAATCTCTTGCTTCAACTTGTGTCCAATTTTCTAAAAAAAAAAAAAAAAAAAAAAAACAACCCTCTTGAAACCTCAGTTGTTGGTCCCAGTTCCCTTCTCAAATGACCCCATATTTACTTCTCTGTGTATAGCCATCCATCCAGTAGATTATAAACTTTACATGGACAGGTTGTTATTTTTGCCAATGTATCCATAGTACCTAGTTCAATATCTTAGTATTTAATACTAAATGTTTAATAATCATTAGTTATTTAATTAGTTATTTAATAATCATTAGTTATATTGAATTAAACTAACAACTGCTGGAGGTGGCTGCCAACATTTCCACTATGTAGAACAACTTTGTTCGCAAAACAGAAATCTAGGTAGAAATTATCAGTGTAATCTGAGTTTTTCTAATCATTTGGGAAACAAAATGATACAATATGCCTACTTATATAGCTCTAATTAACTGGTCAGATAATTCCCTACAGTTCATTCAATTTTTGTTTTGTTTTGCCCTGTACATCAAGTCCGATTGAAGTTTCCTTTATTAGTGTTAACATTTTCCAAAGAAAAGATGTTGAGTTGTCTTGATAGTATCTCAGATCACCTATGACCCTTCAGTTTACAAACTAGTTTCTGGTCTCTGAACCCCAGGGAGCTGAGAAAAGAAATGCTTTTCCTTTGAAGTCAATAACTAGAATAGTTCCAAGGGAGTATAGCAGCAGATGAAAAAATAAGTATTATGAGAAGAGATAAGGAATATTTAATATATTCATAATCATTAAATGAACTATATATCATCCTGAGCATTTTGAGAAACAGAAAATTAGCAAACAAGATAGAATTTCATGAATTATTACTGATATTATTACTTGACTAGATATCCACATTTTTATTTTTTCTGGAATTCTAAGGAAATTAAGTGAGTTTTCTCATCTCACCTCAAACATCAATTGTGTTGAAATCAAAAGACTCAAGTCCTGGGTATGATTCAGACACTAACAAGTTATGTGGTTTTAGCCAAATTTAATCTCTTTGAT
The DNA here is from genome assembly GCF_016432865.1 of Antechinus flavipes. Lineage (NCBI taxonomy): Eukaryota > Metazoa > Chordata > Mammalia > Dasyuromorphia > Dasyuridae > Antechinus > Antechinus flavipes. Next base: position 178,166,142 of record NC_067402.1, read on the forward strand.
CGTTTTCTCATTACTCAGAAAAAGAAGATACTTTCCTGACATAGAGAATTTTTTTAAAAAGACTCATCATATGCCACAAAATATGTGAAACAGTGCAGTGTGTAAGAGATCTGTGTTCATGCTTTCTTAGGACTACATTGGTCATTGAGAAAGCTCTCAGAAATGATTTTATCAGAAGTCTGTAATAGGCAGAGAGGTGGTGAAGTAGAAATAGTCCTTGGCCTGGAGTCAGAAAAACTCTAGGAAGCCTTCAAATCTGAGTTACAGGCTATGTGATCCTATCTTAGGTTACTTACCTCAGTTTCCTCATCTGTTAAAGGAACTGAAGAAGAAAATGGCAAACCACGCCAGTATCTTTGCCAAGAAAACCCCTAAAAGGGTCATAAGGAGTTGGATACCACTGAAAAAAAACAGCTTAGTGACAACAATGGACCTCACAATGGATCTATGTAATCCAGTTGCATTTTTATTGGGTAATTGTACTTCCAAGGCTCTCTGGGGCAGGATGGTAGAGAACTAAAAGCAAATATTGAAGGAAAGAGGAGAAAAGAAAACAGAAAGAGGATATGAGGGAGTAGAAATGTAATGAGTGTGAAGGTAATAGTTTGTTTCTATGCTGCACTTCACTCTTCTGAGATTTACATATATTAAAGTTTTACCCCCACTCTCTGCCATGCTTTGGATTTGTGTCTAGCACAGTGTCTGGCACACAGTAGGTGCCAACAAATAAATATTTGTTGATTAATTATTGATTCTATCAATGCTAGACTTTTTGACATTGATGTGACTATCCTAGCACACACATTTGTAATACCAGAGAAATTGAGGCGAGAAGAGATTGCTTTTAATTTTTAATGTGGAGAGTTTAAGCTAGCTGACCGAAATGGGAATATATTTCCAAAGCATTAGGTCCAGAGCAACTGAGGCACAACATTTATATAAGTTTTTTTTTGTTTTTTTGTTTTTTTTTTTTTAGCAAGCAAAATACAGAAGTGAGAATTCAATTAGTCTTGCAGCTGTTGTTATTTTTACTTCAAAGAGAGGTCAGGGAGAGAGGAGTGAACTTGGTATTTACAGCTTGGAGATTGTGGCTCAGACCCTGTTAGACAGGGGAATAAGATCATTCTTGGAGAGATAGGGGCTATAACGAGGGCATAACTGCAGGACACGAGATTGTTCTTGACAATAATTCTATTCCCAGGGTAGTTTTTGGACAGAGATGAAGTCAGAGAGGCAATCACTGGAGACTGTTTTTCTTTTTTATCCTTCATTGTGTTGTAAAAGTATGTGAAGGGGAATCAGAGCCTCAAGATTTAAAGTTTTCTTTTTAAACTCAATTTTCCAAGTCTAATTGCACAAATGAAAAAGGGGAAGGGGGTATGACCTGCTATCCAAGGCCTAACACATTGTAGATTTCTCCTTTGCCTGTCAATAACTTTGGATTCCCTATAGGCATGTTCTAATAGCCCTTTGAGATTTTACCCTTCTGCAGCTGAAAAAAAATGACTGAGGAATCCTGATGACACAGTGATACATGGGCAAGAAATGGTAATGATCCAGATGCTAAGTCAGAGAATCTTTCATGATCAACCAGTGAAAAGTTATTATGGTCTAAAACTACAAGTTCAAGATTTTTTACTTGTTTAAAATGCAATAAGTACTTGGGAACCATAACAATCCAATTAATTTTTGAAGCTTAAACACATTATAAGAATTAAAAGGAAATAAAAGATGACATCCCTTTTACAATCAGGAAAGCACAGAGGGCATTTCAAGCTTAAGAAAATATTTCTTGTCTTTTTCCCACCCCAGTCCAAACCCTTTATAATTCTACAACACATACGAAGCTTCAACTGAGACTAAGGAAAGGGGCAAGGCAGAAGGGATAGTATAGGTTTACAATAGCCAAAAAAAAGTCAAACTAGTATATGTCATTTGAGGAATAAGCAGAGTCAAGAAGAACAATCCCTCCATTGGCCCTGAACAATGTTTATTCATTACATTGGCCTGACAAACTCCAATGACATATACTAACCTAACATTTCCTGTTCCTCATGATTGGGAGGCACAGTAAATCAAGGCATTACTGGCACAGTAGGAAGAATAATAGCTTCTGAATCCAGAGGACCTGGGTTAAAATCCACCATTGATGATTACTATATGATCTTGGACAAATTACTTAAATCCCCTGAACTTCAGCTTTGTCATCTATAAAGAAGGTTGAAATAGAGGGCAGCTGAGGTTCCCTTCTAGCCCTACTATACTGCATTAGCCATAGAGCTGAATCCAGGCCTTCTTGCAATCCTCTATCTTTAGAGAATGGGAGGTAGTTTTTGGCTTAGTTTGAACAATATATGTTAGGAGAATTTGTTTTATGTGTTTTTCTGCCATAACAAGAGTTAAATATTTATGCTCTGTCTGATAATCTTGAGTCTTGTGTCTGAAGTTATCTCTGCTCATGAAGTCAAAAAACTGATCAAAGTAGAGAAGAATTATTGGAGAAAAAGTAATGGAAGATGCAGACTGTAGTAGGCAGGGAACGTGTTCTAATAGATTGGAGAGTACAGAATCTTGAGAAAATTGGGGATTTAAGGGTCACCATGAGCAAGCGGGATGGGAGGAATTTCCCACTATTCTTTGGCCTGCTCTTGATAGTACTGCCTGCTATTCAACAAGTGATAGAAAGGTCAGAGAGAGTAACTGGAATCCTACTTAGCACAGCCAAAGAAAAAGACTGCCAGGAAGCAGTCAGAATTTTCTGGCAATGACCGAAACGTAAGCAGAAAAGAGGTGGTATCAAGTCCTTCCAAACGCCTTGATTTAAGCAGCATAGCTCTTCCCTCCCCCATTCTGTGAGTGAAACAGCAATGGGAGGAATGCTTGCTTACTTGCTTGCTTTACAAGGGAGCAATCAGTTGGACAGATGGGTCTAGACAACTGAATTGTGTCTTCCTTAATTCCTGGATTTGGGATGTGCCAGTGAATTGGTTAAGGATTTCTTAAGTTTGGAAATTGCTGTGCATGCAATCGTATAGTAGAATTTAAATACATTGTACTTTTATTCCTTTTGTTAATTCGTCACCTAGAAGTAAAGAAAACATGGGTTTTTTGATTACCTGTATGGCTAACATTTTGACTACATTCGTGCAATCAGGCTACTTTGAAATATAAGAGTCAAGAAGAAGAGACTTCTAGTTCACTCAATCAATAAACATTTATTAAGCACCTAGAATGTGCCAGGTACTGAAGTGAAGTGTTGGGAATACACACACATAGCAAAGGGCAGTTCTTAATCTCAAGGAACTCATAGTCTAAAGGGAGAGACAAAATGTAAACAATTATGTACAACTAAGACATAATACAGGATAAATTGGAGATAGTCCACAAATAGTAGGCACTAGAATCAAGGAGGATTGGAAAATAGCTGAGACTAAGGAGAATATCTCTGCCAGTCATAAATCAAACTAGAAACTTAAGGCAAATCTTTTGTTGGATGGAGAAAGGAACTATCAGAAGCACTATGGGCTTACTCTGAGATTGGCCCAATATGGTATAGGGGATATATCGTATTGGCTACAACAGGCCTGGGCGTGAATCAGAAACACCATCTCCAATACTAGCTATGTGACCCCATCTAAGTCATTTAAACTCTTTAGACCTCAGTCTCCTCATCTGAACAGAACAATAAATCTTTGACTCTAAAATCTCTTTTCTTCTACAAACTTTATGGTGAATGAGATTAGGCCAGTTCCTAATGGCACCACTTGGGGATCAAATAGCTATTTATTCTGTCTTTCTATTATGCCATTTCTCCAGTGTCAAAAAATCAACTGATCTTAGATTTAGAGTTGGAAAAGACCTTGGGTGTCATCTAGAACTATCCCCTCGTTTAAAAAACTCAAGGAAAGAGAAGTTAATTTGCCCAAGATTTTATCATTAATAAATAGTAAATTTGGAACCTAGAGCCTTCAACTCTAAATTCAATACTATTTTTTATTATTACCCTGTCATTTATCCAATTATACTGCATTTATGAAATTAATATTGGTTTATCTTTGTTGGAAGAGGAAGAAGGAATTTAGAGAGGAAATAATGGGGACTTGGAACAAAAGTTTGTTCCAAATACCTGGAGTAAGATAAGAGATGTCCCACTAGTAGTTTGGTAGGAACATCCAATAAAAATGATTTTCATTTCATTTTGATAACACCTTTTTCAGAATAATCCTGTCAAGGAGGTTGTGCAATTATTGAAGCTGTGGAGAAAAAGTAGCACCAGTTTTGTCATTGGAAGATCTGGATGCAAATACATGAGTGATATTTATTAAACAACATATTCCAGCTAATGTGCTGGTATTTATGCGTGATCCTAAGCAAATCACAACCACTCTCTGGATCTTGATTTCCTCATCTATAAAATAGTAAAGTTAGAGTATATGGTCCTTGAGATCCCTTCCCTTTTTAAATTGATGATCTTATGATACTTATTTTGTTAAGTGTCTTCCACGGTTGTTTTTTCTAATCTGGCCTGCTTTTTCTTTAGTATAGTAAACTCCTGGTTAAAAAACTCTTTCTATTAGTGCACATCAGTTAATCAATTAGTTAAACAATAAATATTTGCTAAGCACCTACTGTGTACAATGCAGCATGCTAAGTGCTAGGGATACAAAGAAAGGCAAAAAACAGACCTGTTCACAAGAAGCTTACAGTCTAATGGGAGAGAAAGCATGCAAATAAGTATATACAAACAAGTTATATATTAAAAATGGAAAATAATCAAAATAAGAATGCCACTAGAATGAAGGAGGATTGAGAATGGTTTCCCCTAGAAGGTGGCTTTGAAATTTATACCCTTAGAAAGTGGTGTGGGAACAATGAGCAAGTTTTCCCCATAACTAGCATGTGGCAGAAATAGGACTTGGAATCAGATCTAGCTCTGTAGCCAATATTCTACTTATTATGGCATGATTATGCTACCTTTCTATGGTTACATAACTTATTCAATGACAGAGCTGGGACTTGATGCATGTATTCCATCTTCAAGCCCAGGTTTTCTTCTTGTTTCTTCCCACTCTGACTCAACGGGACAGAAGTCATACAGAGCTGATAAAAATTCTGATTGGTTCAGTCTGTACTGTTCATCTACAGATTTCCCCATCCAAAGACCAAACCTTCCAAAAATGCCCACAAAACCTTCCTCTGTCTCAGTAAGGCTCAGAATCTCACTCAGAGAGATATGGAATTGTTTATTATTCTAATAATTGACCCTAATTTTTACATTTTTTAAGTGAAAGCCATGTGTAGGCTAGAGGTGAGAGAAATTAGGGAAAGAGAAAAGGGAATGAGGAAGGCAAAAATCACCTCTTATACATATTATATTTAAGGTAAACAGGAAGAGAAAATAATAAAACCTCCTCCCTAGGCTTAACTTAATTCCTGACAAAACCCCTATTAATGTGACTCTGACTACCTAATTACAGAAAAGAGGGAAAAAAAATTCTTTCAGAAACTCAGAATCTGAAAGTTGGACTGGACCTTACAGATTTTTAAATTTAATCCTTTATCTGAACAGAATTTCTATTTTCAAAATCTTTGATGAATCATAATCCAGACACCTTTCAAAGGTCCCTAGTGAAGGAGAATCCATTATCTTTGGAGGAAGCTTGAGATTACTCTCTGCCTTGGGATAAAAATAACATTTGCCTATCTGAAACTTCCAAACATAAGGTCCTTTAAAATTCATTCAAGTATGTGATAGGACTTGAAACAATTCAACTAAACTAGCATTAGATGTCCTCAGTGAAGGCCATTTGAACCCTCTCCTCCTTTCTTACGCCTTCACAAAGACTGTTGGATTTGGAATTAGGATATTTCCCCTTCTGTTGATTGCTAGTAACTATCTCCCAAATTCCATTTTGCCCATGAACATAAGTTAGCTTTTACAAAGGGCATTTGGGAACTACAGCAGATAGAATATCAGGCCTGGAGAAAGGAAGATTCATCTTCCTGAGTTCAAATAAACCCTCAAACTCTTACTAATTATATGACCTTGAATCAGTCACTTAACCCTGTTTGGCTGTTTCCTCATTTATTAAATGGATTGGGGAAAGAAATGGTAAATAACACAAGCAACATTGCTGACAAAATCTCAAATGGAATCACAAAGAGTCATGTACAACTCTCATGACTGAACAGTAGCAGCAGCTTTGAAGATATGAGACAAAGGACACTAACCAAAGCGGAATATCCAGGAGTATACAACTTTCCCTTTACGATTGGGGAGAGTAAGCTGATCTAAGACGGTTTTTACATAGCAATGGTTATATCAATTTCATGTCCAAATACCGCATCACTGGTAGATGACTCCTTGTCTCAGCTATCAATGAGCTGGACTCTGAAAATTATTACTAAATTTAGGGCTATATTGGTTGGCTAAAACCCAAACTCTTGGGCTACTTGTTGGCTTAATCTACATATATAAAGCATAATTATACATGCTTATATACATACATATATATTTCTATAAATACATACATACGTACATGTGTATTGTGCTTGGGGTCTGTTGTGATCATTCACTTTGATAAAACTTGTTTCATTCTTTGTATTTATATCCCTAGGGCCTAACACAATACTAGCACTAGGAGTTAATAAATACTTATTGATTGGTTGATCTTGAGCTAGAATCCAGGTCTTCAAGGTTTTCCAAAGTAATTTTCCCACCCTACTGCAATAAATAGAAAGAAGAAGATGAAGAAGAAGAAGAAGAAGAAGAAGAAGAAGAAGAAGAAGAAGAAGAAGAAGAAGAGAAGAAGAAGAAGAAGAAGAAGAACAACAACAACAACAACAACAACAACAACAACAACAACAACAACAACAACAACAACAACAACAACAACAGAAGAAGAAGAAGAAAAGAAGAAAAGGGAGAGAAGAATGTGATGAAGAAGAAAAGTAAATTCTCTATAATCAGAACTAAGTAATGATAGCAATGGGAGAGAATGAAGAGAGCAAAAAATAGTAAACAGGAATTCTGAATTAGGCAAATTTCAAGATTTAATTTATCTCTAGGGAGCGAAGTATGTATTGCTGCACATATCACAAACTCAGCCTCAGTTTCCTCATCTAAAAATAAAAATAAAAAGATTGGGCTAAATAATTTCTGTGTTCTTTTTCCAGCTCAGTTATATTTGATGATGTTATAGTACCCAACTCTAGACTCTGGTAACCCTGTCTGCATTTTAATAGTTCTCTATAATTTTTGTATTTCTAAAAATGGCTTATTCCTAGCAGCAAGTCAACAGTGGAGGGAGTTCATTGATGTGAAACGTATTTTCTTATGTACTATAACATGAGGGGCATTGCAACTCCCACAAAAGATCACTTTATTTCCTGTTTTTCCTCACTTGCACATTTTTTCCACAATCTTTTCCACTAGGGAGCTATGGTCCTAATTTTCCTAGCTTGTCATATGAAATATAGTGGGAAATTTCAGCTGTCACTTCACCGAATTTAAAGCCACTTTTTTGTGTTTAGAATGTGTCTATAAACTGGAAAAATGATGGATCATTATTGCCATCTTCTGGTAGATATGAAAACATACATGCAATAATGAATTCTGTTAGATTAAAATTTGGGGAAGGACTGATCATTTTGAAAATTTATTGATATAAAATTTTAGAAATGCATTTAAGATTCACTATCAATATAATTTCTATAATTCTGATTTGCTATATTAAAATAACAAAGTAAAATAAAAATTAGTTTGCAATGAATCTGAGTTTGGGAATAAAATTTTGACTAAGACAAACTGAAATTTTAGCTATTCCAAGATAATCTCCATGCAAAAATACAAAGACCTTTTTTTTAAAACTTGTAAGTTGTATGACCAACATAGGACATTAGTAAGATGGAAAAAAGGTTCTACGGTAATGAAAGATTCTGCTTCCTTTGGAGATTCTGACTCTGAAATTCATATTCTAAACTGGAAGTTGCAAGTCTAGTTTCAGAGCAGATAATAGTATTCAAAATAAATTTGGAGATGGGCAAGTTAGATGGTGCAGTGGATAGAACACTATCCCTGAAGTCAGGAAGAGGACCTGAGTTCAAATTTGGCCTTAGACACTTTCCACTTCCCACATACTAGCTGTATGACCCTGTGGAACTCACTTAACCCTAAAGAGAAAAATAATTTCTTAAAAAAAAAAAAGATGAGAAATAATTACCTTTGTAGGCACTGAACTTTTTCTCCAGACTTCTTTCCTATTTGTACCTAATCATGTTGTCAAAGTGAGCTAGTGGTATTAATTTATGGCATATGATCTACATAGATAATCAATATATAATTCAGTTAAAAGTTGGAGACTATAAGGCTATTCTACTGTTTTGATCTGGTTATGTAAACCTCTATATCTTCTTCCTTAAAACTTTTGATGGATTTTCACAGTCATGTCAAACTCATTGTATTTCTAAAAATGATTTCTTCCGAGCAGCAAGTCAACAGTGGAGGGAGTTCACTGATGTGAAACATATTTTCTTATGTACTATAACATGAGGGGCATTGCAATTCCCACAAAAGATCACTTCATTATCCCAAAGAGATCTTAAAGACAGGAAAGGAATGTGTATGTGCAAGATTGTTTATGGAAGCCCTTTTTATAGTGACCAGAAACTGGGAACAGAGTGGCTGCCCATCAATTGGAGAATGGCTGAATAAATTTTGATATATGAATGTTATGGAATATTATTGTTCTGTAAGAAATGACCAGGAGGATGATTTCAGAGAGGCTTGGAGAGACTTACCTGAACTGATGCTGAGTGAAATGAGCAAGACCAGGAGATCATTATATACTTCAACAACAATACATATGATGATCAGTTCTGATGGATGTGGCTCTCTTCAACAGTGAGATGACCCAAATCAGTTCCAATTGTTTAGCAATGAAGAGAATCAGCTACACCCAGTGAAAAAACTATGAGAAATGAGTGTGGACCACAATATAGCATTTCCACTCTTTCTGTTATTGTCTGCTTGCATTTTTGTTTTCCTCCTCAGGTTATTTTTACCTTCTTTCTAAATCCAATTTTTCTTGTGCAGCAATATAACTGTATAAATATGTATACATATATTGGATTTAACATATGCTTTAACATATTTAACATATATTGGATTACCTGTCATCTGGGGAGGGGGTAGGATAAAGGAGGGGAAAAGTTAAAACAGAAGGTTTTGCAAGGGTCAATGTTGAAAATTATCCATGCATATGGTTTGTAAATAAAAAGCTATAATTTTAAAAAGATCATTTCTTGTTTTTCCTTATTCACACATTTTTTCTAAAATCTTTTCCACTTTTCCAAACTCCCCAGAGTATTCTGTTTAAAAATATACATTAAGTGCCCAGAATGTGTAAAATTCTTCACCAATTTGCCTCCCACATTATAATGGGTTTACTTTTCCTAGTCAGAGGTTGTAATTAATACAAATGATAATAATAACTAGTGTTTATATGACATATCTATTCTGTGCCAGACACTGTGCTAAGTACTTTATGAATTCTCATTTGATCTTCACAATCATCCTGGGAAGTAGATACCATTATTATCCCCATTTCACGGATGGGGAAATTAAGGCAAGCAGAGATTAAGTGAGTTGTCCAACCAGGATCATATAGCTAGTAAATGTCTGAGGCTAGATTTGAATTTATGTTTTCCTTTCCTTCAGACCTGGTGTTTATTCACTATATACACAGTCTCTAATTCATTAGTTCAATGCAAATTTATAAAATGAAATAACATTGTAAAAAAAAATAGCAATGGCATTTTGTCTCCTTAAACCTAGAGCATTCTTTCACTAATAGTTATGCCAAGAGTGGAAAGATTGGACATAGAGAGAGATTAAAGAAGGTGGGATATATCTAAGAAGCACATGTGTCTACATAATACATTACAAAAGCATATGTGTAAAAAATTTATTTGCAAAAATACAAGCAGTTTATATTCATTTCCCAGTGTTCTTTTTTTAGGTGTAGCTGTTTCTGTCCATCCTTGATCAATTGAAACTGAATTAGCTCTCTTTATCGAAGAGATCCACTTCCATCAGAATACATCCTCAAACAGTATCATTGTTGAGGTATATAATGATCTCCTGGCAACCTTCATCTAAAATATGACTTTTTTTTTCATAAAATAAATATTGTTTTTTTTTCTTCTTTTTAACTTGTAGACCAGAGACTAAGTTTTAGTTCTATTAGTGAGAAAGGTAGGTTCCTATGAATCTAGTCTTCAAAATAAGTAAAACAAAACAAAACAAAAAAAAGTTCAGCTATTTATTTCCATGAGGACGGAACTCTCAGCTTTTACTCCTGAGGTTAATTATCACAAGTAAAGACTCACTTGTGTAATGTTTTTCATATAAATATCTTTAATGATAAGAAAATGATGGCAATAAAATTTATGTTTAGAGAATGGCTGAATACACTAAGGTACAATGGAAGGGGAGGATGCAAGATTAGATCAATCTACTCAATGAAATTATATGCCAGAACTCCTGATTAAGGATAAAGACAGTGATGGGGCTCTACTGATTATCCCACCCACTTATAAGCAAATGCCTTTGTTAAGTAAGAACACTCTCTTATTGAATAAACCAATAAAAACCAAGTATAAACAGGACCAGTGTACTTTGAATCAGTAAAAACTATTTCATGAGAGATTTGGAATTTGTATTAAAGAGAAGAGCTATCTCATAACCAGATTTCAATTCCAAAGGATAAAGGTAAAGAGGAAGAATAAGAGCTTAACTCAGAACTGGCATCCTCAGAGTTAACAGAGAAAGGAACATCAGAAAGTAAGATTGAGCTGAAACAGAGAAGGAAGATTTTGAAGAGGACCATCAACTTTATAGATATCTTGGACAGGAAGATCTAGGCTGATGCCATTCATATATCCACAAACTCAAGAACGGAGGGAAATCCCAAGAAAATGTCTGTTTTTCCCCTAACTTCCCCAACCAGTGTTTCTCTAGCCACAAACATTATAATATATTCTTGTTATTTTGCTACTCAAATATTTCAGTAACTTAAATTTTTTCCTCATTAACAAAGAGGTGATGGGTTAACTAGAGCTAGCTATAGATGTAAATTTCTAATGCACTATTTATTTATTTTTATCATTAATAAAATTGAGTTCCCGATCCTTTTTTTCCATCTCACACCTTATCCATCCACTGAGAAGTCAAACAATATACTAATTATATATGTGAAATCATGCAAAATGTATTTTCACATTAACCATATTGCAGAAAGTGAGAAAATTATCTCTGAAAGTGGATTATATTCAGAAATTTATCTCTGAAAGTGGATTATATTTTTTCATCATGATCCCTTTGGAATTGTCTTGGATCACTGTATAGATCAGAGGAGCCAAGTCTTTCACAATTGTTCATCATTACAACACTGATGTTACAAAACACTATGATTTCCTGGTTCTTCTTACTTCACTTGACATCTATTCATCTATTCATCCCATGGTTTGTTTGTTTTTTTCTGAAACCATTCTCCTCATCATTTCTTATAGAATAGTACTTTATCATAATCATATGCCACAACTTGTTCAGTAATTTCTCAATTGATGAACATCGCCTCTTTTCAATTCTTTAACACCAAAAAAAGATGCTATAAATATTTTTGTATTTATAAGTCCTTTTCATTTTTCATTAATCTCTCTGGGATACAAAACTATAAGTGATATTGCTGCATCAAAGAGCATGTACAACTTTATAGCTCTTCAGGCATAATCCTGGATTGTTCCCCAGAATGGTTGGGCCAGTTCACCATTCTACCAACAATTCATTAATGTATCTATTTTCCCTCATCCCCTCCCACTTTTAAAATTTCTGAAACCTGTGAGGTGTTACCGCAGAGTTGTTTTAATTAGAGCATTTTTTCTATATGATCATAGATAGCCTGACTTCTTCTGAAAACTGCCTATTCGTGTACATTGACTATCAATTGAGGAATGGCTATTATTTTTTTAAATTTGACTTAGTTCCATATATATATTTGAGAAATGAGCTGAACAGACAATTTTCAGATGAAGAAATTGAAACCATTTCTAGTCATATGAAAAAATGCTCTAAATCTTTATTAATCAGAGAAATGCAAATTAAGACAACTCTAAGATACCACTATACACCTGTCAGATTGGCTAAGATGACAGGAAAAATTAATGATGAATGTTGAAGGGGATATGGGAAAACTGGGTCACTAATACACCGTTGGTGGAGTTGTGAACTGATTAAACCATTCTGGAGAACAATATGGAACTATGCCCAAAATGCTATCAAATTATACAAATCCTTTGGTGCAGAAGTATCTCTACAGGGCCTGTATCCCAAAGATATCATAAAAAAGGGAAAAGGACCCAGATGTGCAAAAATGTTTGCAGCAGCCCTTTTTGCAGTGGCAAGAAACCAGAAACTGAATGGATTTACATCACTTAGAGAATGGCTGAATAAGTTATGATATATGAATGTTATGAAATATTATTGTTATATAAGAAATTATAAGCAAGATGATTTCAGAAAGATCTGGAGAGACTTACATGAACTGATGTTGAGTGAAATGAGTAGAACCAGGAGAACATTGTACACAGCAACATCAAGATTATACAATGATCAGTTCTTACGGATATGGCTCTTTTCAACAACAAGGTAATTCATGGAAGTTTCCATAGTCTAGTGATGAAGAGAGCCATTTGCACCTAGAAAGAGGACTTTGGAGACTGAATGTGGATCATAGCATAGTAGTTTCACTTTTTTATTGTCTGCTTACATTTTGTTTTCTTTCTCACTTTTTTTTTTTTGATCTGCTTTTTCTTGTGTGGCATGATAATTATGGAAATATATATAGAAAAAAGGCACATTTAACATATACTGGATTATTTGCCATCTAGAAAAAAGGATGGGGGGAATAAAGGAAAAAAATTTGAAACACAAGGTTTTTCAAGAGTGAATGCTGAAATTTATCTATGCATATATTTTGAAAATAAAAAACTTTAACCAAAAAAAACTTTTTCAGACCAATTATCCAATCCTCTGACTGCCTCTGGGATGATAATTCTTGAAGCTCCAAGACCCATTGCTCATGCTTCTTCCATGGTCTAGGCCTGAAACTATCCCAATAATATAGACTTCTTCTGAAGCCCTTCTAAGTTGTCTTGGACAAAGAAAAAAAAAGTATCCTTATATGATCTTTTGTTTTCACTGCCATTCCAAACTTTAATTAGAGATGTTATTTTAAAGTTGTTTGGAGGGGAATATTGGGAGACTTAGCTGAGTTCTGATCTACATTCCATCAGTACTCCATCTTGACTCTGCTGGAGGAAGCATAAATGTAAATCTTGGCAGAAATCCTAACCTTTTCCTAAATGTTAGGAATTTTCCCACCTGGAGATTCATTGTGATTTAACTTGTAACTTGTTATCTTAAAACAAACCCCCAGAGGAGTGAAGCACATAGACCTTGTTGTTGCTCTTGAGTCATTTTAAAATTGCATTATACTTTTCATGATTCTGTTTGGAGTTTCTTGGCAAAGATACTGAAGTGTTTTGTCATTTCCTTCTACAGATTATTTTATGGATGTGGAAATGAGGCAAACAAGACTAAGTGATTTACCCAGCATCACACAGCTAGTAGGTGTCAGAGGCTAGACTGAATTCATGAAAAATATCTTCCTGACTCTAAGCCCAGAATTCTATCCTTCACTATCTCACTGCCCGCATAGATCTTAGCACCAATTATGTTGCTCCAGGCTTAAATTTGCAAATCATTGTACCAAGGAGTTACAGGACATAAGGAAATCTAGTTTGGTTCTTTTTGACTGGGAATTGCCTTGACCATGATTTGTAATTGAAGATAAGATTGGGGTATGAAACAAATTCTTGTCCAAAGAACTTCCCCCACAAGAGTGAATTATTGAAACAGCTTTCTCCTTTCAGACTGTTATACCTCATCCCAAGATTTCTTTCCCTCCTACTTCCAGAAAAAGAGGATCTGGAATAAGATGACTGTCTCTCCTTCTTCCCACTGGAAATTGCAATGAACACCTCTGGTAGAGGCACATGATATCCAGAAATTTGATAGTCCAGATAAACTGAGATTGGAGTTTCTTAAACTTCCAATTCTTGATTATTTCTTCCTACCTTATTTTCCTTTCTGTGAAAAGTCCATTAATAGTGATCTGAAAAATGGAAGTTTCCAGTCTTGGTGATTTCTTCTTTAATAATCCTGAATTTGGAAATTCTTGGGTTCCAGAATCAAGATTTGGTTGACCAGAGGAAAAAGATTTCTTTAACAATATATTTCTCAGAGAAAGAGGATGGTCAGTAGGATTGCCCTGAAACAAGAGGATTAAAAACATACAAGACACCAAGAGACCTGGACATTGGTTGCCAAAGATCCAGTGTGATTTGTTTGTGTCGTTTGAATAGTGAAGGTTTAAGGTGAATGTACAATATCTTTTAAATGGATCCATTGCCACTCTTTTTGATTTATGTCTTGAGTGTTGGACTCCAATAATTCTGCAGGAGAAACAGACACTGATGATTTTGCACAGCTCTGCCCCATTTAAATCCAGTTCACTTGCAAATCATGACATCACCTCCATGATGTTATTGGTCTTCTTGAGAATGAAGGAGGAGCCACAGCAACAATAGTCTGTTCAATAAAACAATGGTGGACGTTTACCTTTGAGGGAATATAATAAACATAATAGAATATTTAGATTTTAAGGTACCTATTAGAGTGAATAATAATGCCTTTGAAGTGGTCACATTATTCAAATTCAAACAGTATGTTGCTATTTGCCTAGAAACAATTTGCATATTTTCCATATATGTAATTTCAAATAGTATGAATTCAAATTTTTGTTAATTGGGACCTAGCTGATTCAACCCTACTCCCCCCCCCACCTTTGTGTTTATGCAGTTTCTATGGTCAAATAAAATAAAAATCTGTCTCATACCTTATATCTTTATTGGATTTTTAGTACCTTTGAATGTTGGAACCTGTTACTGACATTTGAGGAGACATTAGACATGAATTTTAAAATTAAACTTTATTTTAAAGATTTTTTATGGAGAAATATCATAAGAGAATTAACAAGTCAAAGAGAACATGATCTCTTTGAAGTCAAGTCTCTAGGACACAGCCAGATATATTTAGGTTCATAGTCTTATAGGGAAAGAGGACCTTGACCACCAGATACTGCAGCATACAAATGTAATTAAACATTGTTGCCTTCTGGTTATTTTAATTGTGTCTAACTCTTTGTTTGGGGGTTTTCTTGGCAAAAATACTGGAATGGCATGCCATTTCCTTTTTCAGCTCATTTTACAGATGAGGAAACTGAGGCAAATGGAATACAATGACTTGCCCAAGGTCACAGAGCTAGTTAATGTCTGAAGCTGTAGTTGAACTCGGGTCTTCCTGGCTCCCAGCTGTTCACTGTGCTACTTAGCTGGTCCAATTGAACATTAAGCATTGAAAAGAATGACAAATATGAAGTCAGAGAAAGATTTTTATTTTTTTTTTATGATTAAGTCATTACATTTAAAATTTTTATTGTTCTATTTTTAGTTATACATTTATGTTAACATTTTAAAAGCATATTTCCTTATGAATCATGTTGGGAGAGACAAATCACAACAAAAGGAAAAATCCACAAGAGAGAAAAAAAAAACAGAAAAAAGAAGTGAACATAGCATGTGTTGATTTAAACTCAATGTCCATAGATTTTTTTCTGGATGCAAATGGCATTTTCAGAATTTATTGGGATTGCGTAAATCATTAAACCATTAAGAACAAACAAGGCTTTCACAGTTGTTCATCACAAAATCTTGCTGTTATACAGTACAATGTGTTCGTGCTTCTGTTTCATTCAGTATCAGTTTGTGTCAATTTTTCTGGCCTTAGAGAAAGATTTTTAAATGAAATAATACAGAAGTAATACAGAAGAATATTATAAAAATAACACTGCATAGAAATGAATAATATTGATACCATACTATGAAAACTAAAACATATGACCTTAATTTCCACAAGCAATCAGTAAAACTCAAAAATAAAAAGTGACACTATCCCAAACATTCTTTTCGAGCATTCTGCTTAACTATCTTTAAAGAATTTTCTTTACTAGAGGATTTGTCTCTGTTGCAAACTATCACCGTTCAATGAAGAAATCTGAAAAATTAGAGAAATGTATCTTAAACAAATTATAGATATAAATGCATAAGTAACAAATTGATAAAGGTGGTTTTATTACGTTAAAATAAGATGCATCAATTTTTAAGGCATTGATTTCATAGCATTTTTTGGTAAGCATGTTTTTTTATCTAACAGATAACATAACTACCATTCTAATGAGCTCTGCCCATGAATAAAAATTACATTAAAATAATCTTAATTTAAAAAGATTGGGAATTATGTTGCGGAATAATCTTTACAACTACTTCTAGCAATAAATTCTATGTTACTAATTTGAATAAAAATGTAGTCTGTTTTCTCAAGATATAAAGGCATGTTAAAATAGATTCTAATAACTTATCAAAAATTTTAATATATGTTGAAAATTATAATAAAGGAAAAGAAACAAGGCATCTTAAACAGAAAAAAAGTTCTCAAAATAACTTTTTTCTGTTCTCAAGGATTTTGAATATGAAATAAAGTGGGCCTAGGATTTAAAAGTTGAGAATAGCCTGGGGTGGGGAGTGTGGGGGATGAGGGAGTGAATAGGGGGGTAGCAGGCAAAAAAAGTTCAGGTCAAACTTTTTGAAAATTTTATCAAAAATACTTCTACTCAACTTCCACACGATGGCAGTGTTTAAGAATTTTACTAGACTAATGTGCCTGGAAAAGAACATCAATTAAACATTTAGAAATATACGATAGAAAAGCAGAAGGAAGTTTAGAAGAGGACACAGGAAAGCACAATAGTATTGAAGCTACTATGAAATGTAAATACATACGTACATGCATATATGTGTGTATCTATATTTATATTCATAAATACCTTTCTTTTTTAAAAAAGCTTACTGTTTCATGATAATCACAATGTATATATGTATGTAATTCCTAATAAGAATTATTAGATTTTGACACTGTAGTGATGTCCTCTCATGACACAGAGGCAACTCTGAGTTCTTAAAAGTTATGTCAATATAATGCTTTGGCAAATTATAACAAACTGAAAAGAGTTTGGGTATAGTCCTAGAGAGAGTGTATAGCTACAATCCGAAGAGAAACTTGGTTGAATATAAGGAAGATCATCACCAGCAGGTTGACCATTATATAAGAAATTATTCATAATTTCCCTAAAATAATGGCTTCATAAAGGTATTAATATTGATTGAAGAAAAGGGACAGTATTCAATATTTGAGAATAGTGGTCAAAGAAGTTATCAGGTAGTGACTATTAATATGAAATACTAACCATCAATTGTATTTTAACATGTAATTTTCTCTATTGAAGATTTTTATAAATGATACTTCAAACTGTCTTGGAAAAATGAACATATTCAGGGGTATGGAGAAACTATACAGATCAGATATCTTTCTAAACTAGAAATGGTTGTGTGTTAAATAATGCCAAATTTAATAAAAATTTGTTTCTATCAGATTTATGACTAAAACAGAGTATAACATAGATATATTTTTTCCTTGACAGCTTAAATGGTGTCATGACTTAGACTGAAATACCAAAGGGAAGTCAACATGGGTCCAAGATCTCTTCTCTTCAAAAGAACTTCCATAGCCAGATAAAGGTGAAGGAACTTGTATTTTTTTTTTATTTTACAACTTTATTTAAATAAAGTCCAGCTTAATTGTGTGTAAGCTTTTGAAAGTAATGACAATCATATAAGAAACCAACGTATGTAGCTTTTATGGCACTTGTTCGGTGAATTTTCAGCCTCATTGCATTTCCTGGACAAATTCACTCAGATACTATATGGGACATTCCTCATTTCTTTGGGCCAAACAACTTTAAGTGTAGTGTCAATACATCCATCTGGAGTTCCGATTTCTTTCATGGTAAATTTGTGGATTTCTTTCAGAGGCTGAGGAGTTTGTTTTTTGAAGCTTTCCCCATGAATTCTCTTACAAATGTTGATGGTATACTCTCTAGTCACCACCTAGTTGATAGCAGAACCTCCCTTCTTTTTCTTTCCACTTTTCTTTGAGGGAGCCATCCTACCCTCGAACAGTTTGGAAAGGAAGGGCCCAGAGTATTGTGGGAAAATCTAATTGACGAGGGAACTTTTAAACACTCATAGGAAGTTTTTCAGAATAGAGCTGCCCAATCTTACTGACTCCTGATTAGATTTTTAAAATTTGTCTTCATGATTTAAGACAAAAACCAAATCTCTTAGACACAAAAATAGGTATTTGTGAATGTCTATGCATGACTTCATTTTAGCGATCATGTGTGTTATAGAAACTCTTACATTTAACAGCTGTAAATCACCATTCTGTTTAGTACTGGTCAGAATAAATCACACCTGGAATTAGTGGTCAAATCCACAAGCAGGAGATTAATTGCTACAAAACCTGAGATTTCCACAAACTTGTAGCTCTCTGTGAAAAGTGAGGAATTTCCTTTATTCTCATTATCTTGTTTAGTTTGTGAATCTATTCTTGTGTTTAGAGATATAAAAGTCTAAGGAATAAGTAATCTTTAATTATCTGGGAGCAAGATAGAGTTCAGACAGTAGCCCAAAATGCCCATTGCTCAGAACAACCACCACAATTTCTGGCATTTCAGTGATAAATTTTCATTACTGCAACAAGAAAATGAAAGTGGTTTAAGTCAGTATTACTTACTATGTGAATAAATACCTCATAGTGTTGTTATGGAGAAATAATACTTGAGTTTAAGCTTTGAATGTCATGTGTAAAGTAATTTGCTCTTTCAAATAAAAGCAGTAGATTTAAAAAAAAAAGAATAACTGATCTTGAAATTAGCAGATTTTCCACAATAAATAGAACTCAAGGGTCTTTCTATAAGTACATTTTCTTTTGCACAAGAGATCCTTATTTCATTCTGAAGGAATTGGCTAAAATTCGTCAACATTGTTATGTCTAAGAGCGGTTGATTTGAGGATTAGATTCTCAGCATTAGCATTGGAAAATGAAGTAACACTTCTGTGCTCAGAAAAAAGCCCAGGTCCCCCAGAGGTACTAAAAATCAATCATGAGACTTGCTGAGTTTTGAAAACAGGTATTCCTTAACAGCTAGGAATTAAGTGTCTGAGGTTAGATTTGAACTCAGGTCCTCCTGATTTCAGGGCCAATGCTCTATCCACTGAACCATCTAACTGCCCCTATCATAGTATTTTGTAAGGTAAAAGATTTAGTCCTAATTCCTAGTATTGGTGATATAAGAATGGAGCCATATTGCTAGTCAGTTCATAAGCATTCCTAAAATAATACCAAATGTTGGTATAAAATAGAGAATTAGTGAACTTTCTAAGCTTTACAACCATCCAGATGCACTCTATGCAAAATCTTGAAATGAAGATAAAATCTCAATTTTTGATAAGACTTGTTGTATAGGACAAATTATAGCAAGAACACTCCTCAGTTGAATTATGAGTTAGTATATAAACTCAGAATATCTATTCTGTCCTGAGCAACAGATTAGGAGAATAGAGTTCTAATTATTTCTTATATTGGGCCACGTGGATCTCAGTTTTGTTCATCTGGATAGTCTTCTGACTACCCTTCAAGTCAGTTAGAGACTTAAAATATTTCTGAATATAGGTGTTTTTCTCTTTACTCACTACACTGTTTTCTGCATCCCAATTCAAGTCAAAGTCAAGTCAAGTCAATACATCACACTAATTGTTATCATTTTACTATTTTACTATGTTAAAGAAAAACACAGAGAAAACTACATATTTTGAGGAAAACTGGAGTAAAGGATTTTGCAAATGATTAGATAATTTAAAAATGAGAACATCATTAATGTAGATCACACTTTGGATAATTATTATATAAAATTATGAAAATTATGGAAGCACATTTTAAAAACCTTCCTAGTTCAACTAAAAATACTAAGAAATTATATTTCTCTGGTTTAAAAGCTCTTTCTTGATGTGTTTTCACCTTATAAAGATTGTTAATAAAAAACAAAGGTTCTCCTCCTCTTCCTCCTCCTCCTTTGATACATTATATCATCTAAATAAGTATCTTTGAAACATTATATTATCTAGGAGGAACAATGTACTTAATATCAAACAATTTGCCAAATGTAAATCTATTACTGCTGCTGTCATCATCATAATAGTTCAAGGCTCTGAGGCAATGGGACAGAAGACAAATAATTTGAAGGAGAAAGAACCATTTGGAAAACAAGTGAAGAAAGGCTCCTGGTTGTTGTGCTTAAGTATTCTAGATAAACAACAGTCAGTATGATAACACTGTAATTTCTGGAAGGAGATAAAATGAGGAAAGAAAACATAAAATGGTGGAGGAAACAGATTCGATATAATCTATTTCAAAATTTGCTTAGACTCCTCTGTTATTGTTGAATTGTTTCAGTCATACCGATGAGGTTTGTATCCCCTCAATTCCCAGTGGTGATGAGGTTAGTGGCAATTGAGTTGTTAAAATCCCCTTTCAATCGGCTTTCCGTTTAAAGTGAAAGAATTCACTTATCCTGAATTATCCTGAAAGTTTATTGTTGGATAGAAACCAGTTTGCTAAGAGACTGACATCTATAGAGGCAAAGTCCTATTAGGGAAATGAAGTCTGACAGTGAGAAAAAAATGCCTTCTCCTAGCAGCTGAGCAAACTACTTTAGGCCTTCTACAAGGAGTGACTCCAGAAACTGCCCTTTTTAAGAAGTATTGAGGCTTCAGGAAGCCAAGGTTCCCAGGTTTAGATGTTTATCAGTTTCCATCCCAGATCCCACTTCAAAGGGATGCTTTTTGACCAGGATTTCTAATTGAATCAAAGGCTCTGGCATCCTCTAAAGATAACTTATCTGGGAAGATATGCCTTCTCCAGGAGGGGTTAAAACTCCAAAAGGGATCATAGATCAAAAGGAAACACAGTTTCAGAGTGATCATTTTAAAGGGAACACAGTTTCAATAAAGGGAACACACTTTCAGAGTGATAATCTTAAAGGAAATGCAACTTCAGTAAAGGGAACAGTTTCCCTCCCACTTCAATATATTTTAGTGACCCATGTAGAGTTTTCTTGGCAGAAATACTGGAGTGGTTTACCATTTCCTTCTCTAGCTCATTTTACATATGAGGAAACTGAGGCAAACACAGTAAAGTGACTTGCCCAGAATTACATAGCTAATGAGGCCATATTTAAACTGAGGAAGACTCATTTTCCTGACTCCCACTTTATACTGCATCACCTAATTGCCCTTCTTTCTGGATCTAGAATACCTCTAAAATGGGATAAGGCAGTATGGCTCATTCATCTCCATAGGACTTTCTTGACCTTGCCCAGGGCTAATTGTAGTCTCTGAAACCCCTTTAAGCTTCTTTTAATGTATTTTCTTTCTCAAATAGAAACTGACTTTTTTGAGGACAGGTACTTTTGATTATTCAGTCAGTTATTTAACACCAACAAAAGCAAGTCAGTGCTAAGCCCTTGGAAATACAAAAAGAGAGAAGAATCCTTGCCCTCAAAGAGTTTACCATTTAATGTAGGAGACCACCAGCAAACAAGTGTATGCAAACAAGTTATATAGAAGATAATTAGGAAATAAGAGAGGAAAGGTGCTAGAATTAAGAGGGGTTAGGGAAGTCTTCCTGCAGAAGATAAGAATTTTAGTTGGGATTTAAGGAAGCCATGGAGATCAGGTGGGACAATCAGGTGGGCAAGTCACTTAACTGTGTTTGTCTCAGTTCCTCGTGTATAAAATGAACCAGAGCAAGAAATGGCAAACCACTGCAGTTTGCCAAGAAAACTTTAAATGAGGTTACAAAGAGTGGGAGAGAACTGAAAAATGACTCAACAATAACAAGGTGAGCTGTAAGAATGGAGCAAGAATAATATTCCAATAATGGGGAACAACCAGAGAAAAGGCCCAGAGCCAAGAAACAAGGTGTCTGGTTCGATGGACCATCCAGTCAGCCATTGTCACTGGGTCAAAGAACATGTGATGGAGATTAAAGTATAAGAATACCGAAAAAGTTGAATGGGGCTAGGTTATTAAGGGCTTTGAACATCAAACAGAGGATTTTGTATTTGCTCCTGAAGGCAATAGACAGACTTTCCCCTTGTATTTGTATTCATAGTTTAACACAATGCCTGGAACATAGTAAGTGTTTTTAAACTGCTTGTTGAGTGGACTGAAGGAAAAGAGAACTTAATCAGATTTTTTTTTCTTTTAGTTTAGGTTAATGAAATTCACAGGTTGTTGAATTTCCTTTGTTTGTTTTCCTTTTGGTTTGGGTTGAGATTGTTATTTATGATCTTTGTGCTTGGTCTACCATGTGCAATTATGTTATGTAATTCTTCCTACTATGTATACCCATAAATGAGCTCTATATCTGATAAAGGGTTAATGTAAGTAAATAAATGAAGAATTTGTGATTTTATCAATATGAGAAACTCCCACCATGAAAACAGATTATAATTCATCTGTGGATTAATAATTAAGTATAAAGGAGTTGCTCAAAATACATAGAAGCTAATGGACTTTGTTCAGCCAATTAATCTGAGTTTATAAGTATCAGGACTTGAACCCAGGCCTTCTTGACTCCAGACCTATCTACTACATCACCTTGCCTCTAGTATGCATGTGAATTAGTATATTATATATAAATAATTGTGGTATATGTAATAGCATTACATGTGAATGAATGGATTTTTGCCTTAAGTATAACATCCAGAGGTTTCAGAATTTTTCCTAGGAAGAAAGTATGAAGGGATACTCATCTGGGTAGAATCATAGAAATTCAGGGAATTGGTTACAAGTTTTTCCTCCCCCTTCAGTGTTGCTAAGTGTCTCCCTGAGACTTCTTAAAGAGAGATTTGTCAAAAAATTTTGCATAGCTTTCCCATTTGCTTCCAGGAACATGGCAGTTATGGAAAGGAAGTAATACCTCATCTTAAGCTAATCATAAAGCAAGTAAGTGGAGGGAGAGAAGAGAATCGAAGGGATTTGTGGAAGAAAAATAATTATTGACATGAATGGTTCTTTTTTGTGCCAGCCTATGGACTTAACAAAAGATCTAAAAATTTATTGATTAGCTTAAAACATGTATTGACAGCAGTCAAAAAATATATTACCATTCCATTTGAGAATGGAGCCCCAGTAACCAAAGATAACTCTAGGATATGGGAGCAATTTTATGAAAAAATAGCATGTGGTATCATTGGAGGCAGAGAAGAAAACACTCTATACATATGTAGAATGTAGTCTGAGGAGACAAAGCTGATTGCTGAGAGAGGACACATGAGAGCTGTTCCAATGGAGGAGTAATCCTACATGAGTTTTCTAGACGATGTTCACTTTCCCTTAGTAACAGTATTCTGTATGACATGGTAACTTTTTTGGTGTTGTGGGGGAGGGGGACTTTCTCTTATTATTTATTCTGTTATTCTGTCCTAATTCAAAGCTTTGCTTTGATCTGTCTTTCTAGATCCCAATTTCTTAAATTAGTTTGCAACCCCTTATAGATTCTTGTAATTGAATATGGAGGGCAATGAAATTACAATTCATTATCAGTGAATGTTTGGTTTGTATGCCTATTTTATATATATTTATACTGGGGTCACAAAAAATTTCTCAGGCAAAAAAAAATTTCAAGTGAAAAAAGTTTAAGAAGCCCTGTTTCAGATAAGGCCTTGAGACATTGACTATAAAACTCTCTTGAAAAAAAGAAAGGAAGGAAAGAAGGAAGAAAGGAAGGAAGGAAGGAAGGAAGGAAGGAAGGAAGGAAGGAAGGAAGGAAGGAAGGAAGGAAGGAAGGAAGGAAGGAAGGAAGGAAGGAAGGAAGGGAGGGAGGGAGGGAGGGAGGGAGGGAGGGAGGGAGGGAGGAGGAAAGGAGGAGGAAAGGAGGAAAGGAAAGAAGGAAGAAAGAAAGGAAGGAAGGAGGAAAGGAGGGAGGGAGAGGGGGAGGGAGGGAGGGAAGAGAAAAGGAGGGAGGGAGTGAGAAGAGAAGGAAGGGAGAGTGTGGGGTTCCTGACGTGCCTTTATTGTGGGAGGAGTATCTGCCCTCTACTTACCCACCTATCTGGGGTCTTCGGTCGTCACCGGCTTCCAACTAGGAAGAAATGCACTGAGTCGAGCGCCGTGGAGTCAAGATGGTGCTTTATTCAGGGATCGGTTACATGGTGCAGAAAGGGTGCGGCAGGCTTGCTTGCTTGCTTACTTGCTTCCCCCCCAGTCCGGGCATATTACAACTTATATACTCTTTAAGTAACGGCGAGTTCTAATCACAAGACTAAATGTGGAATTTTCCTTTTATGGTGGTATGGCTATATACAGAATTTGATGACTATGTGTCTTATAACTGTATATATAGAATTTAATGACTAAGTGTCTTAACCTAAGGAAGTGTGTACATGTCACATGCCTGTTCCAAGGGCCTCATACTCCCCTCACTCAGCAGGAGATGTAGGTTCAAGTTGACCCTGTCAGCAGGAAATGTAGGTTCAAGTTGACCCTGTACTCCAACAATTCCCCCTTTTTCTTTAATCACGGGAAAATGGCCACATGTTGCTAAGGAATTTTCTAGCCATTGAGTGCTGGCTTGGGTCGCGGAGTCAACCCTTGTATCCAAGGTGCACCTGCCATGCCAGGTCCCGCCATTGGTAGGGTTACTCCAACGTTGCCCGTCATGGCACTGCAATGGTCTTACAGACATGGCTTAGCATATTCTTTTGTACCATGGCACGTGAAAATCCTCATCTGTGAAACAAAGAGGTTCCGGTGAGTTTGGAGTACTAGGTAGGAAGAGATTTTCCATTGAGTCAGAGGGATGAAGCCTTTGGTAAAGGACCTGGACATTCTTCTGTACCACCAAGTCAACTTGACTCTTTATAAAGGTAGTCAATTTCCTAAACATCCAAGGGCCGAATGATATAAGGAAAAGAAAACCTATAAAGGGACCCAATATAGTGGGGAGTAATGTTGTCAACCAAGGTGAAGTGGAAAACCAGTTTTGGTACCAGGGGTCATTCATAAAGCTGCACCAGGCTCGTTGATGTTGAGGTTTTAACATAATAAGAAATATAAAGACACATAAGTATCTGTATACATTTTTTCTTAAATCTTAAAGAGAAAAGTGAAGAACTTCATGTCTTTTATAAAAAGAAAAGACATATCTGTACAAAGTTTTTCTTATGAATTTTTTTAAACGTGTAAAGAAACACTTATGTATCTTTACTTTTCTCATTATTTAAACAATATAAGAAAAATAAAAGAAATGTATTCAGGGCAATGATAGAGATCTAGATTTTCAAGCCTTAAATATATTCTATATCTGAAAAAGAATAGAATTGTTTGCAAATGTGTAATAGTTAAATGACAAAGATATTAACAACACTCAATACTTCCTAGAATGAATCTCTATTTAGAATTGTTTATTAGAATCATTTGACTTCTAGGAACTTGTAAGTGACTTAAAGGTTACATACTTGGCAGCAGTCTTTTATTTTTCTATGGGATAACTGTTACATATTAATAACTATCTAATAATAACATCCACTTCTGTTTCCATGCCAAAGTTCTTTATAAAGACAGTTCCTGTCTGATAAAAATATTTACCTTCAATGGTAGTTTCATAAAGATATAGGAAAGAATAAGCAGATTTAGGTCTGACTTTATAAGCAGGCAATGAAAATGATGTATAATTCAAGAGATATTGCACAGATACTCTCATCAAAAACATTTACTTTTCACAACATCTATCTTAGAGAATGAACTTTAGCCATTAAAAATAGATTCTATATAATGGAAAGATAGTTCTGGATTTCAAGTTAGGAGAGTCTTGAGTTCAAATTTCACTTCAGAAACTTACTAATTATGCAACAATGGGCAAGACACTTAACTTCTCCAAACCTGAATTTTTTATCTCTTCAATGGGACAAAAACTAATTGAAGATTAGGATCAGACTTTTTATCTAGAAGAAATATTAAATATCATCTAGTCCAAATCTCTCATTTTACAGTTGAAGAAACTGAAGTTTTTATAATGACTTACCCAAGGTCTATAGAAAGATAGTCAAGTTTTGAGTGCCCATTAACTCTAATTTATCCATTTCCCCCCATTATACCATCCTACTTACCTCGTAGGATTATTGTGAGGATCAGATGAAGAAATAAGTATAAATAATTTGCAAACCTCATGTGAAATCAGTTATTATTATTTTTATTTAATTCTTCTCATCCTTTTCAATGAGGTCAAATAGGAACAATCTAGAAACACAATTAACTATCTGGTTGATATTATTTTATACCAAATGTCCAAAAAGTCTTAGTACAATTTTAACCTATTGAAACTTTAAAATACACTAAAATTTTTGGTACATCTTATATTTAATGCTTCATGTATGGCTGCACAGGTAGATTTTTAAAAAAATTCCTAGTGTAATTGAATAAGAAAATTAAAATATAAATTCTATAAACTCACTACAATAACTTCCTCAGTAATTCTAATAACAGGTAGATTATTATTTTGAGATCCTCTGCTAGATCACTTTAGTTGGAAATCTTTTTGTTCCATGTAGTTTGAGATTATGAATGTTTGGAATGGTGGCTTTTTAAAATATTCTTGTTTTTTATGGATCAGTATGTCTGGGAGAAAGTAAAAAACAGTTTCATTAAGAAAATGATATAATTCTAGTGTAGTTTATTGGTTGATTGAGTCTTCTAGGATATTTTGAGATCTATAATTGTAAAGTGGGAATTTGTTATCTATTAACCAAACAAGGACAGAAAGCTTCTAATGTAGCACACATATTCTGTCTTTGCCAGGTATTTAGTAGCTGATAACTTTTTTAGTCTGAAATTATTTGCAGTGCAGCTTCTACCATTCCTTTATATAAGTTATATTTATCACTAAATCTGAGCTCAAGTATAACTGTTCTACAATTTTTGGTGGCAATGATCTGGTTCTGAATTGCTGTTTTAAGGTTCACTTTTACCACAAATTCATGATTTAGCCACGTAGATTGTTTTATTTTCTTGGTCAACATATTATTGACTAAATTTATGTGGCTATTACTTATTGTAAGCGCTTGATTACAGTCTTGGATCTTGGCCATCTCATACACTCCCTCCAGAGGTAAACCATTTTCTTGTGCATTCAATAAATCCCAGGTCCCTACCTGTTATTATCCTTAACTCTTACTTAGTGAAATTTCCATTTGTTCCAAACATTTCCATGGATTTTTGCTGTTGTAGTTGTGTAGGGGTTTGTTTGTTACTGCTGCTGCTGCTGTTTTAACATATATAACATCTCTGTTACTTTTTCTGGGTAGTGACTGAAAAGACAACCTTGTGACTATGGTACTAAGAGCCTTATGGTAAAGCTGGCTTCCCCACATGTCCCTTAATTCTCAGTGTTTTTTTTCTCCCAGCTCAAGAAACAGCTAACTATAGGCTTCCCATTGTAAAGTATTCTCTGTTTTTCCCTGAAAGCTGAGATTTTTTTCTTGCCCTTCACTAAGAACTCTTTTTTTCCTTGGTTCATTTTAACCTGTAAAGATTCATTGATGTCTGTTTACCATTTATTTCAACAAATAAGTATGATATTTTTAACAGTCTTTTGTGAAAGTAGCATTTGGTAGGAAAAAATTAAGCTGATCATCGTAAAATACATTTTTTTTCTCTCCTTGAGAACTATAAGGGAAAGTCCCCTTTGTTCTGAACCATTTCTTATAGTCTTAGAGCATCAGTTTGAGCTATAGTAATATAATTAGAGATCAAGACCCTCACAGAGAGAGGTGAGTTGAAGAGAGGATTATTTAGACATGGTTCTTATCTTAATCTCCACAAAGATTTCCATCTCTGTCTCCCTTTGAGAGAAGTATGACAAAGTCAGATTAAATATCTATACATGTCACAAGTGAGTATAGTCACCTTTATATTACAAGGTCTAACCATCTCTTTATCATATGCTCTGAGAATATTTATTCTCTTCCTCCTTTTTGTCCAAGAAATGCTAATTTTTCTATATTGTTTTATGGCAATTACTACTGTTGTTAAAATAAAGAGTCTTAAGGTCTTTTAAATAGACTAATGAGTCTCCCCTCAAAATATAAATAATCCTAGAAGTCTGAAGAAATGAAAATAACTCCTTAGTGGGGATTTTCCTTGTAAAGTAAGAGCAAGGCCCTTAAGAATAGAATAGAAAATAGGTCCCTAGCTGCTATTCTACCAATCTTGAGTCGTGATTAGCTAAGCAAATAGATGCCTAAGATTTTTGGTTTGTGGTGTGATTATCCATATTGGAGATGGCTAATGGTTGGAAGCTGCATAGACCCATTTGTGGTGGGGAAGGTACAAGTAGTAAAAACTAAGAAGAATCGGAGAAAGATGTCATTTATAACAGCAGGTACTTATAAGAAGTTAAGTTCGATGCTCAACTATTGTGAGGATATCCATCAGAGGTTTAGAAAGTAGGAATATCTTAGCAGTTCAGTAAAGGTCATTGTCATGGAAGTTTGGCAACAGGTAGTCTATATCAATAAGGTCAGGTATCGGAATTCAAAAATTCAGGGAAGCAGGCCATAAATAGAAGGGTAAATTTCTAGGCCCTAGTAAGACTGATGAAAAGGAATTAGGCCATATAATACCAGCCTAAATGGAGTATGAAGACAAGAATAAATACAATGTAAGTGAAAACAATTCTAAAAAGTTGCCACAACTTGATTTATTATAATGATCGATCTCAAGCCCAGGGAACAAAAGATGAAACAGAGCTTCCCACTCCTAGAGGGATGGGAGTTAATGAGTCCAGAATGTGAATATGCTGTTATGTATGGTTTTTATTGTTAGGTTTTGCTTATATGTTTTTCTGTATTGCAAGGGAAGGTTCAATGTCAGGGGGTGGGGAAGAGTAGATTGTGAAATAACTGATGTAAAAACAAAAGGCATCAATAAAGCATTAAAAAAACTGGGACACATAGAAATCATTTCTCTTCATTCTCTGACTCTTCTACCTAATCTGCTTTATTCCATTGCTGAAGAGAAGTCTCATTTTCTCTGCCCTGGTGGCTCTTGTCGCAGCTTTCCCTTCATAAGCATCAGATTTCTCCTTTTCCTCAGCTTCAATAAAGATGGTAGTGAGTTTCCAAAGGACTTCTTCTTTAGTTGAGGAGTTAGACACAGTAGGAACCACCAGTCAGGAAGAAAGCAGTGTGCCAAAAGATGCCTTGAATTTTGTCAGTGAGGTGACTGTGATTGATGAAGCAATAGTTGAAGTTGTTAACATTTTTCCTGAAAAGCCAATGACTGCAGCTTGAGTCTCCTACAAGGTGAGAGAGTGTCCTTTTAGGGATCTTAATAATCATATAAGAAGATCCTGAGCTTTGGAATAAATCATTTCAGTGGGATTGTACAATCTACTGAAGATATTCTGTCTAAATTGAGTTAATCTCTTTATTTTGCAGATTAATCAACAGGTCCAGTGACAAATGACAGGCAGATATTTTTTAAAAAGTAAGTTATTTATGTGGGTAGGAGAAAATTGAACATCTTGATGGGTAAGAGTTTGGTTGTGCTTTTATTTTTTTTTAATTGAGACATTTTTTTTTTCTTTCTGGTTTCATACTGCCTGCAATGTGGCCCAGGAGGTCGAAGAACATGCCAGTCTCAGGCTCATTTCATCTCTTACTCTCCATTTCACAGACTTATCTTGTGAGTGCTGTATCCATTTCTGCCCCAACTTTTCACCATTTTCCAGTAATATAAATAATTTGAAGATAATCAAAGCTCATCCTCGCCCCTAGATCAAGGACACCATTTGAACTAATTAAGAAATTCACTTTTCATTTTACCTGCTTTTGGTAGAATTATCTATTATTGTCTTATGATTATGCAAGCTTTATGCTAGTCAAGATAGTAAATCCTCAATTAAAACTCCCTTTCCTCAAATCACAACAACTAGGAATGGGATATGAATGAAGTTAACTGTGAAAGCTATCTCACAAGATGGAGACAGTGTTCTAAAGACTGAGTGAAGGTCACATGTGCCCCAGGGCCAGGTTTCTTTCTCCAGAAATCACATAGTTTACAAGGAGTGGGACCTTTTCTTTGTGAGACTAAATTGGAGCCACCTTGGCATTGAAACTCCCATAAAAGGTAATTTAGTAATCCTAAAGATGTAGTTGGGTTGAAAATCTTTCCTCATTTATGATTTAGAATGGGAGGTCATTTTTCCTGGCTAATCAGGGCAAAGATCCAGGCAATAGGAAGTTGATCCTAGGTCCCTATATAATTCTTACTTGTTAATTGGGCCTTGTCTCTCCTTGCTGAACTGCTTGTGGGGAAGGAGACACCCTTTTTTTGCGACAGCATAATAAAATTCCTTTCTACTTTTGCCTTGAGAGATTTCCTTAATTTATTTGACTTATTTGAGCCGGTGGGCTTGTCATATACAGATAGCATAACAAAAATTTTTGAATATGTAATTGGGGAAAATTTCTTATGTATATATAAACATGAATATTCCCCAGGCATTACTTTGATCCTATGTAGAAAGTGACCAAGAAATTGACTTCATAGATCTCTTCTAGTTTTGAAATTCTGATTGCCCTCTTTGACCTCTCACTGTATATTTGGTATAACACAGCTTGTTTATAAATTGGATTTCCCTGTCTTACTTTTTTAAAAAGCCCAGCCAAACCTCAGATACTTTGGACATTTTTCCCTAATAGTTCTAATCCTGGGATATCTTCCTCTTCTTATCCTCTATAGAATTTGTTACTCATACTCCAACTAGATCAAAAGCTGTTTGAGGCAAGAATTATGTTTTTATTCTCACCTTCTAAGATCATAGGATTATGAGAACATGGACATTAGAGATAAAAAGGATCTTAGAGGTCAACTAATTCAACCCTCTTATTCTACAGGTAAGGAACCCAAGGCCTGAGAAGTTCAGTAGATTGGATAAGGTTAAAGAGATAATCAGTAGCAGATCTGGGATTTTAATTTTAGTCATAATCACCAAGGTCCTGAGTTCAATCTTGTTTCAGCTGTACTATACTCTGAACTTAATAAGTTTTGTTAATTAATGATGATGATAATGACGTTTACAAAGCAAAATTAATGATGTATTATCTTTGTGTCAGGGATTTTGGCATTTTTGGCAGTTCCCTGTACAGCAGTGTCCTTGTGAGTCCATTTGCTAGCAACCACCCAAACGTCTAAGGTTTAGAAAGAGGGATTGTTGCCAGGAAAGGAGATGTGACAGCAATGCATCATTTCTATTTAAAGATTCAGCTTTAGACAGTGGACTGAAGGGATACAGACCAATAGCAAGGTGCAGCAAAGATTGAAGACAAGAGATGTTTGAAGCAAAAGGTTAGGAAGAGGCTAGAATATCCATATTAATGAAATTAATGGTCAATTCTGTTCAATAGCATTTCATATTTCTTATTCTTTTCTCACATACCTGAATAGAGAATTGCATTATAATAATTTGTGAGCTTCTTTTGTCCTGTTACTAACTTGAAATTTCCTTTGGGGTGAAATTCCATTTGGGGTAATGTTTTTGTTCATTAATGTCTTTTCTAATTTAATGGGAGATGTTATCTTTGCATACCCCACAGAAATTTTAGAAAAGGGCCTTAAACATACTAGACTCTCAATTTGTGGTTTTGTAACTGAAAATAACAACCAGAAACTGTCCTTTTAAAACTTGATTTTACACTTCTAAAATTATATTTCAAATGCAATATAAATACACACACACACACACACACACACACACACACACATATATATATATATATGTCAACTGCTTTTCTTGTCTGATGCTGTACAGGACTACATGAATTCAGGAATCAGTAATTCAGTTTATCTGAGACAAGTTCTGAAGAAGAATAGTATGGAAAATAATTAGAGAGATGGATTGGAATTAGACTGTGCAAGAGTCTTAAACACTAACCCCAAATAAACTAGAACCATTCTCAGTAATGGTTTCAGAGGTGAAACAAGGTTGCCCACTATCACTATTAAAATTCAAAATTGAATTAGAAATGTGAATTTTAGCAATAAGAGAAGAAAAAGGAATTAGAGTATGTAATGAGGAAACCAAATTATTATTCTTTGCAGATGATATGATGACACATTTAGACAATCCTAAAGAATCAAATTAAAAAATACTAGAAACAATTCACAACTTTAGCAGAGTTGCAGGATACAAAATAAATCCACATAAATCATCAGCATTAATGTTACCAACAAATTAATTATATATGTTACCAACAAAGTCCAGCAGCAAGAGATACAAAGAGAAACTCCATTTAAAATAATTGTAGACAGATCTAAAACTATATTATAAAGCAGTGGTCATCAAAACCATTTGGTACTGGATAAGAAATAGTTAAGTCGATCAGTGGAATAGGTTAGATTCACAGGACAAAATAGTCAGTGACTATAGTAATCTAGTGTTTGACAAATCCAAAGACCCCAGCTTTTGGCATAAGAATTCACTGTTTGACAAAAACTGTTGGAAAAATTGGAAATTTGTACTGCTCAAACTAGGCATTGGTCCATACCTAATACTGTATACCAAGATAAGGTTGAAATGGGTTCATGATCTAGACATAAAGAATGATATTATAAACATATTAGAAGAAGATAGGATAGTTTACCTCTCAGATTTGTGGAGGAGGAAAGAATTTATGACCAAAGAACTAGAGATCATTATTGCTCACAAAATAGATAATTTTGATTATATTAAATTATAAAGTTTTTGTACAAACAAAACTAATGCAGACAAGATTAGAAGGGAAACAATAAACTGGGAAAACATTTTTACATTCAAAGGATCTGATAAAGACCTCATTTCTAAAATATATAGAGAAATGACTCAAATTTATAAGAATTCAAGACATTTTCCAATTGATATATGGTCAAAAGATATGAACAGACAATTGCCAGATGAAGAAATTGAAACCATATCTAGTCATATGAAAAAATAATATAAATCACCTATTGATCAGAGAAATGCAAATTAAGGTAATTCTGAGATAACCACTACACACCTCTCAGATTGTCTAAAATGATGAGAAAAGATAATGACAAATGTTGGAGGGGATATGGGACACTAATACATTGTTGGTAGAAATGTGAATTTTAGCAATAAGAGAAGAAAAAGGAATTAGAGTATGTAATGAGGAAACCAAATTATTATTCTTTGCAGATGATATGATGACACATTTAGACAATCCTAAAGAATCAAATTAAAAAATACTAGAAACAATTCACAACTTTAGCAGAGTTGCAGGATACAAAATAAATCCACATAAATCATCAGCATTAATGTTACCAACAAATTAATTATATATGTTACCAACAAATTAATTATATATGTTACCAACAAAGTCCAGCAGCAAGAGATACAAAGAGAAACTCCATTTAAAATAATTGTAGACAGATCTAAAACTATATTATAAAGCAGTGGTCATCAAAACCATTTGGTACTGGATAAGAAATAGTTAAGTCGATCAGTGGAATAGGTTAGATTCACAGGACAAAATAGTCAGTGACTATAGTAATCTAGTGTTTGACAAATCCAAAGACCCCAGCTTTTGGCATAAGAATTCACTGTTTGACAAAAACTGTTGGAAAAATTGGAAATTTGTACTGCTCAAACTAGGCATTGGTCCATACCTAATACTGTATACCAAGATAAGGTTGAAATGGGTTCATGATCTAGACATAAAGAATGATATTATAAACATATTAGAAGAAGATAGGATAGTTTACCTCTCAGATTTGTGGAGGAGGAAAGAATTTATGACCAAAGAACTAGAGATCATTATTGCTCACAAAATAGATAATTTTGATTATATTAAATTATAAAGTTTTTGTACAAACAAAACTAATGCAGACAAGATTAGAAGGGAAACAATAAACTGGGAAAACATTTTTACATTCAAAGGATCTGATAAAGACCTCATTTCTAAAATATATAGAGAAATGACTCAAATTTATAAGAATTCAAGACATTTTCCAATTGATATATGGTCAAAAGATATGAACAGACAATTGCCAGATGAAGAAATTGAAACCATATCTAGTCATATGAAAAAATAATATAAATCACCTATTGATCAGAGAAATGCAAATTAAGGTAATTCTGAGATACCACTACACACCTCTCAGATTGTCTAAAATGATGAGAAAAGATAATGACAAATGTTGGAGGGGATATGGGACACTAATACATTGTTGGTAGAACTGTGAATGGATCCAATCATTCTAGAGAACAGTGTGGAACTATGCCCAAAGAGTTATAAAAATGTTCATATCCTTTGATCCAGCAGTATTTCTACTAGGCTTATATCCCAAAGAGAACTTAAAGGAGGAAAAGGGACCCACATGTGCAAAATGTCTATGGCAGTTCTTTTTGTAGTAGCAAGAAACTGGAAATTGAGTGTGGCTCACAACATAGCATTTTCACTACTTTTGTTGTTGCTTTCATTTTTTCTTCCTCATTTTCCCCCAGTCTGATTTGATTTTTCTTGTGCTACAAGATAATTGTATAAATATATATGCAGATATTGGATCTGACATGTATTTTTACCATGTTCAATATATTGGACTCCTTGCCATCTAGGGGAGGGGATAAGAAAAAAGGGAGGAAATTGGAACACAAGGTTTTGCAAGGGTTAATATTGAAGAACTGGCCATGCAAATGCTTTGAAAAACAAAAAGCTTTAATAAAAAGAAATTAGTTTTAAAAAATAACTGTAAATAAGGCTGACCCAAGAGTTGGTATTAATCCTATAAACAACAGGGAGTTGATTGATAAACATTGAACTCATGGCCAACAGCACTGTAAGTCATGTGTGAATGAAATTTATTTAACACATGTATTTTCTCTTTAAGATACATCATAGTTTTCTTGCCCTTAGGAACACTAGATTACTGTTGGGGACCATCTTAAAAACACCAACAAAAAACCCACAAAAGAGTGAAAAACATGGCATTAAATAGACTGTGAAAAAGATATGTGTTAACAATATGAGAACTGAAACAAAGAGGCAAAGTATCAGCAGGTTTGAATGTACTTAACTCAAATTTTTCACAACTCTATGTGAATATCCATGAATAACCAATAAAGCAATGTGAGTATCAATTTTGGGATTACAAATACATTTTAGCAAATAAGGAGATTTGAAAATAAAGAATGCATGAAAAATGAAGATAAACTGTATCTATGTGTATGTATGCATTCTCTGTGTAGTTCTAATCATGCAAGGGAACATTTTGAGGCTTTTTCCAGCTATGTGGTGACCTATTTACTACTAAAAAGATGGAGCTTTTTCAAAAGACATGGTAAATCTTAAATGGTCCATTGGTTTTCCTATCACTCTATTATAGCAGCAGGAT
This sequence comes from Antechinus flavipes, assembly GCF_016432865.1. Lineage (NCBI taxonomy): Eukaryota > Metazoa > Chordata > Mammalia > Dasyuromorphia > Dasyuridae > Antechinus > Antechinus flavipes. The sequence continues at coordinate 178,201,731 of NC_067402.1, forward strand.
GACAGAGTATTTCATCTGCTAAAAGAAAAACATTTCAATCTGCTGCTCTATTTGCCTCAACTCTCTATGTGGTAAAATGTGACTCCAAGGAGTTTGGGAGGTGGGGAAGAGGGACAATAGGACTAGATTCTTTTCCTCTCCAGTGTCATAATAATCTCACCCAGACAGCAGTTAAGTGTTGTGTCCTGCTTTATAGAACCCTTAAGTTGGGGTGACAAAACATACCATGCTTTCTAGAGCCCCCACGCTGGGGTGGTTAAAATATACCTTTCTAGTGGAGAAGTGATGAGGTGGGACTCCTGAGGATGGTAGAAAAATGGAGTCCATTTATTAGAAGGTCTTTTTCCCTTTTATACTCTCATACCCTTATGAAATAAAACCACACTGGGCATGCATCCAGTATATGCTGTGCACATGAGACCACAGGAACAACTTGCTATTGTACATAGTTTGCCACCTGATATTACTCTTCTACCTGGTATCACTCTGCTCCAATCACAACACAGGTTGTCACCGCCCCCTGACTTCTCAGGAAAGCTGACAGCTCTTAGGGGAGATGGGAAGCCAAACCAGACATTGTTAGCAGGTTCCCTCTGGGCTGAAGTGTCTTATACCTTACCCAGAGTTTCCCCACTGTCAGTGACCCTCTAAATCAAGTGCCAAGATTTTCAATTAGGTATACTTGTACTTAAGTTTCTTGAAGTCCCCTTTCTCACTGAAGTACATCATAGATCTATAAAGAGATACTCTCTCACTAAGATTTTACCATAGCTCTTTTCTTGTCCTCCATATGAAGAGACTTGTCTTAAAACTGAGTTTCCTGCATCCTTATCACAAATTCCAAATTCAGGTATAGGAAGCAAAAAGAATGTGTTCTTTTTCTTGGATGGTCTTTATCCAAGAATCCAACTGCTTCTCATTTTCCTTTGATTATGAGCTTATTCAAATTTTCAAAGGCCTTCAGCATTTTGGCTAATTAACAGTTCTCCCCCTAAGGCTATTATTTATTATGTTACTGTTGCCCAGTAGAGGTCACTGTACCTGGCTCAGAGTACAACCTCTTGAATTTTGCTTCTGCTTTTTCAAGAAGTGGGGAAAACCTCAAAGGCACCTGGAACAAAGCAAACCATCTGCTTCATGATAAAGGCATTATTAGCTGGTGAGAGTTTAATATAGAGTAGATCTGGGATGTATGAACTTGGTACTTTTTGATAACTATATTTCAATATAATTTGTTTCCTATATAATCCTATAGATTTTATTTTCTACATTTTAAAACATTATTTTAAGAAGAAGTTTATAGGCTTCTCTAAACATCCAAGGGTTTATGATATTAACAAGACTCATGCTCTAGGGTATATTTCTTTTACTGCAAAGTTAAAAAAAAAACTTTTAAAAAATTCATTCTAAATAGAATTCAAAAAGTATACTCAGCCCTCATGAACCTTAATTGTCAATGTGAAGATATTCTCCCAACAAAATGAATTTAGCTTACTTCAGTTTTTTATGGGGTTTCCCTCCCCTCTTTCATACTCTCTAAAGCATAATACAAATCTAGGCTATACTTAATAGTTATTTTGACTTTATCTAAAAAAAATAAAAATGTAAACAACCAAAAATGAAAACTTTAAAATATATTAGTCAAAGGTGTGCTGGAGGAGGAAAAGCAAGCATCCTAGATATACTTTTAAGTTTAATCTAATTAAGTTAAACTTAATGTTTTAAGTTTAACATTTTCTCTATCATTTTCTTTTAAACATTATTTCATTTCCCTCTCCCCACATTCTAGAGCTCCCATCCAAAAGAAACAATTCAAATATCATGGAGTCCTACTCAGGCTAACACAGGATTTAGCAGCTTCAAAATTAAAGGCTCAGAGGGCTTAGAATACAGTATTTTGGAGAGCAAAAGAGCTAGGATTACTCTGAAGAGATTACAACCTTTATAACAAAACTGAATATAATCCTTCAGGGGAAAATGGATATTCAGTGAAATAGAGGTTACATATCACTATATTACGGAGAAGAGATTAGGTATTGATCACTGCTCAATGTTGCTGATCCTGTCTACAATATTCTATTCATTTCACTTTGCATTAGTTCGTGTAAATCTTTGCAGGTTTTTCTGAAATCATCCTGCTTGTCATTTTTTTAATAGCACAATGATAATCCTTGTAATCATATAACACAATTTGTTCAATCATCCTTCAATTGACTGGCATCCTTTTGATTTCTATTTCAAGGTGCCAAAAATATTTTTGTACAGATAGGTCTTTTGCCCTTTAAAAAAAAATGTCTTTGGTATAAAGGCCTAATGATGATGTACACAATTTTGTAGGTTTTTGAGCATGGTTCCAAAGTGCTCTCCTGAACAGCTAGATCAGTTCACAACTCCACCAACAATACATCAGAGTTCCAATTTTCCCATTTTTGCCATTTTTCTTTTCTGTCACAATAGTTAATCTGATAAGTATGAAATGGTATCCCAGAGTTATTTTAATTTGCATTTCCTTAATCAAGTGATTTTGAATATTTATTCATGTCTATAAATAGCTTTGATTTCTTCATCTGAAAACTGCCTTTTTACATCCTTTGACCATTTGAAAGTTGGGAAATAACTCATATTCTAATACATTTGACTCAGTTCTCTATATATTTGAAAAATGAGGCCTTTATTACTTGATGTAAAGATTATTTCCCAGTTTTCTTATTTCCTTCTAATCTTGATTGGTTTTGTGCAAAAACTTTAAATTTAATATAATCAAAATTATCCATTTTACATTTCATAATGCTCTCTATCTCTTGCTTGGTCATAAATTATTCTCTTCATAGAGCTGACAGGTAAATTATTCTTTATTATTCTGATTTATTTATGGCATCTCTCTTTATGTCTAAATCACATTTCCATTTTAATCTCATCTTGGGATATGATGTAAGATGTCGATCTATCCCCAATTTCTGCCATGTTGTTTTACAGTTTTTCCAGGATTTTTTTTTTTTTTTTATCAAATAGTAAACTCTTATCCCAGAAGCTGGGGTCTTTGGAGTTATCAAACATTAGATTACTAGCGTCATTTACTACTCTGCCTTATATATCAATCTATTTCACTGCTCCACAACTCTCTTTCTTAGCTAGTGCCAGATAGTTTTGATGATTATCACTTTATAATATACTTTTAGTTCTGGTATAGATAAACCATTGCATTTTTTTCATTAATTGGATATTTTTGATCTTTTGTTCTTCCAGATGAATTTTATTATTTTTTTCTAGATCTATAAAATATTTTTGCTAGTTAGGCAGAATTGTTATTTTTATAATATTGGTTTAATGTGCCATGAGCAATTGCTATTCTTCTAATGGTTTAGATCTGACTTGATTTGTGGAAAAGTGTTTTGTAATTGTGTTCATGTAGCTCCTGAGTTCATATTGGCAAATAGACTTTCAAATATTGTAATATTGTCTACAATCAATTTAAATGTAGTTTCTCTTTCTGTTTCTTGCTGATAGGGTTTTGTAGGTAACATAAAAATACTGATGATTTATATGAGGTTATTTCATACCTTGTAACTTTGTTGAAGTTGTTAATTATTTCAAATAGTTTTAGTTGATTCTCTAATTATACCTTCATATCATCTGCAAAGAATGCTGTTTCATTTCTCCAATTTAACTTTCATAACTGTGGAAATCAAATAAATGCCCATCCATTTCTCAATATAGGAAAACTAATAATTGAAACTGGTCAATATTAGGGAGAACATACAAAGAATTGGAGGTCATGTTGATAGCATCAGAGAAAATCTTATAATTCCTTAGTATTTCTCTTTAGAACCCTAAGAGAGATGTGCTAGCTCTCCTCAAGGAAAATGACCAGACCAGTAAGCAATGTTTTTAAGATAGACAGTGTCAACTGGAGTTAGGAAGACTTGTCTTCCTAAATTTAAATTTGGCCTTAAGCACCTTAGCTTTGTCCCAGTGAAATTCACTTAATCCTGTCTGCCTCTGTTTTCTTATCTACAAAATAGAGAAGAAAATGGTAAATCACTCCAGTGTATTTGCCAAGAAAACCCCCAGATAGAGTCATGAAGAGTTGGACATGACAAAAGTGGCTGCAAAAATGTAATTTTTTATGATATTATTTGTTTTTTGGTATCCATAGTACTATTGATAATTTTTTTGAAGAAAGATTTCATGATGTATAGGAATTTGTCTTCTGTATATATTGTAAATCTTTGGTATCTTTTTTTGTTCGTTTGTTTTTGATACTAAGCCATATTTTTCCAGTCTTTTTTTTTTCATTGTTCTTCCCTTTTTCATTGAAGTCATTGTGCTTATATATATGTTGTAATCAGACAGCCTTTTGGAATTCTTTGTGAAATTTCCCTCTATGAAGCCCTGTGGATGCCCCTGCTTACTGGTAACATTGTTTAGATTGTATTGATCTCCAGACCTTTGTTGACATGCCTAGATACTCATAATTATTCAAAAGAGGTCAGCCTAACATTCCACAAGGAAAAACAAGAGCACAGAACATTTATCCAGGCTTTGATATATATGTATAGCCTTATGGAAAATCCATAAAATTGGTCATTAGTTCTTGGATAGACACAGATAGACAATGAATTGGCCACAGAATTGGATGGAAGGGAGACTGTGTTGCTTTTGGGAAGTTAGAATTGCAATTAAAATCAAAACGGTCATTCATTCTAAGGATTAATGGAGAGTTGAATGGTGGACATATATAGGGATAACATGTTACTAGTAATGATTTGTGTACAATAATCTGTATAAAAGACATGATTAATGAACTGACTAACCTGAAAAGAGAGGTGATCTAATTACCTGACCAAATCAAAGAATATACATGATGTAGAAATTCTACAAAGTCCCATTTCACATAGGTGGATGGTTTGTCCCTTTGGAATATTTACAATATGAGCAACAAACATGTCCATAGGATTAGAGGGATGGGTGAGTTGCCAGAGAGTCCCCACATAGTATGCATATTAGATTCTTTGAAATATTGAAGTAATGCTCTTTTTCCATATTGCCTAGCACAACATCCTGCATTTAATAAATATTTGTTCAATTGGATTGAATTGTACAGAAACCTGGAATGTCTTTTCATTATAAGTTTGGGAATTATTCCATTTTTTTGGTATTTGTAACTCCAGGTCCTAGTACTGTGCCCTGCACATAGAAGGTATTTAATAAAAGCTTGTTGATTGATATACTTCCAAAACTTCTGGCCCTACCACCTACTTTTCCTAAAGAAAAAAAAAAGTGTTTTTAAAAGACCCACTTCTAAGGAGATAAGGTGATTATTTTTCCATTAAACAAAATGAAATCTAACTTTATAAGATCAAATGGCTAATTAATTATATCTAAATTCTCATACCATTGAATTGCCACTGTAGTTTCAGGAGCAGCAATTCTCAAGTCTAGTCAATTAAAAATTTTTTTTTTCTGCATTTTAAAAATACCAGCGAAACCTACATGAAAAATCTTACCAAGGAAAAAAAATAGCCTTTGAAATGAGATTATAAAGTGCCAGAGTGTGTGTAAATATGTAAGCACACACATATATACATATATAACTATCTATATCTATAACTTTGTGTGTGTGTGTTTATACACACAGATGTATATATACACTGTATATATGTATATATATATATACATATGTGTGTGTATATACACACACACACATATATATACATACATATGTATGTATGTATATATTCAAGTACATTAAACCTCCCAGTGCCATGGCACAAAATAACTGTAATGAAGTTTGTAGCAATAAAGCTGTAAGAAAGGAGCATAGCTGTAAATCGACCTAGTGGAAACTCTCTGTAGGTGACCTCTTCCTCCTCCCCCCCACCCCCCACCTAAGAGAGGGGAAGGACGATTTCATACTTGAGCCCTTGTCCTTGAAGGCGATTGAGTGAGCCGAGGGCAGGCGTCTCTCGAGTTTCCAATCACAATAGAGAAACCTTAGAGGCAGTGGAGGGTGCTGGGACCCCGCCTCCTCCTTTCTCCTTGTGACTAGGGCACCGCAGTAGAAAGACGTATCTGACTCTCTTCTCTATCTGGGAAAAATTTCATCACTGGCAATCAGCTATTCTTCAGGTCAGGTAAGTTTTGGTCCTGGAGATTTGTCCCTTTGCTTTCAGGAAGGCGAGAAGGAACTGGGAAAACTGCAGTGACTATTGTTATGGTTGTTGTAAGGGGAGTCGGGACAAGAAAGAAGGACCCTGGCAAGAAGGGTATCTTCCCTCTAATTCTAGCGAAGCTTGGCACATCTCGATAGCCAATAGAGTTTTCCTTCCTCCAGTTCTGGGGATGCTTTTCTGGAAAGAAGAGATGCAATTGGAGGAGAGAGGGGAAAGCTTTGTAGAATGTAGGGTGATGGATTTTTCCCTCCCGCACTGCAGCAGAAAGAGCCCGGACTCTGTCTCTTGCTGTGTGAAAAAGAAACCTGTTGCCTGTGGTTCTTTGCAGCCAGACCCTAAAGGCCTTTTGTGTCCCTGAAAGGTTCACTGAGTTCTCATCATCTTGGTGCCTGCTGGCAGAGACCCAGGGCACTGTGCCCGCGGAACAAGGGGGCTGAAAGGGGAGAAGTAAGGGGGTGGGGAAAATTTGCAGAGGCTGGGGGAGGAGATGAAGGAAAGACCGAGAAATAGGACAGAGGGCTAATCATTCCAAAACGGGCCTTTTACCAATTGGAGAGAGGATGGAGAGCAGTCTCTACTCGGGTTACCTATCGGGGATAAAAACTAGTGATGCGGTCCAGTAGTCAAGGGGACTGCAGAAACGTAGGACTGATCTGAAAGCCAATGCTTTACTACATCTAGGGAAGAGGGCAAAGCCCCTTACCCTGTGCATGTCAAGTAATCACTGTCCAGTTCTTTCCAGGCATTACTTGATGGATTTTGTTGATCTACCATCTTCAGATGCTGAGTCGAAATGGCCTAGTCTCTCTCCAGAGACCTTTTTCTGATGGGAGCTGTTGGCTGTTACTGTCTCAGCATCTTCCTCTGCCTTAGCTTCAGTGTACAGTGTGGTGCAGAGCAGAGCAGCACATGGGCTGTATGTGTGGGAGGCAAAAAGCATGCAGGCTACAATTAACAGGCCCCAAGAGTGGGAGGTGGGAGGTGTTTAAACTTGAGAAAAAGGATTTTTTTCTTTTTTTATCCATAAATGTTGTTCTGATGATGCACACATTTCTGCAACTGACTTACCATTAACCCTGAGCCCACAAAATCTAATAGTGAAAACAACAGGACCTGTAAAATGATTGATTATACATGCAATCTAATACTTTAGTTTACAGTTTACAATTATTTAAGGTTTACATGAACTTTACTAACAATGTAACATTTATTAAAAGGAAGTATGGGTACTTAAAAACTTATTAATATTATTGAATTTTTAAATCTAATGTTTGCAAGTTGATTTCATTTTTATAGCTCATGTTAGTGTGCATAGTGATTTCAATTGGTTTTCTTTTTTCATACAAGTCTCCTTATTTCTTTGCATTCTTTATATCAGTCCTTGCTGAGAGTACAACTATATATCTCATTAGTTTTGCAGATATCCCTACTATGCTATTTGTGAACAAATGGATTTTCATTTTCTGTACAAGGGAAGGAGGGGTTCAAGTGCAAGTAATGTGGATTTGGAAGTAAAAGTTTTGAACAAGTAAATATAAATGTATGCATACACACATATTTTAAAGAACTATGTACATGAGAAATCTCCCAAGACTAGGAGGTTTGGCAAATTAATCCCTGGAGGACTCTGAAAGGCCCTAGAGGGATGACAAGAGATAATAAGCATGTTTTCTGTAATAAAAGCAATGGTTCTTAGAACCTTCCTGGCTTGTTTTTATTACTACTTAACCTGTGTCTACTTACATTGTAAAAACGTGTTTGGGCAAATAATGTGAATATGTTTATGTAGGTCTAGGGGCATGTGAGAACTGGGGTTAAGAGACTGGAGTCCAGGTCATCATCCTGCTTGAATATATGTGTACCACTAATTCAGTGAGTTATACTTTAATTAATCCTTAAAGACAATATGTGAGTTCATCACAATTCCCCAAATAAATCTATAAGTAAGACAGAATCATTGGTTACTTTGAAGATCTGTGTTATTAAATGTCCAAGTTAGGATACTTTGCACTTAATGTTACTTTATTTCTATAGCCAAATTTAACAACAATAATAAAAATAAGTAGCAATTTATAGTGCTTTATGGTTTATAAATTGCTTTACAAATTTTATCACATTTTATCCTCAAAACAACTCTCTTATTCCCATTTTACAGATCAAAGTTAACTGATTTGTCACTTGCCACTTCACTAGCCACATAGCTAGGAAGAATCTATGCACTAGTTTTGAATTAAGATCTTTCTGACTCTAGGTCCAGTACTTGTCTCCCAGCACACACTTCTCCCCATCCCTAGTCCAATGGATATTTTAAAATAACAATAATCACTTAAGGAAGGAAACTAGAAAGGGATGTGACATTTTTTTTTCTTCTGCATTTACTCTAGAAGATGTTTTTTATCTGAACATTGTAATTACAGCCTTTGTTTTAGATAGCTGTGCCATCTCTTCCTCTGAAAAAAAAATCTATGAGGTTTTCTAAGAAAGTACAATGTTTATAATTGAAAAGGCAGCATCAGCATATTAACACCTCCACAAAGAATCATGAATTATATATTTTTGAGTTGGTAGGGAGCTTAGAGGTCATTTAAGTGAAGAAACATGTCTTCTTTTGATACTTATAGTGTGGAGGTGACCTTGAGATCTCAAAGGCTGCAGTGGAGGAATATAAAACTCAATATGTCATAGAATGCAGGAGGAGACTTCTGGTATATGTCCTATGCCTAATCACTGGCTTTTAGTCATATGGAGAACTAGTCTAACTAATACTGGAGAACCTTGATCATAACTCCTTAAATGATATAGTGATGTTTCTAAGTGCCTATGATGGAGGTATTGCTATCTGTTTAAGCTAAGGGAATAATCTCAGAGAGGAAATTATAGAAATTTTGGAATAATTCTATTCAACCCCAACTCTTGGGAAGTTAGGCTAGAAAAACAAATAAAAATTACTTTTAAGCACTCAAAACAACTGCTGTAAAATTCTTGTCCGTGACTACATATCTTCTAACATCTACTTTCATACTTAGCATATTTTTTTTAAATTTCAGGTACTTTTTAATTGTTATTTTAACCATTGTACATAAAGGAGAAATTCCATTGATGGTATAGTTTTTTGTGTTTGTTTTTCAATTTTTTCTATCCCACTCCCCTATTAGTATGTAATCAGATATAGATTATATATGTGTGATTATGTAAAACATTTCCATATGAGTCATTTTGTTCAAGAAGACTCAAATGAAAGAAAAAGAATGAAAGTGAAAAATAGCATACTTCAGCCTAAATTTAAACAATTTCACTGCTTTCTCTTGGAAGTGAATATTATGCTTCATCATCAGTTCTTTGGGATTGTCTTGGATCATTGTATTGTTGAGAATAGCTAAGTCATTCACAATTCTTCATCAAAAATGTACTGTAATATTCTCTTGATTTTTTCACTTTGCTATGTATCAGTTCATTTATCCTGGTTTTTCTGAGATCATATTGCTTTCCATTTCTTATTATGTTATATATAATTATATCCCATTACAATTATATACCACAGATTGTTTAGCCATTCCTCAATTGATGAGCATCCCTCCCAATTCTAATTTTTTTAGCCAACACAAAAAGAACTGCTACAAATATCTTTGTACAAGTATGTTTTTTTCCCCTTTTTTGGATGTCTTTGGGATATAGATCTAGCAGTGGGTATTGCTGGATCAAAGGGTGCACATAGTTTTATAGCTCTTTCCTATAGTTCTAAATTGCCCTCCAGAATGGTTAGATCAGTTTACAATTCTACTAACAGTTTAGCATATAATTTTTGAGGAATTTAGTTCCTTGGTCTTTCTGAGCACAGTATATTGGAAGGAACTAACTACATTAGAAGGGAAGTATCTTTATTTATTTTTGCTGAGGCCGTTGGGGTTAAGTGACTTACCCAAGGTCACACAGCTAGGACACATTAAGTGTCTGAGGTTAGATTTGAACTCAGGTCTTACTGACTTCAGGGCTAGTGTTCGATACACTGAGCCACCTAGCTGCCTCCATCCTTTCTCTAAGGTACTTGGCACCTATTGATTTTAGTGCTGATAGATGCAAAGAACCATACATTAAAAGACAGATAATCCCATATGACCCCCATAGGACATATACTCTATTATGTCATTTGCTATTTACCTATAAGGCAAATATATTCACTGAAGCAAATTAAAAAAGCAATTTTGTTTTGAAAATATACACCACCAAAGCAAGTCTATGTACATTTATTTATCCTGCTTAGAGCTATGGGAAAAAAGCCATAGTAAGTAAAAGATAGTCACTGCCTTCCAAAACCTCACAATCTTAAAAAAAAAAAAAAAAAAAGGAAAAAAGGACTGCACTCTGCCCCCAAACCTCATTCTCTAGTTTGACAAATCTGCCTTCCTGATAAAATGTTTTCTTGCAAAATAAAATGTATGATGTTAATATATTTTATGTTTAAATTACTTTCATTTCCCAATAAACTCTTCTCCCTCACAGAGAGCCATCCCTTATATCAAAGGATATTTGTTCAATAAAACTAACTACTGTAGAGAAGTCTGGCATTATATGTAGTGCCCCATATCCATAATCTCCTACCTCTGTCAATGAGTGGGGAATTTACCTTCTCATGTCTCTTTTTTGGGACATAGCTTGGTTATTATCATTTCATAACATTTGGTTCCCATTTTTTTTTCTTATTATTTGTTCCATTTACATTGTTGTAGTCATTTATAGATTTAAAAATGTCATCCAAAATTGCTGCCTCAAATTTGCCCTTTCCCTTTTAACGTTTGAGATAACTGTAGATAAATGACTGGAGTTAGAATTAGGAAGACCTGAATTCAGATCTTCACCAGTATTAATTAACTATGTGAGGACACTTGAAAAATCATTTAACTTCTTTCATTCTCTGTTTTTTCATCTTTGAAATGGATTTAATAGCTTTACAGTGTTATTGTGAGATTCAAATGAAGCAATATTAAAAAAAAAAAAAAGCTCCAGATCTTAAAGTTGTATCTAAATGCTAGCTATTTATTTAGAACATATTTTGGCAATGGATCATGTTTTCAGAGCAGTAACTGGATTTCTTTTAGAGGATGCTGTCCGCATTTGTACTAATATAGCAGTTAAAATCAACTGAGTTTAACAGCTAATTAGCAAGACTGGTTAAAATAGGAAAGTACCAGATGCCTAGTTTGAAGTCTCTCAAAGGAGTTCCTCCCCAGGTTGTCTCCTGTTAAGTATGTTTTGGGGTATTGGCTCCACACATATCATGTTAGTTGTTTTTTAAACTATAAATTCTTACTTGATCCTAGACTGCTTTTTTAGGTCTAATTTAAACTGTTTTGTTACTTGGATTTCATGGCTGAGTACATTATAAATTTCTTTTTAGTGTAGTAGAAATATTGGGGTGATGGAATAATGAATAGAGAACTAGCCCTGACATCAAGAAGATCTTAAGTTTCATATTTAATATATACTTTCAACCCAGGTAAAGAACTAGCCCTGACATCAAGAAGATCTTAAGTTTCATATTTAATATATACTTTCAACCCAGGTAAATGACTTATGTTCCCAGTGCCCTAAGCCAGAGATGTCAAATATGTGGTCTGTGGCTCCTTAGTGTAAACTAAACCAAATTAAAATGTAATTTAGAAATGCTTAATAAAATAAAAATACAATTAAAATAGATAATATTACATTTTAAAATTAAGTCAACTTATGGTCTTCATGTATGGATGAGTGGCTCGATTTCTTTTTGAAATTGAATATCACTGTTGTAGGTAATTCTTTTAAGTCTAGAATCAGCAGGCACTCGGTGACCAAGGGAATTTTTTTCCCTGGTTACTTCCTATACCAATAAAATTATGAATCTGGTCCAAAAGAAAGTGCAGATATCAAGAACCATCTCCAAAATTAAGGCCTTATTGTGAATGAAATTGAGCAAAATTTTGTAGTGATTTAAAAATGCAACAAAACAAGCAAATTGATAGCTATAAAAATGAGAATATTTCATGTTGGAAATGAAGGGGGAAATGAATAAGAGGAAAAGAATTAGAATAATGTTAGCCAAAATGAAATTATGTGTGATTACTTAGATTAAAATCTTCCATTAATCATATCATTTAGTCTTAAAAAAATCTTTAATTTTTTTATAATACCCTTTAAGCACACCAGATCTTATACTTTAGTTAGCAAATTGCCCCAGTAACTATATGAAGATAATCATTTCAGTTCATGTATATATTTGTACATAATGCTTTTTTCTTTTTTTTCTTGCAGAGCAAAATGGCTACTCTTAAAGAAAAACTGATTGCACCAGTTGCAGAAGAGGAGACAGCAACTCCAAACAATAAGATTACTGTTGTGGGTGTTGGACAAGTTGGTATGGCCTGTGCTATCAGCATACTTGGAAAGGTATATTTTCAGAATGACAATTATACTATAATTATCATAACTTAGACTAGTTACACATCTGTGTTCTTTTTAGAAGTGAATCATGTTATTAAAAGAAGATGATTCAAACATTTTTGATAATCTAAAAAAGAACTTAATATTCTCTACTTATTTGGGTTCAATTAATAATTGAAGTCATGAGTGATTATCAAGTTGACAAAAAGAACTTTGGAACTGGTAGAATACAAATAATTATTCCTCTTCTACTCTGTTTCCTGGTCCTATTAAGGGCTATGTTTTATCCAATCCCTATATTGCCTAGCAACTTCTAACTAGTCCCATGCTATAGACCAAGTCTTAAGTAACTTTCCTCTGGTTTAGATTTCATTTTGAAAGAATGTTTGGTACCCTATTCAATTCTTTTTTTCCTAATTTTCTTTCAAAGCTCTGTTTCAAAGCTAATGAATTCCTTAAATGTAGGGAGAGAAAAAAAGCTTTTTTTCTTCCACTGAATATAATGGATCATTGTACTAATTATGAATGATGCTTGTACAATGCCTTGGCCATGCACTTTTAGCATTTTCAGAGTTCAGGTGTTTTAAGTTTTCAATATTTTAATTAGTAGCAGAAATCTAAGAAATGGATCTTAAAAGCATATTATACACTTGGTTCTCATAATAATAAACAGCTCCCTAATAATTATAAATGTCTCCAAATTGAATAACTACTTTTTGTGATGATTCCCAATTAGTTGAAGTGTTTGGGGGGAAGCTGCTTGTTGAAGATGTTTAGTTCAGGATGATGACTAGATTAGGTAACATCTAAATACATAGATTGATTGGTTGGTTGATTGTTGTCCTTCATTCTTAGAGGACCAAAATGATGGCATCATCATCATTATTATTATTGTTAATCTTTACTGTTTCTTTCGTTTCTTTTTTTTTTATCATAGCTTTTTATTTACAAGTTATATGCATGGGTAATTTTACAGCATTGACAATTGCCAAACCTTTTGTTCCAATTTTTCCCCTCCTTTCCCCTATCCCCTTTCCCCAATGGCAGGTTGACCAATACATGTTAAATATGTTAAAGTATAAATTAAATACAATATAAGTATACATGTCCTAACAGTTATTTTACTATACAAAAAGAATCAGACTTTGAAATAGTGTACTATTAGCCTGTGAAGGAAATCAAAAATGCAAGCGGACAAAGGTAGAGGGATTGGGAATTCTATGTAATGGTTCATAGTCATCTCCCAGAGTTTTTTCGCTGAGTGTAGCTGTTTCAGTTCATTACTGTTCTATTGGATCTGATTTGGTTCATCTCAATGCTGGAGATGGCCATGTCCATCAGAATTGATCATCACATAGTATTGTTGTTGAAGTACATAATGATCTCCTGGTCCTGCTCATTTTACTCAGTATCAGTTCATGTAGCTCTCTTCAGGCCTTTCTGAGGCCTGCTGGTCACAAAATGGCATCATTATGTTAGAGACAAATTATGTTGTGTCTGTTTATGGCGAATCCAACAATGTGAATTTGTAATGCTCTACCAGAGTCTAGCACAAATGATTCATGTGAGCATTTGGAGTGGTGTATCTAAATTTGCACATCTTGCATTTCTTTTGAGCTATTTTTATTCTGCTTCACTGTTAAGTACAACACCTTCTTTGATGAGGGCACACCATATTGGGTGGTCCTGTGGACCAGTGTCTCCTATGTCACATCATCAATTCCAAAGTTCTTCAGAGAGATCTTGAAAGTGTCCTTGTATCACTTCTATTGACCACAATATGAGTGCTAGCCTTGTGTCAGTTTTCCATAAAATGGTCTTTTAGACAAATGTATGTTTGGCATTCAAATAATGTGGGCAGCTCATCAGAACTAGTAGAGTTTGAATGCTAGGCAGTTTAGTTTGAGAAAGGACCTTAGTGTCTGATACCTTATCCTGCCAGTTTATAGGAACTATAAGATATATAGGAACTATAAGTTTATAGGAACTATATGAAACTAAAAGGGATCTTAGCAGTCACTTGGTCCCTCATTACCACTACTCTTGATTCTGCTGATGAAGAGACTTATCAGAGATGATGAGTGCATTTACATTTTCTGGGAAAGATTCTTTTCCCACACCCTATCTCAAGCATACTCCTTTTGGATGCAAAACTTAAATGGCTTTCAATTGTTTTTTTCCGTATAAAGTAAGCTCTGAGAAAATGTTTCTTTGCAATATTTTGCTATTGCCCACTGAGAGTACATCTTGGTGTCTTTAAAAAAAGCCTTTTGGGTCTAGCTTTCTCGAGAATGGGGAGAGAAAGGTGGGCTATGCTATGGTGTCTCTTCACAGCAAGGCTATCTGACAAGGTCACACAGGTAGAGAGTGGCAGAACTGGGATTAGATTTAGGTCCTTTACCTCTAAATCTTGTGTTCTTTTCACCACATCATTCTGTCCTTGCTAATTTATAATGTCAGAGAAACTGAGGCAAGATAGAGATTGGAGAGTATTTAACATTTTATTTGAAAGGGAGATATTTACTGGGACCAAATGGATCCATAATTGGTCCCAGGGCTGAATGAGAGACCAATGAATATGGTCTCCAAGAATCCAGCAAACAATGTGAGTTCTCAATGACATATATACATGTGGCTCAGACACAGGGGGTACACTAGGCAAGGGCAGAGTCAGGGTGCTGAGAGCGGGAATGAGACTCTGACAGGGTGGGGTGAGCCACTGGAGATGGGGATGACATAATGGAGGGAGGCATCTTGATAAGACTATATCTGATATTGGGATGGGGAGAGGCATTCTGATATTCTAATATATAAGATCTTTTTTTTTTTATCAAATATTCTCATTAAGAGGGAGGGGTAGCTTTGCAGGATTGAGCAGAATAATTATAAACTAAGGCAGGACAATTAAGGAAACTTAGGACAATTTAGGGAAACAGAGTCAGGACAATAAAAGAACTGTGGCATAACAACTCTATGATATTGGGGGAAATCCAGGACTACAAAAAGCACCAGACTTCCTTTTATTTCTTTCTATTAGATAGAAATGATTAGGTATCTGAAATTTAGTGTAGCTGCAGAAAATTTTAAAAAAGCCATTCCCAAATCCTAGAAAATTTAAGGTTAGTTACACCTTAGTTTTCATTTCCCGTTTGAAAAAACAATTGCTCTAGGTAGACATCTATTTTCTCTCCTAGAATTTAGGTGTTTAAGATATAGAAAGAAGATAAAAGGACCTGAAATATTTTTTCTTCCCTATCCACTTTTGAAAATTTGGATTTTTCATGGCTCTGAGTCTAAGCTTTCCAGATACTGAAAAAAAGAATTCCATATTTTGACAAAGGAACATTTTATTTTTGGTTAGGGACTTAATTCTAAGTTTTCTCTTAAGTAAATGAAAATATTTGGTTTTCAAAAAAAAATGTAAATCAATAGGACTTAACAGATGCATATTATGTACCTATTATGTGTAAAGCATTGTGTTAAGTACTGGAGATCCCACAATAACAATAAATGCCTTATATTACAATTATATTTCTAAATATTATTCAAGAAAGGCCCTTTTTGTTTGTTTTAAGCAGCAGAGAGAGGTGATGAAATTTTAGGTTCTTAGAAATTGAAGGAACCTTAGAAATTTTCTGGTCCAGTCCCTCCTAAAGCATAAAGTTCCCCTTAAATATCCATAATAAAGGTCATATTGCCTTTGATGACAAGATATGTCAAATGATAGAGTAAATTCTCTCTTAATTCTTCCATTACTTTGTATGACTCTAAATTTCTGGTTTACAAAAAGAAGGTATTCTATGTAGTCTTTGGGCGGAATGGTTAAAATTATTTACTCTTTGAGAAGACTGAAAATAAAGTTGGTCATCTTCCTCTTGAAAACGATTTGACTTTGTTATTTAGAAATTTAGAAATCTCTGCTACACAGCTAGGGCTTATAGTTTTTAAGTTACATAATTCTTTTTAATTGAAGTGCAAGACACATATATATTTATTTATAATTGCATATATGTACATACAAATATTTATGCAAATACAAACACACAAAACATCTAGGTATATGAATTGATAGGTTGCAGAATTTAGGAGTAAAAGAATGATTTATTTAAACATCAAAAGATTTTAATATCTAATCACATTTTCTATTTATGTGACTGTAGGCTGTCTAGAATCTTTATTAATGCATCTATATCTAAATTCAGAGCTTCAGTGATGTTTTTAAAGTGTTGGATCTCTTCCTTCCTTAGTTGCTGAGTATGAATTTCTCAGCCAATTTTTTTTTCACACCCACTGAAATAGGAGAACAGGATCTAAGACCATGTGACATCCTCTTGTGCTTAAATGCATTCTTTTGCTCTTTTTATCTTAACCATCACACATGTGGTGCTACTAAAATAAGCTAACATTCATTACTGCTCAGTTTCTTGACACAATTCCATAGATATTATCAAATGATCTATTATTTTAGAGCTTTATTGTCCTTTTGTTTAACAAAATAAGTGAAGAATTTGCCTGGTTGGAGCTAGGGCTGCAATGCAGTACATATAGCATGTTCTAAGATAAATTTAAATGTTTTAATTTAAAGTGACATTTTAGAGGAATAAAACCATTTGTAAGGATTGAGGTTAAATTGACCAAATGATCCAGAAATAGAAAAAGAACAAATGTTGAAAATAGACCAAAATCATTGAAAAAAAGAAACAACCCAGTCTCTTTAACAATAGATCGCAGTGTGTTTTGTGCTATATCAGGTTGCCTTGAATCAAATTTATCTCTAAATAAAACATTTAGGGCATTTATCTGCCTTCTACATTCTGGTTCCACTCTATCTTTCCAGAACTGGAATTGCAACCCTAACTTTTATATATGTAGTAAAGAGTGCATTTTGCTTTTAGATCCTATAACTACTATATATTTCTATACTTAAATTGAATCATCCCACCAGTGAGGGTATTTCTTCTAATGATACCTATCTATATATGTCCATCTAAGATAAACCTTTCCATATTCTCAAATAAATTTTCCATGGGACGTCTGGAGACCTTCTTCTAAGCTCTTTTGAAATCATATGGCTATTAGGACATCTAAACATTTATCTCTTTCTTTTGTTTTGTGTTGGACATCCCTCCTAACGCCCCCACCCTTTTTTTGTTTTGTTTTGTTTTTTTGGTCTTTCATTTCTTTGAGATCATTCTTTATTCAGCTTTTTTCCGAGGAGGTTCCATTTACAATGTAGTACAACCTGTTCATATCCATCATTCTCAAAAGACCAGGTATTGGTTTTATAGACTGAAGCATTGGCTCTGCTCTTACATAACACTGGAATCTAAGGGAAAACTCTTTACCTTTCTGCATCTTAGCTTCTTGCTGAATTGGACTAGTCTCTTTGAAATTCTTTTTTTTTTTTTTTTTTGCTGAGGCAATTGGGGTTAAGTGACTTGCCCAGGGTCACACAGCTAGGATATGTTAAGTTTTTGAGACCAGATTTGAACTCAAGTCCTCCTGACTTCAGGGCTGATGCTCTATCCACTGCCCTATCTAGCTGTCCCTCTCTTTCGAATTCTTAAAAAATAATATAATATTATTTTATCAGGGCCTAATTTTCAGGTTGTAACAGTAATATAATCTATATCTTTTATTTTTCCTTATTAGTATTGTAGTATTTTAAAGGGAAAAGTGAATCTCAATTCTCAAAAGTGTATTCTACTGTATATAATTTAAACTTGAGTTTTTTAATCTGTGGAGTTTGCCAAATCAATAAAAATATTTTCTTATATTAATTGTTTAGAATTAAGAAGTTTCTTTTTAAACAAAGAAACACAGTAAAAAGTTTATTAATAGTATATAAGTATTTTAACATGAAAGTAGAAAATGGAATTAGGTAATAATAAGGGGAAATAGGACTGAATTTAAGCAGTTAATGTGGATTTAAATCCTGGTTTTGTTACTTAATATACCTGTATGACCTTAGGAAAGTCACTGTACTTCTGACTCTCAGTTGTTTCATCTGTAAAATTAAGGGATCAGGTTAAAAACATAAGGTTATGTCCAGTTCAGAATCCCTGATCCTCTGAGGTAAGCAAATTACCACATGGCCATTTATACTTCATCAAGTTATTTGACATTATTGTAAAGCTTCCCAAAACATAATTTTTCTAGGGCAAATGTTGGGTTTTCTTAATATTTTGTTATTCAAAAGTAAACCTTTTGTATTTATAGAGTCTTGCTGATGAACTTGCCCTTGTTGATGTTTTGGAAGATAAACTCAAAGGAGAAATGATGGATCTGCAACATGGGAGTTTATTTCTTCAGACTCCTAAAATTGTGGCTGACAAAGGTAGTTTCAGTTTTGTATTATTATATGTTAATATTGTAAATGAAATTTTCATAATAAAAAAAGAGTAAATGTTCTTTCCCATCTTTAAAAACCTTTATTATACCCTGGAAGTGCCTCAATTTAGTGAGATATTTCTCTTCCTTTTCCCTTGAAAAAAAGCTTTCTGTCCTCTTTGATTCCATTTCCTTTCCTCCCATTCAATTCCTCAACTTCTTGCCAATCTAATTTCCAACTTCATTATTCAACCAAAGCTGTTTTCTCCAAAGTTTAACAACAATCTCTTAAGTGCCTGATCATCTACTCTCAATCATAATCCTTTTTGACCAAGTTCTTCTGAATACCCTCTCCCGAATGAGTGTTCTTGATACTTCCCTCTCTCAGTTCACCTCCTATTTGTTTGAATGCTCCTTTCTTTGTTAGTTCATCATTTATATCAAAGCTTCTTAAATTGTGGCTTGCAACCCCATATGGGATCACATAGCTGAATATGGGGGATTATGAAATTATGATTTATCATCAACAAATGTGTGATTTGTCTTTTTATTTTATATGCTTTATGCCCAGTGTCATATAAACATTTCTTGGGTGAAAAGAGGTTGTGAGTAGAAAAAATTTAAGAAGCCCTGATTTATATTATGCTCTAACCTGTGAATTTCCCCTAACATTTTATCCTAGGCACTGTGTTATTCTCCCTTTGTGAACTTTCAATAATAATAGCTTCCATGTGTTAACTTTAATCTCTATGCAGGTGATTCACAGATCTATAAATATAGCCTATTTAGAAATATAAATATAGGAGCTTCAGTTCCACAACTCTTTCCCGTTGGATATTTCAAACTGGATGTCCTAGAGA
This sequence comes from Antechinus flavipes, assembly GCF_016432865.1. Classification (NCBI taxonomy): domain Eukaryota; kingdom Metazoa; phylum Chordata; class Mammalia; order Dasyuromorphia; family Dasyuridae; genus Antechinus; species Antechinus flavipes. Next base: position 178,221,508 of record NC_067402.1, read on the forward strand.
TATCTCAAACCCAATCTTTCCAAAACCAAACTCATTATTTTCTCTACAAATCATCCCCTTTTCCAAACCTCACTGTTTCTGTCAAAAAACAAGAATCCTTTTCACGTCTAATTCATCATAATAATTACTCTTGCCTTTTCACTCTCTCATTGCAAATGCCAGTTAACAAATCTTGACATTTCTAGTTCCATATCATCTCTCACAACCAAATCTTTCTCTACTCATACAGCTACTATCTTAATTCAGGTTTTCATTACTTCTTACCTAGATCCTAAGTAGTATCCCTGCTTCAAGTACCTCCCCACTTCAATCCATCTTCCATATTATTGCCTAAATGATTCTCCTTAAGTGCAAATCTGACTGTGTCCCCTATTCAGTCACCTCCAGAAACTTTCTATGCCTTTAGCATCAAATACAAATTCTTTGGTTTAGTTTTTAAAGCTATTTAATCATAATGCCTATATTCAATTTATCACTACATTCTTACCATCCCCTCCTTCCCTTCACTTTACAATCTAAAAAAAAATTGCCTTCTTTTTGTTACTCAAATATATGATATTCCATTACTTTTGCACATTATGCTATAATGTACTTCTTCCTTTCCCCTAATCTCATAGAATCCCCATTTTCTTTAAAGACACCCTACCTTGTATTTACTTCTTTGAATATGCTTGTATTTAGTTACTTTATATTTGTGTCATATATTTTATATATATGATCTCCCTTTGGACTATATATTCCTTTAGGGATAATTTCATATTTTCTATGTATATATCTATCTTTAAATGCAGAGCATAATGCTTACTACATAGTAGATTTTAATAATTACTTTTTGATTGGTTGTGATATTGAGACATAGAAAATAAGAATATAGATGGTCTGGAGGGAGAACCATAGTGCTCAATTATTTTAATATTTAATATTGTTAATAAAATGTACCTAATCAATTATAGTGATTTTCTTCAATATCTCACATAAAACTTTGTACCAACTGATTTTGTAGTGGCTATTTTTCCTATTTTCATTCTCATTTTTATATTCTGTGATTTGAAAAAAAAGTTTACTGTTGCTATTTCATTATCTCCTCACTCCCCACTACTAATCCTTTAATTTTATGATACTTTGCCCTTTTTCAAGGAAACCTATTAAAAATAGAATGTAGTTAAAATTTAGAATCTTTGACAGAGACAGAGCAATTCATCTGACTGGACAATAGTGTTTTCTTTTTTGCTAAAGATTAGTTTATGCAGTCCTGCCAAGAGTAAAAGTTTCCCTGCCCACAATTTAAGGATGGATTTGCCTTTCAAGAAAATCAGTTGAAATTAGTTGATATATAGATTTTCCCAAATATATAATATAACTCTTATCAAGTAATTCCTAGTTCCTCTTCTAAGTAAAAAGGTCTTTGCTTATGTCTTTTGATATTTAGCCATCACCCTATAATAAATATACTTTTGAAAAGGGCAATAAAATGTAAAATTAAACATTTTCCTGATTTAAAATGAATCAGATATATCTAAAGGGGAATACAAAGTTATTTCCATAGTAGATCTTCAAAACTCTATGAGAAATGAGAAATTATAGTATTTGAAAAATAAAATAAAATTTGAAATAGTTCTGAAGAAATAATATAATATATTGTTCACTCATTTGTAAAAATGTGATGTCAAACACTTCTAGCTCCAAAATCCTATACTTGTATTTAATTGACAAAGAAATATGATTTTTAATAAACAATTTCAAAATATTTTGAAATCTTCTCAATATTAGAGGAAATTTAGGTTGAATCATTCCCTTTTACCCTCTCAAATCAGGACTGCAGATGAGAGGCCCCAAAATAGAAGACTCCAGGAATGATAAATGATTAAGTAGAGTTTTTTGTGCATAGAGTGTAGAACTAGGAAAAGAAATGTAGAAGTTATTGATTTCAACTCTTTCATTTTATAAATGAGGAAATTATTGTGGCTCAGAGAAGGTAATTCTCTTGAATTACAGGAGTTTAAGAGCCTTTCATCTCTAATGTAAATAATAAAGTACCAACAAATGACTGAAATATTTCATTGAGTGATTGCCTAAAACTGGAAGTTATAACCTCATTTTACTCTGGTCAGATCACATCTCGTGTGCTGTGTTTAGTTTTAGTTTTTTGTTTATTTGTTTTGTTTTGTGGCTCATTTTAGGAAGGTTATTGACATGTTAGGGATTGTAGTGGGGAGCAAAACTACTATGGAAAAGGGCCTTGGGATTATGCCATATGAGAACCATCAGTTGAAGGAACTGAGGGTCCTTAGAAGGGAGAAGAAGAGGAGGTTTAGGGAGGAGGTGATAGCTCCATTTGTTTGGCCATTAAATGGAAAATTGCTTAGTCTTCTACTTGATCTAAAAGGGAAGAACTGATAACTAGGGGAAGAAACAACACACATTTGAGATCAATGTAAGAAAAACTTTTAACAGTTATTCAAAAGTGAAATGAGTTATCTCCTTGTAGAATAATAAAAAATTGACTGAATATGACTCTTCATTCTAGTATAACTGACACTGAAAGTAACTTCTGAAGAATTTTCTTGTTCTGAGCCTTTTTATTAAATCTTTTAAATGAAGATCTTCTATTCTTCCAATTATAGGCACACATTCAGGATTGATGTATTGGCCTATTTTCAAAAATTTAATGACAGGTAATTTTCAGAAACCAAAAAATATAAATCTCAAAGCCATTTTTCCTTGTTTTTGTTTTGTGAAGTTCGATAGTAAAACTCTATTACAGCGTACAGTTATTGGAAAAAGATAAATTTTCTTATGGTTCACTAATTCATTCATGAAACATTTATTGAGCACTTTCCTATGTGTCAGGTGCCAATAGTAATTTTGCAAATATAATCAGTTTAACCCTCAATCTTTTCACTTACAGATTACTCTGTCACTGCTGGTTCTAAGATTGTTGTAGTCACTGCAGGAGTCCGCCAACAAGAGGGAGAGAGTCGCCTCAATCTGGTACAGAGGAATGTGAATGTCTTCAAATTTATTATTCCTCAGATTGTAAAGTATAGCCCAGACTGCACCATAATTGTGGTTTCCAACCCAGGTAAATATAGCACCTTAGCTTCCTTAACCTTTGATTCACCAAGTTCTTAAAAACCAACTCTAAAACTTAGAAAAAAATTAAATCTATGTTAGTTATCCAATGTAATCTTCCCACCCTTTTGAAGTAGTGTAATATCAGTCATAAAGCAGTGAGTCTAAATGGGACAAATTCTTTTTTTTTCCTTCCAAACTTTTAATCTGTTATACTTTGCTTGTCTCTTACTATGAAACAAGTTATATTACATTACTTACACTATGGTTAATCTACAAAATTACATCTAAAGACTGCTAGGAGTAGAGATGCGTAAAAGTTTTCATCTATTAGCCCTGGTATGTTTATATTAACCATTCACATCTTTAAGTCTTAAAACAAATAAACCACATGTGTAATGGGATATATAAATGAATGGTGTCCCAGCTTTAGTTGTTAACAAGTCATTTTATTTATTCATCTTGCTCTTTTCTCTTGAGGAAAACCTGCAAATTTCTGAAAAGGTTTAAAGGAGGCTAATTTTTAAAACAATGACTTTTATTTTTTGTCTTTTAAATTTTAAAACATCAATATGTTCTTTTCTTTTTTTATACCATGCCTACATGTATTCATTTTTTTATCTTCTTTCAAACATATTAAAGTTTTCCCTTAAGCCTTGTCCTTCTCTCATATTATCTTCATACTGAGAAGGTTCACAAACACTCAACTGCATTTTAAAGAACCTACTGTATTGGGTAGCTAGGTGGCACAATGGATAGAGAACCAGCCCTGAAATCAGGAGGACCTGAGTTCAAATCTAGCTTCAGACACTTAGCATTTTCTACCTATGTGACTCTGGGCAAGTCACGTTACCCCAATTGCCGCAGCAAAAAAAAAAAAGAAAAGAAAAGAAAAAAAATCTACTGTATAAAGAGCATTCCACTGAACTTTGAAGGAGATCCAAAGATTACATAAAACCTAATGCTTGTTTCTGTGGTATTTAGAGTCTCTTTGGGGAATATGAAAATATACATGGGTTATATAGAGAAAAATCAGGGAAGAGTTGTGTTTCAATAGAGTTTCAAAGGATATTAATTCACTGAGTGAGAAGAACTTATGAACAATGGGAACAAAGGTGTTAAGGTAGAAAAGTGCAGGATACATTATTACCTTGTTAGCATTTTTCAGTTTTGGAGAGGACATGGATGTCCTAATGAACTAATCATGAATATAATTCTTGTTTTCTTATGACATTCTTTTATTCTCAGTGGATATCCTGACCTATGTCACCTGGAAACTGAGTGGCCTGCCAAAACACCGGGTGATTGGGAGTGGATGCAATCTGGATTCTGCCAGATTCCGCTATCTTATGTCTGAAAAACTTGGCATCCATCCGAGCAGCTGCCATGGCTGGATCTTGGGAGAACATGGGGACTCAAGTGGTATATATAAAAAAAAGATCTATTCATATTTAAGGACTGATAAATACTCTATATTTATTTCACAGAATATCTTTTAACTTACCTCATTCTCAACTGTAAGGAGGTGAAAGGGAACGTCAAGTATGAAACCTTAAGTGTCATGGTCTATATGAAGATAAAGAATAACATGAAATTTTCATTACTATATAAAGTGCTTAAAAGACATTTGTAATTCATTTGTTTAATGTGACTAAGTAATATTTTATTAATCATTCGATAAAAATAACTTTATTCTATTTTCCTTTCCTGCAGACTAATTATACCATGTGGATATATAATCTCATTCATCTACTCTAAAGTGTTTGAGCAACACTGCAAATATATATCTGTAAAATCAATGGAATAGTTACTTTGTTTAGAAATTTAATTAAAAGAGAATGTGGATAAAGTATAAAGGGGTTGAACTGAAAATATGTTATGTTATGATGGCATTTAAAAAAAATTTTTAAGAAGATAAAAGGTCATTCTAAATGTTTCAACATAGTTATTGTCCAAATCATCAAGTGTTTGTGGAACTAAATGGAGATTTAATTTGACAGATAAAATTTAAATTAAATTAAATTCTTTTTGTCATTCAAAAAATATTCATCTCATCTGTGTATCTGCCACAAAAGATTGAAGTGATCAATAATATAGTATGATGTTAGGATTAATTTAGCATAATTAATGAATACAGCATTAATGCTACTGATTAATAAGCAGATAGTTTTTTTCCTAAAATATGTGATCACTAATTTCAGTGAGAGGGATTATGTAAAACCTTCTTGAAATTATTACATGCTACCATTTATGCATTTTAATACCTTGTCTATATATCTTGTAAGGAAACTGAATTTAGAGAGCAAAAACCTTAATCTTAAAGACAGAGTTATCTTTATTTAACAACAGCAGTTTGAGTCTCCAAAAAAGGGCAGCAAAATATATTCATATATGTTTATGATATGCTGAGAAAGCAAGAGATATTCTGGATAAAGAGGCCATTTTTATGGCCTTCAGTAAGTGAGATCATCCTTGACACCCCTAATTATAACTCCATGAACTTTATAGTCATCTCAGAGTTTTTTATTCAGATCCAGGCTAGATAAAAGTATTAATGGGCTTTGAAGTAAATGATAATGATTTGGGCCTCATTCAAATGTTTCTGAAATCCAGAGGAGGCATATGAACAAAACAGAACATCTGCAACTTTTGTCATCTAAGCTTTGATTGAGAAGAGTATTCAAAGGTCTTAAGAATAAAAGTTTAGGCTAAGCTGGAGGTAGTTTTCCTGGTTTTCTTCATTAACTTTCCTAAAGTAATATGAAGAATTTCATGTTGTTGGAATATGAACTAAAAATTTCCTTAAATTTGGGACAATCCTTTCTTGAAAAATTTTGAGTATTAAAGGATAGTCATAAAGTTGTTTTGTTTGTTTGTTTTTAAAGATAAAATCAGCTTCTTCAGAATCTCTACTCTACTCTTAAGGTTACCGTCATGTCATTAGCTCTCAGCTTCAGTGCATAGCCATAACTCATCTTAAAGATAAAGTTGGAGTAATTAAAATAAGAAAGAAAGACTTTCTTTCTAAACTCTTCAAGTAGACAATATTTTTTGTTTTTTTTTTTTCATGCAGTGGCTGTATGGAGTGGAGTGAATGTGGCAGGTGTTTCCCTCCAAGAACTGAATCCAGAAATGGGAACTGACAATGACAGTGAGAACTGGAAGGAAGTCCATAAACTGGTGATTGAAAGGTCAGTGGATATAGTAGTTTATTTTGACTCCTCGATTTGCTGTCTATTACTTGCCCATTGGGTAGAATGACACATGATTATTTTGGTTATTTTTTCAACTAATCAGAGCCATAAGCATATAGATTAGAGAGCTTGGATAGATTATAAATTATCTATTTTTTATTAATCATTTGGGAAAAAGTTCAGTCTCACAAATAGTGGAAGAGATGCAAATTGAAACAATTCTGAGGTACTAATTTATACCCATAAAATGGACCTCTCTCACCACTCTATGTAGCCAATTAGGTAAGACTGGAAGCACTCGCAATACTTTTTTAATGAACCTGAAATACATATCCAAACAGTTATTTTGCTGTACAAAAAGAATCGGACTTTGAAATAGTGTACATTTAGCCTGTGAAGGAAATCAAAAATGCAGGCCAACAAAAATAAAGGGATTGGGAATTCAATGTAATGGTTCATAGTCATCTCCCAGAATTCTTTCACTGGGTGTAGCTGGTTCAGTTCATTACTGCTCCATTGGAACTGATTTGGTTCATCTCATTGTTGAAGATGGCCACATCCATCTGAATTGATCATCATATAGTATTGTTGTTGAAGTACATAATGATCTCCTGGTCCTGCTCATCTCACTCAGCATCAATTCATGAAAGTCTCTCTAGGCCTTTCTGAAATCATCCTGCTGGTCATTTCTTACAGAACAATAATATTCTATAATATATACCACCATTTATTCAGCCATTCTCCAATTGATGGGCATCCACTCAGTTTCCAGTTTCTGGCCACAAGTGCTGATTGTTAACTTTTCTGTCTGAGCATTTATAATTTGGAAATTAGCAAATGTTACAAATTAGGACTTGATTTTATTTATTATCTAGAGTTAACAAAAAGAGCAACATTAGAGTAAGGCTCTCATTTCCAAAAATTATGGAGATCAGGGATAATTTTGTAGTGACGTTTTAAAACAATTAAAATGGCACAATGGATAGTGATGGGCTTGGAATCAGGAAAACCTAAGTTTAAATCCCATCCCAGATGTTTACCAAATAAGTAACCCTGGAAAAGTTACTTAAGCACAATTTACTTCAGTTTCCTCTTCGATAAAATGGAGATAATAATAGCACCTATCTCCTAGAGTTGTTGTGAGGATCAAATGAGATAATAGTTGTAAATGCTTAATACAGTGCCTGGCACATAATAGGTACTATATAAATGTTTACTATGATGAAGATTCTGATGCTGCTGCTTGTATTTTTGCCATGGCTAAGTAATTCATATATTCTCAAAGTGAAGGTTATATTTTTTCCTAGAAGAGAAACTTAACCACTTCCTTTAAAATATAAGAAAGCCTTCACTGTTAAAAACAAAAAAGAAATTTTATTTGAACAGAGGAGATTTTTGACCTGTGTCAAGGAGATTAACAGATCAAAGAATGTTACATTGAGTAGAAAGGGAAAAAAAGAAATCATTGGATAGTTGGGTCTAAGTAACATAGAAGAGACTCTTTCCAAAGGAGTAGGACCTTGACCTTCTGGGAAGGAAATAACTGCTTTGTCTTCCAGTGAATGACGATATATATCTGCATGTCCTGTTAGATGATAATGTTCAGTATGTGTCAAAGAAAAAAGGGACAAGTAGCAATTATTGATAATTCCCTAATGAGGGATTCTGAGGCAGGGTATTTGTGAACTTTATAATAGATCTGCTGACTTTTTGGGCCTTGGATTGATGAGGTAACAAAATAACCTGAAATTTATAAAACTTAATAATCATTTTTCGGTTCTAATAATTCATATGGTTATGTGATACTGTTAGAAAGTATTACTAAATACTTTGAAGTCTGGATACTGAAGACATTGAGACATACATGCATGGTGTTTTCATTACCGCTCCTGATGGAAGGCAAAGACTAAAGAAAAAGAATTTAGAAGTGAACAGCAGATTATAATAATGATATATGAGTATAAGAAGTGTATTTCTGGATCTTTGCTTGGAATATTGAGCTTATGTTAAGGATGAAATGCAGCTAACAAAGGCTGGAACTTGCTGCGAATCTTGTAGATTCAATTAAAAGGACGTTTAAACAAAAGAAAAGGAATGAAAAATAAGGTTTTTGTATATTCAACAAAATCTAAGTAACAAAGAAAATGTATTTCAACATATCTAACATGTTTTTCAACATATTTAACAAGTATTGGACTACCTGCCAGCTAGGGAAGGGATTGGGGGGGAAGGAGGGAAAAATTTGGAACAAAAAGTTATGCAAAGATCAATGTTGGAAAAATTACCCATGCATATGCTTTATAAATAGCTTTAATAATAATAATAAAATGTATACAATATGGAGCAGCTAGGTGGCAGAGTGGATAGAGCACCAGGAGGACCTCAGTTCAAGTGTGGCCTTAGACACTTAAAATTGCCTAGCTGTGTGACCCTGGGCAAGTCACTTAACCCTAACTGCCTCAGCAAAAAAAAAAAAAAAAAAAAAAAAAAAAAAAAAGAATGTATACAGCATAGAAAGAAACAGTAGGAATATTCAGAAATTCATAGGATTAAAAAATGCAAGGAAGGATCTAGCAATAAAACTTATTACTTCAGGTTTCTATTTACAAATGCAAACAGGATGAATACTAAGCAAAGTATATATCCTAACAAGGAGGAAAAGTTGATCTCATGGAACTGACTTGTTGGGTTGGAACCTATAAATGGATTGTGCATTTGGAGAGGGATATGTTCAAAAGGAATTGGACAAGTAAAAGTCATAGTTAAGGTGATAGTAATAGCATTTTATATCAAGATAATATGTATCCTGGTAAGGAAATCCAGGAACCATATGGGGGTAGTGTGATAAGAAAAGTGTGTGGGTGACAATGAATAGAGGAAGAGAAAGAAACAAAGTTGGAAATTTAATACGAAACACACATATAAATAAAGAAGAAATAGATGAAGGCTATGTAAACCGATCTTAGGTCTAGTTCAGAGATAGATGGGAGACATTATGTGGATATTTAATGGAGCCTTCTCTGTCAGAAGTAGAACAACTAGTCATTTAATAATTTGCCTTGATAATTCTATTGTTAAAAAATTTAAAAATTCAATAAGGGAAACTTCTATCTTAAATCTGATTCTTAATAACAAGGAAGAACTGGTTGATGAAATAGAAATATAGGTACTTTGTAAAGAAATGCTTCATCTTATATTGTGTGATTAAAAAAAAGTAAAAGAAAGCCAAGTATAGTTTCACATATATATGACATTAGAAGAAAACATTCCAAGGGATTCTTTGAAAGAATAAATAATGGTTTTTTAAATTTGATTTTTACCTTTTATATTAATACTAACACTTGCTCCATTACTCCCTATCCACAAAGTAAATGCAATCCACACAGAAACCATATCTAACAATGTATGTACTACATATCATATTCATAGTTCAACCATTCTATTGCAACAAAAATACATTTCTTATCAGTTGTTCTTGTGTATAGCTTTGGTAAAAAGTAAAATGATTAACTTTCCTTTAAGAGTAAAGTTTACAACATTTTAATGTAATATATCCTCTTTTTGCTGCATTTATTTATTTTTCATGATTTGGCATTTCCACAAGATTTTGACCCCTATTTAATTCTTCATCATGAAATAAACTTTTTTTTTTTTTTTTTTGCTGAGGCAATTGAGGTTAAATAACTTGCCCAGGGTCATACAATTAGGAAGAAATAAACTTTTTTATATTAGATATTAAAGGTACTTTTGACAAACAGACCCTTTTCCCAAATCTAGCCTTGATTATGTATAGTACATGTATTCAATAGAGTTTAAATAAAGTGTGTTCTCAAGCCATTGAACCATCTCTTTGATAAACTTCTTAACCTTTTTGTTAAATGTAGCACAATATAAGATTGTGTTGCAAAATTCATTTCTATTTGGAAATTTAATTTGGGATTCAATTTAAGGAATTTTGGAATTTAAGCTTTGTCAATAAGTATAGCAATATCTATCAGAATTCATCATCATTGTTAAGGACAAGACTTCAGGTTTACTAAAATTAAAAGAAAATTCCAAAATATATTTTTGGGTGGATGTTTTACAGTGTAATTAAAATGCTCAGATCTTGTAGGCTCACCCAGACTTCTTTTTAACAATAAAAACTACTCTGTCCCAATATGTTAATATTCTACTTTGTATTGTTTTGTCCTATGGCCAATGTTTTTTCTTCATAGTAACAGCTAGCAGATGTTGTTATTTTAAACCAGCCTTGATGTTTTTCCAACTTTCAGGAAGCCTACACCACTCTAAAAAGGAATTGATATCGACCTTTCTAGCTTTCAGTTTTTCTGAAGATCTTTGCTTGTTCTTGGAGGATGAATTAGACTGTTTTACAGCATTGGTCTTTCAGTTCTTGGCATTGTTTTTCACTTTTTGACATCACTTTCCTTTGTACTTCAGTGAAACTGGATCCTGCTTTATTGTGATCTTGAATGATCCTCAAAACACTTCACTTTCCTACACCAATAGAGGCTGCAATATTCCTCACAGTCATTGAAGTACACTCTGTAAGATTACAACTTTAGTATGTTTCCTTATTCATCCTTTAAAAAGACATAATTAAAAACAAACCACAAGAGCATGGACAATAGGAAACAGACCATGACAGTTGACCTGGTGTCTTGATTTACAAAAGGAAGACAATGGAGTCTACAAACTCAATAACTTTTACTTCAATTGAAGACAATGTTTCAAAGCACTTTGCTAAAAGAATCATTAGTTAATATGTAGAAAAGAAAACAATGATCATAATGAGCCAACACGACTTTATCAAGATCAGTGTATGTAAGGCTAATTTCATTTAATTTTCCTTTTACTTATTTATTTATTTTTGGCTGGTTTATTAGGCTGGGATGTTGAAGTAAAAACATAGGTGGAAGTTAGCAAAGTATTTGCTATGGTAGGGGAAAGATAGGGTTAGTACAATTGCAGCATTTTTGAACAAGATTTGTGGAGTTTGGTGGACTTGAAGGACAATCTGCAGTAATAAAGCAGCCAAAAAAAAAAAAAAACCTTAATACAATCTTAAGCAGCTTTAAGAGAGGTATAATTTACAGGATAAGAAAAATGAATAGTAGCCTTACCCATGTGAACTCCATCTTGGTCAGATCAGTAAAATGCCAACTCCTTGAGGCCAGAAATGGTCCTTTTTGTTTGTTTTGTTTTTATACCTAGCATCTTGCACAACTCAGTATTTTTGGATACATTGAAGGACTGATTGATTGATTTAAGTCTATAACAAGGGCACTGATAATTTGGAGATTGTTCAAAGGAGAACACCCAGGGTAGTGATACTGAAGTGACACCAGATTATGCTATATGAGGATCATTTGAAGGTTCTGGGAAATTTTAGATGGGAGAAAAGATGATTGGCCAAGAAGAAGAAGGAAATGGAGGTAGCTGTTACAGCTGGCCTCAAGTATCTGAAAAACTGTCATCTGAAAAAAGGATTGCATTAGATTTATTCTGGTTGGCTTCAAAGGACATCACTAGGTATAATTCTGTAAAGACTAAAATTTAGACTTGATGTAACAGGAAATTTTTCTAAGAATTATAGTTATCCAAAAGATGCATGATTTGCCTGAGAACAGAAGGGTTCACTCTCAGTGGCGAGCATTAAGCAAAAGCTGGATAACTACTAGTTATAAATAAGGGAAGTGAGGCATAGAGAAATTAATTGATTTTCCCACAGACCCACGCTAAATAGTAACAGGGCTAGGATCTAGATGTTTTGACTCCAGTATTCTTTCTCTTCCACCATGCTTCCTCTTTTACTTTTAATTTTGAAGCTCCCCAGCTAATTTCTTGTCCTAGATCAATCAGAATGATTGAAAATTGATAGACAAGGTTTCACCTTGTTTGAAACTTTTTCAAACATACTTACTCCAGTGAGATCTTAGCTTCAAGAAAAGGAAATACTCATTCCATTTGAGAAAAAAAAGTATTTACCATTCTTCTTATTCTTTCTTGACCATGTAGCTAGTTGGGTATTTATCAATATAAATCTGATTTGCAGTGATTATTTTACCACTATCTTATCTTGCAACATTCTAAAAAGTTATAGGATTATATGAAATGTAAACTGAGAACTGAATGGGATATCAGTAATCATCTAGTCCAGCCATATTTACAAGTGAGGAAACTAAGGCTGAAAGAGATTAAGAATATTTGTCCAAAGTCACAAAAGTAGAGCTGGACAAGGCTGTCATTTGAACTTCAACTCTCTGACTCCAAAAACTCAGTGTTGTTTCCTTTGTCTAATATTGCTTTTTGAATCACTGTGAAATCATTCTTGACCAAGCTATTTATAATTATGCTAGAACTTGAGTTATATGTAACTTAAAAGTTATAATTTCATAACTCAAAATTGTTAGTTCTCTGAGTACACCTTTATTTAAAACATATTGATAGCTTGTTTCTTAGATAATCTTAATTTCCAAACATACTTATCTCTCCTCTACCCAGAGAGAGATCCCTTGTAAAAAAGAAAACATGAGATGGGAGAAAATGTAATTTTGCTTTCTGTTTTCATGCTGATATCATTTCAATTGAGTCTAACCAAATATGAAATGTAAGGTTGCATTTTAAGGCATATTTCAATTCTTTCTTTATGTTTTAGTGCCTATGAAGTGATCAAACTTAAAGGATACACCAACTGGGCTATTGGATTAAGTGTTGCTGATCTAATTGAGACCATGTTTAAAAATTTATCCAGGATTCATCCTGTGTCCACTATGGTTAAGGTAAGAAAATACATAGAGAAATAACATAACATAATATAACATAACATAAATAGCATCTCTGTTGAGAGATATTTGATAAGGACAAAAGACTCATAAGTTCATGATGCCAATTTATATTGAAAGACATAACTCACATCGACCGGAAGGCTTGTGCCAATTAGTCTGTGCCTTCTCTTTCCTTTACGAATTCTTTTAGTGAAATAAAAATATCATTAGAAGGTCATTTCATGAGTATAGAGTCAGTCAGATTAATAAGGTAAATACTGTCATAAATCTCTGAGTTCCTAATTTACCTATTTTGATAAGCCTCATCAGCTAATCAGTATACTGGTTTTCTTGAATAGTAATAACAAACCATGACATTTTCTTATTTTGAACTATTCCTTTTTCTAGATATTAGACCAACATCTCAATCTTATCAACAAATTATCTTTTAGAATGGGTTGTTTCTTCAATTGGCTGATCTCATCATTTTTGTATTTATTATTAGCTTTGATTTATATAGTTATTTAATTCTATGCTTTTTATAATATAACATGATATGGGGGCAGTAATTTTTGCTGGATTTAGTGGACATGGTCTTTTCTGTTTTAAGTTTAATTAATTTCCTTTACTTTTACGTCTCTTCTGGATATACTTCTCCAAAACCCATGCTTTCCATTCTGTCCAGGAATTGAACTCTCCCTTATAGCAAAAACAGTTAGCAACAACAACAAAAAGTAATGGATACAATGCCATGTATGCAATATTCTATAATAATAGCATCTCAGTAAGAAGAGGGAGATTTGTTTCATAACATATTCTTTTGGACCATTTTTAATTTTTTTAATCATTTGCTTCCTTCTAGTGGTTTTCATTTACCTTATAGTCTCTTTGTGTAGATTGTTCTTTTGAGTTCTATTTATTTTTCTTAACATAATAAATTAGCCTTTTTCACAAAATTATTTTAACTAAAGGAGATTTGCAAAAAATCTTGTAAAATGAATGTTACTTGGAAAACAAGATATAAAAATAGATTTGAAAGTTATAGTTAGAAGTATAATTTGCATTTATTGATGTGCATGTTTTTAAAAGAAGCAGTATGTCATAATGGATTGAGTACTAGGCTTGGAATCAAGAATATCTGTATTCAGATCCTGCTTCTAACAAAAGCAGTGTGAGTCTGAACAAATCACTTAACTTCTTTGTATTTTAGAAGCTCCATATACCATATCTCCAAGTATGGGAGGAAAAAAGTTCTGGTGAACAACCCAGAAAATTGCTACAGTATATGAAAATGGAAGCTAATTTTCCAGTAAGAATACCATTCCATGATTATACTAATATTAAAAGCAAAAACTCCCACTACTGTTTAGTATATTTTCTAAAAGGAAGTTGGGATTCCTGTTGACTCTTAACCCATTCAAGGGATCCATAAGATTATAAATGTTTTCATAAAAATATTAAGATGTTTTAATTTCCAATACAGAGAAGATCATAAACAATAGTTTTTAAAGGAGATTTCAGTAAAATTGGTGAATGTAAAGAGGTCTTCAGATTAAAGAAAAATAAGAATCACTGAGTTTAATCAGGACTCTACTAACCAAGTCATAGCAAATCAATCATATTTCCATGATTAAATTTTTAAAAAGTATTTGCTGCTTTTCCACTTGTCTCATGAAATCTACAGCAAAGATAATATAAAGCTCAAGCAAATTCACTTATTCATTGTTAATATTGAATGGCTTCCTATTAGATAATATGGTGGTGGGGGGGGTTTGCTCTTAATATCAGTGTAATCACGAAATGGTATACTTACTGGAGACATTAACTTTAATTGTTATATACTATAGCAGTTTTCTGGATTGCTCATCTGATCTTTTTTCCTCCTATACTTGGAAGTATGGTACTTGTCCAGAATCAACTCTGCTTTATAAGGTCACTTCAATTTTGTGGTTCTATTACAAAGTTTTTATTACTTGCACATATTAGTTCTATGATTTTCCAGACAGGATAATCATGGAGAAAATACATAATTTTATAAATACAATAATCAAAGAAGATTTTAGCCCTACATTTCCCAACATTGGAAATTAATGTGGTTGGTTTGTCTGCCCACCACTCTATTGGAGAGATTTCAAGGAAATCTGGTTCTCTGGGTCTTCATCATAATTAAGTCAAATTCAATTTTTATGTGCAAACAGGTGGGATAAAATTTTTCATGAATGATCAAATTCAGTACCAATAGAGATTACATTTTTAAAACTGGAAGGAATTTTATAAGCTTCCTAGTTCTCACACTCCTTGTTTTAAAAATGAGGAACTGAAATTTTCTCAGAATCACACAAGCAATATTTGGACAGCTAGAATTTGAAAGCAAGACCCATTGACTCCAAGTTTATTATTGTAGGTTAGTGTTCCTAAAGAATTTTTGATGAGGAAAGGATTTCTGCGTCTTGATCCAGTTTCCAGTAACCCTAATGCATATTTTCTATTGAAATACATGAATGAAACAATGTTGATTCAATTTTTGAACTTACTCCTTTGAATATATTTAAAAATTTTTATGGCTTTATGTGCTTATTAGACTAATAGATACTATTTGTTTACAAAAGGGAATGTATGGCATCGAGAATGAAGTATTCCTCAGCCTTCCATGCATTCTGAATGCCAGAGGACTGACCAGCGTTATCAACCAGAAGCTGAAAGATGATGAGGTAGCTCAATTGAAGAAGAGTGCAGATACTTTGTGGGACATCCAAAAAGACCTGAAAGACCTGTAACATGCATAATAACATTCTGTAGAAACCCAACCATCATGATATAAATTGCTGTGCCCACTTAGTAATTAGTCAACTTGGTGGATAGAATTTTTCCTGTGAACTCAACTCTGGCCACAGCATAAAAGTATATGATTAAAAGGCTTGCTATATGACCCATGAACCAATAAATAAACTACTGATGTGTGCTTTCTTCCCCAAGCTACATTCATTCTTTTAATATTTCTAGCTATAAAAATAGCTTTTTTCTTTTTAATATAATAGTATGATTAAAAAATACAGCTCTAATTGCTAGGCTAAATAATCTGTCTCCAGAGAGTTTTTTTTTCCTTAAAGCAAATTGTGCTTTTAATGTTACTTGCCGCTCACATTTTTGCCAGATACTGCTTTGTCTGATGGAACTGAAATGTAATTCATACTTCACAAAGAAATGAAAATGGTGTTGAGGTGGAAACATTCTTCATTAGAACATTACTAAAAGAAGTGTTGTTGGACTGGCCCTCCATTATGATAGTAAGGATCTGTCTTTAGACCCAAAAGGAAGCATAGAGTTTAAGCAATGAGGAAGAAACCCATGACAATGAAAAGGGAGGGTTGAGATAGAGAGTGAACTATTGGTTCTTTTCTAGATAGATTAAAATGCATGATTTTCAGTACCTAACACTGACTCCATCAATAAAGTTGTAACAATTTCTGCACCTTACTTTTTTATCAGAAAAGATCTTAGCTGGGGTTTTAGGAAGCTAGAGGAAGGACATTTGGAAAGGACTGATTAAATAAACACTGTATGGGAATTCCAGTTAAGATGGCGGAGAGGAGGCACACAGCTGTGTAAGCTCCACGCTTTCTCTCACTATCCATTTCATTACAAGCCTCTGAATTAATGCTTGACTGAAAAAAAACCCACAAATAGTTACCAAGAGAAGCCATCCTTGAGATTCACCAAGAAAGGTCTGTCTTTACTGGAGCGCTGGGACGGTTTTAGATCAAGCGCAGGCGGCGGGCAGTGGCAGTGAGAGCACGGGAGCAGACTGGAGAGGGGGTGGGGAGTGATTGCAGCCGTCTCCGCGGGGAGAGCTTCGCTACAGGACTGGATACTTTGCTCCGGCAGCAAGTCAGCAGTCCAGCAGAGAAGCTAAAAACACTGGGGCTGAAGAATACAACCCCAAACAGCTGGAGTCTCTCGGGACCTGGCCCCTCCTCCTTCCCCCCCCCACAGTGACTCAGCACGCTCTGGGATCTCAGAGCGCAGGCGCAGCACAGTAGGGCTAGTGCCTCACTGCTGCCCCCCGCAGTCTGTAGAGGAAGCTCGGTAACACACCCAGCCCCTCCCCCAAAGAAAGACTCCAGTTTTTTCTGTTTTTCTTTGGTAGTTTGTCTTTGATTATTAGACAGAATGAGCAAGAAACTGAAGAGGACTTTAACCCTTGACAGCTTCTATACAGATAGAGAGCAGACTCTAAATCCTGAGGAGACTAAAAACAGACAGTCCCCAGGTGAATCCCCAAAGGAGGAGATCATCTGTTCCTCAGCACAGATGAACCTCATAGAAGTGATTAAAAAGGCTCTCACAAGGGAGCTAGAAGAAAAATGGGGAAAGCAGAGTGAGGCCTGGCAAAAGGAGAGGGAAGCTTGGGAAAAGGAGAGGGAGGCTTGGCAAAAGAGCCTGGAGAAATCAGTTAAAGAAAGAGTGGATAAAGAAGTAAAATCCTTGAAAAATAGGATTGGTGAACTGGAAAACAAAATTGGCGAAATGGAAAAAAATTCCACAGAACAAAAGAACTCAATGGGGCAATTTTAAAAAGATTATAAAAAAGTGAGTGAAGAAAATACTTCACTGAAAATCAGAATTGAACAATTGGAATTGAATGACTCGAGGAGACAAGAAGAATCAGTCAAGCAAATCCAAAAAAATCAAACAATGGAAAAGAATGTAAAATACCTTCTGGGGAAGACAACAGACCTGGAAAACAGATCCAGGAGAGACAATCTGAGAATCATTGGAGTTCTAGAAAAACATGATGAAAAAAAGAGCCTGGACACTTTTTTCCAGGAAATTATCAAAGAGAACTGCCCAGAAGTCATAGGAACAGAGGAAAAAATAAACGTTGAAAGGATTCATCGATCACCCACTGAAAGGGATCCT
This sequence comes from Antechinus flavipes, assembly GCF_016432865.1. NCBI lineage: Eukaryota > Metazoa > Chordata > Mammalia > Dasyuromorphia > Dasyuridae > Antechinus > Antechinus flavipes. The sequence goes on from NC_067402.1 coordinate 178,239,464, forward strand.
AAAATCAAAACACCAAGGAATAGAGTGGCCAAATGCCAGAACCCTCAGATGAAGGAAAAAATATTGCAAGCGGCTAGAAAAACCCAATTCAAGTATCAAGGAGCCACAATAAGGATCACCCAGGATCTGGCAGCATCCACATTAAAAGATCAAAGGGCCTGGAATATGATATTCCGAAAGGCTAAGGAACTTGGTATGCAACCAAAAATAACTTACCCAGCGAGAATGAGCATCTTTTTCCAGGGAAGAAGATGGACATTCAACGAAGTAAGCGAATTTCATCTATTTCTGATGAAAAAGCCAGAACTTAACAAAAAGTTTGATCTACAAATATAGAACTCAAGAGAAATCTAAAAAGGTAAAGATTAATCTTGGGAACTATATTTCAACTATATAGATGTATAAAGAATACATGTATACCTTGTTCTAGAAACTAGATGTGGAAAGGACATTGTACCAGAAAAAGGGTAAAGTGGGGGTAGTACATCTCATGAAGAGGCATAGGAAACCTATTATATCTGAGAGAAAGAATGGAGGGGGATGAATATAGTGGGTATCTTACTGCCTTCAGAATTGGCTTTAAGTGAAAAATCTTAAGACATATTCAATCTATGGTGAAACTTCTCCCACCTCATTGAAAAGTGAGAAGGGAAAAGTGAAAAGGGAAGGAATAAGCTAAGCGGAAGGGAATACGGAAACTGGGAGGGAAAGGGGTAAGATAGGGGGAGGAACTCTAAGGAGGGGGGAGGGATACTATAAAGGGAGAGCTGTGAGAAGTAAGTGGTGCTCACAAGCTTAATACTGGGAAGGGGGGAAAGGGGAAAGAAGGGAGAAAAGCATAAACCGGGGTTAACAAGATGGCAAGTAATACAGAATTGGTCATTCTAACCATAAATGTGAACGGGGTAAACTCCCCCATAAAGAGGAAGCGGTTAGCAGAATGGATTAAAAGCCAGAATCCTACAATATGTTGTTTACAGGAAACACACCTGAAGCGGGGAGATACATGCAGGTTAAAGGTAAAAGGTTGGAGCAAAATCTACTATGCTTCAGGTGAAGTCAAAAAAGCAGGGGTAGCCATCCTGATCTCAGATCAAGCTAAAGCAAAAATTGATCTAATTAAAAGAGATAAGGAAGGGCACTATATCTTGCTAAAGGGTAGCATGGATAACGAAGCACTATCTATATTAAACATATATGCACCAAGTGGGGTAGCATCTAAATTCTTAAAAGAGAAACTAAGAGAGCTGCAAGAAGAAATAGACAGTAAAACTATAATAGTGGGAGATCTTAACCTTGCACTCTCAGAATTAGATAAATCAAACCACAAAATAAATAAGAAAGAAGTCAAAGAGGTAAATAGAATACTAGAAAAGTTAGATATGATAGATCTCTGGAGAAAATGTAATGGAGACAGAAAGGAATACACTTTCTTTTCAGCAGTTCATGGAACCTATACAAAAATTGACCATATATTAGGACATAAAAACCTCAAACTCAAATGTAGTAAGGCAGAAATAGTAAATGCATCCTTTTCAGACCACGATGCAATGAAAATTACATTCAACAAAAAAGCAGGGGGAAGTAGACCAAAAAATAATTGGAAACTAAATAATCTCATACTAAAGAATGATTGGGTGAAACAGCAAATCATAGACATAATTAATAACTTCACCCAAGAAAACGATAATAATGAGACATCATACCAAAATGTATGGGATGCAGCCAAAGCGGTAATAAGGGGAAATTTCATATCTCTAGAGGCCTATTTGTATAAAATAGAGAAAGAGAAGGTCAATGAATTGGGTTTGCAATTAAAAATGCTAGAAAAGGAACAAATTAAAAACCCCCAGTCAAACACTAAACTTGAAATTCTAAAAATAAAAGGTGAGATCAATAAAATTGAAAGTAAAAAAACTATTGAATTAATTAATAAAACTAAGAGTTGGTTCTATGAAAAAAACCAACAAAATAGACAAACCCTTAGTAAATCTGATTAAAAAAAGGAAAGAGGAAAATCAAATTGTTAGTCTTAAAAATGAAAAGGGAGAACTCGCCACTAACGAAGAGGAAATTAGAGCAATAATTAGGAGTTACTTTGCCCAACTTTATGCCAATAAATTCGACAACTTAAATGAAATAGAAAAATACCTCCAAAAATATAGCTTGCCCAAACTAACAGAGGAAGAAGTAAATATCCTAAACAGTCCCATCTCAGAAAAAGAAATAGAACAAACTATCCATCAACTCTCTAAGAAAAAGTCCCCAGGACCAGATGGATTTACATGTGAATTCTATCAAACATTTAAAGAACAATTAACTCCAATGCTAAATAAACTATTTGAAAAAATAGGGATTGAAGGAGTCCTACCAAACTCCTTTTATGACACAGACATGGTACTGATACCTAAACCAGGTAGGCTGAAATAAACACTGTATAGCACAAGAGACTATAATTGAATAACTTATTATTTAAATTAATCTTTGCTCCTTTTTATCAAGAATAATAATAAGTATTGTTTTTTTTTTTTTTTTTTTTTTTATAGAAACAAGGTCTTTTAGTCTCCAATAAGTTTAGTTACTAATTGGGATTGAGGATGGAATGATAAGCTTTACAATCCCAACCAAAAAAAAAATGTATGGGGATGATTGTACTAATTAGCACAAAGAATCCAAATGGACAGTAATAATTATCCCACCCTAAATGGATTGGGATCATAGAGTCCTATACCTAGCACAACATGGCACTACTACTCCCATGTCTAGATTATGAATGGACCCATACTCTTATTTCTATTGTTCTTGTAATGGTCTAGTTTGGTTCTATAGAGAGCAAAAGTATCTCTGATGATTGCTTACATGTCCTGCAAATAATTGTATGCAGTAGAAAATTTTTCCCATTGGTCCTGACCTCAAAAGGTCATTCAGTTTTATTCTTTCAAGATTTCAGACCACTTGATCAGATTAATAACTACTGCCCTGGAATCAGTTAAGATGGAGATCTTCTTTGCCTCAATTCCCATGGTTCTCTCGTATATTAGCCCTACATTCAGAAACTCAGCCCAATAGAAGAACTTTCTGAAAGCTCAGTTCTCTAAGGTCTACCTTTTATCCAGATTAGTAGTTACTGAAGTTCAGTTATATATAGCTGTCTCATAGCCTATGGAGTCATTGGTAAACCAGCAAAATTGAGTCCCAAAGGAGGCAGATTGAAGTCCTTCAGTCCTGCATAGGAGGAAGGGTTTCTTCAAGCTGTAGGATCCAAGACATGGAGAATGTTTCACAATTTCTGATCCTGTGAGTCTTTTCTCCCTTCAAGGAGTATCCATCAAGTTCACTTTGGAGTGTAATGTCTTCTGTGGATGGGTCAGCAGCTTGCTATCTGAGTTGGCTCTTTTCAGAGCAGGATAATCTCAGCTTAGAAGTCAATTTACTGTTGAGATCATTTTGCTGTACTGGTTCTTGTAGAGGGCTGAAACTCTTGAGTTCATGCACTGAGGTTCAGACAACCAAGCACTTAAGACTAATTACCAATTGGACAATACTCTTTATACTGGAAAATGGACCTTCCCACTATCCTGTGCTGGCTCGATAATTGGTGTATACAGAGAATTGTAGGAGGGACTAGGGGGTGGAGTAAGACTAGCCAGGGTCACTTCTGGGCAGGAGATGAAGAAGGAGGTCGCGGTGATTCTGCTTCCTTCCAATTCAATCCTACCTCTAAAGACCAAGAATAAAGACTAAGGACTTTTTCTTATCCTGACGCTGGCTGATTCTAAGGTATCCAGGATGCTAATGCAGTCATCACAGGTTCTGGTTCTTGTTACTGACTCTTTTTACTGAGAGGCTCTTCAAAGTTAATGAAGTCAATTCCATTTCTGGATATTCACTCACCCTAAACCAGCAATTCACACATATAAATAATCCAGTGCTTAGATAGAGTAGAAAATCCCTCTGCCCTTACCAGCAGCTTTCAGCAATCTTCTTCATTCTGCAAAGAAGAGAGTAAGGAATGATCAGCTTGAAGCATTTTATATGCATTTTCAGTTCCTTTCCAGCACCATCAGTTTTTCTGATTCTTCAGCCAACCAAAAGACTCAGTCCACAGTACAATCTGCGTTTTTGCAGAAATATTGGGATCATAGGAAGAAGAGAGCACAGAACTCTAAAACTAAAGCTTCTAAAGAAACTCCAGGGATAATCTAGGCCAACTTTACAGTTAAGTAAACAAGTGTCACTTACATGTAAATGTCAAATCTGAAATTCAAATTTAGGTCTCATAACTCCAAATTTAGCAACAGTTTGGTGGATGGGGGCTGTTAGGTGGCAAGTGGATAGAGCACTAGCCTTGAAGTCAGGAAGACTTGGATTCAAATGTGGCCTCAGATATTTAACACTTCCTAGCTGTGTGATCCTGGGCAACTTAAACAATTGCCTCAGGGAAAAAAAGAAAGAGTTGGGTGGATGAATAAACAACAGAACTTGGTGAAAGCTAGATTTTGCATTTAAAGAAGTCAAGAATAATGCAAAGATTTTGTCTTACTATTTAGAGAATGTGATATTGACAGAAATGAGGAAATCAAGAATTCCTCATATACTAAAATTTTTAGCTATCTACAGTATGACATAACCTTTCAAATCTCCCCTAAAGGAATTGTACCATAATTTTTCATGAAATTGGATTAATTTATCCCCAAGAAAAGATTGGCCCTAAAACTTAAGAAATTGTGACATGAAATTTCAGCAACTCAATTATACAAATATTTATTACTTACCTACTGTATTTAAAGAATGCTAATAAACCTGAAAGAAGGGGATCCTATAACTTATTAAGACAATTATGAAAATTAGAAAAAAATGAACATGCTTTCCATTCCAGCAATTAATAGCTGCTGTTTCTTTATGCACTTTACTTTGTTTGATATCACAAAAGCTGATGAGAAGTAAGAGTCATGTGATTCATGTACCACAGAGTGAAAGCCTCAACGTTAGTTACCAGAAACATCTGTAAAGTAAAAGCTCAGTAAAGCTATGAGGGATAATGTTTTTGGTAAGTCATAATGGCTTTTCTCTTATTAAATTTCTATAGTAGAAGGATTGCTCACCTACCTCCTGGTTAAACTTTGGCATATAATCTGTATAATCTCTCCTCTAATACCCCACAGATAATGATTGAGATAATGTAGTCTAAATCATGTAGTAACTGGTTTTATTTGTATCATTCTTTACATTGGCAAGGAACAACATATAACAAATAGGCATGCAGTTTGATACTCTTTGTTCAAAGAAGCATTCAAATAATGGCCTTTTCTGTTACTTTCTCTACAGTGTATTAAAGTTTGGTTGTAAGGCAATTTAGGAATAGTATCAGCAGGATCACCCTGAATGTATAACAACTGCTATAACCGTAGTATATAGAGCTGTAATTTTAGTTTTCTAAATACATGTAAAGATAGTTTTCAACATTCATTTTTGTAAGACTTTGTGCTCCAAATTTTTCTCCTTCCCTTCCCTTATCTCTCCCTTCCCCAAGACAGCAAGAAATCTGATATAGGTTAAACATGTGCACTCCTTTTAAACATTTCCATATTTGTCATATTATGCAAGAAAAATCAGACCAAAAGGGAAAAAATCCATAAGAAAGAAAAAGCAAACAGGTGGAAATACTATATGCTTCAATCTACATTCAATCTCCATAATTCTCTGAATGTGGATGGCATTTTCCATCCCAAGCCTATTGGGATTGTCTGGAATGCCCTCACCATGAAGTTTTAAAAGAGTATTATAAGATTTCAATTTAAATTCATCAGCTATTTTTAAAATAGCTGCTATATTCCTAGTTCTATAAGAGTCCTATAGCATAAAGGAAAAATTGTCAATTATATAAAGGACTCAAATGATCACAATTAGATCATAGTATTATAAGTGGTATAATTCCTGTTCCAAAATATATTCTTTCAGATGTTATAGAAATGGTTACTATCTTTTTGAGAGCATAGTTTCAGATGGAATATTGAGAAAAAGCAGTTTGTTATGGCTAGATAAGTATTTCCTGTTACTTGCAAAACTTAATTCATTTTCAATTTTTTATGATTTAAGTAGGCATACACATTACAAAATTTATAAAACATTACGCAATGTTTAAGGAACAATAGGACTCTATGATGACATGCAAAAATGAATTCTCCATTGTTCATCTAAAACTACTATCACATCATAAAATCAACAAATTTAAAAGCTGGAGGAATCTCAGAAGTTATTTAATATAACTTGTCCTTGAACATGAATTCTCTATAAAAAATGTCAAACAGTGGTCATCTGGTTCTTTAAAATCAGTCATTTATGTATTATAATATGGTCTAGCCAAGAAGTACCAAATATGCAGCCTTCTGGCCACATGGGACTCATACTACTCCTAGAGTCAGTCCAAGTCAGATTAAAATGTAAATGAGAAGCCTTAATAAAATAAATTAACAAAACAGACATATTTAAAAGCTAGTCAAAGATCATTATTTATGTTTTAGTGGCCCACTGGAGTTTGACACCATTGGCCTTGCCCATATCTCTTCCTCATGTCTGAGATAACATGAATCTTGCTATACATAATTCAATCTCTTGATGTACAAGTCTAATAACTGCCCACTCAAAAATTAGTTTTCCATGATCTTTCTTCTCTTTTAAGATATTTTCATAATTTTCTAGATATAACCCGTCTTTTTTTAAAAAGAAAACTAATTAAGAAAATACAGCTGACATGATGACCATATCTGACAGTTATTGCAACTTTTCCGACTTGTAAAACTCTTCTTTATCAAAAGGAGAGTTGTATTTCGGTTCTCTGAGACCAAGATTAATCATTGCTCAGAGTTCATTTCCATTTTAGTATTCATTTTTTTCTTTTGAAATTTTATTGTTTTTGTTTTTATATCACAGTCTTTCTCCCCTTTCTTTAGAACACAAATTTCTTTTGTAAAAAAAAAAGCAATTTGGTTTTCCTCAATCTACACAGTTTATATAATTACCAAGTGTGTTAATATACACCTGGTGATCCCTTTACAAAGAGTGAATACTTTTCTCTGAGTATATCAGAAGGTGAAACTTGATTGATTTATGATGGGTTACTTTTTTTTCTTCATGTGAGGCAATCAGGATTAAGTGACTTGCTCACACAGCTAATGTGTCAAGTGTCTGAGGCTGGATTTGAACTCCTGATTCTCTATCCACTGTGTCACTCTAGATGTCCCAATCTTCGTTCTTTCAGATCCTTAAAAAACAGTTCTATAATCATTTTGAAAGTACCTCCAATAGAATCTAACCCAGACTCAGAGAGCTTTGGGGAAGAAGAGGAGGAGCAAGAAAAAAGATTTCTCCCTCTCCTTATCTCCATAGTTCTGGCATTTTGAAATTAAGCCATTCACCCTATAGTCTCCAAAGCCAGGAGCTTCATACTCCACTGAAACACTCTGCTGGGGGTATTATTTTGCTTTTAGAAAAGTAAGAGATTATTATCTAATAGAAACTACCTCAACCCTGCTTCTTTGAACCCTAAATTCCAGTCATTTCCCAAGCTTGCAAAGTGTTATCCTCAATTCATTAACCACCAGCCTCCCCAATCAGTTATCACACTGTGACATTTCATAAAGTCATGACATAGAATCTCTTGTATATTTTCCTTTTCTCCTCTGAAAAAGCAATCACTCTGGCATAGTCCCTTATCATCTCATATGTTGACTATTACAATAACCTGCTGCTTGGTCTCCCTGCTTCAAGTCTCTCCCCTGTCCAATGTAGCCTCCATTGAGTCATCAAACTAATCTTTTCCAATATACAGTCTTAACTAAGATATCCCCTCCTCAATAAACTGCAATGGACTCCTCATCACTTCAAGCATCAAATACAAAAACCTAAAGTTTGATGTTCAAAGTGCTTCATAACCTGCCTCCCCTTTCTAGAGTCTTCTTATACCTTAGTTATTTTATCTCTCCACATACTCTCCTAGTTTTCTTGGCTTCCTTTAAGTTTTAGCTAAGGTGTCATCTGGGAGGAGAGAGTGAAAGTGGTGACTTTGCACAGCCCTTAAATCCAATTCATTTGCAAGTCATGACATCTTCCTGGTTCTTTTATTTTTTTTTCAAGTTTATTAAAGCTTTTTATTTTCAAAACATGCATAGATAGTTTTCAACATTCACCCTTGCAAAACCTAGTGGTTCAATTTTTTTTCCTCTCTCCCTTTCCCCTATCCCTTCCCCTGGGATAAGTATTGCAATATATGCTAAACATGTGCAATTCATCTACACATATTTCCACAAGTATTATGCTACACAACAAAATTCAAATCAAAAAGGAAAAAAAAAGTGAGAAAGGAAACAAAATACAAGCAAATAACAACAAAAAAGTGAAAACAGTATGTTGTGATCCACACTCAGTCCCCACAGTCTTCTTTCTGGGTACAGACAGCCCTTTCCATCATAAGACCATTGGAATTGGTCTCAATCAACTCATTGTTGAAAAGAGCCATGTCCATCAGAATTGATTATAGTATAATTTTGTTGCCATGTACAATGTATTCTTCACTCAGCATCAGTTTATGTAAGTTTCTCTAGGCCTTTCTGAAATCACCCTGTCGATCATTTCTTATAGAATAATAATATTTCATAACATTCATACATCATAACTTATTCAGCCATTCTCCAACTGATGGGCATACACTCAGTTTCCAGTTTCTTAACCTCTACAGAGTTGTTACAACATTTTTGCACATGTAGGTTCTTTCCCCCTTTTTGGGATACAGGTCCATGACTAGGGGATGCAAGCCTAGTAGAGGAACTGCTGAATCAAAGGTTATGCACAGTTTGATAGCCTTTTGGTCATAAGTTCCATATTGCTCTCCAGAATGGTTGGATCAGTTCACAAGTCCACCAACAATGTATTAGTGTCCCGCTTTTCCCATATCTCCTCTAATATTCATCATTATCTTTTCCTGTCATCTTAGCCAGTCTGAGAGGTATGTAGTTGTACCTCAGAGTTGTCTTAATTTGCATTTCTTTGATCAATAGGTGATTTAGAGCATTTTTCATATGACTAGATATAGTTTTAATTTCTTCATCTGAAAATTTATCGGTTGGAGAATGGCTTGTATTCCTATAAATTTAGTAAATTCTCTTTATATTTTAGAAATGAGGCTTTTATCAGAACCCTTGAAAGTAAAAATTCTCCCCTAATTATTTCTTCTCTTTTAATCTTGTTAGCATTGGTTTTATTTGTACAAAAACTTTTTAACTTAATATAATCAAAATTATCCATTCTGCATTCCATAATGAATTCTACTTCTTCTTTGGCTACAAGTTCCTTCCTTCTCCATAAATTTGAGAGAGGCTATCCTTTGTTCTTCTAATTTGCTTATAGTATATCTACATCATGAATACATTTCTAACATGGTCCTTTTTGAGAACTAAGGACAGATAGCAACTTGTGAGTAGTAGTGGCTGCCCTACTGATAGACCCAATTAGCCAGGTCCAGTTGGGCAACATAGTTCTTCCTTCCTTCCTTCCTTCCTTCCTTCCTTCCTTCCTTCCTTCCTTCCTTCCTTCCTTCTTTTCCTCCTCATATTCTTACCTGCAGGCACTTTGCCCAGAAGAATAAAAATTTTAATTGCTGGAACTTAGCAAGATAAAGTATGATTTCTTATGTTGATGGAGGAAGAAGAGGAAGAAAAGGAATGAAAGAAGGATGGATGAAAGGAAGGAAGGAAAGAAATGAAAAGGAATGAAAGGAAGGACAAAGGATAGCCTTTCATATCAATGAGAAGGAAAGAACTCATGGCCAAAGAAGAACTAGAATTCATTATGGAATGCAAAATGGATAAGTTAAAAAGTTTTTCTACAGGTTAGACTTCTTTTTCTTGACCTTTTCATTTCTGCTGTTATAATTATTTTATATATTCTTTTATTTGTTCTGCTTATTTAACTCTTTATCAATTCATATATATCTTTCCATATGTCTCTCAATTTCTTGTACACTTTTTTTCCCTTATACAATAATATTCCATCCAGTTCATGGTGATTTTAACAATCATTTTATTAAGTGTTTACTATGAGTTTTACTATGCTAAGCTCTTTAGATATAAAGAAAAGTAAAAGCAAGATCCCTGACCTCACATTCCAATGAGAGATACAACATGCAAATGACTTTTTATACAATGTAGACAGAATAAATAAAAGATAACTCCAAGGGGAAGGCATTAGCACTAATCTTTTGTCTTCACATCACCCACATTTCTCAATGTATCCCTCCCTCTTGTCTTTATCTCTAGCTATCCTTTATAATGAACAATTTTTAAAAAAGGAAAAAGAAAAGTTCAAAAAATATATTAGAAAAGTCTGATTTTATATGCATTATTCCACACCCATAGTTCTCTATTTCTTCAAAAAGTGGAGTAAAGTGTCTTTTCATATTTCTTATTCAAGGACCAAGATAGGCCACTGTCATTTCTTTGCACTAAATTTTGATTGTTTCATTGTCATCCTTTCCATTTACATTGTTGTAGCCATAATTTGGATATCACGTTCAAGGTTCTGCTTACTTCACCATTCACCCATGAGTTCATGTCTTCTTATGCTTCTCTATATTTATTATCATTTTTATAATGCAGCAATATTCCATTATAAATATTTACCAGAATTTGCTTAGCCATTCTCTAATCAGTGGGTATCTTCTTTGTTTTCATATATTTGGCGCTGCCAAAAAAAATTAGCAATTGACATTAATTTTATGATGAATATGGGTCCTTGGCTTTTGTTTTTGGATGGTAGTTATTGGTTATTGTTGATAGCATTACTTTTACACTAGGTTCCTTTTCGTCTTAATATGAAAAGGAATATATCTTTGAGAGATTGACTTGAAAATGATGGAAGTCAGCAAGAGGAAAGTTGCCATTATCTCCAGGTGTTTTATCTAAATATGAATTATCTTAAGTCAGTGTAACAGCTGGCAGACATTTACAGTGTAAAAAATAACTATAGCTTTAGTTAAATTTAGAGCATAGATACAAAACATCTTTGGACTCTCAAATAAGTACAGTAGATAAAAACCACAAAAATATTTCAGTTAATTAAAAAAAAACCAACCAGCTAAGTTGTTTAAACAGGAGACAGAAAATTGTTAATATGACAAAAGTTGTCAGTGCCAAATATATAATCAATTGCTACTCCTTTAAATGGTCTTTGTAATTTCAGAATTTCAGTAATGTCCTTTTATTCTTTTAAGATATTTATTCTTGCTTGGTTTGAGTAGAACCATACCCTAATTGCCCCCAAACAGAAATTTTACTTTGTAAAGAACCTGGCTTAAGCTACATCTCAGTTTCTAGTGTCCTTGCCCCTTTCCATTGTTTTTCATGACAGTAAGGACAGAACAACTAAAATGAAGTGGCTTTCCTCCTCTGAATTGCCAAGGTGACTGGGGTCTCATGACCAAGACTTGCTCTCTCCTCCCTAATTGTCTCCTACCTCTCTCCTGAAGATATAAGAAGTTTTTGTATGCATCTTGAGAAAGTTGGGAAATCGTTTTTACTCTACACTCATAAGATATCTCCTAGGATGGCATCATACTTTACTCCTCAATTAATGGTTTTGATTTATTTTAGAACTTGATAATGAAAATAATGGTCCAGTTTTGGTTTTGTTTTGTTCTAGGGTTACATATATATATATGAAAGTTAAAGAGCAAAGGAATGGAGGCAAAAGAGCTTCTCCTTATAATCAGGGACCATGGCTAAGTTCACTCACCCTGTTCAATGAAGGCTAGCTATGATCACAAGATCCCAAGAGGTCACGCATCCCTGACAGTGACTAAATATAAGCTAAGATTCTCTTTCCACCCAGAAACAATGTATATTCTATGTGCTAGGAGATAAAGGTCCACTATTCCATTTGTGTTGGTACAATGAAAAAAGGATTGGTTCTGCAGTTGAAAGACCTACTTCAAATCGTATTCCTGATATTTATTACTCGTGACTTTAGATCTGCAAAATGAAGGATTTGTACTAGATGACCTCTATGATACATGGGCACTAGTCCTAGGATCCTGTGAACATTATGCTCTTCTATGATCTGATGACCAATCCTTCTACAAGTGTAAATTGAACATTATGAGAAACTGAATTGTTCTATTCTTTTGGTCTATTGTTTAGGGGAGAGCCCAAGTCACACAATACTTAGGGCTCCTAGGCTAAAATAGCTTCAATATTGTCTAAGTGACTTCCAGAGTTTCAGAAAGATTTGAGCTCACAGCATTATTAGAAAAAAAATATTTTGTATGTTTATTACTTAGAGCTACTGTGTATGTTTATTTGCTTGTAAATTCTGTGTCAGGAACAAAGACTATATGCACAATTTAAACCTATGTATCTACTTCTGTAAAAGGCCAACACCATTATGTAAGACCATGTTACTAGCACCTACTTTAATATGACAAGGGAAGTTTCAATTGTTTAGATCCACAAATTTGCAGATCTCTTGGTATGGGCTATCCTTGGAGGGGAGAAGAGCTGATGGTTTAAAGGTCTTATATCCCTGAGGAACAGAAAGCATATAAAACTTACTAAGGATTCCCACCTAGTAGTGTTGAAAGGAGACACTAAAAGATTGGAGTTGCAGACCAGTGTCATGAGGTGTTTCAAAAGAACTTGCAGGCTTGAACCCATCTCCAAGTCAAGGGGCAAAGTTTGTTGTAATTGTTATGCCAATTAAAGAGGGTTAAATTTCAAAAGAATTTAGCAAGGAAGCAAGAGAAAGAAGATAGATTTATTGGACAAAGTTAGACCAGAGCTTCATGTCACTTATTTGCTAATTTGATGACTTACAGATAAGTTTGAGGGGGTGACCTGTTCACTATTGTCTCAGAAACTTGGTTATCACTGATCAACAGATTATCTATCTGACAATCAGTAATGTTTGTAGGACTATTCTAAGACCAGAAGACTTTAGAATCATTGACAGACAGATTGTTAGAACAATAGCACTCTAAGGTTGAGGAACCCCAGGTTCACTGATTCTAAGGCCAGAAGACTTGAGAATCATTGACAGACAGATTGTTAGAACAATAGCACTCTTAAGGTTGAGGTACCTCAGGATCACTGATTCTAAGGCCAGAAGATTTTAGAATCATTGACAGATTGTTAGAACAGAAACACTCTAAGGTCAGGGGACCTCCTCACTGCTACATTTCCCTAGAAGCTGTACCCCATCACTAAGAGACATACAACCTGCCAGAACCAGCATTAGATTTACTGCTGGCTAAATTAAAAAAAGAAAAAAAAAGATAAAGATGAAACAAAATAAAGTATTCTGCAGTGGGGGAAGTCCTAAGAATTAGAAAGAATGTAAATCTGGCAAGCTCACAGAGACAGAGGAAAAGGAAGAGTGGATTTTCAAAATCTGGAAGCAAAACAAAAACACTCTTAGAAGGGCTAAAAACTCATATCCCTGGGGCTTCTCTCTACTTAACCGTACCTAAAGGAAAGACTGGAGCCAAACAGGTCTGGGGCAATCCAGCTGGGTGGTGGCAAAAACATTCAGTTCTCTTTGTGTCTTCATTCACCTATCAACAGAAGCTTTGATGTTGAGGATAATCAAAGCAGTGAGATGTGAGAAGGTGCTGTGGGGAGGAAAGCTAGTTGCTCTTTATCTTGAATATGTCTTCATTTTGCTGGAAAAAGAACAATTCACTTCAGTACAGCCAAGCCATTAGTAACAGCTTGTTCTGTTTCATTTCGCAAATATGTTTTCATAAAGTGCCTTTCTGTTTGTTAACAAAATTGTAATAGTATTCTTTTGGTTTCACTTTGATATTTTGTAAAGGAAGTGGAGCTGTGATTTCTTCTACACCAAGCTCAGCTAATGTAATCACTGAATGTAGTTACAAATGTTGAAGTTTTAAATGTGTCAATGAGTATATAGCCTGTGATCCCTTTATAAGGCACAAACCTCTTTGAATGGACCAAGAAGAGAATGCTTAACCAGACAGGTTAACTATGCCATTGGGGACTTGAAATACCTAGAAAGATTTCAGCCATTATCTCATCCAGGAGCAGAAGAATTCCAGTTTGGAGTTCCTTTGGGTGAGTTTAAGAGCTAGAAATGGAGGAAGCAAGCCCCTAAGAAGGAATGGCTCCTGGGAAAAGCCATTTTTGACTTTCCATCCTTCTCAATCCCCATAACCAATCATATCATTAGAGAAACTAGGCTAGTAAAAGAGTATGAATCTGGTTGAGAGAAAAAAAGATAGAGAGAGGACAGAGGTGCAAGAGACCCAAAAGAGCTCAACGATTTTAATTTCTTTTTCTGAAGAGATGCCAGCAGTTGACTAAAATAAGCTGAATTGAGAATATCTTCCCTTTTTTATATTTCCAGCATATAAATAAAAATGAATGGATGGGAAGAAATTATTAAGCATTTACTATGTGCCAGACTAAGGACTGGGGACACAAAAATTAAAAGGAGTTAGTCTCTGACTTGGGCAAGGAATTTACATTTTAGTAATGTAACACATAAGGAGTAACTAAGTAAGGGAGTTTTGTTCTGGAGAAGTAGAAAGTGGAGAGGGGAAAAGCATATAGTGAGATCTCACTGTATGGGTATTTTACCTGGATGACTAGTACAGCTGTCAACTTGAAATATGGTGGAAATAGTGGACAAAATACATTTGTTCATACCTACTCATTCAAACAATCAATAGTATAAAACCTTGGAGTAGGAGCTTGGAAAATGGGTATCTTAACTTTCCCAGAGACTAGAATATGGTTTCTAAGACTTCGTGATGGAAATCTAAGTCTCAGGACTAGCATAGGGGATGGGTTATTGGTCTGGATAGGAGAAAGGAGGTTAGCAACAGCATGCAGATGATGAAATGGTCTGGATAGATGATTAGATGAAGTATGAAACTAAAACTCTGGCTCATATCTCTCTACCATTGCAATTTGAGTCTGATTCTTTTCTTCCCATAGGCATTGTATGTATTTGTGGGAGATTGTATCTCAGACTTTTTTTGAGGGGAGTGTTTTAAACAAAATCTTCTTACTATAACACTTTAGTAAACATCTTTACTAAAAGTTAATTTAAATCTACTGACCGATTACTAATGGGAAGCACAATAGCGGAAGTTCAGAAACTATAATATGAGAAGTAGCCTCTCATAGTATTAGTCTAGAACCTGAGAATACAAAGTATTCCTTTGCAATCTAATTGGCCAATGTGAATGTGAATTGAGGGGAGACCAGAAAAGGTGCTATATTATGATAGACCCATGATTTCATCTGCTCAGGATTTTCCTCCATTAATGTAGATCCACATTCGTAAATGAATTTGGTTCTCACCTTTTATTCTCCATAGGTAACCCATTTAATATAATGGGGACATTTCTCGCATCCTTTTATTTTTTGCTTGTTTGCTTATTTGTTTATTTATCTATGTATTCATTCACCTTCATGGTTTTTTTTTTTTTTAATTGTGGCTTGATATCCTGTTCTGGTTTTATTAATATTTTGTAATGACTGCGTATTTAAAATCAGCCAGAGTCAGGAACTCAGGTTAAGGGAAAAATCTTCAGTCTTTATTGAAGTGAAGAGGTGAAAAAAGATTGCGATAGCAATATGGGCAAGAAGGATTGTGATAGCAATATGGGCAGCTGTGACAGGAAGCCAGCTAGCAGAGAGAGAGAGAGGTCTGAGCTCTCCATCCCTTCCTTTTTCACTCCCCTGCCTCCACCCACCAGAATCATCATTTCCTATACAACACATCAGGACTTGCACAAAGAGTGGGTGGGGGCCATTCTTTCTCCAAGCTTATATATTAATAGAGTATGGTCCAATTACTATTTAGCCTCATGTGCTTGGGACCTCAGTGCATTAACTCAAGCCTCAGCCCATTACATCTCCTGATTTCTTTTGTTTTAGAACACAGGCGATCATGACATCCCTGACTCCTCAGGGAGGTCAGAGCCCCCAAGGGAAGGTGATCGTGACCCCCCCTGACTTCTCAGGAAGGGAGGTGAAAGCACTAAAAAGGAGATAATCACACCCTCCCTGACATCTTAGGAAGGGAGATGAAAAGTACCAAAGGGAAGTGGGGGTTGCTAGCAGGTTTCTGGGCTCAAGGGTCTTATTATGCACAAACCCATCAGCATGGGAAGTATTACACAAGCACATAGCAACAACGCAGAGGCTATTAGTGATGACTCTCCCCACAGTCAGTGCAGGCTTGATGTGGTGTAACAAACATGAATTATTCACCCAAGTAACAGTATGACAAACAATCTAAATCAACATTGTGTTGTAAAAGATTGCCAGAAGTCCTAGAAGGAGAGTATGTAAACAGCAGTCACACATACACCTTCTTCAGCAGCCAAGAGATAGTCCAAAACCAATCTATTGTCCATTGCTTCACATGTCAGGGAATCCAATGATCCCCCCAACATTTGATAGAATTGATCCATTTTGAGTTTTATAAAATTTGAGATTCCTGAAGCATAATTACTGTACTTTGCCAACTGTATTATAGGGTGTAGGGATCTGCAGGAGTTCTAATAAGGAAGCATGCTCCTATGAGCCATTCTGTGGAAAAATACTAACCTGGAAGCCCCAAAGAGCACCTGTAGTTGCTTAATATTCTTTTCTGCATTCCATTTAATTCTATTCTCTTCTAATATGATAACTCTCTTTTGGAAATCTTTGAGTATTTCCCACTCAAGCTTGATATAAACCAGTACCTCTTCTCCCTAATCTTTCAGGGGAACAGAAAATTGAATTTGTTCTATACTGCTATGCACATCTTTGTTCACTTTTTTTTTGTTGTTGTTGTTATATCATAATTAGATCATCCAGTATCCTGGCACCTTCTCCCCAAAGACAGTAGTGAATTAGTAAATGAGGACCTTTGTATTATTCCTTTGTTAAAACAGAAAGACATCACCAAGGAAACATGATACCCTATAATGGGAGTGAAGGATAATAGATGAACAACTCAAAATTCTGTGCTTGCACTATGAAATATTGTAATGGGTTGAGGCTTGAGTTGATGCACTGAGATCCCAAGCACATGAGGCTAAATAGTAATTGGACCATACTCTATTAATATATAATCTTGGAGAAAGAATGGCCCCTGCCCACTCTTTGTGCAAATCCTGATGTGTTGTATAGGAAATGATGATTCTGGTGGGTGGAGGCAGGGGAGTGAAAAAGGAAGGGGAGGAGAGCTCAGACCTCTC
The DNA here is from genome assembly GCF_016432865.1 of Antechinus flavipes. Lineage (NCBI taxonomy): Eukaryota > Metazoa > Chordata > Mammalia > Dasyuromorphia > Dasyuridae > Antechinus > Antechinus flavipes. The sequence goes on from NC_067402.1 coordinate 178,256,727, forward strand.
TCTCTGCTAGCTGGCTTCCTGTTGCAGCTACCCATATTGCTATCGCAATCTTTTTTCACCTCTTCACTTCAATAAAGACTGAAGATTTTCCCCTTAACCTGAGTTCCTGACTCGGGCTGATTTTAAATACGCGATCATTACAATTGGCGCCCAAGCGTGGGAACCAAGGACCCTACTTTCACTGAAGAAGTCTCCGGTGACCAGAAACTTAGGTGAGTATAAGACAAACAGGGAACTTATTTTCTTAAAGACTAAATTAGTAACCTTTTTTTGGCTGAAATGGGATAGATCCTAGGTAAAGATTCTCCATCCCCACCTCAACCCCCCCAACCCCAGCCTCACCCAGGAGTGGTGCTATAGAAAGCCTGCTTAAGCTGATAGAAGATCAAGGGCTACTTGTAACTTGCGAACAGACAGTTAGACTTCTGGGTACATTAAAACGCGCCTCCTCTTGGTTCTTAGAGGAAGAGCAAATCTCTCTAGATAACTGGGCATTGGTTGGTCAACACCTCTCCGCATATAACAATGAAAATGGTCCTCATTCAGTTTCCATCAAGGCATTCTATTTATACAATATGATACAGTTGGCCTTAAGATACTGTATAAGTTCTAGGAGAAAAGGTAAAAATTCTAGGAATAGACAAATGGGGAAGCCTGAGATAAAGGAGGAAGACAAAGAACAGATTAATGGCCATATCCCCACAGGGCATGGAGACTTAAGTGGCTCAAGGGTGTGGTGAATCTGAGGCAGCTTCATCCCCACCTAAGGAGCAGGTAATTGACTCTCCTCCATCAACTCCACCCTCTGGGATGGAGAACCTGGACAAAATATATAGTGAGCTTTCTGAATATAGTGAGCTCTGTAGGATACAAGCCCAACAAAATAGTCAAAGTGGAGTTCATACTGCAATCACCTGTGACCTACTAACAGGTGTAGGTCCTTATGCAGATGTCGCAGTACAAATTAATTATTCTGTAGCAGCATATCAGCAAATTGCTGCTAATTCTATCAAAGCGTGGGCTTCTCTCCACAATAAAGATGAAAAGGGTGGGGCCTTCACAAAAATAATACAAGGGCCAAATGAACCCTTTGCTGACTTTGTGGGATGTTTGCAGACAGCTATCACAAGAACAAATGGAGAAAATGCAATAACAGATGTTTTGATAAGGCAACTTGCTAAGGAAAATGCTAATGAGGTTTGCAGAAGAATTATACTAGGACTGCACAAGGATGCTCCTTTAGAGGAGCTCATAAGATGCTGTGCCACAGTGGGCACAGGTGCCTTTTATAGCCAGGCTATGATGCAGACTTCCCAAAATCCAAACATGGGAAGACAGAGTCCCTCCTGGCAAGGGACTTCCAGAGAGACTCATAGATGCTTTCAGTGTGGAAAAGTAGGTCATCTGAAAGCTCAATGTTGGTATAGAGATAGAATGGGAAAACAGGGTGGGAGAACAAGACCCAATACCCCATGTCCAAAATGCAACAGAGGCTTCCATTGGGCCTCAGAATGTAGACAGATTCAGGGAAACGGGATGAGGGGCCCAGCTCCAGGGCCCAAGGCAAAAAACACTTGGGGCATGATGGCAGCAAATGGTGTACCCAGAGAGTGCGTAGAAGTCCAGTACCCAGACATGACCAATCAGCCAGAAAGCCATATGATGGGAGAAGGGGATTACACAATCAACCAGCCAGGAAGCAATCTGATGGCAGAAAGGAATTACAATTAGGGAGAATAGAGCTGTATGCAGCTGGGACAACTGAGATACCCCCTGGAGAGGTGAAATCTGTTCTTCTCCAGCCTATGGATCCCTTACCTCCAGGCACAGTAGGCTTGACCATTTCACCTCCTTTTTGTACGTACAAAACAGTGTCCATCCACACATTGATGTGGGAAACTGGGGAATGTGTAGATAATATCCCAGTCACTAATACAGGTAGACAATGTGTGACTTATCACCCAGGAAAAGTAGTAGCATCAGGTTTACTCATACAGAATCCTAATAAACAACCTGGTGATAGTCACCCAGATTCTGACTCCAGACCACAAAATCCAGAAATATACTGGACAGCAACTGTAACAGCTGACCGACCTATGCTCACGATCTATATAAATGGCCTACTGTTGGAAGGATTGGTAGACACAGGTGCAGATTGTACAGTTATTAAAAGTGCCAGTTGGCCCAGTCACTGGCCAAAGATTAAAGCAGACACCTATATGTCTGGATTAGGAGGATCAATAGCAGCTGAAGTTAGTGCTGCCCCTATGCAATGGACTTTTGAAGGCAAAAGAGGAGTTTTTACTCCTTTTATAGTTGAAAAAATCCCCATCAATCTGTGGGGAAGAGACATTTTACAACAATTAGGATTAAAAATGAGTACTTCGGTTTTTTAAGCAGGGCTGCTGTTGAAGGCCTGTCAACACTTTCACCTGTTCCTATCCAATGGAAAACTGATACACCAGTGTGGATACACAGTGGCCCTTAAGTAGTAATAAAATTCAGGCCTTATTAGATATAGTACAGGAGCAGCTAGAACAAGGGCATTTACAACCTTCTCTAAGTCCTTGGAATTCCCCAATGTTCGTTGTAAAAAAGAAATCGGGAAAATGGAGGATGCTCACTGATTTAAGAAAAGTGAATGAATAGATGGAAACTATGGGAACTCTTCAGCCTGGACTTCCATCTCCTACTCAATTGCCTAAAGAGTGGCCTCTTTGGGTCATCGATATTAAGGATTATTTCTATTCTATCCCTCTGGATAAGGAGGATATGAAAAGATTTGCCTTTTCAGTGCCTAGCATTAACTTAGCTGAGCCTTATAAAAGATATGAATGGACAGTTTTGCCACAGGGAATGAAAAACAGCCCCATGTTGGGCGCCAAATGTAATGACCGCGTATTTAAAATCAGCCGGAGTCAGGAACTCAGGTTAAGGGAAAAATCTTCAATCTTTATTGAAGTGAAGAGGTGAAAAAAGATTGCGATAGCAATATGGGCAAGAAGGATTGCTATAGCAATATGGGCAGCTGTGACAGGAAGCCAGCTAGCAGAGAGAGAGGTCTGAGCTCTCCTCCCCTTCCTTTTTCACTCCCCTGCCTCCACCCACCAGAATCAGCAAGTCTGTTCATGGAGTTGGACTGATGAGAGAATGTCAAAATAGCTACATAGATTGACAGGCTGGTAAAAATTCACTTTTGTCATGTTGGTTTTGATTATCATGACAAGGAAAAATAAAGATGTAAGCCTCTAGTTAATTTATGATTAAGCAAGTAAACCTGAAATCTGCAATTCATAGCTCTGAGGTCTAATATTAGAACTGTTAATCACCATCTCTATGGAATCATAACAAACTGATTAATACTGATTGGAATAAAATGGGGGTCCAATAAAATAGGGGTCAATTAAACATCTATCACATCATCCTGTTTTTTATTTCTGCCAGATGCCCCACCAACTGAATCTCTAGTTGCAACTCTGGGATCCTGATAATTGGCAAGAGCTTCCTTCATACAGTTTGGTCACCAACTCCACCAATCATATCTATCACCCCCATTTCTATCCCAAACCTAGAATCTATCTTTTGCTCTGGGAACCCTTATCAAATCAGTACTTTCATTGTTTCTGAAAAAAGGTGCATTATTCTTACCTTATGCCTCTTCTTAAGGATATTTATATATGTAAGTAATAAGAATACAAGTATGCATTATGTGTTTACATATAGATGTTCATTCTCACAGGTTATCCATGTAACTGCATATTGTATTTTCATTAACAATCATTCTTTATGTTTTCCTATATGGATTAATTATGCCAATCTCCTCATGGTAATTACTGTTATTGTTGTTGGTTTCTGTCCTTTCTTGAAGAGGACCATAACATCAGAAAGGTGAAACCATGACTTACATATGAATTGTGATTAAGTAAGGGAGAGTTCTGCAAAGTCATCAGCCTCATTTTCTCCTCTAGAGTCATTTGGGTCCAGTGGCAAGATATGGATAAGGATGACTAGAGATGGCATTGGATGCAGTGGGAGGCTTTGGTCTTCTTAAGTTAATTTGCTTATAATATCTGAGGTCTGAGTTTGACTGAGTCATTGCCCATCCAATGATTTAGATGACTTTTTACCTAGTCCAAAAAAAAAAAAAAATCTAAGAAGAAACCTCAGGGTTTCTGACTAGAACAGAAACAATTTTATTTTCATTTACTCTAAGAAATCTGGGCCTAAGCAATAAACTCTCTGGACTTGAGCTGAAACTCTAAAATAAAGATGTCATTCTAGTTCTCTTCCAGGATGAAGTACAATTGACCAATCAATGAGAGACAGAATGGTTTGAATTTAAGGCACTTCACTTAAATCCAATTTGTTATATTGCTGTTTTTTCTTGAATTCAGGTTTATATATGTATCTATGTATATTTGTATATATGCTCTCACCATTTTTAGCATTCTTTCTCACCATTTTTAGCATACTTTATTTTCTAATTATAGTGGAACTTGAATTTGCATGAACATTGAGGCAGTGTCGATATAGGTAAATTATAACTCAAAAGCAATATCATAATTTAGATAATTCAGGCCCCAAACTCTTGTATTTTGGTAAACATATGTTCTTCCAAATCTAATTGTTTTTTTTTTTTTTTTACACAGGTCATATTCCCTGACTAATTATTAAACTGTCCACTTGTCTTTCAGTTACATTTGGATATTTCAGTTACAAATTCAGCTTAGAAGAAGACCCTTTAGTCCTTTTGATTCCATATGGTACAACTCTATGGTAATGGCAGATGATGGGGCCTGGTCTTACTGATGAAATGATATATTTGAAAGGGTTTCAAGCCCTATTTCAAATCTATTTTAAATAATAGACTCTGCTAAAACTAAACACTGAACAGGTACTAATGCTTGAAACAGTTAAGAGCTATAAGAAGATCGATATCTCAAAATTTCATTCATAGTTTTAATGTAAAGAGTAAACATTTGTTGATTCAATAAGACTTTTTAATCTTACTTGTAAGAACTTTTCCAAACTGTAAGAGTAACTCTAGAGTGGGAATGTAGCATAAAATATAGGCAAAGTTACAAACAGAGCAAAAGCATAATTACTGATGACAAGTTTTGAAGTATTCCTGTAGTCCTTTCTTGTTCAAATCAAGTTTGCCCATTTTGAAATTCTTGCTTCATTTCAATTGCAGAGTTTTTTTCTCTCCAGGAAATCCTGTTTGGCACTAATTAGAGTATGAGATAGAGATACTGCAGAGATAATTTTTTGTTTAATGGATCCTACTTTTAGCAGAGATTAACCTGTCTCTAAGATATCCTTACAAGATGAAATCAGCTGGTTTATATCTGCCTAATGCCTTGAATAGCAATGATTTTAACTTCAGAATTCCCTTTTCCAGAAGAGAGTATACAATGACAGTGTATATTTAAGAATCATTTCAAAATCTACAAAGTACTGTCCTCACTACAAACCTGAAGGATAGGGAGGATAAGAACTGTCATCACCAGCTTTTAACATGAGGTGATTGAGGTGAAGGTTTTCCCAAGTGTCGTAAAAATAAATGCTAGGATCTTTTGACTCTAGTTGGGGTTTTCATGACCAATATATTGGGATGGTGTGCCATTTCCTTCCCCAGTTCATTTTACAGTTGAAGAAACTGAGGCAAACTGGGTTAAGTGACTTGCCCAGGGTCATATAGCTAGTGAGTGAGACTGAATCTGACCTCTCTTTTTATGATTTCAGGTCCAAAACTCTATCCATTGTGCCACCTAATTATCTATATGTACATGCAAGTATACATAAAAACTTTCAAATTATTCATAGTAATTTTTTTGCTGGGGGGAAGTATTAGCAGCCAGGGGGATCAGAAAAGGAAAAAAAATAAATCTTGGCCATCCAAAGAAAGAAGAGCAAAGAATTCAATCATTCAATTCATATTTAGTACTAGAATAGAGAACTAGAACAAATGGCAGAAGAGTATAAAGAGAAGTGTTTTAGAAAATAGAAGAGTTTCCTAATAATCAGGTTGATACAAAAATGGAAAAGACTGCTAATTTTTTTTTCCAGGAGAAGTATTAAAGCAGAGTTCTTGGACAGCAGATTCATTCCACTAGCCCTAGGATTCATTTTTTCTCTAGATACTTTTTACTTGTCAGAAAATTTTCTAGGAGGATCTACTATTGTTTTTCAATATTATGCAATGAAATGTTTTTTGGATGAAGTGGTGAGTATGTGAGGTAGGTAGCTTGGCCAAAAAAGGCAGAACTTTCATCAGAGGATGAACCTATTAGGGCCCACTGAGCAGGAAGGTGCTTACTATGAGTCCTAAGTTCATGGGTTTCCCTTGTGTTTACTTTAGGTGGCTTTAGAGAAATGTGGGGACAGAATTTGTTTGGATTAGATCTCCCATAGGTTACGCAGAGGGCAAAGAGGAGCATTTGCCTGGAGCTTTTGAAAAAGCTCATGAGATTTAACTTCTGAATTTACTTCTCTAAGGCAAACAATCTCAACGTGGTATCTGGCAGCAAGCAGCTTATGCACACATTTTAGAGTGTATCTACCTCTCTGAGAATCTGGGGATTTTAATATTTCATTGAACGTGATTTAAAAGAAAATGTTGCGAGGAAGATCACTGTCTGTGACCTCCCTGAGTGGGCTGCCTATGTGGGATGTGCAAGAACTTCCAATAGAGGATCTGCTGTTATTTGAAGTTGCCTGGGAAGTGACCAATAAAGGTTTGTAGTACTTATATACTTGGGGGGGAAAGATTAGAAATTATCACAATAAGAATCAGTTTATTGGTGGGCTGTCAATAAAAGATTCCAAAGAACTTTGACATTTTGTAGTTAAGTGTAGTTATTTTGGTAGGCAATAATAATTTAAGTAGGTAATTAAGTTTAAGAAAAGGAGCAATGAGCACTTTGGAACTAATTTGGACCAGTTCCAAATTCTATTTTCCTAATAAAAGTGGGAGCTAAATTCCCATTCATTCTGTTCTAGAAGGGAAAATGTTGATACTTACATTAATATAAAAAAATAATAATTCTCCTCTCATTGATCTGATTACATATCATTGAAACAAACAAACAACAACAGAAAAAAGAAAACAGGTGTGGTAAAGGAGTGATCTATTAATAATCACTGATACCAGTTTCTTTTTGGCTTCCCAAAATAGGATTCACGGTTTATAATGATTTTGTTCTATAGAGATATCATAAACAATTATTACATTGTTAGCTTCCTTAAGAAATTCTATTAAAAAGACAATTAGAGAATATTAACAACAAAATTTCAACTCTTTTCTTGATCATGTTTCAAGAATGTGCAGTTGAGTTGTGCATTCTACAAAAACTTGGAGACTATTCTAAATCTTTGATAGGTACATAGCAATTGGAATCTGAATAATTTAAAGATTTCTACATGGGTGAAAATAACAAAGCACATGATTTCTATGGTCCCTTCAAGTCTAAGTACCATGATTTTATGGTAAGATGGAAATCAATGACAATTTATACATGATATGAAATCCTATAATACCAGTTTAGGATTTTCATCTCAAACAGGCTTATAAATATTAATCCATTTAAGTTCTCATCAGCATAAATTTATAAGTTAGTAAGTTCTGCCTATGGAAAATACTGTAAAATCCCTTTAAGAGTATGAATTGTAATTCTCTAATTCATAGGGAGATGGATCTATGGATGACATAAAGTTGAGGAAAACTACAGATTTTTGCATTATGTTTTGTAAGGAAGTATGGTATGATGGATAGAAAGTCAGGAAGACATGATTCAAGTCCTGCCTTTGACATGTAAGAATATTTAAAATATTAGTATCAGAGGCAACTCTTTAAGAATGATGCTAATGATCATGGTACAGGAAGATTTCACAGGTCTGGACAATAATTAAAAAAAAGTTAACTTAGGACTGTATTAGTCTTATAGGATTTTATAATGACTTCCTTGAAACCTGATGATGTAAATAATGCAACTATTATTTTATCACTTTTAAAGAGGAATAAACTGAGACTCAAAGAGATGGAATGACTTGATGCATGTCATACAAATAATGAAAGAATTGGTCTTTTCTGAATCCAAATTTTGGCTTTTCTTCCACAACACCATGCAAATTCTAACTTAGAGGTACTTAAACACTTTCTGCCCAAAGTTCATGTTTTCACAGTCAATGTCTAGAGTGCATTAATCCCAGGCCCATGCACTGTGTGAGTGTGCTGGGAATGGAAGGGGAGGGAAATATTGTTGGCATTGGGCAAGAGCTCAGGGAGGTGGGGAAGAAGGAAGTGGTTCTGCCAGCTGGAACCAAAAGAAAAAAGTGAATTTTTCCCCTTGGCATCAGCAATCAGTCCATAAACTCCCTCACTATCCCCCTATGCCACCTCCATAATTATCCAGGCTAAACCAATTCTGCCAACTATATCCCTCCATAGAAACACATACAGATATTTGGAGTGCTAAGTATGGGGATACAAAGAAAAGCAAAAGTACAGCTCCTATCCTCAAGAAGCTCACATGCTAATGGATGAGACAGAATAACAAATATGTGCAAACAAGATATACATTCTAGGTGTGATGAACAGTCAATGAAAAGGCTTAGCATCAGAAATCAAGAAATGGAGGGTTGTGGTCTCACAAAAGTTAATTCTGAGTTTATAGAATAAAATGTAAAAAAATAACCCAACTGGGAAGTAAGGAAAGAATAAGGTTGTGAATGATTTTTAAATGCCACACAGAGCATTTTAGTCCTCAAGGCAATAGGAACCCTCTGAAATTTAACAGAGCCAGATTGGATGATCTCCAAACCTAGGACAGATTTCTCAACCTAAACTTCCCTGGTCTTTCCTAGTTACAGTTCAGACAAATTCCTTCCTTTATTATGATTATGTGACCAAAAACAAGCTTTTCAGGTTTTCAACTACACTACAGCTAATTCTGGGGGAAAGAAAGACATTTAGCTATTTTGAAATATTACCATTTACTAGTTGGGAATCATCCCATTAACATATCACTTGTATAGATGAATCCCATCATAGGGATCTATATTTTGTTTTGTGTGTCAGCTGGAAAAAAAAAATATCTTTGTAATTCAAGGGAAATTGGTACCATACTTGTGGTGAATGTTTTCCCAACTCCAGCCCTTTCTCTTAATCACATATGGGCATTATAGAGGTGAGGAAGTCATCACAAATGCCTCTGAGAGTATTTGTTGTAAAAGTTGCTTATCATACTTTCTTTTTTCAACTACAAAGAAACTCTTTCTTTCCTAATAATTTTTCAGGTTTATGGGGATGGGAGAAAGAAAAGGTAAAGTGGAAACCATTAAAAAGTATTTTTCTTATAGCAAACCAGACAAAGAATGAATCCTCTTGATAAGAGATCTAGTTTAAAGAGATCAGTTTCATTGAATCCTAAATGTTAACCAGCAAATAAGTTCATTTGGCTTAAAAATAATGAAATGTTAAAGTTAATGAAACCACTATAAACATTTTTAAACAGTTGGTGGCATCTATACTGTAATCCAGACTAAGGCAAAAACAACAGCAGATGAATGGGGAGAAAATTATTGTCTGATTGGTCCATACTTTGAACACAATATGAAGACCCAAGTGGAAGAGTGTGAGCCTCCAAACCAAGCAATTAAAAAAGCAATGGATGCAATGAATTTGCATGGATGTCAGGTACTATGCTTCCCTTAATCATTAAAAAAGAATAAGAAAAATATCCAGTTGATTTAGTGCTATTTTGAGGTCAGTTGGAAACACAAAAGTCCCAAGAGAAAGCTCTTTCATATGTTCAATATTAGATCAGTAAAAATAATTTAATAAAAACAAATTTTAAGGAAATGAATAAAATTACATTCCCGACTATAGAAGAAGCAATAAACAAACCCTTGTCACTATGTAAGTTAGGCTAACTTTCCCCTAAAAGTTATTGAGACTATTCTTCATTTAAATGGTTTGGGGAATTAGGTTCTCAGACAATTCATATCATTTCTGATTGCTTAAGTACAAAATAACCACAAGGAGCTCCAAGTTCTTGGCTGATGAAAGACCATGCACAGCTCAGGCATGAGAACTCAGCTTAGCTCAATCACCTTGCCATCTTTATGCTATCATTATTACATGTCTTTCTCCTGCTATGGCTAAGTAAATGTCATTTTGTTAGCTGTTAAATGATCTATGAGTGTCTCATTTTGTTACAGTATGAAATGTGAAAGGTCCTGAGAAGGTCTGGTCAGAACACCTAACAAAATCTAGTTGGTCATATGAATGAGCTACTTTTGACCTATCCACAATGAAGTTGCAGTAGATAGAAGAGTGAACTGAGATTCAATTTCTGTATTTTGTCATTTCTAAAAATTCTAATATACTTAAGTTGCAGAATAGTCCTTTGGGAAAAACAGTATTGCTCATTTTAAAAATATGATTTATAATAATGGAAGTCTGAAAGGGTAAAAGAACCATTCTATACTCTTGAGATTTTTTTTCATGCTCTTCATTGACGTATAAGCATATCATCAGAAATGACAAGAACAAACATTTCCTTGGTACAAAGCATTCTAGGAAGCCTCGCTGAGGATCTAGGACAAATACTTCCATTTATCTTCTTTTATACAAAGAAGCAAATGTGATGCCTGTAAAGGCAATGTACTTTAGGACTTCAGAGAAAGGAGAGACCATTGTGGCCTGTGGGAGTATGGGACAGTTATGTGAAAGTTGGGGCAGAAATAAGGGAGAAAAGTTCTGACAGATTCCACAGAGGAGATGAGTGTTAAGAAGAATCTAGAAAAAATAATAATTTTTGGATAAGTCAGAGGAGAAAGACTGTCATTCTAGGTAGGTTTAACTACATATGAGCAATATGTGCTTTGGGATCCTCAGGGGGAAAAGAACGTTTATCCAATTTAATGCATGGGTAGAACTTAGATAATATAGATGAATGGATAATTAGCAGAGGCTCATTAAGTTGTCTTTTTCAAATAGTTCAATCAGGAGTAAAAAATGATTGATACAACTTTCTGTTCAACTAGGAAGTTAATGTTCTGTTCAGCAAAAGTTATATTCATTCACTAATCACGTTTTTCTTACTTGCATAACGACAGGTTCATTTTGGAAGGTGGCTCATAGAAGGGAGCCCGTATGTGGTGTTGTTTGACATCGGATATTCTTCTTGGAATTTGGACAGATGGAAAGGAGACCTCTGGGAAGCATGCCACATAGGAATCCCTTACCATGACCGGGAAGCTAGCGATATGCTTATATTTGGATCATTAACTGCTTGGTTCTTAAAGGAGGTAGTATTACTAGACAGCAATATTCCAGATGTATAATTTTTCATTTTCAGACACATTAGAGCAGTGTACAAGAATGACTTCACAGCATGCACATGTTCTAAAAGGAAACTGGCAGAATTAGAAAGAGTATTGGATTAAGAAATCAGGAGACATGGTTTCCACTCTCAGCTCTAGTACTAACTCATGATATTACTTTGGGCAAATAATTTTCTCTCCATTGCTCTCATTTATAAAATGAAGGGGTTAAATTAAATTCTGTTTTTAGATTAAGCTAATTAAATGATGATGCAGTTATTTGCTGACCTAAGACCTTTTCAAAGGAATCTGAGAAAATTATTTTAGCTGGTGTAAATGCTAATTTCTGAAACACAGACAAAAATGGAAATACCATGAAATTAAATCTTTGAATTTTTCTCCTGATTTTAGAAAATCATCAATATGAAAACCAAACTAGTATTTTAAATCCTTTCTAGAAGCCCTAGCAATTTATTGGTATGATTTAAAAAATAATCTCTAGATCGTTGTTGTACTGATATAAAAATCAGCCCATACAGTTGAGGAGAAACAGATGTGTAAATCCAGTTATCATCCATGTAAATTATCAAAGAGTCAATTAGGATTAGTGAACTGAAAACTGACCCTGGAATCAGGAAGACTAGAGACCCACTTCTGCTACTACAAGAGTAAATCTCTTGAATTTTTGGTGCCTTAGGCAGCTCTCCACTACACTAAGAATGGCCCATCTGCAGCAGTGAAAAAAGCCATTACACCAAGAAGCAGGGCACCAATGAAATAACAGGTCTGGAAAATAAATGGCAGCAACAAAAGATCAATAATATTGTTTTAAATTATCAAAACAAGCATATACATTTAATGTTTACAATGCTATTTTAAAATTTGAAAGTAGATTCAATAAGTGTTTTTTTTTTTTTAATTTCATGGTGCTTAGTGATGCTAATGATGATAAAACATGCTAAAATGATCTGAGTTATGTTTTTAATTACAAAACTTTGATGTCTTTTCAGTAACTAGGCTAATTTTTCACCAAGAACTATAGAAGCATATGTGCAAAATTTCAGATTTAGTGCTACATAATATATATTCATCAATGACTCAGCAACAATAAAAAAGTCACACTAGAGTGGAGAGATTTGAGGCAAGTATACTAGTCAGAAGGCCCTTGCAACAATACAGAGGTGAGGTAATGGTAACTTTCACCAGGTGTTGACTGTATAGTGGAAAGAAGGAAAATATTTAAGGAATGTTACTGAGGTAGAAACAATAGAACTTTGCAACAGATTAAATAAGTGAAATGAGTAAAAGTGAGGAGTCGAGAATAACTCCAAAGTTGTGAGTCTGGGAGACTTTGAAAATAATGGTACAACAATGATAAGGAAAATAGGAAGAGGGAAGGGCATGGCAGAAAAAGCATTTTGAGTTTAATTTGGGGTATACTGAATTTAAGATGTCCACGGGACATGTAGTTTGAGGCAATTGGTAATTAGAGTTGCAGTCATATAAGTCAGCAGAGAGGTTATGAATGGATAAATAGGTCTGAATCATCTGCAGAAATAATTGATCCCATAAGAACTGAGGAGATCACTAAGAAAAATAATAGAAAGCAGAAGAGAAGAGGGCTGAGGAGAGAGCTGTGGAGTAAATAAAAAATTAATAGGCAAGATCTGTTTGACTGAAAAGATGCAATTATACAGGTAATTAGGAGGCGAATTAGAAAAGAGCAATGTAATAAAAACCAAGAAAGAATTAAGAAAAGGATGCAGAGAGGTCAAAAATAATGCAAGACTGAGAAATAGTGATTAGATTGGTCAATTAAGAGATTATTAATAATTCTGTAGAGAAGAGTTTCAGTTGAATTATGAGATTAAAAACCAGACTGGAGTGAGTTTAGAAGAGAAGAACTAGAAGCATTAATTGTATCTGGCATTCTCAAGTTTAGCCATGGAAGAGAGAAGGGATATAGGACAATAACTGTAAGAAATGGTCAGAACTAACGACATTACTTTTTTTTTTTTGCTTAAGCAATTGGGATTAAGTGACTTGCCCAGGAGTCACATAGCTAGGAAGTATTAAGTGTCAGAGTCTGAATTTGATTTGAGGTCCTCCTGACTTCAGGGCTGGTGCTCTTTCCTCTGTACCATTTAACTACGGGTATTTTTAAGGATGGGAAAGTAATGAGGAAATTTGTAAACAGAAGGGAAGCAGTCATTAGACTGGGAAATAGTGAAGATTAGTGAGATAATGGAGTTGATGGAAGTGAGTATTCTCTAGGGAAAATGTTATCAAATGGAATCAATAGTGCATATACTGGAATTTGCCTTGGTAAGTAGAGAGGCCACCTCTTCATGTGAGAACAAGGTTGAAAGAAAAAACCAAAAGGGGAAACCATCTGACAAAGAAGATGGAGCTCATATTCTCAATTTTTTTTTTCAGTGAAATATGAGGCAAAGTCTTCAGCTGAGACAGGGATAATGAGGGGTACTGCAAAAGCCTTGATATAGATGAAAAAAAATTTGGAATAGTCACTATGATAACTGAGATAAAAGGATGTGTGTTCAGTTAGGGAGATGGAAAAAGGTTGCCTTGCTGCAATGAAGGTCCCGGAAAGAATATGAAAATTAATTGTATAATGTTCCCAGATGATTTTACAATTTTCTCCAGCTCTGTTCAGCAATAAGAATGAAAGCAGTAGATGGTAAGAACAATCCAAAGATGGGATTTGGCAGAGTTTGAGCAATGATAAAAGTACAATGGAGAGGAGAGAGCAGAATTAAATTGGTTCAAATTCAAACTGAAATGGGGTCCATTAAACTGTATATAATGAGATCTTTGGGTATAAGTTGATTTAGAGAATCACGTGTTACTATTATCTGTGTTTGATTGTATTTTTACTTTTAAAAAATATTTCTCAATTATATTTTAATATTGTTCAGGCTATACTTGGGAATGCTTGGGGCTTCATATGTCCCATCAGTAGCATGTTTGACATTAAGGGGTTGAGATAGTGAAGGGAGAAAACTGAACTTTGATCATGAGGTAGTCTAAAAAAGATTTGAAGCATTGGAGGTTATTGTGAAGATAAAGTTATGCATTCTTTCTGGTAGAGAGAAAAAATAAAGTGATAAAAGATGATAATTATTAAAGGAATTTTATAATTCATGGGCATAGAAGTGGAAAATTTGTGGATGTTAAGTATATAACCATGTCTGTGCATGAATGAGATGGAATGGAAGAATATACAATATTGGTGATGTGAAATGAATAGATTGAGGAATTGGGACTTTAGGGTATTTGAAGGAGTATCAGTATGTATTCTGAAAACCCATAGTATGAGGACAGGATTTGGAGTAAAGAGAAAAAATGTGAGCCAGGCACTAAACCCATTGAGGAAGGACATAGGTATCATGGGATTCACTAGATAATAGCTATCAGAATGTTGATTGGACCATAAATTTAGATTGAATGAACCTCAAAGTGGGAGAGATTTCTGAGATATGCCTGTCAGAGCAAGTGTACTTACTGTAAGTGTAGTACTGTGAGCATCAATGGGGAGAAAGAAATTTTCTAATTCCTTCAGCACAACCAGTGAGTTTGGGAAAATGTATAAAAGTACTGGGAAAAGGTGAGATTCAAGTAAAAAATAAATTGATAAATTCAATTGATGAATTGATAAAATGCAATGGCTGTTTTCCTCTGTAACCTTAACCAATCAACTAATCACTCAGCAAGCATGAATTAAGTACTTATTATGAGAAAAATACTATGCTAGATGCTAATGATTTTGAAAGTCTTTAACTAGAGCTCATCCTCCTTTGAAAATCATCAGTTAATTTAACAAATATGGAGAAAACTTAACATCAAAGACCTAACACAGAAAAGTAACTCTGAATTTAATAGTGTAGCTTTAGATAATCTTATCATCGGCTAGTCAAGGTCACCTTGTAGTTTGAAGATATAAAAGGGTTCTGTCCCCCTTTATTTCACTTTTTTGAAATTTTACACACACACACACACACACATACACACACACACACACACACATATATATATATATATTTACTACTACCCAATCATGTCAGAAAGGAAGTGAAAAGAATACTTTATTCACAGCTGATTCAAGTTTTGACTTAACTACTTATTACTTCTGTGACCTTAAACTTAATCTCTTTAAGTTCCTTTTTCTCATCTGTAAAGACTTCTTATAGCCCTACATCTGATTCTCTGATCATACATATAGTATATACCTACAAAACAGTTTTTGTATGAATAAAATTATATAAATGTATAGATGTGAAAATGTTTGGAAATTTTAAGTATTAATTTTTTCTTTCTGTGTCAGGTGACTGACCATGCGGATGGTAAACATGTCATTGTTCACTTTCATGAATGGCAGGCAGGAACTGGACTAATTCTTTCTAGAGCCAGGAGACTTCCTATTGCCACAATATTTACAACTCATGCAACACTGCTTGGAAGGTACCTCTGTGCGGCTAATGCTGATTTCTACAATCACCTTGATAAGGTAAAATAACTCGTTCCTTTCTTCCTCTTCTTCTTCCTTTGTTATTTTTAATGATGAATGATTAGGATGATTGATTCTGATTTTGGTGAGATCAGATCTCAGAACTCACCTTTTAAACAAGCAGTGTTCATAACCATGCTCCTCCTAGAAAATCAGATATCTAGTAAATGGCATGCGAAACATGGCATACATCATTTGGGGCCATACAATTTAAATCATTTGAAGTATTTAGAAGACTTGTGGAGGAATTCTGGGTCCACAGTTATAGGATGTCTTCAGCTTCTCCCATTTTTTGTAATGTGTTGAGTGTGATGATGTATGTCATTATCCCACAAGTGGAAAGAATGTTACAGAATGTTCTCAGTTTCTTACTTTTATTGATAATGCAGCTATGGGGGTAACTAAGTGGCACAGTGAATAAAGTGCTGAGCATGGAGTCAGAAAAACTCCTCTTCCTAAGTTCAAATGTGGCCTCAGACATTTAGTATGTATAAATTTATGCAAGTCACTTTACTGTTTGCCTCAGTTTCCTTATCTGTAAAAAGTGCTGGAGAAAGAAAGGGAAACCACTCTAGTATCCTCCCAATGATTTGGAGATATAGCATACACAAGATCTGGTTGGAGGGCTTGTCTCTTTCACCTGTCCTGGTGATACAACCTTTATCCACGCTCTGGGCATCGAGATTCTAGGTTTGAGCCTAAGTTTGAGCCTTCTCTCCTCCCAATCCTAAATAAACAAGTGACTGGGACTTCATATGATGGATCAGTATTTGTTATGTCCTTGTAATCCTTCTGGAAATAAATATGACATGTAGGCAATGGAAGGAAGCGTATACTGAAATCTGGAATGTAATTCAAAGAGAACATATCATATATCCCTTAGTAGTCATACATTTATTTGTACTCAATTTAAAACATGAACACAACATCATTTTCCATCGTAATTCCATTTGGCATCCTTCCATTTTGCTTGACCTGTTGAATGGTTTGCCTTTCTGCATATTTACTTAGTTCTTCAGAATAATGATCTATGTGGTTCTAATCTCAAATTTTCTAATAGCTAAACCAGGTAAATTATCTCATCTCCCTGATGCACAGATTTTTCTCACCTATTAAATAAGGAAGTTGTAATAGAGGAACTCCAAACTCGAATAGTTTATGATAATCCTAAGAATAGTTCTATGCAAAAGAACACAGGTGTGTTTGGGGGTTGGGTGGATGAGGGTATGTTCAGATAAGTAGCATTTTCATTTCAAAAGTATTCTTCATTCAGAAAAGCTTATAACAAAAAAAACTTAGCATTCATAAAGCAATTAGTGACAGCTTCCCTGGATAAAAAAGGTCAACAGACCCAAAGGTCAGATGATAAATATAAGGAATTCATTTAAAATATACTCATTAAGGAATTTGATAGGCAGCCAGGTCTTCAGAGAATTTTCTAACTGCTTTCTAGAAGGTGATTACTAAGGTCAAACCAGTGATCTGTGATGAACCTGTCATATCTGATGTTTGTGTGAGACAAAGTATCTGAAGGGCACAAGACATTTTTTTCTTTTAAAATCATCCACAGTATGATTAATAATAAGAATAAACTATAAATCAAAGTATTCCTTGGACCTACTTAATTGCTTCTCCTTCAGAAATGTTTTTCTCAATGTAGATGTAATAAAGGACATTCATATTATAATTTTTGTTCTTTTGGGAAAAGGAAATAAGCTTATCCTTTTTTGTTTTATATTGCTTATTTTATATTACTATCATTATTTATAAGAAAATTAAAAATACTATGATACAAAAGATGAAAGTTCCTATAATGGGCTTAAATTCTATTTTAGGTGACATATAGAAGAAATCATGTGATATACATATATACTTTTAAAATATAGTGGCCAAGTGGTTTATTGTTTAGTTTCCCTTTGAAGGAATCTGAATCAGCTCCATAGTCCTACTTAAGTTGGGTAGGAAGGCAAACTAAAATATGATAATAGATAAGCACAAGAAAAATATTCAACTTTTGCATAGATTGAAGGAATGACGTTATTTAAGAGGTATTCAAAACTGATTAAAATTGTTTATTTGTCTCTTCCTAGGGACATTGACATCACTTCATAAAAATATATCATCTAAAGGAGCATTGTCAGTTTATGGCACACTTGTGAAATTTTTTTCCATTAAAATTTTTTTTATTTAAAGTTTTAAGTTCCAAATTCCATTCTTTCCTCTCTCTTTCCCATTCCTGAGATGTCAAGAAAGATAGAGGTTATTCATGTGCAATCATGTGAAACATTTCCATGTTAATCATTTTGCACAAAAATACTCAAATAAAAAAAAGTGAAAAATAGCATGCTTCAATCTATATTCAAACATTATCAATATACTTCATTATTATTCCTTTGGGATTGTCTTGGATCTTTGTTTTGCTGAGAATAGCTAAGTCATTCACAATTCTTTAAAATCATTCACATATTGCTACTACTTTGTACAATGTTCTCCTGGTTCTGTTTATTAAACCATGCATTAGATCAAGTAAGTCCAGATTTTTCTGAGATCATCCTGTTTGTCATTTCTTATAACACAATAATATTCTATTACAATGACATACCACAGCTTGCTAATCCATTCCCCAGTTGATGAGCATCCCTTCTATTTCTTAGCTAAGATCTGCTATAAATTTTTTGTACAAATAGTTCCTTTCCTCTTTTTTGTATATATTTAGAGCATAAACCTATCAGTGGTATTGTTCAAAAGGTATACACAGTTTTATAGCCTTTTGGGTGCACCACTAAATTGCTCTCCAGAATAGTTGGATCAATTCACAACTCTACCAGCACTACATCAGTGTCCCAGTTTTCTAACATCCCCTCCTACATTCAACATTTTCCTTATTTGTCATATGAGTCACTTCTCTAGATATGAGGTGGTACCTCAGAATTGTTTTAATTTGCATTTCTCTGATCAATAGTGATTTAGAGCATATTTACATATGATTGTAGATAGCTTTGATTTCTTTGTCTGAAAACTATCCTTTGAGTATTTGTCAACTGGGGTATAACTTGTATTTTAATAAATTTGACTTAGTTCTCTATATATTTGAGAAATAAGGCTTTTATCAGAGATACTTCATACTTGTGAATTTGTTAAGATGAAGAGGAAGGTCATTTTTTCACCTTTACCTTCTATGGACAGTTTATTCAGCTGTCTATCATAGAATAGGAACTTCCCAACCATAGAATAGGAATATCTCTATACCAAAATGCAACTCATACTTTTTTTTTTCTTTTATGATCCATTGTCTTGAATATACATAGAGTTAAATGATTTCCCAGATAAAAAAGTGGGGGTGAGTGCTGTTTCAGAGGAAGGAGAGGTAGAAGAATCTTTAAACATTAGTGCTCTTGATTCTGTTTTCCCACTTCCAAGAAACTTCAGGATACTTATGCCTAAATAAAAGATTACACCTCAGGCAGTCAGGTAGCACACTAGCTAGAGCATTGAGCTTGGAGTTAGGAAGATCTGAGTTCAAATTTAGCCTCAGATACTAGATAGCTATGTGAACCAGGACAAATCACTTAACCCCTGTTTATCTCACTTCCTCGTACACCAGTGAAAGAAATGGCAAACCACTCCAGTGTCTTTGCCAAGAAAACCGCAAAGACAAAATCCATGAACTCATGTAAGAGTGGGACATGACTGAACAACAGAACCACCCCTTTCCTCAGTCAGAAAGTAAATATTTATAAAGCACCTATTATGTGCAGGAACTGTGCTAAACACTATGAGCATACAAAGTAAAGCAAAACCAAAAAAAATCCCTTCACTTGAGAAGCTTATATTCTAATGAGGAAAGATAGTACCTTAAAAAAAAAAAAAATTTGAAAATAGGGTGAAGGGGAAAATTCTTCAAGGGCAGCTCTGTGAGTCTATGACTTCCTCCTGGTGTCATGGATTCTCAAAATTGGAATGGACCTTATAGGCCATCTAGTGCACCCCCTACAACAAGTAGTTAAACAACTTTCGTTTGAAGACTATACATGAGTAAGATGAAAACTATTACAATCAGACTTATCTCTAGTTCTCAGGAATTTTTAAATGTAAAAACTAAAGCTGCCTTTTTGGCAAATTCATAGATTTAAAGCTGAAAAGGCTCTTAGGAGAAACTTAATCTACTCCAACTCTATACTCATTTTACAGATCAGAAAATTGAGTCTCAGAAAATTTAAATGGCTCACATAACCTATAAGTACCAAACTCCCTCGTTAAATTATGGTACTTAACTATTCCATGGATTGTATGCCTCATCACAAGAGAAACAATCCATATTTCTCATATCAATCCTATGATATAGGTGGTGTAATTCTTATTGGCACCATTTTACAGATTTGGAGAGTTTCAGAACTTCAGATTCAGACCTGCCCAAGGCTACACAATTAGTAAATCCCAAGATACCTTGTTAAATCATGGTGCTTGACTGCTAACCTCTGTAATCAGGGCACAGATATTGCCTTTGATGCTGGCCAGACCTTTGCTTTTCTATTCACCATGTTTTTCTGATTCTAATATCTATCAGTTCAATCATCAGCTCAGCATCAATTAGTTTCTAAATATTGCTTTGCCTTGCTACACTGTTCTTGGGAGAAATCCCTGCTTTATTTTCTATATGAAGCCCAGCTCAGCCACTGAAATATTCACACGCTATCATCACCTCAAATTTTCTGATAATTACTTTATACTTACTTGATCAAGTACTCACTCAAACCCAGCTCCAATTAGTCATTCTCAATACAGAATTTAGAGTAGTAGAGCTTGAAGTAAGCTGAGAAATCATGTATTCCAAGCCACTTGTTTCAAAGATGGAGAAAAAACTGAGGCCCTTAAACAGGTGGATTACCCTAGGTCACAGACTGATCATTGACAGGGCAAAAAACTAGAATTCATCTCTTCTGAGTCACAATCCAGTGACTTCTAGGACTCTTTTTGTTACTCTACTTTGCTTCTCAATAATTGAATTTGTTGTTCGTTTTTTCCTCTGATTCTTGTGACCCCCTTTTTGGGAGTTTTATTGGTAAAGATACTGGAGTAGTTTGCCATTTCCTTCTCCATTTTACAGATAGAGAAACTTAGGCAAAGAGTTAAGTGCCTTGCCCACAGTAAGTAAGTATTTGAGGTCAAATTTGAACTCAGAAAGAGCAGAAAGATCTTGACTCTGGAGCTACTTTGCACCTAGCTTACCAGCATGTTTCTAATCAAATCAGTAATCCAGTTCAGAGTAAGGAAGAAGGGTAAAACTTACATGGCCCATGTTGATAAGCAACCTTGCCCTTGTTGGTAGTATTGGGAGTAGAGACAGATTGTTGGTTGCTATTTAATATAAGTCCAAGATTTTTTATAATATAAAACTGCATTTGAAACATTCTAATAAGCCTCTCAAATGCTGAAGAGCTATGATTCAGGACATATCAAGTCAAGAACACTAACTTATTATAAGCAACAGCTTAACCAGGGGTCCTCAAACTAGGGCCTGTGGGCCAGATGCGGCAGCTGAGGGCTTTTATCCCCCTCAGCCAGAGCTATGAATTTTCTTTATTTAAAGGCCCACAAAACAAAGTTTTTGTTTTTACTATAATCTGGCTCTCCAAAAGTCTGAGGGACAGTGAACTGGCCCCCTATTTAAAAAGTTTGAGGACCCCTGGATACCAATGAATGTATACCAATGTACACCAGCTAATGTATCCCAACGAATAAAATGGTAGGTTGATTCTCCACCTACATGTACCAATGAACCAAGTACATTACAAACTGTACTCACTTACTCACTGAGTCTCTAAGTGGCAGAGGTATCTTTAGATATCTCTTTAATTAATTACATAGAGCAGGGGACATTATTTTCACTTTAAAGGTAGATTTTTAGTATCTGCCAGGCCATGTAATCTTCAACAAGAAACTTGACCTTCCTCTTCTTTTATTTCCTAATCCACAAAACAAGGAGAATCTTTGTAGTTACAATAGGCTGTGAGCTTCTAGCATTACCAGGCAAAGCTTAAAAATAACAAAATTATAGAAGGAACCTTATTAAAGTGATAAAAAGGCAGTGAAAGAGTTTAATAGTATCCACCATGACATATGAACTTTTTATATTGTTAACACTTAAAAGAACTGCCACTCAAATAAAAGTGAAACAATTACTTTTTATAGCCTCTTAAGGTTACCAAGAAAGTTAAAAAATAGCAGTAGGATCTAGCAATTTATTTCTATATGAATAGCTAATAGTAAAATGCTCTACAATTAATTTAATGAAGCATAAAGTGATCATGCAGGTCATAAACTTAGGATAATCATTTTACTTCTCTGAAATATGATTGATGATTATTTCTTATGCTGAGTTTGAATTTTAGTATCTAATGTTTATGAGTAATATCCTCAGACATTATGAGAGTTTAAGATCTCAAGGGAAATAAATAATATAATTTCTTTTTTTAAGTATGGGAGATGAATATACTAAGTAATTACAGAGTATTAATATTATTCAATTTTTTGTTAAATAATTTAAATAGGAAGTAAAAAAAAATAACTTTTGTAGTTCCTGAAAGGTTTTTTAATTACAAACTCTCTTGCAAGCCTGGTAAAGCTTAAGAATCTCTTCTCAGAATTATGTTTTGAAATCATAAAATAAAATATATAGAATTCCAAAGGAAGCTGATAATATTGAAATACAGTTATCAAAGTATATTTTTAAAAATAGGCTTAGAAGCCTCAAGTTTGAAACCCTGATTTTGCTGAACCTTTGAGAACATCTTTGATCTCATTCTAAAAAGTAAGGTTCTTTTTTTTCTCTGATTAAATCTGTTTCAATAACTTTCTGAATGTCTGTGAACCTACGACTTCAGAGAGTAAGAATTATTACTAAGGAAGGGGAAAAGTAGAAGAGTGTGTGTGTGTGTGTGTGTGTGTGTGTGTGTGTGTGTGTGTATATGTGTTTGTGCATTGGTGGGGAGGTTGTGTGGGGATGCTGGAGTAGATGTAGGGTGACTTTGAGAAGAAAAAGGAGGCTGGTGGCCATCAGAATGAAGAGGAAAAATGGCATTTCTCTGGATGCCCATATGTTAGTTTCATATTATGAGATAAATACATGAAAAATGTTAATAATATCAGAAATCTACATGTTAAACATCTGAAAGATCTCTTTAAATCATCAATTATCCATATTTCATACCTTAAGAAACACTATTTACTTACGAGTTTGGGGGTTATAGAGCTTGATAACAATTTAATGTGAGACAGATAACTTCCATATTCTACATAAAGGAGGGCCAATATATTCCTGTGATTAAGTGAACAGTGAGATACAAGAAGACAGTTCTTGCTTAGGAGCAGAAAGGATAGATTTTAAATCCTGAAGAATTTGTTTAATTTATTATAATTTATTTAATTTAATATAATAATAAATTAAAAAATATGATTCAAGTCAGATTGATACCAGTTTATTTAAAAGATTTAAGTTAAAAGGATTGAAATGAGAAAGAAAACAAGTTAGGGAGAAAGGATGCAGGCTAGTAAGTTAGTGTCATATTAGAAGATAATAAAGTGTGCCAGGGAACTGAGTTATCAGGCTCAATCTACATCTTTTTTTTTTTTTAATCATAGCTACTTATTTATGTCGGAATGATCTCATCTACACATGGTCATAGTTAGAGTCTGAGAGGACCCCTCCTAATTCAATCATACTTTCCAGGTCACGTACTCATATAACAAATCTCAGGGTCACTCACACCTGGGATGGAAATTGAGTCTTCCCCTCAGAGTGACAACATCTAGGAGGTTGCCCTTTATCCAGCTGATTCTCCTTTGGTCCACCACCATTCCTATGCTTTGTGGTTCTCAGACAATTTGTATTGCTTGGTACAACTATTCCTGATCTGTCACCTGACTCTAGACCATCATTCTACACTTAAGGTCCCATTACCAAGAAGCTTATCGATTGGCATCCAACTTTCTCTATTAGTGGGCCTCTATTCTAATGCCCAGGAAAGGATGGATGGGAGGACAGGCTAATAAACAGTCTGTCTTGGTAAGATAAGTATATCTATTGGCTAATACATTAGCTTCCCATAAACTGGAGCGTTTCATATGTAGCTCTGTTAGCACTAATAGTTTGGTTTTCGGTGCTGGAATAGAAACTAAAACAACATACAATTTAGATTTATTTCCTGAAGCTCTCAGCATGAAAAGGCCTGTCTGATGCTTGGTTTATAAATCCCACTCCTTTCCCACCCCCACCCCAATTAAATTTTCCCCTAGAATTAAAAATTACTACTCATGGTTCTGATAAGACTTGAAACATCACAGACACTTTTGCCTTATCAGAGCGCCTCGAATAACAAATACAATGAGAAAGATTTGTTCTACTTCTGTGTAGGAGGTTCAACAGAGGCAAATGTGTGTATTTTGTTTAACAGTTTGATATAGACAAGGAAGCTGGAGAGAGACAGATTTACCATCGATACTGCATGGAGCGAGCTTCTGTTCATTGTGCTCACGTGTTCACCACAGTTTCTGAAATCACTGCCATAGAAGCTGAACACATGCTGAAAAGAAAGCCTGGTAATTGTCATCTACATGGTCTGTCATAGGGCTCCGAAGTTGATGGATAAAGTGGTGGAAACATGGAGGGACCGGGAAGAATGATATGGTACTTCTTACCTTGAAGCAGCCAGGTGGTGCAGTGGGTGGAATGCTGGGTTTGATATCACAGGGATCAGAATACAAATCCAGACTCAGATATTTATTATCTAAGTGACCCTGGCCAGGTCACTTAATCTCTTCCTGTCTTTGTTTCCTCATCTGTAAAATAAAAATATTAGCAATCCTTACTTCTTAGGATTGTTTTGAAGATAAATCAAAATTTAAGTTGAAATATGAATTCAAGTTATAATCATAACTAATATCATTATTACTTTCATTTATATCCATATATTCAATTATAGATGATCATTTATACAAAATACCATTTTATATCATTGTTGTTGTGGTTGTTTAGTCATTTCAGTCATGTATGGTTCTTTATTACCCTGTTTTGGGAAGTTTCTTGCAAAGATACTGGAATGCTTTGCCATTTTTTTCTCTAGCCTATTTTACTGATCAGGAAAATGAAGCAAACAGAGTTAAACCCAGGGTCACACAACTAGAGTCTGAGGATGGATTTGAACTCAGGTCTTCCTGATTCTAGACCTCATACTCTATACACTGCACCACCTAACTGCCCCATTTTATGCCACATAAAGTAAGATAAAATACTATTCTCTATGCATATATAGAATAATATATACTTAGACATTTTATGCATTTCTGAGATCATTTCCGTGAGTGCTCTCTTCCTATGCAGATCACATCTCTACATTTTCTCATTTTGGGTAATTTTGATCCATGTTTTTCAATAAATCCTTCTGAAAGGGCCCACTATTCTCTGCAGCCCTTCCTCTTATTTAAAAAAAATATATCTTAAGGATATTAATGCAATAATTGAACTCTCTTATTACATCTTATTTTCATTTTGTGATTGCCTTATCTCTTTTTGAAAGTAGATCTTTGATGATCTTTCTTAGTTACACATTTCATGTACATAATTCTTGCTTTCTGTAGCATTTAATGGAAATTGTTAAATTTTATTAAATTTTATCCATCTTTTACATTATAATCTCTTTGAGGGCAGGAACTGTCTTTCTTTTTATTAATTATCTCCCCACATTTAACACTGTGTCTGGCACATAGTAGGTGCTTAATAAATAATTGTTTGATTGGATTAGAAATCACAATTAAATTATCTATGGTATAAAAAGTGAATTGTCACAATGAGTTTAAACCAGAAAATTCTATTTAAGAAAACTTAAGCCTGGACCTCAACCTGAAAATGGAAATTAAGATTTCTATTTAAAAATAGGTCGATTATTGTGAGAACACTCTTTTCTTGTTTTCTCCTTAACTTTTCAGTCTTCTTACACCTTATTCCCCTACACATTTCTATAATACAATGACAATAATCTCCTTGCTTTTCCTCAAATATGTCCTGCTCCTTCCAACTCCATGCACTTTCACTGGCTATCCCTCCATGCCTGGAATGTTCTTCCTCTTTCTCTGAGACTCCTGGCTTTTCTTGTATCCTTCAAGTTTCAGCTAAAAATCCCGATTTCTTCAAGAAATTTTTCTTGACCCCTTTTAATGCTAATAAAAAATTTCCTTTGAATTCATCTCTAATTAAGTCACTACATATTTATTTGTATATAATCAACTGCATGTTTCCTCATCCATTAGGAGGTAAGCTCTTTGAAAACAGGGACAATTTTTTTTTTTTTTACTTTCTTTGGATCCTTAGTGCTTAGCACCATATACCTGACATAGAGTATGCATTTAATAAATGCTTATTGACTTGACTCCTACATTCTTCAATTCACTGTGTTGTTTCACTGTATTGTTCTTGCATCTTCAATAACATTCTATGTGCCCAAAATGTGCAAATACAAAGAACAAGACAGTCTCTACTCTCAAAGAACTTACATTCTTCCTCTTCAGCTGCCCTTTCATCTGGATATCACTTTTCTGCTCCATTGAATGCTAGATAGTATGATGTATTAAAAAAAAAAAAAGGACTTTGAAATACCACAAAAATGTAAATTATCAATACCATTATTATTGTTATTATTGAACCTACTCTAAATTCATCAATGACTACCCTATTACCAAATATACAATTTCCCTTTTCTCTCTATGAGAAATACACATAGTATTTGTTTCTAGTACTTTTCTTAAAAATAATTCTTCCTTTGACTTCTGTGACTCTGGTTCTCCTTAAGACTCTCCAACTATTTCTTTCCTCTTTCCTTAATTAGATCCCCTTTATTCTCTTGACTCCTAAATTTAAGCTCTGTCCTTAGTCTTATCTTCTCTCTGCATATTCCATGAATAGGTTTCAATTACTACAACTTTGCACAAGTCTCAAATCTCTGTCTTTACTTCTTTTACCTCTATCCATATTTGTCTTACCTCTCTTACCTACCTTTCTTACATTCCAGTCTCTCATTTCCAATCATTTTTGGATATCGTCCCCTTATATGTCATCTCACAATCATATCACCTCTCACATTGGTTATTACAGAATCTTTTAAATCTACTGACTTCATGACTCTACTTTCTCTTCCCTTTCCACTCTCATCCATGCTATATACTGTTTCCAGATTAATCTTCTTAGAGTACTTTTGTTACTGTTAACCCTTCTGCTTAAAAATCATAATTCTCTGTCTACCGCATAAAATTTAAACTTCATGACTTCTCCACAATTTTGCTCCCAAAGTTTTCCTACCATATCTCTGACTACTCTTTTACATGTACCATACTTTCCAAATAAATGGTATTAAGCTTTACTTCTTAGTGAGTCTTCACTTTTACATACAGCTCTCTCTTTATTCATTTCTTTTGTTTGTGAGACATTCCCCTCACTCTCATCTTTTTGAAATCTTATCCATCTTTCAAGGCTCAGCTCAAATTCCACTTAATCCTTTGTCACTTTTGTCAAAAGTAAGCTTTGCCTCCTATGAAATCCTCTTGCTTTTTGTTTTAACAATACTTATGACATTTACTATAGCTGGTCTCAGGTTACATTTATTTGTGTACATATCTTATCTCCTCTGTTAGTTTGAAGGTTATCTGTGATAACGTTTTGGTATTAGAAAAATGCCCTGTACCCTGTTGTTGTTTAGTAAATGTTTCCTGAATGAACACATTACTCTGTGACTGAATAACTTAACAAAGAATCTTAGAATAGTAAAGATTGTGAAAGAAGCCTTTCTTCATCTGTAATTGTAGAAAATCAGTGGGACTACTAGGCTGTTTTTTAACTGGAAGAAAAAGGATAGGCCAGAGAGATGTTTAACAGAGAGAATCAACTAGATGTGGCAATGGATTAGATATGTGATGTGAGGGAAAGTGGGAAGTTGAGAATGACTCTCAGATTATAAACTTGGATGACTAGAAGAATGGTAATGCCCTCAAAAGAGAAAGGGAAATTCTGAAGAGCATTGAGTTCTGGGGAAAAGAGAATTACTCTTATTTTGGAATAATTGAATTTTATATGCCTATGAAACATCTAGTTTAAAATGTCCAATAGGAAATTGGTGATGTGAGATTAAGGCCTAGAAGAATGATTAGGATTAGAAAAAAAAAAAAGATCTGAGAATCATCTGTGTAGAAATTATTGAATTCATGGTTGTTGAGGATAGTGTGTGAGTATATAGAGAGAGATGAGAGAGAATTATAGAGAAAGATGAGAAGAGGCCTTGGAAAATACCCACAGCTAGGAGGTGGCTTTTGAATGATGATCCAGCAAAGGAAATAGAAGAAATGGTTAGGCAAGTATAAAGAAACTCAAGAGAGAGCAGTCACAAAACTCCAAAAAGAAATAATATCCATGAGAAAAGAATAGTCAGCAGTGACAAATACTGTAAGAGGTCAAGAGGGATAAAGATTAGGAGGAAAAATCCAACACAGTTGACAATTAAGGGATCATTGGTAACTTTGCAGAAAGCAGTTTCTATTGAAAAAAAGATCAAATATCAGATTACAAAAGCAGTTTTTGAGTTATGTAATTTTATGCAATTTTCTATATAATTTTTGCATGGAAGAAAAAAAGACACTAAGACATAGAGAAACACATATACAGAGAGAGAGAAACAGAAAGAAAGACAGACAGACAGAGACAATGACAGAGACAGTGAGATGGAGAGAGGAAGTGAATACAGGAAATAGGAGAGATAGAGAGAGGGAGAGAAAGAAATGCAAGGGTAGAACGATTGCTTTATATACATTCCTCTTCCTCCTGACAATCTTATGAAATATTATCCCTATTTTATAGTTGGAGTTAAGTGGCTGGCCACATATCTCATATGAAAAAGCAGAGGGATAATTGCGTAATAGCAAGATAATAATTATGGTAATAATAAATTTGGGGATAATAATAAAATACCAGAAAGTATTGGAAAATGAATAAATACTGAAAAAGTGAAAAAGGAGTAAAAATTTTAGAGTTATTACACAATCAAAGCAATCTCCTTCCAGATCCATGTGAGATACATCATAGCATAATAGAAAGAACAAATCTTCGAATTCCTGTATGTAAAGTGTTTTCAGACCTTAAAGTCTATATGAGTGTTAATTACCATGGCTCAAAACTAGAATCAGAACTTTACTATTCCAATGGAGTCTCGAGGTTTGATTCTGAACTCTTTATGACCAGTGACATTTCAGTCAAATTCACCTCTGACTAGTGAGAGAAAGGTTAGGACTGAGATTGTGAAATCTTGAACATTCATAACACAAAAAGGTCAATGGATTTTTGTTGATCATTAAACCAGAAAGGCTTCCCCAAGGGCATTCTTCTTAATTTTGACCTCATATATTTCAGCTGTGCTTGTATTTTTATTCTAATCTTCCCTACTCTCGAATTAATGTTGCAGCCACAGCAGCAGGTGAAAGTGAGTGAATGAAGGACTACACAATGAAAGAAATCTGAGATACCAGGCAATTAACCTTTTAATAAGTACATACTGTGTGCTTGGTACTAGGGACAAAAAAGACAAAATCTTACTTTTGAGGGGCTTACATTCTACTGAAGTGATATTTTAGATAAAAATTCAATGAAACTACCAATGAAGTACACTTTACCAATCTTTTGAGGTACTGAAAAGCTGGAAGATTTGCCCCTAAGGTGGGATTTACAATTTAAAATTTAGAAATTTTTTTCAGGGAAGCAAATCTAAAGCACCCTCTCACTGGGCTAATATTCTTAAAGTAGGCTTGCAGTCTACTTTAGTGAGTGAGAAGAACAGAGAGGGATGGAATAGGAGCTGATAATCTCCTCTTGTTGGAGGAATATCTCAACTATTTTTCAGGGTCATTTCCAGTGGATGAAGAAGATTAAGTAAGTAACTGGCCCAAGGTCACGAAGCTACTAATTGTCTGAGGCTAGATTTAAACTCAGGTCTTCCCAACTCCAGTCTTGGACTCTATCCATTGTGCCATCTATTGCCCCATTATACTTATAGTCTAATCTCCAAGAAACTGCAGAACACTTAGTGGTCGCATCATGCAAAACTTTTTCAATAGGGGCTAAATAGGAGCAACCAACAAGCCTCAAACTCATTGGTGAGTTAGGTAGATGTCCACCCTTAGCATGTGAAGACTTCCATGGCAGAATGGGTGAATGAGAACAATTTGTTCCAATAGCCATGAATGCACCCGAAGCTCTAAAAGCTTAGTCAGGCATTAAGATGCCAAGGTCATCCACTGCATTCCAAGCCATCATCAGTCATCTTGACTTCTTTCTTGCCACTGGACTTTGGTGACTTTGGAAGAGATAGTGAGGCTGACAACATTTAATCCATGTACAAATCAGGACATCACTGGTGATATCAATGGTCCTCTCTAAAACAAAGAATGAACAGAAAACAGTGAAGGTCAATAAAATAATGGGAGAAGATTTTTTTTATTCTTTAGAATCTGTTTTGCTATTTCTTGGTCTCTCATAGCTTTACTGGCTTTCCCTTGTCCAATTCTAATTTTCAAAGAGTTAATTTCTTCTTTAAGATGTTGCATCTCCTTTTCTAGTTGATTAATTTTTTTTCATAATCTTGTTTTTCTTGGATGGTTTTAATATTTTTAAGGTTTTTCTTCAGTGTTTCTCATTTGATTTTAAAATTCTTTTTTGAGTTCTTTTATATATTCTCTCTGCGCAGGGAGCCATTTCACTTTACTCTTTGGGGTAGAAGAAGGTTTTTTTACTTAAGTATTCTTCTCTGAATATGAACCCTGGTCTTCCCTGTTTCTGTGGTGGTGTTTTTTCTTCTTTCCTGGTTTATTTTATTTATTTTTTACTAAGAGGTACTAGTGTAAGCACTTCTAATCCTGGAGTGGGTGGATGGTGCCTCTAGTTTCACTAGAGCTCTCCCTTCTGATCTGGAACTCTAAACCAAGAGCTCCTTCCTCCAGCAGATGCCTCCAGCCAGCAGAATCCTTGCCCCACTGCTTTTGTATTCATTGGGTGCTGGTTCCTTCAGCCCCAGGGCACTGTCTCAGCAACATAGCTGAGTCTGGGTAATTTTTACCCACTGGATAATTTTTCCTGATTACCCAACATTCCCTCAGTCTTACCCCACTCAGATTCCACAGTTGTCTGGAGGTGAAAGTCTCTGTAGTTCCTGCTGAAGCTTCTGGCACACTCAGCTAGCCCCAGAGTTCCCCACTTGAAGTTTCTGTGGAGCTAGCCTAGAGGTGTTTGTAATCTCAGCCTGGAGTCTTTCTTCAGATCTTGGTTGTACCAGTTCTGCCCCAAGTCTTCTTGATTTTATCACTCCATGTTTGCCCTGGGGCAAAAATTTGTTCTTTTTGCAGGGGAAATCTGGAGATCTTGAAATTTACCAACCCAATTTACCATCTTCCCAGAATCCTCCCCAGAAGAAACTATTTTTGCTTCAATATCCCTTTCTCAACATGAACCCTAATCTTCTCTATTTACAAAGAGACATTCTATGGTTAGACTCTTTTTTCTTTGCCTGCTCAGATGTTGCCACTAGCCTCAGGTCTTCCTTCAGTTCTCATCTCTGACTGGGATCTCTTGTAAGCTCTCATGGGCAGTGGGTCCCAGCCCACTGCTTCTGCACTCACCAGATTTATGTTGGTTCTTTCTCATTCAGGATATCTTGGCTTCACAAGTTGAACTTAGCATCCCTTATCAGTAGAGGTTCCCAATCTTCTGAACTCATAAGCTGAACTTCCTACACTGTCCTGGAGATGAAAATTCCAGTGGTTGGGGTAGAATCCATCTCCCAACTCTGATAGCCTCAAGGCTCACAATTTGTTGTTTAAGAGGAACTAGCTTGGAGGGGTTTATTAGTTCATAAGAGCCAAACTTCCATCCTGGTATCTTTCTGAAAGTTCTCTGGTTGTCCCTGGAGGATCACTGTTCTCTCCAACTCTCTCTCTCTCTTTTTTTTTTTTTTAACCATTCTATGTTCACTCTGAAGAGCTATTTTGTTTTGTTTATGGGGGAGATAGAATTCTGGAATTTTCTGACTTACCCTGCATCTTCCCAGAATTCTCTCATTTAAAAAAGTGTTTTGCTCTTAATAGTATTTCTCTCCATTACATGTAAAGATAGTTTTCGATATTCATTTTTGTAAGATTTTTAGCTCCAAAATTTTCTTCCTCCCTTCTCCCTTCCCAAGACAGACTGTAATCTAATATAGTTTGTACATGTATAATTATGTTAAATATATTTCCACATTAGTCATGTTATGGAAGAAGTATCAGAATAATAAAGAAAAGTGAGGAGAAATAAAAACCAAAACAAAACAAAAAGAAAGTGGAAATAGTATGCTTCAATGTGC
This sequence comes from Antechinus flavipes, assembly GCF_016432865.1. Lineage (NCBI taxonomy): Eukaryota > Metazoa > Chordata > Mammalia > Dasyuromorphia > Dasyuridae > Antechinus > Antechinus flavipes. The sequence continues at coordinate 178,289,007 of NC_067402.1, forward strand.
ATTCTCCACAGTTCTTTCTCTGAATGTGGATAACATTTTCCATCACATATCTTTTGGATTTGCCTTGAATCATTGTACTGCTGAGAAGAGCAAAGTCAATCATAATTGGCCACCTTATAATGTCACTGATACTATATACAATGTTCTCCTAGTTCGGTTCACTTCAGCCAGCATCAGTTCATAAAAGTACAGATTTTTCTGAAATTCATCTGCTCATTTAATTTTTTTAACAAAGTTTTTTTATTTCATAACACATGCATAGATAGTTTTCAGTATTCACCATTGCAAAACCTTGTGCCACCCAGATGGCAAGTAATCCAATATATGTTAAACATATGCAACTCTTCTATACATCTTTTTACAATTATCATGCTGCATAAGAAAAATCATATCAAAAAGGAAAAAAAAATGAGAAAGAAAACAAAAAGCAAGCAAACAACAACAAAAAAGTGAAAATATTGTGTTGTGATCCACACTCAGTCTCCACAGTCCTCTCTCTGGATGCAAATGTCTTTCTTCATTACAAGACCATTGGACTGGCCTGAATCACCTTGCTGTTGAAAAGAGCCTCATTTATCAGAATTGATCATCATATAATCTTGTTGTTACTGTGTGCAGTGTTCTCTTAGTTCTACCTACTTCATTTAGCATCAATTTGTGTAAGTCTCCCCACATCTTTCTGAAATCATCCTGCTGATCATTTTTTATATAACATTCATATACCATAATTTATTTAGCCATTCTTCAACTGATGGTCATCCACTCAGTTTCCAGTTCTTTTCCACCACAAAAAGGGCTGTTTTTTTATGATTTCTTTGGGATACAGGCCTGAAAGATAAACTGCTGGATCAAAGGTTATCCTCATTATTTCTTACAGCACAATAGTATTCCATGACATTAGTATACCATAACTTTTTCAGCCATTCCACAAATTGATGGCATCCCCACTATTTCTAATTCTTTGCCAAACAAACAAAAAAATAGAACTTTTATAAATATTCTTGTATATGTAGGTCCTTTCCCCTTTATGACTCTTTGGGATACAGACCTAGTAATGGTATTCCTGGATCAAAGAGTCTGAAGACTTTTATAGATCTTTGGACACAGTTCCAAATTGCTCTCCAGAATGGTTAGACCAATTCTCAACTCCACCAACAACACATTAGTATTCTCATTTTTTCCACATCGTCTCCAAGATTTATTATTTTCTTTTTATGTCATATTGCCAATTTGATAGGTGTAAGCTGGTAGCTCAGAGTTGTTTTAATTTGCATTTCTCTATCAATAGCAATTTAGAGCATTTAAACTTTAATTTTTTTCATATGAAAACTGTTCATATCCTTTAATCATATCTCATTTGGGAAATGTCTTTTATTCTCATAAATTTGATTCAGTTCTCTATTTATTTGAGAAATGAAGCCTGAAACAGAAACAATATAAAAATTGTTTCCCAGCTTTCTGCTTCCCTTCTAAATCTTGGTTGCATTGGGTTTTTATACAAAAACTTTTTATATCCATTTTACATTTTATAATGTTCACTATTTCTTATTTGATCATAAATTCCTTCTTTCTCCAAAGATCTGACAGTTAAACTATCTCTTTCTGTCATTTGCTTATAGTATCTTTATGTCTAAATCATGTACCCATTTTGACCTTATCTTGGTGTTGGTTTGTGCCTAATTTCTGTCATACTATTTTTCAGTTTTTCTAGTAGATATTGTCAGATAGTGAGTTATTCATGGAAGCATTTAGAAATATAAGATATCTCCCAAGAACTTCTTGAGCTGCATACTATAAATTTTAATGTCTCGTTGTTCTTTTTAATGAAATGATTGTTTCTATGATTTGTTATTCTTTAGGATTAGATTATTTAATTTCCAACTAATTTTAAGTTTTTCTTTTTATAATCCTTTATTATACATGATTTAAAAGGATGTATTTAATATTTCTACCTTTCTGCATTTGATTGTAATAAAAATTAAAATTTTTATGCCCTAATACATGGTCAATGTTTATGTAGGTGCCAAGTACTACTGAGAAAAAGTTATATTTCTTTCTATCCCCATTCAATTTTTTCCAGACTTCTATTATACCTAGTTTTTCTAAAATTTTATTCACCTCCTTAACTTCCTTCTGATTTATTTTATGGTTAGATTTATTTATTTGAGAGGGAGAGGTTGAGGCCCCCCACTAGTAGAGTTTTACTATTACTTCCTTTAACTTGTCCTCTAAAAAATGAAACAAAAGAGAACATTGTAATGTGCCTAGCAGAACATCAGGTAGTATTCAAAATATATATTACCAGATCAAGAAAGTACATATATACACATATATATGTATGTATGTATGTAGAAGAAATTATCCTCATGAATGCCCATTTTTTCTTTACTTCCTTGTAAACTGTTCTTTAGTTCTCTATTGTGCACTTTATTTATTTTTCCTCATTTTCATTCTTTCACCATACCCAAACAAGCTACAGTTAGGAAAAAATATATTTATGTATACATATATAGATATATACATATATAAACACACTCATTCTTTAGTATTAGAGACTGTCCTCCACATATACATATCTTTTCTATCCTTTTTGTCTCTTTAATTAAATGATGCTCTATAACTTGCTTTGCTATTACTTAACCTCCCCCTACCCATGGATCCCTCTCTTATCTTTTTCCCATACCCTTTACTCTCCCATCCCTCCATCCCCCTTGCCTTATTTCTTTATAGATTTTGGAGGGTTCTCCACCCTTGTAGTATTGCCTATTGAACCCATTCCTGATGTGAACAGGTTTTCAGAACTATGAGCTCTCTTCCCCCCTCTAATGCTTCTGTGTCTATTCTTCCTCTGCATCTCATGTGTGTAACATCATTACTATTTTTACCTTAACTCTTCCAGTCTTTCTTTTGAGCTACTTATTGTTGAAATGAATCTTAAACATATAGTATCCATTTTCCCATATTAAAAAAATAAACAATTTGTCTATGTTTAATCTATATGCTTATGTAAAGTTCCTCCAAAGTGATTTTTCATACTGACTCTTATATGTTAAATTCAGGTTTGGTTGATAAAAAATCCTGAAAATCCACAAGTTCATTAAAATCCTTTTTTTTTTTTCATTCAAAATTATAGCTACTTTTGCTGGAAATGATATTTTTGGTTGCAGGCCTAGTTCTTTTGCTTGTCTGTAGATATGATTCCAGGACCTGCGA